>NC_077244.1:24489948-25816614 GCF_947179165.1 Solanum dulcamara
CAAGTGCCTCATACGAAGATATATATACCTACTTCGAGTCCCGGCCAGGAAGTAGGACCCATGCGCCTCTCTAGGATAGCCATGGGTACTCAAGAACGCCCTTATATACCTGTCTGGTCCCAATCCAAGTCTTATAGCAATATAGATATCAATTTATATATCCGATCATCAAAGTCCTCTCCTTTGAGGTGACCGAATATAAAAGTCAAATCTGTATAGAAAGGGTCAAAAATCTGTATGACTGGGCCAGTATCATAAAATAAGAGCATCCTCGATGCCTAGAATCAATATAATAAAAATGAGCGGATCCTCGATGCCTCCAGTTTACTGAAATAGTAGTACTAAAGGTAGTACGACCCCCCATTCATAAAATTAGTATAAAATAGTTTGGGTTACAACCAGTTTTTTCAAATGAATGCCAAGAACCAATGCATGCACCGAGATCGACTATATCCATGAGAAAACAATGATCAAATGTGGTGCATGCCATCACCAACACCCAAACAACACGTACAATCACATAAAATAATGACGCCACAAGCACCTTACCCTCTAGAGCATGAAAAATAGGCTAATAAATGCAATCGGCCTCCAATCAAGTCCTAAAGCTCAACTTTATTCCTCTAACTCAATCACAAGGCCCAAAAGGGAATTTAACCCTAACTGGGTAAGCAAGTGGAGGAAATAAGGAAACATTTCAAATCAAAGTGGGAATACAACATCGAGATTTCAACCACAGCTAGCCCTGCCAAACGATAAAAAAGCATTGGGGATTCTATCTCAAATTCAGAGTTGGGATCCAATGGTAGATCAGAAGCCTAATCGGGTGGAAATCACTACAGCAAGGATTTAAGATAGGTGCTACAATAGTGAAGGACACTAAGCCTCATAAATTCTTGCCAACAATGGCTACATCAACTAAGCTTCATCCCAAAAAAATCAATCCTAAGGTGCAGATCCGCCAACCACCATAAATATTGGTCAAGCCATCTAAAATAGGATAATCACGTCTAAACTAAGGCACAATCAAAATTCTTACAATCTAGACTAGAAGTCTCATAAAGGCAACCTACCCTAAGGTCATACCAAGACAAGGAAATAAGAAACTAGTAATTGAGCCCAACCCGTCACATACAATCCAAACTAAAAGCTATTTATACTAAACAATACGTCATGAAGCTAAATCAAAATAAAGGAGACTGTAGCCTACCTCAAACCCGAATGCATGCACTCCAAGTCCACTTCCTGTTAGTCTTTTTCCCCAAAAACAACTCCAATTGCCTCCATGCTATCAAAATAGTGACAACCTCGTGAATACAAACTTTTGACACTAACATCGTATTTTTCCGAGATGGATCTAAAATTGGATATAAAATGGGATTGTGGGACCTATGATGGGAATCCTGAAAATGACTCCATGAAAAAGTTTTAAACGCATTATTGAGCTTGTACCCTAAAATAGGGCATAACATGATGCTCAAAACGAGCTGAATCAGCCCAACAATTAAAAACACCATAAAAACTTAAATTTAAGGTAGGGTTGCCCCTTTGGGGAAGAAATTACCTCACTAGAATGATTTTCGAAGCTCTCAAAAACTCCCACGCATAGCCAAGATCACCACGAACACCCAAAACTTGAAATTACCTCAATTGGAGCTCTCATTCGCAAGAAATTGCCTTTTGAAAGTTTGAGGAAAAGCCTGATAATTAGTCTTAAAATGACCCTCTGGTATCGCACAAGCGAACCCAAAGGTCTCTTAAGCGAACCTCACCAAAAGGAGGGCTTCGCTAAAGCGATAGATCGCTTTAGCAAAGGCCAGGTGGCATAAGAGACAGACGCCTAGGGCCGGCCATTTCTTTAGCGATGTCCTGGTTACTTTAGCAACCATGGGTCGCTTTATTGATGGCACTAGAATCAGCCATACCAGTTGCGTTTTGGAAAAGGCCAAGCCTCCGATGGAATGCTGGAGATTCATTCGAAATCCTGTGTGAGCAAATGAACTATGCTACCCTACCAAATTTGACGTTTTGAACTCAAAGGCGCAGTTAAAATTTTAATTTGAGGTCTTTTCGACAAAATATGGGTCCCACACTTAAGCATAATTTTTGTCAATTCCATAAAGTAGCTCGAAATAAGACTAGAAGCCTCAAGACACGAATGAAAGGTCGTTGTAGACCAAACTCAACATCCAAGAACGTTTACTCAAAATGTAGACCAAAGTCAACCTTAGGATAAAGCTTGAAGGCTAAGACGCCTAATGGCTGAAACTCGCACCAAAAGGCTTAGGACTCGAGCCGAGCATGCATCTAGCCTAAAATGACCATTACAGAGCTAACCACACAGACGGAATTTCAATCCAAGTGTGTTTACCAAAAATGTTGACCAAAGTCAACCTTAGACCAAATTTCAAAGACTAAAGGGCCAAATAGTCCCAAACTTGTACCAATTTCCTTGATACTCGTGTCGATTATGCTACTAGCCTAATTTTGCTATTTTAGAACTTATAGAATTGTCAGAATTCCATTTTGAGATCATTTTCTTGGATTTTTGACTGAAGTCAACTATTCAAACTCTAAAAGCTCCAAAATAGGAAAACAGGCATAAAACCAAAATGAATGACCAGGCAACCAAACTGTCAGTGCCAGCAAGTCTTTAATGGCTTGGGGTCGCTATAGAAAAGCTCTAAATACTAAAAGATCGGATAAGGATGTAAATGACCAGGAGGGTCATTAAAAAATCATTCTTCATATGTATTTAGGGTCATACCAGGTGATTATTAATTGTGCATAGTTGTTAAGGTCAATTATTTAGGATGGGAAGTGATTTGGGGATAAATTAAGGACATAAAAATCTTCTAACACAAAGTTTAGTTAAAAGTTTCCCTATCGATTGAGTTTTGATACAAGATTGTATTTGGATCAACTTCGAATGACCATATCTCTTAGAATATCAAGAGTATAAGATCCTAGAAATTAGAAAGTCAGAACAAGGAAAAAAGTTACAAAAAATAGTGTCTAGTGGTAGTTCCCA
Source organism: Solanum dulcamara (assembly GCF_947179165.1). Lineage (NCBI taxonomy): Eukaryota > Viridiplantae > Streptophyta > Magnoliopsida > Solanales > Solanaceae > Solanum > Solanum dulcamara. Next base: position 24,492,980 of record NC_077244.1, read on the forward strand.
TGAGCCAACTTACGGGTCGTAGAAAGTTGCATGGGACATAGGAGGGTCTCGTAGGAAAGGTTCTGAGATTTTTGAAAATTTTCCAAGTGTTAGATCACTTGACAAGTGAGATCTACGAAATGTATAAGGTCCTATATATCATAGATTGGGGCCATAAGAAGACTCCTAGGAGATGTCATATTCTAGTAGACCAAGTTAAGTTCCTTGAGAGGTCCCTACAACCTGTATGTGAGTCTACAGCCTGTAAACCTTAGTCGTAGAATGGAAGCCCAATTCCAGTAGCTCCTATTTTTTTACATGAGTTCTATGGACTCATTCTCTGACTTATAGGACTCTCTATAACCAGTAGGATGAGGGTCGTAGGATTTTAGTACTATTCTAATAGCCTTTGATTTTGGTCACAAGTTCTACGAGTCCCTTCGACAATCCATGATAGACCTTAAAGACCGTAGGTCTTGTCCGTAGGATCCTTCGACATAAATTATCCAGGGTTATTTTGGACATTCCCCATGCTTTTAATTTCTAAACTATGTCATTTTGGACAAAAAAAGGCAACTTGTAACTACCCAAACCCTTCAAGCTAACTTCATTCCCTCTCATTCTCTCAATATGACCTAATGCACTCAAGATTCTTTTCCAAGGTTTTCTTCTCCAACAATCTAGGGTTCAAGATCAAACTCCATTGATCTTAGGCTTTGACTATCCAGGTACGTGGGAATTCACCAATGGACTCCTTTCATCCATTAGGTCCCAAAAGATCTCAATCTTTTAAGTTCTACTTCACCAAATTAAATGAGGGTTTTATGTCAAATCTAATGGGTTATTTTTATTTTGATTCAGTTGATTTTATTCTACTTTATTATGCATGAATTTACTAAGATACATAATTTAAAATTGATTTCATATGGACCCATGCATTATGCCTATGACTTTTCACTTATGAACTATGAATTTGATCATGAAATTGAAGAAGAATTTATGCATGTTTTACGAAAATGATGAAGTATGTTTCGAGGATGTTTTCAAGTAAGTACCAATGAATTATTTAATGTTTTCTCACAATATGAATGAAACCATTATTTAGATGCTTAAAAAATTAAATGTTTGTATGAATTATGTTATGAATTATTATTTCAAATGAGCTACTCTTATATGATTTTATGATGTAGATTGGTAGATATTTATTGTTTTTCCTAATGTTATGTTTTGATAATTGACTTTATCTATTCCATTGGGATTTGCTTAGCGTGAGAAGGCTTGAGGTGAAGGCTTGGTAAGCGAGTCTCTAGTGTAAGACTCTAGTCCCAAACTATGTTATAGGTTGTTTTAAATGACTTAGCTAGTGAATCCACAAATAACTCATGATGAAATGATACAGAGTCTATCTGGCAAGTATCTTCTCCTTTTTTAGTGTAGGAGTTACATCGGATTCCATATTATAGCTCTTATGCTATTTATTATTGGTTAAGGTTAATCTACAAGCTTTTAATGATGTCTTTTAAGTGATGCATTGACCTTATATTATGATGTATGATTTATTCTCAAGTTTTAAAGGATATTGGTCATGAATTTCATGTTTACACCTATTATGAAATCATATTTTACGTTATGCATATTTCTCACTTACTTAGAATATTTCATGTACTAATACATATTTTATTGCCTATATTATTTAATAATATAGGTTACGATGCTCCTGCCATTCCAATGGCTAGTACATGCTTCCATTTAGCATTGCTAGTTTTGGTGAGTCCTCGTGATTCAAGGGCAAACCCCCTATGTTGTTTCTTTACTTTCAGACTTTTACACTATCTTCTGTTTTGGTATTGTGTTCTCACAATGTAAACATGTAAGCATAGAAAAGGTTTGAGGGACACTCCAAAATGCCTCAATCAGAACTAGAGCTACTAGAGCCCTAAAGGACCATGTCATCCTCATCCTTATCACCTCCTAATCCACAGAACTTTCAAAGTGTGTCCATCATCTTTGTTAGGAATTGATCTTCTTCTCATGCTCCTTCATCTTGTTTTGAATCCTCTCAATCCTTATCAATCTATCCTTTATATGTTTCTGCTCATGTACTATGTTAGACAAGGTCAATGAACCAGGACATGAGGCAAATGTCCCTGAAGGACAAGTAGAGGAAATCTCTCTCAGGCCGATAGGAAGCCTAGCTACAAGCTACCTAATCTGAGTATTTTAACCATGCACCTAGCTAAAGATGTACATGGGTGTAGGAAGTCCCCTCTGTAGTGGCCCAATGGATGTGGAGGTAGAGCTAGGATCAAGTGACTCACTATCCTCAGTGAATACACCAAATATCGGTGAAAGAACATAGATCTACATTTCCGGTCCTTTTTACTTCAATGGAAGAATCAATTTTTCTAGAAATTTCATGCTATCATTTTCATTTTATTCAAGCCCGGCTTCATAGATGAGTAATCAAAGAGGGAAATTAAGTACTTTTAGTTACCTCAATGACGACCTCTTGAATTTGTAGTGCTATAATTTCGTTAACATTTATTTTGAGCCCCTCTATAATAGCACATACGAGTGTTGCTTTGTCAAGTGACATATCAGTTTCATTCCTTAAAGGAATGACCCAGCTGCAAATGATACATAGCCATCTCTTGGCTTCAGCGGTGAACTCTGATGACTCAATCCTTTGGTTTGAAGTGATCTAGTGTGGCATATGGCCATCATGTAACTATCTCACATACAATTATTTCCCTTCTTATTTTTTCCTTACCTTGTGTTCCTTGTTATCGGCATTAGGAAGACCATAATAAGCATTGATAAGAGAGAGTTCAAAATGAACTTGCTTACCCCAAACTGTAATAATCAAGTCATTGGTAAAGTTAGTCTCGACAGTATTGGCAGAGAATTTATGAACCATTAAATGATTCGCCTTTATCGAATCAGTTTCAAAACAATACAACTGCTAGCCTCAAATTTCCCATAAAAATTGGTCATTCACGCTTGAAGATTGTCCAAAAGAATGCGCCTTTCCTTTGTGATGTTTTTCGATGTAAGGCGGTCATTCAAATGATGAGACTTTACTTAAATGAACACCTCCTAATTGTAAAACTCCTTCGTAACCATTTTTTCATTATTTTGTTGCTCACTTAGAATAGAATCCAAGGCCATTTTGATGCTCAAAGTACCTACAAATGAAGAAAACACATTAGACATGTGTATAGACATGTAAAAGAGTGTATTAGCAAGCAATTAGGCCAAACAAATGGGTGAAATGAGATTCGGGAAAGGCTAGGCATAACTATTATTTTCACCTGACTGAACTACCAGTAAAATTGCTACTTGAGATAACAGAATTGGGCATCGCAATCATGATAAAGAGATGGTACCATACTTGATTTAACTCATCGCGATCGTGAATTTTAGCATTTTATCTCAACACGATTATGGAATTGGTCATCACAATCGCAGAGAACAATTTTTCCTCTAAGAATTCTTCAGTCAGGCATCAAATTGATGAATAGTTTGTGGGCTATAACTTAACAAGTAATTTTCATCATAATTTTCCACCAATTTTCCCCATCATCAGTTTACCAGCAAACACAACAATTAACAATAATATATCAACCCACATTTCACATTTACACATGATTTCTTATTCAAAGTTTTGGGTAAGAATCAAATCCAATCTTCCACTAACTCAAATCACCAAAGAGACAATAAAAGGAGGAGAGTGAAAATACATAACTTGAGGATTGATACTTGAAGAAGACTCTTACACAAAATGATCATAGTTTAATTGAGTTTTGAGAGAAACTTTGGGGCTTTTAGGAATGAAGAACGTTGTTTTAAATTAAAAGATCTGACTTTTAAAGTCAGGATCCCCTCCTCGTGATAGTGGTTGGATACATTTTTATTCTTTCTGATCGCAGCCATTGGCTTATGTGATCGTGATTATCAACTATTACACTTCACGGTCATGGCTAGTGGCTCTCGTTATCGTGATGAGTTACCTAATTCGCAGACTTGAGCAGTCTCTAATCTTTTTGTCAATGGAAGGATCCATTTGGCAACTGCTAACTTATTTTGGTGATCCCGAGCTTCCAAAAAGTGTTCCAAGTCCTATTTTGAAGGTAATGCAACCCCAAACTCTACCCCACTCAAATTTTTGCTTCCAAACCTATTCAAACCACTACTAAAACTTTGAAAATATAAGGATTAGTCAAAAAATAAAATCATAATCTATCAAAAACTTAAAAACTTAAAATTTCAATTCAAAATCAAAAATTTTGCAAACCAATGGGTGGCTTCCCATCAAGAGCATAATTTAACATCGTGGCACGATGTGTATACATCACCCTTTATGTATTTTCTTTGAGGTAATGAATCTGCTCTCCAGCTTCAATTCAAGGATTCATTGAGATGCATGGGGAAAACATTAGAGAGTCAAGAGTCTCTGTCTATCTCATCAATTTGAAGATTTGAATTTGTTAACCAGTTTCACATCATTTTTTCTTTGAGGATCATTGGATAAAAGTGAGACGATCACTAGGCCATTTGTTTAATATTGTATATCACAATTCTCGGCCTTCAAGTGAGTGCCATTCTCACACCATTTGTCGAACATTTTATATCACAATTCTCGGCCTTCAAGTGAGTGACATTCTCACTCCCAGATGAACTAGAGTTGTCATAAATAATATTTTTTACTTTTTCTTGCAACTCTAGTATCATTTCCATAATTTCTACATCTTGTATTATTACTGTCTTGATTGGATCGCAAATACCCAAGATCTCTTTCACATTAATCATAATGCCTTTTTCTTGAGACTCCAACTCTTATTTACCATTCTTGATCACTTGAAGAGGAACATCACATGCTCTAGTCTTTGTTCTTACATTGATCTTTAAATTTACAATTTTAAACTCAAGTTGGATCAATTAATGACACCGACTTAGGTGCAATTCAAGGAATTTATTCCTAATCAGGAATATCATGACATCCCATAGCCTCATACAAAATTTCAATTATTGGGTTATGCTTACAAGCCAAGGTTGACTCACAATACTCATTTTGTTCCACATTTCTTCATGTGGAGAGGCATCTATACAACTTTGTCCATCATGAGGTCTTCCAAAATAAGGACATGTGTCACCTACATAGGAATTGCAATCACCAATTTTGATTTTATCACAAGAAGCCATAGAACCAACACAAAAAAGAAAACAAAAATAAATATTCAAATTTGGATAGAAACAAGTAAACTATAAATTCTAAATCAATTTAATATGCCAAATCGTTCTCCAGCAATGGCTCCATTTTTATAACACTCAACTACACTCTTATAAATTGAAATATAGGAGGTCGCTAGCAATATAATACCCAATATATGAAGTCAGAATCGAATCCCACAAGAAATGATGTGTAGGCGATTGAAGAAATAAAAAATTACAAACTACTAGTTTGAATCCAAATAATTAATACATGTATTTTTGGAGTTTTTTTGTAACAATACAAATACGAAATCAAGGATACGGGATAGTGGATAGCAAGATCAATGACCTTATCAAGCAAGAATACCAAGGAGATTTGAGAATGGGAAGTCAATCAAGATCCATATGATCCATTACAAATTAATTGCATATAGTCTCAATTAATCAGGGGCCAAATTAAACATGCATTGGACTCCCAATTATCCACCTATATTTATTATAGTAGTCAAATATTTCTCAGCTAGCTCTTTTGAACATAGCTAAGTGACAACAACAATAATCCAATTTTAGGCAATGCAAGGATTCTTCTATTACCAGAACAAATCCATTAAATGAGGAATTAATCCACAAATTAGCACCAATCAATAGCTTCCAACCTCAATTAACTATTTCAAGCTAAATCAAAGTAAATAGGCAAGTCCTAAGAGTTATCAATTCCCCTAGAAAGCAATTAAAGCGTGATATTAACTAGATAATCAAAGACACATTTTATAGATAAGAAAATATTCAACTAATAGCAAAAACACAAAATAAAAATTAACAGCATTGTTTATGCCTAACACAATATCTAAATCAACAACTAACAACTACACCTAAAAATATTCATTACAAAGCATAAAGCTGAAGTAAGGGTTAAAAATCATCACAATTGAAGCTCTCAATTTTCACTCTAATGGTGTTGGTTATGAAAACTTCCTCTCCAAGATAGGCCAAAGTTTCAAGATATGATGAATAATAGAAAAATAAATATTCTCAAAAATGGTTGTGCAGGAGTGTATTATGTGATTTAACATCAAATTGTGAATTTTCAGTTCTTCCCAAAAATGTCTGACACTTTTCTCTTTGCATTCGTGATAGATTGACCGCGGTCGGGAGGTTAGCATTGACCCAACTTCCATGATCACGAACTCCTTCCATGTGATCATGATGCATTATATAATTTTTGACCGCAATCGTGACCTCTGACCATGTGGTCATGATGAATAGTCTGCTTTTAGTTTTTATTTTCTGTTTTACTCTTTATTTTGCCTCGTTGTCACTTGATTTATTGTTTTATCTCCACGATCAACTCTATATCTTATTATCCTATAAAATATGAAGTAAATCATATCAAATACACACATTATCAATTAAACACGGAAAAACATAAGCTTAAAGATAAGATAAGTTGGTAAAATACCCACTTATCAACTTCTACATCGAGATATATTTTTATTAGTGTAGTCACACAAATCTAGAATTGTCAGCAAGTCAAAATATAGATCTTACTTCGTCATAACATTTGCGACGATCCCTAAGGTGTGAAATTCAAAATCTTGGATATGTTATAGACCCTTGTGTTTAGATTCGGCATAATCAAACGACTTGTGATTTTGTCTTTCCTACATCAAGATATGAGAGTTTTAGTAAAGTCGCATAAATTTAAAGTTTTCAACATGATAGAATCTAGACAACTTCAAAAATTGATCTAGAATGGTTTTGAATGTGTTAAATTCAATTTTGGATATGTTGTAGATCAAGAATTCTAGTTTCTGGAAAATTAAACCTTTCATGATTCCGACATTTCTACAATAAGATATGAATTTTCTATAACATATATGTCAAATTATAAAAAAAGTGATTAAAATCAGAACAAAATGAAATAGATGTTAGAAAAATTACCTTGCTTCATACTCCCTCGCCGTGGCTAACAACGCTACAATTAATGTCAAAAATAATAAAGAACAAGCATCTATTTATAGATGCTAATGGCGGTGCGTGGAAGAACTTCTCCTAGACTAAGTACAAGTCCCATTTCTTCTAGAAATCTATGTGGAATACTATAAGAATTTGAAATTTAGTCGTAACTAATTCTTTTCCTACTATTTCAATTGGTCAAAGCTAGCATGCTACAGCAATTGAGTTACGTAAATCAAAAAAATTTAAATCTTACTTTCTACTTCAATCATTATGGAATAGCACATTAATTTAATGTTGTAATGACCCTAAAGGTTATTTCCTCAATATTTTAATATTTTTAGGTTTTAGAGCTTTTCTATAGTTATCTCAAGTCATTTATGACTTGCTGGGACTGATAGTTTGGTCACCTGGTCTTTCATTCAAGTTTCGTGTAAGTTTTTGTATTTTGGAGCTCTTAGAGTTTAAGCAATTGACTTTGGTTAACACTTCAGGTAGATGACTCAGAAAGCAATTCTAATGATTTTGTTAGCTCCAGAATATTGAGTTAGGGATAGAAGGGCCTTTCGTTTGGGTCTCAAGGTTTCCAGACTCATTTTGAGCTACCCTGTGGGTTTGGGCTTAAATAAAACTTGGATGTAGGATTCACTTTTGATTGAGACAACCTTGGTTGGAAGTTTCGAGATCTCTTTTGGGTTTAGAATGTTGAATTTGGTGAGGTAGCATATCTCATTTGCATATACGGGGTTCTTAACAAATCTTGAGCCCCAATCAGGGCATTTTGCACATTTCTATTTTGGGCTGGTGTAGCACCATTACTCTTTATGTTTTCTCTCTTTGCACTACATTTGTGAGGTCCAGATACTTTGGTCATCATATTCATGAACCTTTTGCTGCGTTAGTGAATACCAAGTATGTTTGGTCATGGTATTTGTGGGATGGGCGTTGCAATCGCAGAAAGGAGTCACCTCAAGCCTTCACATTCGCGAGTGGAATTCTACATTCATAATGAAGGGACATGGTTGACCTGACCTCATTGACAACCACGATCACAGCCTGGGGCCTGTATTTGCAAAAGTCACATGACTGGTTTTTTAACGAAAGTCCAGTCTCAAATTTTAGACCCTCTTCCAATATTGAAACCTCGATTGTGAGAGTGTCAAGACTCTGGTTTTAGGTATTTTTTGTCTGTAATTTCTAGGAATTTATTGAGGCATTGTGCACGGTCGTTATAAGAGTGTGGGGAACACATTTTGGAGGTAAATTCTTGTCCTGAAGGACCTCTCATACCTCTCAAAAGGTGTTTTTGGTGAATTCAATTACATGAGGGGTTTTATTTGGTTTTCAAGCTCGAATTATGCCTATTTTTGGGGAACAAGTTCCTTGAGATTTCTTGGACTAATTGATGGAGTCAATTGTGGGATTCCAGTACCGGTCCCATAATTCTTTTTTTGACACATTCTTAGGTCCATCTCCAATTGTGTTTATTTTGGTGTCTAAACGTCCACATTGATATCCTGATCAGTATTATAATAGCGTGGTGGTGATCTGAGATGATTTAAAAGAGAAAAGCTTTAGTTCAAGAGATTGAGAGTGTGTGTGATCGACTTTGATAGAGGCTATGGTCTACTTTTCTTGATTGAGCTCTATTAGATAACATATAGTATGAATCACATGTGAATGTGGATTGTATATGTTAGGTTTAAAAATCCTTCCTTATATATATTTTTGTGATCTCCGTAGAAGCTTACATTTAGTCTTGGATTGTGGGATCCTTAGCTTAGGCTAGTAGTTCCCTGCTTATGGCTTAGTTGGAGTGGATGATCTTTTTAGAGATGATAATGGTGGCTTTAGATCATATGATGAACTTAGTGCCTTAGATCAAGTTCTTAGAGATTCATTTGTATTATATTGCTCTTCATAGTTATTGCTACGGTTTGATACCCTTTACTATTGCTTGGAGCCTTGTTACGTACAATAGTGATAGGATGGCTTTGTGTGTTTCATTGTCATTTGAATAATATGTGTGGGGTAAGGTGTCTATCCTTAAGTTACTCCTCCTTCTTGACTATTGAACTCTTCATTTATCCCTTTGTTTCATGAGTTATGGTGAGCATGTTATGTTGTTATCTTGAGTTTCTTGGTATGTTGTTGAATCTAAGGTCTTGGTCGAGGACTAATTGGATTCCACGTTAGTTTCCTATGCTCTAGGAGTGTTGTTGTTTTGGTAATGTTATCTAATTGTAGGTCAAATTGTTTGGATGTTGGTGATGGCATGTATTGTATTGATAGCTGTTTATATGTGTTTTGAAGTATGATCCTGACTCATTTATTGGATTTTCCCTACAGTTTTCAGAAAATTTTGATATCCCTCTTTTACTCCTTTTAAGACTTCATACTACCTTTACTACTTGATAAATGAATTTTTGTAACCGATGAGATATCAGAGATGTGCTCAATACTTAATTGTTCAGTTGGGCGAGTTGCTCACCCTTTTGTTCTCTCTTACTAATTGGTTGAGAATATTTTTGACCTTTTATATACTAATGGCATCTCATATTTATATTTGGTACCATGATGGATCAGATCCAAGAGGATTGATTGTGAAAGTCTTGTGATGGGACCAAGTAAGTATATACAAACTTTTTGAGTCCCTTATAGGTCCCTTCATCCGTGTGACAATTGAACAAGAGGATGAGGCCGCATAGTCTTACTTAGTATGCCAAGGGTAGGAGGTATATGTATATACTTTGTTACAGAGGGCACTATATATTTTTATTGCATAACCTGCATCTATATGCATTGCCTATCACCAGTATAATTGGTTGTTGTTTATACTTTCTGGTCTTACAGGTGACGGTTGTGTTATGTTTGTTGATATGTGCCTTCCAGGCTTATGGGAGTTTGGTTAGGTTATTATTTATCTATATTTGTGTATTTTATATTGGTTTTATAGTTGGTTATCTAATTGGCCTAGTTTTTATTCTATATCAGTGCTCCCTCATTGGATTGGACTCGATTGACCCATTGGGAAGTTATGGTGAATAATGGTGATTACCGTCAGTATATCTTCATTTAGTTGACATCTGTAATATGATCTTGTTGTGGTTAGGTTGTTGGGCTAGCGTCTTTAGGTATGTTTTTCACCTAGGTTTCTAGTTCATAGTATTCTACTCCCTTATCTCTGTTTACGTGTATTAACATATGATAACTCATCTTTAGCTGCTTGTACTGTACTTTCCTTAATTACATGTTATTTATAATTACATTGTCATTGGAGCTCACTCGGCCTGTGCCTACTAAGTACCATTAGTTTGATACTCATACTACACCTCTGTACCCTGCAAATTGATAACGCTCAACTACACTCTTATAATTCAAAGTGTAAGAAGCTGCTAGCAATATAAAACCCAACAAAGGAATTGGGGTCGTTCCCATAGGGAATGGTATTATAGTAATCACTATTCGATGTAATCTTATGAACTTGGATTTCGTATGTGGGTTGAGGTAACTCATATATGTAAAATAGAGGGAGTTTTAAGTAAAAATTAGAAATTGGTTAACAAGTTGTTAACAAGCCACAAATGCAGAGTTTAACACAAGAAAATTTAGCAAGTAAAAGAGAAATCTCGGGGGGGTGGGGGGTGTAATAGGATACAAATTTCACAATATGGGTATTTTCTAATGCTACAAATGGTTGATTATCAATGGGTAGGATATACTCATGCTAATGACAACTATCTTTCAATCAACTATCAAATTTCACATGGGTTTTCTCAAACCCTACATATATCGCATTTATAAACATTTCACAACCTTAAATTCAACTAAACTCTTTGAAGCTTTAGCTAGCAATTGAAATAATCATAGAATTATCAACTATATCTTCCACTCTTGGTCTTTCTCAAGAAACCATAGAGATATAAACTAATAAGAGTTTGCAATCTCAGATTATAAGTTAAACAATCAAGATAAAGTTGCATCAATATGTTATGATCCGACCTAGGTCCTAGTCATAACACGATGATCGAAACCCCGAAGCGCTCCACAAAGATTATTGACATATCATTAAGCATACATAAGGTGAAATAAACATAACAAGATAAACAGAAGAATCAACTCAATATAGAAGTCAATGAACGCAACTTCAATCCCAATGTCCGAAAGGACTTACATCAATTTAAACGTCTAATCATGCCTCTATACTAGACTTTGATAGGGTTTTAGGACAAGCTTTGTAATGACCCTCGAGATCATTTCTGTGCTTTTGCATGTTTTTACCATTTTTCCCCTTTTGGTAGCTTCCTTGTAGCATTTATGCGGTGTTGGGATGGGTGGCAAGCCCCCGAAAGTGTTTGGTTGAGTTTTAAGGAGGTTTGACCATTTTTTTAGGCTCAAGACTTGAAAGAGATGACTTGAGTCAACATTCAAAGATTCTAATGTAGGATTGAAATTTCGTTAGCATGGTTAGCTTTGGAACTCTAAGTTTGGTTTAGAATAACCTTTACATTGGTTTTCGAGGTGCTCAATGTTACACCCCACCCTTTTTAAACTCAAAATATCTCATAAGTTTCTTGGACATTATCATGTGAGCCGGATACGCTACGACACTATCAAACGGCTCTAAGGAAGGGAGAATGTGATACCCCATAGTAGAGAAGGTTGAAAATGGAGTCATAAGAATCCGAAAGGAATTGGAGGCCAAGTAATGAGTCGTAGGACTCGATTTACCTACGTAAGCTAATAACTTGGAAGTCATACATACTTAATCTATTGGAGTACGTACCAAGCTTGCGTAGTATGGATTATATAGGCTCTTAAAATAAGACAAGATTACGAACCCACGAGGGAGAAGAAAAAATGACACATGGCAGCCAATGGAGGAGTGCCACATGGCATCACCTCAAGCAAGAAGGTGATCCACCTTCTTGGGGGAGGTGGGCCCCACTGCCACGTGGCAGCCCCTAACTGGTTGCATAGATATGGTGGCCCAATCACAGCTAGACACGTGTCACCCCCATATCCACCCTATATATATATATGTATTTTGACTAATTAGTTCATTCTTAGCTAGAAAATCAGTCCAAAACATGGAGAGAAAACGTGAGAGAGAGGTAGCCGTGGCGTTGGAAGCTTAAAGGTGAGTTTTCCAATTTTTCTCCGTGAATTAATTATATACGGTGTTCCTTAAGCATGTGAATACATATATATGTATATTAAGATGTCTACGGAACCAAAAATTCAGCTTTACAATTAGAAATTTGGAAGAAAAAGAAGAGAAAAATGTTTAAGGGGCAAAGGAGGGAGGCTACGGGTTTGGCTATTGGAGGTAAGCCTTCGAGTTTTGTTTCATGAATTAATTAGTTATGGTATACCATGGTTATATGACGCTGTCTAATAATGAGAAAATCCAATTTGGGGCAGCAAGGAAGTCGCACAAACAGCCCGCTCAATTTCAGCGCGTTTGAAGAAGTTCCGAGTTGCGATTTGACAATTTTGGCCAATTTTGGGTAAGGTAAGGTTTCTTCTTTTAATTTGGACTTTATGGAATTGTTATAAAGTGTGTTACACGCCCTATAGGTGTCTGTAAATATGAAAATGGCATAGAAATACTTGGCGTTCGGAATAAACTAGATTGTAGTCGTTATAGTCGAATTGTCGTTGAAGTAAGGCATTGTTCTTATGAGTTGCTGCTGCAGGGGTGTGGTGTGTTGTTGCAGGGACTAAATATGTTTTAATATGGGTTAGGGTGCTTCTGGTTTAAGCCACATGACTCCCCCGTTGCGTAAAATTAAAGGCGTTACAAAATAAAGGCTAGACGCCCTATTGTGATATCGTATTTTTGAATAAGTCGTTTGGAGTTTATGTTGTATATTGTTGGTATGAATTGCTATAGGTTGTTTTTGTTGGTTGACTATAGGTCTTAGGGACCTAATTGGAAATTTGGATAGGGCACATTATAGGGGAGGTGCTGCCCAATTTTTGTTAACGCCTTAACAAACTAAAGAACTAGTCGAGGAAACGACTAAGGAAATAGATTCCATTAACATTAAGATGTAACCTAAGATGCTAGAAAGTTAAGAGTAGTTGATATTCGTATTACTTTCATATTGAATAGGTTCAGAAGACGACGAGACGAGCAGGATAAAGGGTAACTCCCAAAAGGTATGTAAAGCTTTCTCTTGGCATGTTTTGATATAAGTTCGTACAACTATCTTTCTTTCCTTTTGGCAATGCTTAGACTTAAGTGAATTATATATGAAGTACGGGGATAATTCCATTCCCAGAATTCCGAGTACGCCTCATAACCCCTATCCACTGTTCAGTATTAGAGTTCCTGTGAAGATTAAGTATTGCCTAGTAGGGCTTCTATGTGTAAGAATATAATGTATGGGAAGCTATCTCTCATTCCCAGTGAGATATATTGATACAAAAATGAGATTACGATTCCATAGTGGTTCACCGAGCCCCATGAAGGGCCGGGTATGAAATATGTATATGAAGATCACCTGAAGGAAAGTACAGACTATATAGAGCTTATTCTCTTTCTTTTTTGGGGCATGTCCTTATTTAGTTATAAGTTGAATTTGATCTGAATTCCGAGGTAACTCCATTCTTAAACATCTCTTAATTACTTCTGAATATTGAACTTCTATTGTAGTTAAACTACTTTCCCTGGAAACTTTTATACGCTAAAGAGGTAACAAATGTACAGGCTCCTAGTCATAAAATTATTCAAAAACAAGTACTTTGGAATTCTTAAGTGAATAGTCTTACTTTGGTATAGGTCTAGGGACCTCGAGATGTAATTAATGTAGCCCCTAATGACATTTAGAGGGCAGCTAGAATGACTATACTGCTACTCGAATTCTTAGACAATAGCTTAGTCCTTTTGTATAGTTGAGTCTCAGATAATGATTTAAACTGTGTTTTGTTTCTCACTACTCTACTCGTGTATACTGTAACACTTCTTTTCCGAGTCCTGGGCCGGTTGTCAGATTCGTGCAATTCACTGCATTGTTCACCGAGTCCCTTGCTAGAGGACCGACGTCTGTATGTATATATATGATTGCCTAGGGCCTGATACTGATACTATGATAATACGTTGTAATAAGGTGACGATGGCCTGGGGCCTGATACTGATACTATGATGATGTGTTGTAATAAGGTGACGATGGCACGGGGCCTGATACTGATACTATATATATGATTCACCAGACCCCTGACGGGGCCGGCTATATTGAAAATTTGAGCATGCATGTTTTTATGATTCACAGAGTACAGGTACATGTTCGCAATTTGATAAATTGTTCTCCTGCTTCTCTGTTTCAGATATACCTCCAGTTGTATTATGTTACGTTTTACATACTCAGTACATATGTCGTACTGACCCCTTTCTTCGGGGGGCTGCGTTTCATGCCCGCAAGTACAAGTATAAGTTTTGGGAGTCCGTCAGCTTAGGATTCCACTCGGTTCAGCTGGAGGAGGCTCCATTGTATCGGAGCCTAGTTTTTGATACTGACCGTTGATGTATAAGAATTATTTTGTCTATTCAGGGGTACAATGGGGGCCCTGTCCCGCCATGTCTTGTCGTTAATATTTTTAGAGGTCTGCAAACATGTATATGTGGGTTGTGTGTGTTAGTCTGATTTGGATGGGTCTGCATGATACATGATATATGATATTATGTTATGGCAGCCTTTTCGTCTTGCGTGCCCTATCATGTCGTGATACAAATGAAACAGGCTACAGGTTTACGAAAATATTATCGCCTAGTGGGGCATTGTTACATAATATTGTTTTACTTGCAGTTCAATTTTACCACAGTTGATGGCTAGGTATACGGGGGGTCCAGGTCGGACCCCATCACGGCCTACGGGGTTGGGTCGTGATAGAAGTGGTATCAGAGCGGTTCGTCCTTGAAGTGTCTAAAGACCGTGTCTAGTAGAGTCTTGTTTATCGGTGTATTGCGTGCCACATCTATAAACAGGAAGCTACAGGGCATTTAGGATGTTACCTTCCTTTCACATCTGAGATCGTGCTACAGATCCTAGTCATAGGAAAATTCCTTATACTAACCTTGGATCTTAACAGAGGAAGGACACCAACAAAAGGAGGTAATTGATGACATGGGACATTACGAAGCACGCAGGTAAGTAAAGTAAAGGCACGGAAGATATCCATCTGGTAAGGTATTGAACTAATATTGAAATGTCAAGTGAAACCTGAAAGGAAAACAGACAGGAAGTGCAACGGATACAGTTTGAAGTTGGACATATGAGGTAAGTCCAATATTTTTATATTATTGTTGACGTTGAAAGCCCTGTGTGGCTATGACATGAATATATATATGTGTTGTCCCTGTGAGGCATTGTTGGTATTTTCTGCGTGTAGGTTTGGAATAAGTAAGAAATATAGAGGAAACTCTGCCAAAATTTTCCCAAGACGAGAATAGGGAATGAAACATAGCTTTTTAAGATGTCCTAGAGATTGACATCAAGTACCCCTATTATGTTTAATTAAAGCTATAGGAGGTACTGTTCATGTCGTCAATAAGGGATACTCTTCTTACTCGAGGAGATTATTTCGAAGAAACAAAAGTCTATCTGAGCAGTACAGTTCAGACCGCAGTATCTTTAATCGTAATTGTGTTGTAGAAAAAAAAAGGAGAAGCTCAGGTTGAAGGGTAAGATGTCTAGTAGTTGAGCTTCACTCGTTTTAAAAATACCAAACCTCTAACTCCTAATTATAAATTAGATAAATTGTTCGTAACGCGAGATAAACTCAAAAGGAGACGAGGTAGGTCGAGTATAAAAATGAAAGTATTATGATGATTAAGAGATTCGAGTTTCTTCCAACAATGATTGAAAAATGGCTTACGATAACAGTTTATAGTTCTCCACCGACTAATTGGGGAAAGATCTTCGAACAGAAGCACCACAAAGAGATGTCAGGAACTGAATGCGAATACGAATTAAAAGGGGGATATGTAAGTATGAATTGAACAGTGTGATACGAGTATGCAGGGATAAAGTGGAACCACTAGTCAGATGTACATAGTACGCGTTGACTAAGTTAAAGGCCTGCGTTGAGAATGCAGTAAGAGCATGGGGCTTACGATGCAAAAAAATGACGCGTGTACACAACGTCGCCCTAAAAATAGTGGAACCCTTAAGGGACGAGGATGGAAAACTTAAGGAATAAATGGCGCAACTTCTATTCGCCCCAAGAAGCAAAGGATATAGGTTGGAATAAAGCTACTACTTCAGGAAAACCATAAATAGTTATCGTCGGAATACTAGTACTGCCTAATTGATATTGGAATGACTACAAGTGTTAATTAATTTTTGATAAAGATAAGTAGAAGGTGGCCTTAGACGAGTAGTCCTATAGGTCCCATTACTCAAGTACAGAGTAACAGATGAGATGTCGCACTATGTATGGAAAGGTTCTCGTCGTTTCATGATTTAGCCAAGATTCTGTACGCGGATAATCAGGTTATAAAATATACAGAAACACGGGAACTTGATGCAATACTCAGTAGATTGGAGGAAGAGATTGGGCGAAACTGGGACTGGGTAAAGAAACATAGAGTAAGGTACAAGCAGATGGAAGTATGAGTACCCTCTAAAGGGGGGAAGTAAATGAGAAAATGGCAAAAGTAGGAGGAGGCAATTGATATGACAATATATTTGAGATGGACGTCTAAACTTCAATAAGATATCCTGCTGAACTAACTTAGAAAGGTCTGGAAGCCACCAGTGATTGAACGAAAGCCAGAATGCTACATAAGGCAGCGTTAAGAAGTTTGTGACAAGACCCTGAACAACATAATACTAGAAGGCGATTGCGTATAAAAAACAAAAGAGTGTAAACATGAAAGGATATCGAATGACTTAAGAAACACTACAAAGGATAATGACAACATGCTAGGTCAAAAGCAAAAATGTTGGCTATAGAGTTGGTCGCAAATGATGTTGCGATAGATATATAACCAAGGACAAAGGAATAAAAAGTCTTCTGTGGTAGAAAATGGGAACGACACAAAGTGAATCGAGGATAGGGAAGCTTACATGTCAAATTCCTTTAAAGCTATGCCAGCTAATAATAGACAAGACTCAAAGTGGCTCCAAAGGTCACTATATGAACGAACTTTGGCGCTACTCAGTAGCCCACCGTAATGAGTGGGTGCATGCAGAAAGGGGGGGAATACAATAGGAAAAGTTAAACCAAAATGACCAAAAAGGGACATGGTCGTAGTGGAATTAAAAGGTCTACCCCTATGCCAGTTACAAGATAACAGAGGAAGGGACAAGGCAAAACATAAAGACTCGCGAGACAACGCTGAGGTAAATCTTGGGCTAAAGTGAGTGCCTGCACATCATGGAAAGGATTGCAACGAAACGCGACACGGAGACTTCCCAGAGAGGTCACCCATCCTAATATTACTCTCACTCCAGCACGCTTAACTTCGAAATTCTGATGGAACTTAATGCGTTAGTACTGGTATGATCACGCGAGATAGAAGCATCTGACTAGTAACGAAGAAACGAGATGAGATTATGTACCCGGAGTATTATAAGATACGGTAAAGAAAATTGTAACAAGGTCTTAAGAAAAACAAAAAGGATTAGCTAATTGCTAATTGACGACACACTTGAATGCCACAGTTCTTCAACATAGAACCAGTTAATGAGTGAAAAACCACAGAATAACTATATAGGCCAGTGGGCGAAGGAATTTTGACACCACTTGGCAGCCAACTCTAAAGGCGAAGGAGCAAACCCAAAAGGGTAAGGGTACCAGCTGATGTAATTTACGAATAACGGGAAGCAATATCCAAGGTCGAAAATTCCACAACGGTTACCTGTGAATTAACGATATTAACCCCTGCTCCTTCGATCACAGGTTACCTACTCCGCCGAGATGGTGTAAAGTTGTAAAGTAAAAGAGTGCTAGAACCTTACAGAGTCCCCGCAGCTATTGTCCTAGGCAAGGGAGCCCAAGTTGTGATTAACTATCGAGAGAGAGGCAAAGATAGCTTAAGTCAAACTATCGAGATGGAATTAATACTATGGGTGAAGTAAGATATGGCCACGAGTGGACCAAAGATCTTCCCCGACATCGAATATAGGATAAGGGAGAAGAAGGACCCAAAAGATAGAGTGCCAGTTAAAGCTTGGAAAAAAGTCAAAAAGAACTATACGGGGTAAGGAGCCTCAGATTATCCACGTCATGATAAACCTATTTTATGCTCTATAAGAGTAGGGTGCTACATGGGTTATTGTGAATAGGCTAACGAATCAGCCCATTTGCTTTCAAGCAAGACCATCTATGCAACTGAAACTAGGTGAAGTTATATAACAAGGAAATAACAAGGTTCCGTGAAGTTCCCCAGCTAATATCTCAAATAGAGGGACTTTAGTTATGATTAACGTCTAGAGACCAGTCCAAGAAAAGCTCGGGAACACAGACAGGTCTTCGTACCGCATTTTTCCTAGAGCTAAGACGATCATCCACCACTTATTGAGTTTGTCTACGAGAAGGACCACCATTTCAGTATCCAGATGACCCCCTACAAGATGTTGTAAGGAAGAGCATATAAGTCCCCTTGATGGGGAAAAGACTAAGCTGGTAGGCCAAACAGAGTTAAGCAAACTATTGACTAACAACCCAGAGTCGGCAGAAATGATATACAAATAATCGATATCGACATTCAGAGTTCAAATGGATGATTGAAGGTTCATAACAGAGTTACCCGAAATAGGGGACTTAAACAAAATATATTAGACTATATCAGGTTCGCATAAGGCGGGCAACGCGGCTGGTAAGTTGAGCTTAGCACCTGATTTGGAAACCATACGCCAGTCTATCAGATATAGATGTTTCACAAATTTACTGGCGATCCACCCATAGTATGTCTCATAAATGAAGTCCATGAGATGAAAGAGTTATCCTACGAGAAGAAACTTATTGCCATCTTTGATTGGAAAATTAGAAGGTTGCGAACTGAGGATGTTCCTTCCGTCAAGGTACTGTGGCAAAACCAAAACTACAAAAGGGGATGACCTGAGAAATTAAAAAGAGGACATAAAACACCAGTATTCGTACCCATTCCTAATGTCAATAGGTAACCCCAATCCTGGAACTCGTATACTAAGTACTTCGATGGAAATATGTGTTAAGGAAATAGAAATGAATCCCCCGATGGTCTGTATAAGTTATAAGGGAAGTTTTGTTTAACATTCGGGGACGAATGTTCTAAAGGGGGGAAGTATATTACACCCCACCCTTTTTAAACTCAGAATGTCTCATAAGTTCCTTGGACATTATCATGTGAGCCGTATATGCTACGAGACTATCAAATGGCTCTAAGGAAGGGAGAATGTGATACCCCATAGTAGAGAAGGTTGGAAATGGAGTCATAAGAATCCGAAAGGAATTGGAGGCCAAGTAATGAGTCGTAGGACTCGATTTACCTACGTAAGCTAATAACTTGGAAGTCGTACATACTTAAGCTATTGGAGTACGTACCAAGCTTGCGTAGTATGGATTACATAGGCTTTTAAAATAAGCCAAGATTACGAAACCATGAGGAAGAAGAAAAAATGACACGTGGCAGCCAATGGAGGAGTGCCACATGGCAGCACCTCAAGGAAGCAGGTAACCCACCTGCTTGGGGTCAAGTAGGTGACCCACCATCTTGGGGGAGGTGGGCCCCACTGCCATGTGGCAGCCCCTAACTGGTTGCATAAATATAGTGGCCCAATCACGGCTGGACACGTGTCACCCTAGGGGGATGACACGTGTCACCCCCATAGCCACCCTATATATATATATATATGTATTTTGACTAATTATTTCATTCTTAGCCAGAAAATCAGTCCAAAACATGGAGAGAAAACGTGAGAGAGAGGCAGCCATGGCATTGGAAGCTTAAAGGTGAGTTTTCCTATTTTTCTTTGTGAATTAATTATATACGGTGTTACTTAAGTACGTGAATACATATATATGTATATTACGATGTCTACGGAACCAAAACTTCAGCTTTACAATTAGAAATTTGGAAGAAAAAGAAGAGAAAAACATTAATGGGGAAAAGGAGGGAGGCTACGGGTTTGGCTATTGGAGGTAAGCCTCCGAGTTTCGTTTCATGAATTAATTAATTATGGTATCCCTTGGTTATATGACGCTGTATAATAATGAGAAAATCCAATTTGGGGTAGCAAGGAAGTCGCACAAACAGCCCGCTCAATTTCAGCGCGTTTGAAGAAGTTCCGAGTTGCGATTTGACAATTTTGGCCAATTTTGGGTAAGGTAAGGTTTCTTCTTTTAATTTGGACTTTATGGCATTGTTATAAAGTGTGTTAAACACCCTATAGGTGTCTGTAAATATGAAAATGGCATAGAAATACTTGGCATTCGGAATAAACTAGATTGTAGTCGTTATAGTCGAATTGTCGTTGAAGTAAGGCATTGTTCTTATGAGTTGCTTCTGCAGGGGTGTGGTGTGTTGTTGCAGGGACTAAATATGTTCTAATATGGGTTAGGGTGCTGCTGGTTTAAGCCATATGACTCCCCCGTTGCATATAATTAAAGGCATTACAAAATAAAGGCTAGACGCCCTATTGTGATATCGTATTTTTGAATAAGTCGTTTGGAGTTTATGTTGTATATTGTTGGTATGAATTGCTGTAGGTTGTTGTTGTTGGTTGGCTGTAGGTCTTAGGGACCTAATGGAAAATTCGGATAGGGCACATTATAGGGGAGGTGGTGCCCAATTTTCGTTAACGCCTTAACAAACTAAAGAACTAGTCGAGGAAACAACTAAGGAAATAGATTCTATTAACATTAAGGCATAACCTAAGATGATGGAAAGTCAAGAGTAGTTGATATTCGTATTACTTTCATATTGAATAGGTTCAGAAGACGACGAGATGAGCAGGATAAACGGTAACTCCCAAAAGGTATGTAAAGCTTACTCTTGGCATGTTTTGGTATAAGTTCGTACATCTATCTTTCTTTCCTTTTGGCAATGTTTAGCCTTAAGTGAATTGTATATGAAGTGCGGGGATAATTTCATTCCCAGAATTCCGAGTATGCCTCATAACCCCTATCCACTATTCAGTATTAGAGTTCCTGTGAAGATTAAGTATTGCCTAGTAGGGCTTCTATGTGTAAGAATATAATGTATGGGAAGCTATCTCTCATTCCCAGGGAGATGTATTGATACGAAAATGAGATTACGATTCCATAGTGGTTCACCGAGCCCCATGAAGGGCCAGGTATGAAATATGTATATGAAGATCACCTGAAGGAAAGTACAGACTATATAGAGCTTATTCTCTTTCTTCTTTTGGGCATGTCCTTGTTTTAGTTGTAAGTTGAATTTGATCTGAACTCCAAGGTAACTCCATTCTTAAACATCTCTTAATTACTTCTGAATATTGAACTTCTATAGTAGTTAAACTACTTTTCCTGGAAACTTTTATACGCTAAAGAGGTAACAAATGTACAGGCTCCTAGTCATAAAATTATTCAAAGACGAGTACTTTGGAATTCTTAAGTGAATAGTCTTACTCTGGTATAGGTCTAAGGACCTCGAGATGTAATTAATGTAGCCCCTAATGGCATTTAGAGGGCAGCTAGAATGACTATACTGCTACTCAAATTCCTAGACAATAGCTTAGTCCTCTTGTATAGTTGAGTCTCAGATAATGATTTAAACTGTGTTTTGTTTCTCACTACTCTACTCGTGTATACTGTAACACTTCTTCTCCGAGTCCCGGGCCGGTTGTCAGATTCATGCAATTCACTGCATTGTTCACCAAGTCCCTTGCTAAAGGGCCGGCGTCTGTATGTATATATATGATGGCCTGGGGCCTGATACTGCTACTATGATAATGTGTTGTAATAAGGTGACGATGGCCTGGGGCCTGATACTGATACTATGATGATGTATTATAATAAGGTGACGGTGGCATGGAGCTTGATACTGATACTATATATATGATTCACCGGACCCCTGACGGGGCCAGCTATATTGAAAATTTGAGCATGCATGTTTTTATAATTCACAGAGTACAGGTACATGTTCGCGATTTGATAAATTATTCTCCTGCTTCTCTGTTTTAGATAGACCTCCAATAGTATTGTGTTACATTTTACATACTCAGTACATATGTCGTACTGACCCCTTTCTTCGGGGGGATGTGTTTCATGCCCGCAGGTACAGGTAGGTTTTGGGAGTCCGTCAGCTTAGGATTCCGCTCGGTTCAGCTGGAGGGGGCTCCATTGTATCGGAGCCTAGTTTTTGATACTGACCGTTGATGTATAAGAATTATTTTGTCTATTTAGGGGTACGGCGGGGGCCCTGTCCCGCCATGTGTTGTCGTTAATATTTTTAGAGGTCTACAGAAATGTATATGTGGGTTGTGTGTGTCAGTGTGATTCGGATGGGTCTACATGATACATGATATATGATATTATGTTATGGCAGCCTTGTCGGCTTGTGTGCCCTGTCGTATCGTGATACAAACGAAAAAGGGCTACAGGTTTACGAAAATATTATTGCCCAGTAGGGCATTGTTACATAATATTATTTTACTTGCAGTTCAATTTTACCACAGTTGATGGCTAGGTATACGGGGGGTCCAGGTCGGACCCCAGTCACGGCCTATGGGGTTAGATTGTGACACTCGAAGTGGGTTTTAGGCCCGTTTCCCTATTTTGGAGCTTTTATAATTAGAATAGATGACTTCAGTCATAACTTGTTGAAAAATAACTTAAAATGAAATTCTGAAAGTTCCATCAGCTCCGAAATGGCTAAATTAGGCAAGTAGCAAGGTCGGCACAAGTATTGAGGAATCAGTACAAGTTTGGGGCCACTTGATGCTTTTCACTTTGAAAGTTAGCATATGGTTGAATTTGGTCACCATTCTTGAAAAATGCGCTCGAATAAAAATTCTAACAGCATTGTTAGTTCTAAAATATGGAGTTTGGTCTATGACATCCCTTCATTTGCTTCCCGAGGCTTTTAGTTTAATCCCAAGAGTCGTTGTAGAACTTAGCTCAAAATGGCACTTGGGTGTGGGACTCACTTTTTATTTAAATGACCTCATATGGGAATTTAGAATGCGTAATTAAATCTGGAACATCGAATTTAATGGGGTAGCATAGCTAGTTTGTGCGCACGGGGTTCTGAATAAATCTAGAATACCCTATCGAAGAATTTGGCAAGCCAAGTTCATTTTGCACCAGCAAGGATCTGCTGCCGTCGCTAAAGCGACTCCTGGTCACTAAACCAAGTGCCGCTAAAGTGGTTAGGAGGTCACTAAAGAAACTATGCACCTGAGGTCGGGTGTCGCTAAAGTGGCCGGCCACCCGATCACTAAGCGATTGGTAAGCGACCTGGTTTCATTAAAGTGATACCTGCCTCTTTGAGGTTGGTTGCTTAAGTGAACACTGGGGGTTCGCTTAAGCAACATTAGAGGCCCACTTTTGGTTTCTTTTTCAGACATGAGCCCAACTTTCAAACTCTTTTTTTTCTCTATATTTAGGCAATATGATCGCATCAAAAGGCTAAGTTGCGTGGATTTTTTAGGGGAATCCATTGGTGTGCTCATATTAGGATAAAAGGCTTCTTTTGAGGTAAATTTCCCCTTTTCCCTGAAATTTTTGTAGGTCTTGTACTAAGTTGAGGACTTTGGTGTTTGTTGGTGTTGTAGTTGTTTGGTTGTATGAATTGTGTTTCCTTTTGGAGCACATTCTAGGCTTAGAATCTAGGGCCTATTATCGAAACAAATTCTATAAGTTATAGAGAAAATCCCATAATTCTCAATTTTTACTCAAAATTTGGACCATCTCCGAATTCGATAATTTTAATGGCATAACGACTATATTAATGTTGTGATTCCATTGTACATAGAGTGGCATCATTCAGAGGTGTCCCCAAAAGGAAAACCTCTGGTTTAATGGTTCGTGTGAAGTTTCGGTCTTGAGGTAGGTTATAGTTTAACTTTTTAGACTTGGCTTAGTTGGTTATGTATATATTTGTGTATTTTGATGGTCAGGATGGTATTAGAACTAGGTTATAGGTATGCTTGATCCTTAGTAAGATTTATTGGCTATTTCGGGTTATTTAACTTTGTATTTTAGCATCAGAGCCTTAGTTTAGGGTGACTTGTGGCTTGATTGGTGCTTAGATCCTTAGACTGCTCCTAGGTGGTGTGAAACTTAGCTAGTGTGCATTTTATTTGTTACATTTAGGTTGTGTGCCCTTTTTGTGCTATGTTGCACTTTATTTTCCTTTTTGATTGAACAGTTAGGCCTAAGGCCATGAGCTTGGACTTCTAGGTTAGTACCTTTGATATGTGGTGGGTGTTTTACCTAGTTATTTACGTGAATTAAAATATTTTGAGATATTCATTGGATTGGATTGGTGCATAAGCATGGTCATGGCATAATCGCATCTAATTTCTGAAAGTGAAGAGGTTTTGATCTATTTTGAGATATACTACACTATTCTATGGATTTGAGCTCTAAGGGAGCGGGATACTAATTTTTACTGATTTTACCAATGGAAATGTGGTTTTTAGAGGAGAAGTACCATTTTCACTTTATTATGCATATGTTGATGAGCTCCAGCGGCTCACAGATTAAATTTCGGGTTTTACTTTTCTAATAAGCTGAGGTGGGGTTCTGCAGTTGTCTCAGGGGTCCACGCAGTGAGACAACTCTGGAACTTTTTGTATTCATTTTGCATTGGCCACATACGCATGGCACTTGATTTTTATGTGAATTATGGATTGTGTGGTAGTTGTTGGGGTAACGAGCTTATTGTTTTATACTTGTTCACGGTTTGAGGCTGCCTTTAACTTCTATTTAGACCTTGTTATTGTAACTCTCCTAATTAATTAAGCTAATATTCGCACTTCAGGAGGTTATTTCTTGACTAGAGGATCAACTCCTACTTTATAATTCCTTGACTCAAACTTTGTGAAGTAGGAGAACTCGACTTCCTTAAATCCTTATGGTGTTATAAAGAAGTCTATTGTGGTAGATTTGTAAATTCCCATGAGACCTAAATGCCCTTCTAATAATAGAATCAAGATATTTTATTTTAGAAGTTTGGCAGCCCTTAGTGACTTTTTGGGCAGCCACTCTTTTTATTTACCAACAACTTTAATGATAGATATAACTGTTATATTATATATTAATGAAGCACCTTTAAGAAGGTCAGTTATTTGAGACAAAGGGACATTTTATGTCTCTTAAAATGAGTTTTTTTCACAAAATTCACAATAAAAATAGGTTCCACATAGCCAAAACTCAAAACACACCCTAACCCTTGGTAAGTGATCAAATCCATTTTTGGAACTGTGTAGCGGTTAGTAAGTCTTGAATATATCATTGTGTAGACCTTTTATTTTAGTACATAAATATGTTTTGGAAATATAACACACATACCTACAACTCTTATGTTTATGTTGGAGCCTTATTCTACTTTTATTGAGTCATAAAAGAGGATGCAACATAGGACAAGTTCTGTCCAGATTTTTGACTTAAAAATTCCATATTTACAACTGCTAGTATTTTTATTATATCTTTTTGTAAAAAAACTTATTTTGCGGCGATTCTTGATAATTTTCAAACTTAGGACATATATCTACAACTTTTATGAAGGGTATAAAGTCCAATTTTACCATTTACATTTTCAATATTCAGTTACGACATGAGGTACTGAGATGACCTATTTGACTGTTTTGGTAGTATAGTCATATTTACACATTCTAGGCTCACTTTTGATGATAACTATTATTTTATGTCAATATTAAGAATATACTAGAAATTAAAGAGACTATTTAATTGTATTTTCAAGGTAGTTTATACTCGTGTACAAGTTGAGAAACTTGAAATATTGGTGGGTCTACGGTTTGAAACTTTGAAGTTGTATTGGACTAGTTGTATACTAAGGTTTGTTTATAAACTTGTACTTGTACTCTTGTTAACTTATGGTATATTTGAAAGCCTATTTTGGTATGTTGTTTATTTCTTTTTACTTTGTATTTTTGTGTTGGTATCTTGGAAAATTGTAAGACACTTGTTTAACTCACCCACTTGTATGGATTGCTCGATCACTTGACATTCTTGTGGACTTTGTCCTTCTTGTGAATGTGATCTTGTCACTATTAGGATGCCTCTTGATTTGGACCCTTTGTCATATTGATTATGGATTTTTAGTTCATCTTAAGTATGGAAGTTGTCCATTTTAAGTACGAACTAGAAAGCCATTTTCAATATGGTTCTTGGTTCTCTTGATTATTGGGTCTTTAACCTTTTTGATACAGGGCTCTGGTCCTTCTTGGTACTTGATCATGTTTGGTGTGACAGCATGACGTATATATTGGGTAAAACTTGTTATTAAATCTCTTGTAAATATGGTTCTATGAATTATTGACACTTAAACTTTTAAATATCAAACTTGATACTCGTGATATATTTCCTTACTTGATTTAATTTTTATGTTTACATTTGTGCTACTCTTGACCTGAAAAGAGAAATTAGAGAATCTAAAGGATTCAAACTTGTAGTTTTACACCACTAAGCTTTATGCTTAGCGATAGTTATTTCTATCATAGGAAATGTCTGTGGAGATGCTTGAAATTGGCCATTGGAGATGAAGTTTTAAAAGCTTTAAGAAAGATCACATTTGCATATATGCATCTATATTTTGTAGTAGTTTCTGGACATGTATATGATTTATGAAGTGCTTGTATTTATGTATTTATTTTTGAGAGTTGATCCATTCATGACACCATAGGTTGTAACATAAATTTGGTTGCTTGTTTTGTTATTTTAGGGTGTATAAATCCAAGTCTTGTAATGTATTAAATTTACTGTTTGAGCTGGGATAGTTGTATGAAGCATGAACTAGTTAACTTTGGTAATCACAAGTTGGTAATATTTTATAACGTGAACTGTCGTGGTATTGAATAGTATATGAAAGTCTGGTAAGCTATTTTCTTTAATTATTTTGAAAAGTCGCCTCGTCATTAATTGAATCTTTAATTTGGTTCAATTGAGGTCAAATGCATTTTTAAAAGGCAAAATTTTATACCTATAACTATTCTGAATGGGCTAAATTGCACTACTAGATTATATAAATATGTCTTATGTTAAGATCTTTAAATGTCACAAGTATTACATACATTCTTTTGTTAAGTAGTAGCATCCTCCCCAGAAGGAAACTACAGTTATACCTTTCTTACTACATATATGTATATATGATCCTTCTGAGCTCGATCGACCAATAATACCTACTAAGTCCCTCGTGCTTTGGTACTTATAATACATTTCTACATCTTTTTTGATGCAGCTCTCAATATGAGCAACCCTTCCTGAGCGTTGGATCTCCCTTGGCTATCATCGACTTGGAATGTGGTGAGCTCCTGGAGTTAGAGACTTTCTTCTTTCCTACTTTTGTACTAACTTATGTTTTGTATTTTTCTTAGTCAGTTCCCTTGTATAATTGGTCATTCTGTACTTAGTAACTCCTGTATAAGTGGCACCAGGTCCGGAGATTTTATCGTGTGTTAGTTTGACTTCCTGGTCACTTTCGGGCCTCTTTTGTATATTTTATATTGATCTATAGGTTTAAGATATGGCCTATTTTTCCTATATGTTATTCCCAGCATTCTCTATTATTGTCTTCTGTGAATTTGTGTCCTTGGTTTGAGGTTTGCATATTTGGTGAGTTGTAGTAGGCGCTATCATGGCCTGATTTTGTGTCATGACAGTGCTATCAGAGCTTAGGTTCACCGGTCTCACCTGTACAGGAGCAAGTCCTAGTAGAGTCTGGTGGATCGATACAATGACATCTGTATCCCATCTTCGAGAGGCTACAGGGCATTCTTAGGAATATTTCACTCTTTTGTTTGTTATCGTGCATCTTTAACTATAGCAACTTCTGATTTTTGTTCATTTCACTCTTTCTCTGATAGAGAGGATGAGATCATCTACGAGTAGACGAGAGCCTCCTACTCCAGCAAGTAGAGTCCCAGCAGGGGTCGAGCCTAAGGTTGACCTAGCGGTTGAGGTAGGGCACAAGATACCGCACTAGCTCGAGGTCAAAAGAGGAAACCGTCACTAGAGCCCAACAACATAGAGGTTGAGCAGATTTAGCATCAGCCAAGTGGTGTGGGGCCAGCCCAACCTCTGCTAGAAATTTTTGCCATGCTAGTTATAGAGGAGACCGTAGTGAGGATTCTTTGCATCATAGAGGGTATGGCCTAGGCAGGAGCTATGCCCAGTACTTCAACAGTTTCCCCGCGGTACGATGAGGCTTAAACCATAGCTCAGGCAGGGGAACCGAGAGGTCAAACATTAGGGGCACAACTTGTTGCTGCTGCTTCTTAGTTAGTAGTTTAGTTAATTCCTACTTTTGCTCTACCCATGGCATCCAGGCCAGTTATGTCTTCTAAGGAGAAAAATATGCTAGGGAAATTTATCAGATAAGGCCCTCCCAAGGTTTTTGGCACAGTGGGCAAGGATTCCCATGAGTTTTTGATTAGTTTTCAGGAGAGGTTGCATAATCTCGGATTACTGGAATCTCACGGGGTGAATTACACTTCTTACAAGCTAGTCGGGTTAGCAAAGAAGTGGTGGAGGTTTAATCTTCAGTGTAGGCGATTCAGTTTACCTCCAATGACTTGGGCTCAGTTCTATGAGTCTTTCTTAGAGAAGAATGTACCTCACTGCTTGAGGGAGTAGTTACAGTATCAGATTATAAGTTTTACTCCGGGGTCACTATTAGTTGCAGAGTATGAGAGTCGGTTCTATGAGTTTTCGAGACATGCAGTGATGCTTATACCGAACAAGCATGAGAGAGTGCATAGGTTAGTCAGAGGGATCTCATACCTACTACGGTTGTTTACAAAGCAGATGGTGGCATCAGTTGAGTCCTTTATACAAATAATTGATCATACATGCACCATTGAGGGGATCTATTATGAGGCCTATGGGGGTAACGATAAGAGGCCATACTATCAGAGTGGTTTCACCATATCTTAGTCCCGTGGTAGGGTATTTTCGGACAAAGGTTACCCACCACAGCTTTTGCCTACTAGGATGGTGCAGGTTGCCTTTCAAATTACAGATAGTGGTACTATTAGAGGTGTTGGTGGTCCTATGGTTCTAACATCGATTTAGACTCCTCAGAGAGCATACTTAGGGTAATCAGGCCATGGTGACCAATCAGGTTCAGCTGAGTCATCTTTGCGGGTCAGTTTTGGCAGAGGTTGCTATGAGTGTGGCGAGTTTTTCCACTTTGCTATAGAGTATCATAAGGGTTGACCTTTCAAATAGCAAGGCTAATAAGGTTATTAGGGTTAGAAGGTTTAGACCCTGAGGGCTCCTATTTAATCTATTAGAGGTTGTTCTTAGTACGTCATGGGTGGACCCTAAGATGCTTAAGGTGGTCCATAATCAGGCAGGTCGGGTGGCCATGGGGTACGAAACATGTATGCTTTTTCGAGGAGGATGGAGGCGGAGGCTTCGTATGCCATTATCATAGGTACAATCTCCGTCTCTTATCATCCTTCATATATTTTATTTGATTTGGGGTCTACCTACTCATATGTGTCTGCTCATTAGCACATGTCTAGATATGTTGTGTGAGTCTTTGCCTATACCGATGAGTGTAGCTATCCTCGCAGGTAATTCTTTAGTAGTGGATCAAGTGTATCAATCATATATAGTGTCTATCTTGGGGTACGATACTAGGGCGGACCTGATTATACTGGATATGGTGGACTTTAACTTGATTCTAGACATGGATTGGTTATATCCTCATCATGCAGTCTTGGATTGCTTCTCTATGACTGTCAATTTATATATGCCTAGCATTCCTCTGATTATGTGGATGGGTATTGTTAGCCATATACAAGGGGTGTGATCTCTTTTCTGAGGGCGCAGCGGATGGTAGGGAAGGGGTGTCTTATTTACCTTGCTTATGTCTGTGATACTAGTGCCAGCACTCCTTCACTTGATTCAGTTCCAGTGGTTAGAGAGTACCCTGACATGTTTCCTATCGATCTACCTGGTTTTCCACCTGATTGTAATATTGACTTCGGTATTGATGTTGAGATGGACACTCAGCCAATTACTATTCCACCCTAGCGGATGGCTCCAACTGAGTTGAAGGAGCTTAAGGAGCAATTCTAGGACCTTCTGAGTAAGGGGTTCATTAGGCCTAGTGTGTTTCCCAGGGGTGCTCCTGTTTTGTTCATGAAGAAGAAGGATTATACCTTATGTATATGAATTGACTATAGGCAGCTAAACAAGGTGACCATTAAGAACAAGTATCTTATGCCACAGATTGATGACTTATTTGACCAGCTTCAGGGTGCAGTGGTGTTCTCTATGATAGAATTGAGATCGGGCTACCACTAGTTGAGGATTAGGGCTGTAGACATCCCTAAGACTGCCTTTAGGACTCACTATGACCATTTTGAGTTCTTAGTCATATTTTTTGGGTTGACCAATGCCTAATGAATTTATGTAGTTGATGAACTATGTGTTTAGGTCCTATTTGGATTTGTTCATGATAGTGTTCATCGATGATATTCTAGTCTATCCAAGAGTAGGGAGAAGCACAAGCAACACCTGAGGATTGTACTCCAGACCTTACAAGATTAGCAGTTGTATGCCAAATTTTCCAAGTGTGAATTTTGTCTTAATTTGGTGACATTCTTGGGGCACGGTGTTTCCAAGGATAAATATAGTGGATCCAAAAAAGATCGCCACAGTTCATGATTGGGCTAGACCTACTTCTCCAACTAAGGTTCACAGTTTTGTCGGCTTAGTAGGCTACTACAGGCAGTTTGTGGAGGGTTTTTCTTTGATAGAGGCACCTTTGACTAGATTGACTCAGAAGAATGTCCCTTTCCAGTAGTCTGACGAGTATGAGGTGAGCTTTCTGAGGCCCAAGGCCTTGTTGACTTCAGCACCAATTCTAAACTTTCCAGTTGAAGGCTATGGGTTTACAGTCTTCTTCTGGGATTGGCTGGGATGTGTGTTAATACAGCAGGGTAGAGTTATTGCTTATGCTTCTAGGCAGCTAAAGCTTCACGAGAATAATTACCCAACTCATGACTTGGAGCTGACGGCAGTAGTCTTCGCGTTGAATATTTGGCAGTAATATTTATATGGAGTTAATTTTGAGGTGTTCACTGGCCATCGTAGTATTCAGTATATCTTTAGCTAGAGGGATCTTAATTTGAGGAAGCGCAAGTGGATGGAGTTGTTGAAGGACTATGGCATTTTGAATTTTTATGATCCGAGCAAGGCTAATGTGATAGCGGATGCCTTGAGCCAGAAGATAGTGAGTATTGGGAGTTTGTCTTTCTTAGCTACAAAGGAGCGACCTATGGCTTCAGACATCCAGTCATTAGCCAACTAGATAGTTAGGCTTGATATTTTTGAGCTAGGTAGGGTACTCACCTGTGTGGAGGCTATATTTTCCTTGATGGAGCGGATTCAGGCACAACAGTTTGATAATCCGTAGTTGAGGACTATCCAGGATAAGGTTCTTAGAGGTGAGGCTTGGAAGGAGATCTTAGATTCAAAGGGTGTTTTGAGGATTGAGGGTCATATCTGTGTTCCTAGAGTAGGAGGCTTGGTTAGGCTATTTCTGGAGGAGTCCCATTGTTCTAGATATTTCATTCATCTTGGTGTGGCGAAGATGTATCGTGATCTGATTTAGTACTATTGGTGGTGTAGGATGAAGATAGACATTTTAGCTTCTGTATTTAGGTGCTTGAAGTGTCAGCAGGTGAAGTACGACCATTAAAGGCTAGGTGGTTTGACCCAATACCTACCTATTCCAGAGTGGAAGTGCGAGCGAATAGATATGTACTTTGTGGTAGGCTTGCCACACACTTTTTGAGGGTTTGATTCTATTTGGGTCATTGTAGATCGGTTGACCATGTCTGCTCACTTTTTGTCGGTTCATACTTCCTACAGTTCAGATAGGTTAGCTCAGATCTATATTCGAGATTTTGTCTATTTGCATGGTATGACAATGTCTATTATCTTAGATCATAGTACACAGTTTACTTCATACTTTTAGAGGTCTATTCAGAGAGAGTTGGGTACCAGTGTTAAGCTCAATACATTTTTCCAGCCCCAGACTGATGGCCAATTCGAAAGGACTATTCAAGTCTTGGAGGACATGCTATGGGCATGTGTTATTGATTTTGGAGCCAGTGGTATCAGTTTTTGACTTTGGTAGAGTTTGCATATAATAATAGCTACCATTAGAGCATTGAGATGGCTCCATTTGAGGCATTGTATGGTAGAAGATGTCGTTCTCCGGTGGGTTAGTTTGATTCTTTTGAGGTTAGGCCATGAGACATCGACTTGTTGCGTGATTTTATGGATAGTTTCCGTGTGATACAAGAGCGACTCCATACTGCCAAGAGTAAGGAGAAGAGATATGCTGACCGAAGGTTGCTGCCTTTAGAGTTTATGGTTGGTATCACCCATGAAGGGTGTGATAAGATTTGGGAGGAGGGGCAAGATTAGCCCCAGGTTCATCAGTCCATTCAAGATTCTGACACGGGTACGAGAGGTGTCCTATGAGATACCACTACCTCCATCTCTTTTGGGAATTCCCTATTTTCCATATTTTTATGCTAAGACAGCATGTTCCAGATGTGTCTCACCGGCTTTAGTGGGATTCGGTTTAGTTGGATGAGTCTTTCACTTTTGAGGAGGAGCCTGTGGCCATTCTAGACAGAGAGGTTAGGAAGTTGAGGACTATGGAGATCCCGTCAGTAAAGTTTCATGGAGGCATCTTCCGATCAAGGAGCGATTTGGGAGACTGAGCTTGATATCCGAACTCTATATCCTCACCTTTTCAAGCCTTCAGGTACCTTTCTTTCTTTTAATTTCGTGGATGAAAGTCCTTTTATTAGTGGATGTTGGAATGACCCTCAAGGTCATTTCTGTGTTCTTGTATATTTTTACCATTTTACCCTTTCTCGTAGCTTTCTTTTAGTATTTATGCAGTGTTGGATGGGTGGCACACTTCCAAAGTGTTCGGTTGAGTTTTGAGGAGGTTTGGCCTTTTTGAGGCTTAAGACTTGAAATAGTTGACTTGAGTCAACATTTAGAGATTCTGCTGTCTAATTGAAATTCCATCATCACGGTTAGCTTCAGAATGCTAAGTTTGTCTTGGAATGACTTTGGTTCGATTCTCAAGGTGCTTGGAGTGGGTTTTAGGCCCATTTCCCTGTTTTGGAGCTTTTATAACTGGAAAAGATGACTTCAATCATAGTTTATGGTAAACGACCTCAAAACAAATTTTTGATGATCCATCAGCTCTAGAATGGCAAAATTACGCTAGTAGCATGGTCGGCACAAGTATTAAGGCAATCGGTACAAGTTTGGGGCCACTTGGCATTTTTGACTTTGTAAGTTAGCTTATGGTTGACTTTGGTCAAAATTCTTGGAAACTGCACTGGAATGAAAATTATGACAACCCAGTTGGTTCCGAAATATCAAGTTTGGTTTATAATGACCTTTCGTTTGCTTCTCGAGTGTTTCGGTTTAATCCCAAGACCTATTGTGGAATTTGGCTCAAAATGGCATTTAGGTTAGGGACCCATTTTTCATTAAAATGACCTCATATAGAAATTTTGAATGCATCATTGAGTCTGTCGAATTTGGTAGGATTGCATATCTCATTTGTGTGCACGGGTTTTTGAAAGAATATGGAACACCTCATCAGAGAATTTGGCATACTAACTTTATTTTGCACCAGCAGGGATCTAGTTGCGTCGCTAAAGCCAATCCTATTCCTAAAGAGAGTGTCGCTAAAGCAGTCAAGAGGTTGCTAAAGCGACCAGGCACTTGGACCCTAGGGTCGCTAAAGCGGCTACCCCATCGCAAAGGCGACTAAGCGACCTTGTTTTCTAAAGTGATGCCTGCCTCTTTGAGGTGGGTCGCTTAAGCGAACACCAAGAGTTTGCTTAAGAGACATTAGAGGCCTATTTTTGGTCTCTTTTTCAAATTTGAGCCCTAAATTTCCAATTCGATTTTTCTCTCTATATTTGGGCGATTTGGGAGATTCAAAAATCTAAGTTGCGTGGATTTTTAAGGGGAATCCATTGGTGTGCTCAAAACTAGGAGCAAAGTCTTGTCTTGAAGTAAACTGCCCTTTTCCCTGAAACTTTTGTGGGTCTTATACTAAGTTGAGAACTTTTGTGTTTGTTGGTGTTGTAGTTATTTGGTTGTATGAATTGTGTTTTCTTTCGGAGAACAAGCTAGGCTTAGCAGCTAGGGCCTATTCTCGGAGTAAAATTTATAAGTTATAGAGCGGATCCCACAATTCTCGATTTTTACTCAAAATTTGTCCTTTCTCTTAATTTGATAATTTTAATGTCATAACGACCATATTGATGTTGTGATTCCATTATTGATAGATTGGCATCGTTCGAAGGCAGTCCAAAAAGAAAAGGCTATGGCTTAGCTGTTCATGTGCGGTTTCGGTCTTGAGGCAAGTTATGATTTATCTTTTTAGACTTGGCTTAGTCGGTTATATATATATATATATATATATATATATATATATATATTTGAGTAGTTTGATTGTTAGGATGGTGTTAGAACTAGGTTTTAAGTATGATTGAACCTTCGTAAGATTCATTGTCTGTTTCAATTTATTTAACTTAGTGTTTTATCCTCCGAACCTTAGTTTATGATGAATTGTCACTTGATTGGTGTTTGGATCCTTAGACAGCTCCTAGATGGTGTGAAGCTTAGCTAGTGTGTGTTTTGTTTGTTATGTTTGGGTTGTGTGCCCTATTTTTGCTATGTTGCAGTTTATTTTTCTTTTTAATTGAATTGTTGGGCATAAGGCCATGAGTTTGGATTGCTAGGTTAGTGCCTTTGAGATGTGGATGGTATTTTACCCGGTTATTTGCTTGAATTGGATTGTTTTTAGATAGTCATTGGATTGCATTGGTGCATAAGCATGATCATGGAATATTCGCATCTAATTTCTAAAAGAGAAGAGGTTAGGAGTTATTTTGAGACATACTACACTTTTTATGGATTTTAGCTCCAAGGGAGCGGGATACCGATTTTTGACTGACTTTACTGATGAAAACGTGGTTTTTAAAGAAAAAGTACCATTTTCACTTGATTATGCATATGTTGATGAGCTTTGGTAGTCCATAGCTTAAATTTTGGGTTTTACGTTTCTGATAAGATGAGGCGGGGTTCCGTAATTATCTCGAGGGTCCACGGGACAGCAGGTGAGACAACTTTGGAACTTTTTGCATTTATTTTGGATTGGCCACATACGCATAGCACTTGATTTTTGTGTGAGTTATGGATTTTGTGGTAGTTTTTGGGGTTACTAGCTTATTTTTTTATACTTGTTCACGATTTGAGGCTGCCTTTAATTCTATTTAGACCTTGTTATACCTTTCTTATTGCCGATATGTATATATGATCCTTCTGAGCTCTATTAGCCTACGATGCCTAGTGAGTACCCCATGCTTTGGTTTTTACACTCCGTACTTTTGTACCTTGGAACGTATTCTTAAGTCTCTTAGAAGGCTCTTAAGTTTCTTGGAAGGATCGTAAGCCTCTTAAGTTTCTTAAGGTTTTCTAAAGTTTCTTAAAGCTTCTTAAAGCTTCTTAAGACTTCTTAAGAACTATTAAGATTCTTAAGAGTTACCATGTGAGCCGAATAATCTATAACTCTATCAAACAATTCTAAGAAAAGGAGAACGCGATACCCCATAGTAGAGAAGATTAGAAATAGAGTTAGAAGAATCTGGAAGAAGTTGGAGACCAAACAATGAGTCGTAGGACTCGACTTATTTACATAAGCTTCCAACTTGGAAATATTACATACTTAAGCTACTGGAGTACATACTAAGCTTACGTAGCAAGGATTACATAGGTTCAAAAAAGAAGACGAGATTACGAACCCACGAGGGGGGAAAGAAAGTGTCATATGGCAGCATGTGAGAGTGCCACATGGAAGCAGCTAGAAGTGCCACGTGGTAGCAGCTGGAGCAAAGAGGGTGGGCCCCCACATGCCATGTGGCAGCCCGTGATTGGAGGAAGGGATATGTTGGCCCAATGAGGGCTTGACACGTGTCACCACTTAGGGCTTGGCTTGTGTAACCACTTAGGGGTTTACACATGTCACCCCCCTAAGGTGGCTTATATATATATATGTGTTTGATGACTTTAATTCATCCTTATCCTTTAAGCTTCATCTTTATCAAAAAAAGATTCAAGAAAAGAAGAGAAGAGAAAACTTGAAGCTAGAGAGAGAGCGCTATGGTTTTGGGGAAAAAAGGTGAGTTCTTCGATTTCGCTCTATGAATTAATTATCTATGGTGTGCCACGATGTTATGAAGGTTTAGTAATGAAAATTTATGGTTTATATCAGCCCAAAACGTTAGTAAAAAGCCACAAAATTTTAGGCGCTCTAAAGGAACTTCTGAGGCAAGTTTCGACGAGTTTGACAAGTTTCGGGCAAGGTAAGGGATTCCCTTTCAAATTAGAGTTTATGATGTTTCTATGATTTATATTACATGTCTTAAATAAGGTTGGAAATGGAAAAATTGCATAAGGATGCTTAACGTTAGAAACAAACTAAATTAAAGTGGTTATAGCTAAATCGAAGTCGAGTAGTGGGTTGTCATTGTGGTGCTGCGGGTGTAGCTGGTTGGGTTGCGTGTTTCAGGGCTTGAAAGTGTTTGAAAAAGGGTGTGGTTCTCCTGGTTTCATCCACACGACTCTCCATTTGGTATGGTTAAAGATTTTGCGAAATAAAGATTAAAAAACTCTATTTTCGTATCGTAGTTTGGAGCTAGTTGTTTGGAGATTGTATTGTGTAAGGTTGATGTGATTTACTTGAAAATATTCTTCTGGTTGTTTTTGGTGGTATTTTGTTTATATTTTGGCTGAGTTGAAATCTCGGGGATGTTGAAGTTATAGGGAAGATGTTGCCCGATTTTCGGTAGATTCGGAACTAGTAACAAACTAGTCGAGGGTAATGGATAAGGAAATAACTCCTATGAGTACTTGGGTGTAGATTTGGAAATTGGAAAATGAAATTTCATTAACCTTAGTATTACTTTCATGTTAAATAGGTTCAAGAGACGACAAGGCAAACGTGTAAGAGTAATCCGTAAGAGATATGTGAAGCTTACCCATTCTTTTCTTTTGGCATGTCTTAGCCTTAAGTGATTGATATGAGAAATATGGGGATAATTCCATTGATAGAACCCCAAGTATGACTCATAAGTTTTATTCACTTCTCGATGGTAGAATTCCTATACTAGTTGAGTTATTGCCTCTCAAGGCTTCTATATGATAGAGAGTAGTAAGTATATGAAGTTATCTCCTTTCTCTTGGCATATTTTTGCATAAGTACGCAGAGCTACCCTTCTTTCCTCTTGATATTTCTTTGACATAAGTGTGGTGCTATGATGGTAAGGTAATGCAATAATAAGGTTATGATACCGAGCCCATGACGGGCTGGGTACGATATATGTAAATGATGACACCATGAGGAAAAGTAGAAACTAGGTAAAGCTTATTCTTTCTCTTCCTTTGGCATGTCCTAATTGTAAGTAAAATATGATATGAGCTCTGGGGTAACTCCACTTTTAAGTCCTAAATGTAATATGTATCTCGTATTCACTTCTGAATGTCAAACTCTTGTAGTAAGTTGAACTACTTTCCTTGAACTCCATAGGTTGAGAAGTATTGGATGCATAAGCTCCTAGTCCTAAGGACTATGTGACGACGGGTATCTCTAATTCTATGAACTGTTAGTATTACTTTAGTAAATGTCTAGGGTTCCCGAGATCCTAAGTGATATAGGCCTCAATGGCATTTAAAAGACACTCGAGACGGCTACACTACTATTCTGGTCCTCGAACGATAGCTTAATCTTCTTACATTATCGAATCTCTGATAATTATTTAAATTATATATGGTTACTCACTACTTGATTTGTGTATACTGTAATACATCTGACACCGAGTCTCATAAAGGGCCGGGTATGGTATATGATGATTATGACACCGAGTCCCATAAAGGTCCGAGTATGGTAAATGATGATATGATGACAACGAGTTCCATAAAGGGCCGAGTACGGTATATGATGATATGATGACAACGAATCCTATAAAGGGCCGGGTACTGTATATGATATGTGGATCAAACCGAACGTTCCTCGATATTACTATATGATACGTGTGTAACACCCTAATTTTCTTTTTATGGTTTTTCTAAAGGATTGCCAGGTGATCCACGTTATCTATAAAGTTCTACATAAGCTATTGATTGGAATGTCTTACGTAAAAAAGATACTTGAGTATAGTCGAGCTTAGGTAGCAAAGATTATATAGGTTCCTAAAGTAAGACGAGATTATGAACTAATGGAAGAGGTAAAAAGAGGTGTAGCACCTACTTGAAACAAGTAGGTGATGCACCTACTTGGACTAAGAAGGTGATGCACCTACTTGGACTAAGAAGGTGATGCACCTACTTGGACAAGGTAGGTGACACACCTACTTAGGGTGGACACCACACTGCCATGTGGTAGCTTTGGATTGGGTGCATAGATGAGGTGGCGCCCTAGAGGATGGACATGTGTCACCCCTAGGGGCTTCCACATGTCACACTTTAAGGGAGCAAATATATACATGTTAAGATGACTAAGAAGTCATGTTTCAGCCTTACACTTAGAAATTTGAGAGGAAAAACTTAGAGAATAAGAGAATTTACCTATAGCAGCAACAAGGAAGAAAGCTAAGCCCTCCGATTTCATTCTGTCAATTAATTATCTAAGGGTTTCTTCGATCAAATGGAGGTGTTTAATAACATAAAATTTATAGTTGGGGTAGCGAGGAGGTTCTTGTTCTTGGTAGCAAACCCCTTTTTAGATATGACTGTCGTTAGTAATATTAGTATAACTCCTTTTGTAAAGCTTCGTTTTGAGTGATTCAAGATGTTTTGGAAATCTACTTCATAGGGATATAACTTTCATTTAGGCTCAGAAACCCAGTTTTACTTTTAGCTGCTCGAAAAAGAGTGATGAAGTATAGGGGAGGTGCAGCCCAAATTTTATTTTGAAAATCCTACATGGACAACTGTTGGTATTCTAGGCATTTCTTTATGTACAGAATTGTTATAGGGGTGATTCAAAATTGTATATGACCCTAAGATATATGTCTATAACTTTCATTGAGTCTACAAAGCCTATTTCCCCCATTTACCCCTTTGAAACTGAGCAACAATACAAGACAGTAGGATGTCCAGAATTCCGGTTTGAATAGTTTGGGCTAATTTTTATTAATTTCATATTTAGTTTCGATATGATGAGACTCTTAAACTTAAGTAGATATTTGATTGTGTATTTAATGTGTATATATTCTTATACAAGCTAAGAGGTACTATTTGACGAAGTGGATTTTGGTTGGTCTATGGCGGAGAGGAAGTGAGCTCCTCGAGTTGTGGTAGAACCTGTTGTATGCTAAAACGCCAAGGTTTGTATATAAACTTGAACTTAAATTATTTTATTTTCTAAAATTTGAAGTATTTTGATGGGTTCTTTCCATGCTCCTTCTTTTGTACTTTGGTATGAATATTATCTCAAGTATTGCAAAACTTTCGCTAAACCGCCCACTTGTACGAATTGCTTGATCATTTTATATTCTTGATGGAACTTTGTCCTTCTTGTTACGGTGACTTGTCATCAATATTGGCATGCCTCTCGATTCGGATATTTCCCATCTTGACTTTAGATTTACATTTCGTCTTAACAATAGAGTTTTGCCCATTCTCGAGTACGAGTGGAAAGACACTTTCAACATGGTTCTTTTTTTTTTTGGGAACAGACCCTACACGAGGCTCCCACCTCTCATGCACAGTCAGGGGTTGAGCAGCACCCCCAAGCCTTAACATAAATAAAATAAAGTAAAAATACACGGAGGGGGACATAAACCTTACCTCCGATCCTATGTTGGTTCATAAGTCGGCTAACCTACTAAGGTCGGCTAACTCATTCCCGTTAAAAAAGGCTAACTAAAACTAGAAAGCATTAAACCTATGGGAGGACTCCTCCCGGTACAAGTCGACTAAGTAAGCATAAATGAGGGAGACTCTCCCCTTCCATGAGAAAACAAGAAAGTAACCTACACTAGTCCTATTCAACTACGCGATGAATCACATAGCTAAATTGAAGCAGAACAAGTATACGAAACTTCTATCTCGCATGGGATGAGAAAGTTCTATTCATCTTTGCCCTTTTTAGTCTTGTCATACCAAGTAAGTCCAAATGGAGAGATGCATCAACTTCAATATCATAATTATAGCAGCTATGGAGGATGAAAAATGGAAAGAAGTGTATCAGTCAGCCGATTTGGAGCTGTATTAGTCAGCAACTTTGGAGATGTTGTAGAGGATGACTTAGTCCTGAGCTGCTGTATGTTGCAGATGTAAGTGATGCAGCTGTGACTGAACTGCTGCTTGGAGATCCAGCTGCAATCTTGTAGGAGGTTTAAAGGAGGCTTCAACTTCCTGTTGCCTTTCTTTAGTGTGCAGCTGTGTAGAGTATCATGATTGTGCAAGCTGTAGTATTCTGCAGTAGAAATGCACATTAAGAGGTGCGATTCTGCTGATTCATGCTGCAGTTCTGCAAGCTTCTTGGATACTGCATGTTGTTGGAGGTGTTGTATATTGAGGCTTGTATCCCCAAATGTTACTTGATTTAGTGTATCTCCAGCTACCTGCAAATGCATAAAACCAAGCCAACAAGACCAAAAACAAAGATCCACAAACAGAACTGGAAGTCCCCAAGTTGTTGTGGTTACTGTAGAATTGTTGTGGATGGACCAATTGATGTGACTGTAGCTCCTCATGTTGTTATTGTTGTTGAAGCAGTTGTACCTATTGCACCATGCTTTTGCTGTTGTATATTGCAACCTGTAGGAGAAGTAGCCTTGGATTGAGTGTTTAACTGATGGAGCCTTGCATTTTGGAAGGTTCCATTGCTGCTGTATTATGTGTTTGCACACCAATAAATAAACAAACAAGGAGTTCCAAGTAGCTTGGATGTAATGGGGTTGATGCAGGTAATAAAGGATGGAATCTGGCATGGTTGGATTGTTGGTGAGGGCTGGTGATGCTCCTGCATCTCTAGCATTTGTCTCCCTTTGTTTGGATCTCTGTGGACCTGCATAAACAAGTAGCCAAAGAACCAAACGAATGTGGGAGAAGTATAGGCTGCTGCAAACCTGTAGCCAGCTTTCTGGTGCCTCCATAGTGGAAGTGCTCAGTTGTTTGTTGTTGTAAGTTACCTTCAAGAGGAGACCTTTCCTCATGCTCAGCTCCTTAGAGCACCTGCACATACAAACAAAAACAAAGCAAAGAAAGGAAAAGACCTCAAAG
Source organism: Solanum dulcamara (assembly GCF_947179165.1). NCBI lineage: Eukaryota > Viridiplantae > Streptophyta > Magnoliopsida > Solanales > Solanaceae > Solanum > Solanum dulcamara. The sequence continues at coordinate 24,534,614 of NC_077244.1, forward strand.
AGTGCTTTGGAGCTTGTTAGCTTTAAATCGGCTAACTTTTTCAAGGCCGCTCGACTAACGTCTCCAATTATCCGATTGAGGTAAAACTTCCTGGGCTTTGCAACTACTATATTTGCTATATTCCTGCAACATTTGGGGGTCTTTTGGACAAGATGGAAACTCTAAGTTGTGAAGTGCACCAGTTGGAGACTTAAGTCGACTAGCTTTTTCAAGGTCACTCGACTAACGTCTCCAATTATCCGTTGGAGGTGAAACTTCTTGGGATTTGCAAATACTGTATTTTCTGTATTCTTGCAACATTTCGAGGTCATTTGGACAGGCTGGAGGCTCCAAGTTGTGAAATGCTCCATTTGGGGACTTAAGTCTGATAACTTTTTCAAGGTCGCTCGACTAACGTCTCCAATTATCCGTTTGAGTTGAAACTCCATGGGATCTTCAGGAATTGTATTTGCAGTAATCCTGCACAATATGGAGGCATTTTGGTGATGCATGATGTATTTGTTAAGTACTGCTGGTTGCTTTTGGTCTCTGGTGCTGCTGTTAGAATGCTGCTATTGTTTATCAATTGGAGTCACTGTTGCTTCTGTAATGTGTCTTATGCAAAGTCTGTTAACATTTGAAGGCTTGCAATATTTGAAGGCTTTTTGCCCAAGTTGGAGCTTCCAAATAGCAAATTTCTCTCTCTTTAGGCTTAAGACAGCTGATTGTGTCCCATGTGTGATCAGCCTGGGCTTCCAATCAAGATTCCTATACCTGTTAAGCCAAGAAGGAAGAGAAGACAAAATACAAACTACTCTACTCCTTACCTCTAAGGTTAGACTGGTTATTCTAAGAAAATAATAAAGATAGTAATAAGGAAGGGAGATTTTCCTTTTGCCAGGAGTTCTAACCGTTAGATCTTCAAGGTATTTATAGCTATGCATAGACAAAACCATGTTGAAGTTTGAGTTAGAACCAAAAATGGAATGAGTTAGGGAGGTTTCTTTATTCTCCTGAGTTTCTTTCTTCTGAAAGAAGGCATTTCCAGCTTGTCCATATCAAGGTATGCCTTAGCTTGTTTGGGGAGATCATGCACAGTGAAATAGAGTTCAGGAGATTTGCATTTGTGGCTGTGTTTGGATAAGACATCAGCTATGTAGTTTGCTTCTCTAAGGATGTATTTACAGCTGAAAGTTTGGAATTGGTTGATGATGTTGTTTAAATTGTTCAGCAGCTCCTTTATTGACCAAGGGGGTTTTGCTTCTTGTTGTAACCACCTGATTAGGAGTTGACAATCTACCTCTAACTCTACCTATAAATAACCAAGATGAATACACCAAGATAGACCAAAGATAGCAGCCCTGATTTCTGCTTGGTTGTTAGTTCCTTCCCCCAATGGAACTGCATAGGCAAAGATAAGGTCACTATGAGTATTTCTAAGTATTCCTCCTCCACCAATGTTGCCTGGGTTGTTAAGGGTACTACCATCTGTATTTAGCTTTACCATGTGATCAGCTGGTTTGATCCAGTATACAGGGGTAATTTTGGTGTCATGGTAGCATTGTTCCACTGAAATAACTAGGTCCTTCCAGTTATTAGGCCATTCAATATAAGGAAAAGCTGTGATGAGCAGGTTAGAGATGCCTTTGTAGACAGAAAATTTGACTCTTGAAAGGTTAGTTTTCTTCCCACCATATTTGGAAGCACATCTATTCTTCCATAAGTTCCAACAAATGAAGATAGGGATTACTTGTAACAGGAGTTTATGTGCTGCATTCTTGTATTTAGATGTCCACCATCTCATAAGCATATTTCTAAGAGGTGTGTAATCTTTTTTTATGCCCAAAGAATCAGCAAACACCCTCCAAGTATTCTTGGCAAAGGTTCCTGCAACAAAGGTGTGATCAATGGTGTCTTGGTCAGGTCTATCACAACAATGGCACTGAGAGGGGGCTTTGCCAAAGCTGGTTATTTTGTCATTGGTAGGTAATTTCCTTCTAAGAGCTCTCCAAACAAGAAAGGAGCATTTGAAAGGTATTAGTTAGTGCCAAGTACATGCATTCAGCATAGTATTTGTCCTCTTGTCTCTAATGAGCTCCCAGGCAGAAGAACAACTGAACTCCCCATTGGTATTAGGAATCCAGCATGGATGGTCCTGCTTGAGGGGATAGTAGCTGAATTGAGTTGCTAAAATGTTAGGAACAAACTGAGGAGGGGTTTTTTGGATAATGAGATCAATATTCCATTGGCCATTAGTTAGAAAAGCTGAAACTTGGGTGTGGTTAAACCTACAGCTGTTAGCAGAAAAATGAGCTAAAGGGCCAACACCTAGCCAGTTATCCCACCAAAAAAGGCAAGAGCCAGACTTAATTTGCCACTGAATGTGAGGCTCAGTGTTGTGTTTGTTGTTCATGAGGTGCTTCCAAATTAAGGACTGACCAGTGTCCCACTTTTTTGTAATAATATTGGCCCTCTAACAGTATTTGGATTTAAGGAATTCTCCCCACAAGGTGTTCTTGGTTCTAAGGGTCCACCACTGCTTGTATTGAAAAGATTTGACCACATCAGTGATTTGTCTAAACCCTATGCCCCCGTCATCATAAGTGTTACACCCCACATATTTGAACTCGGAACGTCCCTTAAGTTACTTAGAAGCTAGTATGTGAGCCACTTAAGTTACGACACTATCAAACGACTCTAAGGAAGGGAGAATGTGATACCCCAGTCGTAGGACTCGATTTATCTACGTAAGCTACTAACTTGAAAGTCTTACACACTTAAGCTATTGGAGTACGTACCAAGCTTGGGTAGCATGGGTTACATAGGCTCTTAAAATAAGATAAGATTACGAACCTACAAGAGGGAGCAAAAACTAGTTTCCGAACTTACGAAAGTGAAGCAAGCAGGTGACAAGCAAGCAGGTGACAAGCAGGCAGGTGACTCACCTACTTGGGATGGACCCCACGCTGCCACGTGGCAGTTTTGTGTTGGAAGCTTGGACGAGGTGTCACCCTAGGAGGCTGCCACGTGTCACCCTAGGGAGATGCCACATGTCACCTCCTAAGGAGGTATATATATACATGTTGGCTGACTCTTTAACTCATTTTCCATCCAAAAACATGAGGAAAAACGTGAAGAACCAAAAGGGACAAGGCAGCAACGTTTTTGAAGAATTAAAGGTGAGTTCTTCAATTTTCCTCCGTGAATTAATTATCTACAATGTTTCTCAACCATGTGGGGGTGTATACATGTGTCTTAGGATGCCTACGGAACCATGGTTGCAGTTTACACTTGGAAAGAAATAAGAGAAAGTTGAAGGAGAAAACGTTAAGAACTAATTAACCAACCCGTTTTTGGAAGGGACTGTTGTTAGTAATATGGGTATAACTTCTTGTGTACAGTTTCGTTTTGAATGATTTAATATGTTTTGGAAAGGTATTTCAGAGGCAGATAACTTTCGTTCAGACTCTAAAATCCATTTTTACTTGTAGAAGCTCGAAAAAGGGTGATGAAGTGTAGAGGAGGTACTGCCCAGATTTGGTTTTGGAAATCCTACACGGACAGCTGTGAGTATTTTGGTCATATCCTTTCGTACAAAATTGATGTAGGGATGATTCGAAATTGTTTACGACCCTAAGACACATGTCTATAACTTTCATGAAGGACGTAAATCCTTTTTCCCTCCATTACCCCTTCGAAACGAAGCGACAAGGTAAAACAGTAAGCTGTCCAGATTTCACATTTTGGATAGTTTTGGCGAGTTTGACAAGTTTAACGTAAGGTAAGGTTTCTTATTTAAATTTGATCTTTATTTGTTCTAATGGAGCATGTTACACGCCCTATTGGTGGCTGGAAATACAAAAATGGCTTAGAAATACTTGGCGTTCGGAATAAACTAATTTGTAGTCGTTATAGTTGAATTGTTGTCGAAACAAAGCGTTGTTCTTGTGAGTTGCTCTGCAGGGGTGTGGCTTGTTGTTGCAGGGCCTAAATATGTCCTAAAGTGTTTTAGGGTGCTGCTGGTCTAAGCCACATGACCCCTTGTTACGTATAATTAAAGGTGTCACAAAATAAAGGCTAGACGCCCTATTTTGATATCGTATTTTCGAATAAGTCGTTTGGAGTTTATACTGTATATTGTTGGTATGAATTGCTACAGGTTGTTGTTGTTGGTTGGCTGTAGGTCTTAGGGACCTAATTGGAAATTCGGATAGGGCACATTATAGGGGAGGTGCTGCCCAATTTTCGTTAACGCCTTAACAAACTAAAGGACTAGCCGAGGAAACGACTAAGGAAATAGATTCCATTAACATTAAGCCATAATCCAAGATGCTGGAAAGTTAAGAGTAGTTGATATTCGTATTACTTTCATATTGAATAGGTTCAGAAGACGACGAGACGAGCAGGATAAAGGGAAACTCCCAAAAGGTATGTAAAGCTTTCTCTTGGCATGTTTTGGTATAAGTTCGTACAGCTATCTTTCTTTCCTTTTGGCAAGTTTTAGCCTTAAGTGAAGTGTGTGTGGAATGTGGGGATAATTCCATTCCAAAAACTCCAAGTATGCCTCATAACCCATATCCACTGCTTAGTATTGGAATTTCTGCAAGAATTGAGTATTGCCTAGTAAGGCTTCTATGTGTTAAACACTAGTATGTGGAAAGCTATCTCTCATTTCCTTTGATACGTATTTGGTACAAAAGTGAGATTATGATGCCATAATGATTCACCGAGCCCCATGATGGGCCGGGTATGAAATATGTGTATGCAGATCCCATAAAGGAAAGTACAGACCATATATAGTTTATTCTCTTTCTTCTTCTGGCATGGCTTGGTTGTAGGTTAAACATGATATGAGTTCCGGGGTAACTCCATTCTTAGCATCTCTTATTTACGTCTGAAAATCGAACTTTTATAATAATCGAACTATTTCCCTGGAAACTTTTATATGTAAAAAAGGTAACAAATGTACAGGCTCCAAGTCTTACAGACTATATGTTAACAAATGTTTCTGGTTCTATAAGCGATTTGGCTTTACTTTAGTACATGTCTAGGAGCCCCGAGATTATAATTGAGACAGCCCATAATGGCATCTAGAGGACACTCGAGATGACTACACCGTTACTCGGGTTCTCAAATAAAAGCTTAACTTTCTTATTCTGTTGAGTCTCTGATAACGATTTAAATTGCATATAGTTACTCACTACTCTACTCGTGTATACCGTAACACTTCTTTCCTTGAGTCCCGGGCTAGGATATGTTCTCGTGCATAGTTCACTGCATTATTCACTGAGTCCCTCAATAGAGGGCCAGGATACGTGTATAAATATATGATGATGTGTTGTAATAAGGTGGTGATGGCACTGGGGACATGATGGTTTTACAGAGATGATTTTACAGAGATGATTCACCGGACCCCCGAAAGGGCCGGCTATATGATATGACTCGAACATGCATGTTTTTGTAATTCATAAAGTACAGGTACAGGTTTCTGAATTGATATCGTATCCCCTGATTCTCTATCTCAGATATGTTCCAATTGTATTATATTTTGTTTTACATACTCAGTACACATATCATACTGACCCCCTTTCTCGGGGGACTGCATTCATGCCCGCAGGTACAGATACAGATTTTGGGAGTCCGTCAGCTTAGGATTCCATGCAGCTCAGCTGGAAGAGGCTCTATTGTATCGGAGCCTAGTTTTTTGATATTGTCCATGGATGTATAGAAATTGTTTTATCCATTCAGGGGTACGGCGGGGGCCCTGTCCCGCCATACATTGTCATTTATATGTTTAGAGGTCTGCAGACATGTATATGTGGGTTGTGTATGTCAGTTTGATTAAGCTGGGTCTACATGATATATGATATATGTTATTATGTTATGGCAGCCTTGTCGGCTTGCATGCCCTGTCATGTTGTGATACAAACGAAAAGGGCTACAATTTATGAAAATATTATCGCCCAGTGGGGCTCTGTTACATGATATTGTCTTATTTACGATTCAATGTGACCTCAGCTAATAGATATATGTACGGGGGGTCCAGGTCGGACCCTAGTCGCGGCTTACGGGGTTGGGTCGTGACAGAAGTGGTATCAGAGCAGTTCATCCTTGGAGTGTCTGCAGACCATGTCTAATAGAGTCTTGGTTATCGATGTGTTGCACGCCACATCTATAAATAGGAAGCTATAGGACATTTAGAATGTTACCTTTCTTCTACATCTGAGATCGTGCTTTAGATCTGAGTCATAGGAAAAATTCCTTATACTAACCTTGGATCTTAATAGAAGGAAGACACCAACAGAAGAAAGTAATTGATGACATGGAAAGTTACAAAGCACGCAGGTAAGTAAAGTGAAGGCACGGAAGATATCCGTTTGGTAAGGTAGTGAAGTATTATTTGAAATGTAAAGCTGAAACCTGAAGGGAAAGCAGTCAGGAAGTGCAATAGTTGCAGTTTGAAGTTGGACATATAAGGTAAGTCCAATATTTTTATATTATTGTTGACGTTGAAAGCCCTGTGTGGCTGCGATAAAAAATGACATTGAAAGCCCTGTGCGGCTGTGATATGATATGTAAATATATATGCTGGCCCTGTGAGGCATTGTTGGTATTTTCTGCATGCAGGTTTTGGGATAAGTAAGAAATGTAGAGGAAACTCTGCCGAAATTTTCCCAGAACAAGAAAAAGGAAATAAATCATAGATTTTTGAGATGTCAGAGGAGTTGATACCAAGTACCCCTACTGTGTTCAACTAAAGCTGTAAGAGGTACCCTTTAGGTGGTCGATAAGGGGCACCCTTTTCACTCAAAGAATTTTATTTCGGAGGAACAAATGCTTATTTAAGTAGTAAAGTTCAGATTATGGTATCTCCAGCCGTATTTGTATTTTAGAAATATACACAGAGGGCTCAGAATGAAGGATAAGATGTCCCACGAATGAGTTTCACTCTTTTGGAAAAAAAAATACCAAGCCCTCAACTCCTAATTGTAAATTAGATGAGTTGTTCATAACTCGAGGATAAACTCAGAAGGAGACCAGGTAGGTCAAGTACTACCAAAAAAAAAAGTACTGTGATGTTTAAGAGGTTCTGATCCCTTCCAACAATGGTTGGAAAATGATGTACGATAATAGCATATAATTTGCCACCGACTAATTGGGGAAAGAACTTCTAATAGAAGCACCTCAAAGAGATGTCAGGAACTGAATACGAATATGAACAAAAAAAAGGGGGATATGTAAGTATGAACTGAACAGTGTGATACGAGTATGCAGGGATAAAGTGGAACCACTAGTAAGACGCACATAGTACGCGTTGCCTAAGTTAAAGGCCTGCATTGAGAACGCAGTAAGAACATGGGGCTTAAGATATAAAGGAAATGACGCGTGTACACAACGTCGCCCCAAAAATAGTGGAATCCTTAAGGGACGAGGATGGAAAACTTAAGGAACAAATGATGTAACTTCTATTCGCCCCAAGAAGCAAAGGATATAGGTTGGGAAAAAACCACTACTTCGAGAAAACGTAGAATAGTTATCGTCGGAATACTAGCACTACCTAATTGGGATTGGAACAACTACAGGTGGTAAGTAATTCTTGGAAAAAGAAAAAGTAGAAAGTAGCCTTGGATGAGTTGTTCCCTGGGTCACATTGTTCAAGTACTAATTAGTAGATAAGACATCACGTTAGATATGGAAAGGTTTTCGTCGCTTCGTAATTTAATCAAGGCTCCGTATGCGGATATCAGATTATAAACATGCAGATAAACGAAGACATGATGCGGTACCAAATAGATTGGTGAAAGGAATTGGACAAAAATTTAGACTGGACATAGAGACGTAGAACAAAGTACAAACAGAGGAAAGTGCGGGTACCCCCTAAAGGGGGGAAGTTAATGAGAAAATGGCAAAGGTAGGAGGAGGCAATTGATATAGCAATAAATGTGAGATAGACGTCTAAACTTCGATAAGATATCTTGCTAAACCAAGTTAAAAAGGTCCAGAGGCCGCCAATAATTGAATGGAAGCTAGAACACTACATAAAGCAGCGTTAAGAAGTTTGCGAGGAGACCCTGAAAAACATAACACTAGAAGGCGGCTGCATATAAAAACAGAAGAATGTACCAATGAAAGGATATTGAATAATTCAAGAGACACTACAAAGGATAACGACAGTATGCTAGACCAAAAGCCAAAATATTGGTTATAGAGTTAGTCGCAAATGATGTTGCAATAGATAAATAACCAAAGAAAAAGGAATAGAAAGCCTCCTGTGGTAGAAAATAAGGAGAACATAAAGTGAATAAAGAATCGTGGAGCTAAAGGTCGACGCCGATACTAGCTGTAAGATAACAGATGAAAAGACGGGGCAAAATATAAAGACTCGCGAGACAACGCTGAGGTAAATCTAGAACTAAGTTGAGTGCCCGCACCTCGTGGAAAAGGCTACAATGAAACACGACACGAAGACTTCCAAAGGAGGTCACCCATCCCAATATTACTCCCACCCCAGCACGCTTAACTTTGAAATTCTGATGGAACGTAATGCGTTAGTGCTGGTATGATCACGCGAGATGGATGAATCTGAACTGGGGACGAAGAAACAATATGGGATTACGTACCTGGAGTGTCATAAGATACGTTAAAGTAATTCTAACAAGGACTTAAGCAAAACAAGGAGGATTAGCTACTTGCTAACTGATAACACATTCGAATGCCACAGTTCGTCAACATAGTACCTATTAATAAGAGGCAAACCACCGAAGGGTTATATGGACCAGTAGTCGAGGGAATTTCGACACCACTGGGCAACCAACTCTGAGGGCAAGAAAAAGCAAAACAGTTGATGTAACTTACGGATGACAGGAAGTAATACCCAAGGTTAAAAATTCCACAAATGTTACCTGTGAATTAATGGTGTTTACCCTTGCTCCTTCGATCACAGGTTACCTACTCCGCCGAGAAGGTATAAATTTGTAAGGTAAAAGAGTGGTAGGACCTTACGGAGTCTCCACAGCTATTGTCCTAGGCAAGGGAGCTTAAGTTGTGATTAACTATTGAGAGATGCAGAGATGGGTTAAGTCAAACTATCGAGATGGATCTGATACTATGGGTGAAGTGAGACATGGCCACGAGTGGACCAAAGATCTTCCCCGACATCGAATATAGGATAAGGGAGAAGAAAGACCCAAAAGAATAAAGTGCCAGTTAAAGTTCTGAAAGGAGTCGAGAAAGACTATACGAGGCTAACGGTTCCCAAATTATCCATGTCATTACACACCCATTTTATACTCGGTAGGAGTAGGGTGATATATGATTTATTGTGATTAGGCTAATGAATCAGCCCATTTGCTTCCAATCAAGAGCACCTATGCTGCTGAAATTAGAGGGAGTTATAGAACATGGAGAATGGTAAGGTTCCATGAGGTTTCCTTATCTAATATCCCAGATAAAGGGACTTCAATTATAATTAACGCCTTGAGATCAGTCCAAGAAGAGGTCAGGAGCATAGACAGGTCTTAGTACCACATTTCTCCCTCGAGCTACTAAACAGATTGAGCGCACTATTAGACGCTAGAAGATATGTCACAAGCCGGGAGATTAACTTCGAAGGTAGCCGGAATGATTATCCATCACTTATCAAGTTGCCTACAATAATAATTACTACACTAGTATTCCAATGGCCTCGACATGATTAAGTAAGCTATTGACTAAAAGCCCAAAGTCGGCAGGAATGATATACAGATAATCGACGTCGACATACAGAGTTCAAGTTGATGATTGGATGTTCATCATAGGGTCACCTAGAAAAAGGAAATTGACCCAAAAAAAATGTTAGACGGTATCAAGTTACTGATAAGGTGGGCAACGTGGCTGGTAAGTTCAGCTTACCACCTCATTTGGAAACTATACGCCCAGTCCATCAGATAAGAATGCTTCACAAAGATACTAATGAGACACCCAGGGTATATGCCATAGGTGAGGTCCAGGAGATGGAATCCGGTGAGGAAAAACCTACCGCCATCCTAGATCGGCGAACTGAATGATTGTAGAATAAAGACGTACCTTCCGTCATGTTACGGTGAAAAAACCAAAACCAGAAAGAGGATGATCGGGGAACTGAAGAGAACATGAAATACAAGTATTCGCACCTGTAACCGATGTCTACAGGTAACTCCAACTCTTGAGCACTCGTATGTTAATAATATAGATGGGAATGTATGTGATAGCATAAAGGAAAGGAACCCCTCTATAATTTATATAAAGTCTTAAAGGAAGTTGCATTTAACATTCGGGGACGAATGTTCTAAAGGGGGGAAGGATGTTACACCCCACATATTTAAACTCGGAAGGTCCCTTAAGTTACTTAGAAGCGAGTATGTGAGCCACTTAAGTTACGACACTATCAAACGACTCTAAGGAAGGGAGAATGTGATACCCCAGTCGTAGGACTCGATTTATCTACGTAAGCTACTAACTTGAAAGTCTTACACACTTAAGCTATTGGAGTACGTACCAAGCTTGGGTAGCATGGGTTACATAGGCTCTTAAAATAAGATAAGATTACGAACCTACAAGAGGGAGCAAAAACTAGTTTCCGAACTTACGAAAGTGAAGCAAGCAGGTGACAAGCAAGCAGGTGACAAGCAAGCAGGTGACAAGCAGGCAGGTGACTCACCTACTTGGGATGGACCCCACGCTGCCACGTGGCAGTTTTGTGTTGGAAGCTTGGACGAGGTGTCACCCTAGGAGGCTGCCACGTGTCACCCTAGGGAGATGCCACATGTCACCTCCTAAGGAGGTATATATATACATGTTGGCTGACTCTTTAACTCATTTTCCATCCAAAAACATCAGCCAAATGAGAGGAAAAACGTGAAGAACCAAAAGGGACAAGGCAGCAACGTTTTTGAAGAATTAAAGGTGAGTTCTTCAATTTTCCTCCGTGAATTAATTATCTACAATGTTTTTCAACCATGTGGGGGTGTATACATGTGTCTTAGGATGCCTACGGAACCATGGTTGCAGTTTACACTTGGAAAGAAATAAGAGAAAGTTGAAGGAGAAAACGTTAAGTACTAATTAACCAACCCGTTTTTGGAAGGGACTGTTGTTAGTAATATGGGTATAACTTCTTGTGTACAGTTTCGTTTTGAATGATTTAATATGTTTTGGAAAGGTATTTCAGAGGCAGATAACTTTCGTTCAGACTCTAAAATCCATTTTTACTTGTAGAAGCTCGAAAAAGGGTGATGAAGTGTAGAGGAGGTACTGCCCAGATTTGGTTTTGGAAATCCTACACGGACAGCTGTGAGTATTTTGGTCATATCCTTTCGTACAAAATTGATGTAGGGATGATTCGAAATTGTTTACGACCCTAAGACACATGTATATAACTTTCATGAAGGACGTAAATCCTTTTTCCCTCCATTACCCCTTCGAAACGAAGCGACAAGGTAAAACAGTAAGCTGTCCAGATTTCACATTTTGGATAGTTTTGGCGAGTTTGACAAGTTTAACGTAAGGTAAGGTTTCTTATTTAAATTTGAGCTTTATTTGTTCTAATGGAGCATGTTACATGCCCTATTGGTGGCTGGAAATACAAAAATGGCTTAGAAATACTTGGCGTTCGGAATAAACTAATTTGTAGTCGTTATAGTTGAATTGTTGTCGAAACAAAGCGTTGTTCTTGTGAGTTGCTCTGCAGGGGTGTGGCTTGTTGTTGCAGGGCCTGAATATGTCCTAAAGTGGGTTAGGGTGCTGCTGGTCGAAGACACAAGACCCCTCGTTACGTATAATTAAAGGCGTCACAAAATAAAGGCTAGACGCCCTATTTTGATATCGTATTTTCGAATAAGTCGTTTGGAGTTTATACTGTATATTGTTGGTATGAATTGCTGCAGGTTGTTGTTGTTGGTTGGCTGTAGGTCTTAGGGACCTAATTGGAAATTCGGATAGGGCACATTATAGGGGAGGTGCTGCCCAATTTTCGTTAACGCCTTAACAAACTAAAGGACTAGCCGAGGAAACGACTAAGGAAATAGATTCCATTAACATTAAGCCATAATCCAAGATGCTGGAAAGTTAAGAGTAGTTGATATTCGTATTACTTTCATATTGAATAGGTTCGGAAGACGACGAGACGAGCAGGATAAAGGGTAACTCCCAAAAGGTATGTAAAGCTTTCTCTTGGCATGTTTTGGTATAAGTTCGTACAACTATCTTTCTTTCCTTTTGGCAAGTTTTAGCCTTAAGTGAAGTGTGTGTGGAATGTGGGGATAATTCCATTCCAAAAACTCCAAGTATGCCTCATAATCCATATCCACTGCTTAGTATTGGAATTTCTGCAAGAATTGAGTATTGCCTAGTAAGGCTTCTATGTGTTAAACACTAGTATGTGGAAAGCTATCTCTCATTTCCTTTGATACGTATTTGGTACAAAAGTGAGATTATGATGCCATAATGATTCACCGAGCCCCATGATGGGCCGGGTATGAAATATGTGTATGCAGATCCCATAAAGGAAAGTACAGACCATATATAGTTTATTCTCTTTCTTCTTTTGGCATGGCTTGGTTGTAGGTTAAACATGATATGAGTTCCGGGGTAACTCCATTCTTAGCATCTCTTATTTACGTCTGAAAATCGAACTTTTATAATAATCGAACTATTTCCCTGGAAACTTTTATATGTTAAAACGGTAACAAATGTACAGGCTCCAAGTCTTACAGACTATATGTTAACAAATGTTTCTGGTTCTATAAGCGATTTGGCTTTACTTTAGTACATATCTAGGAGCCCCAAGATTATAATTGAGACAGCCCATAATAGCATCTAGAGGACACTCGAGATGACTACACCGTTACTTGGGTTCTCAAATAAAAGCTTAACTTTTGTATTCTATCGAGTCTCTGATAACGATTTAAATTGCATATAGTTACTCACTACTCTACTCGTGTATACCGTAACACTTCTTTCTTTGAGTCCCGGGCCAGGATATGTTCTCGTGCACAGTTCACTGCATTATTCACTAAGTCCCTCAATAAAGGGCCAGGATACGTGTATAAATATATGATGATGTGTTGTAATAAGGTGGTGATGGCACTAGGGCCATGATGCTTTTACAGAGATGATTTTACAGAGATGATTCACCGGACCCCCGAAAGGGCCGGCTATATGATATGACTCGAACATGCATGTTTTTGTAATTCATAAAGTACAGGTACAAGTTTCTGAATTGATATCGTATCCCCTGATTCTCTATCTCAGATATGTTCCAATTGTATTATATTTTGTTTTACATACTCAGTACACATATCATACTGACCCCCTTTCTCGGGGGACTGCGTTCACGCCCGCAGGTACAGATACAGATTTTGGGAGTCCGTCAGCTTAGGATTCCATGCAGCTCAGCTGGAAGAGGCTCCATTGTATTGGAGCCTAGTTTTTTGATACTGTCCACGGATGTATAGAAATTGTTTTATCCATTCAGGGGTACGGCGAGGGCCCTGTCCCGCCATACATTGTCATTTATATGTTTAGAGGTCTGCAGACATGTATATGTGGGTTGTGTATGTCAGTTTGATTAAGCTGGGTCTACATGATATATGATATATGTTATTATGTTATGGCAGCCTTGTCGGCTTGCATGCCCTGTCATGTTGTGATACAAACGAAAAGGGCTACAATTTATGAAAATATTATCGCCTAGTGGGGCTCTATTACATGATATTGTCTTATTTATGATTCAATGTGACCTCAGCTAATAGATATATGTACGGGGGGTCCAGGTCGGACCCTAGTCGCGGCCTACGGGGTTGGATCGTGACAATAAGGATAGCTAAGATTCTTCCATGAGGACCAGTGGTACTTCCTCTTGTCATTTTTCCATCCCTAGAAGAAGTTAGCAGTGATGCTCTGAATCTGCTTAATGATGGTTGAGGGAGGGATGCTGGCTTAAAGCAAATGTATTGGCATGGCTTGAATAACATGCTTCACAAGAATAGCTCTACCCCCATAGCTCAGGATTTTAGCATGCCAACCAGTTATCCTGCTTACAACTTTTGCAATAAGATCAGAGTAGTAAATAACTCTTTGCCTACCAATATAAATAGGACATCCCAAGTATGTTATAGGACTACTCTTTTGGTTGAAACCAGTGATACTCTTGATTCTCAGTACAGTAGACTTGAAAGCATTGGAGGGAACCATGAAATGACTTTTTTGCTTGTTAATCAATTGTCCAGAAACTCTTTCATAGGTAGTTAATGTTTCCATAATGAGAGCTAAGGTGTGCCTTTTTCCAGAAGTAAAGATGATGATATCATCTGCAAAACTCATATGATTGATCTGAGGTCCCTTTTTTGCCATAAAGAAACCATGGAATTGGGGATGCTGATGAAGATTATTTAGTAGTCTGGACAGCACTTCAGCACCTAGGACAAATAAAGCAGGGGAGAGAGGATCACCTTGTTTGAGACCCCTTCTGGAGTGAAAGAAATCATGTCTTGAACCATTGACTATAACAGAGTACCAGTTATCATCCATGATTCTCCAAACCATGTCAATGAAAGTTTCTTTAAACCTCATTCTTCTCATCACAAGACAAGTGTAATTCCAAGAGACCCTATCATAAGCCTTGGTCATGTCAAGTTTTATCACAACATTGCCTCCAACATTTAGTTTTTTGATCTAGTGGATTATTTCCTGGCCAAGCATTATATTTTCAGAGATGTTTCTATTTTTGACAAAGCCAGATTGGTTCAAGGAAATGAGGTTGGGGAGAATAGGAGCAAGTCTTAGGTAGAGGAGTTTGGAAATGATTTTGTTAGTAAAGTTGCTAAGGCTTATGGGTCTGAACTCAGAGATTTTTGTAGGATGGTTTACTTTTGGGAGTAGAACCAAACAAGTATGGGTGAAATATTTAGGCATAGTTTGTCCACAAAAGAAGGATGTGATCACTTTAAGGAGGTCTTCTTTGATGATGTCCCAGCACACCTGAAAGAAAGTTCCATTCATCCCATTAGGGCCAGCAGCAGAGTGAGGATTCATAGTAAAAACAGCAGTTTTCACTTCTTCCATAGTAGGCATGGCTTGTAGATCATCATTGTCTTTGTCAGTCACCATTGTAGGGATGCAATGGAGTGTCTGCTGTTGGATGTGCTCCTCCTTTCCAGTAAATATTTGTTGGAAATATTCACAAGCAGCATCAGCTATCTCTTTATCACCTTGCACCCAAGAGCCTTCTTCATTTTGGATTCTGTGGATGTAAAGCTTTCTTCTCCTGCCTCTGATGAGAGCATGAAAGTAGCTAGAGTTCCTGTCACCTTCTTCGAACCAGTGAAGTTGAGACTTTTGTCTGAGGATAGAATCCTCCATTTTCATGTATCTAATGTACTCAGCATTGATAGCATGCAGTTGAGACCTATTTTCATTGGTGTTTATACTGATCAGATTCTCTTCAGCTTGTCTAGCCTTCTCCTCATATTCTTTGACTTTAGCATAGATGTCTCCAAATTGATTTCTTGACCAGCTGCTAAGAGTAGCAGTAAGTCTTTTTATTTTCTGATGAAAGCTCCACATTGGATTTCCATTAGAAGGTCTGCTCCAGCAATTCTTGACAGTATCCATGAAAGAAGGTTGCTCAGGCCAGCAGTTCAGGAATTTGAAATACTTGATGGGGTTGTGTTGTTGGTCAATCATTTCTAAGAGCAAGGGGCAGTGATCAGAACCCACAGAAGGAAGATGAGTAATGCTGGTATGGGGCATGGTTTCTAGCCAGTTATCATTAACCATCCCTCTATCAAGTCTCTTCCAAATTCTAAAGTTGATACCCCTCAGGTTGGACCAGGTGTATTTCTGACCTAAGAAACCAAGGTCTTGAAGACTTGAAGCCTCAATAATGCTAATGAACTCAAAACTCTTTCTCATATTATAGGGGACACCCCCTAATTTTTCTTCAGGGTCTACAATAACATTAAAGGCTCCTATAGTGCACCATGGATTGGATGTAGTAGACTGCTGTAGAAGGCTATCCCATAAAGGTCTTCTGAGATGATCTTTACATTTTGCATAGACAAAGGTAGTGATGAATTGATTTGGGATCAAGGCATGATTGAGTTCACAAGTGATTAGTTGCTCATCATTCTCCAAAATCTTGCAATTCACATCTTTGGTCCAGAAAATCCAAATCTTACCATTGGGATTGTGGATGGCATGGTCCATATTGAGCTGGTTTCTGAAGTATTGTAACTAAGAGTTATCAGAAAAAGGTTCCATTAGATCTATAAGAGAAATTTGATGGATATTTTTGAGAAGTTTTATTCTATCCATGGCTCCTTGGGTATTTATACCCCTTACATTCCAGCTAAGGGTACTACTCATTGAGAAACTCTTGAAGTATGGGACCTGGTACTTGGTCTGCCTGTGGGGGCAGTTTTTGTAGAAATTTTTGCCTTGTTGCTAAATCTGGTCCTATGTATCCCTCTAGGAGATAGACCCTGTGAACTAGCCACCTGTTGGATATCTTCCTCATATATATTCTCAGAAGAGGGGTTGATATTTTTGATTAAATGCTCACTTATAATATCATCTTCCTCTTGATCATGCAAGGGCTGATAATTATTATCTTCTTCATTTTCTGAATCACATACAGCATACTCATCAATAGGGTCCTGTATGTTGATGTTGAAGGTGAAGTGATCTGTAGCTACCTCTAGAGTTTGAAAAGGGGTGATATCTATACCCACCTGGTCATCATCAAGTACAAATTGTTGACATCCCTGTTCACTTTGCTGTATTGCAACACTGTCAGTTAAAAGAGTTTGGTATTTCTCAGAAAGGTTTGTTTTCTTTTTGATGGCCTCTCTCCTTTTCTTGCTTAACTTGTTCTTTTTAGCATTAGAGTCTTTGCCACTACTGCTTGCAAAGGATCCCAAATCCTTGGCCATAGAGCCGAAGATGTTTTGCATGGTAGAATCATCAGTACGGGGATCTCTTCTGATGGATTCAGTATTTGGTATGTCATTTTGAGCCTTGTGTGCAGGGGTAGCAGGGGCTGTAAGGGCACTCCTAAGGTCAGTGATATTCTCATGCAAAACATGAGACAAAATCCCTCCCCTTTTGGGTTCCCCATCCTGCAGATTAGTGGGGTTCTCCATTACTCCTCCAACCCTTCCTCCATCAACTACACAACCAACAGCAGCAGAGATATGATGTGGGGGTGTAAGGGGTATGGGGAGTAATAAGTCAATACCTGCATTCCTTGGTACATTGCTCCCTTGAGTAGTACCTTGTTGTTGAATTATGGTGTTTTCCTGCATTTTTGCTGAATTCTTCAAAGTGGAATTCCTTTGGTTACTTGGTTCTCCTGCATCTTGGTTATTGGAAGTATAAATAGGAGTAGAGGACTTACCTGGACCTGTGATGTTTTGCTGAGGTTTATCAACTGCCCTGTTCTGCTGTGGTTGAATAGAGCTGATCACATTTGTTTGTTGGGGCTTGTTTTATCCCTTAGATTGTTTCTTTCTCTGAACTTGCCACAACAGTTCTTTTGCATTGTCAAGTGTTTGTTGTGGCTGAGCAGAAGAATCTTTTATAGAAGTATTGATATTTGTGTCATCATGATCCTTGGTTAGCATGCCCTCCTTGTTTTTGTTCATTTTTGTTGTTTCTTCTTCTTTTCTTTTTTTTGTTCTTCATCCCTTCTTTGAATATTACAAACATGTATCAAGTGACCCTGATGTTTGCAGTACATGCAGTAATAAGGTACATTTTTATATAAAATAGCTTGCCACCTCCCTAGAGTTTTATCAGTTTTGTCATATCCCAGCCAAACATGGGGAGGTCTTTTATTGGTGAGGTTCACTTGAAGTCTCACCTTGGCTATGCTTCCTCTTGTTTTTTGTATGGAAGCAGTGTCTAGATAAAGTACCTTCCCTACAGAGGCTAGCAGGGCATTGGTGATGTTACACCCCGCACTCTTGAGCTCGGAACGTCTTCTTAAGTTCCTTAGACACTATCATGTGAGCTGGATAAGCTACGACACTATCAAACAACTCTAAGGAAAGAAGATTGTGATACCTCGCGAGAAGGGAGGTTGGAGATAGTGTCATAAGAATCCGGAAAGAGTTGGAGGCTAAGAAATGAGTCGTAGGAGTTGATTTACCTACGTAAGACACTAAGTTAAGAGTCTTATACACTTAAGTTGCTTAAGGATACAGCAAGCTTCCATAGCATCAATGACATAGGCTCTTAAACTAAGACGAGATTACGAACCCACGAGGAAGAAAAAAAAATTCATGGGGCAGCCAATAGGAGAGTGACACGTGGCAGCCCTAAGGAAGCAGGTGACCCACCTACTTGGGGTTAAGTAGGTGACCCACCTGCTTGGGGGAGGTGGACCCCGCTTCCACATGGAAGCACCCCATTGGCCGCATGGTTGAGGTGGCCCAATGATGGCCTGACACGTGTCACCCTTAGGGGATGACACGTGTCACCTTATATATATATGAATATGTAATGTTTCAGCTGTTAACCTATCCCAAAAACAGCAGCTGCACTTAGAAAATTACGTGAGAAGAGAGAAAAGAGAGGCAGCCTTGGTTCTTGAAGATTAAAGGTGAGTTTCTCAACTTTCTTCCATGAATTAATTATATACGGTGTATATTAAGTACGTGGATACGTATATATGTGTTTTAAGACGTTGATGGAACTGAAACTCCAGCGTTGCAACTGAAATTTGGAAGGAAAAAACAAGAGAAAACGTGAAAAGGGGCAAGGGAGAAGGTTACGGATTTGACCCTTGTTGGGTAAGCTTCCGGGTTTTGTTCCTTGAATTAATTATTTGACATGTCCCTAAGTTGTATATTAGTGTTTTATAACCTAAAAATTCAATCCGGAGCAGCTAGGAAGTACCACAAGCAGCCCGCTCAATTTCAGCACATTGAAGAAGTTCCGAGGCACAATTTCGGCTAGTTTTACCAATTTCGGGAAAGGTAAGTTCTTCCCCTATAATTTGAAGTTTATGATGTTAAATTAGAGTGTATTATACACCTTAGTATCTTCTGGAAGTTGGGGAAAAGGCTTCACAAGTTCGACATTCGAAATAAGCGAAATTGGAATCGCTATAGTTAATTGTAATCGAATAATGCCTCGTACTTGTGGTATGTGACTGATGGTCGTGTGATGAGTTGTTAGAGTGCTGGAATGTGTGTTTCTAAGGGCATGGGTGGCTTCTGGTTTCATCCACATGACCCTCCGCTTTGCAATTAAAGAATTCGCGAAAGAAAGATTAAAAACTCTAGTTTTGGTATCTTAGTTTTGAGTGAATTATTGAGGGTTTATATTGTGTAATGTTGTCGTAATATGTATATTTTTGGGCTGCTGGTTGTATTGTTGGTTAGATTCAGGTTCTAAGGACATGGTTGTGTATTCGGATAGGGCACGTGATAGGGGAGGTGCTGCCCGATTTTCGTTAACATCCTAACTAGTTAAGGAACTAACCGAGAAGGCGAGCGAAGGGATGAATGTTATGAATACTCGTGGGTAGTCTAAGTTGCTGAAAAGTCCAAGGTTGTTAATACTTACATTACTTCCATGTTAAATAGGTTTCAAGGACAACGATGTGGACGTGATTAAGAGAAGTCCATACAAGGTATGTGAAGCTTTCTTTTGGCATGTTTTTGGAATTAGTATGTAGAACTATCTTTCTTTTCTTTTGGCATGTCTTAGATGTAAGTTATAAATGATATGTATATGATATGTGGGATTCAATCCATTCATAAAGCCCTGAATATAAGTCGAAACTCTTATTTACTTCTTGATGTTAGAACTCCTGCAATAGCTGAGTTGTTGCCCTTAAGTCTTTTATGTGATGAAAACTAGTACATGTAAAGCCTATTTCTTCTTTCCTTTGGAATGGCTTAACTTTAAGTGAAATGGTATATGATATAGGTTTAGAGGTAATTCCATTTATGAGCTCTGATTATAACTCGTGACTTGTAGTCACTCCTGAACATTAAAAGTCTGAAAGTAGTCAAACTACTATTCTCGAGCCTGCTATATAATGAATAGTAAGTAGAGGTACTAGCTCCTCTTTTTAGAGGCTCTGAAATGATAAATGTCGTTGATTGCATGAGTTGAGTCTTTGACTAGATAAATTGTGTTTCTGATTGCATAGACTATATTTCTGATTGCATAAATTATGTGGCATTATTTGATGCATGTTTGTGATCCCTGAAGCCCCAACTGATATAAGCCCTAATGACATCTAAAGGGATACCTCGGATAATTACTCCCCAGTCTTCAGGTGACGGTTCACTTGATTGTTTCATCGAGTCTTAGATAATGATTTAGTTGCATATGGTTTCTCACTACTCTACTCGTGTATACTGTAACCCATCCTTCCTCGAGTCCCACGATGGGCCGGGATATGTTATCGTGCACAGTGTTACTGCTACTTTCACCGCGTCTCGGGCCGTATGTGTATAGTTCCATGCACGAGGAGACGATGCCGTACGTGAGGTGTGATATATGTTATATGTTATGAGGATACGATTATTCACCGAGTCCTGGGCCGACTGTAATATGATAGTATATGTGGTGAAATAAGGAAGGAACACCGAGTCCCTCCTTAGAGGGCCGGGTACATATGTATATTATGATGGTACGCTATAGACGTATACTACTCCATTCACCGAGTCCCTCACTAAAGGGCCGGATACTTTATGTAGGCATGCATATGAGATTAAAGCAATACATTGTGACCCTGAGCCCCGTAGTGAACCGGGTGTGATACGATTATATACATGATAAGATGATACCGTATACGATGGTATGATACCGTATACGATGATATGCTGAAATGAAATGCATTATGATATGATGATATATGATTATGAAGAAGTGATTATAACAACGAGTTCACTAGAGGGTCGGGCACAGCATATGATGATGTGTATGATTTACGTGTTCTAAGGTGCAGGTACAGTAATTCATTTAGTTATTATACTTGTCCCCTGCATCCCTATTTCAGTTATGATCTCATTTATGATGTGTTATGCTTTACATACTCAGTATATATATCGTACTGACCCCCCTTTTATCAGGGGGTTGCGTTTCATGCCCGCAGGTACAGATGTTTATTCTGGAGATCCATCAGCATAGGAGTTCCTCTCAGCTGTGTCGGAAGTACTTCACTGTTCTGGAGCCTAAATTTTGATGCTGGTCACTTAATGTAATGATTTACGTGTCCTAAGGTGCAGGTACAGTAATTCATTTAGTTATTATACTTGTCCCCTGCATCCCTATTTCAGTTATGATCTCAGTTATGATGTGTTATGCTTTACATACTCAGTATATATATCGTACTGATCCCCCTTTTCTCAGGGGGCTGCGTTTCATGCCCGCAGGTACAGATGTTTATTCTGGAGATCCATCAGCATAGGAGTTCCTCTCAGCTGTGTCGGAAGTACTTCACTGTTCTGGAGCCTAAATTTTGATGCTGGTCACTTAATGTATATATTTGTACATTTAGGGGTACGGCGGGGGCCTTGTCCCGCCATATGTTGCTGTTACTATTCTTAGAGGTCTGTAGACATATGTATATGTGGGTTGTTTGTGAGTTAGTTTCGATGTTACCTATTCGATATGTTGTGAATGTTTTTGTTATAGCAGCCTTGTCGGCTCGCGTGCCCTTTCATGATATGATACAAATGAAAGAGGCTACATGTACATGAAAAAGTTTTAAACTATTGGGGTTTTTGTATATAGTATCACATCACACACGGTTTAACTTAAGTGTAGTTGATAAATACGCATAAGAGGGTCCAGGTCGGACCCCAGTTGCGGCCTACGGGGTTGGGTCGTGACAGAAGTGGTATCAGAGCAGTTCGTCCTTGGAATGTCTACAGACCGTGTCTAGTAGAGTCTTGTTTATCAGTGTGTTGTGCACCACATCTATAGACAGGAGGCTGCAGGACATTTAAGATGTTACTTTCTTTCATATCTAAGATCGTGCGATAGAGCCGAGCTATAGGAAATGAAATTCCTCATACTAACCTGCGATTTTAGCAGGAAGACAACGCCGATAGAAGAAAGTAACCGACAGTATTGGATGTTACGAAGAACGCAGGTAAGCAAAGGCACGAAGGACCTATGTCAGATAAGGTATTGAAATGCGATTGATAGATACAATTGAAGAGTGAAAGGAAAGGTAAACAGGAAAGTATAACAGGTGCAGCTCGAGTGGACATAGCAGGTAAGTTCATTTTCATACTATTAATTATGGGCGCCCTATGCGGCTGCGATATAAGATGATATGACTATTTATGTGTGCCCTGTGTGGCTGAGATGTTATACAATATGAATGTATATATGTGTGCCCTGTGAGGCATTGTTGGTATTTTCTGCGTGCAGGTGTTGAGATAGTAATAAATATAGAGGAAACTCTGCCCAAATTTTCCTAGAAATAAGAGGAGAATGAAATACAGGGCTATAGTATGTCTTGAAAGGTTGTTCTCGTAACAATGATGAGATTTGACTAAACAAGTATGGCTGACCTCGAGGAATGAGTTAGTTGCTGAATTAATGGCAATAGAAATTAGGAGGTTGATATTGATATAGTAGAATGAAGTTGGAAAAGAGCTATAAGCCAAAGAAGATGACTTAGAGAAGACTGATAGATCGGGATAAAATGATATAGTAAGGCATCTCCTGAATTGATACATAGGGATAAACTATGACGAGTTATAGTTAAGGGAAGTAACAGTATGATTAAGACAAGAGTATGAGGGATAAAGAATTGTGATGGATATGAAATATTAATAAGACAGCTTGCGAAACATTAAGGATAATACTAGCTAAGAAGGGTAAGTAACCCATAGTAAGAATCGTGAAGAAAGTCAAGCGGTATTATACTATGGGTATGAATGCGAACAAGGTACCAGGTGAATATAACAAAAACCATTATTAGAATAAGCAAAACTTAGTAAGGAATTAACTAGAAGGTATGATGCGGTCCATGTAAATGGAATATAAAGATAGGTGTGGAACGAAAAAGCAAGCTATGGAACAAATAAGGAAGATTTATCAAGTTCCATAAGGAAAGTTTCGAATAAAGGTTATATGATGACGAAAAGGATGGCTAGTGCAAGGAAATAAAGGGTAATATGGAATTCCTTACGCCCAACCAAAAATGGAAATGAGTTGAAGGAATAATACAGAAGTTCTAATAGAGGCACTCAAGATAGATGCGATTAATTAAGTATAAGTATCGAACAAAAAGAGACATAGATAGTTACGAACTAGAGGTATAGTACGATGAAAAAGTATTAAGACAAGGCCACTACTACCACGAAATTGATATGGTTTTAAGCAGGATTAGAAATGAGCCTTAAAGCACACAACAAAGATGCAAGCTCAGGAGGCGTAAAGAAGTATGGTGTACACGTGATTCCACTCTAATGATTAGTGGTATCCACTGGAATAAAGTTAGTATAATGACGAAGCTCGAAACATGAGTCATTAAAGTATAAGTACACTCGAGTGGGGAATGTGCACCAATTATGAGCCCTCCCTAATTACTGGTTTGGATGAATGGAATGTGGCTTTGAATGCACTGCTACATTACGGATACTACTCGAGTATCATTCATTAGATGAGACTCGATTCGAGATATTCCAAATATTAAAGCACCCTACGGTTGTGCTAGGGTTTCCTAGAAAGGCAACCTAACGTGGGGATGATTTAACTGAAGATGTAGATATGGTGCAACCCGTTAAATATGTTGGAATAGAATCATTCGTGTGTAAATAGCTGAAGATATACGGAAAATGACATAAGTACACCCTAAAAAGGGGGAAGTGGACAAAAGAAGTACAAGCGTAAAAGAAAATCAACTAATGCTATCGCATGTAAATGGGGACGCTTAACGTCAAACGAGACCCCATAAGGGATGGACGCGATCATACCCAAACTAAAGCACCGGATTCCGTCAAAACTCTGAAGTTAAGCGTGCTCGAATGAGAGTAGCATTGGGATGGGTGACCCCCTGGGAAGTGAGAAAGAGAACAAAACAAGTATGACAAAAAGAGATTATAAAGGTGTGTTGGTACAATGACACATATAGAACAGAGTAAGCCAAGAGAAGAAAAGATTATGACTGAAATACAACACACCTCGTGAAAATGGCACAAAAATAGTGGTGCAACTTATGAATATTGGCATACTAAGAGCGAGGTCAAATGATTACTCGATAAAAGAAAGTCAGTAATAACAATGTGATTGCCATATTTAGAATCTATTCAGGAAAAGTGTAAGATGGTTCGAGGCACAACTATTCAGATATAATCGGTATTAAGGACAAGAGCCATAGTGGAGCCTTGACCTCAACTAAAGGAGGTAAGCCACTAGTATAGCAACGCTAAGAAATTTTCTGTACTGCTCTATGTCCGTACACACGTTTATGTAAGGATTAAAATATGATGTATGGTAAGAAAACTGGAGAAAAGATCTGAGTAAAAGAGAAAGATAGCATACCTAAGGTATTACAAGTTGGATTAAGAGGAGTTGTACAATACCTTAAGTTAAAAGAAGCATCAGCAGTCTGATAGCCTATCTCAGGGAATGGAAACCCTGACTCAGAGGTGGAAAGCAGTTAATATGAATTATAGTACGAGCTGACCTCCCATTCTAAGGAACTGGGAGTTCATACGGGCTATGGTAGATGGGCTGATAGAATCAACCTGTTCCCCTCCAGTTAGAATGGCATATTCAGCTGAGGGTTCTGTGAAATGACATAGTAGGGAGACAATAAGATTTCACGGAGTCCCCACATCTATTATCTCAGATAGAAAAGTTCAATTTACAGCTAACTGCTGGAAATCATTTTGAAAGGGATTGAGGAACCCAGATGAATCTTAGTATGACATTTTGCCCTTCGATTAAGGGACAGGCCCAGATGTGATCCACTAAATTATTGATGAAGTAAAGCTTATTACGGGACAAGATATCAATTAGCAGCCTAAAGTCAGCAAGAAGGGGATACATTGATCCTTCGCAGGGCATTTTTAGAATAGATAAAGCTGCCTATGAGTGATACCTACCGTCCAATTTGAAACAATACATTCAGTTTTCACAGATCAATGCTCTGTAAGAATGGGAACGACGCTCCCAGAATATTTCCCATGGAGGAGGTCCACGTAACAGGGAGTTATCCTATGAGGGGCAATCTATCTCCATCCGGAATCAGTGGATTAAACGGGTTGCGAACTAAGGACATAGCTTCCGTCAAGGTACTGTGGCGGAATAAGAATCGTGAAGACATAAACTGGGAGATTGAAAAGGACATGAAACACAAGTGTCCGTACCTATTCCCGACGTCTACGGATAGCCCCAGTCTTGGAACTCGTATATTAATTACTTGGATAAAAATGTATGTCATTCCAGTAGAAAGGCATCTCCCTATGATCCGTATAAAGTATTAAGGAAAGTTTTATTCAACATTCGGAGACAAATGTTCTAAAGGGGGGAAGGATGTTACACCCCGCACTCTTGAGCTCGGAACGTCTTCTTAAGTTCCTTAGACACTATCATGTGAGCCGGATAAGCTACGACACTATCAAACAACTCTAAGGAAAGAAGATTGTGATACCTCGCGAGAAGGGAGGTTGGAGATAGAGTCATAAGAATCCGGAAAGAGTTCGAGGCTAAGAAATGAGTCGTAGGACTCGATTTACCTACGTAAGACACTAAGTTAAGAGTCTTATACACTTAAGTTGCTTAAGGATACACCAAGCTTCCATAGCATCAATGACATAGGCTCTTAAACTAAGACGAGATTACGAACCCACGAGAAAGAAAAAAAAATCGTGGGGCAGCCAATAGGAGAGTGACACGTGGCAGCCCTAAGCAAGAAGGTGACCCACCTACTTGGGGTTAAGTAGGTGACCCACCTGCTTGGGGAGGTGGACCCCGTTTCCACGTGGCAGCACCCCATTGGCCGCATGGTTGAGGTGGCCCAATGATGGCCTGACACGTGTCACCCTTAGGGGATGACACGTGTCACCTTATATATATATATGAATATGTAATGTTTCAGCTGTTAACCTATCCCAAAAACAGCAGCTGCACTTAGAAAATTACGTGAGAAGAGAGAAAAGAGAGGCAGCCTTGGTTCTTGAAGATTAAAGGTGAGTTTCTCAACTTTCTTCCGTGAATTAATTATATACGGTGTATATTAAGTACGTGGATACATATATATGTGTTTTAAGACGTTGATGGAACTGAAACTCCAGCGTTGCAACTGAAATTTGGAAGGAAAAAACAAGAGAAAACGTGAAAAGGGGCAAGGGAGAAGGTTACGGATTTGACCCTTGTTGGGTAAGCTTCCGGGTTTCGTTCCTTGAATTAATTATTTGACGTGTCCCTAAGTTATATATTAGTGTTTTATAACCTAAAAATTCAATCCGGAGCAGCGAGGAAGTACCACAAGCAGCCCGCTCAATTTCAGCACATTGAAGAAGTTCCGAGGCACAATTTCGGCTAGTTTTAACCAATTTAGGGAAAGGTAAGTTCTTCCCTTCTAATTTGAAGTTTATGATGTTAAATTATAGTGTACTATACACCTTATTATCTGCTGGAAGTTGGGGAAAAGGCTTCACAAGTTCGACATTCGAAATAAGCGAAATTGGAATCGCTATAGTTAATTGTAATCGAATAATGCCTCGTACTTGTGGTATGTGACTGCTGGTCGTGTGATGAGTTGTTAGGGTGCTATAATGTGTGTTTATAATGGCATGGGTGTCTGCTGGTTTCAGCCAAATGACCCTCCGCTTTGCAATTAAAGAATTCGCGAAAGAAAGATTAAAAACTCTAGTTTTGGTATCTTAGTTTTGAGTGAATTGTTGAGGGTTTATATTGTGTAATGTTGTCGTAATATGTATATTTTTGGGCTGCTGGTTGTATTGTTGGTTAGATTCAGGTTCTAAGGACATGGTTGTGTATTCGGATAGGGCACGTTATAGGGGAGGTGCTGCCCAATTTTCGTTAACATCCTAACTAGTTAAGGAACTAGCCGAGAAGGCGAGCGAAGGGATGAATGTTATGAATACTCGTGGGTAGTCTAAGTTGCTGAAAAGTCCAAGGTTGTTAATACTTACATTACTTCCATGTTAAATAGGTTTCAAGGACAACGATGTGGACGTGATTAAGAGAAGTCCATACAAGGTATGTGAAGCTTTCTTTTGGCATGTTTTTGGAATTAGTATGTAGAACTATCTTTCTTTTCTTTTGGCATGTCTTAGATGTAAGTTATAAATTATATGTATATGATATGTGGGATTCAATCCATTCATAAAGCCCTGAATATAAGTCGAAACTCTTATTTACTTCTTGATGTTAGAACTCCTGCAATAGCTGAGTTGTTGCCCTTAAGTCTTTTATGTGATGAAAACTAGTACATGTAAAGCCTATTTCTTCTTTCCTTTGGAATGGCTTAACTTTAAGTGAAATGGTATATGATATAGGTTTAGAGGTAATTCCATTTATGAGCTCTGATTGTTACTCGTGACTTGTAGTCACTCCTGAACATTAAAAGTCTGAAAGTAGTCAAACTATTATTCTCGAGTCTGCTATATAATGAATAGTAAGTAGAGGTACTAGCTCCTCTTTTTAGAGGCTCTGAAATGATAAATGCCGTTGATTGCATGAGTTGAGTCTTTGACTAGATAAATTGTGTTTCTGATTGCATAGACTATATTTCTGATTGCATAAATTATGTGGCATTATTTGATGCATGTTTGTGATCCCTGAAGCCCCAACTGATATAAGCCCTAATGACATCTAAAGGGATACCTCGAATAATTACTCCCCAGTCTTCAGGTGACGGTTCACTTGACTGTTTCATCGAGTCTTAGATAATGACTTAATTGCATATGGTTTCTCACTACTCTACTCGTGTATACTGTAACCCATCCTTCCTCGAGTCCCACAATGGGCCAGGATATGTTATCGTGCACAGTGTTACTGCTTTTTTCAGCGCATCCCGGGCCGGATGTATATAGTTCCATGCACGAGGAGATGATGCCGTACGTGAGGTGTGATATATGTTATATGTTATAACGATACGATTATTCACCGAGTCCCGGGCCGACTGTAATATGATAGTATATGTGGTGAAATAAGGAAGGAACATCGAGTCCCTCCTTAGAGGGCCGGGTACATATGTATATTATGATGGTACGCTATAGACATACACCACTCCATTCACCGAGTCCCTCACTAAAGGGCCGGATACGTTATGTAGGCATGCATATGAGATTAAAGCAATACATTGTGACCCTGAGCCCCGCAGTGAACCGGGTGTGATACGATGATATACATGGTAAGATGATACCGTATACGATGGTATGATACCGTATACGATGATATGATGAAATGAAATGCATTATGATATGATGATATATGATTATGAAGAAGTGATTATAACACCGAGTTCACTAGAGGGACGGGCACAGCATATGATGATGTGTATGATTTACGTGTCCTAAGGTGCAGGTACAGTAATTCATTTAGTTATTATACTTGTCCCCTGCATCCCTATTTCAGTTATGATCTCAGTTATGATGTGTTATGCTTTACATACTCAGTATATATATCGTACTGATCCCCCTTTTCTCGGGGGGCTGCGTTTCATGCCCGCAGGTACAGATGTTTATTCTGGAGATCCATCAGCATAGTAGTTCCTCTCAGCTGTGTCGGAAGTACTTCACTGTTCTGGAGCCTAAATTTTGATGTTGGTCACTTAATGTATATATTTGTACATTCAGGGGTACGGCGGGGGCCTTGTCCCGCCATATGTTGCTGTTACTATTCTTAGAGGTCTGTAGACATATGTATATGTGGGTTGTTTGTGAGTTAGTTTCGATGTTACCTATTCGATATGTTGTGAATGTTTTTGTTATAGCAGCCTTGTCGGCTCGCGTGCCCTTTCATGATATGATACAAATGAAAGAGGCTACATGTACATGAAAAAGTTTTAAACTATTGGGGTTTTTGTATATAGTATCACATCACACACGGTTCAACTTAAGTGTAGTTGATAAATACACATAAGAGGGTCCAGGTCGGACCCCAGTTGCGGCCTACGGGGTTGGGTCGTGATAGGTGAACTCCATGTTATAGCAATGCCAAGGTAGTTCTGGTAAGGCTACCCAGATTGGCAGTATTGGGGTTTCTTCATCCGGTTTAAAAGTAGGTGTCCATGTCTGAATCCTCATGAGTTGGCCCTCTATTTTCATTCTTTGTTTGGTCCAGACAGTATTGTAATCCAACTCATTGTCCAAGTCGATGTAGACATG
Organism: Solanum dulcamara; assembly: GCF_947179165.1. Lineage (NCBI taxonomy): Eukaryota > Viridiplantae > Streptophyta > Magnoliopsida > Solanales > Solanaceae > Solanum > Solanum dulcamara. The sequence continues at coordinate 24,563,950 of NC_077244.1, forward strand.
TGTAGCATTGAAATGAGCAATTTTTACACCTCCTGAGAGCTGAGTTTGAATGATAAAGCTCCTTCTTATCAACTCTATCTTTGGCATGGTGTGGGTAAATTTGCCAACCAAGGTGTATTTGCATCTTTGAGCTAGTTTGTGCATAAAGTCTTCTTTTTCAAAAAACACAGCAGGCAGGCCCTATTTGGTTGTGTATTCAGGGGTGGCTAATTCAATAGAAGCCTCATTTTTTGCTTGATTATTTCTGAGTTTGGCAGCAAAGGTCTAAACTACAGTGTAAGGGGCAGGCTAAAGGACCTGGTCCTTTAATTTGGGAAAATTATTTTTCTGGGGGTTTTGGTTAGTGGAATTTGGTTGAGGTTGGGTATTGACTGATTTAGTTCCAACATGTCTAGGACCAACATTAGCATAGCTGATGGGTACCTTAGGTTGGCTAGTTTGAACCTGGATGTCAAAATTACTAGACACCTTAGGGAAGCTATTATGGGTGGTGGTAGGCTGTTGAGTGTGTAGCTGGTTGCTAGTTTGAGGAATAGAATTGTTAGGCATTTTGGTAGGAATTTCAGGGCTGCTTTTAGAAGTGACTTTGGTATGATCAGTGCCCTACAAGGAGTTACCTACAGCATTACTAGGAATTACATTTGCATTAGGTTGCAAAAGAACTCCACTGGATTTCAAATTGGCAGTCTCAGAGTATATCAAGTTGGAAGGATTGGTCTTACCTTGAGGGTCTGTAACATTGGCACTGTTACATTGCTGTGAAGTTCCTGAGGCATGTTTATCATTTTTGGAAAAAGGATGCATCAACTTTGCATTATCAATTGTTTGCATATTATCCTTTAGTTGATTGAATTGACCATATTGTTGATATTGGTCTTGAACCAATGTGTGTTCTTCAGCTTGATTATCAGTGAACATGTGCATATCACCTTGACGAGTGTCTCGATGACTTTTTGAATTTGAATTTGTTGTTGATGATTCGAGACACCTCTTGTGGATGGGAAGTTGCGCATTGCCCTTAGGGACATTTTGGATTTGATCTTGTGACAAATGGTTCGCCGGAGCTCCAGCGCCGGCACTCTGATAGTGGCCCTATAGATTTGGCAAATTTGAGCTAATTTGAGAGGATTTGAGTCCTTCTCTAGTGTTTGTGAGTTGCTGGTGGGGTGTATTTGTATCAATGAAACGCCCCATTTTGCATTGGTTTCCACCTGAAAATATCGCCTGAGCTCCGGCAACCTCGCCGGTACCATCGTCCCCAACAATTTCACCCTGTTCGGTCCTTCTTGATTTCGGGGCTTTGGTCCATCTTGATATTGTGCTTAGTGTGAAGGCATGAAAAACTTATTGAGCGAAATTGATTATTTGACAACTCTTTCAAATTGAATTATATGTTTCTTGATACTTGAGCCTTCGATTATTGATATTGATTTTGAAACTCTTCAAGATTTGTATTCGATACTTTGATATACCTGTTCACTAGGGCTTACTTTTACCTTATTGAGCCACCTACGATGAACCAGGGAGTTGAAGAATTTAATGGCTCCAAGCCCAAAGTTTTTACACCACTAAGCTTTATGCTTAGCGATAGTTGTTTTCTATCGTAGGTAATGTGCGGGATGAGGTATGAAGATGTCCATTTGGAGTAGACTTTTTGGAGCCCTTGTGAAGATCACATCTGCATATGCATCTAGTTTTTGTAAATATTTTGGGGGACTTGTACATGATACATGTGGCTTGTGAAAATAAAACTATATGCTTGTAACTTGAACAGGGTGACTAGTTTTGCTATTTTGGAGTGTGTTGTTAACTCAAGTCATGCCTGTACTACATTTATATGTTGGCTTGTTATTTTGCACAAAGGAAGATAATAGTTTTGTAATAACTATTGGTTCGAGTTTTGTGTATTTTATGGACCCGCAATGGCGTTGACTATTTGTGATTTAAAAAAACTACCTTTTATTTAGTAAGTGGCATCCTCCCAAAGGGGGTTCTACAACGTGGATCGAGCCAAAAGTTCCTCGGTATTACTATATGATAGGTGGATCGGGCTGAACGTTCCTCGGTATTACTATATGATACATGGATCGGGCTGAATGTTCCTCGGCATTACTATAAGAGAAATGACTTTCCCCTTGCAATTGATCAAATAAATCATCTATCCTAGAAATTGGATACTTGTTCTTAATAGTCACCTTGTTTAATTGACGGTAATCTATGCACATCTGAAGCGACCCATCCTTCTTTCTTACAAACAACACGGGAGCACCCCATGATGAAATACTTGGCCTAATGAATCCTTTCTCCAACAAATCCTTTAATTATTTCTTTAGCACCTTTAATTTCGGTAGGGAGGAATATATATTGGTCAGGTATTGGGGAGAAGAACATACCTAAATCAACTTCCTTTTCGAAAGGGATACCGGGGAGGTCATCGGGAAAGACATTGGGAAACTCATTGACCATGGGAACTGACTCAAGAGAAGGACTTTTAGAGTCAACATCCCTAACCATCACAATGTGGTAGATGAGGCCCTTAGCAATCAACTTTCAAGCTTTAAGACAAGAAATGAACCTACCCTTTACTACTGAATCATGATCCTTCCATTCAAGAATAGACTCATTTGGGAATTGAAACCTGACTCTACGTGTCCTACAATCTATAGAGGCATAAGATGCATGCAACAAACTCATCCCAAGAATAACATCAAAATATACCATGTCAAGTTCAATGATATCACAAGGAAAAACCTTATGCAAGATAGACACAAGATAACCCTTATAGACATTTTTAGCAACAACCGACTCACCAATGGGAATAGACACCAAATAGGGCTCTAATAGCATTTTGGGTGACACATCAAACCTATTAGCAAGCAATGGAGTAACAAATGACAAATTGGCACCTAGATCTAATAATGCATACACATCAAAAGCAAAGACCTTTAACATACCGGTAACCACATTGGGTGCTTCCTCAACCTCGTCTCCCAAGGCATAAAAGCGGTTTGTGCATTGGCTACCTCATTGAGCTTGTTGACCATGAGTAATTTAGCCTTGAGGCCTACCACCACCACCTCTACAATCTCTAGCATGGTCGTCTGGCTTGCCACACTTAAAGCATGCATTGGAGCTTCTAAGCATTCCCTTTTGTGTCTCCTTCCACACTTCTTGCAAGCGCAGAAAGCTTGAGCACCAATATTCTCCCTTAGAACTATTGGATTAACACCCTTTTCCTTGTTGAACCTTGGAGGAGGAGTATTAGTGAAACCTTTCCCCATGAATCATTTCTCGCCTTGGCCCTTTCCACTACCACTATAATCGGACCTTTGAGGATTGAACCCTCCACCACCGAATCTAGCCTTCTTGAACACTCTTAACCTCTCCCTCAACTTCTCTTCCTTAATTCGTTCCAAATATTTCATGAGTAGAAATATGTTCATCTCCTTTACCAATATGGTCATCTTTCACTCCTTGGATACCAAACTAGAAACACTAGAGATAAACTTACTCATCCTTGCCCTTAGGTCAAAGACCATGAAAGGAGCATACTTAGATAATTTGGTGAATTTGAGGGCATAGTCCCTCATACTTATACTCCCTTGGTGAAGATTAATGAACTCTTGAATCTCTGTCTCTCTTAGATCCAAGAGAAAGAAGCGATTAGGAAGGTACCTTTGAACTCTTCCCACTCTATGGTCTCCATATCTCTACCCCTCGTAACAATGCATTGTTCATACCAAAACTTTCCTCCCCTTTGAGTTGATAAGCCACTAGCTCATCCATCTCATTCGAGGCACTCCCAAGATAGCCACAATTCGATAAAACTCCTCAATGAACTCCATAAGGTCCTTATCTACTTTGGAACCATTGAACTCGAGTGGATTATCCTCTTGAAGTCCCAAATCCTAGAAGCTAGAGTAGAAACTTGATGAGGAAGAGGAACAATGACTTGGTTATTTTGGTTGGCTATGACTTGAGCCAACAATATGATGATATTCTAGAATTCTACATAGGTTACTCCCTCTTCATGATGTGGAGCTTTGGGAACAGAAGGCGTTTGGTCCTCATCAATAGTCTTTGCTCTAGGTAGAGGTACTCTTCGTGGAGGCATGATCTAGAAGACATAAAATGATTCATTAGTTAGAGGAAGTCTTAGGACACTCTAGAGCACGACATAAATTTAAAAAAAGTGAAAACTTTCCTAAACGTCCCATAGTCTCCTAATCATAGTTGTAGAGCGCTTCACAACCATGAATAAGACCCTATTCAATGTTGTATGTTGGATTCTGAGAACCATTCAAAACCTCAAGCTCTAATACCAAATTTGTCATAACCCAAGTCTAGGGCCTAGACGTAACACGACGAATGAGACACCTGAAGGTACCTTACCCAAGCCTCGTAGTATTCATTTAGATTTTCATAAGTAATGACATTCAATCACAAGCGGAAATAAAAAGGATAATGTGACTAAGGGAAACAATATAGAATAGGATTCAATATCAAACTTAAACATCATACATTTATGCCCAAGCATACCTCTATTAAAAGAATTGATGGGGGTTAAGACATGTCCCTAGATCACCCTCATAATAGATAGAAATAAGTGCTATGAAAGGTAACAAAAGTCTTTGCATAACGTAAGCTAGAAAAGGAAAGAATGTTGTTCCCAAAATAAGGGAACTCACCAATAAAGTATCCTTTAACGTAATCAACTAGCCATGTGGAGGTGAATGTCGAGAAACGTTGGTCCCTACATAATGATATCATGTAGGCAAAAGAGTATGCGTTAGTACTTTGAATGTACTAAGTATATAAGCATGCATTATAATTGAAGAAACATTAGAACATTAACATAGTATGGAATATAGTGTAATGCATGTGTGATCAATCAAATCAATAGCATTTAAAACGTACATTACCATAACCGACATTTAAGATCATGCGAGCTATTACATGAAATCCAATATAACCCCGCCACATTGGCACGGGGAGACTACTTGCTGGGTAGAACTCCGTCAACTTCATTCATTTCTTTAACATTTAGGCTATTTGTTGATCCACTAGCCTAAGCGTACAAGGGCACCTATGTTGGTATATAGTTAATGAGATAAGGGGTTGCTATAAGAATTCCCTTACCGAATCTCACCTCAATGCCCCATTTAGTGCTAATTAAATCCCAATGAATAGTTCATATAACATAAGAACATAATCATTTACATAGCTTTAGATCATCAAAACATCATCCGGTAGAATAGCTCATTAAAACCTTTTATTTGATTCACACAGGTAAGAATTTGCCTTTCACAAGTGGGATACATCATTTCTTCATTTCATAAGACTCTCTTTGATCATAGACATTTGCTTTCATAAACTTTTATTTTGGAGTCAAAGCTTTCAATTCAACTTCATTGTAACATAATGAAACTATGTGGGTTCTATTCAATCAACTTTCAAATCATTCAAATTCATGATATCATGCATGAGAGTAAGATAATGCATTAATTAAAACATCTTTAAAGCAATCTACCAATACACTTTAAAACTTCTTTTTCATTCCTTCATATAAGGGCCTTTGATAAATCAACAATTTCATAAAATTAAGAGTCAATATGAGCCAATTAGGTAAATTAACTTCAAATAGACAACAATCTTTGCATTTGGAATCATAATATAACAACCCATAAGATTTCACCATTTGAAATTGAATTGCTAAGTTAGACAATACTTGGGCTCCATGGGTGGAAGAACCCATGAATGAGACCCACATACCTTGGAAAAATAAATCCCTAATGCAAGCTTTGAAAATAAAAGAGACTTGATCTTTCTTGAGGAAACTTAGGACCTTGCTTGAGAATGGAAGAGACCTTGAGAGAACGGGTTTTTGTTTGAAGGAGTTAATGTGAGGAATGGGGACTTTGGAAGGTTTAGGGTCTTTAGATAGGTTAGATTCATTCCCCAAGATGACCTCATTTTACTTATAAAATACAGGAAAAGACCAAAATACTTCTTTTAAAACTGGCTAGACTAGGCTTCACTAAGGATCTGTCATGGTTAGTGATCATCACCATGGCCCGGGGTGGTGTTCAATGGTAAATGACTTGGAGGAAAAATTTTGGGGTTTGTAAGGAAAGTCTGAGTACTTTCTCCACGGAGACCTTCACGGTCCGTGGAGGGCTTCATGGCCCATGGAGGGCTTCACAGCCCGTGAACTGTGGTTGTAGTATAGGACATACAAAAGGGCCTGCAGAAGTGACCACCATGGTTCGTGAAGAGCTACACGGCCCGTGGTGGTCACTCGTGGTTCTTGCCTTGAAAAATTTTCTAAAGGCCTTAGGGGAGGGGTCACCACGGAGGAAACTATAGTCTGTGGTCCCTCGTCGAGGTCCCTTCCTTGCATGACTCACCTTCAGGATCACCCCCACGTTGGCTCACCACTGGTGCAGACCACGGCCCTTGATGGCCTCCGTGGTCATCACCTGGTGGCAGTTTTCTGCATTTTTTCGAGATTTCATCCTTTGTTCCTCATTTTAGGACTTTCTAATTTTTGGTGTCCAACAAATAGGCATAATACATGGGTTTATGAGAAAATCATTGAAAAGACGTAATTTAATTCGAATCATGCATAATAAGATCTATTCGGATGAACTTAGTCATAAAAAATTGAACTCATAATGAACTTACAAAACCCTAGAAATTTGAATTGAAAATCATGGAAGAAGTAGAGAAATCTTTGGACTCAATGGATGGAAAGGACCCATTGATGAATTCCCAAATATCTTGATGGATTCTAGGCTTGGAGTTTGAAAGAGAGACTTGAAGCTTGAAGAACCCTAATTTACCTTGAGAGGATCCTTGGAAAAAAAGACTTGAGTTCTTTTGGTGTTTTAAGTTAATGGGGGAATTTGGAAGGGTAAAAGTAGTTCTAGAACTTAGGAATAGGCTTATAAAGACATAACTTAGGTGTTAAAAGAATAGAAAATGACTAAAATTTCCCTAAAAATTGCCAGAGGGACTCTACGGACCCCATCTACGGTTCGCAAATCCTCCTATAGATCGTCATAGCCTTCGTGGAAAATAGTGCAAAATCCAAATCTTAGAAAATCATCCTACGACCCCACCCTATGGGTCGTACATGCACCTATGGTCCGTAGACCTTCTCGTCCTGTTCAGCCTCAAAAACCAACTCTCTGAATCTCATTCTACAGGACCACCTACGGCTCGTAACTCCTCCTACGTATCGTAGGACCTCTCTGGAACCCAACTTCTAAATCATACCAAGTCTGAGATAACCTATGACCACACCTACAGGCTGTATGTACTCCTACTGACCGTCCTATTCGTTCGTAGGTCAAGTTTAGAGACCTAACATTTTTTTCATCTTTCAAGACCCTTCCTACGATCCCCATCTACGGACTGTAGGACCTTGTACGATCCGTAGGTTACACTCAAGACCTGATCTGAGACTTAACAATTTTCCAACTTCTCACACTCAAATCACGACTAGTCCCTACGATCCGTACAACCTTTTATGGTCTGTATAAAGGGGTCGTAGAGCCAATGCATTAGAAAATTTTGATATTTTTCTTTTCCAACTTAACTTTCCAACTTCTGAGGTGTTATATAACTAGTACTTGCTTTATAACTCTTTTTTAGCAAAAGGTCAGACAATTGCATTTGAAGCTTAATAGTGTCTTACATTTGTGTCTGAAAGTGTGGCCTTATGAAGGCTAAACATCAGACACTTTTGCCTGATATCTAGTATGACTTGCAAAGGTAAAAGTTCAGACATTTTGACTGAGGTGCATGCAAAAGTTGATAAAATTTTCATTCATATATGTCTAAATCTTTTCATGTATGTTTACACCTTAGTTATACATAATCGAAATACATGTAAAAAGGGGCTAGAATTTTAAACATGTGCATTTAAGCAAAAATAACAATTTATTTTTTGAATTCAACAATTTAACACTTAAATAAACTCTAAATAAGCTCTTGAAATATAAGTTCAATATATTATAACGAACAAAACACAATCATTAATTTATCAAAAACACAACAAAGCTATCAAACCCTTTTAACTCAATTTTAATTTTTTATCTGCACTTTACTCATGAATAGATGACTAAACTACATGTAAAAACAGGGGTTGAAATTTCAAGCACGTGAGTCCAAAAGATTTTGCTTGAAAAAAAAACTTTATCATTCAAATTTCAACACCTAAATCTACTTAAAATAAGCTCAAATTTGAAACATAAGTTTCATATATAATAAAAAACAAACCTTAATCATTAATTTGTCAATATAACAACAAATATAACAAACTCATTTAACACTTTTTCAAAAAAAATTATATATATGCGCTTGACTAAAACACATGTTAAAATTGACTAAAGTTTCAATCACGTGTCTGAAGTAAAAAAAGCAAAAAAGAAGCATAATTTTTTCGCTTGAAAATTATCAAATATTAGCTATTCATGCAACTAAAAAAAACATATAACGAGTATTCGTTTAACTGGGCGATCAAAACCATAAAAAAATTACCAAAAATACATGAACAGAAGACATTCCACTATGCAGGCTCATGGAATACTATTTAAAATAGAAAAAACACGTAAAGTCCTCTCTACACTAATAAACACTTAAAATTTGTGGGTTCTATTTCTCCGTGTGAAATCATTTTCAACCAAACCTAATACGCCCTTTTTAGCCATTTTCGCTCCAAATTTCCCTATTTTACATTGCATACTACATGGACCAGTAAATTTATACATGCTTTTCTCATTATTGTTTTTCCCATCGTTTTTCAATTAACTTACCATAAAATGTTTTATAATATATATTAAGATTAGTTATGAAAAATATTTAATTAAGAATAAATGGTGAGAGGACTTATATAAGACTTGAAGTCTATGATTATAACAAAAAAAATTAACTATTAGGAAAAAATGTGATGACCAATGTTAATTTCTCTTCCCAGTTAAGGTAATTTCCCAAAAACTCTATTTGTATAAACCTACAAAAAATGTGCAGTAATTTTTTTCGATTTTCTTTTCTAATATATTTTCTTATATGCAATGTCTTACCCCGTGAATTTTTGCTGTGTGTATTGTCTTGTTGTCGTCTCATGCATTTTTAGTATACATTTGATTTATAATTTATTTTCATTTGCACGTCTCACATTACATACTTGTTTTTTGTTTTAAATTTTTGGTATTATAGATTGTCAACTTCTTTATACTAACCAAATTTTAAAAAAATATGTCTGATTGTGTGAAGCGCAGCTAAATTGCCTGATAAAATGAAGTTGTTAAATCCCACTTACCAACTCTCTTGTTAATATTTCATGTGTTGTTTTAATTGGCATACTCATCGCAGCAGGCTTTTTTGGTTCCTCTTTCTTGGAAGTAAAATAGTAAAACGCGAATTACTTACTGCCATGAGACTCAAATATTTGAATAACATCAAACTTGCAGCATGTTACACTCATAATGGCGACATAATTATATGTACAATTTCGAAGTCTATCCAGGTACAACACCTCAAAGACTTCCTGCTACAGTTTCATACTTGGCCTTTTATAAACTACCAAGGATCAAACCCTAACGTTACGAACAATTTTTCTGGAAATAAGTAGCAGAAGACATCAGTTGTTTGTCGCTATTGATACAGTTTATTTAAAGGCCACCCGGTGGTCTAAACTCTCCCCCATGCACAAGGTTCAGGGAAGTGCAGACCACATTAAGTCTGTAGGCGACGTAACCTTTTTGCTATTTGCCAGAGTTGTTTTCATGACTTGAACCGTAAAACACGCCAGTTCTTGTTGTGCCAAAGATCCCTTCATACGGTTTACTTGAACAAAAATAAATAAATATCCAGGATACCATTCAAGTAGATATGACTTCACCAATAGTCCTGTAGGTCCTCATCCCATCCCATCAACAAGAGGTTGACCATGAAGAAAGCAAGTATGATTTGTAGTTTCGTGTGCAATTCCCACGACAAGACATAAAGTTAAGGATACCTGCTTCGGTTGGCTCAGCAATATCCCGTGCTCGCTTCTCTAAAACTCGAATAAACTCGTCTGAGCTTAAACTTCCATCACAATTTGTATCGAAAACATGAAAGACAAGTTCTATCATGTTATCAGTGAGAGAGACTCCACATACCTGTTTAATACTTTGTCAGAAGAAACTTGAGAACTAAATGAGCACCTAAGCATATAATATAATGTTCCAGTTAAAAAACATGACTCATACAAAAAAAATTCTAAAAAAGAGGATAACACTACACTGAATCGAACCATGCATCGTACAGCCAAGGAAAATCCTGAAATGACTTCAGAATGACAAATGATAATATTATCCAAACAATGAGTAGAAAACAAGGGCGGATTTACAGTGTTAGGTGTGGGTTTCCAAGAACCCAGTAACTTTTATCTAGACCTGGTATTTATATTGTGAAACCTATTAAATGTATAATATATGTTAGCTGGGAACCAAGTTAACATATCACGTTGTTGGCTCTGCAGCAAGGAAGGATCCTGTTAGAGCTCAGCGCGTCCAACAACCAGGGACTCCCTTTTGGTCGCCTTTTATATTAAACTGCACTTCTGTTTTTACCCAATAAAAACACTACAACAACATACCCAGTGAAAACCCACTAAGTGAACACTATGCCTCAAAAATTATTACACTCTATATAATAAAAGAATCAGTATATCTTATTATTTCTTATCATTGATAATTTCAGTTCTTTATTTTGATATTAAAGTTAATATACCTCTTTCTCCCATTAATCAGTATGCCTAATTATATTTTTTGCCATTATCTTATTTCACTCCTCTATTGGTCAAATTTGCTGTCCATTTACTGGATTTTTTTCTCTATTAGTTCGATCACTTAATTTACTTTTCCTCACAAAAATCATGTTTTTGGGTTCTCTTTTCATTTGGGAGGCAATAAATCAAGCAAGCAAGTGACAAAATAAGCAAATTTGCAATGTTTAATTCATTCAGTTATTGTACTTAATAAAATCTTCTTTGTCCTTCCTCATATTTATCTGCATATTCTGTCCATTAACGATAGTCATTAAATATTTCATTATTTTTTGCATTTTTCATAGACTTACACTTCAAATAACAATATAAATGAATATTACGAATCCACAAGCTTCAAATCCTAAATCTGCCTCTGGTTGAAAACGGTAAATGCAAACACATGCATGCATTATATGGGAAAAACTGACTGAAAGATGGAAGAGAGCAACATAGAGTACATACTTGAGAAGCAGCTCTTTTAAAATCACTTCTAGACAAAAGACCATTCACTTGCCCAAAACAGAAAAGTGCCAGTGAAAATGGTTGCAACTTCTTGCGCAGCTCAGCAAAACTTTTAAATTCCTCAAATGAAATCCGAATATGACTTAGTTGTGGTTCATTATCTATATCATCAACTCGATCAAGCAACTTGTTTAAGTACTTCAAATCAGCAGAAGCAACCATGGACAGGGCAAAATCCTTTGCTGAAATGGTCCCCCGAAACTTGTAATCATAGTGGGCAAACTCCAATTTTAGCATCTGTGAAGCACATACATGACAACAGCATAGAATTAACAATTCAAGATCACACCTAAGAGACGGAAGGGAACATCACTTTTATTAGTTCATTGATGATAGCCTATTATAATTGTTAACATTCCTAGCTGGTGGGGGTCAAGTGCAGAACATCAATGTACATTCTATGCTAATCTAACCCTATTCATCATGCAACTTGATCATTCAAAAGCCGACCAAACACAAAGGCTATGTAAGATCTTCCCCTCCTCTTCACCACTTAATCTACCAACAAAACATATCGCATATCTATTCTAAGACACAGCTCCCAAGCAAGACAAGTCGCCAGATGATAGTCTTGCAGAAAAACAAAATAAAATGTAACAAATACTTATATACTAAAATAAGTAATAAATAAAGGAGACATAATAATAAATCCTGAAAACAGGTGCCTCTTTAACTCTGTCAAAACTGTGTCACTTTCTCTTCTCAGAGATATAGGACTGATGAGTAACGATTTGAATGTGAATATAATAAATGCAATTGGGTTTCCTTCAAAATAATAGTGTACAACACAAGGGAAAAATAATTGAAAATTGCAATGCAAATCACAAAATAACTGAATAATGGCAAAAATGTCAAACTATTGTTTTCTGTTTTCTTATTTTGCATTTGATGATTAGAGCTTCGTTTGAGAATATTTGATGAGTAGAGTTCACATACTTCTTCATGAAGATCTCTCAAGAATTGGACAAATGTATCATATTGGAGGCGTTTCTTTCCATCTTCACCAAAGAAGTCTTGTAATAGGCCTCCACTGTCTATATGACCACCTAAATTATGCCCTCCTCGAAGTCCATCACTGTGATGAGCACCTTGCCTGTTGTGAGCTCGCATCAAGGTCATTACTTTCTTGAATTCATAAATATTTATCTCTCTGTCACAATATAAGCACTAACTCATTAAGCCAGATAAAGTTTGGTCTTCGAAAATCTGACAGAAATAGTGACAGTATGAGAAACAGGAAAGCATGAATAAGAAACATCTAATTGTTCAACCTGAGTTTCTGGCAGTCATACCTCAAACCTCCCCAAATAAATAAGTCAGCAGTCTTTGAATCATGCAAATTAACTGGAAAATGCCATCTCTACAAACAACTGACATTATCTTAATAGAGTAACAGCTAAGTCAAACCATTAAGTTGCCATTATTGAAGCCCTATTAGAGCTCAATGATTTCCATACTCAGTGACCATAATATCCAAACAGAACAAAGCCATAGTATAATTATGGAAGTGAAGTATCTACCTTTTCTTCACAATTCTGAACATGAATTAGTTAGAGTCGTGAAGGAAAGCAAACGATAATCATCAAAGTGGCCTCTTCTAAGTCACACAATTATGCATCAATGAACAGAAAACATAAATTTTCCATGTCTCGCAACTACATAAAGCAGTATATAAAACTGGAAACTGCTCTCTCATTCTTCTGCATCCCAATGCACAACCACATATAAGGAGGAACCAGCCATATCCTCGTATGCGTGCAATAATTGACATGAAATCCCTCGTATGCTAGTTCTTACATTCCTATCGTACAAGGAGACCAGCAATTTTATTCAAAGCCCTACTTTACAAATTGCAATCTTTAAAGTTAAAAATAGACTCCTACCCGTTACAGTCAAGGTCAAACATCTTGAATGCCACAGAAAAACTCGATTCAGGGATACTCAGCAGGGTGACAAAGAATATATACCTGTACAAAGTGCAATAAATTAAAAACTTTCAGTCTTTAACATAAATATAGCTAATAACTCAAGCTAAATGATTCTAAAGTTTAAATGTGATATGGAGGGAATTCAGGAGAAACAGAGAAAAACAAGACAAGGGGGAAAATCACTTAATTATGGAAAAATGATGAAAGTTGAATAGAGAACAAGAGAAACTGCATTGAGACTTGGGACTCACTCTTTGAAAGATACGCGGCCATCACTGTTTGTGTCAAAAAGCATGAAAAATTTTGATGGGGCACATCGCAGTTCACCCGGATTTCTTTCACCTCTGAGATATCCATCTCTCACGAGGTGTGATTCGGATGGAGGGAACACAGGAACAACTGCTCTCATTAGATCTGCTGGTGTCATAAATATTTCTCCATCATGGGCTTCAAAAGATGCAAAGTACTCAAACACCTTCAAGGAAACAACAAAATGTTGAAACAAAAAGTTAATTATGGACCCTCATGTAAATCACAGGCTAGATAGCACAAGTTTTTACAGAGAGATAAAAGTTGAGATTTTTACAGTACACTACAAACACAATAACCAAGTACACTTATCATTGGAAGGGAAAGAACGTTTTCGGCCAATCGGACCGTCAAGTAGGTCAGAGAAGTTCAAAAAGGCCTCTTGTACACAGATTTTGTTATATTCTCGATGCAAGATACATGTGAAGGTCAACCATGAGATCTTTCTTTTCTGGAGTTTTCACATTAGGGCACCACCACTGACGTATCTAAAAACATTATAGTGGAAAGTGAGCATAGGAGGTTGCCTTCACTGGATTTCTTGATCAAAATATGTTGTCTTCATCGGACCACTATTAAGATACAATGTACCTACTACAGGAAATTTTCCTGCCAATGAAGGCAATACACTATCTTCCAATATTACCAAAAAGTGTTGATGATCTCTCTCTCTCTCTCTCTCTCTCTCTCACACACACATTTCTCATCCTCACTTTTTTCCAGTCATAATGTTCGATAAAAACATGAGATTGGATGTTGGATGGCTATAGACTCACAAAGATGTCAATGCTAAGATGGATGTCCAATCATACAAATTAGGCCAAGACAAAAAATAACGACATCTGCCAGAAGGTGCAAGTAGCACACATTAGAATAAAATGAGAGGAGGTTGGTTGAGCTGGTTTGTTCATATCCTGCGCCGACCCTCTATATGCTCCAATTCATAGACGTGAAACCATGGTGAGTGAAGGTGTTAAAATGGGAAAAGGTAGACCTAAAATGACACGAGTGTTGGTGAAAATATAATTACTGTTGGTGAAGACTTTTTATCTTAATTTAATTTTTTCAACTGCAATTATATTTTTTTTAGAAAAAGAAAAAAAATATAATCACAGTTGAAAAAATTAAATTAAGATAAAAAGTCTTCAGGTTGAGACGCAAATATATCGCTCTCCTTAAGGCTATTCAAGCCTACTGCAACAAAATCTTCACTGATCTAGCAATAATCATCTTGACTTAATCCCCCGGGATATAACAAATGATAACTTTGTATGACTCAAACAAACTCTGGACAAGTTGTTGAGTCCAAATCTACACCACAATAAACACCTTCCTTGAACAAAATAAAACTCTTTTTTTAGCACTCCAAATATTTTCCAAATACCATCACAAGGTAGAATGGCATATTTATAAGTGTGAAACCTTCCATAGAATAATTTTGGAGTTAGTGGGCT
Source organism: Solanum dulcamara (assembly GCF_947179165.1). Classification (NCBI taxonomy): domain Eukaryota; kingdom Viridiplantae; phylum Streptophyta; class Magnoliopsida; order Solanales; family Solanaceae; genus Solanum; species Solanum dulcamara. The sequence goes on from NC_077244.1 coordinate 24,578,982, forward strand.
AATAAAACTAATGAACAAGGTAGAATATGGGTAGAATAATTTTGGAGTTAGTGGGCTAATAAAACTAACGAACAAGGGAGAATATGGGTTGATGGATTACTTAGAGGTCGCTTGTAGGGTGAATAACAATGATACTGAATAAGGTATATTAGTAATGTTGAGATTAGTAATGCGAGGATTAGTTATGCTGACATTATTTTTTATCGATTGTTTAGTTTGTTGTATTAAATGAATAAGGTGTATTAGAATAGAATAGTATTATAAGATGTATTAGTATAGGAATAGTACCCCGTATTGTTAATGTCATGGTTTACTATGTATGAAAATAGTACTGAATAGAGTGTATAACTTATACATGTATTCGTTATTCTAGACTTAAATTTGCAACCAATCATTGTACTAAAATTTAGTACTAGTACTATTCTTATACACCCTATAAGAACTTGAACCTTTTACCCTACCCTTACCTCCGATTTAAAGCTTACATTTATAACATTTTAGGAGCAATAAGATGACAAATATATATATACACACACACACACTACCTTAAAAGCATGAACTCCCTAATTTGAATGCTAAATTAATATAATACCCCCAACTAAAAACACTCACTTTAGTATATCTTCTATATTTTATAGTTATATTTATTTATATTATATTAAAAGTGGAAACCTTTTCACATTATAGGATTATGACTTTTCTGAAGAGTTGCGACTTTTTCAATGAGTTGTAATTTTTCTGAAGGGTTGTGACTTTTTCAAAAGCTTATGACTTTTCTGATGAGTTGTGAATTTTCTAAAGGGTTATGACTTTTCTAAAGGATCATAGCTTTTCTGATATGTCACAATAAACACATGTTCATACTACCCTTTGTTGCCTATAAATCGTAGCTTTTCCGATAAGCCACAATAAGCATATGTTCCCTTTGTTGCCTATAAATAGAGGGTTTCCTCTCATCCTTAAACTGCAAATTTTCTAAGTTTTCTACTTTTAGTCTTCTTAAAAAATTTAAGTGATTTGCAACCGTTGAGTGGTTCAAAGTTTAGCGGAATTTGAGGTACGCTTGTACTTGTTTATAATTAAATTTGATTGTGCATCAAATTTTTCTGTGGGGACCTTTGTGAGGGACTTTCACAAACTATTTTACAATTATTCTTTGTATTGTGAAAGAATATTTTGAGGCGATTGTTGATTGGACTTGATATATCACACCAACATAATTTGATCTACACATGCAATACACGTATTGCAAAACTAGTGTATATATCACGGAACAAAATTTAATAGCACTTGACTAGCAATTTTCAAGAGAGGGAGAGAATTAAAGAGCTAGTAAGATTGGTGGGGAAAATATGAAGAAGAATTAGGGTATTTCTATTTTAAAATTAGGGTCAAAGCGTAATTTAACAAACGTGGGGGTAAAAATAAAATTTGATTGGTAGTATTTTATTTTATTTATTTATTTATTTATTTTGGGGGGGAGGCTAAGTAGACTATTGTTGATCACTGTCAATGACTATATCTGCAAAAACAACATTGGTAACTTCTCAAAGGCAAAAAGCGCAAAAAAGCTCTTAGGGTCCATTGGGGCTTTAAGCATAAAGCGCAAATAAAACGTGGGCTTTAACGAAAAAAGGCGCAAAAGGAGAAAAAAATACAAATATATATGTTAAGTCCAAGACTAATAATTATAAACATGAATGACAAATATATGACCAAAGAAATTAAAAACAAATTATGATAAAGTGCAATATCAATTGTTTTAGTGTCAATTCTTAAGAAGAGGCTCATTGGCAAGGAAAAGTTTGCCTGAGAACCCTGATGACGACACTGAAGCGCACATAAAGCGAGGCGAAGCACTCAACACGTTTTAAGCCTCGCTTCAAGGCTTAAGCGCGCTTAAAGCACGCATTTGACTACACTAGTAACGACTAGTAAAACAAACTTTTGTGTTAGGTGGCTTGGTCCTAGATCTTTACCAGGCTTGTCCAGTCGCGCCCAAAAGTTGTCCCTCCCATTCCACGCCCTCCAGGCCCAAATACTATCCCACCCCATCCAGATGATAATGGGCCAGATCGGTCTCATTAGTGGGACGGGTCGGGACAGTAATGGGTCATCCCACCCCATTAGACAACCCTATTTTGCACAATAGCCATGAGAAATTCCCATTTAGTAATTTAACTTGTTCGCAAGTTGACCATTACACTAACCATGAGGGCATCAAGTATATTTGTGGATATAAAGTTAAAACATGAAATCAAGCTCACCTCTTTCGAAGATGAGGGATCAGATAACCAGCTACTGGGTTAGCAAATGATGCATGCGGTATTGTGAGTAATAAGATCCTTATGTTAGTAGTGAATTCGTTTAGTATGTGATTGAATTCCTACATGGATTTTCACCTTAATAGGTATAGCTCTTGATGCTCGTTGGTCACACAAACTATTTGTTTGTATGAATATGTGGTATAGACATGATACTGGTTTGGTCTATCCCACCATGAGCAAAGTAGGAGATGTTGGATTTTCAATATGGGTCGTGGGCCGTTCTACATGGCCAAACCCGACCTGAATGGAAGAGATAAAATAAAAAAATAACTTCCCAGAGAAGTTATTGGGAAGTAAACAACCAGAAACGTGCATTGAGCAGTTTTTGAAACAGTAAACTTTCTTCTCCTCTACATAAAGATGTTCCTTCATTCTTCTATTGTGTGTGAAAAAAATCTTTTGCTTGTGCTCTACAACACACACACAGATGATTAAAAGGGACATCAGTTCTTGAACAGAACTCCACATCCAAGAGAGATGAAGACGGCTTGGAGCAATTTCTTGACACAAGTTGTGCAAAACTTATGTTGTTAACAAGTACACAATCGATGTTCTTGTTACTTTACAAATCCTACAGCATTGAACCTTGTCTTGTAATGTAAACTATGAACTTGGATATATTCATTTGAATGTTAGATATTCATACCAAAGTACTACATCTAGAGTCTAGACACTACAATTTGATCATCACAAGCAGAATAATGTCATACTGGCATAGTAGAAGATCAAATGGGAGAGTAAGTTGGATAGGAAGACATGAACTTATCTAGTCAAAAGTTCTAATAGATAAAACTCTGCTATCACTAACTACAGACATCCAGAAAACTACTCAATCTATTGATGATGCAACAGTTAAAAAAATATGATACCAACGACAAATAGCAAAATATAAACTACCAAAGTCTACATCTCGTGTAAAGATTCAGTACAGCTTCCCTTCATTTGATTACAAGAAACACCACATTTAGTAGTCCACATATTAGTCAGCAAAACCAAAATATGTTTTTGAATATAGTAGCCAATTAATTAGTTATAGGAGAGCTATTGACGGAAAATTACAAACAAACTAAGTGAAAGCATAAATTTTATATCTGGACTTAGGTACAATTAATACCTTTTCAGGAGGACTTCGCATCCTAATACGCTTTTCATATTTAAAGAATACTTTTCTTCTGTAAGCATCTGCAAATACAAGTTAACCCTAATTATATTCGAATTTTCACTCAAACCCACCAAAGAAACATGAAAGATAGTATAATAACCATTGTTGGGTAAAAATAATGAAGTTGAGAAGAATTTACCTCCAAATAGATACTTTGGTTGATGATGGTCAAGAGACTGTGATGTGTCAGAAAAAGACAAAGATGGGTAATTGTAGGAAGAATAGGAGTAACATGCGAAAGCTAAAGTGGAACTGGTAATGATTCCACCAACCCATTTGAGAAAAGATATTGGAGTGCTTTCTGGATCCCGCTTAACCTCAGTTCCATTTAAATGGCTAAAACGGCGGAGTTGGGTTATGGCCATACAACGCATGGGGGGTGGAGATCGCCGGAGAACCAACCAAGATGGCATGCTTTAGTTGAAAACGAGAGACCCGGATTGGTTGACACTCGTCTTAAATACTATGGTTGCAATTGCTCGAGTCGACATTTAATTTTACAGCAAGTAATACTTTTTTTGGTTGACCAATTTAAAGTCTTTTTTTTATTTTTGGATTTGTTTGTTTAATGCTAACTTTAAGCAATAAAGTTCTTAAAGTCAGTCAAAAATGAAAAGTTAGGATTTCTAACTTTTTTTTTCAATTACTTTCATTTTGTTTGATCATGGAAATTACTTTTATATCCCTTATATTTTAACTAAATTCCCAAACTACCCTTTTTATTCTTTTAACCCTAAAATTCAAACACTTATTTTCAACATAAGCACTTTTATCCAAACATTCAACTGTTTATTTATAAAAATAACTTTCAGCACTTCAAAGTTCTAAAAGCACTTCATACATAAAAGTTACTTTTTTTAAGCCCATCCAAACGGGCTCTAAGATCCTTTTTCCACTTACAGTCTGCTTGGACAGCGGTTTTCCATTATTTCATAATATATGGTATGGTATGTTACTGTAGTATATGTACAATATTATATTTGGATAGACTGTATGATTTGCTATTATTTAATAATAATTTTATTGTGTTGCTTTGATTGTATGACACTGTATCGTAATTGATAAATTTATAAAAATACCCTTAATTATTATAAATATTAATAATAATTGAAGAGAAAATTTCAATTTGAAATCCTTAGAAGCTTCAATTAAAGCGATAACGCACAATTGAAGAGAGAATTTCAATTTGAAATCCCTAGAAGCTTCAAAAAATTTTGTGGAGGAGAATGAGTAATACGACAGTGAAAGAAGTAGATATATTAGGGTAATATTTAATAAAAAATAAAGAATAAATTAGAATTATTTAAAGCAAGGGTATAATTAGAAAAAAATAAGGAAAGAATGGGATACCACCAAATTGGTGGTTTTAAAAAGTGATAGTTTTCATGGTTTTAAAACCATGAAATCAAACCATATCATACCATATAATTAAAGAAATAATTAAAATAAATGTGGTTCTCTTACTAACCATACCATACCACAGAAAAACACCATCCAAACAAGCTATAAATGGGAAAAGGCCATAAATATCATTTTCCCGTCCTTTGATCTAAAATATCCTTAATCTATTTTTTTGGCTCAAGAATACCCCTAACCTATTGAAAATAGCTCAAAATACCATTTTTTTACCTTTTGGTCTAAAAATACACTAAACTTTTATTTTTAGTTCAAGAACACCCCTTCTTCCATCTTTTAATCTAAAAATACCATCAACTCATATTTAATTAAACAGAGAAGGGCCTAAAATGCCCCTCAACTATTTGAATTAGTACAAAACTACTATCCATCCATCTTTTGGCTCCCAAATACCCCCGACGTCAGCCTTTTAGCTCAAAAATAATCATATTTCTAACTGTCCACACTCATTAGGTGGATGGGAACTTGAGTGGTTCCAAATGCATTATTTATATTGAGAAAATCATGTCTATGTTACAGAAAACAAAAGAGTTTGAGAAAGATTTTCCCGTCAGTTAAAGTAAAGCCCATTGTGACTTCAGAAGAGTATTTTGAGTATTTACTCACAGAGATTTTATTATATAAACATTATTGCATGTTTTGGAAATAATATTGAGCACCGATTAGGGTAAGAGTTCAGATAACTCATTCTCTATAAATTGCGTAGCCAACATAGGATAGGATTGTGATGTTGGTTCAAGCGGCTCCTCACTTCAGTTCCTGATAAGGACATTTTAGATGGATTCATGAGTTGAGTTTGCGTCCCTTATCCTGTGGTATTGGAAAACTCTGACAATGTGAGCAGTACATTGTATCATCACGAGGCTCATGATAATGGTTGTCGGTTAGAAAAACTCTTCAAGAAAAGTAAAAGTATATTATTTTAATATTTGATATCATTGTATGTCTCAGTTAGAAAGTTTACATGTTTTCATTACATTCATGTTTTACTTTCAGCCAAGTTATTTTCAATATGTCTTTCAGCATGAGTATTCAGTTAACTTATTGTGTCATTTATCTTCATTACATACCGTACATTGTCATTTAGTGTTGTGTCATTTTATGATGCAGATTTGGGTACTCCTGATCGCAGACACTTCAATATGATCTCTTTCCATCAACAAATTGTGAGACCTCTTTTCTTTTGGAGAGACTCTAATATAGTTAATTCATTTTATTTGATTTTTAGTCAGATAGTCATGGGTCTTGTTTCAGCATCTATCTGAGTTTAGTAAAGGCTTCATAGATAGTCAAAGTTGGTGAGTCAGTTCAGTCTTTTGTATTCAAAAGTTTTAAATATTTTTATTACTATTATTATTAGTATTTACATTAAGATTTATTTAGATGTTTGCAAGAGATTTATTTAAATATTTTAAAGGTTCATTTTATGAAGCTTTCACATGTATGTATAGTCTTTCGTTCACTAGTAAGTCAGGTTAAGGATTCACTTGAGACCAGCAATGATCTCCGAGTGCTGGCCACATCCAAGGTATAGGCTCGGGGCATATGACAAACTTGGCATCAAAATACATAGTTTGAGTGTCCTAGGGTGTCTATCAAGGTGTCTAGTAGAGTCTTGCCTATGGGTGTGTCATACACCACACTTATAATCAGAAGGCTACAGGGCATTTAAGAGATGTTTCTCATTCTTTCATACTTTAGATCGTGCAAAGATAGTTGTTCCATAAGAAACTTATTCAGACTCGTGTGTTTCTCAAATCAATTAGAATACCCCTCATTCTCAAGGTGGTTGAAACAGTAAAGGTCAGATCCTTATTGATGAGTTACTTTCAGATGAAGTCTTCAGAAAGTAAAACGATTGCACATGGCTTGAGATGGGCCGATAAGTGTGCTTAAGAGCCTGTTTGCATTGGCTTATGTGAAGTGTTTTTAAGCCAAACAAGCTTTTAAGCACTTTTGAAGCATTTGGATAAATTTAAAAAGTTCTTATAAGGACTTGATTTTAATTTTAAATGTTAAAAAAAAGAAGCCAAAAGCCATAAGTTAGGATTTATAACTTATGACTTTTGACTTATAAGTCAAAAACAAAAGTCAACCCAAACAGGCTCTTAAGTCTATTGATTCGAAAGAATGCACCCTTTATATATATGAATCGTGAGTTCGAGCTAAAGCAAGATGTGTTCTCGAATTCTTATCTCAAACGTTATTTCAGGAGATACACTTTAAGAGGGAAGTATGTTATTTTAGAATGCTTGGGTAGTTATAAGACCCCGGAAGTTGAAAATTCAAAACGAAAGAAAATTTCAAGAAAATGGACTATCCCAGGGTTTATGAGTTGACCTACGATTTATAGGCACTCCAACAAGTGACTCATAGGACCGATACTGAGAAAAGTCAATATACGACTCATAAAAATGAGTCATAGGGGCAGTGCCTAATTTTTGAAAAATAACAAGTCTCAGTACTTTTGAAACGACTCAATATGACGAGCTGTAGAGAAGTTTACGAATCATAAAGTGGACTCTTAGGATGAGTCCTGAGGCCTGAATTTTTTACCAAGCATCATTAGTGGTTGACGAGTCATTTGTACGACTCGTAGAAATGAATCATAGAGACTAAGTTACAAATTCTAGTAGCTTGATTTTGGTGCATCGCTTTGGCGACTCATGTTGACGAATCGTAAAGATTTCTATGATTTATATAAGACAGTCATAGGATCCTCTGACCAATTTTAGTGAAGGGTATTTTCATCCTTTCTCATTTTATGTTCAATGAATCTAGACACTTTTGGGGGAAGATTCAAAGCCCATAACTACTCAATTCTTCAAATTCCCCCTACTCTTATTTCATTCTCTCAAATTCTCTAAGGCAAGGAAGAAAAGGCTCTCCCAAGAACTTCATCTTCTCCAAGCTAGGGTTCCAAGAGTTTCATCACTCAAACTCATTGTTAGGGCCACGATAGATAAGGTATTTGATATTTCATCCATGGAGCCCAAATCTTTTCTTTCAAACTCAATGTTAATTTCAAGTCTATAAATTTTAGGGTTTTGTCAAATTTCATTGGGCTGCCTTGGTTATGATTTTAGTTAATTCCTATGACTTGATTATGAATACTTCAACCTCAATTGCATGATTTTGATATGTTTTACAAGTACCCATGCATGAAGTCAATTTTTACTACGATTTCAATAAGCTATGATCATGAATTTCAAGGGTTTCAATGAATGGCTTTATATATTATTTATGAAGAGTATAAATGATGATTAACTATGATTTCAATTATGTCAAGCTAAGGTTTATTATGGTGTGATAAGGACAATTCTCACACAATTATGTTAAAGAGGTGATAAGGAAAATTCTCACTGACTCATGGGTTCTTATGAATCACTATGTTAATGAGCTACTCTTATGGTTATTTTCATGATGATTTATTGATGATGTTTAAATAAATTCCGTTGGAATATTGACTAAGAATCGATGGGCCTTTAGGTGGGGTTCGGTCCGGTAACCAAAAGTTAGTACCCAAGAGAATCCTAGTAGCAATCTAAAGTCCCAAACTATGTTGCCCCCGTAGGTTGACTTTATGGCTTAGCTAATGGATCTAAATATAGCTTATGATATTTATAATGTTATCAAGGAATTTACCTTGGCAACTAGCCTCTCTCTTATTGATGTGGGAGTTACATTGGATTCCATGTTATAGGTCGCATAGTCTTAGTTATCGGTTAAAGGTCCTATCCTACACAAGTTATATCAAATAAAGTAAGTTTTACTATGATGTTTAAGATGCATTGACCACATGCTTAATAAATGATTTCAAATTCTTTTAAGCCTTATTTATCTTCTCATTAGATTGGTCATGCATCCCATATTCCTATTGATTGTGTCCATGTCTCATTGTTCATACATATCTCACATACTTAGTAATTTGATGTACTTACGCATATTTTGCCTACATTGTATATGTCACGATCCGATTTCTCAAGTCAAGATGAAACCTACTATAACCCGCCAGTATTAAGCCAACTCGTAAGCTCGAAATTATAAGTATTAGGTTTGAGGGAAGAAACTAACCATGAATGAAAAATTCTAACCTACACAAAATAAATAAGCGGAAGAAAAAACAAAACATGATATATACTACTAAAGATCCCTCCCAGAACCTGGAAGTCACAAGTACAAAGCTACTCCAAAATAAAAGATGAGTACAAATCCCAAAAGTGGATCGGAAAATCTAGACAACAACTGGCTAGTCTCAAAAAGGCAAAAAATGGGCCATCTATTCTAAAGGAGACAGAAATGATCACAAAATGTCAAGCACTCACCCTAGTCTCCGAAGTAGACTACAATAGGCTCGATCTATCCGCAGCAGTAGCTGGTGCTCGGTCCTGCATCACAAAAATAAATGCAGAGTATAGTATGAGTATCAAGATAACAAATACCCAGTGGTAGGGTTGTACAGGGCAAACCGATAAACCGTACCAAACCAACAAACCGAACCAAACCGGAAAACAAACCCGACTAGTGGTTTGGTTTGACTTGGTTTGGTGTTTGGAAAAAAAACCCGACCATTATAGGGTTGGTTTGGTTTTAACTAAAAAAACCCAAACCGAACCCAAACCGACCCGATTATAGATATACTAATTTTAAATTATGTTATACATAAAAATATTTATTAAAATATAATTTATAAATATTTTTTAAATTTTTTCATAATTTTTGTTTTCTTTCTTATATTTAGATTTGGACTTGAGAAGTTCATCTAAATAATATACAAAAAAAGCTCATCTTATAAAGTTATATTATAAAGTTAAAACTTCAAACAGTGTTCTGCATCCATCTTATATGTTGATATTTTGTACTAGAACTCTTTTTAAGAAGCATTGCTCTGTGCTTTTTAGTAGATACTATGAAAAACCCGAAAAACCCGAAAAAACCCCAAAAAACCCGAAAAACCTGAGAAAAATTGATATCGAAAAACCCAACTTTAATTGGTTTGGTTTGGTTTATAGATTTAATAACCCGGCACAAATGGTTTGGTTTGGTTTGTAAAAAATCTGAACCAACCCGGTCCATGTACACCCCTACTCAGTGGGCATCATAGGCCGACTGAGTAGGAGGAAAGGTAATAATAATATGAAAAAGAGGAATAAGCCTAACTAGGAGTCATAGTAAGCATCTAAAGTGAAAACGGTACTATCTAAGAGACTACAACTAACTAAACCCAACTGGGCCCCCATAAGCCTAGCCAGGACACTCATGCGCAAGTTTAAATAAAACTCGGACGGCCCCATAAGCCCATCGGATACACAGAATAGCTACGACTACTGAGGCTAGGACCCAAGAATCTGCGATGCCATGGACCAAAAAACTACATCATTTCAAAACCAAGAATCTCTAAGAACCGCTGAACTAGGAATGCTCTAGGGGTCGAGGCCGGGACTGAGACCTACATGCTCGCCCAAATATTCAATGTGGCCGAGGCTGGGACTAAGTACTTGGATGTTCTCTATAATATATCAGTAAGGTCGAGGCCGAGGCTGGGTACTCGGGTGCTCACCCAAATATTCAATGTGGCCGAAGCCGGGATTGAGTACATGAATGCTCGTCATAATAAATTAGTAAGGTCGAGCTTGAGGTTGGGTACCCCAGATGCTCATCGTAATACATTGGTATGGTCAAGGTCGAGGCTGCGTACTCGGATGCTCGCCATACTAGCAAGTCGGTAGAGGCTGAAATTGAGTACTCGGATGCTCCCTGATGGAATTTCAGAACAAAGGCCTGAACTGGGTACCCAGAGGCTCACAGATATTTTATCCGATGGTTACTAATATTCTTCTTTCCAACTAGATACTAATAGTTCTGAGAATCTCCTCCCCAATGAATTGAATGATAAACCGCCAAAGCTTGAACCAGAGCCAAAATAGAACAATCACAAGGTCTAATATTGCCGACACATCTCTAAAGTCACAATTATGTTGAAGTATGAGTAATGTTATTCATAAAAGCAAGGTTACCGCCTAGCTAAGACCAAATTACCAGGCACTAGTCTGCTACACCATTCTATAGGGATCTAAGCCCGCCAGAGTGACGCCGGGGCACTAAAGCAAGTTTACGTCATATAATAAGGCCAACATGCTCCACAATACCAACATCATATGCATTCAACTCCACTTACAATACTAACAAATAACGAAAAGGATCACGTACTTCTAATTACCCGAAAAGCCCAATGAACGCCTAAAACATGATTTCTAACACCTAAGATATAATAATAAGCTACCCAATTAAATTCTAACAATCTCAACATGCTTTCACACATTCCAGCTCAATCTAAAGGAAGGAAAGTCGTAGCCTACCTGTAGGCTGAACACGTGTGCTCCAAATTACTATGCCAGAGCTTTTCCCTTTCGAATGGCTTTGGAACGCTATCACACTATCCAAAATAGAATCACAACATCATAATGGTCATTTCGACACTAATTTTATAATATTCGTAGACAGACCAATTTTGGGGTCTAAAATGGGAAATGTGGGACCCACATTTGAAATTTTATAATTGACCCCAAAAATAGATTCTAAATAGCTCCTCATACTCAAGGATTAATTTACAACATAATGCGGGGTTGGAAAAATCATACGAGTCGAACATGCAATAAATTCTCAAATTTTAAGCTAAAAAAGATGAACATGACAACATCTTTGATTAGTGATTTCTCACAAACAAAACCCTACGACTCAAAGCAAACATACTACGATGTTCTACGAAAACCCTCATAACCTAGCCTCAAATATCACTAAAAACAGAGCTAAAATGTCCAAGATACAATCCTCCAAAATTCAAAATAAATTAAATCCAAAAATGACTAAAGGCAGAAACTAGTTTCATAAATTTACCTCACATGAAGCCTCCCTTCAAGTTTTCGAGCTCACCAATGGATTTCCATGCAATTCTCTTGAACTTAGACCCTTGAATCACCAAAATCAGATTTATATAGACCAAGAAATAAATTCTCAAAGTTCTTTAAAAATTCACGCCAAAAATAGACATTGTAGCAACTAGAATTAAGATTTTACCTCGATAGAATGCCCTAATTCAGTTTCCGAGCTCCCCAATGCGTTCTCCTCAAAATATCTCAAAAGTTTTTCTTTTGCATCATCAAATTTAGAGCTCTAGAACTCAAATTATGGGGTTTTAAAATTAGAGAAAATACACAAAAATGGGTATTTAATTTGCACCAAAAGTGCACTGCTGCACCCACTTTTTGGCGCAGTCCAAAATCTCCAATGGGGTGCTCGAAATTTATTTGGAATACGATAAAATAAATCAGATATGTTATCCACTAAATTTGACATTTCAGACTCAATGGAGCATTCGAAATTATCATATGAGGTTATTTTTAATGAAAAGTGGATCCCACACCCAAGTGTCATTTAAAGCCAAATTCCACAACGGGCCTTGAGATTAGATCGGAAGCCTCGAAAAGCGAACCAAGTGTCATTCTAGACCAAATTCGATATTCTGGAACTAATCGCACTGTCAAAATTTTAATCCGAGTGCGTTCTCTAAGAATGTTGACCAAAGTCAACCATTGACTAACTTTCAAAATCAAAAAAGTCAAACGGCTCCAAACTCGTATTGATTGCATTGATACTCGTGTTTAATATTCTTCCAGTCTAATTTAGTCATTCTGGAGATGATACAACCATTAGAATTTGAATTCTAGGTCTCCTTAACCCGAAACTCGAAAAGTCACAACTAAACTAACTTAAACCTTCAAACTATCAAATGGGCTCGGAATCTCTAAAAAAATCAACCAACACTTTTTCTAGACCAAAAACCATCTCCTGAATCAAATGGAGTTATCAGAATTTCATTCCGAACATTAGAACTTTGAAAGTTAACCAAAGTCAAACCTTGACCTAAAATTCCTAAAATTCCCAACTCAAGACCTCAAATCTTCGTTACAACTCTAAAATTGATTCCGTAAACTCTCCTAGGCCAAATTACATATTTTGGAGTTGCTCGAATTGACAAAATTGCCTTCTAAGACCCGTATCTCTGGTTGACTCCAAATGCCACTTTTCAACACTTAAAGCATATGAAAACTCAAAATTTTCAAAAACTCAACTTTTCATAGGATTTTCTAAAAACCAACACCCAATACCAATCAGAAATAACTCGAGGCAAATAAAGGGAGGAGTAAAATGGTCATTTTACAAAAAATTCCAAAAATGACCTTCAGTTTCATTACATCATAATGTAGGGGCGGACGATTACACAACACATCCTATTCGTGGCTAGATCTTTGCTTCTATTTCTAGAGAGTTGGTGAGTCCTTATTCATCGAGGGCAAGGCATTTCTTCTTATTGCTACTTTTGACTTTTTCTTTGTTAGGGTGAGCTAGGAGCTTGTCCTAAGCCCCCGTCTAGTATGTAGAGGCATGTTTAGACATAGAGTGAATGTAGTCTATTTGGACGTATGATTTGAGTTTCCTTCATTCATATGTAGACTATGTGATTGTGATATTTCTTTCGATTGATTTCATTATGTTTTATTTGATTTTTTGAATTTAATTTATACTAAGATTGCTTGGTCGGGATCCTTTGGATTTTTGGTCGACATGTCACTCTTTGGGTCTAGCTTGGGGTGTGACCGTAGTGTTGTCTCCTAAGAGTGAGTGTTATTTTGTGCATTGGAAACCATAAGTTTTAGAATGATCCTAGAGCTAGAAAGAAGAAGATAGAAGAGTAGAAAATAGAAAGTGGGAATGGTGGTTGATCAAGGCATGTAACTAGAGTCATTTATCTATAAAGTAAGTAATGGGGGATAAGTCAAGTCCTTTTTATTTTCACTAAAAAGTTGTAAGTATTGTTTGGCTTCCATGATAGAATGTAGAGAAAGAGTTGTTAGTTAGGTTGAGGTAAAGTACACTCGAACCAAGAAAGGAGTTTATGATGATGTGTCATTGCGTTAGTAAAGACGCAGTATAGGTACTGAATAGAAGCAAAAAGTAGTCATGAGGTGATAGATCTAAGCTAGGCTTATGATTTTAAAGGAAGAGGCCCATGATATTCACAGAGTTATGAGATTAACTAGGCAAGGAGGTATAATGAATAGGTAAATAATATTTAGGTTGTGAAAGAGACTATGACGATAAATTATTACTAGGTAGACTATAAGATAAAGATTGACTACTTGTCATGAGAAGTGGGTGAGTATTTCTTAATTTTATCTAGTAGTCGTAAGTTAGTATAGTATGTGAGCAATTATATTGCTATCCATGTGTAGTATTAAACACTATTCTTGAATTTGAGATGAGTGTCATGACAAAAATGATGGCAATATAAAGGTGATGATGCTTGCTTTGAGATTTGGTCTAGTAGGTTTGACATAGATTATGTGAGGAATTAAGATGTTATCTTGCAATAAATGTGAGTGGTACAAGTATGGTATTGTGATCCTTAGATGAGAACAATGAAGTGTGGCTAAGTCATTAGATAGAAAAGAGCATTAAGAGATGTACCAAAGATCATATACAATCAGATAAGGTTCTAATTAAATTTATGATTTTCTATGTATGCCTAGATAGTATATTTGAGTTGTGAATGTGGAGTAGGCTGATGTAAACATTCTTTATTACCCTTAACAGTTTGGTCGAAGAGATCATATATAGACAATGATGAACCTCTTAAATATAGTTCAAGTGTCCTTTAGTTAGGTCGATATGAACTTAGAAGAGCGGTGTTAGTGGGCTAAGAAGGAGAAGTCATACTATTAAGAGTTAAATAAAGAGTCTTTATAAGACAATGCACATAACGATTATAGAAAGAATTCTCTAGATACAGGATGAATTTAAGAGAAGCATCTTAAAAAGAAGCCCTAGAAGGAATCTTAACACCTGTACTTGGAGAGTTCAGCAGATGTGAGATTAGAATTTTTCAAGTATTAAAGTAAAGCAAATATAGACCTGTTTAGAGAATGTGGAATGGGTCCATAGCCTTAGAGTGTTGGCTTCAGAACTAAGGTAGAGATGATAATGAGGAACCCAGTCAAGTAATGAGAATCAAATAGTGATGTGTTCAGAAAAAAATTAGCCTCCTCTCGTTTCAGATTCAGTATCTATTTGTGTTCTTAAGTTTTTCAATTTCTGCATTGTATTCGTGCCTTGAGTGATTTCCTAGCTTGGACATCATTCGAGGATGAATTATCCCAAAGGAGAGATATTGTAACCCCCCTCCCCCCAAAAAAAATCTACCTCAAATCAGATCAGAAATACCTAGAAAAACAATTCAAGTTTTCCTGAAATTAACTTTCTATGGACACGACCTACAACTCGTAGAAGTAACCATTGACGTAGGTGGGCTCATAAATTCAAACTCCTGAGACTAAGTCTTGAAAATTGAAGTTTCACTCTAACTTTCACGGACCATTATTGTAACACCCCCCAAAAATATTGTATATGGTGTTCCAATTCTCGACGAAAATGATACTGCTTTTATATTTTGGGCATAACTTTTTATAGGATGATCTAAATTAGGTTATTCAAAATTTAGTCATAACACCAACATCATTAGCTACAAATTTTATGAGACCCTAGCTATAACCAGAGTCTAACTAGGTGTCACGACCCAAAAACTGAGGTCATGATGGCACACATCTCAAAACCCAATCTGATGTGTAACCCTAAAAATAAAACTCATACAAGACTCCCAAAAGGGAAAGTGATGCCACGATTTAAATAAAAAGAAAAAAAATAATGAAGAAATTATCCCAAAATCTGGTGTCATAAGTATAAAGAGCATCTAATACAAAGTTCGAATCTGAAGATACAACATAAGTCTCTGAATGATACAAAAGACTGAAAAATAAAAATAGACTAGTGACGATCCGAATTCTGGGACCTCACCACTAATCTGAGAATACATAATCCGCTAGAATATTAACTGCTACGTGGGGTATTCCGACTAGTATCTGCATAAAAAAGGGACACAAAAGTAGGGGTGAGTACAATTCACATGTACTCAGTAGATTTTAGCTGACTGAGTATAAGGAATTAATTAAACCTATGAAATAAACTAAGGAACGCATCCACCTGCATACAGAAAAGTCCCACTTCGGCATCGGTGCCGCCAGTTTATATATATATTGGCGCGAGTAAAGTAAATCCATAATAACAACTCATAATCACAATTAATCAGATAATCCAAGCAGCACATATATCAATGCAATGCAATGCAATATGATGATGTAATGATGTGGTGGCACGTTGGAATCAAGACTATCGCACAGCCTGTCGTATACACCTGCCGAGCTGTGCTACCAAGCAGGACCCATGGGGGTCTCGCAGACCATATACCTCAATCACAATATCTCATTATCCTTGCCACCTCCTCTTGGTCAAGGGATCACAATGCATCCACTACCCTGCCGGAAAACTGCCTCGGTCAGGTACTCAAGATACAAAGGTTGAGATCACAATGCATCCACTATCCTGCCGAAAAACTGTCTCGGTCAGGGACTCAAGATACAAAGGTTTAAAGGTGTTTCATTTTCTTTCTCAAAAAGAATTTCCATATTTCTCAACTTCCCATGTTTCATGATATGATGAATGAGGATGAATGCATCAAAACACATATGGCATGGAAGTAATATTCAACTCACATGTGGTATAAGGTTCAAAGTTCTCAAAACTTAACCTACACATGATATTCACCCTCAATAAATAATAATGGGAAGGAAACACTTTTTTTAAAATATTCACCCCTTTCTCAACAATATTTCAATACTCAAGTATGCTCAAAAAAAAAACCCAACTCAATCTCTCAGGCGGCATCACAAGTCAAATAATATACTCAAGCCTCTCTCTAAGGCAAATCACAAATCACATTCTCTCAAAGCAAATAAGATAACAAATAAGGCCCCCACACGAGCTATGTAATACGAATAAACCCCCACACGGCAACACATTAATAAATAAGCCCCCACACGGGCATCACAATATATATAACATTCTCAACTCATACTACAACCCCATCCCAAAGTCTATAATATATGAATGACTAATTACCACATCTCAATCTCAAAAAAAGATAGCCAAACCTACCTCAATTGCCAAAACTGCACTCGAATACCTCCATCGGATAAGCAACTCTCGAATTCAGCGCTCGAAATGACAACCCACTATCAATAATGAAACATACACATCACAAGGAGTCCAATGACACCCATATTGATAGGTTTCAGAACCGAGGGGTAAAATGGTCCAAAAATTAACTATTTTCAAAAAAGGTCAAATCTAGAAATTTATTGAACAACCCCATTCTATTGGTAATATGGAACTCATGGTTGAAAAACCCATAAAAATAGAGCTCAAAACGAGTTGGAAATTATAATTTTCCTTAAATTCAGATTAGGGAAGAAACAAAGATTTTTGGGGTTTGAAACTAAAATTTAAGAGTTAAAATCGTCAAAAACTTAATGAAAAAGGAAGGTTTTAGGTCAAAAATCACTTACCCAACACTTTGCCTCGAAAATCTCTTCTCAAATCACCTCAAGGAGTTCAAGAATTCAAACAAATGATGAAAAATATTGAAATGGGAAGAAATGGGCATTTTCTGACCAAAAAGTTACTGTTCACGCGTGTTTTGTACAAATTTTCGAAAATCACCCTCAAAGTCATTACAATATCCACCACTAAAAGGGATGTTTGTCCTCGAACATAAGATAAAATAAAGTACCTGGGGTCTCAAAAAGCTGAGGGTACCGAGCCTGCATATCAGACTCTAACTCCCAAGTCGCCTCCTCAGCAGGTTGATGCTGCCACTGCACTTTGACCGAAGCGACCTCCTTGGTCCTGAGTCTACAAAGCCGCCTATCTAGAATAATTATCGGCTCCTCCTCATAAGTCAAATCCGGACTCAACTCTACCGCATCATAAGAAATCACATGATACTCATCCGGTATGTACTTGCGAAGCATGGAAACATGAAACACCGGATGGACAGCTGACAATTTAGGGGGTAAGGCCAACTTATACGCCACTCCACCTACTCTCCTCAGGATTTCAAATGGGCCAACAAACCTTGGGCTAAGCTTGCCCTTCTTTCCGAACCTCATCACACCCTTCATGGGCGATATTTTAAGCCACATGCAATCACCCACCATGAACTCTAAGGGACGAACCCTCCTATCAGCATAACTCTTCTGATGACTCTGAGCTGTCAATAGTCTACCCTGAATCAAACGTACCCGCTCTACAGCATCCCTAAGTAAGTCAGTATCCAATGCATCAACCACAACAGAATCAAACCATCCAATGGGTGATCGACACCTACGACCATACAATGCCTCAAATGGTGCCATTTGAATGCTGGAGTAATAACTGTTATTATAGGCAAACTCTGCTAAGGGCAAGTGTTGGTCCCATCGGGCACCAAAATCAATCACACAAGCCCTAAGCATATCCTCCAACACTTGAATAGTCCGCTCGGACTGACCATCGATTTGGGGATGAAATACTGAACTCATCTCTAGCCGCGTACCCATACCACACTGTAATGCCTTCCAAAAGTGAGAGGTGAACACTGAACCCCTATCCGATACAATAGAGATAGGCACCCCATGCAGCCTAACAATCTCACAAAAATAGATCCTAGCTAACTGATCCGCATTGTAGCTAGTCTTCACCGGAAGGAAATGGGCTGATTTGGTCAATCGATCCACAATCACCCAGACAGAGTCATACTTACCCAATTCCATGGGTAATCCAGACATGAAGTCCATAGTGATACGCTCCCATTTCCACTCAGGAATGGGCATCCTTTGCATAGGACCACCCGGTTTCTGATGCTCATACTTCACTTGTTGGCAATTTAAACACTTAGCCACAAAATCAATAATGTCTCTCTTCATGCCACACCACCAATAGTGTTGTTTCAAGTCATGAAACATTTTTGCCACTCTCGGGTGAATCGAATACTTGAAACAATGAGCCTCCTCCAATATCATACGTACCCATTCACTAACCTTGGGCACACAAATGCGACCATTAATCCTCAAAACTCCTTCCAAATCAAGAGAGGCTGATTTTGCTTCACCACTTAACACTTTGTCTTGAATGGCCCTCAACTTTTCATCTTCAAACTGGTGTGTACGAATCTGGTCCATCAAAGTAGACCTAGCCTCCACAAAGGCCAAAATACCATGATGTGTAGAAATATCAAGTCGGACCAACTGTCTAGCCAATGACTGAACCTCCAATGACAAAGGCCTCTCCACAGCCTTAAGAAAGGCCAAACTACCCATGCTAGATGCTTTGCGACTCAGGGCATCCGCTACCACATTAGCTTTTCCCGGATGATAAAGTATGGTGATGTCATAGTCTTTCAATAACGCTAACCACCTATGCTGCCGCATGTTCAGATTCGGCTGAGAAAAGATATACTTAAGGCTACGGTGGTCAGTATAGACCTCGCAATGCACTCCATAGAGATAATGCCTCCACAACTTCAGAACAAACACCACAACTGCTAACTCTAAGTCGTGGGTAGGATAGTTCTTCTCATGTACCTTCAACTGTTGAGAAGAATAAGCTATAACTCTACCTTTTTGCATCAATACACCACCCAAGCCGACTCCCGAAGCATCACAAAACACAATAAATGCTACGCCCTCCTCGGGTAAGGCTAGATTAGGTGCTGAAGTCAATAGTTCCTTGAGCTTTTGAAAGCTCGCCTCACACTCCTCAATCCACTGAAATGCCACGGTCTTTTGAGTTAGCCTAGTCAATGGGGCTGCAATAGAAGAGAATCTTTGAACAAACCGATGATAGTAGCCTGCCAACCCAATAAAACTCTGAATCTTGGTAACCGAAGTAGGCCTAGCCCAATCATGAACCGCTGGAACTTTGGCTGGATCAACCATAATACCATCCTTGGTCACTATATGACCCAAGAATGTCACAGACTCAAGCCAAAACTCACATTTGGAGAATTTTGCATACAACTTCTCCTCTCTCAATCTCTGAAGGACTGTCCTCAGGTGCCTATCATAATCCGCCTCATTCTTAGAATAAACCAAGATGTCATCAATAAACACAATCACAAACGAGTCCAAATAAGGTCGAAATACCTGGTTCATCAACTCCATAAAAGCAGCTGGGGCATTAGTCAACCCGAAGGACATAACCACAAACTCATAATGCCCATAACGAGTCCTGAATGCAGTCTTTGGGATATCAGATTCCCGAACTCTCAACTGATGGTAACCCGACCTCAAATCAATCTTTGAGAACACCGATGCACCTTGAAGCTGGTCAAATAAATCATCAATGCGAGGAAGAGGATACTTGTTCTTGATAGTGACTTTGTTAAACTGTCGATAGTCAATACACATCCTCATAGTACCATCTTTCTTCTTCACAAATAAAACTGGTGCACCCCACGGTGATACACTAGGTCTAATAAACCCTTTCTTCAATAAATCTTCCAATTGTTCTTTCAACTCTTTCAATTCTGTCGGAGCCATCCGATAAGGAGACATAGAGATGGGTTTAGTGTCTGGTCCAAATCAATCACAAAATCGATATCACGGTCAAGAGGAACTCCCGGCAAGTCTGTAGGAAATACATCCATAAACTCTCTCACCACCCTCGTAGTCTCTATATGAGATGACTCCGTGGTGAGATCACGTACATGAGCCAAATAAGACAAACAACCCTTATCCATCAAGCGACGAGCACGAATATAAGATATCACCCTCTTAGGATATGAACTCGGATTACCTTTCCATACCACGCTAGGTAAACCGGGATAAGCTAAGGTCACGGTCTTTGCATAACAATCTCATATAACATGATAAGGAGATAACTAGTCCATACCCAGTATCACATCAAAATCAAGCATGTCTAATAAAATCAAGTCTGCACGGGTCTCTCTACCCGAAAATATCACCAAACATCCCTTGTATACCCGATCCACTACTAAAGATTCACCTATTGGGGTAGAAATAGTAATAGGCATAATAAGGGACTCACTCTCATAATCAATATCCACATCAAAATAAGTCGACACATAAGAATAGGTAGACCCTGGGTCAAATAATATTGAAGCAGAACGATGACAAATTGGAACAATACCTATAGTAACTGCATCAGAGGCTTCTGCCTCATATCTACCCGGTATAGCATAGCATAAATGACGGTCACCCTTAGCCTATAAACCCCCACGAGCACCACCTCATGCTCCACCCTTAGCACCACGGGTGCCACCTCTAGTATTCTGCGAAGAACCTCGAACAGCTGGAGCATCTGTAGAACGAACAACTGGTTCCCCGGGCAGTCTAGTAGAAGGAGCACGTTTGGGGCAATCTTGGGCCTTATGCCCAAACTCATCACACACATAACAACCTCGAGGACCTGAACTCCGTGGGGAATAACTAGAAGTGTCAAAATGACCTCCGGAGCTCGAAGAACCCTGAATAGCTGCCTGGACTAGTCTGCCCTGATAACCATGGGTTCCTGAACCCGAATATTCTCTACCCTTAGAGGAATGATCGCTGAATTGACCCTGCCGACGAAACCTCTTGGCCCCGCCCTGTCAAGCACGACGGATACTCTCTATCATCCATGATCAATAATACTTTGAAACGTACCCCCAGATAGTACAAGAGAGGCTGTAGCCTCTTGGAGATAACCGGCGAATCCCTTCACTAGTTTGCGAATCCGCTCGAACTCGGTGGGAATACTCGACATAGCATAACGAGATAACTCATGGAAGCGAGTCTCGTACTCAGATACAGATAGGAAGCCCTGCTCCAGTCTGTCAAACTCATCCCTACGCTGATCACGAAGGCTATAAGGCATAAATCTCTCAAGGAACACCTCAGTAAACTGTTCCCAACTCATCATAGGAGAACCAATAGGTCTACGAGCAAGAACTGACCTCCACCATTCTTTGGCCACTCTCACAAATTGATATGAAGTGTAAGCAACTCCATGTGCCTCTAAAATGCCTAGGTTAAACAACCTGTCTTGGCACTCAATCAAAAAGTCATAGGCTTTCTCTTTGGCTTTACCATCAAACCTTGGAGGCGCCAATCGAATGAACCTCTCAAAACTTTTCTGCTCAGCTACCGACATGGCAGCATTAGCAGAAACTGGCAGAGCTGCAAATCTCGAAGGTGCAATAGAAGGCATTAAAGATGAACCAGGAGTCTGAAATCCTACACTAGGCCCCTGAACTGGCGATGTTTCACCAACTATGATAGGAGAACCTACAACACCTGAAATAATACAAGAGGTAGGAGCACCATCCAAACTAGCCAATAATCGAACTAGTAGCTCCTGAAGAATCGGAGCACTATCGGGAACCACAGGAGGCTGGGATGGCCTCTGCTCCTCAGTCTTCTGCTCTAAGTCATCCTCATGCTCATACATGGGCTCAGGTGATAGCTCTCTAGCTCGTCCACGAGCAGGTGCCGCTCCCCTTACTCGTCCTCGTCCCCAGACTTCTCCACATCCTCTACCTCGCCCGCGTACTGGGGCTCGAGCAGCAGGTGCAGCCTCAACCTCAGTAATTGTGGCTCTAGTCCTCACCATCTGCGCAGAAAGAATAGATCAGAGATATACAATACTTGATATGAATAAATCACACGAAGGGAGTAAAAGAACGAAATCCTCCTATTAAGTATCTTATAGCCTCTCGAAGATAAGTACGAACATCTACGTACCGATCCACAAGACTCTACTAGACACACTGCTCTTTAACATATGGGACCGGTGAACCTAGTACTCTGATACCAATTGTCACGACCCAAAAACTGAGATCATGATGGCACATATCTCAAAACCCAATCTGATGTGTAACCCTAAAAATAAAACTCATACAAGACTCCCAAAGGGGAAAGTGATGCCACGATTTAAATAAAAAGAAAAAAAAACAATGAAGAAATTATCCCAAAATCTGGTGTCATAAGTATAAAGAGAATCTAATACAAGGTTCGAATCTGAAGATACAACATAAGTCTCTGAATGATACAAAAGACTGAAAAATAAAGATAGACTAGTGACGATTCGAATTCTGGGACCTCACTACTAATTTGAGAATACACAATCCGCTAAAATATTAACTGCTACGTGGGGTACCCCGACTAGTATCTGCATCAAAAAGGGACACAGAAGTAGGGGTGAGTACAATTCACATGTACTTAATAGGTTTTAGCTGACTGAGTATAAGGAATTAATCAAACCTATGAAATAAACTAAGGAACGCATCCACCTGCATACAGAAAAGTCCCACTTTGGCATCGGTGCCGCCAGTTTATATATATTGGCGCGAGTAAAGTAAATCCATAATAACAGCTCATAATCACAATTAATCAGATAATCCAAGCAGCACATATATCAATGCAATACAATGCAATATGATGATGCAATGATGTGGTGGTACGTTGGAATCAAGACTATCGCACAGCCTGTCGTATACACCTGCCGAGCTGTGCTACCAAGCAGGACCCATGGGGGTCTCGCAGACCATATACCTCAATCACAATATCTCATTATCCTTGCCACCTCCTCTTGGTCAAGGGATCACAATGCATCCACTACCCTGCCGGAAAACTGCCTCGGTCAGGTACTCAAGATACAAAGGTTGAGATCACAATGCATCCACTATCCTGCCGAAAAACTGTCTCGGTCAGGGACTCAAGATACAAAGGTTTAAAGGTGTTTCATTTTCTTTCTCAAAAAGAATTTCCATATTTCTCAACTTCCCATGTTTCATGATATGATGAATGAGGATGAATGCATCAAAACACATATGGCATGGAAGTAATATTCAACTCACATGTGGTATAAGGTTCAAAGTTCTCAAAACTTAACCTACACATGATATTCACCCTCAATAAATAATAATGGGAAGGAAACACTTTTTTTAAAATATTCACCCCTTTCTCAACAATATTTCAATACTCAAGTATGCTCAAAAAAAAAACCCAACTCAATCTCTCAGGCGGCATCACAAGTCAAATAATATACTCAAGCCTCTCTCTAAGGCAAATCACAAATCACATTCTCTCAAAGCAAATAAGATAACAAATAAGGCCCCCACACGAGCTATGTAATACGAATAAACCCCCACACGGCAACACATTAATAAATAAGCCCCCACACGGGCATCACAATATATATAACATTCTAAACTCATACTACAACCCCATCCCAAAGTCTATAATATATGAATGACTAATTACCACATCTCAATCTCAAAGAAAGATAGCCAAACCTACCTCAATTGCCGAAACCACACTCGAATACCTCCACCGGACAAGCAACTCTCAAATTCAGCGCTCGAAATGACAACCCACTATCAACAATGAAACATACACATCATAAGGAGTCCAATAACACCCATATTGATAAGTTTCGGAACCGGGGGTAAAATGGTCTAAAAATTAACTATTTTTGAAAAGGGTCAAATCTAGAAATTTAGTGAACAATCTCATTCTATTGGTAATATGGAACTCATGGTTGAAAAACACATAAAAATAGAGCTCAAAACGAGTTGGAAATCATAATTTTCCTTAAATTCGGATTAGGGAAGAAACAAAGATTTTTGGGGTTTGAAACTAAAATTTAAGAGTTAAAATCATCAAAAACTTAATGAAAAAGGAATGTTTTAGGTCAAAAATCACTTACCCAACACTTTGCCTCGAAAATCTCTTCTCAAATCACCTCAAGGAGTTCAAGAACTCAAACAAATGATGAAAAATATCTAAATGAGAAGAAAGGAGCATTTTCTGCCCAAAAAGTTACTGTTCATGCGTGTTACTGTTCACGCGTGTTTTGTACAAATTTTCGAAAATCACCCTCAAGGTCATTACAATAGGTCAAATAAATTAATCATTGCAAGACCTGGTGTAGTAATGAAATTTAGTATTTGTAGAATAAAAATTATATCTCACTGTAGGCTAATCATATTTAGTTAATTTTTGAACTAAATGAAAGGATACTTCTAGAGCTACAATTCATAAGAAGACACCAAATCCTAATTAGAAAGTTATCTTATTAAAACGTAGCTCCAAAAAAAGGTATTCCCTAAAAAAAGAAGATTCATCTGACCAACCATGTAAGATCTAGATCCATTTGACATCACCTATGACATCAATAGTCCTCTATTTGACATCACCCATGATATCATAATCCTCCATTAAATTTTTAGATTTTTCTGTATAATTATTTTAATTATTGTTAGGTCCCTCCTTCACACCTATAAATACCACCTTATTTTATTATTTTATTCATCAAGCTTTTTCAAGCAACTTTTCTCTCTATACACTTCTTTACTCACTCTCAAAATATAGTTTTAGTTTTTAGTAATATAGAAATACTATTCAAGTGAATTATATACTCCAGATAGTGCACAAAACGCTCCGGCGAGGAGAAAAGGCTAGGATTCAAGAGTGTTTATTAAGTCCTCCGATTCTGAGTAAAACTTCGGATTCTAGGTATGTAAGGCTTCAATGAGAGTATTTCTTCCACTCTCATGCCTAAAGTATTTTGATTATATGATAAATTGTGTTTATTTACCCAATTCTTTACAAGCTTTACACTAAGGTATGTGAGAGTTTATCAATGGGTTTTTTTCCACCCACGTAGTTCAAAACTCTTTCAACTAAATCTCTTGATTTCAAGTAAGATTTTCTTATGGGTAATTCTTATATCTATTTAATAGCTTGAATCATGATTAAACTAATGATTATTGGTCTAATTTAATGCAAAATGATTTCATATGTATGAATTGATGGTTTGCAAGTAATTTTTCTATTTATCTCTTTAAAGGTTCTTGAAATTCATGGTGGGTTGTTTAAAGCATGATTTTTAATTAATGGATTTCAAAGTATTTATGCATAATTTAATTTACATACATGTTTGAAAGTTTAAATGATTTAAACCCACCTTGTTTTACTATATTTTCAATGAAGTTTGACTTGAAATCTTTGACTCCAAATAAATGTTTGTGAAAACAATATCTATGATAAAAGAGAATCTTATAAAATAAAAGAATGATGGAATGCTATGAATGATGGATTCTTTATGTTATAAGGACAATTATTGCATATTTGAATCACTAAAGGTTTTAATGAGCTATTCCACCGAATGTGATGTTTTGAATTCTCAAGCTATATGCTATGACTATTTTGAAGCATTAAACTATTCTGTGGGATTGACTTAGCACTGAATGGGGCATTGAGGTGGGATTCGGTAAGGAAATATTAGTATCAACCCCTTGTCTTATTAACTATGTGCCAACATAAGAGCCCTTGTAGGCTTAGGCTAATGGATCCATGAAAGTCCTTAAATTTAAAGTTAAAGAATAAATGTAAAGTTGACGGAGTTCTACCCTAGGCAAGTAGACTCCCCGCCAATGTAGGAGGTTATGTTGGATTTCATGTAATAGCTTACATGGTATTAATGTTTGTTATAGTCAACTCCCCATAAATAAGCATTTCAAATGCTACTTAGATGATTAATTATGCATGTATATATCCACATATGTATGATTTAAATGTTATCTACTTGATTTCTTATGCATGCACTCATTTATGTACTTTACCTTATAAATGTCCTAAATGTTTTACTTTGTAATGTATGCCTACATACTTAGTACATTCAAAGTACTAACGCATACTATTTTGCCTACATGACATCACCATATAGGGACCAGTGCTCCTCCTCGTTCTCCTCTACGTGGCTAGTTGAGATTTCGTTTGAAGGTTACTTTTGGTGAGTTCTCATATTTCGGAAACAATACTCCTTTATCTTTTTAGCTTATGATATATTGAGATATTTAGACACTTACTATGACATTTCTTTCTATTATGATTAAGGGTGAGTTAGGGAGTTATTTTAGCCCCGTTAAATTTAAAAGTTAGAGGTATTGTTGGACATATGTAAGTTGAAGATTTACTATAATGATTTCCGCTTGTTTATTTATTGTCATTACCTATAAAAGGATAAAAGAAATGCTAAGAGGCTTGTTTGAGGTACTTTTGGGTTCCTCATTCGCCATGTCACTTCTAGGCCCTAGGCTTGGGTCATGATAATTCTATGGCCCATGGAAGTATTTGCGGACCATAAAATATCTCGTGAAGGTAAAATTCTGAAAGTCTTCATTACCTTATTTCTATGATCCTCGGTACGGCCTGTGTAAGGATCTATGATCCAAAGAAAGCGTTTGTAGACCCAAGTTCAGAAACTTTAGAAATAAACCAAACTTTCTACGACTGACTTCTACGACCCGTAGAAATTTCTACAAATCGTAGATGATCTCGTAGCTGACCTTTGTCGATTTTTAATAAGGGTTTTTAGTCTTTTCCAAACCTTTCTAAGCCTAAACCTCAATGTTTTTTCTCCAAATTAAGGTCCTAAGCATTATTATTCAACCTCATTACTCTCAAAAACTTTTCCAAGTCTTAGATCAAGATTCGAAAGGAAAAAAGTTAGGGTTTCGAGCTTCTTCTTCAAAACTTCTTCAAAAACTTCATTTTTCCAGGTCTGTAAGGTTATTCATAGTGTTGAACTGAGTTCGTCCTCACATCCTTAATATAATTTCAATTAGTTAGAGTTTAACCTATGGCTTAACCCAAATCCTTTCTTGAAATTCGAGTTTCTAATTATTCTTTGTAATTGAAAGCAAATCTCAATCGTTGAACTTATGATTCCTTATATGAACCTAGTTCTTGATTGTTGTTCATGCTTATTTTCACATGAAACCTATTTGAGTTGTTAGAGGTTTTACATTGCTATACATTATGCATTATTTTTAGGTAACGTAAAAGCAATTCAAAGCAAAGAGTAGAAGAAGAGTTTTAAGGGAGCTTGAGTGTCCCAAGTGCATTACTTATCTGTGGAGCTTTGCATTGCTACTCATTATGCTTGATTTTCAGAGTTTAAATAAATTAAATTATAAATTATTATTGAGAATGAGTTCTGAGGGAACAGAGTGATCTCAATTGTATTATTTGTATCTATTTTAAAGAAAGCATAAAGAGCTTGGGAAAGAGATTCCAGTCAAAGTCAAGTCCATTATGATTTCAAAGGAGTATTTAGAGTATTTACTAACATATATTTTATTATATGAGCAGTATTGCATGTTTTAATAATAGTATTGGGCATCGATTTGGGTTACCAATAAATTACTTAGCCAACATAGGGTATGATCATGTCATTAGTTTGAGCGACTCGTGACGTCAATCCCTGATAAGGACTTTTAGATGAATCTAGGAGTTGAGTTTGGGCGGCACTGACAACATGAGCAGTACATTGTATTTTTACGAGGTTCATAGTGTCTTGTTAACAGACCCATTTTTGAATGATACCACTGTTAGTAAAACGAGTATAACTCCTTGTGTAAGGCTTTGTTTCAAGTGATTCAAGATTTTTTGGAAAGCTATTTTATAGGGATATAACTTTCATTTAGACTATAAAACCCAGTTTTTCTTTTCTCTGCTCGAAAAAGGGTGGTGAAGCATGGGGGAGCTGCTGCCCATATTCCGTTTTAGAAATCCTACACGGACAACTGTGAGTATTTTGGGCATATATTTTCGTACAAAATTGTTGTAGGGGTAATTCAAAATTGTTTGTGGCCTTTATACACATGGCTATAACTTTCATTGAGGCCACAAATCTTGTTTCCCTCAATTACCCCTCCGAAACTAAGGGACAATATAAGACAGTGGGCTGCCCAGATTTCACATTTTGGATAGTTTTGGCGAGTTTGACAAGTTTAATGTAAGGTAAGGCCTTTCCTTTTAAATTGGAGTTTATGGTGTTGTTATAGAGGGTATTGTACGTTGTGTAAGTTGCTGGAAATGTGAAAATATGATAAAAATGCTTGACGTCCGAAATAAACTAAATTGGAGTCGCTAGAAGTGAATTGTCGTCGAAATAAAGTGTCGTTCTTGTGAGTTGTTGCTGCAGGGGTGTAATGTGTTGTTGCAGGGCCTAAATATGTTCTAATGTGGGTTAGGTTGCTGATGGTTGTATCCACATGACCCCTCGTGGCGTATAACTAAAGGCGTTACAAAATAAAGGCTAGACGCCCTATTATGATACTATATTTTTGAATAAGTCATTTGGAGTTTATGTTGTATATTGTTGGTATGAATTGCTGCAGGTTGCTGTTGTTGGTTGGATGTAGGTCTTAGGGACCTAATTGGAAATTTGGATAGGGCACATTATAGGGGAGGTGCTGCCTAATTTTCATTAACGCCTTAACAAACTTAAGAACTAGTTGAGGAAACGACTAAGGAAATAGATTCTATTGATGCTAAGGTGTAACCTAAGATGCTGGAAAGTTAACAAGGGTTGATATTCATATTAATTTCATTTTAAATAGGTTCATAGGACGACGGGACAAGCCGGGCTAAAAGCAGTCGACCAGAGGTATGCGAAGCTTTCTTTTGGCATGTTTTCGGCATAAGTATGTAAAGCTATTTCTTCTTTTGGCATGTTTTGGTATAAGTATGTAAAGCCTATCTGTTCTTTGTTTTGGGCATGTCTAAGATCTACGTGACAAGTGATATGTATATGAAGCTTGGGGTAACTCTAGTCATGAGCTCTGAACATGATTCATGATTCATAATTCGTGTTCACTGTTGAATGTTAAAACTCTTAAAGTAGTTAACCTTCCATTCGTCAAGTCTTCTATATGCTGAGAAGTAGTGTATGTAAAGTTATTCTTCCTCTCTTTTGGCATGACTTAGATGTAAGTATTATGTATATGAAGTTTGAATTTATTCCACTCCTAAAACTCTGAGTGCGAGTTAAGGCTCTTGTTCACTTCCTACTGATTGGAACTCCTGTAATTTCAAAGTCTTCTATGTGATAGGAAATGGTACATATAAAGCTTGTCTTTTCCTACTTCTAGAAAGACTAGACTAAAGGTACAATAGGACATGGATTTGGATATAGCCCCATTTATAGATTCTAGATGTAACTCGTGACTTGTACTCACTTTTGAATGATAAGGGCCTTGAAGTAGTTAAACTATGACCCTTAAGCCTTCTATAGGTTGAATAGTGTTGGGATGTGTAAGCTCCTATACCTAGGGGCCCTTGAACCTGCGGTATGGTGATATCTATGGGATGTTTGATATGTTACAGAGTTTTGCGTGCATGTATATGCATTATGATATATATATATGGATCGGGTCGAACGTACCTCAATACATTTTGCTATGTAAGGATCAGGTCGTACGTTCCACGACAGATTATGCAATATACGGATTGGGCCGTCGTACCTCGGTATTATTATGCATTATACGGATCGGGCCATCATACCTCGACATTATTATGCATTATACGGATCGGGCCGTCGTACCTCGGCATCATCATATAATATATGGATCGGGCAGTCGTACCTCGGCATTATCATGTGACATATGGATCGGGCCGTCGTTCCTCGGCATATGCTTGTTGTATACATGAATCGGGTTGTACGTCCCATAGAGCTAGGAATATGTATATGCCTATCAGGATAGATGAAGTGTTTGTAACACCGAGTCCCCGAGCGGGTCGGATACGGTACGTGATAATGGTATACATGACTTTATTTTATGAGATGCAGGTATAGTACCCTATTAAATGCTATACTTGGTTTCTTGCATCCCTGTTTTAGTTGTTATCTCAGTTATGTATGCTTATATACTCAGTACATGTATCGTACTGATCCCCCTTTCTTTGAGGGGCTGCGTTTCATGCCCGCAGGTACAAATGTTCATTTCAGAGATCCGCCAGCGTAGGATTTCCGCTCAGCTATATTGGAAGTGCTCCACTATTTTGGAGCCTAGCTTCTGGGTACTGGTCCCGCGATGTATATATTTATTTATGCAGGGGTACGGCGGGGGCCCTGTCCCACCATATGTTGTCGTTCCTATTCTTAGAGGTCTGTAAACATATGTGTGTAGGTTATTTAGGAGTTTATTTCGGTTATGCCTATGAGATATATTGTAAAAGCTATTATGCTGTGGCAGCCTTATCGACTGGCTTTTCCTTTCATGACATGATGCAAATTAAAGAGGCCACACGTGTATGAATATTTTATCACCCACTGGGTTCATGTATTTGGTTTCTATATCTAGGAGGCTATATGAACATGAAAAAGTTTTAACCCATTGAGGTTTTTGTAAGAAGTATCACGTTATACATAGTCCAATTTGACTGTAGTCGATAGTTACATAAACGGGGGTCTAGGTCGGACCCCAATCGCGGCCCACGGGGTTGGGTCGTGACACTACCATAACATAAAAACATTTACAACATGCCGTATAGGCACCGTCAAAACAAACTTATAAACAACCCACATCCATATGTCTACAGACCTCTAGGAATAGTAACAACAACATATGACGGGACAGGGCCCCCACCATACCCCTGAATGTACAAATATATATACATTAAGTGACCAGTATCAAAAATTAGGCTTTAGAATAGTGAAGCACTTCCGACATAGCTGAGAGGAACTCCTAAGCTGACGGATCTCTAGAATGAACATCTATACCTGCGGGCATGAAATGTAGCCCCCCGAGGAATGGGGGGTCAGTACGATATATGTACTGAGTATATAAAGCATAATACATCGTAACTGAGACCATAACTAAAATAGGAATGCAGGGGACAAGTATAACAAGTTAACGAATTACTGTACCTGCACCTTAGGACACGTAAATCATACACATCATCATATGCTATGCCCGGCCCTCTAGTGAACTCGGTGTCATAATCACTTTCTCATATTCACATGTCATCGTATCATTATGTATTTCATTTCATCATATCATCGTACATGGTATCATATCATTGTATACAGTATAATCTTATCATGTAGGTCATCGTATTACATCTGGTTCACTACGGGGCTCAGGGTCGCAAATGTATCAATCTAATCTCATATGCATGCCTACATAAAGTATCCGGCCCCTTTAGTGAGGGACTCGGTGAATAGAGTGGTGTACGTCTATAGCATACCATCATAATATACATACTGTATCCGGCCCTCTAAAGAGGGACTCGATGTTCCTTTCTTATTTCGCCACATATACCATCATATTACAGCCAGCCCCGGACTCAGTGAATAATCGTATCGTCATAACATATAACATATATCACACCTCACATACTGAATCATCTCCTCGTGTGTGGAACTATACAAATCCAGCCTGAGACGCGATGAAAGAAATAGTAAAACTGTGCATGATAACTATTCCTGGCTCATTGTGGGACGCGGTGAAGGATGGGTTACAGTATGCATGAGTAGAGTAGTGGGAAACCATATGCAACTAAGTCATTATATGAGACTCGATGAAACA
Organism: Solanum dulcamara; assembly: GCF_947179165.1. Lineage (NCBI taxonomy): Eukaryota > Viridiplantae > Streptophyta > Magnoliopsida > Solanales > Solanaceae > Solanum > Solanum dulcamara. The sequence continues at coordinate 24,611,257 of NC_077244.1, forward strand.
GTCAAGTGAACCATCACCTGAAGGCTAAGGGAGTAATTATCCGAGGTACCCCTTTAGATGTCATTAGGGCTTACATCAGTTGGGGCTTCAGGGATCACAGACATGCATCAAGATAATGCCACACAACTTATGCAATCAGAAACATAATTTATCTAGTCAAAGACTCAACTTATGCAATTAGACGCATTTATCATTTCAGATCCTTTAAAAAGAAGAGCTGGTACCTCCACTTACTATTTATTATATAGCAGGCTCGAGAATAGTAATTTGATTACTTTCAGACTCTGAATGTTCATAAGTGACTACAAGTCATGAGTTACACTCAGAGCTCATAACTAGAATTACCTCTAAACCCATATAATATATCATTTTACTTAAAATTAAGCCATTCCAAAGGAAAGAAGAGATAGGCTTTACATGTATTATTTTTCATCACATAGAAGACTTAAAGGCAATAACCCAACTATTGCAGGAGTTCTAACATCAAGAAGTAATAAGAGTTTCGACTTATATTCAGGTCTTTATGAATGGATTGAATCCCACATATCATATACATATCGTTCATAACTTTCATCTAAGACATGCCAAAAGAAAAGAAGGATAGCTCTACATACTTATTCCGAAAACATGCTAAAAGAAAGCTTCACATACCTTGTCCGAGTTATTCCTTATCCCGTTCGCTTCGTTGTCCTTTGAACCTATCCAACATAAAAGTAATATGAATATCAACCCTTCTTAACTTTCCATTATCTTAGGTTACACCTTAGCATCAATGGAATCTATTTCCTTAGTCGTTTCCTTGACTAGTTCTTTAGTTTTTTAAGGTGTTAATGAAAATTGGGCAGTACCTCCCCTATAATGTGCCCTATCCAAATTTCCAATTAGGTCCCTAATACCTACAGCCAACCAACAACAAAAACCTACAGAAATTCACACCAACAATATACAACATAAACTCCAAACAACTTATTCAAAAATACGATATCACAATAGGGCGTCTAGCCTTTATTTTGTAACGCCTTTAACTATACGAAACGAGGGGTTGTGTGGCTGCAACCAGAAGCATCCACATCCCTTTTAGAATGCATTTAGGCCCTGCAACAATACATTACACCGCTGCAGCAACAACTCACTCAAAACTATCAAAACGTGAATTCTGGACAGTTTACTGTTTTACCTTGTCGCTTCATTTCGAAGGGGTAATGGAGGGAAACAGGATTTACGTCCTTCATGAAAGTTATATACATGTGTCTTAGGGTCGCATAAAGTTTTGAATCACCCCTACATCAATTTAGTACAAAATGATATGCCCAAAACACCACCAGCAATGCGTGTAAGATTTCAAAAACCAAAATCTGGGCAGCACCTCCTCTACACTTCATCACCCTTTTTCGAGAAGCTAAAAGCAAAACTGGATTTGAAAGTTTAAATGAATGTTATACCAATATTACTAACAACTGTCCCCTCGAAAAATGGGTTTGTTAACTAGTGTTTAACATTTTCCCTCTTTGTTCTTTCAACTTCCTCTCGAGTTCCAAGCTGAAGAATTAATTCCGTAGACATCGTAAAATACATATATACACCTCCACGTGCTTAGGGAACACCATAGATAATTAATTCACGGAAGAAAAGTGAAGAACCTACTTACCTTAATTCTTCTTGAACCATGGCTGCCGTAGTACTCTCTTCCTCTCACGTTTTCTCTCTATGTTTAGCTGATGTTTTTGGACTCCAAATGAGTTAAGAGTCATTAACACATATATATATGGTTCCTTAGGAAGTGACACGTGTCATCCCCTAAAGGGTGACACGTGTCCAGCCCTTATTGGGCCACGGATCAACCCTTAGCCTCCAAGGCTGCCACATGTCCTTGGTGGGGCCCACCCCCAAGTAGGTGGGTCACCTACTTGACCCTAAGAAGGTGGGTCACCTACTGCCACATGGCACTTATCTAGGCTGCCATGTGGCACCTCCTTTTTCTACCACGTGTCGCCTTCTCCTCTCCCTTGTGGGTTCGTAATCTCGTCTTGTCTTAAGAGCCGATGTAATCCGCACTACGTAAGCTTGATATATCCTTAAGCAACTTAAGTGTATAAGACTCTTAACTTAGTGGCTTATGTAGGTAAATCGAGTCCTACGACTCATTACTTGGCCTCCTATTCCTTTTTGATTCTTATGACTCCATTTCTATCCTTCCTTCTCACGAGGTATCACAATCTTCATTCCTTAGAGTTGTTTGATAGTGTCGTAGCTTATCCGTCTCACATGATAGTGTCTAAGGAACTTAAGAAGACATTCCGAGCTCGAGAACGCGGGGTGTAATATCCTTCCCCCCTTTAGAACATTCGTCCCCGAATGTTGAATAAAACTTCCCTTAAGACTTTATACAAATTATAGGGAGATTCCTTTCTACTGGAATGCCATACATTCTCATCCAAGTAATTAATATACGAGTTCCAAGACTGGGGGTTATCTGTAGACATCGAGAATAGGTGCGGACATCTGTGTTTCATGTCCTCTTCAACTCTCCAGGTTATGTCTTCACAATTCTTATTCCGCCACAGTACCTTGACGGAAGCTATATCCTTAGTTCGTAACCCATTTAATCTGCTGATCCCGGATGGAAATGGGTTGCCCCTCATAGGATAACTCCCTATTACGTGGACCTCCTCCATGGGAAATATTCTAGGAGCGTCGTTTATATTTTTGCAAAGCATGGATCTATGAAAATTGAATGTATTATTTCAAATCGGATGGTAGGTCCCACTCATAGGCAGCTTTATCTATTTTACAAATGACATGAGAAGGATTAATGTATCTACTTCTTGCCGACTCTAGGCTTCTAATCGATAGCTTGTCCCGGATTAAGCTTTACTTCATCAATAATTTACTGGATCTCCTCTGGTCCTATCCATTAATCGAAGGGCAAAATATCGTACTAAGATTCACCTGTGTTCCCAATCCTTACTGGAATGATCTCCAGCGATTAGCCATACGTTGAACTTCCCTGTCTGAGATAATAAATGTGGGAACCCCGTGAAATCTTATTGTTTCCTTGCTATGTCATCTCGTATAACCCTTAGCTGAATATACCTCCTTAATTGGAAGAAAATGGGTTAATTTTGTCAGCTTATCTACCATAACCCATATGAACTTATACTTCCTTAGAGTGAGAGTTCAGCCTGCACTATAACCTACACTAATCGCCTTCCATCTCCGAGTCAGGATTCCCATCCCCCGTAATAGGCTATCAAGCCTGTGATGCTCCTCTTCATTTAAGCCATTATACAACTCCTCTTAATTCAACTTGTAACACCTTAGGTATGCTATCTTGCTCTTTTACTCAGATCTTCTTTCTAGTTTTATTACCACACATTATACGGTAATGCTTACACAAACGTGTGTAGGTACGTAGAGCCATTCAGAAATGCTTTAGTGTCGCTATACTAGCGGCTTACCTCCTTCGGTCGAGGTCAGGGGAGGTCAGGGCTCTGCTATGACTTTTGTCCTTAATACCGATTATTTCTTAATAGTTCTGCCTCAAACCACCTTACACTTTTCTTTAATAGATTCTAAATATGGCAATCACATTGCTATTACTGACTTTCTTTTATCGAGTAATTATTTGACCTCGCTCTTAGTATGCCAATGTTCGTAAGCTGCACAACTATTCTTATGCCATTTTCACAAGGTGCGTTGTATTTCGGTCATAATCTTTTCTGCTCTTGGCTTACTCTGTTCTATATGTGTCATTGTACTAACACGCCTTTATAATCTCTTTTTGTCATACTTATTTCATTTCCTTTTTCACTTCCTAGGAGGTCACCCATCCCAGTGCTACTCTTACCTAAGCACACTTAACTTTGGAGTTTTGACGGAATCCGGTGCATTAGTGTGGGTATGATCGCGTCCATCCCTTATGAGGTCTCATTTGAAGTTTAAGCATTCCCATTTACATACGATAGCGTCAGTTGTTTTTCTCTTACGCTTGTACTTCTCTTATCCACTTCCCCCCTTTTAGGGTGTACCCATGTCATCCTCCATTTATTTTTAGCTATTCACACACGAATGATTCTTACTCCAACATATTTAACGTGCTGCACCATATCTACATCTTCTGTTAAATCATCCCTACGTTAGGTTGCCTTTCTAGGAAACCCTAGCATAACCGTAGGGTGCTTTAGTATTCGCAATGTATCGTATAAAATCTCATCTAATGATTGATACTCGAGTAATATCCGTAATATAGCAGTGCATTCAAAGCCACATTCCATTCATCCCAATCAGTAATTAGCGAGGGCTCATAATTGGTGCAAATTCCCCACTCGAGTGTACTTATACTTTAATGACTCATGTTTCAAGCTTCGTCATTATACTAACCTTATTCCAGTGGATACTACTAATCATTAGAGTAGAGTCACGTGTACACCATACTTTTTTACGCCTCCTGAGCTTGCATCTTTGTCGTGTGCTTAAGGCTCATTTCTAATCCTGCTTAAAACCATATCAACTTCGGGGTAGTAGTGGCCTTGTCTGAATACTTTTTCATCGTACTATACCTCTAGTTCGTAATTGTCCATTTCTCTTTTTGTTCGATACTCATACTTAATTAATCACATCTATCTTGAGTGCCTCTATTAGAACTTCTGTATTATTCCTTCAGCTCATTTCTATTTTTGGTTGGGCGTAAGGAATTCCATATTACCCTTTACTTATTCTCATAACGGTTTTTGTTATATTCACCTAGTACCCTATTCACATTCAGTCTCATAGTATAACACTGCTTGACTTTCTTTACGATTCTTACTATGGGCTACTTACCCTTCTTAGTTAGTGTTATCCTTAATGTATCACAAGTTGTCTTATTAACATTTCATATCCGTCACAATTCTTTATCCCTCGTACTCTTGTCTTAGTCATACTGTTACTTCCCTCAACTATAACTTGTCATAGTTTATCCCTATGTATCAATTCAGGCGATGCCTTACTATATCGTTTTATCCCGATCTATCAGTCCTCTCTGAGTCATCTTCTTTGGCTTATAGGTCCTTTCTAACTTTGTTCTACTATTCCAGTATCGAACTCCTAGTTTCTATTGCCATTAACTCAGCAATTAACTTATTTCTCGAGGTCAGCCATACTCATTTAGTATAATCTCATCATTGTTGTGAGAACAACCTTTCAAGACATACTACAGCCCTATATCTCATTCTTTTTTTATTTCTACGAAAATTTGGGCAGAGTTTCCTCTGTATTTCTTACTACCTCAACACCTGCACGCAGAAAATACCAACAATGCCTCACAGGGCATATATATATATATATATATATATATATATATATATATATATATTCATATCGTATTATATCGCAGCCACATCGGGCACACATATATATATTCGTATCGTATTATATCGCAGCCACACAGGGCGCCCATATTAGCAGTATGAATATAGACTTACCTCGTATATCCCCTCAAACTGCACCTGTTGCACTTTCCTGTATAATTTTCCTTTCATTTTCCAACTTTATATATCAATTGTATTGCAACACCTTACCCGATATAGGTCCTTCGTGCCTTTGCTTACTTGCATGCTTCGTAACATCCAATATTGTTAGTTACTTTCTTCTATCGGCATTGTCCTCCTGCTAAAATCACAGGTTAGTATGAGGAATTTCATTTCTTATGGCTCGGCTCTATCGCACGATCTTAAGATATGAAAGAAAGTAACATCCAAAATGTCCTGTAGCCTCCTGTCCATAGATGTGGTGCACAACACATCGATAAACAAGACTCTACTAGACACGGTCTATAGACATTCTAAGGACGAACTGCTCTGATACCACTTCTATCACGATCCAACCCCGTAGGCCACGACTGGGGTCCGACCTGGACCCTCTTATGCGTATTTATCAGCTACACTTAAGTTGAACTATGTGTGATGTGATCTATACACAAAAACTTCAATAGTTTAAAACTTTTTCATGAACATGTAGCCTCTTTCATTCGTATCGTATCATGAAAGTGCACGCGTCGATGATGCTGCCATAACATAAAAACATTTACAACATGCCGTATAGGCACCATCGAAACAAACTTATAAACAACCCACATCCATATGTCTATAGACCTCTAGGAATAGTAACAGTAAAATATGGCGGGACAGGGCCCCTACCGTACCCCTGAATGTACAAATATATATACATTAAGTAACCAGTATCAAAAATTAGTCTCTAGAATAGTGAAGCACTTTCGACATAGCTGAGAGGAACTCCTAGGCTGACGGATCTCCAGAATGAACATTTGTACCTGCGGGCATGAAATGCAGCCCTCCGGGGAATGGGGGGTCAGTACGATATATGTATTGAGTATATAAAGCATAACACATCGTAACTGAGACCATAAATAAAATAGGGATGCAGGGGACAAGTATAACAACTTAACAAATTATTGTACCTACACCTTAGGACACATAAATCATACACATCATCATATGCTATGCCCGACCCTCTAGTGAACTCGGTGTCATAATCACTTTCTCATATTCACATGTCATCTTATCATTATGTATTTCATTTCATCATATCATCGTACACGGCATCATATCATCATATACAGTATAATCTTATCATGTAGGTCATCGTATTACATCCGGTTCACTATGGGGCTCGAGGTCGCAAATGTATCACTCTAATCTCATATGCATGTCTACATAAAGTATCTGGCCACTTTAGTGAGGGACTCGGTGAATGGAATGGTGTACGTCTATAGTGTACCATCATAATATACATACTGTATCCGGCCCTCTTAGGAGGGACTCGGTTTTCCTTCCTTATTTCACCACATATACTATCATATTACAGCCGGCCCGAAACTCGGTGAATAATCGTATCATCATAACATATAATATATATCACACCTCACATACGGAATCATCTCCTTATGCGTGGAACTGTACAAATCCGGCCTGGGATGTGGTGAAAGAAATAGTAAAACTATGTACGATAACTATTCTTGGCCCATCGTGAGATGCGGTGAAAGGATGGGTTACAATATGCATGAGTAGAGTAGTGGGAAATCATATGCAACTAAGTCATTATCTGAGACCTGATGAAACAGTCAAGTGAACCGTCACCTGAAGGCTAGGGGAGTAATTATCCGAGGTACCCCTTTAGATGTCATTAGGGCTTACATCAGTTGGGGCTTCAGGGATCACAAACATGCATCAAGATAATGCCACACAACTAATGCAATCAGAAACATAATTTATCTAGTCAAAGACTCAACTTATGCAATTAGACGCATTTATCATTTTAGAGCCTTTAAAAAGAAGAGTTGGTACCTCTACTTACTATTTATTATATAGTAGGCTCGAGAATAGTAATTTGATTACTTTCAGACTCTGAATGTTCAGAAGTGACTATAAGTCATGAGTTACACTCAGAGCTCATAACTGGAATTACCTCTAAACCCATATCATATATCATTTTACTTAAAATTAAGCCATTCCAAAGGAAAGAAAAGATAGGCTTTACATGTACTATTTTTTTATCACATAGAAGACTTAAAGGCAATAACCCAGCTATTGCAGGAGTTCTAATATCAAGAAGTAAATAAGAGTTTCGACTTATATTCAGGGCTTTATGAATGGATTGAATCCCACATATCATATACATATCGTTCATAACTTACATCTAATACATACCAAAAGAAAAGAAGGATAGCTCTACATACTTATTCCAAAAACATGCCAAAAGAAAGCTTCACATACCTTGTCTGAGTTATTCCTTACCCTGTTCGTTTCGTCGTCATTTGAACCTATCCAACATAAAAGTAATATGAATATCAGCCCTTCTTAACTTTCCAGCATCTTAGGTTACACCTTAGCATCAATGAAATCTATTTCCTTAGTCGTTTTATCGACTAGTTTAGTTTGTTAAGGCGTTAACGAAAATTGGGCAGCACCTCCCCTATAATGTGCCCTATCCAAATTTCCAATTAGGTCCCTAAGACATACATCCAACCAACAACAACAGCCTGAAGCAATTCACACCAATAATATACAACATGAACTCCAAACAACTTATTCAAAAATACGATATCACAATAGGGCGTCTAGCCTTTATTTTATAACGCCTTTAACTAAATGAAATGAGGGGTCGTATGGCTGCAACCAGCAGCATACACATCCCTTTTAGAATGAATTTAGGCCCTGCAATAATACATTACACCCCTGCAACAACAACTCACTCAAAACTATCAAAACGTGAATTCTGGACAGCTTACTGTTTTACCTTGTCGCTTCGTTTCGAAGGGGTAATGGAGGAAAACAGGATTTACGTCCTTCATGAAAGTTAAGACATGTGTCTTAGGGTCGCATAAAATTTTAAATCATCCCTACATCAATTTTGTACAAGAAGATATGTCCAAAACACCAACAGTAATCCGTGTAAGATTTCCAAAACCAAAATCTGGGCAGTACCTCTTCTACACTTCATCACCCTTTTTAGAGAAGCTAAATGCAAAACTGGATTTGAAAGTCTAAATGAAAGTTATAGACCTATGAAATAGATTTCCAAAACATATTTAATCACCCAAAACGAAGCTACACACAAGAAGTTAGACCAATATTACTAATAACTGTCCCCTCCAAAAATGGGTTTGTTAATTAGTTTTTAACGTTTTCCCTTTTTGTTCTTTCAACTTCCTCTCAAGTTCCAAGCTAAAGAATTAATTCCGTAGACATCGTAAAATACATATATACACCTCCACGTGCTTAGAGAACACTCTTCCTCTCACATTTTCTCTCTATGTTTAGCTGACGTTTTTGGACTCTAAATGACTTAAGAGTCATTAACACATATATATATGGTTCCTTAGGAAGTGACACGTGTCAGCCCCTAAAGGGTGACACGTGTCAAGCCCTTATTGGGCCACGGATCCACCCTTAGCCTCCAAGGCTGCCATATGTCCTTGGTGGGGTCCACTCCCAAGTAGGTGGGTCACCTACTTGACCCCAAGCAGGTGGGTCACCTGCTGCCACGTGGTACTTCCCTAGGCTGCCACATGGCACCTCTTTTTACTGCCACGTATTGCCTTCTCCTCTCCCCGTGGGTTTGTAATCTCGTCTTATCTTAAGAGCCGATGTAATTCGCACTATATAAGCTTAATATATCCTTAATCAACTTAAGTGTATAAGACTCTTAACTTAGTTGCTTACGTAGGTAAATTGAGTCCTATGACTCATTACTTGGCCTCCAATTCCTTTCGGATTCTTATGACTCCATTTCCAACCTTCCTTCTCATGAGGTATCACAATCTTCTTTCCTTAGAGTCGTTTGATAGTGTCATAGCTTATCCGGCTCACATGATAGTGTCTAAGAAACTTAAGAAGACATTTCGAGCTCAAGAGCGCGGGGTGTAACAACTATGAGTCGAATAGGAAATGGGTTTACTTATAGTTGGCAGGGGTACACACGTGTATCCAGTTCCGGCACCCATCACGGCCTACGGGGTTAGGTCATAACAAAAGTGGTATTAGAGCAATTCATCCTTGAATTTCCACAGACCGTGTCTAGTAGAGGCTTGTTTATTGGTATGTTGTTCACCATATCTATAAACAAGAGGCTACAGGACATTTAGGATTTACTTCTTTCTTATCTTAGATTGTGCAATAGATCTATGTTTTTAGGATGACCCTTCACTAACCTACCTATATGTTTATAGTGATGTCTCCAAGGAAAGCAACCACTGCCCAAAAGGGAAAGTCAGCAGCGAGGGAAACCAGTCAGCCCTCGAAAGTTACCAGGACCCATGCTCAGTCTTTTCCGAGGATAGTACTTCAGTCGGCAAGCTCTACTATGCCGCCACCCCTAGAGGAGGTTAGGGTAGCAGAAGCTGCAGATCCTGAATCTCTAGTACAAGAGCCTCCAGCCCCACATCACGGGGCAAAGGATAGAGCTATGAGAGATGTAGTGCAGTTGCTGACTGGACTAATGGTAGGACAGGCTCGAAGTCATTGCCCAAATAATGCAAATAGAAAAGATAGCTTGAGGGTCCGTGACTTTTCAGCCTATAATCCCCTAAAATTTCATGGGTCAAGATTTGCGTAGGACCCACAGGAATTCACTCGACAAATGTAGTGTACACTGCGAATCATTAGGGCCTCGGAGATTGAGTCGGTTGAATTGGCCTCTTATCGGCTGCGTGACGTGGCCGCTAACTGGCATGAGTCATGGGAATTATTGAGGGATGAGGGTGATCCTCCAGCTGAATGGGATAAGTTTGTAGAAGCCTTTATTGGCCACTTTCTGCCTCCAGAAATGAGATGAGCTAGGGTTGATAAATTCTTACAGTTGAAGCAAAATGGCAGAAGTGTTCGAGACTATAGCCTCGAGTTTGACTCATTGGCAAGGCATGCCCCCACAGTTGTAGCCGATACGGAAGATATGGTGCATCGTTACGTGATAGGCTTGGACCTTTATTTGGTTGATAGCTGCAAGGCCATGACTTCTTAGCCAGGCATAGATATTGCCCAGGTACATGCATACGCTTAAGGGGTAAAGGAGCGACATAGAGGGCGCCAACCCGATAGAGATTTTGATAAAGGTCAGCCTAAGAGGGCTAGGTCGGTTAGTTATCTAGGGGAATTTCGAAGCGGGTGGTTCCAGCAGTTTGATAGATATCCCTCCCAGCCAGCTTGGAGTGCACCTCTACAGTTTCCAGGTGGAAGATTTGAGAGCACCAGGTATTTGGGGGATGGTCAAAGCTCCAGACTTTCAAGTACATAGGTGAAACAGAGTTCTCGACAGTCAAGACCACTAGTACCCTAGTTTCTCCATTATAATAGACTTTATTTTAGGTAATGTTACCAAAGTACAAGTGCCTGTTTTTCTTGAGGCCGCCAAGTCCATATTGCGAGGGAATGTCCACTTAAAGGTACTCTAGGTGGTGCGGCCTAGCCAACTAAGTCAGTTGCGGGTTCTTCTTCTTCTATGGTTATGCGCCCGATGAGGCAAGGTATGCAAATATCAGCAGGTCGTGGTAGAGGTCGTGGTAGAGCTTCCAATTTTGGCTGCCCTTATAATCACATATATGCCTTGGCATGTAGACAGGACTAGGAGGCGTCACCAAATGTGGTCACAGGTACATTATTAATCTTCTCTCGGGATGTATATGTATTGATGGATCCAGGGTTTACTTTATCATATATATCTCCTTTTGTTGCTAGAAAACTTGGAATTAAACCTGAGTTCATGGAATTATTTAAGGTGTCTACTATTACACCCCACATCTTTGAACTCGGAAGGTTCCTTAAGTTACTTAGAAGCTAGTATGTGAGCTACTTAAGTTACGACCCTATTGAACAACTCTAAGAAGGGAGAATGTGACACCCCATGGTAGGGAAGGTTGGAAATAGGGTCAAGAGGAGTTAGAAGGAGTTAGAGGCCAAGTAAAGGGTCGTAGGACTCGACTTATCTACGTAAACTACTAAGTTAGAAGTCTTACATACGTGAGTTACTTGATTACATACCAAGCTTGCGTAGCAAGGGTTTCATAGGCTCTTGAAGTGAGACGAGATTACGAACCCACGAGGAAGAAATTTTTTTTGCGGGGAAGCCAATGGGAGAGTAGGTGACCCACCTTCTTGGGGTCAAGTAGGTGACCCACCTGCTTGGGGAGGTGGGCCCCACTGCCACGTGGCAGCCCCTCCTTGATGGCATGGATCCGTGGCCCAATAGGGGCTGGACACGTGTCCCCCTTAGGGGCTGACACATTTCACCACCTAGGACCACCTAAATATATGTATATATGCCTAATGGCTTCAGTTCTCATCCAAACAAATCAGCAGCAACAAAGGAAAACAAACCCTAGGGCTAAGGAGAAAATTGCGACGGCTTGGGAGAAAAATAAGGTAAGTCCCGATTTCATTCCGTAAATTAATTATATAGCGTATACCAAAATGATATGGAAGTATTAGTAGAGAAAAATTAGAGTTTGGTGCAGCCAAAAACGGACAGCAAGCTGCCACGACGATTCAGCACGTTAAAAAAATTCCAAGGCGCGATTTCGGCGAGTTCTAGCCAATTTCGGCAAAGGTAAGTTCTTCCCCTCTAATTTTAAGTTTATGATGTTAAATTATGGTGTATAACACACCTTAGGGGCTGCTGGAAGTTGGGTAAAAGGTTTGAAAAGTTCGGCGTTCGAAATAAATGAATTTGGAATCGCTATTGTTAAATTGTTGTCAAAATAAGGTGTTGTGCGCGTGGGGGCTGCTGCTGGTTGTGTTGTGGCGTGTTGCAGGGTCTAAAATTTCTCTAAATGAGGTGGGGGATCTTATGGTTTCAGACACATGACCCTCTGCTTTGCAATTAAATGATTCGCGAAAGAAAGATTAAAAACTCTAGTTTTGGTATCTTAGTTTCGAGTGAATTGTTGGAGGTTTATATTGTGTAATGTTGTCGTAATATGTATATGTATGGGATGCTGGTTGTATTTTTGGTTGGCTGCAGGTGCTAAGGACATGGTTGGAAATTCGGATAGGGCACATTATAGGGGAGGTGCTGTCCGATTTCCGTTAATGCCTTAACTAGTTAAGGAACTAGTGGAGAAGGCGAGCGAAGGGATGAGTGTTATGAATACTCGTGGGTAGTCTAAGTTGCTGAAAAGTCCAAGGTTGTTAATACTTGCATTACTTACATGTTAAATAGGTTTCGAGGACAACGACGTGGACGTGATTAAGAGAAGTCCATACGAGGTATGTGAAGCTTTCTTTTGGCGTGTTTTTGGAATAAATATGTAGAGCTATTCTTCTTTTCTTTTGGCATGTCTTAGATATAGGCTATAAATGATATGTATATGATATTTGGAATTCAATCCATTCGTAAAGCCCTGAGTACGAGTCGAGACTCTCGTTTACTTCTTGATATTAGAACTCCTGCAATAGCTGAGTCATTGCTTTAAGTCTTCTACGTGATGAAAACTAGTACATGTAAAGCCTATCTCTTCTTTCCTTTAGAATGGATTTATTTTAAGTGAAATGATATATGATATGGGTTTAGAGGTAATTCCATTTATGAGTTCTGGGTGTAATTCGTGACTTGTAGTCACTTCTGACCATTAAAAGCCTGAAAATAGTCAAACTATTATTCTCGAGCCTGCTATATAGTGAATAGTAAGTGGAGATACAAGCTCCTTTTCTTAAAGGCTCTGAAACGATCAATGTCTCTGATTGCATAACTGTGTCTCTGATTGCATAACTGTGTCGTTGATTGCATAAACCATGTTTCTGATTGCATAAGCTATGTGGAATTGTCTTGGTGCATGTCTGTGATTCCTGAGGCCCCAATCGATGTAAGCCTAATGACATCTAAAGTGCACTTCGGATAAGTACCTTCCTAGTCTTCAGGGGATGGTTCACTTGACAGTTTCATCGAGTCTCAGATAATGACTTAGTTGCATATGGTTTCTTACTACTCTACTCGTGTATACTGTAACTCATCCTTCCTCGAGTCCCACGATGGGTCGTGAATGTTATCGTGCACAATTCTACTTCTTTCACCGCATCCTGGGTCGGATGTGTATAGTTCCACACACGAGGAGATGATGTCGTAAGTGAGGTGTGATATATGTTATATGTTATGACGATATGATTATTCACCGAGTCCCGGGCCGGTTGTAATGTGATAGTATATGTGGTGGAATAAGGAAGGAACACCGAGTTCCTCCTTAGAGGGCCGGGTACGGAATGTATATTATGATGGTACGCTACAGATGTACACTACTCCATTCACCGAGTCCCTCACTAAAGGGCCGGATACTTTATATAGGCATGCATATGAGATTAGATTGATACATTGTGACCCTGAGCCCCGCAGTGAACCGGGTGGAATACGATGATGTATATGATAAGATTATATTGTATACGATGATATGATACCGTATACGATAATATGATGAAATAAAATACGTGATGATATGATGACGTGTGAATATGAGAAAATGCTTATGACATCTAGTTCACTAGAGGGCCGGACACAACATATGAAGATGCGTATGATTTACGTGTCGTAAGGTGCAGGTATAGTAATTCGTTAAGTTATTATACTTGTCCCCTGCATCCCTATTTCAGTTATGGCCTCAGTTACGATGTGTTATGCTTTACATACTCAGTACATATATTGTACTGACCCCCTTTTCTCGGGGGGCAGCGTTTCATGCCTGCAGGTATAGATGTTCATTCTGGAGATCCGTCAGCTTAGGAGTTCCTCTCAGCTGTGTCGGAAGTGCTTCAATGTTCTGGAGCCTAAATTTTGATGCTAGTCGCTTAATGTATATATTTATACATTTAGAGGTACAGTGGGGGCCCTGTCCCACCATTTGTTGCTGTTACTATTCCTAGAGGTCTATAGACATATGGATGTGGGATGTTTGTGAGTTCATCTCGATTGTGCCTATATGGCATTTTGTGAGTATTTTTATGTTACAGCAGCCTTGTCGGCTTGCGTGCCTTTATGTGTTATGAGACGAGTGAAGGAGGCCATACGTACACGAAAAAGTTTTAACTCATTGTTTTTTTTTATGAGTAGTATAACCTTGTTCATAGTTCAATATGACTATAACTGATAGGTAGGTATATGGGGGGGTCCAGGTCGGACCCCAGTCGTGGTATTAGAGCAGTTTGTCCTTGGAGTGTCTACAGACCGTGTCTAGTAGAGTCTTGTTTATTGGTGTATTATGCACCACATCTATAGACAGGAGGCTACAGGACATTTAGGATGTCACTTTCTTTCATATCTAAGATCGTTTGATAGAGCCGAGCCATAGAAAATAAAATTCCTCATACTAACCTGCGATTTTAGCAGAAAGACAACGCCGATAGAAGAAAGTAACTGACAATATTGGATGTTACGAAACACGCAGGTAAGCAAAGGCACGAAGGACCTATGTCGGGTATGGTATTGAAATGCGATTGACATATACAATTGAAAAGTGAAAGGAAAGGTAAACAGGAAAGTATAACAAGTGCAGCTCGAGTGGACATAACAGGTAAGTCCATTTCCATACTGTTAATTGTGGGCACCCTGTACGACTGCGATATGAGATGATATGACTATATATGTGTGCCCTGTGTGGCTGAGATGTTATACAATATGAATATATATATATATATATATATATATATATATATATATATATATGTGCCCTCTAAGGCATTGTTGGTATTTTCTGCGTGCAGATGTTGAGATAGTAAGAACTACAGAGGAAACTCTGCCCAAATTTTCCTAGAAATAAGAGGAGAATGAGATACAGGGCTGTAGTATGTCTTGAAAGGTTGTTCTCGCAACAATGATGAGATTTGACTAAACAAGTATGGCTGACCTCGAGAAATGAGTTAATTGCTGAATTAATGGCAATAGAAACTAGGAGGTCGATATTGATATAGTAGAATGAAGTTGGAAAAGAGCTATAAGCCAAGAAAGATGACATAGAGAAGACTGATAGATCGGGATAAAACGATATGGTGAGGCATCTCCTGAATGGATACATAGGGATAAACTATGACAAGTTATAGTTAAAGGAAGTAACAGTATGATTAAGACAAGAGTATGAGGGATAAAGAATTGTGACGGATATGAAATGTTAATAAGACAGCTTGCAAAACATTAAGGATAATACTAACTAAGAAGGGTAAGTAGCCCATAGTAAGAATCCTAAAGAAAGTCAAGCGATGTTATACTATGGGACTGGTTACGAACGGGGTACCAGGTGAACATAACAAACACCGTTATGAGAATAAGTAAAGGGTGATATGGAATTCTTTACGCCCAACTAAAAATGGAAATGAGTTGAAGGAATAATACAGAAGTTCTAATAGAGGCACTCAAGATAGATGCGATTAATTAAGTATAAGTATCGAACAAAAAGAGAAATAGACAGTTACGAACTGGAGGAATAGTATGATGAAAAAGTATTAAGACAAGGCCACTACTACCACGAAGCTGATATGGTTTTAAGCAGGATTAGAAATAAGCCTTAAGCATACGACAAAAATGCAAGCTTAGGAGGCATAAAGAAGTATGGTGTACACGTGACTCCACTCTAATGATTAGTGGTATCCACTAGAATAAAGTTAGTATAATGACGAAGCTCGAAACATGGGTCATTAAAGTATAAGTACACTCGAGTGGGGAATTTGCACCAATTATGAGCCCTCACTAATTACTGATTGGGATGAATGGAATGTGGCTTTGAATGCACTGCTACATTATGGATATTACTCGAGTATCAATCATTAGATGAGATTTTATACGATACATTGCGAATACTAAAGTACCCTATGGGTATGCTAGGGTTTCCTAGAAAGGCAACCTAACATGGGGATGATTTAACAGAAGATGTAGATATGGTGCAACACGTTAAATATGTTGGAGTAAGAATCATTCACATGTGAATAGCTAAAAATAAATGGAGGATGACATGGGTACACCCTAAAAGGGTGGAAGTGGACAACAGAAGTACAAGCATAAGAGAAAATCAACTGACGCTATCGTATGTAAATAGGAACGCTTAAACGTCAAACGAGAGCCCATAAGGGATGGACGTGATCATACCCGCACTGATGCACCGAATTCTGTCAAAACTCCGATGTTAAGCGTGCTTGGATGAGAGTAGCACTAGGATAGGTGACCCCATGAGAAGTGAGAAAGGGAACAAATCAAGTACGAAAAAAAGAGATTATAAAAGCGTGTTAGTACAACGACACATATAGAACAGAGTAAGCCAAGAGCAGAAAAGTTATGACTGAAATACAATGCACCTCGTGAAAATGGCACAAGAATAGTTGTGCAGCTTATGAACATTGGCATACCAAGAGAGAGGTCAAATGATTACTCGATAAAACAAAGTTAGTAATAGCGATGTGATTGCCATATTTAAAATCTATTAAAGAAAAGTGTAAGATGGTTCGAGACAGAACTGTTAAGATATAATCGGTATCAAGGACAAAGCCCTAGCGGAGCCCTGACCTCGACCAAAGGAGGTAAGCCACTAGTATAGAGACACTAAAGCATTTTCTGAATGGCTCTACGTACCTACACACGTTTGTGCAAGAGTTACAGTATAAGGTGTAGTAATGAAACTGGAAAGAAGGTCTGAGAAAAAGAGCAATATAGCAGACCTTAGGTGTTACAAGTTGAATTAAGAGGAGTTGTATAATGGCTTAAACAAAGAGGAGCATCAGAGGCTTAATAGCTTGTTACGGGGGATGGGAATCCCGACTCAGAAATGGAAGGCGATTAATGTACGTTATAGTGCAGACCGACCTCGCACTCTATGGAAGTATAAGTTCATATGGGTTATGGTAGAGAAGCTGAAAAAATTAACCCATTTTCTTCCAATTAGGAAGATATATTCAGCTAAGGGTTATACGAGAAGACATAACAAGGAAACAATAAGATTTCACAAGGTTCCCACATCTATTATCTCGGACGGGGAAGTTCAACATACGGCTAATCGCTGGAAATCATTCCGGTAAGGATTGGGAACACAGGTGAATTTTAGTATAGTATTTTGCCCTTCGACTAATGGACAGGCCAGAGGGGATCCAGTAAATTATTGATGAGGTAAAGCTTAGTCCGGGACAAGCTATCGATTAGAAACCTAGAGTCGGCAGGAAGGGGATACATTGATCCTTCTCAGGTCATATGTAGAATGGATAAAGCTGCCTATGAGTAGGACCTACCGTCCAATTTGAAACAATACATTCAGTTTTAACAAATCAATGCTCCGCAAGAATGTAAACGACGCTCCCAGAATATTTCTCGTAGAGGAGGTCCACGTAACAGGGAGTTATCCTATGAGGGGCAACCTATTTCCATCCGGGATCAGTAGATTAAATGGGTTGTAAACTAAAGACAACCTCGGTTAAGGTGCTGTGACGGAATAGGAATCGGGAGAAAATGACCTGGGAAGCCGTAGAGGATATGACACACAGGTATCCATACTTGTTCCCGACATCTACAGGTAACCCCGACTCCTGAATACTTGTATAGTAAAAATATGGATAGGCAAGTATGTGATATCATAAAAGAAAGGAACCTCTCGATAATCTATACATAGTCTTAAGAGAAGTTGTAGTTAACATTCGGGGATGAATGTTCTAAAGGGGGGAAGGATGTTACACCCCACATCTTTGAACTAGAAAGGTTCCTTAAGTTACTTAGAAGCTAGTATGTGAGCTACTTAAGTTACGACCCTATTGAACAACTCTAAGAAGGGAGAATGTGACACCCCATGGTAGGAAAGGTTGGAAATAGGGTCAAGAGGAGTCAGAAGGAGTTGGAGGCCAAGTAACGGGTCGTAGGACTTGACTTATCTACGTAAACTACTAAGTTAGAAGTCTTACATACGTGAGTTACTTGATTACATACCAAGCTTGCGTAGCAAGGGTTTCATAGGCTCTTGAAGTGAGACGAGATTACGAACCCACGAGGAAGAAAAATATTTTGCGGGGCAGCCAATGGGAGAGTAACACGTGGCATCACCTAAGCAAGAAGGTGACCCACCTGCTTGGGGTCAAGTAGGTGACCCACCTGCTTGGGGAGGTGGGCCCCACTGCCACGTGGCAGCCCCTCCTTGATGGCATGGATCTGTGGCCCAATAGGGGCTGGACACGAGTCCCCCTTAGGGGATGACATGTTTCACCACCTAGGACCACCTAAATATATGTATATATGCCTAATGGCTTCAGTTCTCATCCAAACAAATCAGCAGCAACAAAGGAAAACAAACCCTAGGGCTAAGGAGAAAATTGCGACGGCTTGGGAGAACAATAAGGTAAGTCCCGATTTCGTTCGGTAAATTAATTATATAGTGTATACCACAATGATATGGAAGTATTATTAGAGTAAAATTAGAGTTTGGTGCAGCCAAAAATGGACAGCAAGCTGTCACGACGATTCAGCACGTTAAAAAAAATTCCGAGGCGCGATTTTGGCGAGTTCTAGCCAATTTCGGGAAAGGTAAGTTCTTGCCCTCTAATTTTAAGTTTATGATGTTAAATTAGGGTGTATTACACACCATAGGTTCTGATGGAAGTTGGGTAAAAGGTTTGAAAAGTTCGGCGTTCGAAATAAACGAATTTGGAATCGCTATAGTTAAATTATTGTCGAAATAAGGTGTTGTGCGCGTGGGGGATGCTGCTGGTTGTGTTGTGGCGTGTTGCAGGGTCTAAAATTTCTCTAAATTATGTGGGGGAGCTTCTGGTTTAAGCCACATGATCCTCCGCATTGCAATTAAAGGATTCGCGAAAGAAAGATTAAAAACTCTAGTTTTGGTATCTTAGTTTCAAGTGAATTGTTGGAGGTTTATATTGTGTAATGTTGTCATAATATGTATATGTATGGGCTGCTGGTTGTATTGTTGGTTGGCTGCAGGTTCTAAGGACATGGTTGGAAATTCGGATAGGGCACATTATAGGGGAGGTGCTATCCGATTTCCATTAATGCCTTAACTAGTTAAGGAACCAGTGGAGAAGGCGAGCGAAGGGATGAATGTTATGAATACTCGTGGGTAGTCTAAGTTGCTGAAAAGTCCAAGGTTGTTAATACTTGCATTACTTACATGTTAAATAGGTTTTGAGGACAACGACATGGACGTGATTAAGAGAAGTCCATACGAGGTATGTGAAGCTTTCTTTTGGCGTGTTTTTGGAATAAATATGTAGAACTATTCTTCTTTTCTTTTGGCATGTCTTAGATATAGGCTATAAATGATATGTATATGATATTTGGAATTCAATCCATTCGTAAAGCCTTGAGTACAAGTTGAGACTCTCGTTTACTTCTTGATATTAGAACTCCTGCAATAGCTGAGTCATTGCTTTAAGTCTTCTACGTGATGAAAACTAGTACATGTAAAGCCTATCTCTTCTTTCCTTTAGAATGACTTGATTTTAAGTGAAATGATATATGATATGGGTTTAGAGGTAATTCCATTTATGAGTTCTAGGTGTAATTCGTGACTTGTAGTCACTTCTGACCATTAAAAGCCTGAAAGTAGTCAAACTATTATTCTCGAGCCTGCTATATAATGAATAGTAAGTGGAGATACAAGCTCCTTTTCTTGAAGGCTCTGAAATGATCAATGTCTCTAATTGTATAACTGTGTCTCTGATTGCATAACTGTGTCGTTGATTGCATAAACCGTGTTTCTGATTGCATAAGCTATGTGGCATTGTCTTGATGCATGTCTGTGATTCCTGAGGCCCCAACCGATGTAAGTCTAATGACATCTAAAGGGCATTTTGGATAAGTACCTTTCTAGTCTTCAGGTGACGGTTCACTTGACAGTTTCATCGAGTCTCAGATAATGACTTAGTTGCATATGGTTTCTTACTACTCTACTCGTGTATACTGTAACTCATCCTTCCTCGAGTCCCACGATGGGTCGTGAATGTTATCGTGCACAATTCTACTTCTTTCACCGCATCCTGGGTCGGATGTGTATAGTTCCACACACGAGGAGATGATGTCGTAAGTGAGGTGTGATATATGTTATATGTTATGACGATATGATTATTCACCGAGTCCCGGGCCGGTTGTAATGTGATAGTATATGTGGTGGAATAAGGAAGGAACACCGAGTTCCTCCTTAGAGGGCCGGGTACGGAATGTATATTATGATGGTACGCTACAGATGTACACTACTCCATTCACCGAGTCCCTCACTAAAGGGCCGGATACTTTATATAGGCATGCATATAAGATTAGATTGATACATTGTGACCCTGAGCCCCGCAGTGAACCAGGTGGAATACGATGATGTATATGATAAGATTATATTGTATACGATGATATGATACCGTATACGATGATATGATGAAATAAAATACGTGATGATATGATGACGTGTGAATATGAGAAAATGCTTATGACATCTAGTTCACTAGAGGGCCGGACACAACATATGATGATGCGTATGATTTACGTGTCGTAAGGTGCAGGTATAGTAATTCGTTAAGTTATTATACTTGTCCCCTGCATCCCTCTTTCAGTTATGGCCTCAGTTACGATGTGTTATGCTTTACATACTCAGTACATATATTGTACTGACCCCCTTTTCTCGGGGGGCTGCGTTTCATGCCCGCAGGTATAGATGTTCATTCTGGAGATCCGTCAGCTTAGGAGTTCCTCTCAGCTGTGTCGGAAGTGCTTCACTATTCTAGAGCCTAAATTTTGATGCTGGTCGCTTAATGTATATATTTGTACATTTAGAGGTACGGCTGGGGCGGACCTGTTGTTACACCCCACATCTTTGAACTCGAAAGGTCCCTTAAGTTACTTAGAAGCTAGTATGTGAGCCACTTAAGTTACGACACTATCAAATGGCTCTAAGGAAGGGAGAATGTGATACCCATACTAGAGAAGGTTGGAGATGAAATCATAAGAGTCCGGAAGGAATTGGAGGCCAAGTAATGGGTCGTAGGACTCGAGTTACCTACGTAATCTACTAACTTGGAAGTCTTACATACTTAAGCTATTGGGAGTACGTACCAAGCTTGCAAAGCATGTATTACATAGGCTCTTAAAATGAGACGAGATTACGAACTCACGAGGAAGAGGAGAAGATGACACGTGGCAGCCAATGGAGGAGTGCCACGTGGAAGCACCTCAAGAAAGTAGGTGACCCACCTGCTTGGGGGAGGTGGGCCCCACTGCCACATGGCAGCCCCTAACTGGTTGTATAGATATGGTGGCCCAATCATGGCTGGACACGTGTCACCCTAGAGGGCTGAGACGTGTCACCCCCATAGCCACCCTATATATATGTGTATTGTGACTAATTAGTTCATTCTTAGCCAGAAAATCAGTCCAAAACATGGAGAGAAAACGTGAGAAATGAAGAAGGGAAAGGCAGCCATGTCTTGAAGAATTTAAGGATAAGTTTTTCAATTTTCCTCTGTGAATTAATTATCTACGATGTTCCTCAACCACGTGGATATGTATATATGTATTTTACGATGTCTACGGAACCATGGTTGCAGTTTACACTTGGAAAGAAATAAGAGAAAGTTGAAGGAAAAAATGTTAAGAACTAATTAAACAACCCATTTTTGGAAGGGACTGTTGTTGGTAATATTGGTATAACTTCTTATGTACAGATTCATTTCGAATGATTTAATATGTTTTGCAAAGGTATTTCATAGTTCTATAACTTTCATTTATACTCAAAAATCCAGTTTTACTTTTAGCAGCTCGAAAAATGGTGATGAAGTGTAGAGGAGGTACTGCCCAGATTTGGTTTTGGAAATCCTACACGGACAGCTGTGAGTATTTTAGTCATATCTTTTTGTACAAAATTGATATAGGGATGATTCGAAATTGTTTGCGACCCTAAGACACATGTATATAAATTTCATGAAGGACGTAAATCCTGTTTCCCTCCATTACAACTTCGAAACAAAGCGACAACGTAAAACAGTAAGCTGTCCAGATTTCACATTTTGGATAGTTTTGGCGAGTTTGACAAGTTTAATGTAAGGTAAGGCCTTTAATTTTAAATTGGAGTTTATGGTATTGTTATATGGTGTATTACACCCCTTTTATGCTGCTGGAAGTTTAAGAATGTCGTAGAAATGCTCGACGTTCGAAATAAACTAAATTGGAATCGCTAGAAGTGAATTGTCATCGAAATAAAGTGTCGTTCTTGTGAGTTGCTCTGCAGGGGTGTGGATTGTTGTTGCAGGGACTAAATATGTCCTATTTTGGGTTAGGGTGCTACTGGTAAAAGCCACATGACCCCTCTTTATGTATAATTAAAGGCGTCACAAAATAAAGGCTAGACGCCCTATTTTGATATCGTATTTTTGAATAAGTTGTTTGGAGTTTATGTTGTATATTGTTGGTATGAATTGCTGCAGGTTATTGTTGTTGGTTGGCTGTAGGTCTTAGGTACCTAATTGGAAATTTGGATAGGGCACATTATAGGGGAGGTGCTGCCCAATTTTCGTTAACGCCTTAACAAACTAAAGAACTAGTCGAGGAAACGACTAAGGGAATAGATTCCATTAACATTAAGGCGTAACCTCAGATACTGAAAAGTTAAGAGTAGTTGATATTCCTATTAATTTATATTGAATAGGTTCAGAAGACGACGAGGCGAGCAGGATAAAGGGTAACTCCCAAGAGGTATGTAAAGCTTTCTCTTGGCATGTTTTGGTATAAGTTCATACAACTATCTTTCTTTCCTTTTGGCAAGTTTTAGCCTTAAGTGAAGTGTGTGTGGAATGTGGGGATAATTCCATTCCCAAAACTCCAAGTATGCCTCATAACCCATATCCACTGCTTAGTATTGGAATTTTTGCAAGAATTGAGTATTGCCTAGTAAGGCTTCTATGTGTTAAACACTAGTATGTGGAAAGATATCTCTCATTTCCTTTGATACATATTTGGTACGAAAGTGAGATTATGATGCCATAATGATTCACCGAGCCCCATGATGGGCCGGGTATGAAATATGTGTATGCAGATCCCATAAAGGAAAGTACAAACCATATATAGTTTATTCTCTTTCTTCTTCTGGCATGTCTTAGTTGTAGGTTAAACATGATATGAGTTCTGGGGTAACTCCATTCTTAGCATCTCTTATTTACGTCTGAATATCGAACTTTTATAATAATCAAACTATTTCCCTGGAAACTTTTATATGTTAAAAAGGTAACAAATGTACAGGCTCCAAGTCTTACAGACTATATGTTAACAAATGTTTCTGGTTCCATAAGCGATTTGGATTTACTTTAGTACATGTCTAGGAGCCCCGAGATTATAATTGAGACAGCCCATAATGGCATTTAGAGAACACTCGAGATGACTACACCGTTACTCGGGTTCTCAAATAAAAGCTTAACTTTCTTATTCTGTCGAGTCTCTGATAACGATTTAAATTGCATATAGTTACTCACTACTCTACTCGTGTATACCGTAACACTTTTTTCCTTGAGTCCCGGGCCAGGATATGTTCTCGTGCACAGTTCACTGCATTACTCACTGAGTCCCTCAATAGAGGGCCAGGATACGTGTATAAATATATGATGATGTGTTGTAATAAGGTGGTGATGGCACTGGGGCCATGATGGTTTTACAGAGATGATTTTACAGAGATGATTCACCGGACCCCCGAAAGGGCCGGCTATATGATATGACTCGAACATGCATGTTTTTGTAATTCACAAAGTACAGGTACATGTTTCTGAATTGATATCTTATCCCCTGTTTCTCTATCCCAGATATGCTTCTAGTTGTATTATATTATGTTTTACATACTCAGTACACATATCATACTGACCCCCTTTCTCGGAGGGCTGTGTTCATGCCCGCAGGTACAGATGCAGGTTTTGAGAGTCCGTCAGCTTAGGATTCTATGCAGCTCAGCTGGAAGAGGCTTCATTGTATTGGGGCCTAGTTTTTGATACTGTCCACGGATGTATAGAAATTGTTTTGTCCATTTAGGGGTACGGCGGGGGCCCTGTCCCGCCATATGTTGTCATTTATATGTTTAGAGGTCTGCAGACATGTATATGTGAGTTGTATATGTCAGTTTGGTTCAGCTGGGTCTATGTGATATATTGTACATGTTGTTATGTTATGGCAGCCTTGTCGGCTTGCGTGCCCTGTCATGTTGTGATACAAACAAAAAAGGCTACAGGTATATGTAAATGTTATCGCCCAGTGGGGCTTTGTGATATGATATATTGTTTTATTTACAGTTCAATGTGACCACAACTGATAGATATATATACGGGGGGTACAGGTCGGACCCCAGTCGCGACCTATGGGGTTGGGTCGTGACACTTGTCCCGCCATATATTGCTGTTACTATTCCTAGAGGTCTATAGATATATGGATGTGGGATGTTTGTGAGTTCGTCTCGATTGTTCCTATACGGCATTTTGTGAGTATTTATATATTATAGCAGCCTTATTGGCTTGCGTGCCTTTATGTGTTAAGAGACGAGTGAAGGAGGCCATACATATACGAAAAAGTTTTAACTCATTGGAGTTTTTTTTTATGAGTAGTATCACCTTGTTCATAGTTCAATATGACTATAACTGATAGGTAGGTATACGGGGGGTCCAGGTTGGACCCCAGTCGTGGCCTATGGGGTTGGGTCGTGACAGCTACACTAGTAGGGGACTCTATTATGGTAACAAAAGTATATAGGAATTGCCCGATAAACATGTATAGTCATCGTACCTTGGCTGATTTGATAGAGTTAGATATGGTGGATTTTGATGTTATTATGGGTATGGACTGGTTAGCTTCGTATCATGCCAATGTAGACTATACAAACAAAGTGGTTCGGTTCCAATTCCTAGATGAACTAGTTGTTGAATGGTTAGGGAACACAACATCGCCGAAAGGTAGATTTATTTCATACCTTAAAGCAAGGAAAATGATCAGAAAGGGGTATATTTGTCATCTAGTCTGCGTACACAATTTGGAAGCAGAGGTGCCCACTCTTCAGTTTGTGCCCGTGGTTAATGAATATCCAGATGTGTTCCCAGATGAACTCCCAGGTCTTCCTTCTGAATGGGAGTTAGAATTCACAGTAGACATGCTACCAGATACTTAGCCTATTTCTATCCCTCCCATATAGAATGGCACCCACGGAGTTAAAAGAGCGAAAGGAGCAGCTGAAACACTTGCTAGAAAAGAGATTTATTTTGCCCAACACATCACCATAGGAAGCGCTAGTACTGTTTGTTAAAAAGAAAGATGGATCCCTATGAATGTGGATTGACTACAGGCAGCTAAACAAGGTAACAATTAAAAATAGATATCCCCTCCCTAGGATTGACCATTTGTTTGACCAGTTGCAGGGTGCTAAGTGCTTTTCAAAGATAGACCTATGGTGAGGCTATCATCAAGTCCAGAAGATAGGCAAATATCCCAAAGATCGCATTCAAAACCTGATATGGCCATTATGGGTTCAAAGTGATGTCTTTTGGGCTGATAAATGCTCCAGCAGTGTTTATGGATTTGATAAACTGAGAGTTTAAACCATTTCTAGATTTATTCGTGATTGTATTTATTGATGATATTCTGGTTTATTCATGATCAGAGAAGGGACACACGGATCATGTACAAGTGGTATTGTGAGTACTACAACACCAGAAATTGTATGCTAAGTTATCTAAATGTGAATTCTGGTTGACTTCAGTAGAATTTTGGGGCATGTTATTGGGACTAATGGTATTCGCGTAGATATGCAGAAAATTGAGGCCGTGAAGGCTTAGCCAAGACCTACAACCCCTATGGAGATACATAGCTTTTTTTTGTTAGCAGGATACTATAGGAGGTTTGTGGAAACGTTTGCCTCTATTTCGGCGGCTTTAACAAGGCTGACTCAAAAAGCGGCTAAATTCTAGTGGACTGATGCTTGTGAATAAAGCTTCCAGTTATTAAAGGATAAATTGACTATGGCTCCTGTTCTAACTCTTCCTAATGGACTAAGTGTCTACGTTATCTATTGCTATACTTTTGGTATTGGGCTAGGATGTATTTTGATGCAGCATGGTAGAGTCATAGCTTACGCCTCTCGACAGCTCAGGAAGCACGAAAGGAACTATCCAACGCATGATCTAGAAATAGCAGTGGTGATTCATGCCTTAAAAATATGGAGGGACTACTTATATGGTGTACATGTTGATATTTATATGGACCACAAAATCCTCTAGTATATTTTTAAATAGAAAAAGCTAAATCTATAACAAAAAAGGTGGCTAGAGTTGCTGAAGGACTATGATGTTGACAAATTATACCACCCAGGGAAGGCAAATGTGATAGCGGATGCACTCAGTCATAAATCAATGGTAGCCTGGTCGATACAAAACTAGACCGAAAGGAGATAGTCTACGAAATTCTCTAGCTTGCCAGCCTTGGAGTCTACTTAGAAGGTTCGGATGATGGTGGGTGTTTTTATTCGAAGAGTGGCTGAATCCTCGATCATGGAAGAAGTAAAGCAACACCAGTACGAGGATCCTATTCTAACTCAGTATAGGGATGTAGCTCTCAGAAAGGGAAAAAGTCTATTTGAGATCACGTCGGGTGGAGTACTACGATATAAAGGCAAAGTCGGTGTACCAAAAGTTGCAGGGCTACGACAACAATTACTGGGAGAGGCACACTATGCCTGTTATTCTGTTCACCCAAGGTCAACCAAGATGTATCATGACCTCAGGGATTTATATTGGTGGGATGGTATGAAGAAAGATATAGCAGAGTTCATAGCGCAATGCTCGAATTGCCAACAAGTTAAAGTTGAACATCATAAATCAGGTGGGATACTACAAGAGATGGAGATTCCAACATGGAAATGGGAAACGATTAATATGGACTTCATTACCGACTTACCTTGCACTCTCTGGAAGTAGGATTCCATATGAGTTATTATGGATAGGCTGATAAAATCAGCCAACTTTCTCCCAGTCAGGACCATATACTCAGCTTAGCACTATGGAAAATTGTATATCAAAGAGATAGTACGACTTTACGGAGTTCCCACATCTATTATTTCGGACAGGGGAGCTCAGTTCACAGCCCATTTTTGGCGGTCATTCTAAGAAGGCTTGGGAATAAAGGTAAAGCTTATTCGGGAGAGATTATTAGCTGCCCAAAGTCGACAGAAGTCATATGCAGACAATTGACGTCGACCTTTGGAATTCCAAGTAGGCGAATTGGTGTTTCTAAAGATGTCACCCATGAAAGGGGTAATGAGGTTCGGCAAGAAAAGGAAGATGAGTCTGAGATATATTGGCCCTTACTTGATCCTTTGCCGAATAGGAAAGGTTGCCTATGAGCTAGACTTACCAGCGGACCGAGAAGCAGTACATCTAGTCTTCCATGTATCAATGCTTTGCAAGTGTGTGGGTGACCCGTCTCGAGTATATCCCGTAGATGATATTCAGGTCACAGTGGAGTTAGCCTATGAAGAGCAACCGATCGCCATTCTGGATCGACAGATTAGAAAATTGCATACTAAGGACATAGCTTCTTTCAAGGTGATGTGGCGGAATAGGAATCACGAGAAACTGACATGGAAAGCTGAAGAAGACATGAAACACAAGTATCCGTACCTGTTCCTGATGTCTACAGGTAACCCAACTTCTGAAACTTGTATATTAATTACTTGGATGAAAATGTGTATTATCGCAATAGAAAGGAATCTCCCTACAATCTGTATAAAGTCTTAAGGGAAGTTTTATTTAATATTCGGGGATGAATTTTCTAAAGGGGTAAGGATGTTATACCCCACACTCTTGAGTTCGGAATGTCTCTTGAGATTCTTAGAAGTTATCATGTGAGTCGAATAATCTATGACATTATCAAACGACTCTAAGAAAGGGAGAATGTAATACCCCATAGTAGGGAAGGTTGGAAATGAGGTCATGAGAAATCGGAAGGAGTTGAAGGTCAAGTAAGGAGTCATAGGACTCTACTTACCTACGTAAGCTACTAACTTAGAAGTCTTACATACTTAAACTACTTGAATATATACCAAGCTTACATAGCATGAATTACATAGGTTTTTAAGATAAGATGAGATTACGAACCCACGAGGTGGAGGAGAAAATGACATATGGAATCAAGGAAAGAGTGACATGTGGCTGTAGCTGACCCACCTGCCTACTTGGGGTGTAGACCCCACTGCCACACGGCAGCCCCTGATAGGCTGCATAGATCCAGTGGCCCAATAAGGGCTGGACACATGTCACCCTAAGGGGATGACACGTGTCACCTCTAAGGCAAACCATATATATACATGTTATATGACTCGTTCATTCCTTATCCAAAATACTTCAGCAACAACAAAGAAAAGAAACCCTAAACCTAGAGAGAAAGGGACGACGACCAAGAGAGAAAAAGGTAAGGTTCCCGATTTCGTTCTGTGAATTAATTATTTAAGGTATCCTACGGTGATATATAGGTGGTTGATAACATAAAATTCCATTTTGGGGCAGCAAGGAAGAGATACAAGTAGCCCGCTCAGTTTCAGCGCATTTAGAGAAGTTCCGAGGCACAATTTGGCAAGTTTGACCAATTTCGGGTAAGGTAAGGTTTCGCTTTTTAATTTAGAATTTATGGGGTGGTTATGGGTATATTATAGGCCTTTTATATGGCTGGAAGTATAAATATTTCATAGGGATGCTCAACGTTCGAAACAAACTAAATTGGAGTCGCTATAGTTAAATTGTAGTCGAAGCAAGGTGTTGTGGTTGTGGTGTGCGTCTGCAGGTGTATAGTCGTGTGTTGCAGGGATGGATTATGGTATAAATGGGGCATGGGTGCTTCTGGTTGCAGCCATATTACCCTCCACTTCGTATAGTTAAAGGTTTTATGAAATAAAGATTAAAAACCCTCTTTTGGTATCATAGTTTTAGGCGAGTGAGGAAACGAATTTTATGAATACTCGTAGGTAATGTAAGACGCCGAAAAGTCTAAGGTTGTTGATACTTGCATTGCTTTCATGTTACCTGGGTTCAAAGGACGACGAGGAGAATGGGATAAAGAGTAACCCGTAAGAGGTATGTAAAGCCTATTCTTTCTCTTTATTTGACATATCTTAGAGGTAAATAAAATATGATACAATCGCTGAAGTAATTCCATTCCTAAGTGTCTTGTATTCACTTCTGGAGGTTGAACTATTATAATAGTTGAGCTACTTTTCTTGAACCTTTTGTATGCTTAGGACTTAATGAATATACGGGCTCCTAGTTGTAGGGACTATATGAAAACTGTTACACCCCGCACTCTTGAGCTCAGAATGTCTCTTAAGCTTCTTAGAAGTTATCATGTGAGACAAATAATCTACGACACCATCAACTCTACATATGTCGTACTAACCCCCTTTCTTGGGGGCTGCGTTCATGCCCGCAGGTACAAATACAGATTTTAGGAGTCCGTCAGCTAAGGATTCCATGCAGCTCAACTGGAAGAGGCTCCATTGTATCGGGGCCTAGTTTTTGATACTGTCTACGGATGTATAAAAATTGTTTTATCCATTCAGGGGTACGGTGGGGGCCCTGTCCCGCCATATGTTGTCATTTATATGTTTAGAGGTCTGCAGATGTGTATATGTGGGTTGTGTATGTTAGTTTGATTCAGCTGGGTCTAAAAGATATATGATATATGTTATTATGTTATGGCAGCCTTGTCGGCTTGCGTGCCCTGTCATGTTGTGATACAAACGAAAAGGGCTATAGGTTTATGAAAATGTTATCACCCAGTAGAGCTCTGTTATATGATATTATCTTATTTACGATTCAATATGACCGTAGCTAATAGATATATGTATGGGGGGGTCAAGGTCGGACCCCAATCGTGGCCTACGGGGTTGGGTCATGACAATGCCTATCATTATAGATGATGTAATTGTAACACTGAGTCCCCAAGCAGGCCAGATACGGTACATGATAAAGGTATACATGACTTTATTTTATGAGGTACAGGTATAGTACCCTATTAAATGCTATACTTGATTTTCTGCATTCCTATGTCAGTTGTTATCTCAATTATGTTATGCTTACATACTCAGTACATATATTGTACTGACCCCCCTTTCTTCAGGGGAGATGCATTTCATGCCCACAGATACAGACATAGGTTTGGGAGTCCGCTAGCTTAGGATTCCGCTCAGCCAGTTTGGAAGAAGCTCCATTATATTAGAGCCGAGTTTTGGTACTCAATATTTGATGTATAGATTTGCTTATTCAGGGATACAGTGAGGGCCCTATCCCGCCATATGATATGGTTCCTATTCTTAGAGGTTTGTAGACATATGTATGTGGGTCGTTTGTAAGCTATTCCAGTTGTGCTTATATGACGTGTTGTAACGTTATTACGCTATGGCAGCCTTGTCGGCTTGTACGCTCTTTCATAATTTGAGTAATATAACTCCTCAGGAGACAAATGAAAGCGGCTACGTGTATGTGAAAATGTATAACCCATTAGGGTCCCTATGTATGATTCTTATATTTGCTGTTATTGTTGATAGTTATATACACGGGGGTCCCAGTTGGACCTCAGCGCGGCCTACGAGGATGGGTCATGACAAAAATGAGTACTCTAGAGTCCTTAGGCGGTTAGCATTACTTTAGTACGTGTATAGGGACCTCGAGATGCTAATTAATATAGCCCCTAATGGCATTTAGAGGGAAGCTAAGATGGCTACACTACTACTCAGGTCCTCAGACGATAGCTTAATCCTCTCATACTATCGGGTCTCTGATAATGTTTTAAATTGCATATGTTTACTCACTACTCTACTCGTGCATACTATAACCCTTCTATCACCGAGTCCCGGGCCGGGGTACATAAACATGCGCAGTTCACAACATTATCCACTGAGTCCCTCATTAAAGGGTCGGGTACACTATACGAGGACATGACAATACAATGACATAAAAAAATCACTGAGTCCCTCACTAGATGGTTGGGTACATATGTATATATATGATAATGTGATGTAATAAGGTGGTAATGGTGTCGGGCCTATGATGGTCCTACAGGTATGATTCACCGGATCCCTGAAGGGGCTGGCTATATTGTATAATTTGAGCATGCATGTTTTTACAATTCACAAGGTACAGGTACAAGTTTCTTATATAATGTTTTATCCCCTGCTTCTATTTAAGATATGCTTCTAGTTATGCTATGTTATATTTTACATAATCAGTACATATATCGTACTGATCCTCTTTTTTCAGAGGCTGCGTTCATGCCCGCAGGTACAGATACACAGTTTGGGGATCCGCTAGTGTAGGATTCCCACTCAGCGGTCCAGAAGTGCCCCATTGTGCTGGAGCCTAGCTTTTGGTACTAAACCCTAATGTATATATTTTTATTCACCAGTATAGTAGGGGCCCTGTCCCGCCTTATGTTACTGTTCTTACTCTTGAGGTCTGTGGATATATACGTGGGTTGTATATGTATATATGTACAACAGTGCTTATCTGACTTATGATTTGGGCATTCCCTGTGTCAAAATAGCCTTGTCGGCTCGCATGTATGAGTATTATAGAATGACCCTATATGCTATGATAGCCTTGTCGGCTTGTATGTTTTCTTGCATGTTGGTACACTATGAGTCAAACAAGAAATAGGTTTACTTATAGTTGGCAGGGGTACACGCGTGTGTCCAGTTCGAGCACTCGTTATGGCCTACAAGATTAGGTCGTAAAGGGTTGTTGATATTCGTATTGCTTTCATGTTGAATAGGTTCAAAGGACGATGAGGTAAATGTGATAAAGAGTAACTCGTAAGAGGTATGTGAAGCTTTCTCTTGGCATGTTTTTGGCATAAGTATGTAAAGCTATCTCTCTTTCTTTTTGGCATGTCTTAGCCTTAAGTGGGTTGCATATGAAAGGTGGAGATAATTCTATTCCGAGAACTCCAAGTATGCCTCATAATCCCTATCCACTACTTGATGTTGGAACTCCTACAAATATCAAGTATTACATTCTAAGGCTTCTACGTGTTGAAAAGTAGTGTATATAGAACTATCCTTCCTTTCTCTTGAGATGTATTTGGCATGGAAATGAGATTATGATACCATGGTTGTTCACTGTGACCATGACGGGCAGGGTACGAAATATGTACATAATGACCACATGAAGGAAAGTACAGACTATGTAGAGCTTATCCTCTTTTTTCTTTTCGCATGTCTTAGATGTAAGTAGAACATGATACAATCCCTGTGGTAATTCCATTCTTAAGCATCTCCTATTTACTTTTGGATATCGAACTCTTATAGTAGTTGAACTATTTTTCTTGAAACTTCTACATGTTAAAAAGGTAACAGATGTACAAGCTCCAAGTCTTAACGACTATATGACAACAAGTATTTCTGGTTCCATAAGTGATTTGTCCTTTCTTTAATACATTTCTAGGGTCCCCGAGATTCTAAGTGATATAGCCCCTAATGGCATTTAGAGGGCACTTGAGAGGACTACACTACTACTCGGGTTCTCAGATGATAGCTTAATTTTCTTATACGGTCGAGTCTTTGTTAATGTTTTAAATTGTATATGGTTACTCACTACTCTACTCATACATACTGTAACCCTTCTATCACCGAGTCCCAGGCCAGGTATGCTACACAAGGGTATGATAATGCAAGGACATGAAAAACTCATCGAGTCCCTCACTAGAGGGTCGGGTATGTATGTATATATGATGATGTGTTGTAATAAGGTGGTGATGACGCCAGGCCTATGATGGTCCTACAGATATATTTACTAGATCCCTGATAGGGCCGGCTATATTGTATACTTTGAGCATGTATATTTTTATGATTCACAAAGTGCAGGTATAGGTTTCTGATTTGATATTTTATCCCTACTCCTTTATTTCAGATATGCCTTCAGTTGTGTTATGTTATGATTTACATACTCAGTACATATGTTGTACTAACCCCCTTTCTTCAGGGGTTGTGTTTCATTTCCGTAGGTACAAATATAGATTTTGGGAGTCCATCAGCTTAGGATTCTGCTTAGCTCAGCTAGAAGAGGCCCCATTGTATCAGAGCCTAGTTTTTAGTACCTACCGCTGATGTATATAATTACTTTTGTTTACTCAGGGATACAGCGGGGGCCCTATCCTGCCATATATTGTCGTTAATATTTTTAGAGGTATGCAGACAGGTATATCTGGGTTGTGTATGTCAGTTTGGTTCAGCTGGGTCTATATGAGGTATTGTACGTGTTGTTATATTGGGGATGCCTTTTCGGCTTGCGTGCCCTTTCACGATAGGATATAGATAAAAAAGGCTACAGGTTTATGAAAATGTTATCACTTAATAGGGTTCTGATGCATGTTATTATGTTGTTTATAGTTTGACTCGGCCACAACTAATAGATATGTATACGGGGGTCCAGGTCAGACCCCAGTCGCGGCCTACGGGATTGGATCATGACAGAAGCGGTATCAGAGCAGTTCATTCTTGGATTGTTTGCAGACCATGTTTAATAGAGTCTTTTTTATCTGTGTTGTGTGCCACATCTATAAACATAAGGCTATAGGACATTTAGGATGTCACCTTTCCTTCATATCCAAGACCGTGCGATAGAACTGTGTTATTAGGATAATTCCTCCCTAACAAACTGCTATGTGTACGGTGATGCCGCTAATGAGGAAATTATTTCTGACCTCCTTTCTTGTAGGTAGGTATAGAATGCAGTGGAAGATGAAAAAGTTAGCTTTAGATAGTAGAGGGGGTGCGGAGAAGGCCCATAGGGTGCCTTCGGGATCGAGATCCTAAGCTCCAAGACCATACATGAGGAGTCTGAGCTATTCTCTTGAGACTGATCCCTCGGAGGATCCCAGTTATTTGATTGAGACCGATCCTTCAGAGGACCCCAATTATGATGATGAGACTGATTCCTTAAAGAGGCTAGCGACAACTTCCTCGGAATGTTAAGGACCCGGGAAGCAATTCCGAAAGCCACACTAGTTGCTCTTATGATGGAGAATTATGTCAAGCCAGCTCCTACGATAAGTGTTATTGCATATTTGAGCCCCCTATCTTGGGCATTAGTAAACTAGGGGTTACCTGGTTACCCACGTCTTCTGGATTTAAGTGAGGAAAATGACGATGGATATATAAGTAAATAACACATAAATGAAGAGGGAGAGCATACTTCACCTCCTAGGTCACCGGTTCGAACAAGGGACTAATTGGCTATAGGTACAGGAGAGTGATAAGTAAGTTTTATTGCCTATATGGGGTAATTTTATCCGTTTTGTTTTGGTGTAATGTAAGAAGCCCTATGCGGCTGTAATATGAAATGTGATAAACACATGTGTATTGGGACAGGGCTCCTGCCGTACCTCTGAATAAATAAATATAAACATCAATGACCAGCATCAATAGTAAGGCTCCGGAACAGTAGAGCACGTTCAACATAGCTGAGTGGAAACCCTAAGCTAGTGGATCTCCAACAAGAACATCTGTACCTGCGGGCATGAAATGCAGCCCCCTCTCCCCTCCCCCCCGAGAAAAGGGGGGTCAGTATGATATATGTACTGAGTATGTAAAGCATAACAACACACAACTAAGACCATAACTGAAATAGGGATGCAGGGGACAAGTATAACAATTAACAAATTACTGTACCTGCACCTTAGGACACGTAATCCCATATATCATCATATACTGTGCCTGGCCCTCTAGTGAACTCGGTTTCATAATCTTTACTTCATATTCACATATCATCATATCATAATGCATTTCATTTACTCATATCATCGTATATGGTATCATATCATCGTATACGGTATAATCTTATCATGTATGTCATCGTATTACACTCGGTTCACTATGGGGCTCGGGGTCACAATGTATCACTCTAATCTCATTTGCATGCCTACATAAAGTATCCGTCCCTTTAGTAAGGGAATCGGTGAATGGAGTGGTGTACGTCTATAGCGTACCATCATAATATACATACCGTACCCGGCCCTCTAAGGAGGGACTCGGTGTTCCTTCCTTATTCCTCCACATATACTGTCACATTATAGCCGGCCCGGGACTCGGTGAATAATCGTATCGTCATAACATATAACATATATCACACCTCACGTATGGCCTGGGACTAAGTCATTATCTAAGACTCGATGAAACTATCAAGTGAACCGTCACCTGAAGACTAGGAAGGTACTTATCCGAAGTATCCCTTTAGATGTCATTAGGGTTTACATCAGTTGGGGCTTCAGGGATCACAAACATGCATCAGAATAATGCCACACAATTTATGCAATCATGTACTAAGTCATTTGGTCTTACGCTTAACATAAAAATGTTCGTAGGTTGCATAACTATTCTTGAACAATTTATATAAGTTATATTCAATCTTAGACATAGTCTTTCCGTCTTCTGGTTCATTCTTCTTTACATATCTCATTCATAATAAAACTCGCTCGTCCTAGTTTGTCATACTTATTTCTCTTACTTTATTCACTTTTTGATCTTCTCATCTCCTACCATAAGAGATTTTCTATTCCTTCTCCTTGGTTACTTATAAATTGCATTATCATTAGCGAACAACTCTATAGCCAACATCTTGGCCTTTAATCCAGCATAACATCGCTATCCCTCATAATATCTCTTGGTTATTCGATATCATTCTCTTGTCATACTCTTACTTTTTATATACACTCACCTTCTATCTTCATGTCATTCAAAGCCTCTATGAAAACTTCTTAACGCTGCCTCAAATACCATCCTGACTTCTTTCCATTTATTGCAGGCTTTCAAATCTTACTAACTTGTTTCAACAAGGAATATTATTTGGAGTTTAAGCATCCATATCAAATATATTGTAGTGTCAATTCCCTCCATCTCACCCTTGCATTTCTCTCACCTGCTTCCCTCTTAAGGGGGTACTTATACCATTATCCTTTTATACTTTGCTCTATGTCCCTATTTCAAATCTCAAATTCATCCAATCTCTTTTTTCAATCCACTTGGTACTGTACCATATCCATATCTTTCTTTATAATTTATAACTTGATTATCCACTTACGAAACCTTGACTAAATTACGAAGAGACGAGAACCTTGCCATATATAGTACAACATTTCATCTGATAATCTATACTTGAGTAATGCAACCAATGTAACAAATCATCCAAGGTCACATTCAACTCATTCCCATCAATAGTTAATTAGTACTTATAGTCGTTCCTATCCCACTTAGGCAGCACTTATATTCCGATGATAAGTGTCCAAAGTTATCTTGAAATAGTATCTTTACCCCAGCCTATATCATCTATTTCTTTCTGATGAATTTATACTGCACTATTTGTTCCTCAAGCCTACCGTCTTTGTCCCTTATCATTTCTCTCCGTCTATGTCCATCTTTTATTCTGCACATGAGGAATCTTATGCTACCTATGTATCATTTGGAACACTTACTTCCACATAATTCCTTTTTTTCTCCAAAACATATTTTGTTCATCCATCTTTATTCGTATCATACCAGTCATTTCCTAGCACTCATTCTACCTCATTGCTCATCTTTCTACAACTTGGTCTTTCGCAGTTCTATCACTTTTAACATTCGTACCCTTGGCTACACATGTCATGACTTATTGCTACACTGCTATCTCACTTTCTTCTTGTTTCCTCCTTTCAGTCACTCTTTCTTTCCTTGTGTTCACTATCATTTTCATTATCATATAACCTTTATTTGAAACTTTCCCTATAGAACTTGATAAGTCTTTCTTATTTATTCTATAGCTCACTTTTCCGTTTCACACTTACCTTTATATTCTAGTCACACGGACCACGTCATATCTTTGGCTACTTTCTCACTAGGCTTTACTTATTGCCATAACAATCCTCATTATATTTACATTATATCCTATTCGTATTCAATCCTATAGTATAACACTTCTTAACCTTTTTCACTATTCTTACTATGGGTTAGTTACACTCGATGGAGTAAGCGTACTTAACCTTTTACCCTTCCTAGTCAGTCTTATCCTTCATATCTCACAAGTTGTCTTATTAATACATTCATATTTGTCATAGTTCTTTTTCCCCTGTACTCGTCTTACTCACACTATTACTTCTTTTAATTATAACTTGTCAGTTTATCCCTTCTTATCAATTCAATTAGTACCTTAATACAACTCTTTATGAAGATTTGCCAGGCTTTTCTAAATCATCTCTTAGTATTACAAACTCTTTCCAAATTCCTTTTTACCCTATCGATATCGACTTACTATTACAATTTATTCAGCAGTCAACTTATTTCTCGAAGTTAGCCATACTCACAACTTAGTCAAATCTTATCATTATTGTTGGCATGGCCTTGCAAGACTTATTATAACCCTATGTCCCATTCTCCTTCATTTCTAGGAAAAGTTTGACAGAGTTTTCACTGTATTTCTTACTATCTCAAAACTTGCACGTAGAAAATACAATTAGCACCTCATAGGGCCATCATAGATATGAATATATAGATATACCATATCACATCACATCTACATAGGGCTCCCAATATCAATAAGGGTATGGAAATGACGAACCTACCTCATATATTCTGTTACACCCCACGCTTTTAAAACTCAGAATGTCTCATAAGTTCCTTAGACATTATCATGTGAGTCGAATATGCTACGACACTATCAAATAACTCTAAGGAAGGGAGAATGTGATACCCCATAGTAGAAAAGGTTGGAAATGGAGTCATAAGAATTTGGAAGGAATTGGAGGCCAAGTAATGAGTCGTAGGACTCGATTTACCTATGTAAGCTACTAACTTGGAAGTTTTACATACTTAAGCTATTGGAGTACGTACCAAGCTTGCATAGCATGGATTACATAGGCTCTTAAAATAAGACTAGATTACAAACCTACGAGAGGGAGCAAAAACTAGTTTCCGAACTTACGAAAGTGAAGAAAGTAGGTGACAAGCAAGCACCTCAAGCAAGCAGGTGATAAGCCAGCAGGTGACTCACCTACTTGGGGTGGACCCCGCTACCACATGGCAGCATGTGATTGGCCATAGGGATTGAAGTGGCACCCTAGGATGCTGCCACATGTCACCCTAGGGGGTTGCCATGTGGAACCTTCTAAAGAGGGGTATATATGTGTGTTAAGTGACTCTTAGTCACATTTTTCATCAAAATCTCCAGCCAAAATAAAGAGGAAAAAACGTGAAGAACACAAGGAACAAGGCAGCCATAATTTTGAGAAATTAAAGGTAAGTTCTTCAATTTTTCTCCGTGAATTAACTATCTACGGTATTCCTCAACCTCATGGAGATGTATATATGTGTCTTACAATGTCTATGGAATTAATTCTTCAGCTTGGAACTTGAGAGAAAATTGAAAGAACAAAGAGAGAAAATGTTAAAAACTAGTTAACAAACCCATTTTTGGAGGAGACAGTTGTTAGTAATATTGGTATAACTTCTTGTATATAGCTTCATTTCAGGTGATTCAATATGTTTTGGAAATGTATTTCATAGATATATAACTTTTATTTAGACTTTCAAATCCAGTTTTGTTTTTAGTATCTCGAAAAAGGGTGATGAAGTGTAGAGGAGGTATTGCCCAGATTTTGGGTTTAGAAATCTTACACGGATTGCTGTTGGTGTTTTGGGCATATCGTTTTGTAAAAAATTGATGTAGGGCTGATTCGAAATTATATACGACCCTAAGAGACATGTCCATAACTTTCATGAAGGATGTAAATCCTGTTTCCCTCCATTACCCCTTCGAAACGAAGCGACAAGGTAAAATAGTAAGCTGTCCAGAATTCACGTTTTGATAGTTTTGAGTGAGTTGTTGCTGTAGGGGTGTAATGTATTGTTGCAAGGCCTAAATGCATTCTAAAAGGGATATGGATGCTGCAGGTTGCAGCCACATGACCCCTCATTGTGAATAATGAAAGGCATTACAAAATAAAGGCTAGACGCCCCATTGTGATATCGTATTTTTGAATAAGTCGTTTGGAGTTTATGTTGTATATTGTTGGTGTGGATTACTTAAACATATGCTGCAGGTTGTTGTTGTTAGTTGGCTATAGGTCTTAGGGACCTAATTGAAAATTTGGATAGGGCACATTATAGGGGAGGTGCTTCCCAATTTTCGTTAACGCCTTAATAAACTAAAGAACTAGTCGAGGAAACGACTGAGGAAATAGATTCCATTAATACCAAGGTGTAACCTAAGATGCTGGAAAGCTAAGAGTAGTTGATATTCATATTACTTTCATATAGAATAGGTTCAAAGGACGGCGAGGCAAATAGGATAAGGAATAATTCAGATAAGGTATGTGAAGCTTCTCTTGGTATGTTTTAAGTATAGGTATGTAAAGCCTATCCTTTCTCTTTTGGCATGTCTTAGATGTAAGCAGGATATGATATAAGCTTTGGGGGTAATTCCATTCCCAGGTTCTGAATATGACTTCAGGACCCTCACTCACTTTTGAATGTTAAACTTTAAAGTAGTAAGCTGCTATCTTCGAGTCTTCTATATGACTGTATAACAATTGATTCGACTAAACTCTTGTTTGTAAAAAAAAAGGCTCTGAGATAATCAATGCTCGGACTGCTACAATATATTTCACATTGGCATACATCTAAAATTTCTAAAAACTCCTTTTTACATAGTTCTTAGTGACAGTTAGAGAGTATACGTCAGATACCTTCTGCCCTGCTCCCCAGGTGATGGTTCACTTGATGACTTCATTGAGTCTCAGATAATAATTTAAATTGTGTTTTGTTTCTCACTACTCTACTCGTGTATACTGTAACACTTCTTTCACTGAGTCCCTGGTTGGGTGTGTTATTAGGCACAACTCACTACATTGTCCACCGATCCCTTCACTAGAGGGTCGGGTATGTATGTATATATATATGATGATGATGTGTTGTAATAAGGTGATGATGGCGCGGGGCCTAATACTGATACTACAGATATGATTCACCGGATCCCTGAAAGGGTCGGCTATATTGTATAATTTGAGCATGCATGCTTTTATGACTCATAGAGTACAGGTACAGGTTTCCAATTTTGATAGTTTATTCCCTGTTTCTCTACTTCAGATATGCTTCCAGTTGTATTATGATATGTTTTACATAGTACATATATCGTACTGACCCCCTTTCTTCGAGGGGCTGCGTTTCATGCCCGTAGGTACAGGTACGAGTTTTGGGAGTCCGTTAGCTTAGGATTCTGCTTAGCTCAGTTGGAAGAGGCTTCATTATATCAGAGCCTAATTTTGGCACTAGCCATTGATGTATATCATCATTTTATTTATTCAGGGGTACGGCAGGGGCCCTGTCCCGCCATATGTTGTCATTATTATTTTTAGAGATCTGTAGATATGTATATGTGGGTTGTGTATGTCAGTTTGATTCAGCTGGGTCTACATGATATATGATATATGTTATTACGTTATGGCAGCCTTGTCGGCTTGCGTGCCCTTTCATGTTGTGGCACAAATGAAAAAGAGCTATAGGTTTATGAAAATATTGTCGCCCAATGGGGCTTTGTTACATGATATTGCCTTATTTATGATTCAAACATGACCACAGCTAATAGATATGTGTACGGGGGGTCCAAGTCAGACCCCAGTCGCGGCCTACGGGGTTGAGTCGTGACAGAAGTGGTATCAAAGCAGTTCGTCCTTGGAGTGTCTACAGACCGTGTCTAGTAGAGTCTTGGTTATCGATGTGTTGCACGTCATATCTATAAGCAGGAAGCTACAGGACATTTAGGGTGTTACCTTTCTTCTATATATGAGATTATGCTATAGATCTGAGTCATAGGAAAATTCCTTATACTAGCCTTGTATCTTAATAGAAGGACGACATCAACCGAAGGAAGTAATTGACGATATGGGACATTATGAAGCACGCAGGTAAGTAAAGTAAAGGCATAGAAGATATCTATCGGGTAAGGTATTGAAGTAATATTGAAATGTAAAGTTTGAAACCATAAAGGAAAGTAGACGGAAAGTGCAATAGATACAGTTTGAA
The DNA here is from genome assembly GCF_947179165.1 of Solanum dulcamara. Classification (NCBI taxonomy): domain Eukaryota; kingdom Viridiplantae; phylum Streptophyta; class Magnoliopsida; order Solanales; family Solanaceae; genus Solanum; species Solanum dulcamara. Next base: position 24,652,808 of record NC_077244.1, read on the forward strand.
GTTGGACATATGAGGTAAGTCCAGTATTTTTATATTATTTTTGACATTGAAAGCCCTGTGTGGCTGCGATATGAGATGACATTGAAAGCCCTGTGCAGCTGTGATATGATATGTATATATATATATATGTTGGCCCAGTGAGGCATTGTTGGTATTTTCTGCGTGCAGGTTATGGGATAAGTAAGAAATGTAGAGGAAACTCTGCCGAAATTTTCCCAGAACAAGAAAAAGGGAGTAAAACATAGCTTATAACATGTCTTGGAAATTGATACTGAGTAGCCATATTATGCCAACTTAAAGCTGTAAGAGGTACTTTTCAGGTAGTCGATAAGGGACACCCTCTTTAGTTGGGGAAATTTATTTCAAAGAAACAAAAGTCTGTCTAAGTAGTAAAGTTTAAACTACGGTATTTCCAGCCATATTTGTTTTGTAGGAATATAAACAGAGGGCTCAGGATAAAGGATAAGAGGTCCCGCTAATGAGTTTCACTCTTTTTGAAAAAAAAATACCAAGCCCTCAACTCCTATTGTAAATTAGACGAGTTGTTCATAACTCGAGATAAACTCAAAAGAGGGGGTCTATGTCGGACCCCAGTCGCGGCCTACGGGGTTGGGTCGTGACATGTTGCAACTACTCAAAGACTGTCAATTGTTTACTAAGTTTAGCAACTGTGAGTTATTGTTAAGATCGATTACTTTCCAAGGTTATATTGTCTCTGGCGATATTATGGTTTATCCTAAGAAAACCGAAGTAGTTGAAAATTGTTCTAGACCTTTGTGTCCTTCCAATATTTAGAGTTTCTTGAGTTTAGCTGGTTATTATAGATTGTTTGTGGAAGGTTTCTCTTCCATTGCATCACCCTTGACTACTTTGACTTAAAAGATGGTGAAATTCTAATGGTCTGAGGCATTTGAGAAGAGTTTTCAAGAGTTGAAGGATAGGCTTACTTCTGTGCCGGTGTTGACTTTATCAAAAGGTTCTGATGGTTTTTTTTATCTATTGTGATGCTTCAAAAGTTGTTCTTTATTGTGTGCTAATGCAGAATGGTAAAGTGATAACCTATGCCTCTAGGCAAATAAGGTGCATGAAAGGAACTATCCTACCCATGTCTTGGAGTTACCTGTTATGGTATTTGCCTTGAAACTATTGAGACACTACCTTTATGGTATCAATATTGATGTATTCACTAACCATAAGAGTTTGCAATATGTGTTCAACCAAAAGGACTTGAATCTTCAATAAACGAGGTTGATTGAATTATTGAAAGACTATGATATGAGTGTATTGTACTATCCAGGTAAGGTGAATGTGGTCATCGTTGATCTTAGTAGATTGTCCATGCATAGTGTTGCCCATGTTGAGGATTAGAAAAAGGAGTTAGTTTGTGAGGTTCATAGACTCTGTTTGGGTGTTCATTTGGTTGACTTCGAAGACGGTGGTGTGATTCTTTAAAATGGTTTGGAATCGTCTCTTGTGGCAGATATGAAGGCAAAACAAGATAATGACCCAATTTTGGTTGAGGTTAAGAAATCAATTGCCAAAAAATCCATTGAGGCTTTCTTCCAAGAGGGAGATGGTGTGCTTCGTCATGAAGGTCGTTTGTGCATTCATAATATTGATGGTTTAAGGGAATTGATAATTTGGAAACTCATAGTTGTTGGTATTCTATTCACCCATAATCCACCAAGACGTATCATGATTTTAGAAAAGTATATTGGTGGAATGACATGAAGAAGGATATAGCAGATTTCGTAGATAAACGTCCCAATTGTCAACAAATGAATTTTTAGCATCAAACACCAGGAGGTTTAGCTCAAGACATTGATATTCCTACTTGGAGGTGGGCAGATGTTAACATGGACTTTGTGCTAATTTTGCCTCATACACGTAGGCAACATGATTCTATTTGGGTAATTATTGATAGTATGACTAAGTTTACAAATTTCATCCCCGTTAAGACTTCCTATTCGACCGAGGATTATGCAAAACTATATGTTCGTGAGTTGGTCAAGCTCCATGGTTATCCTTTATCTATCATTTTAGATTGAGGAACTCAATTTACATCTCAATTTTGGAAGTCTTTCCAAAATGGTCTTGGTACTAAAGTTAAGTTAAGTACTATTTTTACCCTCAAACTGATGGTCAAGCTGAAAAATAATTCAAACTTTGGAAGACATGTTGTGGGCATATGTTATTGAATTCAAAGTAAATTGGGATGAATACTTACTATTGATTGATTTTGCTTACAATAATATCTAGCATTCTAGTATCCAAATGTTGTTGTTGTTGTATTCTAGTATCCAAATGTTTCCTTTTGAAACTTTGTATGGTAGGATATGTAGGTCTCCAATTAGATGGTTTGAAGTTTCTGAGGTAGCCTTGATAGGAACAAAATTGGTATTAGAAGCTATAGAGAAGGTTAGACTCATTAGAGAGAGATTGAAGACTGCGCCAAAGCAGGCAAAAGTCCTATGCTGATTTGAGGAGAAGGGAACTTGAGTTTGAAGTTAATGATTGAGTTTATTTAAAAATTTCACCCATGAAGGGCGTGATGTGTTTTGGTAAGAAATTGATGCTTAGTCCCTGATATGTTGGTCATTATGAGATAGTGTGAGGTATTGGTAAGGTAGCCTATGAATTAGATTTGCCTTTCGAATTGGCATCGGTACATCAGGTGTTTTATGATACTTTGTTGAAGAAATACATTGGTGATCCTAAGTCTATTATTCCTTTGGAGAGTGTGGGGGTAAAGGAGAGTTTATCCTATGAGGAGGTTCTAGTGGAAATTCTAGACCACCAAGTAAGAAAGTTGAGGAATAAGGGAGTTGCATCCATTAAAGTGCTATGGATAAAGGTCAACGTGGGAGGCCGAAGTCAATATGATGATATGATATCCTTATCTCTTTCCCTCCATTTTGTCCCAAGGTATCTAGATTCCTCGTGATCTATCCATCTAAATTCCTATTTTTCATCTCTTCCATGTCTTTCCATATGCATGCATGATTTATGGAATTGAGTTTTAAGCTATGTTTTATGTTAGGTTTGAAAATGTTATGGTTTATGCATATTAAAAGTGTTATTGCATTCATGTTTGGTTGATAGTCCTCTTTTCATGTCCTATCCAATGCTAGTTGAGTTCCAATCAAGGACGAATATTGTCATGACCCAACCCCGTAGATTGCGACTGGGGTCCGACCTGGACCCTCGTATACCTACCTATCAGTTGTAGTCATACTAAACTATGAACAAGGTGATACTACTCGCAAAACCCCAATAAGTTAAAACTTTTTCGTGCACGTGTGGCCTCTTTCACTCGTTTCATAGCACATAAGGGCATTCTCCGTATATCTTCAGCTATTTACACATAAATGATTCTATTCCAACATATTTAACGGGTTTCACCATATCTACATCTTCTGTTAAATCATCCCCACGTTAGGTTGCCTTTCTAGGAAACCCTAGCATACCCGTAGGGTGCTTTAGTATTCACAATGTATCGTATAAAATTTCATCTAACAATTGATATTCGAGTAATATCCGTAATGTAGCAGTACATTCAAAGCCACATTCTATTCATCCCAATCAGTAATTAGTGAGGGCTTATAATTGGTGCACATTCCCCACTCGAGTGTACTTATACTTTAATGACTCATGTTTTGAGCTTCGTCATTATACTAACTTTATTCCAATGGATACCACTAATCATTAGAGTGGAGTCACGTGTACACCATACTTCTTTACGCTTCCTGAGCTTGCACCTTTGTCGTGTGCTTAAGGCTCATTTCTAATCCTGCTTAAAACCACATCAACTTCGTGGTAGTAGTGGCCTTGTCTTAATACTTTTTCATCATACTATACCTCCAGTTCGTAACTGTCTATGTCTCTTTTTGTTCGATACTTATACTTAATTAATCGCATCTATCTTGAGTGCCTCTATAAGAACTTCTGTATTATTCCTTCAACTCATTTCCATTTTTGGTTGGGCGTAAGGAATTCCATATTACCCTTTATTTCCTTGCACTAGCCATCTTTTTCATCATCATATAACCTTTATTCGAAACTTTCCTTATGGAACTTGATAAATCTTCCTTATTTATTCCATAGCTTGCTTTTCCGTTCCACACCTATCTTTATATTTCATTTACATGGACCACATCATACCTTCTAGTTAATTCCTTACTAAGTTTTGATTATTCTAATAATGGTTTTTGTTATGTTCACCTGGTACCTTGTTCGCATTCAGACCCATAGTATAATACCGCTTGACTTTCTTCACGATTCTTACCATGGGTTACTTACCCTTCTTAGCTAGTCTTGTCCTTAATGTCTCACAAGCTATCTTATTAACACTTCATATCCATCACAATTCTTTTCCCTTTGTATTCTTGTCTTACTCTTGTCTTAACCATACTGTTACTTCCTTCAACTATCACTTGTCATAGTTTATCCCTATGTATCAATTTAGGCAATGCCTTACTATATATATATATATTCATATTGTATAACATCTCAGCCACACAGGGCACACATATATAGTCATATCATCTCATATCGCAGCCGCACAGAGTGCCCATAATTAACAGTACGGAAATGAACTTACCTGTTATGTCCATTCGAGCTGCACCTGTTATACTTTCCTGTTTACCTTTCCTTTCACTTTTCAATTGTATCTGTCAATCGCATTTCAATACCTTACCTGACATAGGGCTTTCGTGCCTTTGCTTACCTGCGTGCTTCATAACATCCAATATTGTCAGTTACTTTCTTCTATCGGCGTTGTCTTCCTGCTAAAATCGCAGGTTAGTATGAGGAATTTCATTTCCTATAGCTCGGCTCTATCGTACGATCTTAGATATGAAAGAAAGTAACATCTTAAATGTCCTGTAGCCTCCTGTCTATAGATGTGGTGCACAACACACTAATAGACAAGACTCTACTAGACACGGTCTGTAGACATTCCAAGGACGAACTGCTCTGATACCACTTCTATCATGACCCAACCCCGTAGGCCATGACTGGGGTCCGACCTGGACCCTCTTATGCGTATTTATCAACTACACTTAAGTTGAACCATGTGTGATGTGATACTATATGCAAAAACCCCAATAGTTTAAAACTTTTTCATGTACATGTAGCCTCTTTCATTTGTATCATATCATGAAAGGGCACGCGAGCCGACAAGGCTGCTATAACAAAAACATTCACAACATATCGAATAGGCAATATGTCTACAGACCTCTAAGAATAGTAACAGCAACATATGGCGGGACAAGGCCCCCGCCGTACCCCTGAATGTACAAATATATACATTAAGTGACCAGCATCAAAATTTAGGCTCCAGAACAGAGAAGCACTTCCGACACAGCTGAGAGGAACTCCTATGCTGATGGATCTCCAGAATAAACATCTGTACCTGCGGGCATGAAATGCAGCCCCCTCAAGAAAAAAGGGGTCAGTACGATATATGTACTGAGTATGTAAAGCATAATACATCGTAACTGAGATCATAACTAAAATAAGGATGCAGGGGACAAGTATAATAACTAAATGAATTACTGTACCTACACCTTAGGACACGTAAATCATACACATAATCATATGCTGTGCCCGACCCTCTAGTGAACTCGGTGTTATAATCACTTCTTCATAATCACATATCATTATATCATAATGCATTTCATTTCATCATATCATCGTATACGGTATCATACCATCGTATACGGTATTATCTTATCATGTATATCATCGTATCACACCCGGTTCACTACGGGGCTCATGGTCACAATGTATTGCTTTAATCTCATATGCATGCCTACATAAAGTATCCGGCCTTTTAGCGAGGGACTCAGTGAATGGAGTGGTGTATGTCTATAGCGTACCATCACAATATACATATGTATCCGGCCCTCTAAGGAGGGACTCGGTGTTTCTTCCTTATTTCACCACATATACTATCATATTACTGCCAGCCCGGGACTCGGTGAATAATCGTATCGTCATAACATATAATATATATCACACCTCATGTATGGCATCGTCTCTTCGTGCGTGGAACTATACACATCCGGCCCGGGACGCGGTGAAAGAAGTAGTAACACTGTGCACGATAACATATCCCAGCCCATCGTGGGACTCGAGGAAGGATGGGTTACAGTATGCACGAGTAGAATAGTGAGAAACCATATGCAACTAAGTCATTATCTAAGACTCGATAAAACAGTCAAGTGAACCGTCACCTGAAGACTGGGGGAGTAATTATCCGAGGTATCCCTTTAGATGTCATTAGGGCTTATATCAGTTGCGGCTTCAGGGATCACAAACATGCATCAAAATAATGCCACATAGTTCATGCAATCAGAAATATAGTATATGCAATCAGAAACACAATTTATCTAGTCAAAGACTCAACTCATGTAATCAACGGCATTTATCATTTCAGAGCCTCTAAAAAGAGGAGCTGGTACCTCTACTTTCTATTCATTATATAGCAGGCTCGAGAATAGTAGTTTGACTACTTTCAGACTCTTAATGTTCAAGAGTGACTACAAGTCACGAGTTACAATCAGAGCTCATAAATGGAATTACCTCTAAACCTATATCATATACCATTTCACTTAAAGTTAAGCCATTCCAAAGGAAAGAAGAAATAGGCTTTACATGTACTAGTTTTCATCACATAGAAGACAAAAAGGCAATGACTCAGCTATTGTAGAAATTCTAATATCACGAAGTAAACAAGAGTCTTGACTCATACTCAGGGCTTTACGAATGGATTGAATCCCAAATATCGTATACCTATCAATCCTAACTTATATCTAAGACATGCCAAAAGAAAAGAAGAATAGTTCTACATATCTATTCCAAAAACACGCCAAAGGAAAGCTTCACATACCTTGTATGGACTTCTCTTAATCACGTCCACATCGTTGTCCTCGAAACCTATTTAACATGGAAGTAATATAAGTATTAACAACCTTGGACTTTTTAGCAACTTAGACTACCCACGAGTATTTATAACATTCATCCCTTCGCTCGCCTTCTCGACTAGTTCCTTAACTAGTTAGGATGTTAACGAAAATCGGGCAGCACCTCCCCTATAATGTGCCCTATCCGAATTCCCAACCATGTCCTTAGCACCTGAAGCCAACCAAAAATGCAACCAGCAGCCCATACATATACATATTACGACCAAAATTACACAATATAAACCCCAATAATTTATTCGAAACTAAGATACCAAAACTAGAGTTTTTAATCTTTCTTTCACGAATTCTTTAATTGCAAAGCGGAGGGTCATGTGGCTGCAACCATCAGCTCCCACACCTCATTTAGATAAATTTTATACCCTGCAACACTCCACAACACAACCGGTAGCAGCCCCTACGCGTACAACACCTTATTTCGACAACAACTTAACTATAGCGATTCTAAATTCGTTTATTTCGAACGCCGAACTTTTCAAACCTTTTACCTAACTTCCAGAAGGTACTAAGGTGTGTAATACACCATAATTTAACATTATAAACTTAAAATTAGAGGGTAAGAACTTACCTTTCCCGAAATTGGCTAGAACTCGCCAAAATCGCGCCTCGGAAATATTTTCAGCATGCTGTAACGTCGTGGCAGCTTGCTGTCCGTTTTTTTGCAGCACCAAATCCTAATTTTGTACTACTAATACTTCCATATAATTGTATTATATGCTAATTAATTAATTTACGGAACGAAAACGGGACTTACCTATTTTTCTCCCAAAGCCGTCGCAAGTTTCTCTCCTTAGCTTTAGGGTTCTTTGTTCACGTTGCTGCTGAAAATTTTGATGAACAAGCTGAAGATTTTTGGATACATATCAACTAATATAGGTGGTCCGAAGGGGTGACACGTGTCAGCCCCAAAGGATGACACGTGTCAAGCCATGATTGGCCACCGTGTCATGCTGCCAATTAGGGGCTGCCATGTGGCAGCGGGGTCCACCTCCCCCAAGCAGCTGCATCACCTACTTGACCCTAAGTAGGTGCATCACCTTCTTGCTTGAGGTGCTGCCACGTGTCGCTCCTGCATTGGCTGCCACGCGTCGTCTTTTTCCCTTTCTCGCGGGTTCATAATTTCGTCTCACTTTAAGAGCCTATGTAATCCGTACTACGTAAGCTTGATATATCCTTAAGCAACTTAAGTATATAAGACTCTTAACTTAGTGTCTTACGTAGGTAAATCGAGTCCTACGACTCATTTCTTAGCCTCCAACTCTTTCCGGATTCTTATGACTCTATCTCCAACCTCCCTTCTCGCGAGGTATCACAATCTTCTTTCCTTAGAGTTGTTTGATAGTGTTGTAGCTTATACGGCTCACATGATAGTGTCTAAGGAACTTAAGAAGACGTTCCGAGCTCAAGAGTGTGGGGTGTAACATCCTTCCCCCCTTTAGAACAATCGTCCCCGAATGTTGAATAAAACTTTCCTTAAGACTTTATACGGATCATAGGGAGATGCCTTTCTACTGGAATGACGTACATTTTCATCCAAGTAATTAATATACAAGTTCCAAGACTGGGGCTATCCGTAGACATCGGGAATAGGTACGGACACTTATGTTTCACGTCCTTTTCAACTTCCCAGTTTATGTCTTCACGATTCTTATTCCGCTACAGTACCTTGACGGAAGCTATGTCCTTAGTTCGCAACCCGTTTAATCTGCTGATCCCGGATGAAGATAGGTTGCCCCTCATAGGATAACTCCCTGTTACATGGACCTCCTCTACGGGAAATATTCTGGAAGCATCGTTCCCATTCTTACAGAGCATTGATCTGTGAAAAGTGAATGTGTTGTTTCAAATCGGAAGGTAGGTCCAACTCATAGCCAGTCTTACCTACTTTACAAATGACTTAAGAAGGACCAATGTATCCCCTCCTTGCTGGCTCTAGGCTTCTAATCGATATCTTGTCCTAGAATAAGCTTTACTTTATCAATAATTTAGTGGATCACATTCGGGCCTGTCCTTTAATCGAAGGGAGCAATGTTGTACTAAGATTCATTTGTATTCCTCAATCCCTTCCGGAATGATTTCCAACAGTTAGCTGTAAATTGAACTTCCCTATCTGAGATAATAAATATGGGAACTCCATGAAATCATATCGTTTCCCTACTATGTCATCTCATATAACCCTCAGCTAAATATGCCTTCCTTACTGGAGGGGAACAGGTTGATTCTATCAGCCCATCTACCATAGCCCGTATGAACTCCCAGTTCCTTAGAATGCGAGGTCAACTCGTACTATAATACATATTAACTGCTTTCCACCTCTGAGTCGAGGTTTCCATTCCCTGAGATAGGCTATCAGACTGCTGATGCTTCTTTTAACTTAAGCTATTGTACAACTCCTCTTAATCTAACTTGTAATACCTTAGGTATGCTATCTTTCTCTTTTACTCAGATCTTTTCTCCAATTTTCTTACCATACATCATATTGTAATCCTTACATAAACGTGTGTACGGACATAGAGCAGTCCAGAAAATTCCTTAGCGTTGCTATACTAGTGGCTTACCTCCTTTAATCGAGGTCAAGGCTCCACTATGGCTCTTGTCCTTAATACCGATTATATCTGAATAGTTCTGCCTCGAACCATCTTACATTTTTCCTGAATAGATTCTAAATATGGCAATCACATTGTTATTACTAACTTTGTTTTATCGAATAATCATTTGACCCCGCTCTTAGTATGTCAATGTTCATAAGCTGCACAACTATTCTTGTGCCATTTTCACGAGGTGCGTTGTATTTCAGTCATAATCTTTTCTGCTCTTGGCTTACTCTGTTCTATATGTGTCGTTGTACTAACCCGCTTTTATAATCTCTTTTTGTCATACTTGTTTTGTTCTCTTTCTCACTTCCCAGGGGGTCACCCATCCCAGTGCTACTCTCATTCGAGCACGCTTAACTTCTGAGTTTTGACGAAATCCGGTGCATTAGTGTGAGTATGATCACGCCCATCCCTTATGGGGTCTCGTTTGAAGTTTAAGCGTTTCCACTTACATACGATAGCATCAGTTGATTTTCTCTTACGCTTGTACTTCTTTTGTCCACTTCCCCCCTTTTAGGGTGTACCTATGTCATTCTCCGTATATCTTCAGCTATTTACACACAAATGATTCTATTCCAACATATTTAACGGGTTGCACCATATCTATATCTTCTGTTAAATCATCCCTACGTTAGGTTGCCTTTCTAGGAAACCCTAGCATACCCGTAGGGTGCTTTAGTATTCACAATGTATCGTATAAAATTTCATCTAACAATTGATATTCGAGTAATATCCGTAATGTAGCAGTACATTCAAAGCCACATTCCATTCATCCCAATCAGTAATTAGCGAGGGCTCATAATTGGTGCACATTCCCCACTCAAGTGTACTTATACTTTAATGACTCATGTTTCGAGCTTTGTCATTATACTAACTTTATTCCAGTGGATACCACTAATCATTAGAGTGGAGTCACGTGTACACCATACTTCTTTACGCTTCCTGAGCTTGCACCTTTGTCGTGTGCCTAAGGCTCATTTCTAATCCTGCTTAAAACCACATCAACTTCATGGTAGTAGTGGCCTTGTCTTAATACTTTTTCATCATACTATACCTCCAGTTCGTAACTATATGTCTCTTTTTGTTCGATACTTATACTTAATTAATCGCATCTATCTTGAGTGCCTCTATTAGAACTTCTGTATTATTCCTTCAACTCATTTCCATTTTTGGTTAGGCATAAGGAATTCCATATTACCCTTTATTTCCTTGCACTAGCCATCCTTTTCATCATCATATAACCTTTATTCAAAACTTTCCTTATGGAACTTGATAAATCTTCCTTATTTATTCCATAGCTTGCTTTTCCGTTCCACACCTATCTTTACATTTCATTTACATGGACCACATCATACCTTCTAGTTAATTCCTTACTAAGTTTTGCTTATTCTAATAATGGCTTTTGTTATGTTCACCTGGTACCTTGTTCGCATTCAGACCCATAGTATAATACCGCTTGACTTTCTTCACGATTCTTACCATGAGTTACTTACCCTTCTTAGCTAGTCTTGTCCTTAATGTCTCACAAGCTATCTTATTAACACTTCATATCCGTCACAATTCTTTTCCCTTTGTATTCTTGTCTTACTCTTGTCTTAACCATACTGTTACTTCCTTCAACTATCACTTGTCATAGTTTATCCCTATGTATCAATTTAGGCAATGCCTTACTATCTCATTTTATCTCGATCTATCAGTCCTCTCTGAGTCATTTTCTTTGGCTTATAGTTCCTTTCTAACTAATTCTACTATTCCAGTATCGTCCTCCTAGTTTCTATTGCCATTAACTCAGCAATTAACTTATTTCTCGAGGTCAGCCATACTTGTTTAGTCAACTCTCATCATTGTTGCGAGGACAACCTTTCAAGACATACTATAGCCCTATATCTCATTCTCCTCTTATTTCTAGGAAAATTTGGGCAGAGTTTCCTCTCTATTTCTTACTATCTCAATACCTGCACGCAGAAAATACCAACAGTACCTCACAGGGCACACACATATATATATATATATATATATTTATATTCATATTGTATAACATCTCAGCCACACAGGGCACATATATATAGTCATATCATCTCATATCGCAGCCGCACAGGGTGCCCACAATTAACAGTATGGAAATGAACTTACCTGTTATGTCCATTCGAGCTGCACCTGTTATACTTTCCTGTTTACCTTTCCCTTCACTTTTCAATTGTATCTGTCAATCGCATTTCAATACCTTACCTGACATAGGGCTTTCGTGCCTTTGCTTACCTGCGTGCTTCATAACATCCAATATTGTCCATTAGTTTCTTCTATCGGCGTTGTCTTCCTGCTAAAATCGCAGGTTAGTATGAGGAATTTCATTTCCTATAGCTCGGCTCTATCGCACGATCTTAGATATGAAAGAAAGTAACATCTTAAATGTCCTGTAGCCTCCTGTCTATAGATGTGGTGCACAACACACCAATAGACAAGACTCTACTAGACACGGTCTGTAGACATTCCAAGGACGAACTGCTCTGATACCACTTCTATCATGACCCAACCCCGTAGGCCATGACTGGGGTCCGACCTGGACCCTCTTATGCGTATTTATCAACTACACTTAAGTTGAATCATGTGTGATGTGATACTATATGCAAAAACCCCAATAGTTTAAAACTTTTTCATGTACATGTAGCCTCTTTCATTTGTATCATATCATGAAAGGGCACGCGAGCCGACAAGGCTGCTATAACAAAAACATTCACAACATATCGAATAGACAACACCGAAACTAACTCACAAACAACCCACATATACATATGTCTACAGACCTCTAAGAATAGTAGCAGCAATATATGGCGGGACAAGGCCCCCGCCGTACTCCTGAATGTACAAATATATACATTAAGTGACCAACATCAAAATTTAGGCTCCAGAACAGAGAAGCACTTCCGACACAGCTGAGAGGAACTCCTATGCTGATGGATCTCCAGAATAAACATCTGTACCTGCGGGCATGAAATGCAGCCCCCCCCCCCCCCCCCGAGAAAAAAGGGGTCAGTACGATATATGTACTGAGTATGTAAAGCATAATACATCGTAACTGAGATCATAACTAAAATAGGGATGCAGGGGACAAGTATAATAACTAAATGAATTACTGTACCTACACCTTAGGACACGTAAATCATACACATAATCATATGCTGTGCCCGACCCTCTAGTGAACTCGGTGTTATAATCACTTCTTCATAATCACATATCATTATATCATAATGCATTTCATTTCATCATATCATCGTATACGGTATCATACCATCGTATACGGTATTATCTTATCATGTATATCATCGTATCACACCCGGTTCACTACGGGGCTCAGGGTCACAATGTATTGCTTTAATCTCATATGCATGCCTACATAAAGTATCCGGCCCTTTAGTGAGGGACTCGGTGAATGGAGTGGTGTACGTCTATAGCGTACCATCATAATATACATATGTACCCGGCCCTCTAAGGAGGGACTCAGTGTTCCTTCCTTATTTCACCACATATACTATCATATTACTGCCGGCCCGGGACTCGATGAATAATCGTATCGTCATAACATATAACATATATCACACCTCACGTACGGCATCATCTCCTCATGCGTGGAACTATACACATCCGGCCCAGGACGTGGTGAAAGAAGTAGTAACACTATGCACGATAACATATCCCAGCCCATCGTGGGACTCGAGGAAGGATGGGTTACAGTATGCAAGAGTAGAGTAGTGAGAAACCATATGCAACTAAGTCATTATCTAAGACTCGATGAAATAGTCAAGTGAACCGTCACCTAAAGACTAGGGGAGTAATTATCCGAGGTATCCCTTTAGATGTCATTAGGTCTTATATCAGTTGGAGCTTCAGGGATCACAAACATGCATCAAAATAATGCCACATAGTTCATGCAATCAGAAATATAGTATATGCAATCAGAAACACAATTTATCTAGTCAAAGACTCAACTCATGCAATCAACGACATTTATCATTTTAGAGCCTCTAAAAAGAGGAGCTGGTACCTCTACTTTCTATTCATTATATAGCAGGCTCGAGAATAGTAGTTTGACTACTTTCAGACTCTTAATGTTCAAGACTGACTACAAGTCACGAGTTACAATCAGAGCTCATAAATGGAATTACCTCTAAACCTATATCATATACCATTTCACTTAAAGTTAAGCCATTCCAAAGGAAAGAAGAAATAGGCTTTACATGTACTAGTTTTTATCACATAGAAGACAAAAAGGCAATGACTCAGCTATTGCAGAAATTCTAATATCACGAAGTAAACAAGAGTCTCGACTCATACTCAGGGCTTTACGAATGGATTAAATCCCAAATATCATATACATATCATTCATAACTTATATCTAAGACATGCCAAAAGAAAAGAAGAATAGTTCTACATATCTATTCCAAAAACACGCCAAAGGAAAGCTTCACATACCTTGTATGGACTTCTCTTAATCACATCCACATCGTTGTCCTCGAAACCTATTTAACATGGAAGTAATATAAGTATTAACAACCTTGGACTTTTTAGCAACTTAGACTACCCACGAGTATTTATAACATTCATCCCTTCGCTCGCCTTCTCGACTAGTTCCTTAACTAGTTAGGATGTTAACGAAAATCGGGCAGCACCTCCCCCATAATGTGCCCTATACGAATTCCCAACCATGTCCTTATCACCTGCAGTCAACCAACAATGCAACCAGCAGCCCATACATATACATATTACGACCAAAATTACACAATATAAACCCCAACAATTTACTCGAAACTAAGATACCAAAACTAGAGTTTTTAATCTTTCTTTCGCGAATTCTTTAATTGCAAAGCGGAGGGTCATGTGGATGCAACCATCAGCTCCCACACCTAATTTATATAAATTTTAGACCCTGCAACACGCCACAACACAACCAGTAGCAGCCCCTACGCGTACAACACCTTATTTCGACAACAACTTAACTATAGCGATTCTAAATTCGTTTATTTCGAACGCCGAACTTTTCAAACCTTTTTCCTAACTTCCAGAAGGTCCTAAGGTGTGTAATACACCATAATTTAACATTATAAACTTAAAATTAGAGGGTAAGAACTTACCTTTCCTGAAATTGGCTAGAACTCGACAAAATTGCGCCTCGGAAATATTTTCAGCATGCTGTAACGTCGTGGCAGCTTGCTGTCCGTTTTTTTGCTGCACCAAATACTAATGTTGTACTACTAATACTTCCATATCATTGTATTATATGCTAATTAATTAATTTACGGAATGAAAACGAGACTTACCTATTTTTCTCCCAAAGCCGTCGCAAGTTTCTCTCCTTAGCTTTAGGGTTCTTTGTTCACGTTGCTGCTGGAAATTTTGATGAACAAGCTGAAGATTTTTGGATACATATCAACTAATATAGGTGGTCCGAAGGGGTGACACGTGTCAGCCCCAAAGGATGACACATGTCAAGCCATGATTGGCCACCGTGTCATGCTGCCAATTAGGGGCTGCCATGTGGCAGCGGGGTCCACCTCCCCCAAGCAGCTGCATCACCTACTTGACCCTAAGTAGGTGCATCTGCTTGCTTGAGGTGCTGCCACGTGTCTCTCCTCCATTGGCTGCCACGCGTCGTCTTTTTCCCTTCCTCGCGGGTTCGTAATTTCGTCTCACTTTAAGAGCCTATGTAATCCGTACTATGTAAGCTTGATATATCCTTAAGCAACTTAAGTGTATAAGACTCTTAACTTAGTGTCTTACGTAGGTAAATCGAGTCCTACGACTCATTTCTTAGCCTTCAACTCTTTCCGGATTCTTATGACTCTATCTCCAACCTCCCTTCTCACGAGGTATGACAATCTTCTTTCCTTAGAGTTGTTTGATAGTGTTGTAGCTTATACGGCTCACATGATAGTGTCTAAGGAACTTAAGAAGACGTTCCGAGCTCAAGAGTGTGGGGTGTAACACAGGGCCCCCGCCGTACCCCTGAATGTACAAATATATACATTAAGTGACCAGTATAAAAAATTAGGCTCCAGAACAGTGAAGCACTTCCGACACAGCTGAGAGGAACTCCTATGCTGATGGATCTCCAGAATAAACATCTGTACCTGCGGGCATGAAACGCAGCCCCCTGGGAATGGAGGGTCCATACGATATATGTACTAAGTATATAAAGCATAACGCCTCATAACTGAGAGAACAACTAAAATAGGGATGCAGGGAACAAGTATAACAGTTCATAAGGCACCATACCTGCATCTTATAACATAAGGGCATGTACACCATCTTCATATACTGTATCCGGCCCGCTAGGGGACTCGGTTTTACTATGTCATCGCATATGATGTCGTGTCATATGTTATGATTACATTATTATGTTTTCACATGCATGCCTAGCTATCATTATATATCATACCGTACTCGACCCAGTATGGGTCTCGGTGTTATAATCATATTATCACATACCATACCTGGCCTATTAGGGACTCGGTGTTATCATCATATCATCATATACCGTATCCGGCCCTTTAGGGTACTCGATATTATAATCATATCATCACATACCGTACCCGACCCATTAGGGGACTCAGTGTTATCATCATATCATCATATACCATACCCAGCCCTTTAAGGGACTCGGTGTCATAATCATCATATATAAGTAGATCATTATCTGAGACTCACTAAGGTAATCATACTGAACTATCATTCGTGGATCAGAATAATAATCATCTCAAGTGCCCTTTGAGTGCCACTAGGGCTATATTAAGTGAAGTCTCAGGAATTATAGACATATTTTAGGGTAATGCCAACCGGCTTAAGGAAATCATAAACATGTGTCA
The DNA here is from genome assembly GCF_947179165.1 of Solanum dulcamara. NCBI lineage: Eukaryota > Viridiplantae > Streptophyta > Magnoliopsida > Solanales > Solanaceae > Solanum > Solanum dulcamara. Next base: position 24,669,245 of record NC_077244.1, read on the forward strand.
TCACAGAGTCCTTAGGAATAGGAGTTCTAAGTCCCATTATTAATCGACATATAGACGGTTCAGGGAAGGTAGCTCAACTACGATGAGAGTTTTCATGCCAAGGAGTGAATATGAGACATATAGCATATTTGGATCTTAAGAATGGACTTACTCTAGAGCTCATATCATATATCGTTTTCTTTAAGGCATGTCAAAAGAAAAAAAGGGTAGGCCTCACCTGTTTGTCCCTTCCTATCCCAAAGGAGTTTGAGAGACAATAATTCACCTATCGTAGGCATCCTGGTATTCAGCAGTGGATAAGAATCAAGAGGTATGCTCGGGACCTTATGAATGGGATTATCCCCACTTGCATACGCAGATATACATCTTGCACTTCTATCACGGATATGCCAAGAGCAAGGAATTAGCTTTACGTACCCTCTACTTTCCATTATCTAGGAGACCGTAAGAGACACTAACTCAATTAGCATAGGAGCTTTCACCTCCAGAAGTAGGTAGGGGTCGTGAATCATATTCGGAACTTCGTGAGTAGATTCGTCCCCACATGTTATATGCATATCATATTTAGGACTAAGACACACCAAGAAAAGGGAAGGATATCCTTACATACTCATCACTTCCTAACCTATGGAAGGCTTGAGAAGTCCTATTTCAATTACTGTAAGAGTGCTTTCTTCAAGAAGTAAATGAGGACCGTGAATTATGCTTGGAATTTATGAGTAGATTAACCCTCTATCTCATATCATTCATTACTTAACTAGAAGACATGCCAAAAGAAGAAACAAGATGGGCTTTACATACTTATGCCAAAAACATGCCAAAAGAAAGCTTCACATACCTTGTCTGAATTATTCCTTATCCTGTTTGCCTCGCCGTCCTTTGAATCTATTCAATATAAAATTAATATGAATATCAACCCCTTTTACTTCCCAGCACCCTAGGTTACACCTTCGTATTAATGGAATCTATTTCCTTAGTTATTTTCCCGTCTAGTTCTGTTATTTGCTAAGGCGTCGACGAAAATTGGGCAGCACCTCCCCTATAATGTGCCCTATCTAAATTTCCAATTAGGTCCCTAAGACCTATAGACAACCAACAACAACAACCTGCAACAATTCACACCAACAATATACAACATAAACTCCAAACGACTTATTCAAAAATACGATATCACAATAGGGCATCTAGCCTTTATTTTGTAACACCTTTAACTATACGAAACGAGGGGTCGTGTGGCTGCAACCATAAGCATCCACACCTCTTTTAGAATTCATTTAGGCCCTGCAACAATACATTACACCATATAAACCCCAAACGATTCACTCAAAGCTATGATACCAAAACTAAAGTTTTTAATCTTTCTTTCGTGAATTCTTTAATTGCACAGCGGAGGGTCGTGTGGATGCAACCAGAAGCCCCCCATGACCTTATTAACATACATTAAAGCACCACAATACCTCACCACCCGAACAGCAGTCACACACCACAAGCGCAACGCATTATTCGATTACAATTAACTATAGCGATTCCAATTTCGCTTATTTTGAACGCCGAACTTTTCAAACCTTTTACCCAACTTCCAGCAGCCCCTAAGGTGTGTAATACACCCTAATTTAACATCATAAACTTCAAATTAGAGGGGAAAAACTTACCTTTCCCGAAATTGGCTAGAACTTGCCGAAATTGTGCCTCAGAACTTTTTTTAGCGCGATGTAACGCGGTGGCAGCTTGCTGTCCGATTTTTATTGCACTAAACTTCAAATTTTATACTACTAATACTTCCATATCATCATAGTATACGCGAAGTAATTAATTTATGGAGCAAAAGTGGGACTTACCTATTTTTCCTCCCAAAGCCGTCACTTTTTCTCCTTAGCTCTAGGGTTTATTTTTCATTTGCTTTGGCTGAAGTTTTGGGGAACAATCTGAAGTATTAGTCATATATACATATATATAGGCGGTCCTAGGGTGTGACACACGTCATCCCCTAGAGGTGACATGTGTCCAGCCCCTATTGGGCCACCGTATCTACATGATAAAGGAGGGGCTGCCACATGGCAGTGGGGCCCACCTTCCCCAAGCAGATGGGTCACCTACTTGACCCCAAGGAGGTGGGTCACCTTCTTGCTTGAGGTGCTACCACGTGTCACCCTCTCATTGGCTGCCCCACATCATTTTTCTTTCTTCCTCGTGGGTTCGTAATCTCATCTCACTTTAAGAGCCTATATAATCCACGCTTCGCAAGCTTGGTACGTACTCCAATAGCTTAAGTATGTAAGACTTCCAAGTTAGTATCTTACGTAGGTAAATCAAGTCCTACGACTCATTACTTGGCCTTCAATTTCATTCGGATTCTTATGACTCCATTTCCAACCTTCCTTCTCACGAGGTATCACAATCTTCTTTCCTTAGAGTTGTTTGATAGTTTCGTAGTTTATTCGGCTCACATGATAGTGTCTAAGGAACTTAAGAAGACATTCTGAGCTCGAGAATGCGGGGTGTAACATCCTTCCCCCCTTTAGAACATTCATCCCCGAATGTTAAATAACATTTCCCTTAAGACTTCATGCAAATTGTTGGGAGTTTCCTTTCTACTGGAATAACATATATTTTCATCCAAGTAATTAATATACGAGTTCCAGGACTGGGGGTTATCTGTAGACATCGGGAATAGGTACGGACACCTATGTTTCATGTCCTCTTCAACCTCCCAGGTTATGTCTTCACGATTCTTGTTCCACCACAGTACCTTGACGGAAGCTATGTCCTTAGTTCGCAACCCGTTTAATCTGCTGATCCCGAATAAAAATGGGTTGCCCCTTATAGGATGACTCCCTGTTACGTGGACCTCCTCCACGGGAAATATTCTAGGAGCATCGTTTACATTCTTACGATGATTGATCTATGAAAACTAAATGTATTGTTTCAAATCGGACGGTAGGTCCCACTCATAGGCTGCTTTATCTATTCTACAAATGACCTGAGAAGGATCAATGTATCCCCTTCTTGTTGACTCTAGGCTTCTAATCGATAGCTTGTCCCGGATTAAGCTTTACTTCATCCATAATGTACTGGATCCCCTCTGGGCCTATCCATTAATCAAAGTGCAAAATATCGTGCTAAGATTCACTTGTGTTCCCAATCCTTACCGTAACGATTTCCAGCGATTAGCCATATGTTGAACTTCCCCTTCTGAGATAATAGATGTGGGAACCCCGTGAAATCTTATTGTTTCCTTTCTATGTCATCTCGTATAACCCTTAGCTGAATATACCTTCCTAATTGGAGGAAAATGGGTTAATTTTTTCAGCTTATCTACCATAACCCATATGAATTTATACTTCCGTAGAGTGCGAGGTCAGCCTACATTAACCGCTTTCCATTTCTGAGTCGGGATTCCCATCCCCCGTAATAGGCTATCAAGCCTCTGATGCTCCTCTTTGTTTAAGCCATTATACAACTCCTATTATTTCAACTTGTAACATCTTAGGTTTGCTATCTTGCTATTTTACTCAGATCTTCCTTCTAGTTTTATTACCACACATTATACTATAATTCTTACGCAAACATGTGTAGGTACGTAGAGCCATTCAGAAAATGATTTAGTGTCGCTATACTAGTGGCTTACCTCCTTCAGTCGAGGTCAGGGCTCTGCTATGACTTTTGTCCTTAATACCGATTATATCTTAATAGTTCTGCCTCAAACCATCTTACACTTTTCTTTAATAGATTCTAAATATGGCAATCACATTGCTATTACTCACTTTATTTTATCGAGTAATCATTTGACCTCGCTCTTAGTATGCCAATATTCGTAAGCTGCACAACTATTCTTGTGCCATTTTCACGAGGTGCATTGTATTTCAGTCATAATCTTTTCTGCTCTTGGTTTACTCTGTTCTATATGTGTCATTGTACTAACACGCCTTTATAATCTCTTTTTTTCATACTTATTTCGTTCCCTTTCTCACTTCCTAGGGGGTCACCCATCCCAGTGCTACCCTCATCCAAGTTCGATTAACTTCGGAGTTTTGACGGAATCTGGTGCATTAGTGCGGGTATGATCACGTCCATCCCTTATGGGGTCTCATTTGAAGTTTAAGCGTTCCCATTTACATACGATAGCATCAGTCGATTTTCTCTTACGCTTATACTTCTCTTGTTCACTTCTCCCCTTTTATGGTGTACCTATGTCATCCTCCGTTTATTTTCAGCTATTCACATGCGAATGATTCCACTCCAACCTATTTAACGTGCTGCACCATATCTACATGTTCTGTTAAATCTTCCATATATTAGGTTGCCTTTATAGGAAACCCTAGCACAATCGTAGGGTGCTTTAGTATTTGGAATATATCGTATAGAATCTCATCTAAGGATTGATACTCGAGTAATATCCATAATGTAGCAGTGCATTCAAAGTCACATTCCATTCATCCCAATTAGTAATTAGCGAGGGCTCATAATTGGTGCAAATTCCCCATTCGAATATACTTATACTTTAATGACTCATGTTTCAAGCTTCGTCATTATACTAACTTTATTCCTGTGGATACAACTTATTCTTCTAATAACCTTGTAATGCAGCAATTGTTCTTCAAATTGACATACCCTCTTCTTGCAGGATCTCACTAATCATCAAGGTGGAGTCACGTATATTAACTTCGTTATGCCTCATGAGCTTTCATCTTTGTCGTGTACCTGATGCTCACTTTTAGTTTTTACTCGAAATCTCATCAATTTTACTTTAATAGCGGTCTTTTCTTTCCCTTTTATTTTTAGGAAAATTTGGACAGAGTTTCCTCTGTATTTCTTACTATCTCTACACCTGCACACAGAAAATACCAACAATGCCTCACCGAGCCAACATTTATGTTCATATCATATCATACCGTAGCCACACAAGGCTCCCAATATCAATGCATATATATTCCAAAAGAAAATTAATAATATACCTGTAACCACATTTGGTGGCGCCTCTTGGCCTTGTCTACTAGAAAGGGTGTATATGCAATTTGAAGGGCCACTGAATCTCGAAGCTCCGCCACGACCTATACCACGGCCTGTTAGTATCTGCAGACCCCACCCCTTAGGGCGCATAGACACAGAAGAATAAGGACCGGCAACCTACCCAGTAGGCTAAACTGCGCTTTCCGTCCTACCCTTGGATGGGCACTCCATCATAACATGGCCCTGACGGCTGCAAGCAAAACAAGCGTCGGTGGCAAAACGGCATTCCGCAAAATGAAACCTACTGCAATGAGAACATTGGGGCAAAGATAGCCTTGATTGACGCGGACCCCTGTTCGTTTGTGAGCCTGAAACCCTAGAGCTCTGACTAGCTCCTGGATACATTGTGCTATCAAATCTACTACCTGGGAACTACAGGGGTGTACTCTGGGCCGGTTGAGAAGGGTATCTACCATACTGTTGAGGCTGCCCGCCTCAAAAGCCACCATAATAACCGGCTGATTTAGTCCTCTTACGTTAGCCTTTGCCAAAATTTCTCTCGAGATGTCGTCCTCTGTGCTGATCTTCCACCCCTTGTGCGTACGCCTGTACCCGGGCTGTTACACCCCATACTTTTAAAATCGGAATATCTCATAAGTTCCTTAGACATTATCATATAAGCTGGATACGCTACGACACTCTCAAATGACTCTAAGGAAGGGGGAATAGGATACCCCATAGTAGAGAAGGTTGGAAATGGAGTCATAAGAATCTGGAAGGAATTGGAGGCCAAATAAAAAGTCGTAGGACTCTATTTACCTACGTAAGCTACTAACTTGGAAGTCTTACATACTTAAGCTATTGGAGTACGTACCAAGCTTGCGTAGCATGGATGACATAAGCTCTTAAAATAAGATGAGATTGCGAACCCACGAGGAAGAAAAAAAAATGACGCGGGGCAGCCAAAGAGAGGGTGACACGTGGCAGAGTCGCCACGGCGTTCAAGTCGATCTAGAAAAGTTTCGAGGCACAATTTCGGCAAGTTCTAGCCAATTTCGGGAAAGGTAAGTTCTTCCCCTCTAATTTGAAGTTTATGATGTTAAATTAGGGTGTATTACACACCTCATAGTCTGCTGGAAGTTGGGGAAAAGTCGTAAAAAGTTTGACGTTCGGAATAAACTAAATTGAAGTCGCTATAGTTGAATTGGTGTCGAAATAAAGTGTTGTTCTTATGAGGTGCTGCAGAAGGGGTGTGGCTTGTGGTTGGGTCTAAATATGTTCTAAATGATGTGAGGGAGCTGCTGGTTGAAGCCACAGGACCCCCCGCTTCGTACGGTTAAAGGTTTGGCAAAATAGAAACTAGAAACCCTATTTTGATATCGTATTTTTGAGCGAGTCGTTTAGAGTTTATGTTGTATATTGTTGGTGTGAATTGCATATACATATGTTGCATGTTGTTTTTGTTGGTTGGCTGTAGTGTTTAGGGATCTAATTGGAAATTTGGATAGGGCACATTATAGGGGAGGTGCTGCCTAATTTTCGTTAACGCCTTAACTAGTTAAAGAACTAGTCGAGAAGGCGAGCGAAGGGATGAATGCTATGAATACTCGCAAGTAGTCTAAGTTACTGAAAAGTCTAAGGTTTTTAACACTTGCATTACATCCGTGTTAAATAGGTTTCGAGGACAACGACGTTAACACGATTAAGGAGAGTCCACAAGAGGTATGCATTTAAAGCTTTCTTTTGGCATGTTTTTGGCATAAGTATGTGAAGCTTCTCTTGGTATGTTTTTGGTATAGGTATGTAAAGCCTATCGTTTCTCTTTTGGCATGTCTTAGATGTAAGCAGGATATGATATGAGCTTTGGGGGTAATTTCATTCCCATGTTCTAAATATGACTTCAGGACCCTCACTCAATTTTGAATGTTAAACTTGAAAGTAGTAAGCTGCTATCTTCGAGTCTTCTATATGACTATATAAAAATTGATTCGACTAAGCTCTTATTCGTAAAAAAGAAAGGCACTGAGATAACCAATGCTCGGACTACTATAAGATATTTTACATTGGTATATGTCTAAGATTTCCAAAAACTCCTTTCTACATAGTCCTTAGTGACAGTTAGAGAGTATACGTCAGATACCTTCTGCCCTGATCCCTAGGTGATGGTTCACTTGATGACTTCATTAAGTCTCAGATAATGATTTAAACTGTGTCTTGTTTCTCACTACTCTACTCGTGTATACTGTAACACTTCCTCTCCGAGTCCTGAGCCGGTTGTCAGATTCGTGCAATTCACTGCATTGTTCACCGAGTCCCTCGCTAAAGGGTCGACATCCGTATGTATATATATGATGGCCTGGGGCCTGATACTGATACTATGATGATATGTTGTAATATTTTGACGATGGCCTGGGGCCTGATACTGATACTATGATAATGTGTTGTAATAAGGTGGCGATGGCACGTGGCTTGATACTGATACTACATATATGATTCACCAGACCCTTGAAAGGGCCGGTTATATTGAAAATTTGAGCATGCATGTTTTTGTGATTCACAGAGTACTGGTACATGTTTCTAATTTTATAATTGGTTCCTCTGCTCCTCTATTTTGGATATACCTCCAGTTGTACTATGTTACGTTTTACATACTCAGTACATATATCGTACTGACCCCCTTTTCTCGGGGGGCTGCGTTTATTCCCACAGGTATAGATACAGGTTTTGGGAGTCCATCTGCTTAGAATTCCATGCAGCTCAGCTGGAAGAGGCTCCATTGTATCGGGGCCTAGTTTTTGATACTTTCCACTGATGTATAAAATTGTTGTCTATTCGGGGGTATGGCGGGGCCCCTATCCCGCCATATATTGTCATTTATATTTTTAGAGGTCTGCAGACATGTATATGTGGGTTGTGTATGTCAGTTTGATTCAGCTGGGTCTACATGATAGATGATATATGTTATTATGTGATGGCAGCCTTGTCGGCTTGCGTGCCCTATCATGCTTTGATTCAAATGAAAAGGGCTACAGGTTTATGAAAATATTATTGCCCAGTGGGTATCTGTTACATGATATTGTTTATTTTTAGTTCAATGTGACCACAGCTGATAGATATGTATACGGAGGATCCAGGTCGGACCCTAGTCGCAGCCTACGGGGTTGGGTTATGACAGAAGTGGTATCAGAGCAGTTTGTCCTCGGAGTGTCTGCAGACCGTGTCTAGTAGAGTCTTGGTTATCGATGTGTTGCGCGCCACATCTATAAACAGGAAGCTACAGGATATTTGGGATGTTACCTTTCTTCTACATCTACTATCGTGCTTTAGATCTGAGTCATAGGAAAATTCCTTATACTAACCTTGGATCTTAACAGAAGGACGACACCAACAGGAGGAAGTAATTGACGACATGGAAAGTTACGAAGCATGTAGGTAAGTAAAGTAAAGCCATGGAAGATATCCATTGGGTAAGGTATTGAAGTACTATTAAAATGTAAAGTTCAAACCTAAAAGGAAAGCAGACAGAAAGTGCAACAGATGCAGTTTGAAGTTGGACATATGAGGTAAGTTCAGTATTTTTATATTATTGTTGATGTTGAAAGCCCTATGTGGCTGTGATATGAGATGACAATGAAAGCCCTGTGCGGATGTGATATGATATGTATATATATGTGTTGGCCCTGTGAGGCATTGTTGGTATTTTCTGCATGCAGGTTGTGGGATAGAAAGAAGTATAGAGGAAACTCTACCAAAATTTTCCCAGAACAAGGAGAAGGGAATGGAACATAGATTTTTGAGATGTCTGGAAAATTGATACCAAGTACCCCTATCGTGTTTAAATAAAGTTGTAAGAGGTACCCTTCAGGTCGTCGATAAGGGGAACCCTTTTACTTGATGAATTTTATCTCGGAGGAACAAAAACTTATTTAAGTAGTAAAGTTCAGACTATGGTATCTCCAGCCGTATTTGTACTGTAGGAATATAAACAGAGGGCTCAAGATGAAGGATAAGAGGTCCTGTGAATGAGTTTCACTCTTTTTGAAAGCCCTCAACTCCTATTGTAAATTAGATGAGTTGTTCACAACTCGAGATAAACTCAGAAGGGGACCAGCTAGGGCAAGTATTAACAGGGAAGTACTGTGATGTTTAAGAGGTTCTGATTTCTTCCAACAATGGTTGGAAAATGATTTATGATAACAGTTTATAGTTCTCCACTGACTAATTGGGGAAAGAACTTCTAACAGAAGCACCTCAAAGAGATGTCAGGAACTGAACACGAATACGAATTAAAAGGGGGATATGTAAGTTTGAATTGAACAGTGTGATACGAGTATGTAGGGATAAAGTGGAACCACTAGTAAGAGACACTTAGAACCCGTTGACTAAGTTAAAGGCCTGCATTGAGAACGCAGTAAGAGCATGGGGCTTAAGATACAAAAAAATGACGCGTATGCACAACGTCGCCCCAAAAATAGTGGAACCCTTAAGGGACGAGGATGGAAAACTTAAGGAAGACATGGCGCAATTTCTATTCGCCCCAAGAAGCAAAGGATATAGGTTGGGATAAAGCTACTACTTCAAGAAAACCTTAAATAGTTATCGTCGGAATACTAGCACTGCCTAATTGGAATTGAAACGACTACAGGTGCGAAGTAATTCTGGGAAAAGGAAAAGTAGAAGGTGACCTTGGATGAGTTGTTCCTTGGGTCACATTATTCAAGTACCGATTAGCAGACAAGACATCACATTAAATATGGAAAGGTTCTCGTCGCTTCATAAATTAGCCACGGCTCTGTACGCGGATAGTTTGATTATAAAATATGAAGATAGACGGAGACATGATGCAGTGCCAAGTAGATTGGAGGAGGAGATTGGGCAAAATTGAGACTAGACAAAGAGACATAGAGCAAGGTACAAGCAGATGAAAGTATGAGTACCCTCTAAAGGGGGGAAGTTAATGAGAAAATGTTAAAGGTAGGAGAAGGCAATTGATATAGCAATATATGTGAGAAAGACATCTAAACGTCAATAAGGTATCTTGCTGAACCAAGTTAGAAAGGTCTGGAAGCTACCAATAATTGGATGGAAGCCAGAATGCTACATAGGGTAGTGCTAAGAAGTTTCCAACAAGACTCGGAACAACATAAAACTAGAAGGCAGCTGCGTATAAAAATAGAAGAGTGTAACCATGAAAGCATATCAACCAACTTAAGAGACATTACGAAGGATAATGACAGCATGCTAGACCAAAAGCCAAAATGTTGGTTATAGAGTTAGTCGCAAATGATGTTGCGATAGATAAATAACCAAAGAAAAAGGAATAGAAAGCCTCCTGTGGTAGAAAATGAGGAGAACACAAAGTGAATAGAGGATAGTGAAGCTAGAAGTCTACGCCGATACTGGATGCAAGATAACAGATGAAAGGATCGGGCAAAATATAAAGACTCGCGAGACAATGCTCAGGTAAATCTGGAGCTAAGTTGAGTGCCCCACACATTATGGCAAGGATTACCATGAAATGCGACACGAAGACTTTCCAGGAAGGTCACCCATCCCAGTATTACTCTCACCCCAGCACGCTTAACTTCAAAATTCTGATGGAACCTAATGTGTTAGTGCTGGTATGATCGTGCGAGATGGAAGCATCTGAACTAACGATGGAAAAATGACACAAGACTATGTTCCCAGAGTATTATACACTACGTTGCGGGTATTGTAAAAAGGATTTAAGCAAGACAAGAAGGATTAGCTAACTACTAACTGATGGCGCACTTAAATGCCATAGTTCGTCGACATAGTATTAGTTAATGATAGGCAAACGACGGAATAGCTATACGGGCCAGTGGGCGAGAGAATTTCGACACCACTTGGCAGCCAACTCTAAGGATTGAAAAGCAAAACCCAAAAAGGTAAGGGTACTAGTTGATATAATTTATGGAAGCCAAGAAGTAATACCCAAGGTTGGAAATTCCATAATATGACCAGGACTACAAGACTCATTCCACACTCCATCGACAGATGACTCTAAAGGGAATGTTACTGGTGGATTAACGATATTAGTCCCTGCTCTTTTGATCAAAGGTTACCTACTCCACCGAGAAGGTGTAAAATTGTAGAGTAAAAGAGTGGTAGGACCTTACGAAGTCCCCACAGCTATTGTCTTGGGCAAGGGAGCCCAAGTTGCAATTAATTATCGAGAGATACAAAGATAGGTTAAGCCAAACTATCGAGATGGAATTGGTACTACGGGTGACATAATACATGGCCACGATTGGGCCAAAGATCTCCCCCGACATTGAATGTATGATAAGGGAGAAAAAGGCGAGGTAAAACATGAGGACTAGCGAGATAACGCTAGGATACTTCTTGTACCCTCTCGTTATTTTGTAAGGAAGAAAATGACACATGATAATGTATCTAGAGGGTTACAAGTGGGGGTAAGGAAAGTGGTGAAAGAGTTTAAACGAAACTGGCAGAACTAGCTGGTTACTACAGGATGGCGAGTATATAAGCCAAAATTCCGTCAGAACTATACCAGATCATGTTAGAAAAAGCACAAAATGACTACGAGAGCCATTATATGAGGGGACTGCAACATTATTCGGTAGCCAACCCTAAGGATTGGGGAAAAAGAGGGGGAAAAGGACCTAAAAGATAGAATGCCAATTAAAGTTCTGGAAAGGGTCGAGAAGGACTATACGAGGCTAATGATTCCCAAGTTATCAATGTCATTACGCACCCATTTTATACTCTTTAAGAGTAGGGTGCTATATGGGCTATTGTAAGTAGGCTAATGAATCAGTCCATTTGCTTCCAATCAAAACACCTATGCTGCTGAAATTAGGGAGAGTTATAGAACATGGAGAATGGTAAGGTTCCGTGAGGTTTCCCCAGTTAATATCTCAGATAGAGGGACTTTAATTATGATTAACATCTAGAGATCAGTCCAAGAAGAGATTGGGAGCACAGACAGGTCTTCGTACCATATTTTCCTTTGAGCTGCTGAACAGACTGAGCATACTATCAGACGCTAGAACATATGTCATGAGCTGGTGTTGTTAACTTCAAAGATAGCTGGGATGATTATCTATCACTTATCAAGTTGCCTATAATAATAACTACTACTCCAGTATCCCAATGGCCCCGTACAAGATTGGTAGAGCAAGACGTGTAAGTCCCTTATTGAATGGGTCGATGTTAGAAAAGACTAAGCTGGTAGGCCAAACAGAATTAAACAAACTATGGACTAACAACCCAGTGTCGGCCGAAATGATGTATAGAGACATCAACATTCAGAGTTCAAAGTGATGATTGAATGTTCATAACGGGGTCACCCAGAAAAGGGAACTTGACCCAAAATATAGTAACCTGTATTAAGTTATTCATAAGGTGGGCAACGTGACTGGTAAGTTGAGCTTACCCCCTCATTTGGAAACTATACGCTCAGTCCCTCAGATAGAAATGCTTCGCAAGGATACTAACGAACCACCCAGGGTATATTCCATAAATGAGGTCGTGGAGATGGAATCCTATGAGGAAAAACCTATCGCCATCTTAGATCAGCAAACCAGAAAATCATAGACTAAAGACGTGCCATCCGTCAAGATATGGTGGAAAAACCAAAACCAGAAAGAGGATGATCAAGAAACTGAAGAGAACATGAAACACAAGTATTCACACCTGTAACCGATGTCTACAGGTAACCCCAACTCCTGAAATACGTATAGTAAATACTTGTATAGAAGTGTGTATTAGGGAAATAGGAAAGAATCTCCCTACAGTCTGTATAAAGTTCTAAGAAAAGTTTTGTTTAACATTCAAGGACGAATGTTCTAAAGGGGGGAAGGATGTTACACCCCACACTTTTAAACTCGGAATGTCTCATAAGTTTCTTAGACATTATCATATGAGCCGTATACGCTACGACACTATCAAATGACTCTAAGGAAGGGGGAATGTGATACCCCATAGTAGAGAATGTTGGAAATGGAGTCATAAGAATCCAAAGGGAATTGGAGGCCAAGTAATAAGTCATAGGACTCGATTTACCTACGTAAGCTACTAACTTGGAAGTCTTACATACTTAAGTTATTGGAGTACGTACCAAGCTTGCATAGCATGGATGACATAGGCTCTTAAAATAAGACGAGATTGCGAACCCACGAGGAAGAAAAAAAAAATGATGCGGGGCAGCCAATGAGAGGGTGACACATGGAAGCACCTCAAGAAAGCAGGTGAACCACCTTCTTGGGGTCAAGTAGGTGACCCACCTGCTTGGGGGAGGTGGGCCCCACTGCCACATGGCAACCTCTCCTTGCTTGCATAGATACGGTGGCCTAATAGGGGCTGGACACGTGTCCTCCTTAGGGGCTTACATGTGTCGCCTCCTATGACCACCAATATACATGTATATCATGAAATATTTTCAGTTTGTGTTCACAAACTCCTGCAGCAACATAGGAAACCAAAAATCCTAAACTAGAGAGAAAAAAAGGGCGGCCAAGGGAAAAAAAATAGGTAAGTCCTGATTTCGCTCCGTAAATTAATTATCTAGCATATACCAAGATGATATGGAGGTATTATTATTATAAAATCATGGATTTGTGCCGCAAAAATCGGACAGCAAGCAGCCACGGCGTTCAAGTCGCGCTAGAAAAGTTCCGAGGCACAATTTCGGCAAGTTCTAGCCAATTTCGGGAAAGGTAAGTTCTTCCCCTCTAATTTGAATTTATGATGTTAAATTAGGGTGTATTACACACCTCAGTGTCTGATGAAAGTTGTGGAAAAGTTGTAAAAAGTTCGACGTTCAGAATAAACTAAATTGAAGTCGCTATAGTTTAATTGGTGTCGAAATAAAGTGTTGTTCTTGTGAGATTGTGCTGCAGGGGTGTGGCTTATGGTTTCAGGGTATAAATATGTTCTAAATGAGGTGGGGGAGCTTCTGGTTTCAGCCACAGGACCCCCCACATTGTGCGGTTAAAGGTTTGGCAAAATGGAAACTAGAAACCCTACTTTGATATCGTATTTTTGAGCGAGTCATTTAGAGTTTATGTTGTATATTGTTGGTGTGAATTACATATACATATGTTGCAGGTTGTTGTTGTTGGTTGGCTGTAGTGTTTAGGGATCTAATTGGAAATTTGGATAGGGCACATTATAGGGGAGGTGCTGCCTAATTTTCGTTAACGCCTTAACTAGTTAAAGAACTAGTCGAGAAGGCGAGCGAAGGGATGAATGCTATGAATACTCGCAGGTAGTCTAAGTTGCTGAAAAGTCTAAGGTTTTTAACACTTGCATTACTTTCCTGTTAAATAGGTTTCGAGGACAATGACGTTAACACGATTAAGGAGAGTCCACAAGAGGTATGCATTTAAAGCTTTCTTTTGGCATGTTTTTGGCATAAGTATGTGAAGCTTCTCTTGGTATGTTTTTGGTATAGGTATGTGAAGCATATCTTTTCTCTTTTGGCATGTCTTAGATGTAAGCAGGATATGATATGAGCTTTGGGGGTAATTTCATTCCCAGGTTCTGAATATGACTTCAGGACCCTCACTCTCTTTTGAATGTTAAACTTGAAAGTAGTAACCATCTATCTTTGAGTCTTCTGTATGATTGTATAACAATTGATTCGACTAAGCTCTTGTTGGTAAAAAAAAAGGCTCTGAGATAACCAATGCTCGGACTGCTATAAGATATTTTACATTTGTATATGTCTAAGATTTCCAAAAACTCCTTTTTACATAGTCCTTAGTGACAGTTAGAGAGTATACGTCAGATACCTTCTACCCTAATCCCTAGGTGATGGTTCACTTGATGACTTCATGAAGTCTCAGATAATGATTTAAACTGTGTCTTGTTTCTCACTACTCTACTCGTGTATACTGTAACACTTCCTCTCCGAGTCCTGAGCCAGTTGTCAGATTCATGCAATTCACTGCATTGTTCACCGAGTCCCTTGCTAGAGGGCCGGCATCTGTATATATATATATGATGGCCTGGGTCCTGATACTGATACTATGATGATATGTTATAATAAGGTGACGATGGCTTGAGGCCTGATACTGATACTATGATAATGTGTTATAATAAGGTGGCGATGGCACAGGGCCTGATACTGATACTACATATATGATTCACCAGACCCCTGACGGGGCTGGCTATATTGAAAATTTGAGCATGCATGTTTTTGTGATTCACAGAGTACTGGTACATGTTTCTAATTTGATAATTGATTCCCTTGCTCCTCTATTTTGGATATACCTACAGTTGTACTATGTTACATTTTATATACTCAATACATATATCGTATTGACCCCCCTTTCTTGAGGGGCTGCGTTCATGCCCGCAGGTATAGACACAGGTTTTGGGAGTCCGTCAGCTTAGGATTCCATGCAGCTCAGCTGGAAGAGGCTGCATTGTATCCGGGCTTAGTTTTTGATATTGTCCACTGATGTATAAAATTGTTTTGTCCATTCGGGGGTACCACGGGGGCCCTATCCCGCCATATATTGTCATTTATATTTTTAGAGGTCTGCAGATATGTATATGTGGGTTGTGTATATCAGTTTGATTCAGCTGGGTCTATATGATATATGATATATGTTATTATGTTATGGCAGCCTTGTCGGCATGCGTGCCCTCTCATGTTGTGATACAAATGAAAAGGGCTATAGGTTTATGAAAATATTGTCGCCCAATAGGGCTCTGTTATATAATATTATTTTATTCACAGTTCAATTTGGCCACAACTGATAGATATGTATATGGGGGATCCAGGTCGGACCCCAGATGCGGCCTACGAGGTTGGGTCGTGACACAAGCGATATCTATGCCTAGCTGAGAAGCCATGGCCACACAACTATCAATTAAATAATAGTCCAACCCTATCACATAGCGATGCACCCTATCAGCCATATCAGCTACTATATCAGACGCATGCCTTGCCAACGAGTCAAACTCGAGGCTATAGTCTTTAATGCTTCTACCATTTTGCCTTAATTGTAAGAATTTATCAATTCTGTCTTGTTTCATTTCTGGAGGTAGAAAATGGCCAAAGAAGGCTTCCACGAACTCATCCTAGACTGTTGGAGGAGCACCCTCGCCCCTTGATAATTCCCAGGACTCATACCAATTAACGGCTATGTCACACAGCCGATATGAAGCCAATTCGACCAACTCAGTCTTTGAGGCCCTGATTATTCGCAATATACACTACATTTGTCGAATGAAATCCTGTGGATCCTCTACCAGTCTCGACCCGTGAAACTCCAAAGGGTTACAGGCCAGGAAGTCACAGACACTTAAGCTATCTTGTGTATTTGTATCATTTGCTCCTAACCCATGCCTTCGAGCCTGCCCTGCCACTATCCTACTCAATAATTGCACTGCATCTCTCATGGCCCTATCTTCTGGCCCTGGCTGTAGAACTGGAGGCTCAGGTATTGGAGCTTCAGGATCTGCCGCTGCTACTGTTCTGAGTTCCTCTGGAAGTGGCAGCATAGTAGAGCTTGCCGATTGTAGCACAATCCCTGGCATAGACTGGGCACGAGCCCTGGTAACTCTCGGGGTCTGACTAGATTCCCCCGCTACAAACTTGCCCTCTTATGCAGTCGTTGCTTCCTTTAGAGGCATCACTGTAAACACAATGATATGTTAATGAGAGATCATCCTAACAACATATCTCTATCGTACGATATAAGATAGAAAAGAGAGATAACATCCTAAATGTCCTGCAGCCTCCTATTTATAGGTGTGGTGCACAACACACTGATAAACAAGCCTCTCTAGACACGGTCTATAGACACTCCGAGGATGAACTACTCTTATACCACTTCTGTCATGACCCAACCCCGTAGGTCGTGACTGGGGTCTGACCTGGACCCCCATATACCTACCTATCAGTTGTAGTCATACTGAACTATGAACAAGGTGATACTACTCGCAAAACCCCAATGAGTTAAAACTTTTTCGTGCATGTATGGCCTCTTTCACTCGTTTCATAGCACATATGGGCATGCAAGCAGACAAGGCTGCTGTAACATAACTATATTCACAAAATGCCGTATAGGCACAATCGAAACGAACTCACAAATATCCCATATCCATATGTCTACAGACCTCTAGGAATAGTAACAGTAATATATGGCGGGACAGGGCCCCCGCCGTACCCCTGAATGTACAACTATATACATTAAGTGACCAGTATCAAAAATTAGGCTCTAGAATAGTGAAGCACTTCCAACATAGCTGAGAGGAACTCTTAAGCAGATGGAACTCTAGAATGAACATATGTATCTGCGGGCATGAAACACAGCTCCCTAGGGAACGGGGGGTCAGTATGATATATGTACTGAGTATATAAAGCATAACACCTCATAACTGAGAGAACAACTGAAATAGGGATGCAAGGAACAAGTATAACAGTTATTAATGCACTATACCTGCATCTTATAACATAAAGGCGTGTACACCATCTTCATATACTCTATCCGGCCCGCTAGGGGACTCGGTGTTACTATGTCATCGCATACGGCGTTGGGTCATATGTTATGATTACATTATTATGTTTTCACATGCATGCCTAGCTATCATTACATATCATACCGTACCCGGCCCGGTATGGGTCTCGATGTTATCATCATATCATCACATACCATACCTAGCCCATTAGGGTACTCGGTGTTATCATCATATCATCATATACCGTACCCGACCCTTTAGGGGACTCTGTCATGACCCAACCCCATAGACCGTGACTGGGGTCCGACCTGGACCCCCCGTATACCTAGCTATCAACTGTGGTAAAATTGAACTGTAAATAAAGTAATATTATGAAGCAAAGCCCCACTGGGTGATAACAATTTCGTAAACCTATAGCCCTTTTCGTTTGTATCACAACATGACAGGTCACGCAAGCCGACAAGGCTGGAATAACATAATATCATATATCATGTACCATGTAGACCCATCTGAATCACACTAACATATATAACCCACATATACATGTCTATAGACCTCTAAAAATATTAACGACAATACATGGCGGGACAGGGCCCCCATCGTAACCCTGAATAGACAAAATAATTCTTATACATCAACGGTCAGTATCAAAAACTAGGATCTAATACAATGGAGCCTCCTCCACCTGAACCGAGCAGAATCCTAAGCTGACGGACTGAGTATGTAAAACGTAACATAATACAACTAGAGGTATATTCGAAACAGAGAAGCAGGAGAACAATTTATCAAATCGCGAACATGTACCTGTACTTTGTGAATCATAAAAACATGCATGCTCAAATTTTTAATATAGCCGACCCCGTCAGGGGTCCAGTGAATCATATATATAGTATCAGTATCAGGCCCCATGCGATTGTCACCTTATTACAACACATCATCATAGTATCAGTATCAGGCCCCAGGCCATCATATATATACATACAGATGCCGGCCCTCTAGCGAGGGACTCGGTGAAAAATGTAGTGAATTGCACGAATCTGACAACCGGCTCGGGACTCGGAGAAGAAGTGTTACAGTATACACGAGTAGAGTAGTGAGAAACAAAAAAAAGTTTAAATTATTATCTAAGACTCAACTATATAAGAGGACTAAGCTATTGTCTAAGAATTCGAGCAGCAGTATAGTCATTCTAGTTGCCCTGTAAATGCCATTAAGACTATTCACTTAAGAATTCCAAAGTACTCGTCTTCGAATAATTTTATGACAAGGAGCCTATATATTTGTTACCTCTTTAACGTATAAAAGTTTTCAGAGAAAGTAGTTAAACTACTATAGAAGTTCAATATTCAGAAGTAATTAAGAGATGTTTAATAATAGAATTACCTCGGAGTTCAGATCAAATTTAACTTACAACTAAAACAAGGACATGCCCAAAAGAAGAAAGAGAATAAGTTCTATATAGTCTGTACTTTCCTTCAGGTGATCTTCATATACATATTTCGTACCCGGCCCTTCATGGGGCTCGGTGAACCACTATGGAATCGTTATCTCATTTTCGTATCAAATACATTTCACTCGGAATGAGAGATAGCTTCCCATACATTATATTCTTACACATAGAAGCCCTACTAGGCAATACTTAATCTTCACAGGAACTCTAATACTGAATAGTGGATAGGGGTTATGAGGCGTACTCGGAATTCTGGGAATGGAATTATCCTCGCACTTCATATACAATTCACTTAAGGCTAAACATTGCCAAAAGGAAAGAAAGATAGCTGTACGAACTTATACCAAAACATGCCAAGAGAAAGATTTACATACCTTTTGGGAGTTACCCTTTATCCTGCTCATCTCGTTGTCTTCTGAACCTATTCAATATGAAAGTAACATGAATATCAACTACTCTTAACTTTCCAGCATCTTAGGTTACGCCTTAATGTTAATGGAATCTATTTCCTTAGTCGTTTCCTCGACTAGTTCTTTAGTTTGTTAAGGCGTTAATGAAAATTGGGCAGCACCTCCCCTATAATGTGCCCTATCCGAATTTCCAATTAGGTCCCTAAGACCTACAGCCAACCAACAACAACAACCTACAGCAATTCATACCAACAATATACAACATAAACTCCGAACGACTTATTCAAAAATACAATATCACAATAGGGCATCTAGCCTTTATTTTGTAACGCCTTTAATTATACGCAATGGGGGAGTCATGTGGCTTTAACCAGCAACACCCTAGCCCATATTAGAACATATTTAGGCTCTGCAACAACACACCATACCCCTGCAGCAGCAACTCATAAGAACAATGCCTTACTTTGACGACAATTTGACTATAACGACTACAATCTTTATTCCGAATGCCAAGTATTTCTATGCCATTTTCATATTTCCAGCCACCTATAGGACATTTAACACACTTTATAACAATGCCATAAAGTCCAAATTAAAAGAAGAAACCTTATCTTACCCGAAATTAGCAAAAATTGTCAAATCGCAACTCAAAACTTCTTCAAACACGCTGAAATTGAGGGGGTTGTTTGTGCGTGTCATGACCCAACCCCGTAGGCCGCGAATGGGCTCCAAAATGGACCCTCTTATGCGAGTTTATCAGCTACACTTAAGTTAAACCATGTGTGATGCGATACTATACACAAAACCTTCAATAGTTTAAAACTTTTTCATGTACCTGTAGCCTCTTTCATTCGTATCGTATCATGAAAGGGCATGCACCGATGAGGCTGCAACAACATAACAAAATATCTACAACATGCCATTTAGTCAACGTCAAAACAAACTTATAAAAATCTCACATTCATATATCTATAGACCTCTAGGAATAGCAACAATAACATATGGCGGGACAAGGCCCCCGCCGTACCCCTGAATGTACAAATATATATATATTTAGTGGCCAGTATCAAAAATTAGGCTCTAGAACAGTGAAGCTCTTCCGACATAGCTGAGAGGAACTCCTAAGCTGACGGATCTCCAGAATGAACATCTGTACCTGCGGTCATGAAACACAGCCCCCCGAGAAAAGCGGGGTCAGTACGATATATATACTGAGTATATAAAGCATAACACATCATAACTGAGACCATAATTGAAATAGGGATGTAGGGGACAAGTATAACAACTTAACGAATTACTGTACCTACACCTTAGGACACGTAAATTATATACATCATCATATGTTGTGTTCGGCCCTCTAGTGAACTCGGTACCATAATTATTTACTCATATTCACATGTCATCGTATCATCATGTATTTCATTTCATCATATCATCGTATATGATATCATATCATCGTATACGGTATCATATTATCGTACGGTATAATCTTATCATGTATGTCATTGTATTATATCCAATTCACTATGGGGCTCGGGGTCGCAAATGTATCACTCTAATCTCATATACATGCCTACATAAAGTATCCGGCCCCTTTAGTGAGGGACTTGATGAATGGAGTAGTGTACGTCTATAGCGTACCATCATAATATACATACGTACCCGGCCCTCTAAAGAGGGACTCGGTGTTCCTTCCTTATTTCACCACATATACTATCATATTACAGCCGGCCCGGGACTCAGTGAATAATCGTATCGTCATAATATATAACATATATCACACCTCACATACGGTATCGTCTCCTCATGCGTGGAACTATACATATTCGGCTCGGGACGTGGTGAAAGAAGTAGTAAAACTGTGCACGATAACGTTCCCGGCTCATCGTGGGACTCGAGGAATGATGGGTTACAGTATGCACGAGTAGAGTAGTGAGAAACCATATGCAACTAAGTCATTATCTGAGACTCGATGAATCAGTCAAGTGAACCGTCACCTGAAGACTAGAGGAGTAATTATCCGAGGTATCCCTTTAGATGTCATTAGGGCTTACATCAGTTGGGGCTTCAAGGATCACAAACATGCATCAGAATAATGCCACACAATTTATGCAATCAGAAATATAGTCTATGCAATCAGAAACACAATTTATCTACTCAAAGACTCAACTCATGCAATCAACGACATTTATCATTTCAGAGCCTCTAAAAAGAGGAGCTGGTAGCTCTACTTACTATTCATTATATAGCAGACTCGAGAATAGTAGTTTGACTACTTTCAGACTCTTAATGTTCAGGAGTGACTACAAGTCATGAGTTACAATCAGAGCTTATAAATGGAATTACCTCTAAACCTATATCATATACCATTTCACTTAAAATTAAGCCATTCTAAAGGAAAGAAGAAATAGGCTTTACATGTACTAGTTTTCATCACATAGAAGACTAAAAGGCAATGACTCAGCCATTGCAGAAGTTCTAATATCAAGAAGTAAACAAGAGTCTCCACTCATAATCAGGGCTTTACAAATAGATTAAATCCCAAATATCATATACATATCATTAATAACCTATATCTAAGATACGCCAAAAGAAAAGAAGAATAGCTCTACATACTTATTCCAAAAACACGCCAAAAGAAAGCTTCACATATCTTGTCTGAGTTATTCCTTATCCTGTTCGCTTCATCGTCCTTTGAACCTATCCAACATAAAAGTAATATGAATTTTAACCCTTCTGAACTTTTCAGCATCTTAGGTTACACCTTAGCATCAATAGAATCTATTTCCTTAGTCGTTTCCTCGACTAGTTTTTTTAGTTTGTTAAGGCGTTAACGAAAATTGGGCAGCACCTCCTCTATAATGTGCCCTATCCAAATTTCCAATTAGGTCCCTAATACCTACAGACAACCAACAACAACAACCTTCAGCAATTCACACCAACAATATACAACATAAATTCCAAATGACTTATTCAAAAATATGATATTACAATAGGGCGTCTAGCCTTTATTTTGTAATGCCTTTCATTATACGCAACAAGGGGTCATGTGGATGCAACCAGAAGCATCCACATCCCTTTTAGAATGCATTTAGGCCCTGCAACAATACATTACACCCCTACAGCAACAACTCACTCAAAACTATCAAAACGTGAATTCTGGACAGCTTACCGTGTTACCTTGTCGCTTCGTTTCGAAGGGGTAATGGAGGAAAATAGGATTTATATCATGACCCAACCCCGTAGGCCGCGACTGGGGTCCGACCTGGACCCCCCATACACATATCTATCAGTTGTGGTCACATTGAACTGTAAATAAAATAATATATTATATAACAGAGCCCCACTGGGCGATACTATTTACATATACCTGTAGCCCTTTTTTGTTTGTATCACAACATGATAGGGCACGCAAGCCAATAAGGCTGCCATAACATAATAAAATACATCATATATCATGTAGACCCAGCTGAATCAAACTGACATACACAACCCACATATACATGTCTGCAGACCTCTAAACATATAAATGACAACATATGGAGGGACAGGGCCCCCGCCGTACCTCTAAATGGATAAAACAATTTCTATGCATCCATGGACAGTATCGAAAACTAGGCCTCGATATAATGGAGCCTCTTCCAACTGAGCTGCATGGAATCCTAAGCTGACGGACTCCCAAAATCTGTATCTGTACCTGCGGGCATGAACACAGCCCCCCAAGAAAGGGGGTCAGTACGATATATGTACTGAGTATGTAAAACATAATATAATAAAACTGGAAGCATATCTGAGATACAAAAACAGGAGATAAGATATCAATTCAGAAACCTGTACCTGTACTTTGTGAATTACAAAAACATGCATGTTTGAGTCATATCATATAGCTGGCCCTTTTGGGGGTCCGGTGAATCATCTCTGTAAAACCATCATGGCCCCAGTGCCATCACCACCTTATTACAACACATCATCATATATCTATACACGTATCCTGGCCCTCTATTGAGGGACTCAGGGAATAATGCAGTGAACTGTGCACGAGAACATATCTTGGCCCGTGACTCAGGGAAAGAAGCATTACAATATACACGAGTAGAGTAGTGAGTAACTATATGCAATTTAAATCATTATTAGAGACTTGACCGTATAAGAAGATTAAAATTTTATTGGAGGACTCGAGTAGTAGTGTAGTCATCTCGAGTGGCTTCTAAATGCCATTATGGGCAATATCAATTATAATCTCGGGGCTCCTAGACATGTACTAAAGTAAAGCCAAATCGCTCATGGAACCAGAAACATTTGTTGACAAATAGTCTGTAAGACTTGGAGCCTGTACATTTGTTACCTTTTTAACATATAAAACTTTCCAGGGAAATAGTTTGATTATTATAAAAGTCCGATATTCAGACGTAAATAAGAAATGTTAAGAATGGAGTTACCCCGGAACTCATATCATGTTTAACCTACAACTAAGACATGCCAGAAGAAGAAAGAGAATAAACTATATATAGTCTGTACTTTCCTTTATGGGATCTGCATACACATATTTCATACCCGGCCCATCATGGGGCTCGGTGAATCATTATGGCATCATAATCTCACTTTCGTACCAAATACGTATCAAGGGAAATGACAGATAGCTTTCCACACACTACTGTTTAACACGTAGAAGCCTTACTAGGCAATACTCAATCCTTGCAGAAATTCCAATACTAAGCAGTGGATAGGGGTTATGAGGCATACTTGGAGTTTTGGGAATGGAATTATCCCCACATTCCACACATAATTCACTTAAGGCTAAAACTTGCCAAAAGGAAAGAAAGATAGTTGTACGAGCTTATACCAAAACATGCCAAGAGAAAGCTTTACATACCTTGTCTGAATTATTCCTTATCCTGCTTGCCTCGCCGTCCTTTGAACCTATTCAACATAAAATTAATATAAATATCAACTACTCTTAACTTTCCAGCATCTTGGATTACGCCTTAATGTTAATGGAATCTATTTTCTTAGTTGTTTCCTCGACTAGTCCTTTAGTTTGTTAAGGCGTTAACGAAAATTGGGCAGCACCTCCCCTATAATGTGCCCTATACAAATTTCCAATTAGGTCCCTAATACCTAAATCCAACCAGCAACAATAACCTGCAGCAACTCATATCAACAATATACAGCATAAACTCCAAACGACTTATTCGAAAATACGATATCAAAATAGGGCGTCTAGCCTTTATTTTTGTGACGCCTTTAATTATACGTAATGAGGGGTAATTGGGTCTCAACCAGAAGCAGCCTAACCCAAATTAGATCATATTTAGTCCCTGCAACAACCATCCAATACCCCTGCAGCAGTACTTCACAAAGCAATACTTTATTTCGACGACAATTCAACCATAGCGACTACGTTTTAGCTTATTTTGAATGCCAAAATTTTCAAGCCTTTTCCCCAACTTAAAGCAGACCCTAAGGTGTGTAATAAACCCTAATTTAATCTCATAAACTTCAAATCAAAGGAGAAGAACTTACCTTTCCCGAAATTGGCTAGAACTTGTCAAATCGCAACTCGGAACTTCTTCTAACGCGCTGAAATTGAGCGGGCTGTTTGTGCGACTTGATCGCTGCGACAAGCAGTAAATTTATATTATTATAACCCTAAATTCATCGTAGTATACCTTAGTTAATTTATTTACGAAGCAAAACTTGGAGGCGTACCTTGGCAGCCCCTAGGTCGCAGCTTTCCTCTCTTCTTCCTCTCACGTTTCTGTCCAATTTTTCCCAAGTGTACAGCTGAAGAAATGACTTCTTAGTCATCATAATATTCATATATATGCATATATACATCTCCATGTGCTTGAGGAACACCGTACCTAATTAATTCACGGAAGATTAATTAGCTAACTTACCTTAAACTTTCTCCAACCATGGCTGCCTCTTCTCACATTTTTATCTCTATGTTTTGGACTGATTTTTGGCTAAGTATGCTGTACTTAGTCATTACATATATATCCATCCTTTTTAAAAAGGTGCCACGTGGCATCCCCCTAGGATGCCACCTAGTTCATGCGGCATATCACACGTCGCCACGTGGCAGCAGGGTCCACCCTCCCAAGCAGGCAAGTGAGTCACCTGCTTGCTTGAGGTGCTTGCTTGTCACCTGCTTGCTTGACTTTCATAAGTTCGGAACTAGTTTTTGTTCCCTCTCGTAGGTTCGTAATCTCGTCTTATTTTAAGATCCTATGTAACCCGTGCTACGTAAGTTTGATATATGCTTAAGTAGCTCAAGTGCATATGACTTTTAACTTATTAGCTTACATAGGTAAATCGAGTCCTACGACTCATTACTTGGCCTCCAATTCCTTTCGAACTCTTATGATTTCATCTCCAACCTTCTCTAGTATGGGGTATCACATTCTCCCTTCCTTAGAGCCGTTTGATAGTGTCGTAACTTAAGTGGCTCACATGCTAGCTTCTAAGTAACTTAAGGGACATTCCGAGTTCACAGATGTGGGGTGTAACATCCTTCCCCCCTTTAGAACATCCCCGAATATTAAATGCAACCTTCTGTAAGACTTTATATAAATTATAGAGGGGTTCCTTTCCCTTATGCCATCACATATATTCCTATTTATTATTAACATACGAGTGCTCAAGAGTTGGAGTTACTTGTAGACATCGGTTACAGGTGCAAATACTTGTATTCCATGTTCTCTTCAGTTCCCCGATCATCCTCTTTCTGGTTTTGGTTTTTTTCCACCGTAACTTGACGGAAGATACGTCTTTAGTCTACGATCTTCCAGTTTGCCGATCCAGGATGGTGGTAGGATTTTCCTCATAGGATTCCATCTACTGGACCTCATTTATGGAATATACCCTAGGTGACTCATCAGCATCTAATGGACTGGGCGTATAGTTTCCAACTGGGGTGGTAAGCTTAACTTACCGGCCACGTTGCCCATCTTATGAGTAACTTGATACCATCTAATATATTCTGGGTCAAGTTCCTTTTCTAGGTGACCCTATGATGAACATCCAATCATCAACTTGAACTCTATATGTCGACGTCGATTATCTTTATATCATTCTTACCAACTCTGGGCTTTTAGTCAATAGCTTGCTTAATCATGTCGAGGCCATTGAAATACTAGTGTAGTAATTATTATTGTAGATAACTTGATAAGTGATGGATAATCATTCCGGCTACTTTCGAAGTTAATCTCCCGGCTTGTGACATATCTTCTAGCGTCTAATAGTGCGCTCAGTCTGTTTAGTAGCTCGAGGGAGAAATGCGGTACTAAGACCTGCCTGTAATCCTGACCTCTTCTTGGACTGATCTCAAGGCGTTAATTATAATTGAAGTCCCTTTATCTGGATATTAGAGGAGGAAACCTCACGGAACCTTACCATTCTCCATGTTCTATAACTCCCCCTAATTTCAGCAGCATAGGTGCTCTTGATTGGAAGCAAATGGGTTGATTCCTTAGCCTAATCATAACAACTCATATAGCACCCTACTCTTACCAAGTATAAAATGGATGCGTAATGACGTAGATAATTTGGGAACCGTTAGCCTCGTATAGTCTTTCTCGACTCTATTCAGAACTTTAACTGGCATTCGATCTTTTGGGTCCTTCTTCCCCTCTCTTTCCAATCCTTAGGGTTGGCTACCGAATAATGTTGCAGTCCCCCCATATAACGGCGCTCGTAGTTATTCTGTGCTTTGTCTAACATGATCTGGTGTAATTCCAAAAGAGTTTTAGCATAGAAGCTCGCTATCCTGTAGTAACTAGCTAGTTCAGTCAGTTTTACTTAAACCTTTTCACAATTTCCCTTACCCCCACTTATAACCCTCTAGACACATTATCTTGTGTCATTCTTTTACCTTTACAAGAATACAATAGGGTACAAGAAGCATCCTAGCATTACCTCGCCAGTCCTCATATCTTGCCCTGCCTTTCCTCCCTTTCTACACTTGAGGTCGGGGTAGATCTTTGGTCCAATCGTGGCCATGTCTTACTTCACCCATAGTACTAATTCCATCTCGGTAGTTTGGCTTAACTTATCTTTGCACCTCTCGGTAGTTAGTTGCAACTTGGGCTCCTTCGTTTGGGATAATAGTTGTGGGGACTTCGTAAGGTCCTACCATGTTTTTTTTACTCTATAATTCTACACCTTCTCGGCGGATTAGGTAACCTTTGATCGAAGGAGTAGGGACTAATATTGTTATTCCACAAGGAATATTCCCTCCAGAGTCATCTGGCGCTAGAGTGCAAAATGAGTTTTGTAGTCCTGGTCATATTGTGGGATTTCCGACCTTGGGCACTGCTTCCTGTCATTTGTAAATTACATCAGCTGGTACCCTTACCTTTTTGGGTTTTGCTTTTTCTCCCTCAGAGTTGGCTACCAAGTGGTGTCAAAATTCCCTCGCCCACTAGCACATATAGCCATTCTGCGGTTTTCCTCTCATTAACTAGTTCTATGTTGAAGAGCTGTGGTACTCAAGTGTGTCGTCAGTTAGCAAATAGCTAATCCTTATTGTTTTTCTTATGACCTTGTTACAGTTTCCTTAACATATCTTATAATACCCTGGGTACATAATCTCATAGCGTTTCTCCGTTGCTAGTTCAGATTCTACCATCTCGTGTGATCATAGTAGCACTTACGCATTAAGTTCCATCAGAATTTTGAAGTTAAGCATGCTGGGGCGAGAGTAATATTGGGATGGGTGACCTTCATGGGAAGTCTTTGTGTCGCGTTTCATTGTAACCTTTTCCACGAGGTGCGGGCACTCAACTTAGCTCCAGATTTACCTCAGCGTTGTCTCGCGAGTCTTTATGTTTTGCCCTGTCCTTTCGTCTATTATCTTGCATCTAGTATCGGTGTAGACCTTTAGCTTCACGATCCTTTATTCACTTTGTGTTCTCCTTATTTTCTACCACAGGAGGCTTTCTATTCTTTTTTCTTTTGTTATTTATCTATCGCAACATCATTTGCGACTAACACTATAACCAACATTTTGGCTTTTGGTCTAGCATACTGTCGTTATCCTTTGTAGTGTCTCTTGAATTATTTGATATCCTTTCATTGGTACATTCTTCTGTTTTTATACGCAGCCGCCTTCTAGTGTTATGTTGTTCAGGGTCTCGTCACAAACTTCTTAACACTACCTTATGTAGCATTCCGGCTGCCATCCAATTATTGGTAACTTCCGGACCTTTCCAACTTGGTTTAGCAAGATATCTTATCGAAGTTTAGACGTCTATCTCACATTTATTGCTATATCAATTGCCTCCTCCTACCTTTGCCATTTTCTCATTACCTTCCCCCCTTTAGGGGGTACCCGCACTTTCCTTTATTTGTACTTTGTTCTACGTCTCTATGTCTAGTCTAATTTTTTGTCCAATTCCTTTCACCAATCTATTTGGTACCGCATCATGTCTTCGTTTGTCTGCATGTTACAATCTGACTATCCGCATATGGAGACTTGATTAAATTACGAAGCGATGAGAACCTTTCCACATCTAACGTAATGTCTTATCTACTAATCAGTACTTGAACAATGTGACCCAAGGAACAACTCGTCCAAGGCCACCTTCTACTTTTTCTTTTTCCAAGAATTACTTAGCACCTATAGTTGTTCCAATCCCAATTAGGTAGTGCTAGTATTCCGACGATAACTATTCTAGGTTTTCTCGAAGTAGTGGTTTTGTCCCAACCTATATCCTTTGCTTCTTGGGGCGAATAGAAGTTACGTCATTTGTTCCTTAAATTTTCCATCCTCGTCCCTTAAGGATTCCACTATTTTTGGGGCGACGTTGTGTACACGCGTCATTTCTTTTATATCTTCAGCCCCATGCTCTTACTCTGTTCTCAATGCAGGCCTTTAACTTAGGCAACGCGTACGAAGTGCATCTTACTAGTGGTTCCAATTTATCCCTGCATACTCGTATCACACTGTTCAATCATATTTACGTATCCCCCTTTTAACTTGTATATATATTTGGTTCCTGACATCTCTTTGAGGTGCTTCTATTAGAAGTTCTTTCCCCAATTAGTCGGTGGCAAATTATAAACTATTATCGTACATCATTTTCCAACCATTGTTGGAAGAAATCAGAACCTCTTAAATATCACAGTACTTTTTTTTTAGTACTTGACCTACCTGGTCTCCTTCTGAGTTTATCCTCGAGTTATGACCAACTCATCTAATTTACAATTAGGAGTTGAGGGCTTGGTATTTTTTTCCAAAAGAGTGAAACTCATTCGCGGGACATCCAATCCTTCATTCTGAGCCCTCTGTGTATATTCCTACACTACAAATACGGCTGGAGATACCGTAATCTGAACTTTACTACTTAAATAAGCCTTTGTTCCTCCGAAATAAAATTCTTCGAGTGAAAAGGGTTCCCCTTATCAACCACCTAAAGGGTACCTCTTACAGCTTTAGTTGAACACAGTAGGGGTACTTGGTATCAACTCCTCAGACATCTCAAAAATCTATGCTTTATTTCCTTTTCTTTGTTCTGGGAAAATTTCGGCAGAGTTTCCTCTACATTTCTTACTTATCCCAAAACCTGCACACAGAAAACACCAACAATGCCTCACAGGGCCAACATATATATATACATATC
Source organism: Solanum dulcamara (assembly GCF_947179165.1). Classification (NCBI taxonomy): domain Eukaryota; kingdom Viridiplantae; phylum Streptophyta; class Magnoliopsida; order Solanales; family Solanaceae; genus Solanum; species Solanum dulcamara. Next base: position 24,699,139 of record NC_077244.1, read on the forward strand.
ACATCACAGCCACACAGGGCTTTCAATATCAAATGAAGAACTGAAAATATGGTTCCGTAGGCATCGTAATATACATATATACACCTCCACATAATTGAGAAACACCGTAGATAATTAATTCATAGAAGAAAAGTGAAGAACTTACCTTAATTCTTCTTGACTCATGGCTGCCATAGGTGTTCTTCCTCTCTCACGTTTTCTCTTTTTTTTTGACTTGTTTTGGCTGAAAAATGACTTGATAGTCATCAACACACATATATATATTTCCTCAAGAAGTGACACGTGTCAGCCCCTAAGGGTGACACCTGTCCGTCTCCTATTGGGCTACGGATCCTTGCCTTGTCTCCTAGGATGCCATGTGTATTTGTGGGGCCCACCCTCAAGTAGGTGGGTCACCTACTTGACCCCCAAGAAGGTGGGTCACTTACTTGCTTGAGGTACTGCCACGTGGCACCTCCTTATTGGCTGCCATGCATCATCTTTTCCTTTTCCTCGTGTGTTTGTAATCTCGTCTTATTTTAGGAGTCTATGTAATCCATGCTTCGCAAGCTTGGTAAGTACTCCAATAGCTTAAGAATGTAAGACTTCCAAGTTAGTAGCTTACGTAGGTAACTCGAGTCCTACAACTCATTACTTGGCCTCCAATTCCTTTCGAACTCTTATGACACTATTTCCAACCTTCCTTCTCGCAAGGTATCACAATCTTCTTTCCTTAGAGTTGTTTGGTATGTGTGGACAGTAAGGGTCTCATGGCTGCTTTCAAGACGATTAGAGATACGTGTTAAGGTTCAAAAATGAGGGGTATAACATCCTTCCCCCCTTTAGAACATTCGTCCCCGAATGTTAAATAAATTCCCTTAAGACTTTATACGGATCATAGGGAGATTCCTTTCTACTGGAATAACATACATTTTCATCCAAGTAATTAATATACGAATTCCAGGACTGGGGCTATCTGTAGACATTGGGAATAGGTACGGACACCTGTGTTTCATGTCCTCTTCAACCTCCCAGTTTACGTCTTCACCGCTATGTCCTTAGTTCGCAACCCATTTAATCTTCTGATCCTAGATGGAAATAGGTTGCCCCTCGTAGGATAACTCCCTATTACGTTGACCTCCTCCATGGGAAATATTCTAGGAACGTCGTTCACATTCTTGCGGAGCATTGATCTGTGAACTGAATGTATTGTTTCAAATCGGACGGTAGGACCCACTCATAGGCAGCTTTATCTATTCCACAACGGACCTGAGAAGGACCAATACATCCCTTCTTGCCAACTCTAGGCTGTTAATATTTTTTCCTGGGCAAGCTTTACTTTATCAATAATTTAGTGGATCACATCTGGGCCTGTCCCTTAATCAGAAGGCAAAATGTCGTACTAGGATTCTTCTGTGTTCCTCAATCCCTTCTGGAATGATTTCTAGCGGTTAGCTGTAAATTGAACTTCCCTATCTGAGATAATAGATGTGGGAATTCTGTGAAATCTTATTATTTCTCTACTATGTCATCTCGCATAACCTTCAGTTGAATATGCCCTCCTAACTGGAGGGGAATGGGTTGATTCTATCAGCCCATCTACCATAGCCCGTATGAGCTCACAGTTCCTTAGAATGCGAGGTCAGCTCGTACTATAATACATATTAACTGCTTTCCACCTTCGAGTCGGGGTTTCTATTCCCTGAGATAGGCTATCAGACTGCTGATGCTTCTTTTAACTTAAGCTATTGTACAACTCCTCTTAATCCAACTTGTAATACCTTAGGTATGCTATCTTTCTCTTTTACTCAGATCTTTTCTCCAGTTTTCTTACCATACATCATATTGTATTCCTTACATTAACCTGTGTACGAACTTAGAGCAGTCCAGAAAATTCCTTAGCATCGCTATACTAGTGGCTTACCTCCTTTAGTCGAGGTCAGGGCTCCACTATGGCTCTTGTCCTTAATATCGATTATATCTTAATAGTTTTGCCTCAAATCATCTTACACTTTTCTTTAATAGATTCTAAATATGGCAACCACATTACTATTACTGACTTTCTTTTATCGAGTAATCATTTGACCTCACTCTTAGTATGCCAATGTTCGTAAGCTGCACACTTATTCTGGTGCCATTTTCACGAGGTGCGTTGTATTTCAGTTATAATCTTTTCTGCTTTTGGCTTACTCTGTTCTATATGTGTCATTGTACTAACACGCCTTTATAATCTCTTTTTGTCATACTTGTTTCATTCCCTTTTTCACCTCCTAGAGGGTCACCCATCCTAGTGCTACTCTCATCCAAGCACGCTTAACTTCAGAGTTTTGACGGAATCCGGTGCTTTAGTACGGGTATGATTGCGTCCATCCCTTATGGGGTCTCGTTTGAAGTTTAAGCATTCCCATTTACATATGATAGCGTCAGTTGATTTTCTCTTATGTTTGTACTTCTCTTGTCCACTTCCCTCCTTTTTGGGTGTACCCATGTCATCCTCTATTTATTTTTAGCTATTCACACGCGAATGATTCTTACTCCAACATATTTAACGTGTTGCACCATATCTACATCTTCTGTTAAATCATCCCCACGTTAGGTTGACTTTCTAGGAAACCCTAGCATAACCATAGTGTGCTTTAGTATTCGCAATGTATCGTATAAAATCTCATCTAACGATTGCTACTCGAGTAATATCCGTAATGTAGCAGTGCATTCAAAGCCACATTCCATTCATCCTAATCAGTAATTAGCTCGTGCTCATAATTGGTTCAAATTCTCCACTCGTGGGTACTCATACTTTGATGATCCGTGTTTCCAGCTCCGCCATTATTCTAACCTTATTCTAGTGGATACCACTTATCCTTCTAATAACCCCATAATGCAGTAGTTGTTCTGCAAATCTTTCAACTATAACTTGTCATAGTTTATCCCTATGTATCAATTCAGGCGATGCCTTACTATATCGTTTCATCCCGATCTATCAGTCCTCTCTGAGTCATTTTCTTTGGCTTATAGCTCTTTTCTAACTTCGTTCTACTATATCAGTATCGACCTCCTAATTTCTATTGCAATCACTTCAGCAATTAACATATTCCTCGAGGTCAGCCATACTTGTTTAGTCAAATTTCATCAATCTTGCTTTAATAGTAGTCTTGTCTTTTCCTTTTATTTCTAGAAAAATTTGGGCAGAGTTTCCTCTATATTTCTTACTACCTCAACACCTGTACGCATAAAATGCCAACAATGCCTCACAGGGCCAACATATATATATTCATATCATATTATATCTCAGCCACATAGGGCACACATATATATTCATATCATTTCAGATCGCAGTGACACAGGGCGCCCATAATTAATAGTATGGAAATGGACTTACCTGTTATGTCCACTCGAGCTGCACCTGTTACACTTTCCTATAAAATTTTCCTTTCATTTTCCAACTTTATATATCAATTGTATTGCAACACCTTACCTGACATAAGTCCTTCATACCTTTGCTTACCTGTGTGCTTCGTAACATCCAATATTGTCAGTTACTTTCTTCTATCGGCGTTGTCCTCCGCTAAAATCGCACGTTAGTATGAGAAATTTTATTTCCTATGACTCGGATCTATCGCACGATCTTAGATATTAAAGAAAGTAATATCTTAAATGTCTTGTAGCCTCCTGTCTATAGATGCGGTGCACAACACATCGATAAACAAGACTCTACTATACATGGTCTATAGACACTCCAAGGACGAACTGCTCTGATACCACTTCTGTCACGACCCAACCCCATAGGCCGCGACTGGGGTCCGACCTGGACCCTCTTATGCGAGTTTATCAACTACACTTAAGTTGAACCGTGTGTGATGTGATACTACACATAAAAACTTCAATAGTTTAAAACTTTTTCATGTACCTGTAGCCTCTTTCATTCGTATCGTATCATGAAAGGGCATGCGCCGATGAGGCTTCCACAACATAAAAAAATATCTACAACATGACATATAGGCACAGTCGAAACAAACTTATAAACAACCCACATTCATATATCTACAGACCTCTAGAAATAGCAACAGTAACATATGGCGGGACAGGGGCCCCGCAGTACCCTTGAATGTACAAATATATATACATTTAGTGACCAGTATAAAAAATTAGGCTCTAGAACAGTGAAGCTCTTCCGACATAGCTGAGAGGAACTCCTAAGCTGACGGATCTCCAGAATGAACATTTGTACCTGCGGGACTAAGACCATAACTGAAATAGGGATGCAGGGGTCAAGTATAACAACTTAACGAATTACTGTACCTACACCTTAGGACACGTAAATTATATACATCATCATATGCTGTGCTTGGCCCTATAGTGAACTCAGTACCATAATGATTTACTCATATTCATATGTCATCGTATCATCATGTATTTTATTTCATCATATCATCGTATACGGTATCATATTATCGTATACGGTATCATATTCTCGTATGGTACAATCTTATCATGTATGTCATCGTATTACATCCGGTTCACTATGGGTCTCGGGGTCGCAAATGTATCACTCTAATCTCATATGCATGCCTACATAAAGTATCCGTCCCCTTTAGTGAGGGACTTGATGAATGGAGTAGTGTACGTCTATAGCGTACCATCATAATATACATACGTACCCGGCCCTCTAAGGAGGGACTCGGTGTTCCTTCCTTATTTCACCACATATACTATCATATTACAGCCGGCCCGGGACTCAGTGAATAATCAAGTGAAACTATACATACCTCACGTACGACATCGTCTCCTCGTACGTGGAACTATACACATCCGTCCTGGGATACGGTGAAACAAGTAGTAACACTGTGCATAATAACGTTCCCGGCCCATCGTGGGACTCAAGGAAGGATGGGTTACAGTATGCACAAGTAGAGTAGTGAGAAACCATATGGCAACTAAGTCATTATCTGAGACTCGATGAAACAGTCAAGTGAACCATCACCTGAAGACTAGGGGAGTAATTATCTGAGGTATCCCTTTAGATGTCATTAGGGCTTACATCAGTTGGAGCTTCAGGGATCACAAACATGCATCAGAATAATGCCACACAATTTATGCAATCAGAAATATAGTCTATGCAATCAGAAATACAATTTATCTACTCAAAGACTCAACTCATGCAATCAATGACATTTATCATTTCAGAGCCTCTAAAAAGAGGAGCTGGTACCTCTACTTACTATTCATTATATAGTAGACTCGAGAATAGTAGTTTGACTACTTTCAGACTCTTAATGTTCAGGAGTGACTACAAGTCATGAATTACAATGAGAGCTCATAAATGGAATTACCTCTAAACCTATATCATATACCATTTCACTTAAAATTAAGCCATTCCAAAGGAAAGAAGAAATAGGCTTTACATGTACTAGTTTTCATCACATAGAAGACTAAAAGGCAATGACTCAGCCATTGCAGAACTTCTAATATCAAGAAGTAAACAAGAGTCTCCACTCATACTCATGACTTTACAAATGGGTTGAATACCAAATATCATATACATATTATTTATAACTTATATCTAAGACATGCCAAAAGAAAAGAAGAATAGCTCTACATACTTATTCCAAAAACACGCCAAAAGAAAGCTTCACATACCTTGTCTGAGTTATTCCTTATCCTGTTCATTTCATCGTCCTTTGAACCTATCCAACATAAAAGTAATATGAATATCAACCCTTCTGAACTTTCCAGCATCTTAGGTTACACCTTAGTATCAATAGAATCTATTTCCTTAGTCGTTTCCTCGACTAGTTTTTTTAGTTTGTTAAGGCGTTAACAAAAATTGGGCAGCACCTCCTCTATAATGTGCCCTATCAAAATTTCCAATTAAGTCCCTAAGACCTACAGACAACCAACAACAACAACCTTCAGCAATTCACACCAACAATATACAACATAAATTCCAAACGACTTATTCAAAAATACGATATTACAATAGGGCGTCTAGCCTTTATTTTGTAACGCCTTTCATTATACGCAACGAGGGGTCGTGTGGATGCAACCAGAAGCATCCACATCCCTTTTATAATGCATTTAGGCCCTGCAACAATACATTACACCCCTACAGCAACAACTCACGCAAAACTATCAAAATGTGAATTCTGGACAGCTTACCATTTTACCTTGTCGCTTCATTTCGAAGGGTTATGGAGGGAAACAGGATTTACTTCCTTCATAAAAGTTATAGAAATGTGTCTTAGGGTCGCAACAATTTCGATTCACCCCTATATCAATTTCTTACAAAAAGATATGCCCAAAACACCAACAGCAATCCGTGTAAGATTTCCAAAACAAAAATCTAGGCAGTACCTCCTCTACACTTCATCACCCTTTTTCGCGAAGCTAAAAGCAAAACTGGATTTCCAAGTCTAAATAAACGTTATAGAAATATGAAATACATTTCCAAAACATATTGAATCACCCTAAACTAAGTTATACACAATAAGTTATACTAATATTACTAACAACTGTCCCCTCCAAAAATGGGTCTGTTCCCTAGCATTTTCTCTTTAAGTTTCTCTTAGTTTTCCAAGTGAAGAACTGAAAATATGGTTCCGTAGGCATCGTAATATACATATATACACCTCCACGTAATTGAGAAACACCGTAGATAATTAATTCACGGAAGAAAAGTGAAGAACTTACCTTAATTCTTCTTGAACCATGGCTGCCATAGGTGTTCTCCCTCTGTCACATTTTCTCTCTTTTTTTTGACTTGTTTTGGCTGAAAAATGACTTGATAGACATCAACACACATATATATATTTCCTCAAGAAGTGACATGTGTCATCCCCTAAGGGTGACACCTGTCCGTCTCCTATTGGGCCACAGATCCTTGCCTTGTCTCCTAGGATGCCACATGTCTTTGTGGGGCCCACCCTCAAGTAGGTGGGTCACCTACTTGACCCCCAAGAAGGTGGGTCACCTACTTGCTTGAGGTACTGCCACGTGGCACCTCCTTATTGGCTGCCATGCATCATCTTTTCCTTTTCCTCGTGTGTTTGTAATCTCGTCTTATTTTAAGAGTCTATGTAATCCATGCTTCGCAAGCTTGGTAAGTACTCCAATAGCTTAAGAATGTAAGACTTCCATGTTAGTAGCTTACGTAGGTAACTCGAGTCCTACAACTCATTACTTGGCCTCCAATTCCTTTCACACTCTTATGACTCTATTTCCAACCTTCCTTCTCGCAAGGTATCACAATCTTCTTTCCTTAGAGTTTTTTGGTGTGTGTAGACAGTAAGGGTCTCATGGCTACTTTCAAGACGATTAGAGACACATGTCAAGGTTCAAAAATGTGGGGTATAACAGTGCGACTTCCTCGATGCCCCAAATTGGATTTTCTCATTATTAGACAGCGTCATATAACCACGAGATACCATAATTAATTAATTCATGAAATGAAACTCGGAGGCTTACCTCCAATAGCCAAACCCATAGCCTCCCTCCTTTGCCCCTTTAACGTTTTTCTCTTCTTTCTCTTCCAAATTTCCAATTGTAAAGATGAAGTTTTGGTTCCATAGACATCGTAATATACATATATACGTATTCACGTGCTTAAGGAACACTGTATATAATTAATTCATGGAGGAAAATTGGAAAACTCACCTTTAAGCTTCCAACGCCATGGCTGCCTCTCTCTCACGTTTTCTCTCCATGTTTTGGACTGATTTTCTGGCTAAGAATGAACTAATTAGTCACAATACATATATATATAGGGTGGCTATGGGGTGACACGTGTCATCCCCCTAGGGTGATACGTGTCCAGCCGTGATTGGGCCACTATATCTATGCAACCAGTTAGGGGCTGCCACGTGGCAGTAGGGCCCACCTTCCCCAAGCAGGTGGGTCACCTACTTGACCCCAAGAAGGTGGTTCACCTGCTTGCTTGAGGTGATGCCATGTGGCACTCCTCTATTGGCTGCCATACGTCATTTTTTTCTTCTCCCTCGTGGGTTCGTAATTTCCTCTTATTTTAAGAGCTTATGTAATCCATACTACGCAAGCTTGGTAGTACTCCAATAGCTTAAGTATGTACGACTTCTAAGTTATTAGCTTACGTAGGTAAATCGAGTCCTACGACTCACTACTTGGCCTCCAATTCCTTTCGAATTTATATGACTCCATTTCCAACCTTCTCTACTATGGGGTATCACATTCTCCCTTTCTTAGAGCCGTTTGATAGTGTCGTAGCGTATCCGGCTCACATGATAATGTCTAAGGAACTTATGAGACATTCTAAGTTTAAAAAGGGTGGAGTGTAACATCCTTCCCCCCTTTAGAACATTCGTCCCCGAATGTTAAACAAAACTTTCCTTATAACTTATACAGACCATCGGGGGATTCGTTTCTATTTTCTTAACACATATTTCCATCAAAGTACTTAATATACGAGTTTCAGGAGTTAGGGTTACTTGTTGACCTGGTGTTTTATGTCCTCTTTTTAATTTCTCAGGTCATCCCCTTTTCTGGTTTTGGTTTTGCCATAGTACCTTGACGGAAGACACGTCCTCAGTTTGTAACTTTCCAATTTGCCAATCGAAGATGGCAATAAGTTTCTCCTCGTAGGATAACTCTTTCATCTCATGGACTTCATTTATGAGACATACTATGGGTGGATTGCCAATACATTTGCGAAACATCTATATCTGATAGACTGGGCGCATGGTTTCCAAATTAGGTGCTAAGCTCAACTTACTAGCCGCGTTGCCCGCCTTATGTGAACCTAATACAGTCTAATATATTTTGGGTTAAGTCCCCTATTTCGGGTGACTCCGTTATGAACCTTCAATCATCCATTTGAACTCTGAATGTCGATGTCGATTATTTGTATATCATTTCTGCCGACTCTGGGTTGTTAGTGAATAGTTTGCTTAACTCTGTTTGGCCTACTAGCTTAGTCTTTTCCCCATCAGGGGGACTTATATGCTCTTCCTTACAATATCTTGTAGGGGGTCATCTGGATACTGATATGGTGGTCCTTCTCGTAGGCAAACTCAATAAGTGGTGGACGATCGTCTTAGTTACTCTTCAAGCTAACCATATAATAGTATGCGGTATGAAGACCTGTCTGTGCTCCCGAGCTTTTCTTAGACTGATCTCTAGACGTTAATCATAACTAAAGTCCCTCTATTTGAGATATTAGCTGGGGAACTTCATGGAACCTTGCTATTTCCTTGTTATATAACTTCACCTAGTTCCAGTTGCATAGATGGTCTTGCTTGAAAGCAAATGGGCTGATTCGTTAGCCTATTAACAATAATCCATATAGCACCCTACTCTTATAGAGCATAAAATAGGTTTATCATGATGTGGATAATCTGGGGCTCCTTACCCCGTATAGTTCTTTTTGACTTTCTTCCAAGCTTTAACTGGCACTCTATCTTTTGGGTCCTTCTTCTCCCTTATCCTATATTCGATATCGGGGAAGATCTTTGGTCCACTCGTGGCCATATCTTACTTCACCCATAGTATTAATTCCATCTCGATAGTTTGACTTAACCTATCTTTGCCTCTCTCGATAGTTAATCACAACTTGGGCTCCCTTGCCTAGGACAATAGCTGCGGGGACTCCGTAAGGTCCTACCACTCTTTTACTTTACAACTTTACACCATATCGGCGGAGTAGGTAACTTGTGATCGAAGAAGCAGGGGTTAATACCGTTAATTCACAGGTAACCATTGTGGAATTTTCGACCTTTGGTATTGCTTCCTGTTATTCATAAATTACATCAGCTGGTACCCTTACCCTTTTGGGTTTGCTCCTTCCCCTTTAGAGTTGGCTGCCAAGTGGTGTCGAAATTCCTTCGCCCACTGGCCTATATAGTTATTCTTTGGTTTTTCACTCGTTAACTGGTTCTATGTTGAAGAACTGTGGCATTCAAGTGTGTCGTCAGTTAGCAATTAGCTAATCCTTCTTGTTTTTCTTAAGACCTTGTTACAATTTTCTTTACTATATCTTATAATACTCCGGGTACATAATCTCATCTCGTTTCTTCATTATTAGTCAGATGCTTCTATCTCGCGTGATCATACCAGCACTAACGCATTAAGTTCCATCAGAATTTTGAAGGTAAGCGTGCTGGGACGAGAGTAATATTGGGATGGGTGACCTCTCTGGGAATTCTCCGTGTCGCGTTTCGTTGTAATCCTTTCCATGATGTGCGGGCACTTACTTTAGCCCAAGATTTACCTCAGCGTTGTCTCGCGAGTCTTTATGTTTTGCCTTGTCCCTTCCTCTGTTATCTTGTAACCGACATAGGGGTAGACCTTTTAATTCCACTACGACCATGTCCCTTTTTGGTCATTTTGGTTTAACTTTTCCTATTGTATTCCCCCCCTTTCTGCACGCACCCACTCATTAAGGTGGGCTACTGAGTAGCGCCAAAGTTCGTTCATATAGTGACCTTTGGAGCTACTTTGAGTCTTGTCTATTATTAGCTGGCATACCTTTAAAGGAATTTGACACGTAAGCTTCCCTATCCTCGATTCACTTTGTGTCCTTCCCATTTTCTACCACAGAAGACTTTTTATTCCTTTGTCCTTGGTTATATATCTATCGCAACATCATTTACGACCAACTCTATAGCCAATATTTTGGCTTTTGACCTAGCATGTTGTCATTATCCTTTGTAGTGTTTCTTGAGTTATGCGGTATCCTTTCATGGCTAAATTCTCATATCTTTGTACGCAGTCGCCTCCTAGTGATAGGTTGTTTAGGGTCTCGTAACAACTTTTAACAGCCTTATATAGCATTCTGGCTTCCCTCCAATTATTTGGTAGCTTTCGGACCTTCCTAGTTTGGTTCGGCAAGGTGTCCTATTTGAAGTTTAAGCATCCATCTTACATATGTTGCTATATCAATTGCCTTCACCTCACTTTTGCCATTTTCTCATTAACTTCCCCCCTTTAGAGGGTACTCGTACTTTCATCTTCTTGTACCTTACTCTATGTTTCTTTACCCGATCTCAGTTTCACCCAATCTCTTCCTCTAATCTACCTAGTACTGCATCAGGTCCCCGTCTTTCTGTATATTTTATCATCTGATTATCTACGTATGAAATCTTGGCTAAATCATGAAACGACGAGAAGCTTTCCATACATAGTGCGACATCTCTTCTATTACTCTATACTTGAGTAATGGGACCCATGGGACTACTCGTCTGAGGCCACCTTCTACTTATCTTCATCAAAAATTAATTGCGCCATTCTATATCCTTTGCTTCTTGGGGCGAATAGAAGTTGCGCCATTTATTCCTTAAGTTTTCCATCCTCGTCCCTTAAGGGTTCCACTATTTTTGGGGCGACGTTGTGTACACGCATCATTTTTTTGTATCGTAAGCCCCATGCTCTTACTACGTTCTCAACGCAAGCCTTTAACTTAGTCAACGCGTACTATGTATGTCTGACTAGTGGTTCCATTTTATCCCTGCATACTCGTATCACATTGTTCAATTCATACTTACATATCCCCTTTTTAATTCGTATTCGCATTCAGTTCCTTACATCTCTTTGTGGTGCTTCTATTTGAAGCCATTTTCCAATCATTGTTGGAAGAAATCAAAACCTCTTAAAAATCACAGTACTTCTTTTAGTACTTGACCTACCTGGTTTCCTTCTGAGTTTATCCTCGAGTTATGAACAACTCGTCTAATTTATAATTAGGAGTTGAAGGCTTGGTATTTTTTTCAAAAGAGTGAAACTCATTCGCGAGACATCCTATCCTTCACTTGGGGCCCTCTGTTTATATTCCTACAATACAAATACGGCTGGAGATACCGTAATCTAAACTTTACTACTTAAATAAGCTTTTGTTCCTCCGAAATAAAATTCTTCAAGTAAAAAGGATGCTCTTTGTCGGCGACCTGAAGGATACCTCTTACAGCTCTAGTTAAGCACAGTAGGGGTATTTGGTATCAAATTTTCAGACATCTCAAAAATCCATGTTCCATTCCTTTTTCCTTGTTCTGGAAAATTTCGGCAGAGTTTCATCTACATTTCTTACTATCCCATAACCTACAACGCAGAAATACCAACAATGCCTCACAAGGCTAACATATATATATACATATCATATCACAGCCACACAGGGCTTTCAATGTCATCTCATATCGCAGTCACACAGGGCTTTCAACGTCAACAATAATATAAAATACTGGACTTACCTCATATGTCCCACTTCAAACTGCATCTGTTGCATTTTTTGTCTGCTTTTCTTTCAGGTTTCAACTTTATATTTCAATACCTTAACGGATATCTTCTGTGGCTTTACTTCACTTACCTGCATGCTTCGTAACTTTCCATGTCGTCAATTACCTCCTTTTGTTGGTGTCCTCCCTCTGTTAAGATCCAAGGTTAGTATAAGGAATTTTCCTATGACTTGGATCAATAGCACGATCTCAGATGTGAAAGGAAGGTAACATCCTAAATGCCCTGTAGCTTCCTGTTTATAGATGTGGCATAGAACACACCGATAAACAAGACTCTACTAGACACGGTCTACAGACATTCCAAGGATGAACCGCTCTAATACCACTTCTATCATAACCCAACCCTGTAGGCCGTGACTGGGGTCCGACCTCTACCCCCCATATACCTAGCTATCAACTGTGGTAAAATTGAACTGTAAATAAAGCAATATTATGTAACAAAGCCCCACTGGGCGATAACATTTTCGTAAACTTGTAGCCCTTTTCGTTTGTATCACAACATTATAGGGCACGCGAGCCGACAAGGCTACCATAACATAATATCATATATCATGTACCATGTAGACCCATCTGAATCACACTGACATACACAACCCACATATACATGTCTGCAGACCTCTAAAAATATTAACGACAATACATGGCGGGACAGGGCCCCCGCCGTACCCCTAAATAGACAAAATAATTCTTATACATCAATGGTCAGTATCAAAAACTAGGCTCCGATACAATGGAGCCTCCTCTAGGTGAACCAAGCGGAATCCTAAGCTGACGGACTCCCAAAACTAGTACATGTACCTGCGGGCATGAAACGCAGCCCCCAAAGAAAGGGGGTCAGTACGACATATGTACTGAGTATGTAAAACGTAACATAATACAACTAGAGGTATATCCGAAATAGACAAGCAGGAGAATAATTTATCAAATCACGAACATGTACCTGTACTCTGTGAATCATAAAAACATACATGCTCAAATTTTCAATATAGCCGGCCCCATTAGGGGTCTGGTGAATCATATATATAGTATCAGTATCAGGCCCCGTGCCATCGTCACCTTATTACAACACATCATCATAGTATCAGTATCAGGCCCTGGGCTATCATATATATACATACAGATGCCGGCTCTCTAGCGAGAGACTCGGTGAACAATGCAGTGAATTGCACGAATCTGACAACCGGCTCGGGACTCGGAGAAGAAGTGTTACAGTATACACGAGTAGAGTAGTGAGAAACAAAACACAGTTTAAATCATTATTTGAGACTCAACTATACAAGAGGACTAAGCTATTGTCTAAGAATTCGAGCAGCAGTATAGTCATTCTAGCTGCCCTCTAAATGCCATTAGGGGCTACATTAATTACATCTCGAGGTCCCTAGACATATACCAAAGTAAGATTATTCACTTAAGAATTCCAAAGTACTCGTCTTCGAATAATTATATGAGTAGGAGCCTGTACATTTGTTACCTCTTTAACGTATAAAAGTTTCCAGGGAAAGTAGTTCAACTACTATAGGAGTTCAATATTCAGAAGTAATTAAGAGATGTTTAAGAATGGAATTACCTCGGAGTTTAGATCAAATTCAACTTACAACTAAAACAAGGACATGCCCAAAAGAGTAAAGAGAATAAGCTCTATATAGTCTGTACTTTCCTTCAGGTGATCTTCATATACATATTTCGTACCCGACCCTTCATGGGGCTCGGTGAACCACTATGGAATTGTAATCTCATTTTTGTATCAAATATATCTCACTGGGAATGAGAGATAGCTTCCCATACATTATATTCTTACACATAGAAGCCCTACTAGGCAATACTTAATCTTCACAGGAACTCTAATACTGAACAGTGGATAGGGGTTATGAGGCGTACTCGGAATTCTGGGAATGGAATTATCCCTGCACTTCATATACAATTCACTTAAGGCTAAACATTGCCAAAAGTAAAGAAAGATAGCTATACAAACTTATACCAAAACATGCCAAGAGAAAGCTTTACATACCTTTTGGGAGTTACCCTTTATCCTGCTCGTCTCGTCGTCTTCTGAACCTATTCAATATGAAAGTAATACGAATATCAACTACTCTTAACTTTCCAGCATCTTAGGTTATGCCTTAATGTTAATGGAATCTATTTCCTTAGTCATTTCCTCGACTAGTTCTTTAGTTTGTTAAGGCGTTAACAAAAATTGGGCAATACCTCCCCTATAATGTGCCCTATCTGAATTTCCAATTAGGTCCCTAAGACCTACAGCCAACCAACAATAATAACCTGCAGCAATTCATACTAATAATATACAACATAAACTCCAAATGACTTATTCAAAAATACGATATCACAATAGGGCGTCTAGCCTTTATTTTGTAACGCTCACTTCTACCGTGGTTTTTATATGGAGAAAAGAGGCCCACAGATTAATCATTTGAGTTTTGTGGATGACATTATCATCATTTCCTCCAAAAGGAGGGAAATTCTTTAGATTATCATGAAGACCTTGACTCTGTATGAAAAGACATCGGGGCAGCTTATAAACAAGAATAAGAGCCACTTCATGATGCATCCCAATGCGCTCTAACACAATATGGAAATGGTGAAACAGGTTACGGGTTTCACTCAGAAGCATAGTCCTATTACCTACTTAGGATGCCCTCTGTACATTGGCAGGCAGAGAGTCATGTACTACACGGACATGGTCTATAAGGTTGTCAACAGAATTAGAGGGTGGCACTCCAAAATCCTCAGCTACGGCGGTAGAGCTACACTCGTGAGATACGTACTTCAGTCGCTCCCCATTCACCTTTTTTCGGCAATTACTCCCCCCCGTACCACTCTCAAACAGATTGAGAGAGTCACCGCTGATTTTTTCTAGGTGTGGAAGGATAACAAGAAAAAATACCATTGGGATTAATGGAAAAAACTTTGTTACCCTTATGTCGAAGGAGGTATTGGGTTAAGGAGAACTATAGATGTGTGCAAATCTCTCCAATTAAAGCAATGGTGGATCTTTAGAGCTAAACCAACGTTGTGGGGTGAGTTCCTTAGAGCCAAATACTGTCAGAGAGCCAACCCCATCATCAAAAAATTCCATTCTGGCCAGTCGCTTGTGGGAAACATATGATGCACAACAAACACATTGTCGAACCTCACATTCAATGGAGGATTCACTCGGGTTCATGTTGTTTTTGGTAGGAAAATTGGCTAGGTATCGGACCCTTAGCCAACTACAGGCAGGAGTTGGGAATAGCAAGCAATGCTCGGGTGGCTAATTTTCTTATAGATGGGCAATGGGACATCGATATGCTAAATCAGTTGGCACCAGCGCAACTCGTTCCTCTTATCACTTCTTCCACACTTCAGCTGCAAGAAAACACACCGTACCAGGCCATTTGGAAGCTGAATACCAATGGAAACTTCACATGCTCCTCGGCATGGCAGCTTGTGAGGGAACATAGAACCAAGACACTTTTCGACCATTACACTTGGCACAAAAACATCCCTTTTAAATGCTCTTTTTTGCTGTAGAGGGCTTTTAGAGGCAAGCTGCCAATGGAGGAAAAGATCACTGCATTTGGTCATGTTTCCACTCCATGCTATTGCTGTCACAGCCCAAGTTCGGACACCATGGAGCACATTTTCAACAAGAGCCACTTCGCTATGAATATTTGGCGCTACTTCTCTGACTCCCTAGGCATAAAGCATGAAGCCACACCCCTCAAACCTCTTGTTATGAGCTGGTGGCTTCACAAGTACTGCACAGAAGCTCACAAACTTATCCTTCACTCCACCCTAATATTTATATGTTGAAATTTGTAGAAGAATAGGTGCGTGAGCAAATACGGGGGAAAGATTTCTAGCCTGGCGAGAGTGAAATTTGCCATTTTCAAAGACATCTCTAATCTACTTAGAGTCGCGTACCCCTATATCCATTGGCCTTCGAACTGGATCCACACTTTTTCCTGCATAGATAAGTGTGCTCATGAAATGAAGATCACCCAAGTCTCGTGGACTAAGCCACAACTCGGTTTCGTTAAGCTGAACACTGACGGAAGCGCGTTGGGTAATCTGGGGGCAATTGGGAGGGGTGGTATCTTAAGAGATCATATGGGTAGATTCATCTTCGCCTACGCCATACCGTTAGGGGAGGGAACCAACAATCAAACCGAACTAGAGGCGGCAGTTTATGGGCTTAAATGGTACATTCAACAGGGCTTTCAGCACGTTATCCTAGAAGTCGACTCGGAGTTGATCGCTAAATGGATCAATCATCAGACGAAACCTCCGTGGAGCCTTCACCGGGTAACTCATGACTTTGTTGTTATTTCCGAATTATTTGTTTTCTTTTCTTGCAGGCATGTATACAGGGAGGCAAACTTCACTGCGGATGCTCTCTCCAAGCACAGTCACACTCTTACCACTACACCACCCTCCAGCAGTTACCTCAGGGTACATGAGGATACTACATGCTAGATAGAGCCGGCCTACCTAGCTTCAGACGAAGGAAGACCAAAAGGATTAAGAAGCCTCCATGATCTACTACTTGTGTTGCAGCATTGGATTGAGCGCCCAATTGCAGTATTTGTGATTCTCCATGTTATATTTTTAGCCATGTTATTTGATGATCCTCGTTGACGCTAAAATTTTGTTGTATATAGCTTTTATGAGGATTCATCCCCAGTTTTATTTAGATTTTTCCTTTATTTTATGTAAAGGGTGAGTCTCCCTTATTTATGCTTTCCTTTTTCTTTGTATCGAGAGGAGTCCTCTTCTTTAGGTGCATAGTTTCTAGGTTTCCTTTTCGTGTGCTTGTATCGGGGATAAGTTGGCTGACCTTAGTAGGATGGCCGACTTATGAACCACCATAGGACTGGAGGTTAGGTTTATGTCCCCCTCTATGTATCTTTCTATTTTATGTATAATAAGTCTTGGGGGTGTGCAGCTCAACCCCTGGCTGTGCACAAGAGGTGGGAGCCTCGTGTAGGGTCTGTTCCCGTTAAAAAAAAGGCTTTAATTATACGCAATGGGGGAGTCATGTGGCTTCAACCAGCAGCACCCTAACCCACATTAGAACATATTTAGGCCCTGCAACAACACACCACACCCCTGCAGCAGCAACTCATAAGAACAATGCCTTACTTTGATGACAATTCGACTATAACGACTACAATCTAGTTTATTCTGACTCATATTTCCAGCCACCTATAGGGCGTGTAACACACTTTACAACAACTCCATAAAGTCCAAATTAAAAGAAGAAACCTTACCTTACCCGAAATTAGCCAAAATTGTCAAATCGCAGCTCGAAACTTCTTCAAACACGCTGAAATTGAGCGGGCTATTTGTGCGAACTATTCAAAGACAAATACTTTGGAATTCTTAAGTGAATAGTCTTACTTGATATATGTCTAGGAACCTCGAGATGTAATCAATATAGCCCCTAATGGTATTTAGAGGGCAGCCAGAATGACTATACTGCTACTCGAATTCTTAGACAATAGCTTAGTCCTCTTATATAGTTGAGTCTCAGATAATAATTTAAACTGTGTTTTGTTTCTCACTACTCTACTCGTGTATACTGTAACACTTTTTCTCCGAGTCTCGGGCTGGTTGTCAGATTCGTGTAATTCACTGCATTGTTCACTGAGTCCCTCACTAGAGGGACGGCATCTGTATGTATATATATGATGGCCTGGGGCCTGATACTGATACTATGATGATGTGTTGTAATAAGGTGACGATGGCCTGGGGCCTGATATTGATACTATGATGATGTGTTGTAATAAGGTGACGATGGCACGGGGCCTATACCCTAATTTGAGCATGCATATTTTTTATGATTCACAGAGTATAGGTACATGTTTGTGATTTGATAAATTATTCTCCTGCTTCTCTATTTCGGATATACCTCTAGTTGTATTATGTTACGTTTTATATACTCAGTACTTATGTCGTACTGACCCCCTTTCTTTGGGGGGCTGCGTTTCATGCCCGCAGGTACAGGTACAGGTTTTGGGAGTCCTTCAGCTTAGGATTCCGCTCAGTTCAGCTGGAGGAGGATCCATTGTATCGGAGCCTAGTTTTTGATATTGACCATTAATGTATAAGAATTATTTTGTCTATTTAGGGGTACGGCGGGGGCCCTGTCCCGCCATGTATTATCGGTAATATTTTTAGAAATCTGCAGACATATATATGTGGGTTGTGTATGTCAGTGTGATTCAGATGGGTCTACATGGTACATGATATATGATATTATGTTATGGCAGCCTTATCGGCTTGCGTTCCCTGTCATGTTGTGATACAAACGAAAAGGGCTATAGGTTTACGAAAATGTTATCGCCTAGTGGGGCTTTGTTACATAATACTGCTTTATTTACAGTTTAATTTTACCACAGTTGATAGCTAGGTATACGAGGGGTCCAGGTCGGACCCTAGTCACAGCCTACGGAGTTGGGTCGTGACATAAGGTATGGTCACTTTGAGTTTGTGGTGATGAGTTTTGGGTTAACGAATGCACCGGCGGTGTTCATGGACTTGATGAATAGGGTGTTTAAACCTTACCTTGATACCTTTATGGTGGTCTTCATTGATGATATTTTGATTTACTCTCGGGGTAAGGAAGAACATAAAAATCACTTGAGAGTTGTGCTTCAAACTTTGAAGGATAGGCAATTATTTGCAAAATTTAGTAAGTGTGAATTTTGGTTAAAGAAGGTGGCATTTCTTGGAATAAGTAGGTGATGCACCTACTTGGGTGGACCCCACTCTGCCATATGGCAGTCATGGGGTGGATGCATGGATGAGGTGGCCAAATAAGGGTTGGACACATGTCACCTTTAGGGGCTGACACATTTCACCCTCTAAGAAAGGGTATATATATGTAAGTTGATTACTAATCTCTCATTTCCTCATCCTTAACTTAGCCAATTGAGAGAAAAACCTAGAGTGAAAGAGAGAGGAGCTACGACTTTGACAAAAACAAGGTAAGCCCTCGACTTTTGCTCTGTAAATTAATTATCTAAGGTATTCTTCGATTAAATGAAGGTGTTTAACAATGTAAATTAATTATTGGGACACCAAGAAAGTCCAACGAGAAGTATATCAACTTTCACTCGAGTTGCGGAGCTAAGTTGCTAAGGTAGAGTTTCTTTTTTTCAAATTAGAGGTAATGGTGTTGTAATGTAAAGAGTACTTGTAGTAAATATGGTTGAAGATAAGAAAATTATATAATTATTGTCAATGTTGTAAGAGAACAGAATTGAAGTCTTTCTAGTTGGATTAAAGCTTGGTTATTATTGTCGTTACTATAAGATTATATTTGAAGGTACTCGTGTATGTTGAGGGGATGAAAACATAGCTATGGCTGAGTACACGTGCTTCTGGTTGCAGCCACATTATACTCCTTTCCGTGTGATTGTGATTTTATGAAATAAAGATCAAAAACCATATTTCAATGTCGTAGTTTTGGGTGGGTTGTTTGGAACTCGTTTTGAATAACGTTGAAGTAGTTTTATTGTATATGAATGGTGGTTGTTGTTGTTGGTATGGCTGTGCTAATTGGAGGATAATTGGAAGTTCGGATAGGGCGAGTTATAAGGGAGATGCTGCCCAATTTTCGTTAACTTCTTAACTAACTAATAGACTGGTCGAGAAAGGCGAATGAGGAAATGATTCCTATGGATACTTGAATGTATATTTAGGAGCTGGAAAGTTGAAGGTTATTAATATTAGTATTACTTTTGTATTAAATAGGTTCAAAGGGAAATAAAGCAAGCTTGGTTACGGTTGATCCGTAAAAGGTATGTAAAGCTTATCCCTTCTTTTCATGTGGCATGTCTTAGACGTAAGTGATAAATGATATGAACTTTGAGATAATTCCATTCATAAGCTCCGAGTATGAGCTGTGATTCTTATTCACTTCTTGATGTTAAAACTCTTAATGTAGTTGAGCTACTACCCTCGAGCCTTCTATATATTGAGTAGTAATTAGATGTATAAGCTCTTATCCCTAAGGACTCTACGATGAAAAATGTATTTGATTCCATAAGTTGATTAGCATTGTCTTGATACATGTCTAAGATTCCTGAGGATCCATTTGATATGATTCCTAATGATCACTAGAGGGCCAGGTATGGTATGTATATCTATTATGATGGTACGCTATATACGTATACTACTCCCTTCACCGAGTCCCTCACTACAGGGATGGATACTTTACGTAGGCATGCATATGAAAATATAGGGATACATTTGTAACCCCAAGCCCCATAGTGGACCGGATATAGTATGATGACATATAAGATTATGCCGCATACGATGATATGATGTCATATACGATGACATGATGAAATAATATACATGATGGAAAGAGATGATGACATAATGATATGATGATATGGTAATATGATGGAATAATTATGACACCGAGCTCCTTAGCGGGCCAGGCACAATGTATGATGATGTATATGATTACGTGTCCTAAGGTACAGGTACATTAATTTGTTAATTGTTACACTTATCCCCTGCATCCTTATTTCAGTTATGGTCTTAGCTATGATGTGTTATGTTTTACATACTCAGTACATATATCATACTGACCTCCCTTTCTTCGGGAGGGGGGGCTGCATTTCATGCCCGCAGGTATAGGTACTTACATTGAAGATCCACCAGCTTAGGACTCCCATTCAGTTATGTCGAAAGTGCTCCACTATTCTGGAGCCTAACTTTTGATGCTGATCGTATAATATATATAGTTGGTTATTCAAGGGTTTGGCGGGGGCCCTATTCCGCCTTATGTTTCGGTTTCTTTTTACTCTTAGAGGTCTGTATACATGTATATGGGTTGTGTATATGTATGTGTGAACAATTGTGCCTATATGTTACGATATCCTCGTCGGCTTATATATATTTTCTTGACTGTTGGCACGCTATGAATCAAATAGGAGACAGGTTTTCTTATAGTTAGCAAGGGTACACGCGAGTGTCCAGTTTGGGCACCCTTCATGGTCTACGGGGTTGGGTCATGATAGAAGTGGTATCAGAGCGGTCCTTCCTTAGAATGTCTACAAATTATGTCTAGTAGAGTCTTGTTTATCGGTGTGTTGTGCACCACATCTATAAATAAAAGGCTACAGGGCATTTAGGATATCACTTTTCTTTCATAACTAAGATTGTACGATAGAGACTATCCATAGGACATGAAATTCCTTTTTCTAATCTTTGGTTTCTGTTGAAGAACGACATCGACAGAAGAAAATGACAGATGATATTGGAAGCTACCTAGTATATAGGTAAGTAATGGTGTGAAGGAGTCATGCTGGATAAGGTCAGAAGATTGAGATATGATTGAAATATAAAGTCGAAGATTGAAGGGAAAAGTAGACAGAAAAGTATAACGGGTGCAGTTCGAGTTGGACATTGAGGTAAGTCCATTATTTTTATACTGTTATTGATATTGGGTGCCCTGTGTGGCGGTGATATGAACATCTATATGTTGGCCCTGTGAGGTATTGTTGATATTTCCTTAGTGCAGGTTTGGGATAGTAAGGAATATAGAGGAAACTCTGCCAAAATTTTTTGAAAGACCTTTGTACCTTGAGAGGTTTTTAATTTTCTTGAAGGGTTGTTAAGCTTCTTAGAAGTTACCATGTGAGAGGAATAAGCTATAAAGCTATCAAATAACTCTAAAGAAAGGACAATGTGACACCTCATAGAAGGGAAGATTGGAAATATGGTTATAAAAATCCAGAAGGAGTTGGAGACCAAGTAATGAGTCATAGGACTCGACTTACTTATGCAAGCTACCAATTTGAAAATCTTACATACTTAAGATACTTGAGTACATACCAAGCTTACGTAGCAAGGATTACATAGGTTCGTAAAGTAAGACGGGATTACGAACTCACAAAGAGAAAAAGAAAGCGGCACGTGGTAGCCCATGAGAGAGTACCACATGGCATGATGAGAGAGTGCCATATGGCAGCAGGTGAATCAAGGGGTGTGTCCCCCATATGCCATGTGGCATCCCAAGGTTAGAGGGGGTGTTGTGTTGGCCCAATGAGAGCTTAACACGTGTCACCACTAAGGGGACACGTGTCACCCCCTAAAGTAGCCTCTATATATATGTTTGATGACTTTTTAAGTCATCCTTATCCTTTAAGGTTCATCTTTATCAAAACATTTTAAGAAAAGTCTAGAAGAAAAGAGAAGAGAAACTTGAGCTAGAGAGAAGAGGGAGCTTCAGTTGTGGGGAGAAAAAGAGGTAAGTTCTCCAATTTTATTCTTTGAATTATTTATCTAGGGTGTACAAATATATTATGAAGGTGTTATTAATTAAATTTATGGTTTGGAGAAGCCCCAAATGTTATCAAACAGCCATAAATCTTTAGGCGCACTAAAAAAACTTCCGAGGCAAGTTTCGACGAGTTTGATGATTTTCAGGCAAGATAAGGGTTTCTCTTTCAAATTGGAGTTATGATGATGTTATGAGGTATATTAGATGTCTTAAATAAGGTTTTAAGTGGAAAAATTGCATAAGGATGCTTGACACTTGAAATAAACTAAATTGAAGTCATCATAGCTAAATCAAAGTCGCGTGGGGTGTTATCATTGCAGTGCTGCGGGTGAAGTTGGTTGGGTTGCGTGTTACAGGGATTTAAAGTATTTTAAAAAGGCTGTGGGTGCTTCTGGTTGCATCTATACTACCCTCCGTTTGGTATGATTAAAGATTTTGCAAAATAAAGAGTTAAAAACTCTATTTGGATATCGTAGTTTAGAGCTAGTTGTTTGAAACTGGTATTGTATAATATTGAAGTGATTTACTTGTATATATGCTGCTGGTTGTTGTTTTTGGTATGGTTTTTTATATGGTGGCCGAGTTGAAATCTCGAGGATGTTGAAGTTATAGGGGAGATGCTGCCCAATTTTTGGTAACTTTTGGACTAGTAACAAACTAGTCAAGAGTACCGGATAAGGAAATGATTCCTATGGGTACTTGGTTGTAGAGTTGAAAATCAGAAAGCGAAAGATATTAACCTCAGTATTACTCTCATGTTATTAGGTCAATGAGGTAACGAGGCGAGCTGGATTACAGTTAATCCACAAAAGGTATGTGAAGCTTACCCTTTCTTTTCTTTTGGCATGTCTTAGCCTTAAGTTATTTATATACAAACTTGGGAGTCATTCCATTCATAGATCTCTAAGTATGAGTCAAGACCCTTATTCACTTCTGGATGTTAGAACTTCTGCAATAAGTAGAGTCCTCGCCTTTCAAGTCTTCTATAGGATGATAAGTAGTACATATAAGGCTTATCTATTTCTCTCTTTGAAATCGCTTAAGGTAGGTGAGGTGATGTCTGATATGAGTTTAGAGGTAATTCCATTTATAGGTTCCGGATGTAATTCGTGACTTGTAGTCACTTCTGAATACTAAGGGTCCTAAAGTAGATAGATTACTACTTCCAAGCCATCTATAGGTTGAATAGTAAGTGGAGATATAAGCTCCTATTCTGAAAGGCTCTGAGAGGATAAATGTCTCTGATTGCATAAGATGTTCTGAGAGGATAAATGTCTCTGATTGCATAAGATGTATCTTTGATTGTATAAGCTATGTGTCTGATTGCATAATGTGTTTCTTTGACTGCATAAACTGTATGGCATAATCTTGGTACACTCCTGTGGTTCCTGAGGCCCTAATTGATGAAATCCCTAATAACATCTAAAGGGTACCTCAGAGAATTACTTCCCTGGTCTACAAGTGATGGTTCACTTGACTATTTTATTGAGTCTCAGGAGATGATTTAGTTTCATATGGTTTCTCACTACTCTACTCGTGCATATGGTAACCCTTCTTTCATCGAGTCCCCTGATGGGCCGATTACGTTATCATATGCAGCTTTATTACTCCTTCACTGAGTCTTGGGCCGGGTATGTATATATATGTATGAAGTATACGATGATGAAATGTCGTATATGATGAAGTGAAGCATATGATGATGCCATATGTGATGAAGTTATTCACCGAATCTCAGGTCGGATATATATATATATGATGATATGATGAAAATATGGATCAAGTTGTACGTTCCTCGGCATTGTTTTGAATTATGGATTAGGCCGAATGTTCCTCAGTATATTTTACTATGTGATAATGGCACCGAGTCCCTCACTAGAGGTCCGGGTACGGTATGTATATATATGATGATGGTATGCTATAGATGTACACTACTCCCTTCATTGAGTCCCTCACTACAGGGCCGGATACTTTATGTAGGCATATATGTGAAAATATAGGGATATATTTGTGACCCCGAGCCCTATAGTGGACCGGATATAGTATGATGACATATAAGATTATGTTGCATACAATGATATGATGTCGTATACGATGACATGATGAAATAATATACATGATGGAAAAAGATGATGACATGATGATATGATAATATGGTAATATGATGGAATAATTATGACATCAAGTTCCTTAGCGGTTCGGGCACAGTGTATGATGATGTATATGATTACGTGTCCTAAGGTACAGGTACATTTATTTGTTAATTATTACACTTATCCCCTGCATCCTTATTTCAGTTATAGTCTCAGCAATGATGTATTATGTTTTACATACTCAGTACATATATCGTACTGACCACTCTTTCTTTGGGGGGGGCTGTATTTCATGCCCGCAGGTACAAGTACTTACTTTGGAGATCCACCAGCTTAGGACTCCTACTCAGCTATGTCGGAAGTGCTCCACTATTCTGGACCCTAGCTTTTGGTGCTGATCATAAAATGTATATAGTTGGTTATTCAAGGGTACAGCGGGGGCCCTATCCTGCCTTCTGTTCTATTTCATTTTTACTCTTAGAGGTCTATAGACATGTATGTGGATTGTGTATATGTATGTATGAACAGTTGTGACCTATATGTTATGATAGCCTCATCGGCTTATATATATTGTCTTGCCTGTTGGCACGCTATGACTCAAATAGGAGACAAGTTTCCTTATAGTTAGAAAAGGTACATGCAAGTGTCCTGTTCGGGCACCCGTTATGGCCTACGGGGTTGGATCGTGACAAATGGGATGACCCCACATGCTATGACAGCCTCATCGGCGTATGTGTTATGTTGCCTATTGATAAGTGGTGACCCCTCAGGAGATGGGTTGTGCCAAGTTATAGGTTAAGCATGGTTAATTATAGTTAACAGGGGTACACGCGAGTGTCCATCTTGGACACTCGTCATGTCCTACGTGGTTGGGTCATGACAAAAGTGATTTTAGAGCAGTTCATCCTTAGAGTGTCTACAGACCGTATCTAGTATAGTCTTGTTTATTGGTGTATTGTGCACCACATCTATAAATAGGAAGCTAAAGGACATTTAGGATGTTATCCTTCTTTCATAACTAAGATCGTGTGATAGAGCCGATCTATAGGATATGAGATTCCTTATACTAACCTTCGATTACAGCTGAAGGACGACATTAACAGAAGGAATTGACTGATGATATTGGATGCCCCACAGTACACAGAGTAAGTAACGATGCGAAAGAGGTATGTTTGATGGTACGATTATTGAAATATAATTGAGAAATAAAGTTAACAATGGAAAGGAAAAGTAGACAGGATAATGTAACAGGTGCAGTTTGAGCCAGACATACGAGGTAGGTCCATCCTTTTTACACTGTTGTTGATATTGGGTGCCCTGTGTGGCTGTGATATGATATATATATATATATATATATATATATATATACTGGCCCTGTGAGGCATTGTTGCTATTTTCTGCATGCAGGTTTGGGATAGTAAGAAATACAGAGAAAACTCTGCCCAAATTTTCTCAAAAAAAAGAATGAGATGTAAGTTCATAATATGTCTTGGAATTGATACCAATAGGGTAAAATTATTATGTTGGACTAAAGTTGTAAGAGGTACCCTCCATGTCGTCAGTAAGGGGCACCATTTTTACTTGGGAAGTTTTATTTTGGAAAAAGCTTATATGAGCAGCAAAGTTCAGAATTCATTTGAATGGACTAAGATATTTTCCAGTTGTATTTTTGCCTTAGAAAAAGCTCACGTTGAAGGGCAAAATGCCCAGCGATTGAGTTTCACTTTTGTTGAAAAGTACAAAACCCTTAACCATTAGTTGTGAACTAGATAATTTATTCACGACTCAAGAATAAACTTAGAGGGAAATCATGTGAGTCAAGCACTAAGAAGTACTGTGCTGCTTATTAGATTTTAGTTCCCTTCTGGTGATGGTTGAAGAATGCTTCATAGTAACATTTTATTAGTTCTCCACCAATTAATTAGAGATGGAATTTATGGAAGGGAAACAAACTTATGGCTATTAAGGATCGTGTATTTCATATGTGGTTGATGAAATGCTACGATGATTTGGAAGGGCTTGTAATACTAAGAGAGAATTTAGAAGAGGCTGGCAAATCTTGATAGGGTGTCATAG
Source organism: Solanum dulcamara (assembly GCF_947179165.1). Taxonomy (NCBI): domain Eukaryota; kingdom Viridiplantae; phylum Streptophyta; class Magnoliopsida; order Solanales; family Solanaceae; genus Solanum; species Solanum dulcamara. The sequence continues at coordinate 24,725,832 of NC_077244.1, forward strand.
TAAGGTACTGACTGAATTGATAAGTAGGAATAATAGCTTGTGAGATATGAAGGATAAGACTGACTAGGAAGGGTAAAAGGTTAAGAAGTATTATACTATGGGATTGAATGCGAACAGGATATAATGTGCATATAATAAGGATCGTTATGGAACAAATAAGGAAGATTTATCAAGTTTTGTAGGGAAAGTTTCGAATAAAGGTTATATGATAACAGAAATGATAGCGAGCACAAGGAACTAAAGAGTAACTGAAAGGAGGAAATAATAAGAGAGTGAGATAACAGTGTAGTAATAAGTCATGGCATGTGTAGCCGAGGATACGAATGCTAAAGGTGACGGAACTGCAAAAGACCAAGTTGTAGAAAGATGGGTAACGAGGTAGAATGGGTGCTAGGAAATGACTGGTATGATACGTATAAAAATGGATGAACAGAATACATTTTAGAAATGAGGAAAAAGATTATGCGGAAGTAATATATTTCAAATGATACAGAGGTAGCATAAGATTCCTCATGTGCATAATAAAAGATAGACATAGATAGGAGAACTGATAATGACATTTTAATGGAAGCACCCAAGTTAGACGTAATTAATTGAATATGAGTATGGAATAAAAGGGGAATATATAGTTATGGACTGAAAGGGTGGTACGACGACAAGGTGATAATGTAAGACCATTATGGAGGCGAACTTGTTATGTTGTTGAGTAAGTTAGAAGCCTGTGTTGGGTACATAATAAGGGTAGAAAGGAATAAGGAAGAAAGCGATATATTTATCATCTGGTTTGGGTGCATAACTTGGAAGTAGAGATACCGACTCTTCAGTAAGTGCCAGTAATCATTGAATATCCAAATGAACTCCTAGGTCTTCCTCCTGAATGAGAGATAGAGTTCACTGTAGATGTGTTACCAGATATTCAGCCCATATCTATTCCTCCCTAAAGAATACAACCCTCAGAGCTAAAAGGGTTGAGGGACCAACTAAAAGACCTAATAGAAAAGGGCTCCATTAGGCCCACCTTGGGAAGCACCAGTACTATTTGTGAAAAAGAAAGATGAGCCGTTGCAAATGTGTAATGATTATAGGCAACTGAATAAGGTAACAATAAAGATTAGATATCCTCTCCCAGGATTGATAATTTGTTTGACCAGTTCCAGGGTGCTAAGCATTTCTCGAGAATAGACCTGCGATCAGCCTATCATCTATGGGTAAGGGAAGCCGATATTCTAAAGACGGTGTTCAGAACCCGATACGGATATTATGAGTTTAGAGTAATATCTTTTAGGCTGACTAATGGTCCAACAGTGTTTACGGACCTGATGAACCGAGTGTTCAAGCCATTCCTAGACCTATTTGTGATTATATTTATAAATGGTATTCTGGTCTATTCACAATCAGAGAAGGAGCAAGTAAATCATTAGAGGACGGTACTCGAAGTGCTCCAACACCAAAGGTTGTATGCTAAGTTCTTTGAATGTGAATTTTGGTTAACTTCAGTAGCATTCTTGGGGCATATTGTCAGAACTGATGGTACTCGAGTAGCTACACAGAAAATTAAGGCCATAAAGACTTGGCCTAGACCTACGACACCTACTAAGGTATGTATTTTCCTGGGGCTAGCAGGATACTACTAGAAATTCGTAAAGAAGTTTGCTTCTATTTCAACGCCTTTAACAAGGTTAACTCAGAAGGCAGCTAAGTTCTAATGAACGGATGTTTGTGAATGAAGCTTTCAACTGCTAAAAGATAAGTTGACTATGGACCCTATTCTAACTCATCCTAAAGGACTATATGGCTATGTTATTTATTGTGATCCTTTCGGTGTTGGGGTAGGTTGTGTATTGATGCAACATGGTAGAGTCATAGCCTATGCCTCCCGACAGCTCAGGAAACACAAAAGAAATTATCCAACTCATGATCTGGAGTTAGCAGCAGTAATTCATACTTTAAAAATATGGATACATTATTTGTATGGCGTGCATATTGATCTTTACACAGACCATAAAAGTCTCCAATACATCTTCAAGCAAAAAAAGCTGAATTTACGGGAAAGAAGGTGGCTAGAGTTGCTGAAAGATTATGATGTTGACATCCTATACCACCCAGAGAAAGCAAATATGGTAGCAGATGCACTTATCTTACTTATGGGTAGCTTGGCAGAGGTACAACCAGAACGGAAAGAGATAGTCTACGATATTTGCCAGTTAGCTAACCATTGAGTCTATTTTGCTGATTTGGATGATGGTGGAGTTTCTATTCGAGGAGTTGTTGAATCCTCTATCATGGAAGAGGTAAAGCAATGTCAGTATAAGGACTCTGTTCTGGCACAGTATAAGGATGCAGCTCTTCAAAAGGGAAAGACTCCATTTGATATCACACCTGACGGAGTGTTGAGGTATAGAGGCAGGTTATATGTACCTGAGATTGCAGGGCTATGGAAATAGGTAATGGGAGAGGCACACTATGCCCGTTATTTTGTTCATCCAGGGTCAACCAAGATGTATCATGACCTTAAATGTTTATATTGGTGGGATATCATGAAAAAGTACATAGCAGAGTTCGTAGCCTAGTGTCTAAATTGTCAACAGGTTAAAATTGAGCATTAAAAGCCTAGTAGACTATTATAGGAGATGGAAATCCCAACTTGGAAATAAGAAGCAATTAATATGGACTTCATTACAGGCTTACCTCGCACTCTACGGAAGTATGATTCCATATGAGTTATTGTGGATAGACTGACAAAATCAGCCCATTTCCTTCCAGCTAAGACTGCATATTCAGATGACTATGCGAGGTTGTATATCAAGGAAATAGTAAGACTTCATGGGGTTCCCACATCTATTATCTCAGATAGAGAAGCTGAATTTACATCTAACTTCAGGAGATCATTCCAGAAGGGATTAGGAACACAGGTGAATCTTAGTACAATATTTCACCCTCAAACTGATAGACAGGCCTAGCGTAGTATTCAAATGCTAGAAGATATGTTACGGGCATATATAATTGCCTTTAGAGGTAGCTGGGATGATCATTTGCCATTTAATGAGTTTGCTTATAACAATAGCCATCATTTTAGCATCCAAATAGCACTGTATGAGGTTTTGTATAGCAGGAAATGTAGATCACCTATTGGTTGGTTGGATATTGGTGAAACACAACTAATAGGCCCAGATATGGTTCAGCAAGCTGTGGATAAAGTGAAGCTTATTTAGAAGAGGTTATTAACAGTCCAGAGTCGACAGAAATCATATGCAGATAATCGACATCAACTTGTAGAATTTTAGGTTGATGATTGAGTATTCTTGAAGGTGTCACCCAGGAAGAGGGAAATGAGATTCGGCAAGAAAGGGACACTTGGTTCGAGGTACATTGGCCCTTATCAAATTATTTGTAGGGTAGGCAAGATTGCCTATGAGTTGGACCTACCATCTAATTTGGAAGAAATACAACCAATTTTTCACGTGTCAATGCTCTGCAAATGTATAAGCGACACTTCTAGAATATTTCCTATGCATGAGGTCCATGTAACAGAGGAGTATTGCCATCTTGGATTGGCAGATTAGAAGGTTGAGAACTAAGGTCGTGGCTTTTGTCAAGTTATTGTGGCCCATAGATGATAACTATTACAGAGGTTTCCCAAAAATCCTTGTAAAACCTTATAAAACTAGTTAACATTCGAGGACGAATGTTCTAAAGGGAGGAAGTATATTATACCCTGCACTTTTGTACATTTGAACATGTTTGTTTTCTAAAAAATTTCCATATGATCCATGTTGTCTATGAAGTTTTATGTGAGTAGCAATGGTTGGAAATAGGTTTAGAGGGATTTGGAAGGAGTTAGAGGCAAAATAATGAGTCGTGGTAATCAACCTACTTGCGTAAGCTACCGACTTGGATGTCTTACATAATTAAGCTACTTGAGTACATGTCGAGCTTAAGTAGTAAGGATTACATAGGTTCTTAAAGTGAGATGAGATTACAAACCCACGAAAGAGGAATAAGGAGGCGATGCACCTACTTGGAATAGGTAGGTGATGCAACCACGACTCCGATCACGGTTTCCAGTTGGCTTTATCTCAGGTACTTGGACCAAGTAGGTGATGCACCTACTTGGACCAAGTAGGTGACACACCTACTTGGGTGGAACCCACCCCACCACATGGTAGACATGGAGTGGATGCATAGATAAGGTGGCCAAATAAGGGTGGGATATATGTCACCCTTAGGGGATGACGCATGTCACCCCCTAAGGAAGGGTATATATATGTAAGCTGATGACTAATCTCTCATCTTCTCATCTTTAACTTAGCCAAATTGAGAGAAAAACCTAGAGTGAAAGAGGGAGGAGATACGGCTTTGATAAGAACAAGGTAAGCCCTCGACTTTTGCTCCGTAAATTAATTATCTAAGGTATTCTTCAATCAAATGAAGGTGTTTAACAATATAAATTAATTATTGGGACAGCAAGAAAGTCCAATGAGAAGTATATCAACTTTTACTCGAGTTGCGGAGCCAAGTTGCTAAGGTAGAGTTTCTTTCTTTCAAATTAGAGGTAATGGTGTTGTAATGGAAAGAGTACTTGTATTAAATATGGTTGAAGATAAGAAAATTATATAATTATTGTCAATGTTGTAAGAGGATAGAATTGAAGTCTTTCTAGTTGGATTAAAGCTTGGTTATTATTGTCGTTACTATAATATTATATTTGAAGGTACTCGTGTATGTTGAGGGGATGAAAACATAGCTATGTATGAGTACACGTGCTTCTAGTTGCAGCCATATTATACTCCTTTCCGTGTGATTGTGATTTTACAAAATAAAGATCAAAAACTATATTTCGATGTCGTAGTTTTGGGTGGGCTGTTTGGAACTCATTTTGAATAACGTTGAAGTAGTTTTATTGTATATGAATGGTGGTTGTTGTAGTTGGTATGGCTGTGCTAATCGGAGGATAATTGGAAGTTCGGATAGGGCGAGTTATAAGGGAGATGCTGCCCAATTTTCGTTAACTTCTTAACTAACTATTAGACTGGTAGAGAAAGGCGAATGAGGAAATGATTCCTATGGATACTTGAATGTATATTTAGGAGCTGGAAAGTTGAAGGTTATTAATATTAGTATTACTTTTTTATTAAATAGGTTCAAAGGGAAACAAAGCAAGCTTGGTTACGGTTGATCCGTAAAAGGTATGTAAAGCCTATCCCTTCTTTTCATGTGGCATGTCTTAGACGTAAGTGATAAATGATATAAACTTTGAGATAATTCTATTCATAAGCTCCGAGTATGAGCTGTGATTCTTATTCACTTCTTGATGTTAAAACTCTTAAAGTAGTTGAGCTACTACCATCGAGCATTTTATATATTGAGTAGTAATTGGATGTATACACTCCTATCCCTAAGGACTCTATGATCACAAATATCTCTGATTCCATAAGCTGTTTAGCATTTTCTTGATACATGTCTAAGATTCTTGAGGCTCCATTTGATATGATTCCTAATGACATTTAGAGAGCGCTTAAGACGATTACTACCCTAATCTTCAAGTGATGGTTTGCTTGATTACTCTAATGAGTATCAGATGATGATTTAATTTATATATGGTTACGCACTACTCTGCTCGTGCATATTGTTAATACATCTCTCATCGAGTCTCATAATGAGCTGGGTATGTTATCGTGCACAGCTTTACTACAGCTTCACCGAGCCCCAGGCCGGGTATGATATACGTATATGATGATATGATGATATGATTATTCATCGAGTCTCGATCCGAGTATGATATATATATACGATGATATGATATGAGGGCATGAGGATGAGGTTATGGCACCGAGTCCCATAATCGGTCCGGTACGGTATAAAAGTACACTACTCTCTTTATCGAGTCCCTCACTAAAGGGTTGGGTATGGTATGTATATATATATATATATATATATATATATATATATATGCATATGATGACATAATGATATATTTGTAACACCGAGTCCCACAAAAGGCCGGGTACGATTTATGATGATGATACACATGACTCCATTTTATAAGATGCAGGTACAGTGACTTATTAATTGTTATATTTGTCCCCTGCATCCCTATGTCAGTTGTAATCTCCTTACGATGTTTTATTCTTTACATACTCAGTACATATATTGTATTGACCCTCTCTTTTTGGAGGGGATGCATTTCATGCCCGCAGGTACAGATACGCATTTTGGGGATCCACCAGCTTAGGATTTCCAGTCAACGATTTTGAGAAGAGCTCCATTATGTAGGAGCCTAGCATTGTGGTACTGGTATTCTAATGTATATACTTGTTTATTCAAGTATGGTGGGCCCCTGTCCCGCCATATGATACTGTTGATACTCTTAGAGGTCTGTAGATACATGTGTGTGTTGTGTATATATGTGTGTTCAGTTGTGTCTATATGACTTATATTTTAGGACGTTCCCTTTGTTGTGGAAGTCTTGTCGGCTTGCGTATATGTATGTAATTGGACGACCCCATAAGCTATGACAGTCTCATCAGCTTATGTGCTATATTGCCTATTGATAAGTGGTGACCCCTCAGAAGGTGAGTTGTGCCAAGTTATAGGTTAAGCATGGTTTACTTATAGTTAACAGGGGTACACGTGAGTATCCAGCTTGGACACCTGTCATGGCCTATGGGGTTGGGTCGTGACATAGGCATTATAGGCCAAATTAGTAGAAAAGGTAAAAATAATATGAAAAAGAGGAATAGCCTAAATAGGAGTCAACATAAGCATCAAAAAAGGAAAAAAGTACTACCTATGAGAACTACAACTAACTATACCCAACTAGGCCCCCATAAGCCCAGCGGGGACACTCGTGCACAAGTTAAATAAAAATCCGAATAAACCCCCATAAGCCCGCCGAGTACACAGAATAGCTACAACAACCAAGGCTAGGAACCAAAAATCTATGATGTTAGTAGCCGAAGTACTATATCATTTCCAAACCCAGAATCTCCATGACTCAATTGATCTAGGGGTGACTTAGGGGTCGAGGCCAGGACTGGGACCCAGATGCTCGCTCGAATGTTTAAACTGGCCAAGGTCAGGATTGAGTACCCGTATGCTTTCTATAATATATTTGTATAGTCGACGACAGGATAGGGTACCCAAATGTTCGCCGTAATACATCGGTATAATCGAGGTCGAGACTGGGTACCCAGATACTCATCATACTAGCAAACCGATAGAGGCCAGAGGTGAGTACCAGGATGCTCTCTAATAATTCAGAACGGAGGCCGAGACTTGGTACCCGGATGCTCATAAATAATTTATCCCATGATGCCAAACATTCTACTTCCCAACTAGAATACAACAGCACCAAAAATCTTTTCCCAAATAAGTCAATCAATATGCCACCAAAACTAAAACCGAAGCCAAAGTCAACGATCACGAAATATAGTATTGCCAACGCATCACGAAAGTCACGATTATATCAATTTATGGATGAGGATATTTTTAAGAGCAAGGGTAACGCCTAACTAAGGCCAAACTACCAGACACTAGCCTGTTACACCATTCTACAAGGATCTAAGTCTACCTAGCGAAGCTGGGGCATCTAAAGAAAGTTTACATCACATACTAAGGCCAACAAACTCCACAGTATCAACAACATGCTCATTCAACTCTCCTTATAATACTAACAAATAACGGCAAGATATACATGCTTCTAAATATCCAAAAAATCATATAACAAGCCTAAAACATGATTTCTAACAGCTAAAATATACAATCAAACTACCCAACCCAAATTCCAACTATTTCAACATGCTTTCACATATTCCATCTCAATCTAAAGAAGGTAAACCATAGCCTACCTGTAGGCTAAACACGCGTGCTCCAAATTACTGTGCCGAAGCTTTTTCCTTTTGAACTGCCTCAAAATGCTGCCATGCTATCAAAAACAGAACCACGACATCAATACGGTCGTTTAGACACTAATTTCATAATTATTTGGAGATGGACCAATTTTAGAGTCTAAAACAGGAAATTGTGGGACCCACATATGAAATTTCAGATTTGACCCCCCAAAATAGGTTCCAAACGTAACCCTGAGCTCACAAATTAGATTTATACCATAATTTGGGGTGGAAAATTATACGGGACAAGCATGCAACCAAAACTCATAAATTCCAACTCAAAGACCTAAAAATGGCAGCATCAAGATCACCTAATTTCGAAGAAATGAGACCCTTTCAACCCAACAAAATTACACTACAATAATCCTTGCAAAAAAAACCCATAATTTAGCCTCAAGAATCCCTCAAAATGGAGTTATATTGACCTAGATACACTCTTCCAAAATTCAACAAAATTTCATTCCAAAAAAGACTAAATCAGTAACTAAACATGCATTTTTACCTCAAACGAAGCTTTCCCTTGCATATTTGAGCTCACCAAGAGATTCCTTATGAAATTCTTTTGAATTTAGACCCTTGAATCACCAAAATTGAGTTTATATAGGTCAAAAAATAATTTCTCAAAGTTCTTCAAAAACTCAATCAAAAAATGGACACTACTGCAAATAAAATCATGATTTCTACCTGAATCGAATGCTCCCAATTAGTTTCCAATCTCTCCAATGAGTTCTCCACGAAAAATATCACAATTTTGCCTTTTAAACACCCAATTTGGAGCTCTATAGCCTAAGATAAAGGGTTTTAAAGTTGGAAGAAATATCCCAAAAAGGGGCTATTGAGCTGCTGCAAATATCAGATTTTGGAAAATCCAAAATCTCCGATAGGGTGCTCGGAATTCGTTCGGAATCCGATAAAAATTAAACCAGATATGCTACCCTACTAAATTCAACATTTCGGACTCAATGGTGCATTCAGAATTCTCATACAAGATTATTTTAATAGAAAATAGGTCCTACACCCAAGAGCCATTTTAAGCAACATTCCACAACGGGCCTCGATATTAGTCTGGAAGCCTCAAAAAGTGAACGAAGGGTCATCCAAGATCAAAATCGACATTCCAGAACTAACCACGCTGTCATAATTTTTATTTGTGTGCATTTTCTAAGAATGTTGACCAAAGTCAACAATAGGCTAATTTTGAAAGTCAAAAGCGCCAAATGGGCCCAAACTCGTATTGATTGCCTTGATAGTCATTCCATTAATGCTACTAACCTAATTTGGTCATTCTGAAGCTGATGGAACCATCAGAATTTAAATTTGAGATCTCATTGACCCAAAACTCAAAAAGTCACAACTAAACCAATTTAGGCCTTCAAAATACCAAAATGGACTCGGGACCTCTAAAAATTCAACCAACACTTCTTCTAGACAAAAAACCATCTCCCGAATCCAACGGAGTCGTCGGAATTCATTTCATGCATCGGAACTCCAAAAGTTGACCAAAGTCAAACCTTGGCTTAAAATTTCTCAATTTCTCAACTCAAGACCTCAAAACTTCGTTACAACTCCAAAACTAATTCTGTAAAGTCTCCTAAGATAATTTCGATATTTTGGAGTTGCTGGAATCGATGAAATTCCGTTCCAAGATATGTAGCTCCTATTGACCCCAAATACCATTTTTTTAATACTTAAAACTTATGAAAACTCAAAATTTCTAAAGACTTAACTTTTCATAAGATTTTATAAAAATCAACACCCGGTACCAATCAGAAATGACTCAGGACATCTAAAGGGAGAGGTAAAAATGGTCATTTTATAAAACTTTCAAAAATGACCTTGAGGGTCATTACACATTCTCAAACTCTAAATCTCTAAGTCTCTAAATCTCTTCTGCGAGTCATTTCTACAACTTGTAGACTCTTTGAAGAGTCATTGACTTCACTCGTAGAAGTGACTTGAAGTCTTGATTTTTGTCTAAGTGTCAAGGGTCTCTACAAGTCGTTTCTACGACTCGTGATTTTTTCTATGGTTCATCTTGTCGACTCATAGCCAAAGTACTGAGAATAATATTTTTCAAAAGTTAGATCTTTACTCTATGACTCATTCTTACGAGTCGTCAATAGACTCACTTCTAGACGGCCAAATTTCAGACCTCAATGCCAACACTACGAGTTCTTCCTATGATCCTTAGGATTTCATATGACTCGTAGGTTGACTCGTACACATAGCCATAACTCACTTTTCCCAATCTTTCTTATTTTCCTCAAACTTAGTCTAGGCTAGAATAATACGGGATGTTACAGCTAAATTCCTAGATTTCATGCCCTAAGTGTTATTTTTGGAGTATTGGCATACTGTTAAAGCATGCCTCCAGTTAGTGTTGATCATCCATACATTGTGCTGTGTACCGTGCCCTTGGTTATATATTTGGAAGCATGTTTGTCCTTTGTCTAGGCTTCGACTAGTGTTGCCTTAGATTTGCATAATTTTGGTGTTGTTGGGCCTTAGAACTTCTCCAACGTCGTTTCGGACAGCTTAGCTCCCTATAAACTGATATAGTAGACTTGAGTCTAATAGTCTGAGCTTTAGCTAGGTAGTAACACAGCTTTGAGACCTTACTTCTATAATGCCCTATTCTCCTATCAGTCCTGTATCGCTTGGTTCTTGATTCTGGGAGTCTTTCCAATGATTCTGGTTCGATGTGGTTCATGCTGGAGTGATTCATTGATGGTTCTCAATTTAAGGGTACTCCCCACGATGCTCGGTTGGCCGTTGATCCTAATTCAAACTGACTCACCCCTGTTCGTAGTTCAAGTTCCTATTTCACTCCACCGAGCGGGGTTCAAGCCCTTGCCTTATTATTGTAGCCTCGGGTCAAGTCTGTATCTCTTCACTTAGCCATATTTTGAGCCCACTATCTTTATATAGTTTTGGTTTAAGTTTGGCGCTCCTTACTCACTTTGGTTCGACTCCTTAGCTATTGTTACCTAGTTCAAGTCCATGGTTTAGCTTACACATGGCTCAAATCCACGATTATCTATCATCTGATTTAAGTTTGTGGTTGTTTTCAAATCTCGGTTTGGTTTCCTGATCCTCTGATGAATCACTGGTTCAATTCCTTATCTACTCTCAGCTTTGGGTTAAGGTTTTAAGCTTTTGGGATAGTTCGGTTCAAGTACGGAAAATTGGTGGCATTGTTGGAACTTTATCGGATTCACGGATTTTTACTTCAACTATCCTTGCTCTTGTCGAGCGTATGGGTGTCCATTCAGGTTGTTACCTTCAAACTTGTACATGAGCATACCCATTGGATTTGTGGGAGCTCGGCAAATTTAGCTAGTTCTGTCTCTTTGTGTGTTGAGTACGCTTGTGTACATACCTACATTTACTTCTTACCCTCTCATTGTGATTACTTTCTCGCATTTTAGTTTACTTTTGCTTATCTTGCTCAGTCGGCCTATGATGCCTACTGGGTACCTTGTTTTGGTACTCTTATTGCACTTTACATCTATTTTCATGATGCAGGTTCGAGTAGTAGCTACCGGTATTGATTTGAGCTAGTTGTTGTCTTATTCGGAGACAAGGGTGAGCACAGAGCGTTCTGGAGGTACCCTTCTCTCTTCTATACATATATTTTGTCTATCTTTTGCTTTTTGAGACATATTTTATGAGCCAACTTTATGGCTTGTAGTTTGATGTATGGCTCATGATGTGCATCTGTAATAATCAAACAAAAAACATGTTTTAGGATTTCACTCTACGATACCATTTACGGCTCGTAATTTCTTTTATGGGCCATAGACATGATTCATAAAAATCAGGAAAAATTCAAGTTTTAGGGATTCATTTCAGGAGCTCAGTCTATGGTCTGTAAAGTAATTTACGACTGTAATCTTGACCTATAACCCTCAGGTATAGAACCAAAGTCTCAGAAGTTTGATCTACGAGCTCATTTACCATCTTGTTTGATCGATGAGCCCATCTACGGTCCATAGTTCCTTTTATGATCGATAGATTGTGTCCATAAAAGTGAAATTTCTATAGAATTTTCCAACTTCAAATCTACTCAAGGTCTGATCTGGACTAGAAATTATTTGGGTCTTACAAGATGGACTCATACGAGGTAGTTTCAAGTCTTGCCTTCAGGACATAATTTGTTATTTGAAAGTTCTTAAGCTAAGTTTTGCCTCGAAGACAAGAGCTATAAAGAATCTAATAACTCAAGATATAATGAGGTAGTGTCAAGTCTTCTCATAGGGCATAACTTGTTGTTTGGAAGTCCTTTAGCTATGTTTTGTCTCTAAAGAAAGAGTTATAGAGCATCTAATCAATGAGGTAGTGTCAAGTCTTACCTATGGTCCATAATTTGTTGTTTGAAAGTCCCTGAGCTAAGTTGTCAATAAATAAAAAATAACTTCTTAGCTCCATAAATGAATAAAAAATACTTTTAGCTCCATTTATTTAACAAGACACATATGATGATATAATATTAAGTTACCTTCAATTATTGTTTTGAATGATATTTGTTTGTATAATTAACGAGCAGTTTATAGGTTTGGATGACTATTTTGTTCAAATAATTCTTATTAAATAAATGAAAATTATTTTATAAGGCTTTTATAATAAGGAACAAAATATTAAGACTTGATCCTATGAGAACCGTTTATGGACTTCTCCCGTTTGGATATGTGTATTACCATTTGAGTACTTAGAATATGTATGTTTTTGCAAATAAACATGACTAAGATTATCTTTATTAACTAATTCGTTGTTTTTTGTTAACCACTTAATTCTACACAGTACATAATTCGTCATGAAATTATTAAACGTTTTAAATTTCATTCTTAATAGATAATGATAAAATAATCCTTCCTAAATCAACCTTCATATTTGACTATTTGAGTTAAGACCACATCATCGGATCTCCCATTCACAACACCAATCATAAAACCCATATTGAATAACTTTATAATAATATTATCATTATAATGACGAGATGATAAAAAAAATTTAAAAAAAGTTGTGTCTTTTATTGTCAATTTAGCCTAACTTTTCTACCTAGACAATTACACGATGAAGTTTTTATTTTTTTTCATTTGGTTCGAGAAAATGGAGTTACATGAATATATTTTTAATTACTTGTTGCTTCAAGAACATTTATTTTAAGTGTTTGTTTTTCTCTATTGTATGAAAGCTTTGTAATATTATAAAAAAAATTATTTTCAGTGTAAAATTTTATTCTCTTTGTAATAAAATTATCTAAATACACATCTTATTTTACCATACTCTCTAAATTTTTCTACCATTTGAAAAAATTACAAAAATCTTTACTATCTCTTATTCTAAGTTACATAACTTTATGTGATGTATCGATCGGATACATCACTATACGCAATATATCGGTCAGATATATCACTTTATACGATGTATAAAGATGTCAGATACATCACTTTACACAATATATCGATCGGATACATCACTTTACGCGATGTATTAGAATATTTTGGGATGTATCCGGATTTCACCAAATTTAAGGAATTTTGTAATTTGGAAAAGAGTAGGAATATGATTTAATTAGCTCTTAACACTATGATAAGAAATTCCATATGCTTTTTCTCAACAATTTATTTCCTCATCAATATTAGTTATATCAGTTTAGTTGAAAGCATATTTGACTTGAGTATTCCTAAAGTATTATATCTACATAAGCACTTATCAATGTGTCTTGATTATATCACTTTATGTTTTGCATCTCTAATTGCTTAAATATAGAGTATCACTTTATTTTTTATTTGAATTCAAATTTTTCGGCATCAGATTTTATCTTTTGCGGTCAAATAGTTTCTTTAAAATTAGTTTCAATGAAAACACACGATATAAATTAGGGAAAAGGCTTAAATATGCCATCGAACTTTCAAAAAAGGCCTATTTATGTCATCCGTTAGAAGTTTGACTCATCTATGTCATTGCTGTTAGAGTAAAAGTTCCTTTATGCCATTATGTTTTAATTCAGATTTTTGCAAAACCACTCAAACAACTTTTAACACTTTTTAATTGAAGTTTTGGATCAAATGTACTATTTTTGCTCCTTTTTTTTCAAGACCACCAAGAACGCATGAAGAAAACCAAGAACTACAAATTTTCAACTTCTTCAATTTTTCACGAAATCACTTTAAAATTCAATAGTGGCATCCCTTCGAGCTAAATATCAAAACCCAATATCTTTTGAGCTTGAATTCAACCAAACTCAACAAGACACACTTAATTTTTTTTCAAAATTTCAAAACTTCAACATCTTTTAATGGTAGAATATTGTTGTTTGAAAATCCCTGAGTTAAGTTGTCAATAAATAAAAAATAACTTTTTAGCTCCATAAATGAATAAAAAATAATTTTTAGATCCATTTATTTAACAAGTAACATATGATTGATATAATATTAAGTTACCTTCAATTATTCTTTTGAATGATGTTTGTTTGTATAATTAACGAGCAGTTTATACGTTTGGATGACTATTTTGTTCTAATAATTCTTATAAAATAAATAAAAATTATAAAAGGTTTGGATGACTATTTTGTTCAAATAATTCTTATTAAATAAATAAAAATTATTTTATAAGGCTTTTATTATAAGGGACAAAATATTAAGACTTGATCCTATGAGAACCGTTTATGGACTTCTCCCGTTTGGATATGTGTATTACCATTTGAGTACTTAGAATATGTATGTTTTTGCAAATAAACATGACTCAGATTATCTTTATTAACGAATTCGTTATTTTTTGTTATCCACTTAATTCTACATAGTACATAATTCGTCATGAAAATATTAAATGTTTTAAATTTCATTCTTAATAGATAATGATAAAATAATCCTTCCTAAATCAACCTTCATATTTGACTATTTGAGTTAAAGACCATATCATCGGATCTCCCATTCACAACACCAATCATAAAACCCATATTGAATAACTTTATAATAATATTATCATTATAATGACGAGATGATAAAAAAAATTTAAAAAAAGTTGTGTCTTTTATTGTCAATTTAGCCTAACTTTTCTACCTAGACAATTACACGATGAAGTTTTTATTTTTTTTCATTTGGTTCGAGAAAATGGAGTTACATGAATATATTTTTAATTACTTGTTGCTTCAAGAACATTTATTTTAAGTGTTTGTTTTTCTCTATTGTATGAAAGCTTTGTAATATTATAACAAAATTTATTTTAAGTGTAAAATTTTATTCCCTTTGTAACAAAATTATCTAAATACTCAACTTATCTTATCATACTCTCTAAATTTTTCTACCATTTAAAAAAATTACAAAATGTTTTACTATCTCTTATTCTAAGATACATAATTTTACGTGATGTATCGATCGGATACATCACTATATGCAATGTATCGGTCAGATACATCACTTTATGCAATGTATAAAGATGCCGGATATATTACTTTACACAATATATCGATCGGATACATCACTTTACGCGATGTATTAGGATATTTTGGGATGTATTCGTATTTCATCAAATTTAAAGAATTTTGTAATTTAGAAAAGAGTATGAATATAATGTAATTAGCTCTTAACTCTATGAAAAGAAATTCCATATGCTTTTTCTCAACAATTTATTTCCTCATCAATATTAGTTATATCAGTTTTGTTGAAAGCATATTTGACTTGAGTATTCCTAAATTATTATATTTACATAAGCACTTATCAATGCGTCTTGATTATATCACTTTATGTTTTGCATCTCTAATCGCTTAAAAATATAGAGTATCACTTTTTTTTTCAGTTGAATTCAAGTTTTTCGGCATCAGATTTTTTCTTTTGCGGTCAAATAGTGTCTTTAAAATTAGTTTCAATGAAAACACACGATATAAATTAGGGAAAAGGCTTAAATATGCCATCGAACTTTCAGAAAAGGCCTATTTATGTCATCCGTTAGAAGTTTGACTCATCTATGCCATTGTTGTTAGAGAAAAAGTTCTTTTATGCCATTATTTTTTAATTCAGGTTTTTGCAAAACAACCCAAACAACTTTTAACACTTTTTAATTGAAGTTTTGGATCAAATGTACTATTTTTGCTCCTTTTTTTTCAAGACCACCAAGAACGCATGAAGAAAACCAAGAACTACAAATTTTTGAACTTCTTCAATTTTTTACGAAATTACTTTAAAATTCAATAGTGGCATCTTTCCGATCTAGATATCAAAACCGAATATCTTTTGAGCTTGAATTCAACAAAAATCAACAAGACACACTTAATTTTTTTCAAAATTTCAAAACTTCAACATCTTTTAACGGTAGAATATTGTTGTTTGAAAGTCCCTGAGCTAAGTTGTCAATAAATAAAAAATAACGTTTTAACTCCATAAATGAATAAAAAATAATTTTTAGCTCCATTTATTTAACAAGACACATATGATGATATAATATTAAGTTACCTTCAATTATTGTTTTGAATGATGTTTGTTTGTATAATTAACGAGCAGTTTATACGCTTGGATGACTATTTTGTTCTAATAATTCTTATTAAATAAATGAAAATTATAAAAGGTTTGGATGACTATTTTGTTCAAATAATTCTTATTAAATAAATAAAAATTATTTTATTAGGCTTTTATTATAAGGAACAAAATATTAAGACTTGATCCTATGAGAACCGTTTATGAACTTCTCCCATATGGATATGTGTATTACCATTTGAGTACTTAGAATATGTATGTTTTTGCAAATAAACATGACTCAGATTCTCTTTATTAACTAATTCATTATTTTTTGTTATCCACTTAATTCTACATAGTACATAATTTGTTATGAAAATATTAAACGTTTTAAATTTCATTCTTAATAGATAATGATAAAATAATCCTTCCTAAATCAACCTTCATATTTGACTATTTGAGTTAAAGACCATATCATCGGATCTCCCATTCACAACACCAATCATACAACCCATATTGAATAACTTTATAATAATATTATCATTATAATGATGAGATTATAAAAAAAATTAAAAAAATTGTGTCTTTTATTGTCAGTTTAGCCTAACTTTTCTACCTAGACAATTACACGATGAAGTTTTTATTTTTTTTCATTTGGTTCGAGAAAATGGAGTTACATGAATATATTTGAAATTACTTGTTGCTTCAAGAACATTTATTTTAAGTGTTTATTTTTCTCTATTGTATGAAAGCTTTGTAATATTATAACAAAATTTATTTTAAGTGTAAAATTTTATTCCCTTTGTAATAAAATTATCTAAATACTCAACTTATCTTATCATACTCTCTAAATTTTTCTACCATTTGAAAAAATTACAAATTTTTTTACTATCTCTTATTCTAAGATACATAATTTTACGTGATGTATCGATCGGATACATTACTATATGCAATGTATCGGTCAGATACATCACTTTATGCAATATATAAAGATGCCGGATACATCACTTTACGCAATATATCGATCGGATACATCACTTTACGCGATGTATTAGGATGTTTTGGGATGTATTCGTATTTCATCAAATTTAAAGAATTTTGTAATTTAGAAAAGAGTAGGAATATAATGTAATTAGCTCTTAACTCTATGAAAAGAAATTCCATATGCTTTTTCTCAACAATTTATTTCCTCATCAATATTAGTTATATCAGTTTAGTTGAAAGCATATTTGACTTGAGTATTCCTAAATTATTATATCTACATAAGCACTTATCAATGCGTCTTGATTATATCACTTTATGTTTTGCATTTCTAATTGCTTAAATATAGAGTATCACTTTATTTGTTATTTGAATTCAAGTTTTTCGGAATCAGATTTTTTCTTTTGCGGTCAAATAGTTTCTTTAAAATTAGTTTCAATGAAAACACACGATATAAATTAGGGAAAAAGCTTAAATATCCATCGAACTTTCAAAAAAGCCTATTTATGTTATCCGTTAGAAGTTTGACCCATCTATGCAATTGTTGTTAGAGAAAAAGTTCTTTTATGCCATTATTTTTTAATTCAGGATTTTGCAAAACCACTCAAACAACTTTTAACACTTTTTAATTGAAGTTTTGGATCAAATGTATTATTTTTGCTCCTTCTTCTTCAAGACAACCAAGAACACAAGAAGAACACCAAGAACTATAAATTTCCAACCTCTTCATTTTTTCACGAAATTACTTTAAAATTCAATAGTGGCATCTCTCCGAGCTAGATATCAAAACCCAATATCTTTTGAACTTGAATTCAACAAAACTCAACAAGACACACTTAATTTTATTTCAAAATTTCAACATCTTTTAATGGTAGAATTTTCTCCGCTACTCCAAATCACTTGAAATTTTGAACATAGACTCAAAAAACTAGAAAGTTATGGTTTTTATACTAAAACATGTCCGGACTGAAAATTTCAATGATGACACCTATCTATTCAGCGGATCGCCGAATAGTTTGGCGTATCGCCAAAATGCATCGCCTAAGTAGACTCAAAATTTTAAAAATCTATTTTGATTTGTATTTTTGTTATTGTTTTTGACTTTCGATCCTTGTTCGCTAATGTTTTTTGGTTTATGTTTAAAATTTCAAGTGATTTAGCAATGTAGAGAAAATTCTACCATTAAAGGAGGTTAAAATTTGAAACTTTGAAGAAATTTTAAGTATGTCTCGTTGAATTAGGTTGAATTCGAGATCAAAAGATTTTGAATTTTTTTATCTAGCTCGGAGGGATGTTACTCTTGAAATTTGAAGTGATTTCATGAAAAATTGAAAAAGTTGGAAATTTGTAATTTTTGATGCTCTTCATGTGTTCTTGGTGGTCTTGAAAAAGAATGAGCAAAAAAATATACATTTGATCCAAAACTCCAATTGAAAAGTGTTATGTGATTTTGCAAAACCGGATTTAAAAAATAATGCCATAGATGAACCTTTTCTCAAACATCAATGGAATAGATAAGCCAAATTTTTGACGGATGGCATATATGAGTTTTTTTTAAAGTTCAATGACATATTTGAGTCTTTTCCCTATAAGTCAATACTCTATCCATTTCAATTTATATGTTGACACAATTTTTCTTTTTAAAAAGTAAGACTTTTAAAATTTGTAGTATAAAATAAACCTTAGTGTAATGACCTGATTTCTCAAGTCATGATAACACCTACTATTAACCCACCAATAGGTAAGACTAACCCCACAGTTCAAAACCATAGGCAATGGACCATCACAAGCGGAAGAAGAGAAATGAATAATAATTATATTAATAATAACAATAAGAAGAAGAAAAGAAGAATGAGAATAATACAACGAAATAACCCCTAGGACCTGGTATCAGTTGGTAGTCGAACTACTAAACTAAATAAGAAAGCACAAGGTTTATATAGATACAAAAATAGTAATAAATATACAGACTATCTCCAAATACCAAATAAAGACTAGTCCAAGCCAAAATAGAAGGAGATAGACAACTTCGAACGTCAAGAGCTCACCCAAGTTTCCTAAATCTAAAAGTTGTTCCGCACGATATCCAAATCAGTAGGAAAAACCCATACTATGATCTGCAGGGTGCAGAAGTGTAGTATGAGTACCAACAAGTGGCACTCAGTAGGCATCGGTCAATTAAGCTCCAAAGATAAGGCAAGTATAAATAACATGTACGCAAGGAGTATATATCACAAGTAACTAACAAAAATACTACGAAAACCTACAATAAGAAATGTCAAGTATAAAGAAGAGAGAGAAAATAGGAAACAAGCAAGGACGTACCTGGTGGCGCAAGCCCAAGACCTAAATACGACAACACACTACAAAGGCGGGAAAACTAAGTGACACCCTACTAACAGAAGTAAAAACATATATCACGTAAAGGCTCATAAGACCGTATCACTAAATTCCTGCACAAAAGGTTAGATAAATAAGAGCAAGGGCAGTAACTACCTTCAAATAAGAGACCACCCTTTATACTGCCACAAGTTCGTAAATAGTAAGAAAATACCTCCTGAGCCCCTGTGAGCCTAGAAAGTTCATCACAAATAGGTAAACCCGCACGACATCCTATACTACCGATAGGTACAAATAACTATGCTGGTGATAGGCAATACATATATGAATAAAAGACATGTAGTAAAATCAGTAATATCATATGTGCCAAGTGCCTCATACCAAGATATATAGACCTACATCCAGTCCCATCCAAGAAGTAGGACTCATGTGCCTCTCTAGGATCTCTATGGGGGCTTGGGAATACCCCTATATACCTGTCTGGTCCCGATCCAGGTCTTATACCAATATAGATATCAATATGTATATCCGATCATCAAAGTCCGCTCCTTCGCGATGATTGAAGGTAAAAAGTCAAATCAGTATAGAAAGTGTCAAAAATCTCTACGACCGAGCCAATATCCCAAAATGAGCGCATCCTCGATCCCTCGAATTAGTATAATAAAATGAGTGCATCCTCGATGCCTCCTGTCATGACCCAATCCCATAGGCAGCGATAGGGGTCCGACCTGGACCTCCGTATACATATCTATCAGCTATGGTCAAGTCGAACTATAAACAACATAATACCATGCATCAGAACCCTATTGGGTGATAATATTTTCATAAACCTGTAGCCTCTTTCATTTGTATCACATCATGAAAGGGCATGCAAGCCGATAAGGCTTTCATAACATAATATTATGTACTATACATCATGTAGACCCAGCTGAACCAAAATGACATACACAACCCACATATACGTGTCTGCAGACCTCTAAAAATATTAACGACAACATATGGTAGGACAGGTCTCCCGTCGTACCCCTAAGTAAACAAAAGCAGTTATATACTTTCCTTCATGCGGTCATCATGTACATATTTTGTATCCGACCCATCATGGGGCTAGGTGAAAAATTATGGCATCATAACCTCTTTTTTATACCAAATACATATCAAGAGACAAGAAGGATAGTTTTTCCTACACTACTTTTTAACACGTAGAAGCTTTGAAATGCAATACTCAATTTTTGCAGGGGTTCCAATATCAAGCAGTGGGTAGGGATTATGAGGTGTACTTGGAGTTCTGGAAATGGAATTATCCCCACATTTCATATATAACCCACTTAAGGCTAAGGCATACCAAAAGGAAAGAGAGATAGCTTTACATACTTCTTACAGGTTACTCTTTATCACGTTCACCACATCGTCCTTCGAATCTATTCAACATGGAAGAAATATGAACATCAACTACCCTTGACTTTTCACCATCTTAAGTTGCACATGAGTATTCGTAGAACTCATTTTCTCGCTCGTCTTCTCGACTAGTTCTTTAGTTAGTTAAGGAGTTAACGGAAATCGGGCAACACCTCCCCTATAACATGCCCTATCCGAATTTCCAATTACATCCCTAATCACTACATCCAACCAACAACAACAACCTGCAACATATATACAATCAATTCACATCAACATTACACAATACAAACTCCAAATGACTCGCTCAAAATTACGATATCCAAAATAGGGTTTCTAGTCTCTATTTCGCAAAACCTTCAATCATACGAAATGGAGGGTCATGTGGCTGCAAACAGAAGAACCCACACCTCTTTTAGAATACTTTTCATCCCTGCAACACATCACCATACCACCTACAGCCGTAGCACCACAATCACAACATCCTACTCGACTTCGATTTAACTATAACGACTTTAATTTAGATTGTTTCTAACGTCAAGCATCTTTATGAAATTTTCATATTTCCAGCTACTTAAAAGACATTTAATATACTCCATAAAAATACCAAAAATCCCAAATTGAAAGGAAAGACCTAACCTTACCCGCAATTGACCAAAACTCGTCAACACTTGCCTCGGAAGTTCCTTAACATGCTGAAAACTGGTGGGGCTGTTTGCTTCACTTCCTTGATGCCCCAACCAGTAAATTTATGTTATTAACACCCTAAATTCATCATAGGATACCTTATATAATTAATTTACGGAGCGAAGCTCAGAGGCTTACCTTGGCATCCCCTAGGACGTAGCCCTCCTCTCTTCTTTCTCTCAAGTTTCTCTCCAACTTTTCCAAGTGTACAGCTGAAGAAATGACTCCTTATTTATCATAAGATACATATATTCATCTCCAAGTGATCAAGAAATATCTTAGATAATTAATTTATGGAGAAAAATTGGAGAGCTTACCTTGAATTCTTCGCTGTCGTCGGTACTCTCTTTTTCTCTCTAAAATTTTTCTATGTTTTTCCTTGGCTAATGTTTAAGAACAGCTAAAAATGAGGCTTAGTCACTAACATATACACATATAAACCTCCTTAGGAGGTGACACATGTCATCCCTATAGGGTGACACTTGTCCAGCCCCTATTGGGCCACGTATCCATGCCATGCCTCCTAGGCTGCCACATGTCCTAGGTGCCCCCCCCCCCCCAAGAAGGTGGGCCACCTGCTACCCGTGTCACTTTCCCATGCTTCCACATGGAACCACCTCTTTCTTCCATGTGGCGCTCTTCTCTCTCTGCATGGGTGCGTGATCTTGTCTTACTTTAAGAACCCGTGTACTCCTTGCTATATAAGCTCGACTTGCATTCAAGTAGCTTAACTTTGTAAGACTTACGAGTTGGTAGCTTTCATAAGTAAATCGAGTCCTATGACTCATTTCTTGGCTTCCAACTCCTTTTGAATTCCTATAATCTATTTCCAACCTTTCCTATTATAAAGCATCACATCCTTCCTTCTTTAGAGGTATTTGATGTGTGTGGAGAGTAGGGTCACATGGACACTTTCAAGATGGTTAGGAACACGTATCAAGGTTCAAAAGTGAGGGGTGTAACATCCTTCCCCCCTTTAAAACATTCGTCCTCGAATGTTAGCTTGCCTCGTAGGGTTTCACAAAGATTTCGAGCGTTCTCTATAACAGTTGCCCTCTACTTCATTTAAGAGTTCAGATTACCCCTGGATATAGGGAACAAGTATGGATATCTTTTCTCTTACTCTTTTTTGACTTCCTAGGTCATCCCCTCTGCGTTTTGGTTTTTCTACAATATCTTGATGGAAGTCACGTCCTTAGTTCACAATGTCCTAATTTGTCGATCCAAAATGGCGATAGGTTATTCCTTGCAGGATTCCATTTCGTGGATATCATTTATGGGACATACTCTAGGTGGATCACCAGTACCCTTGCAAAGCATCCCTATCTAATGGAAGATAGGTTATTCCTCGCAGGATTCCATTTCGTGGACATCATTTATGGGACATACTCTAGGTGGATCACCAATACCCTTACAAAATATCCCTATCTGATGGACTAAGCATATAGTTTCCAAATCAGATGGTAAGTTCAACTTACAGGAAACTTTGTCCACCTTATGAGCAACTTGATAAGGTCTGATGTATTTTGGGCTAAGGTTCCTTTTCTTATCGAATCTTATTACTCCCTTCCTGGGTGACCCTATTATGAACACCCAATCATCAATTTGAACTCTGAATGTCGATGTCGATTATCTGTATATCATTTTTGTCGACTCTGGGTGCTAGTCAATTGCTTGCTCAATCATGTTTGGGCCTACTACCTTAGTCTTTTCTAACATTGACCCAACCAATAGGGGACTTACACGCCCTGCCCTACTATTCTTGCACAGGGTCATTGGGAAACTGGAGTGGTAGTTATTATTGTAGGAAACTTGCTAAGTGATACATAATCATCCCAACTACCTTCAAAGTTAACAACACCATCTCACGACATATCTTCTAGCGTTTAAGTGGTACGCTTAGCCTGTTTATCAGTTTTGAGGGTGAAAGACGATACTACGATCTACCTGTGTCCCTTCTTTTTTTTCTTTTTTTTTTATGGGAACAGACCCTACACGAGGCTCCCACCTCTCGTGTACAGTCAGGGGTTAAGCAACACCCCCAAGCCTTAACATAAATAATCAAAATAAAATACAAGGAGGGGGACATAAACCTTACCTCCGATCCTATGGTGGTTCATAAGTCGGCTAACCTATTAAGGTCGGCTAACTCATCCCCGATACAAAAAAAAGACTAACTATAACTAGAAAGCAGTAAATCTGTGAGAGGACTCCTCCCGGTACAATTCAACTATGAAAGCATAAATGAGGGAGACTCTCCCCTTCCATGAGAAAAAAGGAAAGTAACCTACACTAGTCCTATTCCAACTATGCTACATACCAGACATAGCTACATTGAAGAAGAACAAGTATACGAAACTTCTATCTCGCATGGGATGGGAAATTCTTTTCATCTTTGCTCTTTTTAGTCTTGTCGTACCAAGTAAATCCAGGTGAAGTGTGCCTTTGTATCAGTATCATGATTACCAGCTAAGGAGGCTGAAAGGAGAGGAAGTATATGGAGCTATAGTAGACAACAGCCTTAGAGTTGTTGTGGAGAAAAGTGTGGCTGCATTCGAACACCTGCATGGGGGTCCAAATGTATGGTTGCTGCAGACCTGCACCTACAAGTAGCCAAGGCAGCAAACAAACATGGTTATTGTAGTTCTGTACATGGGAGTGTGTTGCTTTTGGCATCTGTTGTTGCTGATGCTGTTGAACTTCATCTTTCAAGTCTGCACTTTCAGCTTCAGCTCTGTGGTTGAGTTGTTGTTTGGTGTGTGGTTGAGCAGTTGTTTGGTGTTGTGTTCCCACAGTATGTATATGAAGTTGATGGAGATGTAACATGTTACAGCTACTCATGATATTGTTGTTGGTTCTTGGATGTTGTCTATGAGGTTGTTGGAGTTCTATCTGAGTTCCACTGTTGTCTGTATCTCCAACAACCTGCACAAACAAACAAGCAAACAAACAAGCAAACACACAATTCCAAGAGCAGTTCCAACAGTTCTGAATGTGGTGCCATTTCTCTGTTGCAACTGGCTTCCTCAAATTCTGTATTTGCAATATTGAGAGACTCCCATATGTTGTTTGATGTTGTTGGTTGTTGCAGTGTGTCAGTTCAGCAGCTTCCATGTGTAGGAGTTCTTTAGTATACCTGCACAAGCAACTAAAAGGAAAGCATACAAACCTGCCAATCTGCAGGTTGCTGGAGCTTGCATTTTGGACTTGTAAGTGCTCCTTGTGTACTGCAGATTGTTGGAGCTAATTTGGTGTACCAAAGCTCATCATCAATCCTATACTTAATGGACTTAAAGTTCCCACCTGTAGGCAGCTTCTTGTTGCCTCCAATGGAGAGATGAGCAGCTCCTTTGAAGGTATCTTATGTGCCTGCACATAACAAATGCAATGGGGCTGCTGCAGCTTAGTTACAGATGTTACAGGGAGGGTGTTGGCATGAATGAGAGGCTGACTATTTGGAGAAGTCCTAGCATGCCAGGTTGTTGTTTCTCTTTTGTTGAAGTAACTTGAACCTGTAAAGACAAGTGACAAGAAGACAAACAAGGAGGATAGATGCACAGGCTGCTGCAGGTTCTTTTGTAGCTCCAAGTTACTTCCATAGTAAAGGAGGTTAAGATGCATGTTGTTGCAAGCTACTTCCAAGAGGGGACCCTTAGTTGTGATCAGGATCATCTCCTTAGGGTACCTGCACCCACCAACAGAAACAGAAAAATACACATACAAACAATTTTGCAAGTTATAGTAACTAATGACTTGTAGGTGTTCCTTGTGTGCTTCAAGTTGGTGGAGTTGTTGCTGGGGTGTGTTGATGTTAGAGAATGTGGATGGAAAGCTGAGTGTGCTGCTCCATAGAAGCCCCAGGATATTGCAGCCCTTATAGCAGTTCCAAAGAGGGCCTAAGCAAAAACAATCAAACAAAGACAAGCTACCAAACAAACACAAAAACCAGGAGGGAATTGCAATTCTGCACAGTCCTTGTGTAGGCCTCTTAGTGAAGGTATTTGTTTTCGTGGTTGTATCTGTGATGTGCTCTATGTAGGTGTTGAGAAAACATGTTGATGAGTCCATCCTGACATCTGCAGCTGCAAATACACAGCAACTAACTAAAGACAAGCAAAGACCTGTACAGGTTAATAGAAAAGAATGGGTCTCAAAGAGAATTTTGGAGCCTGTTAGCATTTTCCATGTCGCTCGACTAACGTCTCCACTTATCCGTTTGAGCTGAAACTTTCTGAAGTTTGCATATATATCCTTTCCTTTGTCCATGCAAAGTTTGAAGGCTTGTTTCCCAAGTTGGAGCTTCCATTTAGCAAAATTCTTCCTTTTTAAGCTTAAGACAGCTGATTGTTTCAAGCTCGCTCGCCTAACGTCTCCAATTATCCGTTTGGGCTGAAATTTCTTGGGCCTTGTCAAAATAATATATGTTGCAATCCTGCAAAGTTTGGGGGCCTTTGGACAGGTCCACAAGTGACTCCTCACCCTGCACCTACTGCTCTGCTAAAGCTTAGAGGTTGCAGGGTGTTTGGAAGTTGTACTTGTGCTCTTCTCTATGTATTTGTTGTTGAAGAATGCTGATATATCACTCCAGACACCTGCAATAATACAGCAAGCAAACCCAAACAAAACATAATATACACAGACTAGCAATAAAGAAGGGACCTCAGTAAGAGCTTTGGAGGGTGTTATCATTTTCCAAGTCGCTCGACTAACGTCTCCAATTATCCATTTGAGCTGAAACTTTATGAAGTTAGCATATATATCCTCTCCTTTAGCCATGCAAAGTTTGAAGGCTTGTTTCCCAAGTTGGAGGATCCAAATTACTAAAGGCCTTCTCTTTAGGCTTAAGGCAGCTGATTGATTAGCAAATGATTCCAGGATTGCCAACATAGTTAATTTGTGATAATCCTTGAGTTTTTGGAGTCTATCCAAGGCACCTTGAGTATCAATACTCCTTGCATTCCAGCATATTGTATTCATCATCAAAGTTTCAGGGATTTGGACCTTGTGTTGATGCCACTCTTACAAGTAGCATTATCTGAACTGGTGGAGATGTCTTGTTTCTATTTTTTCTTCTTCTTCTTTGCTTGCTGACCCCTGGGTGATAAACCCTGCTTCTCAGTGACTTGCAACACTTCATCCTGAGTTGTAGAATCTGTGATATCATCCATTGCTCTAATGGGAGAGGCACTAGTTTCCTCATCCTCATCATGAGTTTGTTCCCTTTGATCTAGGTCCTCTTCATCTTCAGATTGAATAGGTCTATATTCATCCTCCAAGTCATCTGATATGGCTCTCTTATTAAGCACACACAATTCAGTAGAGCTGGATAGAATTTGAAGAGGTGAAGCATGAATCCCTGTTTGTTCACCAACCAACACATAGTTTCTGTGTTGTGTCTTTTCAGACAGAGATTTTTTTCTTTTTTTTCCTATCTTTTTCTTCAGTGCCTCCCTCTTCTTTTTACTCAA
The DNA here is from genome assembly GCF_947179165.1 of Solanum dulcamara. Lineage (NCBI taxonomy): Eukaryota > Viridiplantae > Streptophyta > Magnoliopsida > Solanales > Solanaceae > Solanum > Solanum dulcamara. The sequence continues at coordinate 24,753,045 of NC_077244.1, forward strand.
AGACAGAGTATATTTATTGTTCAGTAGCTGAATCACTGCACCTGTATTTTGTTCACTAATTTTTGGAGATTCAACACCTCCCTTATCACTGTCCTCTGAAAGCTGTTGAACATCATCTTGTTGCAATGGCATGTTGGACCTTATCTCTGCTGGAATAGTGGTGGCAGGGGCTCTAGGGTCTTTCCTATGGTCAACCAATAGAATTTCCCTCCCCTTGGTTTCCCCTTCCTGCAGATTAGTGATTTGCTCCTGTATTCCTCCATCTTGACCTCCACAGACTTCTTCAGCCACAACATTAATACTATTTAAGATATTAAAGTAATTGGGGGAGCCATGGGGGTGTGGGAGCATTAAGTCAATACCTGGGATTTTTCCATTGGCTTTGTTGCTTTCCATATTATTCAAACCAGTATTTGGTGCACACCTGGCAGTAAAATTTTGCTCTTTTTGTTTGTTTGCAAGTCTGCTCTCTTCATTAATATGTAATACCTGTTGTATGGGATTATGGGGGCTGGGATCCAATATTGTATGGGGAGTAGGGAGTAGGCTCTGGACTCCAGAGTCTACATTACAAGCTTGGATATTACAAGTATTAAAGTTAGAGTTATTAAGCATACCTGCCTGCTGTTGAGATTTTCCTTCTTTGCTGCTACTGATAATATGCTGGGGTGGTACTGAACTTTCCCCTTTTGTCATGGATACTTGTGTTTTATGTTGTTGTGGTTGTTGTTGGTTGTGTTGTCCATCTTTTTTGCCTTTCCTCCTTTGAATTTGCCAACCTGCATGTTCTTGGTCTCTTTTTTCAGCTTCAGCTTTGCTAGTGTTTTGTTGTTCCTTATTTTGTTTGTCTTCTTGGTGTTTTAGCTCCTTGTTCTGTTGTTCGTTATTCTTTTCATTGCTGGACTTATCTTTGTTTCTTGCTTCTTCTTCTTGAACTTGCTTTTTCTTATTATCTTCATCCCTTCTTTTCACAGTACAAACATGAATGGTGTGACCTTGATGTTTGCAGTGTTGACAGTAATCTGGCACCCCCTTATATTGGATAGACTGCTACCTTCCTGCTCCATTTTCATCCTCACCATACCCCATCCATACATGTTGTGGTCTTTGTTTTGTAAGGTCAATTTGTACTTTGACATTTGCAATACTACCCCTTGTTTTCTTGTAGGTTGCCAAATCCAAGAACAATACCTTTCCAATTGGGGACAGTAATGGAGTTACCACTGCAAGACGATAACAGTGCCAAGGTAATTCAGGTAATATAGCCCATATAGGAACTAGAGATGTTTCTTCTTCAGGCTTGAAAGTGGGGGTCCACAGCTGGAGTCTCATAAGTTGGCCATTTATGTACATTCTTCCTTTGGACCAAACAGTAGAGTGATCATACTCATTGTCCAAATCTATGTACAGATGCCTAGAGTTAAAATGGGTAAGTTTCACTCCTCCTCTGAGCTCTGTTTGTAAGATGAATTCCTTTCTAATGGTTTCCATCTTAGGCATAGTATTTGTGAATTTTCCTATTAGAGTATACTTACAATCACTAGCCAATTTCACCAGGAAATCTTCTTCTGTAAATACTACAGCTGGATAGCCTTGCTTTGTGGTAATTTTGGGAGGTGTAATATCAATAGTGTCTATTTTCATAGCTTCTTGGGCTCTCAACTTAGTAGCCAGAGTTTGGTGGATGACAGGATTAGGAGGGGTTGGAGTATTAGTATTGGGGTGCTTGGTTTGTTTGGCAGGTAAATTAGTATTGGGAAGCACCACATGATTATTAGGAGTAGGAGTATTAAAACTTGGAGCTCTAAGTTGGTTTGAGTTTTTGGAACCTAGGTTGCTTCCAGTATTCAGAGCAGCAGGTTTGTTAGTAGATTTAATAGCATCAAAATTATTTGACACTTTCATAAGATTGCTATTAGGAACATAAGGTCTATGGACAGGTTGAGATTTCACATTAAGCCCCCTGTTCAACTGGTCAGGTTCTTTGTTTTTTTCAACATTACCAAGTATTATGTTCCTCTGCTCCTTGTGCTTAGCAACAAGATCAGTATCAACATTGTGAGTAGAATTCTGAATTTCCTCATTATTCTTGGTCACAGCTAGATGCAAATTAGTAGGCTTAACAGTAGCAGCATTAGCTAAATTTCCTTTTTGTACATTATTATCAAGTAAGCTAAGTTCATGAGGTTCGACAGTTTCACTATGCATTTGAACAACATTGTTACTATGATCAGCACTTTTTACTAGATATTGGTTGAAATAGTTAGAAGACTTACCTGGATGAGCCACAGTAGGAGCACTGTTCCATTGCTTATCAGTGAAGTTCCCCTTCGAAATTTCTTTTGGGGCATGACCATTTTCTTCAATGCCTTCCAATATTAGCATTCTATTTCCTTGTTGGTCATTTTGAACATGATCCAATACAACAGCCACAGCTTCAGCTCGAACAACACTGTGACAGTGTTCTTCAGGGAGATGCAAGTCTTGACGACTTTTTGAATTTGAGCTTGTTGATGGTGATTCGAGGCACTCTATATAGCTTGGAAGCTTCATAACACCTTGATGAGTCTTTTGGAATTGGTCTCTTGCCAATTGGTTCACCGGAGCTCCGGCACCACCAAAGTCGTCTTGACGACTTTTTGAATTTGAACTTGTTTGTAGAGATTCGAGACATGTGTTATAGTTAGAAACCTTATCCACACTGTTACGCACCTTTTGGTATTGGTCTTGGATGGATTGGCTCGCCGGAGCTCCGGCGACTCTATTGTTGTCAGAGCTCAAGGATAAATTCGAAGAGTGTGGCAGTGATTCGAGATGGCGCACATGGCTGGGGAGATTAATAACAGCTTGAGGAACATTTTGGCATTCCTCTTGTGCGTTATGGCTTGCCGAAGCTCCGGCGCCGACAACAATTTGTTCGCCGGAGTTGATTTCGCCAGAGATTTTTGTTCCTAACGGGGCGCCTTGTCCTTGCGGACAAAGCCCAGGTGGTGCAAGGGCTAGAATATCGTCGTAGGTGTCTGGAAATTGAAGGCGCAGTGGTGGCGCATTGGCGGCGATGCTGAGCTGATGCGCCTCTGCATTTTTCACAATTGGGACTAAATTTTTTTATGAATTTTGTACTGTAGTTGGCATATGGGATGAAGAATCATCTCCAATATTGTTTATAACCTTTAGCAATCCACGATTTCTCAAGGATATGATTTTTTCAGCTTGCAGCAGCTCCTCACTCGAACAATGAACAGTGATCACTTCAGTCTTTTGCAAATTTGAGAAGCTGTAGATGGAATCTGAGAGTGAGGTAACTTTCGTTGTGTTCGTATCGACGGAATCTACGATTCCATCTTTCGAACGAAATTTTTCGAGGTCCGGAGGTGGGTCCCACCCCATTTCGTTTTTGTGACTAAAATGCCCTTTCTTGAGATAATGATTACTAGGGTTTGAGAGAGAGGATAGTAGGGACCTCATGTGTGACTCTTCAACTTCCTTGGAAGACTTTACTGGTACTTTACCCTCTGGGTTTCCTCTTTCTTTTTTTTCCAATCCTTAGGGTTGGCTACTGAGTATCGCTAAAGTTCGTTCATATAGTGACCTTTATAGCTGCTTTAAATTCTGTCTATCATTAGCTGGCATAATTCTGAAGGAATTTGGCATATAAGCTCGTCATCCTACAGTAACCAGCTAGTTTTGCCCCATCTTATTTAAACCATTTCACAATTTTCCTTACCCCCACTTGTAACCCTTTAGACAGTTATCTCGTGTCATTCTTTAACTTTACAAGAATATGAGAGGGTGCAAGAAATATCTTAGCATTGTATCTCTAGTTCTCATGTTTTACCTTGCTTTCTCCTCCCTTATTCTACAATCAGTATTGGGATAGACCTTTAGTCCAACCATAGCCATGTTTTGTTCTTCCCCATGGTACTAATTCCCTCGCGGTAGTTGACTCAACCCATCTTTTCACCTTTCTATCATATACCCAAAATATCCTAACTCCTTTTATCATGTACTTCCTTACTTGGCCCTATACTTAACATATATAATCATAGGTTGCCTAACCATTCTGATAGAACTTGTATGAGGTGGACGTAATCTTTTCGTCTCCTGGTTCATTTTGATGTATTTGCCTTCTTCAAACTGAAACTCGCTCTCCCACCTTGTAGCACTTCTTTCTTTTTCCTTATTCACTTTTTGCTCTTCTTATCTCCTACCATAGAAGGCTTTCTATTCCTTTTTCTTGGTTATTTATCTATCGCAACATCATTTGCGACCAACTCTATAGCCAATATTTTGGCTTTTGGGTCTAGCCTGATGTCATTATCCTTCGTAGTATCTCTTGAGTTATTCGATATCCTTTCATTATTATACCCTTTTCTTTTTATACGCACCCACCTTCTAGCGGTATGACATTCAAGGTCTTGTTAAAGCTTCTTAACACTGCCTTACATCGCATTCTGGCTTCTATCCAATTATTGGTGACTTCTAGACCTTCCTAACTTGGTTCAACCAGGGTTCTTATTGGATTTTAAGCATTCATCTTAAATATGTTGCCACATCAATTGCCTCCACCTTACTCTTGAAATTTTCTCATTGGTTTCCCCCCTTTAGAGGGTACTTATACCATTAATTGTTTATACCTTGCTCTATGTCTCTATGTTCAGTCTCAAATTCCCCCAATCTACTTGGTACTGTAGCATATCCCTGTCTTTCTGCATATTGTTTTAACCTGATTATCTACGTACGGAACCTTGGCTAAATCATAAAGCGACAAGGGCCTTCCCATACATAATGTGATATCTCATCTACTAATCTGTAATTGAATAATGTGACCCAGGAAATAACTCATCCACGTCCACATTCTACTTATCTTTATGAAAGGTTAATACACACTTGTAGTCGTTCCACTTTTAACTAGGCAACACTTGTATTCCGACGATGATTGTCCAAGGTTCTCTTGGAGTAGTAGCTTTATACCAACCTATATCCTTTGTTTCTTGGGGTGAACGTAAGTTGCACCATTTATCCCTTAAGTTTGCCATTTTTATCTCTTGAGGGTTTCATTATTTTTGGGGTGACGTTGTGTACACGCCTTATTCCTTTATATCTTATGCCCCTTTCTCTTACTGTGTACCCAATATAGGCTTTAACGTAGTCAACACATACCAAGTGTGCCTTACTAGCAGTCTTATTTTATCCCCATATTGTTGTACCACACCTTTAAGTTCATACTTACATATCCCCCTTTTTGTTCATACTCATATTCAGTTCATGACATCTCCCTAAGGTACTTTTGTTAGGATTTCTTTCTCCAATTAGTTGGTGGAGAACTAATAAACTGTTATCATAGAGCACTTTCCAACCGTCGTTAGAAGAGAACTAGAATCCCTTAAACATCACAGTACTTCTTAACACTTGACCCACATGGTCTCCCCCTGAGTTTACCCTCGAGTCATGAACAACTTATCCAATTTAAACTAGGATTTAGGGGCTTGGTACTTTTCAAGAAAAGTGAAACTCAATTGTTGGACCTCTTACCCTTCAACCTGAGCCTTTTTCTTTCCTACAGCACAAATACGGTTAGAGATACCGTGGTCTGAACTTTACTGCTCAGATAGGATTTTGTTTCTCTGAAATAAAATTCCCTAAGTAAAAAGGGTGCCCCTTATCGACGACGTAGAGAGTACCTCCTAAAGCTTTAGTTAAACATAATAGGGGTACTCGAACTTCCAAGACTTAGTAAAAATCTATGTTTCATTCCCTTTTTCTTGTTCTGGGAAAATTTTGGCAGAGTTTCCTCTATACTCCTTACTATCCCAAAATTTGCATGCAGAAGATACCAACAATGCCTCACAGGGCTAACATATATATATTCACATCATATCACAACCACATAGGGCTTTCAGTATCAATAATAGTATGAAAACGATGGACCTACCTCATGTCCAACTTTACATGCATCTGTTACACTTTCCGGTCTACTTTCCTTTCAAGTTTTGACTTTACATTTAAATCATATGTCAATACCTTACCCCACGATATCTTTCGTGCCTCTACTTACCTGCGTGCTTCGTAACTTCCCATGTTGTCAATTACTTCCTTCTACTGATGTCGTCTTTTTGCTAATGTCCAAGGTTAGTATAAAGAATTGCCCTATGACTCAGATCTATAGCACAATCTTACATATAAAAGAAAGGTAACATCCTAAATGTCCTATAGCCTCCTGTTTATAGATGTGGCCCGCAACACACCAATTAATAAGACTCCACTAGACACTGTCTATAAATACTCCAAGGACAAACCGTTCTGATACCACTTCTGTCATGACCCAACCCCATAGGCCGTAATTGGGGTCTGACTTGGACCCCGTATATATATCTATCAGCTGTGGTCAAGTCGTACTATAAACAACACAATACCATGCATTAGAACCATATTGGGTGATAACATTTTCATAAACCTGTAGCCTCTTTCATTTGTATCACATCATGAAAGGGCATGCAAGTCGACAAAGTTGCCATAACATAATAACACGTACCATACATCATATAGACCCAGTTGAACCAAACTCACATACATAACCCACATATATATATCTGCAGACCTCTAAAAATATTAACGATAACATATGGTGGGACAAGGCCCCCATCGTACCCTTAAGTAAACAAAAGCAGTTATATATATCAGCGGTCAGTACCAAAACTAGGCTCCAATACAATAGAGCCTCTTCCAGCTGAGCTAAGTAGAATCCTAAGCTGATGGACTCTTGAAACCTGTATTTGTACCTGTAGGCATGGAACGTAGCCCCCCGAAGAAAGGGGGTCAGTACGACACATGTACTGAGTATGTAAAACATAACATAATACAACTGGAGGCATATCTGAAATAGAGAAGCAGGGGATAAAATATCACATAAGAAACCTCTGTACCTGTACCCTATGAATCATAAAAGCATGCATGCTCAAATTATACAATATAGTCAGCCCTTTCAGGGATCCAGTGAATCACATCTGTAGGACCATCATAGGGACAGCGCCATCACCACCTTATCACATCACATCATCATATATATACATACGTACCAGGCCCTCTAGTGAGGGACTCAGTGAGTTGTTCATGTCATTGCATTATCATATCTTCATATAGCGTACCCGATCCTATAGTGAGGGACTCGAGGGACAATGCAGTGAACTATGCACGATTATATACCCGGCACGGGACTTGGTAAAAGAAGTATTACAATATACACGAGTAGAGTAGTGAGTAACTATATGCAATTTAAATTATTATCGAAGACTCGACCGTATAAGAAAATTAAGCTATCATCTGAGGACTCGAGTAGTAGTATAGTCCTCTGAAGTGACTTCTAATTGCCATTCGAAGTTATATCAATTAGAATTTCAGGGAACCTAGACATGTACTAAAGTAATGCTAACTGCTTATGGGATCAGAAGCACTTTTTATCATATAGTCTTTAAGACTTGGAGCCTATACATTTGTGACCTCTTTAACATATAGAAGTTTCAAGGAGAATAGTTCAACTACCATAAGAGTTCGATACCCAGAAGTAAATAGGAGATGCTTAAAAATGGAATTACCCCAGAGATTGTATCATGTTCTACTTACGTCTAAGACATGCCAAAAGAAGAAAAAGGATAAGCTTTACATAGTCTATACTTTCCTTCATGCGGTTATCATATACATATTTCGTACCCGGCCCATCATGGGGCTCGGTGAAGCCTTGAAAGACAATACTCAATTTTTGCAGGGGTTCCAATATCAAGCAGTGGATAGGGATTATGAGGCGTACTTGGAGATATGGAAATGGAATTATCCCCACATTTCATATATAACCCACTTAAGGCTAAGGCATGCCAAAAGAAAAGAGAGATAGCTTTACATACCTCTTACGAGTTACTCTTTATCACATTCGCCTCATCGTCCTTTGAACCTATTCAACACGGAAGCAATACAAATATCAACAACCCTTGCCCTTTCAGCATCATAAGATGCACATGAGTATTTATTGAACTCATTTCCTCGCTCGTCTTCTCGACTAGTTCTTTAGTTAGTTAAGGAGTTTACGGAAATCGGGCAACACCTCCCCTATAACATGCCCTATTCGAATTTTCAGTTACATCCCTAATCACTACAGCCAACCAACAACAACAACCTACAGCATATATACAAACAATTCACATCAATATTACACAATACAAACTCCAAATGACTCGCTCAAAATTACGATATCCAAAATAGGGTTTCTAGTCTCTATTTCGCAAAACCTTCAACCATACGAAATAAAGGGTCGTGTGGCTGCAACCAGAAGAACCCACACCTCTTTTAGAATAATTTTCATCCCTACAACACATCACCACACCACCTACAGCCGCAGCACCATAAGCACAACACCCTACTCGACTTCGATTTAACTATAATGACTTTAATTTAGATTGTTTTTAACGTCAAGCATCTTTATGAAATTTTCATATTTCCAGCTACTTACAAGACATTTAATACACTCCATAAAAATACCAAAAATCCCAAATTGAAAGGAAAGACCTAACCTTACCCGCAATTGACCAAAACTCGTCAAAACTTGCCTCGGAAGTTCCTTAACATGCTGAAAACTGGTGGGGCTGTTTGCTTCACTTCCTTGATGCCCCAACCAGTAAATTTATGTTATTAACACCCTAAATTCATCATAGGATACCTTATATAATTAATTTACGGAGCGAAGCTCAGAGGCTTACCTTGGCAGCCCCTAGGGCGTAGCCCTCCTCTCTTCTTTCTCTTAAGTTTCTCTCCAACTTTTCCAAGTGTACAGCTGAAGAAATAACTCCTTATTTATCATAAGATACATATATACATCTCCAAGTGATCGAGAAATATCTTAGATAATTAATTTATGGAGAAAAATTGGAGAGCTTACCTTGAATTCTTGGCTGTCGTAGGTACTCTCTTTTTCTCTCTAAAATTTTTCTAAGTTTTTCCTTGGCTAATGTTTAAGAACAGCTAAAAATGAGGCTTAGTCACTAACATATACACATATAAACCTCCTTAGGAGGTGACACGTGTCATCCCTATAGGGTGACACGTGTCATCCCTATAGGGTGACACTTGTCCAGCCCCTATTGGGCCACGTATCCATGCCATGCCTCCTAGGCTGCCACATGTCCTTGGTGGGGCCCACCCCCAAGCAGGTGGGTCACCTACTACCACGTGTCACTTTCCCTTGCTGCCACGTGTCACCTCCTCTTGCTGCCACGTGGCACCTCCTCTTGCTTCCATGTGGTGCTCTTCTCCCTCTACATGGGTTCGTGATCTTGTCTTACTTTAAGAACCCGTGTACTCCTTGCTACATAAGCTCGACTTGCATTCAAGTAGCTTAAATTTGTAAGACTTTCGAGTTGGTAGCTTCCGTAAATAAATCGAGTCCTACAACTCATTTCTTGGCTTCCAACTCCATTCGAATTCCTATAATCTATTTCCAACCTTCCCTATTATGGAGCATCACATCCTCCCATTCTTATAGGTATTTGATATGTGTGGAGAGTAGGGATCACATGGCCACTTTCAAGATGGTTAGGAACATGTCTCAAGGTTCAAAAGTGTGGGGTGTAACACCTCCAATCCACTAAAAATAATAGTAATAAAGGTTGTACGATCCTCGTTCAAAAATCAGTATAAAATAGTTTGGGTTACAACCCAACTTTCTCAAATCAATGCCAAGAACCAATGTATGCATCGAGGTCGACTACAACTGTGAGAAAGCAATGATCCAATACAATGCATGTCATCACAGCACCCAAACAACACGCACAATCACATACAATAATGACTCCACAATCACCTTACCCTCTAGAGCATAGAAATAGGACTAGCATATGCAACCGACCTCTAACCAAGGCCTTTGGCTCAAATCTACTCATCTAACTCAACAACCTTGTACAAAAGGGAACTCAACCCTAACTGGGTAATAAGGAGGAGGAAAGTGAGAAAACGTTGCTCAACTAGTCAATCAAAACCTCCAGATCCAACTGGGAATACAACCCCAAAAATACAACCATGGCTAACCCCGCCAAACGGCAACAAGAAAGCATAGGAAATTTTAACTCTAAATCCAGAAATGGGATCCAACAATAATTTACAAGCGTAACAGGGTGGAAATCAATACACGAAGGATTCAAGATAGGTGCTACAATAGAGAAGGGCACTACAATAGAGAAGGATTCAAGATGTTGTTTAGTATAAATAGCTTGTAGTTTGGATTGTATGTCACGGCCAAACTAAGGAACAATCAATAGTCTTAAACACTAGACTAGAAGTCTCATACAACAACAAAGCCTAAGGATCACACCGAAACAAAGAAATAAGAAATTGGAAATTGAGTCTAACCCATCACATACAATCAAAACTATAAGCTATTTATACTAAACAACATCTTATGAAGCTCAATCAAAAGAAAGGAGATCGTAGCCTACCTCAAAGCCGAACACGCGCGCTCCAAGTCCACTTTTCGGTAACTTTTCACTCCAAAAGCGACTCCAAATGCCTCCAAGCTATCAAAATGTTGATCACCTCGTCAATACGAACGTTTTGACACTAAAATTATATTTTTTGGAGACGGACCCAAAATTGGATCTAAAACAAAATTATGGTACCCGCAATGGAAATTCCAAAAATGACTCCATAAAAGGGTTGTAAATGCATTATTGAGCTTGTACCCCAAAATAGGGCACAAATGAATGCTCAAAACAATTTAAATCAACCCAACAATTAAAATCACCATTAAAGCTTAAAGTAAGCAAGGGAAGCCCCTTTGGGGCAAATTTTACCTCAAATAGCTGCCTTGCACACTTCCCCAAACATGCCAACACGTACCCACGATCAATACCAACCCATCGAACTTGAAATTGCCAAAAATATAGCTCCTTAGCTCTCAAAATCGAAGAAAGAAAATAGAGGTCGGGGGCTAGTTCGCGTTTGGTCTTAAATTAAAAAACCATACACACAATGCATCGCGATTGCAACCTTGGACCTCGCAATTGCGAAGATCAGTGAACAAATACATCATGATCTCGACCACAAGCCTCGCGAATGCAAAGTTCTAGGAGACAGGCCTTTGCGATTGCGACTCCCATGGATCGCAAATGCAATGAGCAATGGTGCTTGCACCATCAGGTGCTGCACCATCTTAAACTTGAGCTTTGAAAAGCTCTAACGGGGTGCTCGGGATTCGTTTGGAATGTCGTGCATGCAAATGGACTATGATACCCCATCAAATTTAATATTTCGGACTTAATAATGCAGTCAAAATTTCCATCTGAGGTCGTCTTGATAAAATATGGGTCCCACACCCAAGCATGATTTTTGTCAATTTTTCAAAGAGGCTCGAAATGGGATCGGAAACCTCAAAAAAAAAGAATGAAAAGTTGTTCTAGACCAAACTCAACATTCTAGAGCTAAACGCACTGACAGAATTTCAATACGAGCGTGTTTACAAAAAATATTGACCAAAGTCAACCTTATGCCAACTTCAAAGACTAAAGAGCCAAGAGGCCCCAAACTCGCATTGATTGCCCCGATACTCGTTCTAACCAAAAAAGTTAACCAAAGTCAACCTTATGCCAACTTCAAAGACTAAAGCGCCAAGTGGCCCCAAACTCGCACTGATTTCCCCGATACTCGTTCCAACCATGCTACTAGCCTAATTTGGCCATTCTAGAGCTGATGAAACCATCATAATTCCATTCCGAGGTTGTTTTGCTGGAGTTTTGACTGAAGTCAATCATTCAAACTCCAATAACTCCAAAACAGTGAAACGGGTATAAAACACAAACGAACGACCAGGTGACCGAACTGTCAGTGTTAGTAAGTCATAAATGATTTGGGATCATTACAGGAAGGCTCTAAACGCTAAAAAGGTCGAAAAGGATGAAAATGACTTGGAGGGTCATTACACTTATTATTTGCATGGTTATAAATTATTTTATTAAAGATAAAAAAATAAAATAAAATTATTTCTAATTCAAAAAAGGTAATATTCTTTTTTGGGGAGAATTAAAAAGGAAAGTATATTACATAAATTAAAACAAAGAAAATATATTTAAACTTTTATTTAATTATTATTATTAAAGGGGTATTTAGTCTTTTTACTTTTCAAGTTAAGGGTTTCCCACGGCCACAGTTATAATAATACATATATAGATATAGATTAATGTGGTTGGTTCAATCAATGGCGGTTATAATGATAATGCAAGAGTTTTTAATAGGAAAACTATACAAAATAGACCAATTGTGAAATTATTTATCCAAATTGGATCAAATTCAAACTATTTACTTTTTAATAGACTCATGGCCCAAACTATTTACCCTCTTACCCCACTTTTTCCTTTTTAATTTTGCACATGACATGATGTTGACGTCAGCATCACTACTCCTCTTTGATACTATCAGAATATATTATACTCCAATGGTATCAAGTATGCTGAAACATTGTCTCTTCCTTCTTGATACCATCAGAGTGTATATATACTTTCATGGTATCAAACTTTCCTTGTTCTTCTTTGATACCATCAAAGTATATTATACTCTGATGGTATCAAGCAGTTTTTTATACCATCAAAGTATAATATACTCTAGTATCAAGAAGGAAGAGACAGTGCTTCAGCGAAACTGCTTGATACCATCAGAGTATATTATATACTCTCATGGTATCAAATATACGAGATAGTTAAAAACAAGGGATATAAAAGTAATGGGTATCCAATGATAAATAGTTTCCTTTTTTGAGGTATAACAATAATTATCCTTTTTTGATACATGCATCTCCATGGTTAAAGACACATTTTCTTTTCAAAACTTTTTTCACATTGTTTCCACCATATTTGTGGAGGGTATTTTTGTATTACAATTTTTTTCAAAAATAATGCAATGCATATTATTTTATGCCAATCAAATAATCTCAACATAATTAATATAAGCATAACTAAAGACAAATCTACAATTAGAGCATGGGTGAACCACTAAATAAAATTGAGAGAATATATTTAGTAGGACTTGATCCAAAATTCTCTAGATAAATAACTCAACATTCTATGTAGTGCTTAATTTTTTGTGACATGAATATACCATCAGCAGATGAATTAATTACCAGTAATTCTATATCACCCAGCATCTTGCACGATAATACATATATATATATATATATTATGGAAAAAACTACCTTTTGCTTATAATTTCGCTGCCACCACCACCAAACGACCCCTAAAAAGAAGAAGATAACACCCGCTTCATATTTGTCGCTCTCTCTTCAGACTTAGAAGAAGAGTTTATTAGGTAGAGAAGAGAAATGGTCAAAGTTGAAAAAGTCATCCAAGTGCATCAAAAGTATGAGAGAGAATTTGGCGTCAAAAGTGGAGGAAGGCGCTAGTGGTGTTATATCACTGTGACTCCAATGTCCCGATAATAGACAAAGTAGATGAGTATCATTATTAAAAATATTTATCTGATATTATTTGATTATTTATTAAATTAAGATAAAATTAATTAATTTTTATTTTATTTTATTCATATAAATAATATGGTCTTTTGAATTCTAATTATTTTTATACTCTATGTATATTGCATTGATATAAACAGAGAGCAAAATAGTAAAATCTTCTAACATATTAATGATTTTTTATTTACCGTGTAAAATTAAAAATGCCCATCTAATATGAAACCGAAGAAGTATTTCTTTAGACGGCTGCTAAAACCGTTTGATAAATAAGGTACGGATAATTATTTCAGAATAAAATTTAAGATTTTATCTAATTGTTTAATTTGAGGTATTAAATAATAATAATCTCAAGAATGTTTTATACCATTATTTGTCTAAAATGGTTAAATTACTATCAAGTGGAACAAAATAGTCCTATGAAATATCCCAATATCCTTACCTATGTGATCAAGCATACCAAACGACCCAAGTTTGGCTAGCCATGTATATTTTTAACAAAAAGAGTTGTAAATGTATGTAGTTTTTCCAAATAGTTCTTATAAAGTATTGGGAGTGCACCATATTGCCCATACCAAGTCTTGGCAGTGGAACCATCTCAAGTTCCTGTTGCTACTCAGAAGGCGGAAGATGGCCGTTACTCATACTTGGCCATCTTTTCGGAGTCTGCATAACATTTTGCTACTGTATTTACTAAAGATTTAGTTGAGGAGGTACATCATACATTCACTTTTTGAATTGCAGCCTTTTTAGCTCATCAACTAAGAAAAACAACTGATGAAATCAAATAATTAACAGAACATAAAGATATGGCCACGCTTGATGGCATTCTTGAAAATTCTTGCAAGTTGGAAATTGGAGTTCCCTCCGTTGGCACAGAAACGCAACAGCAAGAGTCTTTCATTTATTGATGTCAAATTTACAACCTAGATCCCTATCTAAGCATATAGGTCATATATGTATACCTACTAGGTTGAAATATCAATCATTGGCATCCATGTTAGAACCATTCTCAATTTTTCGTATCAACAGTCTCTTCTGGGGAGAAAGGTCCTTAGCCTGAGGTGAAGCATCAGCATCAACAATAATCATGTCTTCCTCGGTAAAATCTCCTCTTAGAACTCCCATTGCTACTTCGTTCTCAACCATCTGCTGAATTACTCGTTTAACAGGCCGAGCTCCATAATTGGGGTCGAAGCCCATATTCGCCAACAGACTGATAGCTTCCTGCGTGTAATGAAGATCAACATTCTTCTGTTTGAGTCTATCTTTCACCCTTCTCATCTGCAACAGAAAAAATAACCTTCTTAGGTTTTAAGAAGAAGATGCAAATACATAAAGTTCATTCAACAAATATTCAGTTAATGACATTGTCAGGTAGCCTCATTAACTTCCATTCCTGTGATCCTCACCAACGTTACGCTATGGCTGCTGGAGTTATGCTAAGATTGAAATATAGAGGTAGCCAAACAGTTTTCCCAAATAAAGAATCAGAAACACAGAGAAGATAACAAAATTATGTTCGCCTTGGAGCAAGCTTAAGCACCAGATGAAACAATATCTTTTAGATCATACTCTGCTTACAAAACTACTACAAGAGCAGACACTAGATAGGATGTGCTGCAGCGGCAATCCAGTTCTCAATCAAATGAGATGTATAAGTGTAATGTTGAGTACTAATGTGCACTAAGAAAAGATTTTTCCTCTCACACTGAACAACTGATATTAACAGCTTACTGCATCACAGATAAACTGCATGTAGTGCTTATAAAGTTCTTAAATGAAAGTAATCAGAACGCAGATGACACTGCAGGAAACAAAAATGTACGTATGAAGACGGGAGGATCAAGATTCAACACATCTGTATTACCTGGAGCTCAACAATTCTGCTAACTTGCTTAAGGTCCAGAGGTTGGAAAACAATGTATTCATCAATCCGATTCATGAACTCGGGGCGGAAAGTCTGTCTTGCCAATTCAATAACCTGCTTTTTCATCAAATCATAAACTGCCTCCTGGCTATCTTGAGTGTTCCGCAGAGTCTCAAGAATGTAATGTGACCCAATGTTTGATGTCATTATTACAACAGTGTTTGTGAAACTAACAGTCCTCCCTTGAGAATCAGTTATTCTTCCATCATCCAACAACTGTAAGAGAATGTTAAAAACATCATGATGTGCTTTCTCAATTTCATCAAAGAGGATCACAGAGTAAGGCCTCCGACGGACCACTTCGGTGAGTTGCCCACCCTCTTCATATCCAACATAACCTGGTGGTGCACCAACCAACCGTGAAACAGCATGTTTCTCCATGTACTCACTCATGTCAATACGCACCAAAGCATTTTCAGTATTGAAAAGGTAAGCAGCAAGAGCCTTTCCAAGTTCAGTTTTGCCAACTCCCGTGGGGCCCATGAACATGAAACTTGCAATGGGCCGATTTGGATCGGATAGGCCTGCCCTGGATCGCCTGATTGCATCAGCTACAGATTTTACTGCCATATCCTGACCAATAACTCTTTTGTGAAGTTCATTTTCTAAAAAGACAAGCTTGTCTCTCTCAGACTGCTGAAGGTTTGATAGTGGTATACCCGTCCACTTGCTAACAATTTCAGTAATATCAAGATCCGTTACTTCTTCACGTAGTAATGAACTCCCAGACTTTCGGTAGTCAGCCAGGTTTTTCTCTGCTTCTTCTAGCTGGCGTTGAAGGGAGATTAAGGTCCCATACTTGAGTTCAGCAGCACGATTCAAGTTATAATCACGTTCAGCAGCTTCCATCTCTAAGTTCACCCTGTCAATCTACTCAACGAAAAAAATTAGACAGTAATCATGAGAATACAAAGAAAAACTGCAACTTAAATTGATTTCAGCATCAAAAACAGCTATTTACCTCCTCCTTTATAGAACGTATGCGTGTCATCAGAGCTTTCTCGTGTTCCCACTGATTATTTAACTCTTTCTGCTTTTGCTTAAGGGACTTTAAATCACTTTCTAGTTTGTTCAGTCTTTCTTTCGATGCTTTACCCGTGTCATTCTTCAGAGACAGTTTCTCCATTTCCAACTTCATCACAGTCCTATCTATCTCATCCAATTCAGTTGGCTTTGAAGTAATTTCCATCTTTAGTTTTGCAGCAGCTTCATCAACAAGGTCAATTGCTGAAAAGTAAAGAAAAAATATAGTGAGAAACCCTAAATAGAAGTATGTCAAATTACAAACATATTACATTCTATACTAAAAATATTCTACAAGCAGATTGAAAATCTTGATCCATCAGTCCACTAGATGCCATAAAACATTTGTATTAGACATAAAAATAAGCAGCTTCCACCATGTAACTTTCTTAATCTATAAAAACACCAGGCTGCTCTACTAATTTGAAGATTTTCGTTCTATCTAATTCATCGGGTGACTGGTTGAAAATATTTGAGATTTCAACATCTGAAACCTGTTCCCATTACACTTGTGATGAAGATATTCAATCCAGGAGATTACACTCGAGGAAGAAGAAGCTAAGTCGGTTTATTCAACCAAGAGGGAAGCTAATTGAGAGAAAAGATAGGAGAGTTTGTATTATCTTTCATGAATGAATTAATGATCAACTGAGATTGAAGCTAATTGAGAGAAAATATAGAAAAGAGAGAAGAGTGTTTGTATTATCTTTCATGAATGAATCTTGTATCATTACAAATTGAGACTTTACACCCAATCTAGAATGGAACTGAACTAACTAATGGAAATGAACTGCTATAGTGCCAACTGAATTTGCTATAGTATTACCGAAATTTTGAACTCCTTACTGTTAACTAACTCCACATCAGCTGCCAGCTCACCTTGATCTTTGCTCCCTCTACTTGTATCATCCCCCCCCCCCCCCCCAAAAAAAAAACTCAACGATGGAAGGATGGAAACCTTTGTTGCAATTCAGATAGGAACTCCCAAGTAGCCTGTGCAGCATCAATGCCAGTCCATTTGATGAGCACCAGACACACAGCCTTGTTACCCCCTTTTTACCAATATTCTATCCAACATAGATTCAAGCAAAGGACAATGAGGACTGGACAGATGAAGGACAGGAGGATGGTTGATGTTCAATGGCACAGCATTGACACCTCTTCAACAGAGACACATGGAAAGTAGGGCGTATGAGAACATCAGAAGGGGGCAAGTCTATAGGCAACAGCACCAATTTGGCCAGTGCCAACTGAATTTGCTATAGTATTACCGAAATTTTGAACTCCTTACTGTTAACTAACTCCACATCAGCTGCCAGCTCACCTTGATCTTTGCTCCCTCTACTTGTATCATCCCCCCCCCCCCCCCCAAAAAAAAAAAACTCAACGATGGAAGGATGGAAACCTTTGTTGCAATTCAGATAGGAACTCCCAAGTAGCCTGTGCAGCATCAATGCCAGTCCATTTGATGAGCACCAGACACACAGCCTTGTTACCCCTTTTTACCAATATTCTATCCAACATAGATTCAAGCAAAGGACAATGAGGACTGGACAGATGAAGGACAGGAGGATGGTTGATGTTCAATGGCACAGCATTGACACCTCTTCAACAGAGACACATGGAAAGTAGGGCGTATGAGAACATCAGAAGGGGGCAAGTCTATAGGCAACAGCACCAATTTGGCCAGTGCCAACTGAATTTGCTATAGTATTACCGAAATTTTGAACTCCTTACTGTTAACTAACTCCACATCAGCTGCCAGCTCACCTTGATCTTTGCTCCCTCTACTTGTATCATCCCCCCCCCCCCCCAAAAAAAACTCAACGATGGAAGGATGGAAACCTTTGTTGCAATTCAGATAGGAACTCCCAAGTAGCCTGTGCAGCATCAATGCCAGTCCATTTGATGAGCACCAGACACACAGCCTTGTTACCCCTTTTTACCAATATTCTATCCAACATAGATTCAAGCAAAGGACAATGAGGACTGGACAGATGAAGGACAGGAGGATGGTTGATGTTCAATGGCACAGCATTGACACCTCTTCAACAGAGACACATGGAAAGTAGGGCGTATGAGAACATCAGAAGGGGGCAAGTCTATAGGCAACAGCACCAATTTGGCCTAAAAAATATAAGGTCCATAATACTTAGCACTGAGCTTGTTAAATGGTCTGGAAGCCCCTGATGTTGTGATTCTCTGACCACTATGAAGAATATTTAGGAGGAAAAACAACTCTATTTCACAAGAATAAAATTACAGAGAATTTACATTAAGAATTTCTCTCTACAAAAAAAAATTCACCAACACTCTCTTCTTCCCACAATCTCTTCCTAGATTGTATTTTTGTGTGTTCATTTACAAGTGAAACATCAGGCTCTATTTATAGCCTTAAAAATGTGGTTGGTGGCTAAAGTTTCCATTCAACAATGGAGGCTTCAAAGATGGTGGTTGATGGCTTCAACAATGGTGTACAGCTTCTAGAATGGGTTGTTGGGCTGCTTAACATATCAATTCTCCCCCTTCAGCTGCATTCCAACACAACCACTATCTAAAAGTTATTCCAACTATGTCTCTGCACAGCTCTCTTTTCTTGAGTGACTACCTTTGTCAACGTGTCTGCTGGATTCTCCTTCATATGGATCTTCACTAGTTTCAACAATTGTTGATCCATCACCTCGCGTATCCATTGATAGCGAATGTCAATATGTTTGTCCGAGAATGACACATTGAGGTTTTGCTCAAATCAATAGCACTTTGAATATCACAATGTATCTTATACTCGGTTTGATTCATCCCTAGTTCGTGGAGAAACCGCTTTAACCACAACATTTATTTACGAGCTTCTGCTACAGCAATATACTCTGCTTTAGTTGTGGCTAATGCAACACACTTCTGCAATCTTGACTGCCATGACATAGCTCCCCCCGCAAAAGTATAACGATATCTTGAAGTTGATCTTCTACCATCAGGATCTCCGGCCATATCTTAATCTGTGTAAGTTTTCAGAAAATGAAGAACATAAAAATCTTATTTTCCTTGTTATTAAACAAGTGGAAGATAAGTTTGATAAACCAGTAAAAGAATATTGATAAAAGCAGAAAAACTACAAACTTCATTACAGATCCAGACTAATTTATAGAATTTACAAGTTAACTGAAAATAAGAAACTAACTCCTAAGGATTAGAGATAAGAATGAAACTTCTCCTTGCTTTAAGAGCTGCAAACTCCAAGTTTTTGCCTGAGAAGTTGAAATATATTGCCCGATAAAGGTTTGGTGATGATATCAGCCAGCTGCTCCTCAGTTTTGCAATAGAGCAGAATAACGTTTTTCCACTTCCCTCAAGAAGAAAAGCTTGATGTTGAAGTGTTTTGTCTTTCTATGAAATACAGGATTATGAGAAATTGCTATTGCAGATTGGTTGTCGACAAACACTTCAGTACCCTTTGTTTGATTCATGTGCAGATCAACAAATATTTTCCTCAACCACAACACTTGATTCACTGATACTGTTGCAGCCACAAATTTTGTCTCTGCAGTGGATTGAGCCACAATGTCCTGCTTCTTTGAGCACAACGAAAAAATTCCTAAGCCAAGACTGAAGCAGTATCCAGATGTGCTCTTCATGTCATCCGCGGATCCAACCCAATCACTATCAGAATACCCAAGTAGTTTCAGATGTAGTTTTTTTATGCTAAAAAAACAAAAGATGTATCTGACAATTCGTTTTTCTGCTTTTAGATACACCTCACTAGCACAATGCATGAACCTCGATAGAATGCTTACAGCATATGAACCTTGATAGAATGCTTACAGCATACAAAATATCGGGTCTTGTAGCTGTGAGATACATCAAACAACCGACTAAGCCTCTAAAGTACGTTTCCTCCACTTTCTCTGCTCCATCATTCTTGCTTAGTTTCTCTTTTTGGTTCATAGGGGTACTCATCTCCTTGCAATCTTCCATGCTGAACTTCTTGAGAATTTCCTTAGCATATTTCTTCTGGGAAATGAAAACCTCATCCTGTCCCTGCTTGATTTCCATACCAAGAAAATAGGACATCAGACCAAGATCAGTCATCTCGAAGGCTTGCATCATTTCTTGCTTGAAATTTTCGATATGCCTTGTGTTGCTCCCTGTAACTAGTACATCATCCACATATATAGACACAACAAGGATATCAATGCATTTAGTTCAACATAAAGAGTAGATTCTGACAAACTCTTTTCAAAGCCTAAGCAAATGGTCATCTATTCGACCATACCAGGCACCAAGGTGCCTGTTTAAGTCCATAAAGTGCCTTTCTTAGCCTATAAACTTTGCCCTCATTTCCTTTCATCACAAAGCCCTCGGGTTGCTCAACATAAATTTCTTCCTGAAGAAAACCATTTAGAAATGCTGATTTGACATCCATCTGGTACACTTTCCAGCTCAATTGTACAGCAAGAGCAAAAAGTAACCTAATCGTTTCAAGCCTAACGACTGGTGCAAATGTATCAAAATAATCCACACCAAAAATTTGAGCATATCCCTTAACTACAAGTCCTTGCTTTATGCTTGTTCACTTAACCATCAACATTTAGCTTGGTTCTAATGACCCATTTCAACCCAATAATGTTTCTGTCTTCAGGTTGATCAACAAGCTCCCAACTCATGTTCATCTCAATCATAAACAACTTTTCTTTCATTGCAGCCACCCAATTTTCATCATTTTTGGCTTCATTATACCCAGCAGGTTCACATACCACTACATTGCATCTCTGATATATATCAGAGAGTTGTCGAGTACCTTTAACTGGTGAATGATCCACCATTTCATCCTACCATGAGGGTGATATTTATTTTTCAAAGACCTTGGCAGGAAACTTTTCTGCTTTGTCAGAAGAGTTAAGGACAGATTTCTTTGAGTCTTCCCAACACCACTCTTCATTGTCCATAAAATACACATCTCTAGCGAAGATTATATTTTCAGTTTGTGGTTGGAAGATTTTATATGCTTTTGAAACTGAACTGTATCCAATCAAAATGCTTGGGACAGATTTTTTATCTAGCTTATCTCGTATAACCTGAGGAACATAGGAAAAACAGAGACAACCAAACACTTTAAGGAAATTTAACGATGGTTTGAATCCATACCAAGCTTCAAAAGGAGTAAAACTGATGTATTTGCTGCCTCTGCCCAAAATTTCTTTGGCAAGTTCTTCTCGTGCAACATGCATCTAGTCATCTCCATAATGTATCTGTTCCTTCTCTCACTTACTCCATTTTGTTGTGGAGTATAGGGAGTAGTAAGTTGATGATGAATCCCTGGTTCCTCGCATAACATGTTGAATTGTTGAGAAGTGTATTCCCTACCATTATCTGTTCTTATGGACTGGATTTTACAATCAGCTTCATTTTCTACTTTTGCTTTGAACTTTCGAAAGACATTAGCAGCCTCTGACTTATGCTTGAGAAAGTAAATCTAGCACATGCTGGTTAGATCATCAACAAAAATGATATAGTAAAGACTACCTTTTAGTGAGGGAGTCCTTTGAGGTCCTGCTATATCAATATGAATTAGTTGCAATTTGTTCGAGGCTCTCCAAGTTGTCTTTGGAAATGGAAGTCTGTGTTGTTTTCCATATTGACATGCAAGACAATTTGAAGAATTTACTTCTAAAACAGGCAAGTCCTCAACTATTTTTGCTTTTTGCATTTTAAGCAACCCTTCATAGTGATAATGTCCAAGTCTCTTGTGCCATACTTCTGCAACACTTTCTTTGGCTGAAAAAACCACATGCTCCTCCTCAAATGGATCTAATGAGAAACTTTTGCCTCTCATTCTTACTTTAAACATTTCTTCATCTGAAGCATCCTTAATCAAGCAATGTTTATCTTCAAAATTTAATTTGTAGCCTTTTTCCATCAATTGACCAACACTAAGCAAGTTTTGATCTATGTCAGGTACATAAAGCACATTAGCAATTGTTTTAGTACCTGAATGACTTGGAAGAGCAAAGTTTCCTTTTCCTCTTACAGGAAGATGGTCGCCATTACCTATTCTAACTTTAGAAATGGTCGTGGGCTTCAATTCCTTGAAGAGAGACATGTCATTTGTCATGTGATTAGTGCATCCACTGTCAATCAACCAAAACTTGCTCGATGATCTGCTTGAAAAACATGTAGCAACAAAGAGTTGATCTTCCTCCTCTCCATCAACAATCTGAGCCTCTACTTCTTGTTGCTGACCATTGTTCTTACAAATGACAGCTTCATGCCCAAGTTGCTGGCATTTACTGCGTTTAGCATCAAGCCTCCTCCAACATTTGTATGGTGGATGGCCTTTCTTGTTACAATGCTTACAAGGAGGATAACTTCTCTTTGAGTTTCCAACTTTTCCTTCGGTATTACTCGTTGGAATGCCTTCACCGGTCTTTTTGTTCTTCTTCTTTCTGTTTTTGCCTCCATCTTGAGGCTTGGCAAACAATGCTCCCTCGGTATTTCCTTCTCTCCTAACCCTTCGTTGTTCTTGAGCCTGCAAAGCACTCAACAACTCTGCGAAGGTGATCTTGGACAGTAACTAGAATTTTTTCAAAAATACGTGAATCATTGAACACGGAACCAAGCAATCTTACCCTGTTTGCTATGTTCAAAAGCCTTTCAGAGTAATCTTTGATGGTTTCGGTTTCTTTCATCTTCTGCATCTAGAAGTCTCTTATAAGATTTAGCACTTGCATACCTCAGATCCTTTCATCCCCTGCATATTCTACCTTGAGATAATCCCAGATGTCTTTGGCTAACTTTAGGGACATAATTCGAGTGAAAATGGAAGAAGATACTACTGAAAATAAACAAGCCTTTACCTTTGATTTTCTGTTTTTCCTGTCTTTATGGTTCTTGATCTGGGCCATAGTAGGATTGTTAGGCAACGGAGGAACTTCATAATCCTCTTCGACTGCCTCCCACATATCCATGGCATCTAGATAAGTTTCCATCCTTACCTCCCAAATCTAATAGTTATCACCATTAAAAATAGGTGGTGCCATTACTGAAAAACTTGATTCTACCTCCATGATTGATAAACTTGCCTTGTTGATTTAAATCCCGACTTTGATGAAACACCCACAAATCCCTCAAGAAATAAGTGCTCTAATACCAATTGTAAGTTTTTAGAGAATGAAGAACATAAAAATCTTATTTTCCTTGTTATTAAACAAGTGGAAGATAAGTTTGATAAACCAATAAAAGAATATTGATGAAAGCAGAAAAACTACAAACTTCATTACAGATCCAGACTAATTTATAGTTTACAAGTTAACTGAAAATAAGAAACTAACTCCTAAGGATTAGGATAAGAATGAAACTAATTAACTGCTAAACTATAAATAAATGTTCTTCTGATAAATATAGAGAACTTGGACTGCTGCAGTTCTTATGCACTTTTCTAGCAATCTGTATAGCCTTCCAAGACTAGATCAGCTCCCCCAAAGCACAAACTTGATTTTGAAGTATCCTTAAGACACCTGAGAATCCACTTAACTGCCTCCCAATGTTTCTTTCCAAGGTTAGAAAGAAAACGACTCACCACACCTACCGTATGTGCGATATTTGGCCTCCTGCAAACCATGGCATACATCAGACTTCCAACTACTGAAGAATATGGAATTGTAAACATCTCTTCAATCTCTTTCTTGGATAAGGAGCACGAACTCTTACTCAACTTGAAGTGATTTACCAAAGGGACACCTACCGGTTTGGCATTACTCATATTGAACTGTTTGATCACTCGTTCAATATAATTTTCTTGAGATAGCTATAACTTCTTGTTTCTCCTATCTCGAGTTATCTACAATCCCAAAATTTGCTGAGCAGGACCTAAGTCTTCCATTTCAAAGGACTTGGAGAGTTCTTTCTTCAATTGTCTGATTTTTGTTGTATCTTGTCCAACGATCAACATGTCGTCCACATAAAGTAGAAATACAAGAATATTGCCATCCAAAAATCTCTGAATGTAAACACACTGATCTGCAGCAGTCCTTTTATATCCTTGACTCACCATGACTGAGTCAAACTTCTTGTACCACTGCCTCGGTGCTTGCTTCAGGCCAAATAAGCTTTTCATAAGCTTATAGACGAGGTTTTCTTTTCCTGAAACCTCCAAACCTTCCGGCTGCTCCATATAGATTTCTTCATTTAGGTCACCATGAAGAAATGTTGTCTTGACATTCATTTGTTCCAGCTCCAAATTCAAACTGGCTACCAATCCAAGGATGATACGGATTGAAGTCAATTTTACAATTAGTGAAAATATTTCATCAAAGTCAATGCCTTTTTTCTTTAGGAATCCTTTGACTACTAACCGGGCTTTGTGCTTCACCACCTTTCCGTTGCCATCTTTCTTGAGCTTGAATACTCATTTGCTCTTCAGTGCCTTTTTTCCTTGTGGAAGTTTCTCAATCTCATAAGTGTTGTTTTTTTGTAAAGAGTTCATCTCTTCGATTATTACTTGCAACCATTTTTCTTTATTCTTATGAGATATAGCTTTATGGAAACTCTTTGGTTCTCCAAGTAAACAGGATATACTCAGATTCTGAGTATCGAGTTGATGGAATTCGACCTCATTCAAATTGACGAAATTGTTGATTATTGGCTTCAGGAGGTGTACCATCATCGTTTCCCTGTGATGGTTTTGTAGATTCTGGAGAGGTTTGTGCCTCCCCCTGCCGAACATCCTCCTGTTCTGCTTCTGGTACTGCTTCATGCTCCCCATGCTATTTGTGGCAAACTGCAATGGTAGTGGATCTAGACCAAATTTCTAGGCATTGGAATTTCTTTCATGAGACATTTTGGGCTTTTCAATGTCTTCTATTGTCTGGTTATCATGGAATACAACATCCCTACTTTTGATCACCGTCTTTTGTATTGGATCCCATAATCTATATCTACATTCTTCATCTCCATAGCCTATGAAGATACATGGTATAGTTCTACCATCAAGCTTCTTCCTGAGCTCCTTGGATACATGTGCATGTGCTAAACAACTGAATACCCTTAAGTGAGAATATGAGTGATTCTTACTAGACCATATTTTTCCCTAGAACCTCAAAATTCAATGGGGCTGATGGTGACCGGTTGATTAGGTAGCAAGCGGCGCAAACAGCTTCTCCGCAGAATGGCTTAAGCAGCTTTGCCATACTGATCATACTTCTGACTCTTTTCATGATTGTCCGGTTCATTCTCTCAGCTACTCCATTATGTTGTGGGGTGCATGGGACCGTATTCTCATGTCGAATCCCTTGTCTCTTGCAATAGGGAATCAAACTGCTTGGAATTATACTCGCATCCATTATATGAGTGAAGGCATTTTAATTTCCTTTCCGTTTCACGCTCTACCATAGCACAAAATATCTTGAAATAGTCAAAAGCCTGATCCTTTATCTTTAAGAAGTACACCCACACCTTTCGAGAAGCATCAATGAAAGTCAGAAAATACCTACTACCACCAAGTGATTTCTACTCCGTGGGACCACAAATATCAGTGTACCAGACTAAGTAACTTTGATCTTCTGGTTGAAGAAAATGAAAATGAGACTCTATGTTGCTTTCTGAATAAGCAATGATTACAAGGGTCTAAAACAGCATTCTTGTCCATACTGATAAGCTGCTTTTTCGTTTAAACTGATATCCCA
Source organism: Solanum dulcamara (assembly GCF_947179165.1). NCBI lineage: Eukaryota > Viridiplantae > Streptophyta > Magnoliopsida > Solanales > Solanaceae > Solanum > Solanum dulcamara. The sequence goes on from NC_077244.1 coordinate 24,779,173, forward strand.
TTTTCACTCATGGTGTCACAAGTTTTGAGACGCCTCTTTTTCCATAACATTGAGGCTATCTGAGTAAATCTTCACATGAGTTTTTTATAGGTTGCCACAAATATGTCCTCGAGCGAGAACCATAACTTCTTTAAGCAATTTCCATGTGCCTTTTCTGGAATGACTTTCATAGCCCTACTTGTCAAGAGCTATACCTGATATTAGGTATAGCCGAAGATCTGGCACATGACAGACATCCTTCAGTATCATTGTACTCCCGACATTTGTTTGTATTTTGATATCACCAATTCCAACTATCTCACAAGGAGAAGTGTTCCCCATCTTCACTGCTCCAAAGTCTCCTTCTTTGTATGTTGTGAAGAAATCTTTTTGGGATGTGGCATGGTATGATGCTGCAGTATCTACCACCAATTCATTGTCTTCTTGACTTAACATGAAGGCATGTCTGTTCTTGGATGGAACAAATGGCTACCTCTCTGTGGGTAGTGACTAATGCATCTCCATCCTTCTCCTTCAACTGCCTCTTCTCCTTCTGCAATTTTCTACTGTTCTTCTTTGAATGGCCCTTTATTCCACAATGGTAGCACTTCAACAGCTAAATGATAGCTTCCGTAGCTTAAAGTGTCCTATCCACCATCTCAGTAGCACTCTCACCCACCAGATAAGGCAAATGAATAGGAGGTATAGCTTCCCTAACTTCAAGTGTCCTATCCACCACCTCAGTAGCACTCTCACCCACCAAACAAGGCAAATGAATAGGAGGTTTCTGACCATAAAGCACCTCATATGGAGTACAATTGATAGTGGAGTGGTAGGTAGTGTTATAACACCATTCTTCTAGGGGTTAGATAAGTAGCCTAATCCTTGGGCCTATCTGAACAAAAACATCTCAAGTAAGTCTCCAATGTACTGGTTACCACCTTTGTTTGGCCATCAGTCCGAGGATGGTAAGTTGTTGATCTCTACAGCTACACACCTTGGAGTGTAAACAACTCCTGCCAAAAGGAACACAGGATTCCTGACACTGATATAGCAACTGCCATACCATGCAACTTAAAGACACTATCTAAGAAGCATTTGGCCCCTGTTTGAGGGGTGAAGGGTGTTCCAGGCTCAGATTATGTGCATACTTGTTATGTCTATCCACCACAACTAAGACAACATCATAACCATGGGACTTTGAAAGGCTTTCAAAAAAAAATTCAAGCATATGTCAGTCCAAACACCTTCAGGAATAGGAAGAGGCTGCAAATAACCTGGGGAAGCTGTTGCATCATACTTATGTCTCTGACATATATCACACTTATGAATAAAGTCTCTGACATCTTGAATGAGTGATTTCCAATGGAACAATGACTGCAATCTCCATAATGTGGCATCCGCCAGAATGGCCTCCATGAGGGGTACTATGCTAGAGTTCCATGATAGTCCTCCTCAACTGTGGATCATCATCACCTGCAACCAATCTACCCTTCCACCTCAACTGATTATTACGCCAAGTATAGGATTTAAATGGCTGAACTTGCAGTTTCTAAATCAAAAACTGCAAGGCAGGATCAGTCAAACCAAGTATCCTTTATCTAGAGGTATAAGCCATCATGTGGAGAAAGGAAATGGCTAAAAGTTCAGCATCAGGCATTCTAGATAAGGCATCAGCAGCCTTATTTTCAGACCCCTTTTTGTATTCAATGGAGAAGTCATAAGCCATCATTTTTGAGATGCCAGCAACCTGAAAGTCTGTATGAATTTGCTGTTCTAGGAGATGTTTCAATGCCTTCTGATCAGTCCTAACAACAAAGTCGTTGAACAGCAGTAAATGAGACCACCTTTTTACAGGAAAAATCAATGCCAACAATTCTCTATCATACATAGACAGCCTGGTGTCTAGGAGCCAAGGGGGTTTGCATCAAAACAGCTACAATACCCTTCACACTAGCATCTGTCTCCACAATGAAAGGCTGGGAGTACTTTGGCATAGCCAATAACCTGGGGAAGCTGCTGCATCATACTTATGTCTCTAGCATATATCACACTTATGAGTAAAGTCTCTGACATCCTGAATGAGTGATTTCCAATGGAACAATGACTGCAATCTCCATATAGTGGCATCCATGCCATAATGGCCTCCTTGAGGGGTACTATGCCAGAGTTCCATGATAGTCATCAACTGTGGATCATCACCTGCAACCAATCTACCCTTCCACCTCAAATAATGCGTTCTTGAACGGAAAACTCGAAGAAGAAGTCTACATGGATCCTCCGCCATGTTTAAAAGAAAGGTATGGAACTAGAGTGTGCAAGCTAAAGAAATCTCTCTACGGGCTCAAACAATCTCCAAGTGCTTGGTTTGAGAGGTTTACTCAGTTTGTAAAAAAACAAGGGAAAGCAGATTATACCATGTTCATTTGACATTCTCTTGAGGGAATTTCAACTTATAGTGCATGTCAATTGTATCATACTTACCAGAGATGACTTATCCGAAATGAAGAATTTAGAAAAACAATTGGACTCAAAGTTCGAGATCAAAGATTTGGGCCGGTTGAAATATTTTCTTGGTACGGAAGTAGCAAGATCAAAAGAAGGCATTATGGTATCACAAAGGAAATATGAACTAGATCTTCTAAAAGAGACAGGGATGAGTGGTTGTCGTCCAGCTGAAACACCTATTGATCCGAATATAAAATTCGAAAACAAAGGAGGAAATTCAATTGACCAAAGTCGATATCGGAGACTAATGGGGAAGCTTATCTAATTTTCACACACTCGATCTGATATAGCTTTTGTTGTAAGCTTAGTGAATTAATTTATGCACTCTCTGAAGGAAGAGAACCATGAAGCAGTTTACAGGATTCTAAGATATCTTAAAAGTTCAACGGGGAAAGGATTGTGTTTCAAAAAAGGTCAACATAGGGACATCGAAAGCTTTACAAATGCAGATTGGGTAGGTTCTACTATTGATAGGAGGTCAACATCAGGATATTGTACATTTATCTAGGGAAATCTCGTAACTTGGATAAGTAAAAAAGAAGAATGTCATAGCCCATAGTAGTGCTAAAGTTGAATATCAATCTATGGTCTCTGTGAAATGGCTTAGCTCAAGAAGATGATGGAAGAACTGAAATAACTATTTGCATCACCAACGAAGTTGTAGTGTGACAACAAAGCCGCCATAAATATTGCTCACAATTCAATTCAACATGATAGAACAAAGCATGTTGAAATGGATAGGCACTTCATAACAAAGAAAATTGAAGACGAAAATGTGTGCATGCCTTTCGTCCCAACAAATAAGCGAATTGCGGATAAATTCATAGAAGGCTTGTTTAAACCAAAGTTTGAAATTCTTGTAAGCAAGTTAGGCATGACAGATATTTACATGCCAACTTGACATGGAGTGTTGATTTGCAAATATCTAAGTGTGATCAGATATGATTTTGTAGGATCTAAATTAAAATGATAAAATCATATTTGATATGCTATTAAATAGTTCAGGAAATTAGGTAAATAAATCATCACTTGATTCTCAAATCTCCTAGAATCAAGGGATCTGATTGCTAGTTTTTTTTTGTACTATATATTTGCGCCTCTATGGATGAATAAGATTGTAAAAAACTTTGGTACCAAAACTTACAATTTATGTTGACAATCTCACTATTACTGACAACGGTCAAGATGGTATCATTAATTTAAAACATGTATTTCAGCATTTTCAAACTAAAGACCTCAGTAGACAAAAGTATTTTCTAGGTATTGGGGTTGCTCAATTCAAATCAGGTATTGTTATTTCGCAACACAAGTATGCCTTAGGCCTTCTTAAGAAGACAAGAATGGTGGGATGAACACCCATTGACGCTCAGATGGATCTGAATGCTAAACTCCTGCCAGGATAAAGGGAGCCACTTAGTGATCTTGAAAGATATAGACTATACCTGACAGCTCTTTCCATGCGAGTGCTGTAAGTTAATTTATAGGTTCCCCATGTGATAATAGTCATTGGAATGCAATTGTTCACATTCTACAATATATAAAGTCAGCTTCATGTAAAGGGCCACTTCTCGATGATCGAGGTCATGATTGGATCATTGGATAAACAAATGCTGATTAGGCAAGATCACATTCAGATAGACAGTGTATATCCAGATATTGTGTTTTAGTAGAATGTAATTTAGTGTCGATGTCTTGGAAGAGCAACAAATAAAGTGTTAATGCTAAATCTAATGCAGAAGCAGATTATCAAGCAATGACTACAGCAACTTGTGACCTAGTTTGGATCAAACAATTGCTTAGAGAACTAAAATTTGAAGAGATCAATTAGATGGGACTTGTGTCAGGCATCCCTTCATATCACATCAAATCCGATATTTCATTAGAGAGCTAAAGATATTGAGATTAATTGTCACTTTGCCAGAAAAAAGATACTCCCCACAGATATTGCTCGAAAATTTGTGAAGTCGAGTGATTAGCTCACAGATATTTTCACCAAGTCCCTCACTAGTCCTTGTATTAATTACATATATAGAAATTTCAGTACATATGAATTGTATGCACCAACTTGAAGGGGAGTGTTAGAATAAGAATAGGAATATGATTTGTATTTAGTACCCTACTTGGAGAAGGATTGTTGTTTATCGTCTATAAATAGGGTTGGGCTCAGTGTAATAATGTAGATACACAATTCAATAATATTTTACCAAGTCTTTATTTCTCACAAGGTACTTGACAACAACAACTACATTTTTAACCCGAGCCACTTTAACTTTGCTTTTAATAAAACATTTTCCAGATACTACTCTTTTGTTGCCCAAGTATGGAGCCAACAAGGGTAGAACTTAGTGTTCAGGAGGGCTCTGAATGAATGAAAAATCGAAGATGTGGCCAGGTTACGGGAGGTGCTAACTACCTCACCAGGTAGATTTCAAAGAAAGGACAAAAACCAATTTGGAGATTGCATAGCAAAGGAGTGTTCACAGTTAAATCTTGCTATTGAAGGATAAATGTCGATCAATCATTGCCAGATAATTGTCCTTGGAAGCTAGTGCGGAAGACAAAAGCCCATTAAAAGTTTCATATTTTACTTGGCTAGTCATAAGAAAAGCTTGCCTTACCCACGAGGCATTATAAAAAAGGGGTATGCAATTTTGTTCAAGGTGCTTTATGTGTGAGCAGAAAATAGAGGTAAATAACCATCTGTTTCTTCACTGTAAAGCAGCCTCAAGTTAGTGGAGTATGTTTTTGTGTATATTAAGGATTAGCTGGGTGATGCCAAAGATAGCCAGGGAGCTCCTTAACACCTGAACAGGAATTGGCAACAGAAGGAAAAAGAAAGACTGGTGGAAGACTATACCTGCCTGTATATGGTGGACTCTATGGAAAGAAAGGAGTGCTAGATGTTTTGAAGGACAAAAAGAAAGTTTTCAGAAGATCAAAATGAAATGCTTAAGTCTCTTGTTTTTTGGTGTAAACAAGAATTGGTAAGGGAAATCACAGAGATAGTTGATATTACAGGAAACTTGTAATTCTGTATATATTTTTGAGGGTGTGCAAAACACCCTGTGGAATGTACGTTTCCAATTCATCATCTCTAGGATGATGAATTTTTTGTGAATACAAAGTTACCCTTATCTCAAAAAAAAATGATGATTGGTAAATTTCTCGACTACTCTAAAACTAACTTCGTGCTTGAAATATATAGTATAAATCTTGAAGCAATTTTCGTGCTAACATGTTTACTTTAGCTCCAGTATTTATTAGGAGTCTCCCATTCCTTCCAAAGATTTATATTACAGTAGAGAATATGAATTTATATCCCTTAGGTTGATTTTACTTTCTCTCCCCATCCCCCACCTTAACGACATATTTTGATTTTGATTTCTCACATTAAAAAAGATCAAACACAATTATCTAATTAACCTTATAAGTTTTCGAAAACAGAAATGAACTACTCTATTGAAAATAAGATTCCATAGAAGTAGCAGTTCCCGGAGGTATTACTTGATGTAAGAAAGGACTCACCAACTAATGAAGTCAATAACAACAACATCATACCCAGTGTAATCCCACAAGTGGGGTTTGAGGAGGATAGGGTGTAACACAGACCTTACCCTACCTTTGTGGGATAGAGATGTCGTTTTCGATAGACCCTCGGCGAAAAAAGAAATCGTGTTTCAGAAAATGCTTGCAAAAATGAAAGAGTAAAAGTTATGATGAGATATTGAAGAAAGGAAAGTACTGACAGTAGAAATAGTACTAATAACAAAGAGAAAAAGGAACAAATGGAGTAACAAAATTGAAGAATAAACTAATGCAAGCATAATAATAACACTGCTAACAGAGCAGATTATTGTTGTCAAGGTGAGCAATCTCTAAGCTTATAAAATTTACTGGAGGATCGGAAATGCTTTGAAGAAAAGGGACTAACAGGACATCAAGGGACCTCAGTCATTAGTGCTGTCAAGGTGAGAAACTTTCACAAGGATCTCAAAGGAACCCAACAGAAGCATTTCAGACAACTTGCAGTTGTAAGGATAAGTTAACCTACCTTTGTCTGGCAAAAATCGCTCAGTGATATATCGATCTGCAAGAACTGCAGCTGACACAAGAGCACTGTCTGATATTTTAACGCCATGATGCAGCTCATATCGTTCACGCAATCCACGGAGGATAGAAATTGTATCATCCACAGATGGTTGGCCACAATATACTTGTTGAAATCTACGCTCTAGGGCAGGGTCCTTCTCAATGTACTTCCTATATTCATTCAAAGTTGTTGCTCCAATACATCTAAGCTCACCCCGACCAAGCATGGGCTTCAACAAATTCCCTGCATCCATGGCCCCGCTAGTAGCTCCTAGACACAACATAAACAAGCACAAATTTTAGAATAAAACATATCATCAAGTTTTAACCAAGTAAGAAACACTAAATTTTAGTTGATATATAAGCCAGTTACAAACAGAAGCTATATCTTGGGTATAAATATGCCGCCTTCTCTACCCGGTTGATTACATAAAGAACACAATCAATCATTTTTTATCAGCTTTACGAAAACAAGAAAAACAAACCTAGTTCAATCATTTAAGGTCCAGGACCAAATTAACAGGATACGACTTTAGGCATTTCTACGGTCCAAGCTCAATTCAAAAACGGAACACTTAAAACACAATCGCTAAGCAATAGTGCTTTTGACCTCACTAAAGTCGAGACCTTGTGTTCCCTAATGACATCACATGAACTAAACGACGAAATTTCTATTGTTTAAGAATAATTAAACAAGGAGAAAAATCATCCAACAGAGAAAGTCACCACTTGCTGTCCATAACCTTGATATTTGAAAACAGAGAAGTAGCTCAAGCCAGCACTATTTCAACATAGAAATTTATAAATTAACAATGGAGATATGAGCATTAAGAGAAAGAGGAGAGGGGCGTTCAGCCACTTGACTGGTTGGAGAGGGCCCGGCAATCATACCACGGCGACAGTTGACCAAGTTTCTAAACATTCGGTCGAAATAAGCAATTTCATTCATGGGTAAACAGAAATAAAAAACAATATACCAAACCTGCACCAACTACAGTGTGTATCTCATCAATAAACAATATAATCTGCCCATTGGATGCAGAGATTTCCTTTAAAACAGCTTTCAACCTTTCCTCAAAATCTCCACGGTACTTTGCACCAGCAAGCAAGGCACCCATATCGAGAGATATCAACTAAATAAAATGAAAAGAAAGAGAAAATCAAAGTACAGTATTAGCACTTGAAAGTCTATAGAATCCTCATAGACAATTAGAGAATGAGGTGGTTCATATGCTTTTCTCCTCTCCCTTTGCTGAGTGAGGGGTTGGATGAAAGACTAGCTTACAAAAGCGGACTAGTCTAGTTGATCAAAATTTAGTCTATATTTGAGTGCAGGTGTAATGCATATTTTTTCTCAATATCAAACCCGATAGGAAATTACTCCCATAGATTATTAAGATAATATGTAACTGTGCCATGCGGGTTCAGCTGAGTAAGAACTGCATCAGGACATCAAGTATCTTGAGCCGACTTTTATCTTGAATAGAAAATTATGTTCCAATAAAGTGGGAGACCTAAAAGAAACCTAGATAATTTTTTGTCATAAAAATGAATCACTGCAACAACAGACACATAAAATCTTTTCAGTAAGCAACAGCTCAAGGCCCATACTTCTCAATAGAAGAGAAACAATTTTCAACTATCATTTATTTCTTCAAGATATGCCTTTACCAAACCAAAAAAATAGAAGAAAAAGCAATCCAACTAACACTGCAAAATGCCATCTTCCAAGCTTTTGTACATACACAATCACTTGATAAAACTAATGCAAAGAGAACTTCTTCCTGATCCTTTTCACAATAAAACAAAATCAATTAAATTAAGCAACAAGGAAGAGAAGTTATAACCTTCCGATTCATCAAAGGTTCAGGAACATCTCCACGTACTATCCTTTGAGCTAACCTGCAAGGTAAGGAGCAAAACTCATAATCATCCTGAGGTTAAAGTGTCATCTAGATTTGGCTGATACCATCTTTCCCCTCTTTTCTGCTTTTTTTTCCGGCTTCTTTTAATGATTAAAGACCGCGTAGAATACAAAGAGAATCAAAGTAATTATAGGTTAGTATTGCCTAGGCTCATTGTATCTGAATGGGAGAAGATGCAGAATATTTATCTGATATTTTTAGTGCATTCTTTATGTAACTGTAAAAGAACAATTAGTTTTCTTATCATTCAAATAAAGTAATTGCTTACCTTATACCACTAGACTAAGAACCCTTTATAAAAAACACTTATCATTATGCCAATAATCAAGTCAATAAGCAGTACTATCTCTTCTTTTTCACATGATACCAAAACCTCTACCATCTTAGTAGAGACTCAATTATCTATGTTATTCCCTATTTTAGACTTTATTATCTAATGTTGGCAATGCATTAGTTGTTAATTGTGTTTGGGTTCAGTCGACACCAGGATGTTGGGTTCTATCACAACTTACGTAATTGGATCTTGACAAACTAATGGTTTAGATAGAGATTCTCTACATTTTACCTTGATATGCAAATCTCTTAACCACATTAAAAGCTCCTGGCAAACACAAAATGTAATGTAAGAGTAATAGCGACTAATCTTCAACTCCAAGTAATTAGTATTGCATACTTTTGATCATTTGCTTTCACTGTGCTATATTCATAGCAAAAATCTAGTTATATTCGTTGAGAATGTAGGTGTTTTTAGTTGACTCCTCTACGTGTAGTCTTAGATCTACTTCACACATTTTTAATAGCTTCAATCATCATAGCATCAACAATAAACCAACACACTTAAAAACCCTACAAAAGACATGACCGAGTGAGGCGATCTCTCATTATACTATCAATGTGTGTTACTTGCAACTTCACTTGGATGCAATCATTTCTGGTCTTATATACCTTCATCTGACACCACATATTTACTATGTTCATCTTGTCAATTTGGTGGGTCTGAGAAATAAACATGGAAGAAAAGAGAGGGTGGAAATTGCTAATCGATAAACCCTTCATCTCGATTTATTTATATAGAGTGAATATAATGAGCCTATTCACATTCCTCCCGTAGGACATATGACACTAATATTTACAACCTATTTAAAATTGGGTCTTAAACCCTGCACCTTTATTTATTTATATAAAGTGAATATAATGAGCCTAGTCACATTCCTCCTGTTGGACTTATGACACTAATATTTACAAGCTATTTAAAATGGGAAACGTACATAAATATACTATATTAAGAAAATATTTACAATTTATAGCAATAATATTTTTTCCACCGACACTTATAATATATTTATAATACAGTTTTAATACATATTACCGAAAATAATTTATATAACACATCTAACACAAGTTTTATTCATGGATAATATATTTATCACACACTTATAATACATTGTATCGATTTTTTACCAAACAAGCATAATATATTTTAAAACACTTATAATACATTTATACTGCATGCATAATTCACTTTTAATACATGACAGAATTATCATAATGTTGCTATGTATTGCTATAGATGGTAATAAATAAAAAGTACCGCTAAAATCAGTAATTCTTTATTAAAAAATTTCCATCCAAGTAATTTTTCATTTAAAATTGGGTCTTAAAGGTCCACCACTTACTCCCATATAATCCAGTTTGATCACACCAATTCCCATATACCTTACGTTCCACTTATGTATCTCATTATCGCAAAGCATTTAATGGAGGGTCCATCTGAATATTGTGTTACATCTTCATCTTTCATGCCATTCAATTAGAAGATCGAGTTTAGATATCTGATCTTTTTGTATTCAGACGCCACTATCCAATCTAACCCCACTTCATTCTTCTAAGGCTAAACTTGCAATGCATATCTTCTGTTTTACTTTTACCTACTGTAAAATTCCTTATTCTTTAACATTCCTGCCTACAAGTGCAACTTCTAATTGATTCTTCAGTAGTTTCATCAATTAACAATCGACTCTCTCGCTAGTTTCATCAATTAACAAAATATCATTTGCAAATAGCATATACTGTAAAATTTATTTTATATATAATTGAATAACTCATCACGTAACCAGGCTAAGAAAGTGTGGGCTTAGGGCAGATCCCTAGTATGGACTCACTGTTACCAAAAAAAAAAAGTGACTCCTCTACATCACCATTGGATCTCTTTTGACCCCTCCTTCATACATATCCTTTATGGTACTTATATATTTGAGAAGGATAACCCCGAGGGATTGTGGTTTTTTCTACAAATTTGGGACTATCCCACACTTCATCCAAACCTATTATATTCTGTCTCTAGGTCAAAGCAAAAAATACCTCTATTCTGGATATACTCAAGTAAGTCCCTATCCAGTATCAATTTAGAATTACTCATTTCCCTTGCAGAAACACATTTGCCAACAGTTATTTCAGTTTTTCTCATAAGATAAACAAACTAGAATTTCGTATACTTCAGATAACTAAGCTACAACTAGCTTAACTGATGTAATTATAAAATACTAATTACTTTTGGAAATATACAAACAACAAAGGCTCTAAATCCAATACCATAGTGGTAACAAGTAACAACTAAAAGACAGTCATAATTTTGGAAACATACAAACCAAAAAGGCTCTAACTCTGATACCGTAGTGGTAACAAGTAACAACCAAAAGACAGACTCATTTGCTACAAAAAGATCATTTAAAGAAACAGAAGTAGTTGACTTTCAAAAATTAAGCGATCAAAAGCACATCTCCATTAAACAAAGACCAGAAACCTAAAATATTGCATAAAATAGACAATGTGAACAATGTTATCAATTGCATAGGACTCCCAAGACTAGCAACGTTACAGGCCAACACTACCTTGGACCTATGTAAACTATCAAAACGAGACCAAACAAAGACTTTTACAAACTACTGTAATTTTGGCATTCTATTAATTATTAAAAAGAAAATCAATGTCATCCAAAAGGATCTGCCACCTCAATCCTCATAAGCAAAGGGAGTTAGCATAAAATTCATTGATTCCCTAATGACAGCATTATGTTGAATATATACATTCAAAAAATGTTGAATGCACCTATCAGAACTCTTCACTAAACCTCGTCGGCTATCCAGATACTGCAACATAAAGGCTAACCCCTAAGTAAGAAGTGTGATAAACTATATTCCACTACCCCACAACTACTCATTAAAGATAAACAAAAGAAACCATGGTAAACAAGAAAGATTAAAATTATTTCATACAATTATATAATTACTAATTTTCAACAACTCCACATAACATATCCGAAGCCATCTCACAATTCAAAATAGTCAACAGTAAGAACGTATTATCCAGAAACTATATATACGACATAAGTCTTTCATGTAAATCCCACAGAGTGTCTGCCAAATAACACAAACCTCCCTCAGATGATAAGCATGCATTTTCAGTGATGCTTTTGGGTGTTTTCAACTGAAACAGGATGCAGACAACATAAATATAAAGAAACACAGTGAGACCACAAAAGGCTAGAGATCATACCCTTCTGCAATTGCAGTTTTCCCCACTCCAGGCTCACCAATAATTACAGGATTGTTCTTCGTCCTCCTACTCAATATTTGAATGCAGCGCCGTATTTCATCGTCTCTTCCTATTACCGGGTCAAGTTTACCACGTCGGGCAAGTTCAGTTAAGTCATTTCCATATTTATCTAGTGCCTCGTATTTTCCCTCTGGGTCTGGAAAGAGTAAGAATGCTATGTATTAGCAGCAACCAGAAAAATGTGTGACACCTCAAGGCAGTGTCATCAGCAATTTCTGTATCTAGTAGCAGACAATAACAAAGCAAAGGCACAAAGAGTATTACATATTTCATCATGTTATTAAGGTTCTATAACATATAAAACTTTCCTTAGAGAGAATTAGACAACATTATGTTGATCTACTTTTGGGGAGAAAGAACATGATTTGAAAATTGAACATAGCTTACTTAGAAAATTCACCCTTAAATTCCCTGAAACCCATACTATTTCAGGCTCACCTTAGGCATTGTCAAGGCTGCTCAGCTTCATTGAACTTGGTTAAAGACCTTCATCAACCATGGCGAAAAGCTGTATGATGACAAAAATGAGAGCAACAGTAACCCTTTTTGCCATTTCTTCAAGACATTAAAGCCAGGGAAGAAAAGTTGATTCTGGGATAGTGTTATAATGATGGCTTAGATCAAACTTGGAATTAACCAAGTTTCTCCATCAGTTTCATCATTTTGATTGAGCTCTAGTTTGTGGGATAGTGTCATATTGATGGCATAGTCAAGAATTCAACTGGCGTTTTGCATGAAAGGATGAGTTGGAGAAAAATAGACGCAAAGTTATATCCTGATACGGAATTCTTTAGATCCTAAATTACTCCATTTGTTTCAATCCTGTAAACGTGCTCTAAGAATTGAACCAATGCCAAGAGTGTGCGTACATATATAGTCATCTCAGATATGATTCGTCTCCGACAAAACCATCAAAATATGACAGATTACTTAAGACACATAAAGCATGAAGGTTGGGGTGGGGTCTCGTGTGGGGTCAGGTCTTGGGTGGAGGTCGTGGTCGGTTCCAGATTGGGGTCTCGAGTCTTGGGTTGGGTGTCGGGGGTCGGAACTCGGATCGAGGGTCGGGGTCAAGATTGAGTCTCGGGTTGGGGTCAAATATTAGAAAGTACTTTCCGAAAAATATTGTCCACTCACCAACCAAACATGAGAAAATAAGTTAGAATCCATCTTATTTTCTAAGAAAATATTTTCTAGGAAAACTTTTTCCATGGAAAACATTTTCCTCATACCAAACACACCCTTAAGCTTACTTCTTTTACTCTCTACAATTGCACTTGCTAGTGGCAATTTGACTGTAGTTAAAGGAATCAAAGATGCATTCTACCTTTTGATATCAAAGTTAGTCTACAAACTCAGAAGTTAATCTGAAGTCCATGTGGATGGAACATTATACCAGCTACTTGGAATTAGCTGTTTTAGCCATGTATTTTATGAAATATAATGAGCTTTCACTACCTTACAAGACTTCCCTGTCAACAAGCAAAATTAAATGTCGATGACAAACCCAGAGAGACAATATTCCATGATTGTAAAAGAAAATTCACCCAATCAACCAAAGTAGGATCGTCTCATATTGTGCTAAAGTTAGATCCTTTTGCCCTGTAAACAACTAGACTATACCACTCAACTAGAATGAATGATATCAGAAGAGACATGGCTACGAAACTTGAAGCTATATATACACACACACACACACACATATATACATACTCGGATCAGTTACTCTCTGACTTCCACGAACAGCGTTGACAGCATCCTTCAAAGCCTCCTCAGTAAGCTGGAGATCCCTAAAAAACTTTTGACCAAATCTTTTGTCTGAAAAAAAAGCTAGCAACATATGCTCCACAGACAGAAAGGAATCTCCCATTGCCTTCTTATGCTTCTTCGTATTCTCTAGGAGGGAACTAAGATGTGACCCCATTATTGGGCCACTAGTATCACCTACAACCTGCGAGAAAAAAAATCTGATTTTCTATTCCAAGAACTTGTCAGAATTCACAATAAGTCTCCATTTTTCGTACCTTCGGCTGCTGAGATATAAAATTATCTGTTTCTTGCAGAACTGATGTGTTGTCCAACCCAGCCTTTGTGAATATCCTTCGAGCCAACCCATCCTTCTGCTCCAAAAGAGCTTTCATTAAGTGCTCAGTCTCAACTACTTGTTGCTTGTTGGTCCGTGCAGCTTCTACAGCACCAACAATAGCTTCAAAAGCCTTCTCGGTGTAGTCCGTATTATTAATCTGCTAAATCTTCATACAAATTAATAAAAGAAATAAACAATATGGCAGAACCATCTAAAATTAGCCAAAGTTAAAGATAAGCAATTGTTACCCTCCCCAGACCCATGTTGTGGGATTACACTAGGTTGTTATTGTTATTGTTATTGTTGTAAAGATAAGCAATTGTCAAGTCAAATCCAAGAGAACTGACAAATGGCAATATGGTGTAGGTACATATCTACAATCATGGTACTGCTCGTGTTAGAGAATGCCTGGGAGACCAATGGACCATAATCAAAAAGGCTGTTTTTATCTACAGAACCCCCTTAGTATTGTTCCATATAACATCAAAGCTTCTTGTTTAAGAGGATATAACATAGTCGAGGAGGCAGATATCCTTTTATTCATACCATTCCTTCTTAGCATCAATAGTAAGAACTAGAGCAGCTTTTATGGCAACACCAATTGTTGTCAAATGAAATGCACGGCCGAACAAAAAGAAGTAATCAACAGCATCAAATGAAACAACTATCACAAAAGTCTAGTTCAGAGCATGTGTATATACAGATTGAAAGAAATACAGCGTGGGTGCTCCACCAAATTATCAAACAATAGATGGTAGGATATCAAATTCTGTGTCTGCTCAGGTCCTAATATCAATCAAAGCCAAGCATTCCATACTTATACAAACACGCCTGCCCGATAATACAGATTTAAGGCCTCCAGTCTGCAAAGAAAGGCCAGGAGAGAAAGAAATTCTAATTTCTTTAAGTTGATTCTCTCGAAGTACAAATTGTATTCTGACTGGCATCATGTACGCAGAGATTATTTCAATACGCAGCTAAAGCTAAATAAAAGAAGCAAATGCATTCAATTATAGCTAATTCAAGTCTCTAAATAGTTGAACAAACAAATGAGTGACGAAGAATAAAACCATGCCTGTCCGGAGCTAGCAGGAGCAGCATTGGAGTAAGAGCGTACGAAACTCTTGGCAAACAAGTCATAATTCCTCCAAACATTAGAACTGGCCGCAGTTCTTTCTGCAATAACAAATCCATTGCTGGGCAGTGTGGTACTGCCGCCAAGTATTCCATTATCGGAGAGACGAGAGACTGCTGGACGAGAATGAGACAGTAAGCGGGAACGAGACGCCTTAAGGGCCGAGAGAGCAGACCTCCGTGTTGCCATGGTGATTCTTTCTCACGATAATGCTTATGATTCGAGGGGGAAAAACTCGGATTTTGTCTGGCGATTGTGCAAATGGGGTTGTACTGAACTCTGAGACTAATAAACTCGAAGCTTCGAGAAGAGGCAAAAACAAACTGTAACCGGAAATGTGTAGAATGTTCCTGCAGACAAAAACGGAAGTTTGAGAAAATTAAGTTGTAGGTGACAAATTTGAACAAGCCTAAGTTAAAATATTTTTGATTAGATTAAATGGGCTAAAATGTAATTTTTAAAATTTGTTAATCTGTTTTAAAATATAATAAAGTTTCAAACTCTTTTTTTAAATATATTCAATTTTTTGTCATTTGTGACTTTTCAACTTCTCTGCTCCAACTTTTTTGACTTTCTTTTATCGCATTTTCACACTCCCTTAAATCTCTCCCAAAACTACTTTCTCTTCTTAGTCTCTAATTCTTTCTAGTTTTTCTTCTCCTTTCATTTCTGTCAACCTTATCTCCGTCAATATCTTCCCTTGTTACTATTACGATTTCGATTTTTAAATGTAAATTCTCTTCTTTTCTCTTCATTGTTAGGGCCTTTTGTTTTTAAAATGAAAATGGTTATTTAGGTGTAAATAGAAGAAGAAGAGCCTGAATTTCAAATATTTTTGTTGTTATTATTGAGATTTTACATATTTTTATTGTTGTTTGGTGGGTTGCTTGGTTGTTGTATTTTTAAAAAATGTTGTTATTGCAGCAACTTAAGAACTTGTGTGCTTAAAAATGTTGTTGATGCAGCAACTTAAGAAATTGTGTGATTAAATCACACAGTTGTTGAGGTTGCTGTAACAAGTCTATGATCAACTGAAATTCTTTGAAGCAACTGTTGAAACAACAATTGAAGTTTCACACAACAACTGCTGAAGTTGCTGCTTCTCAACTTCAGCAGTTGCAACTCAACAAAAATTTCAACCATCTTTAAATTGTGAAAATGGTGATTTAGGTTTAAATAGAAGAATAAGAGCCTAAATTTCACATATTTTGTTGTTGCATGCCCTAATAAATAGTGTATATGTTGTTGTTGTTGTGGATTTCACATTTTTTTGTTGTTGTTTGATAGGTTGCTTGGTTGTTGTACTTAAGAAATACGTTGTTATTGCAGCAACTTAAGAACTTGTGTGATTAAATCACACAGTTATTGAGGTTGAGTAACAAGTCTATGAATAGATGAAGTTTTTTGAAGCAACTGCTGAACTAGTGCAGCAACTGTTAAAACAACAATTGAAGTTTCACACAACAATTGTTGAAGTAGTTGCTTCTCAACTTCAATAGTTGCTTCAGTAACTCAACAAAAGTTTCAACCATATTTAAATTGTGAAAATGGTGATTTAGATTTAAATAGAAGAATAAGAGTCCGAATTTCACATATTTTGTTGTTGCATGCCCTAATAAATAGTGTATTTGTTGTTATTGTTGTGGATTTTACATATTTTTGTTGTTGTTTGGTGGGTTGCTTGGTTGTTGTACTTAAAAAATATTTTTTTGTTGTAGCAACTTAAGAGCTTGTGTGATTAAATTACATAGTTGTTAAGGTTTGTTATAACAAGTCTATGAACAACTGAAGTTTTTTGAATCAATTGCTGAAGCAACAATTCAAGTTTCACATAACAATTACTGAAGTTGCTGCTTCTCAACTTCAACAGTTGCTTTAGTAACTCAACAGTTTGTTTGAAAAATTATTTTATGTATTTGTTTGAACAACTATAGTAGTTTGCTTTTCATATTTATTTTGAATGATTGGTTAAATTAATTGATGGCTTTTTTTTTATTTCATGTGGTGCAAATAAATGGCTCACAAAAAAAAAGACAACTGATGATGCTAATGTTTCTACTATTTCTAATAGATATACTATAAGGGGGAGATTTATGACACAGAGGCAAAAAGAAGCAAAGAAACCTTCAAAAATAGCACTAATAGATTGTTCGCACTTTCTAAACAGACCCATGTCCTTCCTGAGAGTGAGGCAACTCCAAAATCTCAAGAAAAAGAAAAATTTATGTCACAAAAAGAAGAAACATTAAGATCAGAAAAATCTATAGAAGAAGAAGAATGTGAAAGGGATGCTTCTTTTAAAAATGTAGAGGATGAAGGTGGTAAAGATGTAGAAGATGATGAGGAGGATAAAGGAGATAGATATGAAGAGAGCACAAAGTTCCGGCATGATATACCTGTTCCAGAGGAGAGGGGAACACCAGATTCTGTTGAGTTCTCTCCAGTCAAATCTTCAAGTGGTGACACCTCACATATCAAGCTTGTCCGATATTCAGATTACAAATTTGTGACAAGATCGATGAATATCCAAATTTGTCTGATTCTGTTAATGTTAAGTCCGGTTTGATGAACTCTTTTAGTGATTTTAGAAAAAAATTGAAGCAACAAAAGTTGATTTTTTTTATAGGTTTTTCATATTTGGCAGCAATTTGGACCTATCTGAGAAGATGACTTAGCAGTTTCAAATGAAGTTGGTTTATCAACTTCTCCGACGCCAAATTAATTCCAAGCGATCAACAGAGGTCTGCATAAATTTTTGTGGCATGTCGGCTCATTTTAGCATGAAAGAATTTGTCATTATGACTAGCTTGAATTGTCACTTGGCAAAAAAAAAAGATGATGAAAAAATATCGTCTAAGGTTAGGGATAGGCGACAAGATATTATTAATTCAGTAGGGAGGGCCTTCAAGAAAGATTCAAGAAAGATGATTTGATTGAGCATCTCAAATCTGATACTATTTCAAGAGATGCAAAGAAGTTTTTGTGCTTGATTTATTTTGTGCATTATATTCTTCTTGGTAGAGATCCAAACACAAAGACTCCGACCGAAATGGTTTTACTTTCAACAGATAGAAAGGCACTTTGTGCCTATTCATGGGATCATGAATCCTAAAAGCTAGCGGCTGAATATCTATTGAAGGCGATTGTCACGACCCAACTTCGTAGGCCGCGACGGGTGTCCGAACTAGATACTCGCGTATACCCTTACTAACCATAAGTAAACCTATCTCCTATTTGAGTCATAATGTGCCAACATGCAAGATAATACATAAGACGACAAGGCTATCGTAGCATATCGGCACAACTGTACATACATACATATACACAACCCACATACATGTCCATAGACCTCTAAGAGTAAGAACAGTAGCATAAGGCAGGACAGGGCCCCCGCCGTACCCGTGAATAAATAAACATATACATTGAGGGTTAATACCAAAACTAGGCTCCGGCACTATAGAGCTCTTCTGAACTGCTGAGTGGAACTCCTACGCTGACGGATCCCCAAAGTGTGCATCTGTACCTGCGGGTATGAACGCGCCCTCGAAGAAAGGGGGTCAGTACGATATGTATACTGAGTATGTAAAGCATAAAATACCGCAAAGGGAGTACGGTTGATATAAGAATGCAGGGAACAATATAACAACTCATCAAACTCTGTACCTGCGTCTTATAAAATGAAGTCATGCATCTCAGAGTCGTATTTCGTACCCGACCCGTTATGGGACTCGGTAAATAATCATACTATCATAATAATCATACCATCATACATCGTACCTGGCCCTTTATGGGACTCGATTATACCCGGTCCTTTATGGGACTCGATGAATAATCATGTCATCATATATCGTACCCGGCCCTTTATGGGACTCGGTGAATAATCATATCATCATCATATATATACATACGTATCCGGCCCTCTAGTGAGGGACTCGGTGAGTCATTCATATCATTGCATTATCATTTCCTCATATAGCGTACCCGGCCCTTTAGTGAGGGACTCGGTGGATAATGGAGTGAACTGCGCACGATTACGTACCCGGCTTGAAACTTAGTGGTAGAAGGGTTACGGTATACACGAGTAAAGTAGTGAGTAACCATATGCAATTTAAACCATCATTGGAGAATTGTTGAAATAATCAAAATGAACTATCATTCAAAAATTAGGACAATAGCCACAACAAGTACCTTTGGAGTGTCATTATGGTTTGCATCAAGTAGCACTTTTGAAATCATCTTCTCGTATCAAGGCGTAATAAAATATCTTTCGGAAGTCAAGAAAATGGCCATCTTAGTATCTTTGAGAAAGGGGACTTCCTTGGGATCACATATACTTCGTCTATTCGTTTCATAAAGATCATGCCAAGGAGAAGAAAGGGCTAACTTTACATACTTACTACTTTCCAACGTATAGAAAACAACTTGAGAAGCAATAGCTCAATTATTGTAAGAGTTCTAATATTAAAGAGTTAATAAGAATCATGATGTATACCAAAATATGAATTATACAAAATTAGGATGGCTGGAGTCATACACATGTATCAAGTCATAATGATATAAGTTCTAGGAAATCAAGAACATTAGCCCTCCTAGTGTATCTAAGAATACGAGGTTCTTGGGAATTTATGCATTCGTCGTCCATTGATTTCATATGGATCATGCAAAAAGAAAGAAGGGATAGGCTTTACATACTCTCTACTTTCCTTTATGTAGTCGTCATATACATATGTGCCACGGAACATATGGCCCGATCCTTAGATAGTAACATATGCCGAGGAATGTTCGGCCTCCCGAATAGATTCCTTTCTCTTCCCCGGACACCGAACAAAGGGAGATAGGGACCTATATCATACTTAGTCCATCAAGGGACTCGATACCATAAACATTTCATCATAACATCATAACTTATGTCAAAGACATATCAAGAGTGAAGAAGGGTTTCACATACTTATGCCAAAAACATGTCAAGAGAAAGGAGGTAACTTCACATACCTCTTAGGGACTACTCTTAACCACGTTCGCCTCGTCGTCTTTTGAACCTATTTAACATGAAAGTAATACTAAGGTTAATTACCTTTCACTTTCTAATTTCCAACTCTACACCCAAGTACTCATAGGAGTTATTTCCTTATCCATTACCCTCGACTAGTTCCGAACCTACCAAAAATCGGACAGCATCTCCCCTATAACTTCAACGTTCTCGAGATTTCAACTCGTCCACAATGTCAACAACCATATCAACAACAACAACTAGCAACATATTTACAAGTAAATCACTTCAACCATACACAATACAAGCTCCAAACAACTAGCTCCAAACTACGATACAAAAAATAGAGTTTTTAATCTTTGTTTTGCAAAATCTTTAACCATACCAAACGGAGGGTCATGTGGCTGCAAACAGAAGACCCACACCCTTGTTAAAACACTTTGAAGCCCTATAACATGTAACCCAACCAGCTGCACCCGCAGCACCACAACGACAACCCACTACTCGACTTTGATTTAACTTTAGCGACATCAATTTAGTTTATTTCTAACGTCAAGCATCCTTATGCAATTATTCCACTTCCAGCCTCATTTAAGACATGTAATATACCCCATAACAACATCATAAACTTCAATTTGAAAGGGAAAGCCTTAACTTGCCTCGGAAGTTCCTTTAGCGCGCCTAAAACTTCGTGGCTATTTGATAATGTTTTGGGCTGCTCTAAACCATACAGTTTCATTACTAACACCTTCATAACATCGTAGTGCACCTTAGATAATTAATTTGCGGAATGAAATTGGAGACTTACCTTTTTTTCCCTCCAAAACCGAAGCTCTCTCTTCTCTCTAGCTCAAGTTTCTCTTCTCTTTTCTTCTAGACTTTTCTTGAATGTTTTTGGATAAAAAGAAACTTAAAGGATAAGAATGACTTAAAAGTCTTCAAACACATCTATATATAGGCCACCTTAAGGGGTGACACGTGTCAATCCCTAAGTGGTGACATATGTCAAGCCCTTATAGGGCCAATGCATCACCCCCCCTCCGCTTAGGGCTACCACGTGGCATATGGAGGCCCACCTCCCTTGCTGCAACTGCCTCCACATGACACTCCCTCATTCTTCCATGTGGCACTCTCTCATGGGCTGCCACGTGTCGCTTTCTTTTCCTCCTCGTGGGTTCATAATCTCGTCTTGCTTTACGAACCTATGTAATCCTTACTACGTAACTATTACATCTCGCACTTTTGCGCATTCAGAAAGAACTTTTTTTGACTTGCTAGGAATAAAGTTATAATTTATTTTATTTAATACTAGTGTGATGTTTAGGGAGAATTGATGTGGAAATACGGAGGAAGACCGAGGGTAAAATTGAGAGTTTTAGAAATTAGTTTCATGAATTTCAAAATAAGACTTATAGTTTTTGGGCTCAAAAATAAAAATAATGAATAAGAGAAATTGAGGCCCAAAGGCCATGGTTAGCCCAAGCCCATGGAAAATTTATTCCATGTGACTAATCAATTAAGAGGGTCCAATATATATATATATATATGTGTCATTTACTAGAACCTTCAAGAGACATAAGGAATTAACAAGAGAGGGAGTGAGAGCATCGAACTTAGGGGGAAAAAGAAAGAAAAAAAAAGAAAAATTTTCAAGTTCTTCAACTTTGATCCAAAAATCTCTTCCTTCTTGAATTCTTGTTAGGTTCAAGGCCCTCTTCAACGTGGCATAATTAATCAAGCAAGAAAGCTACGTTTGTGGCAAGTGGAAATTTGAAGAAAAAGGTAAGAATTCTATCTTTTTATGTTATGGAAGGAGTGTATGTGTTGTAAGTGTTAGAATTAAATAAAGATCATGAAATTGTGATGTATGTATGTGTGTGTCCGTGTGGGTGTGCAAGTGTATGTATGGCCGTGTGGTATGATGGTGAAGGGAAGAGGAATTGAATTCTATTTAGCTTATTAGTTGCATCGTTGTGGTAGTTATGATGTAACTAAAAGTTTAATAATCCGAGACGACCTTGAAATTGGTTATGAGTTGTTATAGTGAATGATGTAATTTTAGTATAGTTTTTATATAATTATGGAAGTAGAATTCTAATATAGGAATTAGTGTTATTCTTAATGAATTTGGAAGAAGACAATGCGACTTGGTAGTTTCGTTGCGTTTGTAGAAATTTTGGGTGGATTATGGTTTTGGTGGAATTTTTGGTATATTATGTGGAATAATGTGAATTTCTTTCGAATTGTGTTTAAGTGGTCTTGAATTAGTGAATGGACATGAAAATATTGATATTACTTGGAAGGTGTAAAGTTGGAGTAGAATTTGTTGCCTTATGTAAAAGGAGACTATTGATGTTACAATGTGTTTTGTAGTGATTGTTGATATTGTCGGTATTGCTGTGGATGTTGTTGTTGATATTTTGGCCAAGTTAAATTCTCAGGGATGTTGCATTTATAGGGGAGGTGCTGCCCAAATTTCTGTAGACAAGTAGGGGTTAAGATTGAACTCTTAAAGGCTCATAACTTACATTTGGTAATTGTGACTATTTGTAGATTTTGGAGAAAACGGGAGTTGAGTTGGGGTGAGCGTAAGAAGAGGATAAGGTATGTAAGTCTCTTCCTTTCCTTCTTTTGGCATGTCCTAGGTATAGTAGGTT
This sequence comes from Solanum dulcamara, assembly GCF_947179165.1. Lineage (NCBI taxonomy): Eukaryota > Viridiplantae > Streptophyta > Magnoliopsida > Solanales > Solanaceae > Solanum > Solanum dulcamara. Next base: position 24,802,157 of record NC_077244.1, read on the forward strand.
ATAATTTGAGCCTCAAAAAAAATTTTGTTCATGGAAATTCGAGTATAAATTTCCTACTATTCCATTCAGTAAAAGTGAATTAAAAACTCATGTATATTGAAAGAAAATGTGTAAACATCCGTAACTTCTACTTACGAGATCGAATCATCCTACAACCTTGATAGATGACTCCCTAGAGCCAAATGTTTGAAATTCATATACGCCACCTCGGCTTGGCTGAAGGTGGATCCACTAACTCCGAGACTCGCTTAGTTGTCCTATTTTGTTTATTCTTGTATGACATAAATGGATAACTTTTGCCTATGATTTTTCCCTACTAAAGAATAATGTCTTAATCGTTCCCTTATGTTCTAATACCTATTTTGGGAATGCAAATATAACTTTAGAAATGCTATCACGGGACATCCCCTGTGTCCCTTAGCCGTTCGATTGGTTGTACTTAACTTGTTGTCATATGATTATCTCGAGTCTCCAGAAATGCTTTATATACATGTGCTGCATTAGTTTTTCACTACTCCGCTCGTGCATATTATTATGATATCGTTCGCCGGAACTCGGGCCGGCTTCATAATCGTACGCCCTATAATGTATTCGACTGTATAATGTGTTACGGGTTCTGAGACCTCGCCATAAGGTCGGATACCATTTATGGTGTCATGATATAATATGGCATATAGTATGTTCTGATGATATGACATGTTATGATGATATGATATGTTCGAGGTTTGTACGTAGACTTGAAACCTTCTGGAGTATCATGTGTTGTGGTACTAGGATCGGGGAGGTGGCCACGTTCCTGAGCCGTATGCATGATTTTTATCTGCATTATGTATATATGTTTTTAGTACAGATTTTGATGCCCTGGTTTGGTATTTGCTCCTTGTACCTTTCCTTTCAGTTATGGTTTAAATTATTTGTACTTCATACCTTACATATTCAGTACACATTTTGTACTGACCCCCTTTCTTCGGGAGGGCTGCATTTCATGCTGCTAGGTACAGACGTTTATGATCCGCCAGTGTAGGCTACACATCTTCTGCTACTACAGAGTGCTTCTTTGACTCGGAGCCCACATTTCAGTAAATGGATTTCCTATGTACATGCTCCTAGATATTTTACCATTTGGGTACGGTGGGGCCCTGTCCCGTCATATATTTCAGCTATGTTCTGTAGAGACCTGTAGACATAGGTGTGGGTCGTGGGTCGTATATGCTCGTCTGTTTATGACTTGTGTCTTACTGCGGTCCCTTCCATTATAACAGCTAAAATGACCCATATATTTGTATATATGCACATATCCGGCGATGCGCATTCCGCTGCCTCTTTTGGTTTGATATGTTAATTTATGCACGCGCGACTACTTAAATTAATGATTGCCTACTATTCTAATTGAAATAAATATTAAATTTGAATTATTTTGTGATATGACGATTTGGTATATAAATTCGTTTGGGTGTCCAAATAGGGCACTAGTCGCGTCCCACGGGGCTGGGTCATGACAGTAACCTTGGTATGTACTCAAGTAGCTTAAGTATGTAAGATTTTCAAATTGGTAGCTTACGTAAGTAAGTCGAGTCCTATGACTCATTATTTGGCCTCCAATTCCTTTCGGATTCTCATAACCACATTTCCAATCTTCCCTTCTATGGGATACCACATTCTTCCTTCCTTAGAGTTGTTTGATAGCGTCATAAATTATCCGGCTCACATGACAACTTATAAGAAGCTTATGAACCTTTTAAAAAAACTTAAGAAGCTCAAGAAACTTAAGAAACTTTAGAATTTTAAGAACGCGTTCCAAGGCACAAAAGTACGGGGTGTAACATCCTTCCCTCCTTTAGAACATTCGTCCTCAAATGTTAACTAAAACCTTTCTCAAGATCTTATACAGACCATATGGAGAGTTTTTCTGTTCCATTGCAATAACATATACTTTCATCGAGCAACCAATATAAGAGTTCCAAAGGTTAGGATTACTTGTAGATGTAGAGAATAGGTATGGATACTTGTGTTTCATTTCCTCTTTCACTTCCCAGGGGGTCACCCATTCTAGTACTACTCTCACCCAAGCATGCTTAACTTTGGAGTTTTGATGGGATCCGGTGCGTTAGTGCTGGTATAATCGCATCCATCGCTTAAGGTCTCTACCAATGGTTCCTCACACAGTCTCAGATACCGCGACTTTTATCTGTTTATTGCTAGCCTCGAGATCCATCTATCCTTTATGGGATCTCGTTTGAAGTTTAAGCGTTCCCAACTAATGGTTGAGGGTTTTGTAGTTTGCAACAAAGGGGAACTCAATTGCTGGACATTTGGCCTTTCGACAAGTGTTTTCTTCCGAAATATGACTCCCCAAATAAAAATGGTGCCCCTTTTCCGACAACGTAGAAAGACCCTCTTTCAGTGTTAGTCCAATATTATAAATTTTACCCTATCGGTATCAACTTCCAAGACATCTTATAAACTTATGCCTCGGTCTCTTCCTTGTCTTTATTCCATTCTCAAAAAAAAATTATGGTAGAGTTTCCTCCGTATTTCATACTATCTCAAAACCTACACGCAGAAGATAGCAAACATGCCTCACAGGGCCAATATATATATATTTATATCCCTCATAACACAGCCATACAGGGCTTTCAACATCTTCTCATCTCATAGTCGCACAAGGCTTTCAATATCAATAACCGTATGAAAATAATATACTTACCTCATGTGTTCCACTCAAACTGCATTTGTTACACCTTCTTGTCTGTTTTCCTTTCAATTTTCAACTTTACATTTCAATCATATTTCAATCTTCTTACCTTAACCAGCATGCCTCTTTCACACCATTACTTACCTGTATACTTTGTCGCTTCCAATATCATCCGCCACTTTCTTCTGTCGACGTTGTTCTTCAGCTGAAACCAAAGGTTAGAAAAAAAAATTTCATTTCTTATGGCTAGGCTCTATTGCACGATCTAAGACAAGAAAGAAAGGTAATATCCTAAATGTCCTGTAGCCTCCTATTTATAGATGTGGTGCACAACACACCGATAAAAAGGACTCTACTAGACACGGTCCGTAGATATTCCGAGGACCAAACTGTTCTGATACCACTTTTGTCATGACCCAACTCCGTAGGCCGCGATGGGTTCCCAAACTGGATACTCGCGTATACCCTTGCTAACCATAAGTAAACCTGTCTCCTATTTGAGTCATAGTATGCCAACAGGCAAGATAATATATAAGCCGATGAGGCTATCATAGCATATCGGCATAACTGTACATACATACATATACACAACCCACATACATGTCCACAAACCTCTAAGAGTAAGAATAGTAGCATAGGATAAGACAGGTCCCCCGCTGTACCCATCAATAAATAAATATATATACATCGAGGGTTAATACCAAAACTAGGCTGAGGCACTATGAAGTGCCTTTGAATTGCTGAGTGGAACTCCTACGCTGACAGGTCCTCAAAGTGTGCATCTGTACCTGTAGGCATAAATGTAGCCCACGAAGAAAGGGGGTCAGTACAATATGTATATTGAGTATGTAAAGCATAAAATACCGCAAAAGGGAGTATAGTTGATATAGGAATGCAGGGAACAATATAACAACTCATAAAACCCTGTATCTACATATTATAAAATGAAGTCATACATCTCAGAGTCGTATTCCATACCCGACCCATTATGGGACTTAGTAAATAATCATACTATTATAATAATCATACCATCATACATCGTACCTGACCCTTTATGGGACTCGGTTGTACTCGGCCCTTTATGAGACTTGGTGAATAATCATGTCATCATATATCATACCCGGCCCTTTATGGGACTTGGTTGTACCCGACCCTTTATGAGACTCGGTGAATAATCATGTTATTATATATCGTACCCGGCCCTTTATGGGACTCAGTGAATAATCATATCATCATTATATATATACATACATACCCATCCCACTAGTGAGGGACTCGGTGAGTCATTCATGTCATTGTATTATCATTTCCTCATATAGCGTACCCCGCCTTTTAGTGAGGGACTCGGTGGATAATGAAGTGAACTGCGCACGACTACATACCTGGCTCGGGACTCGGTGGTTGAAGGGTTACGATATACACGAGTAGAGTAGTGAGTAACCATATGCAATTTAAACCATCATTGGAGACTTGTTGAAATAATCAAAATGAACTATCATTCAAAAATTAGGACAATAGCCACAACAAGTACCTTTGGAGTGTCATTATGGTTTGCATCAAGTAGCACTTTTGAAATCATCTTCTCGTATCAAGGCATAAGAAAATATCTTTCGGAAGTCAAGAAAATGGCCATCTAAGTGGCTTTGAGAATGGGTACTTCCTTGGGATCACATATACTTCATCTATTCATTTCATAAAGATCATGCCAAGGAGAAGAAAGGGCTAACTTTACATGCTTACTACTTCCCAATGTATAGAAAACAACTTGAGAAGCAATAGCTCAATTATTGTAAAAGTTCTAACATTAAGGAGTTAATGAGAATCATGATGTATACCAAAATATAAATTATACCAAATTAGGATGGCTAGAGTCATACACATGTATCAAGTCATAATGATATAAGTTCTAGGAAATCAAGAACATTAGCCCTCCTAGTGTATCTAAGAATACGAGGTTCTTGGGAATTTATGCATTTGTCTTCCGTTGATTTCATATGGATCATGCCAAAAAAAGAAGGGATAGGCTTTACATACTCTCTACTTTCCCTTATGTAGTCGTCATATACATATGTGCCACGGAATATATGGCCAGATCCTTAGATAGTAACATATGCCGAGGAATGTTCGGCCCGATCCCTAGATAGTGACCTATATCATACTTAGTCCATCAAGGGACTCGATACCATAAACATTTCATCATAACATCATAACTTATGTCAAAGACATATCAAGAGTGAAGAAGGGTTTCACATACTTATGCCAAAAACATGTCAAGAAAAAGAAGGTAACTTCACATACCTCTTAGGGACTACTCTTAACCACGTTCGCCTCGTCGTCTTTTGAACCTATTTAACATGAAAGTAATACTAAGGTTAATTACCTTTCACTTTCCAATTTCTAAGTCTACACCCAAGTACTCATAGGAGTTATTTCCTTATCCATTATCCTTGACTAGTTTGTTACTAGTTTCGAACCTACCAAAAATCGAGCAGCATCTCCCCTATAACTTCAACATCCCTGAGATTTCAACTCAGTCACAATATCAACAACCATACCAACAATAACGACCATCAGCATATTTACAAGTAAATCACTTCAACCATAGACAATACAAGCTCCAAACAACTAGCTCCAAACTATGATACAAAAATAGAGTTTTTAATCTTTATTTCACAAAATATTTAATCATACCAAACAGAAGGTCGTGTGGATGAAACCAAAAGAACCCACACCATTGTTAAAACACTTTGAAGCCCTGCAACATGCAACCCAACCAGCTGCACCCGCACCACCACAATGACAACCTACTACTCGATTTCAATTTAATGCTAGCGACATCAATTTAGTTTGTTTCTAACGTCAAGCATCCTTATATAATTCTTCCACTTCAAGCATTATTTAAGACATGTAAAATACCCTATAACAATATCATAAACTTCAATTTGAAAGGAAAAGCCTTACATTATCCGAAACTCGCCAAAACTTGTCTCGAAAGTCCTTTAGCGCGCCTAAAACTTCGTGGCTATTTGATAACATTTTGGGATGCTCTAAACCTTAATTGTTTTTCATTACTAACACCTTCATAACATCGTGGTGCACCCTAGGTAATTAATTAGCGAAACAAAATCGGAGACTTACCTTTTTTTTCTCCTCCAAAACCAAAGTTCTCTCTTCTCTCTAACTCAAGTTTCTCTTCTCTTTTCTTCTAGAATTTTCTTGAATGTTTTTGGATAAAAAGAAACTTAATGGATAAGGATGACTTAAAAGTCTTCATCCCAATCTTTCCTTCTATGGGATACCACATTCTCCCTTCCTTAGAGTTGTTTGATAACATCATAGATTATCCGGCTCACATGACAACTTATAAGAAGCTTACGAACCTTTCAAAAAAACTTAAGAAGCTCAAGAAACTTAAGAAACTTAAGAAACTTAAGAAACTTAAGAAACTTTAGAAGCTTAAGAACATGTTCCAAGGTACAAAAGTGCAGGGTGTAACAACGGTGAATAAAGATATGAATACCACCAATCTTTATGGCTTTTCGTGGACCTTCATGGTAAATTTTAATTTTTTTTTCAAAGATTTTTTTATTTTTGGTCAATTCATAATTTTGATCAATTTTATATGTCATTGTTTTATGTAGTGTTGGGCATTTGAGGCTATTCTCCACCTTTGAAAGAAATTAAAGATGATTCTGGAAGAAATGACTTTGATGTGGATCATTAGATGAATATCGACGGCTAACAATAAATCTGTTGAGGCTCGTGACTTGTTTGAACCTTCTAAAGATTCGGTAAGCCTCATTTTACCTTTATATAACCTTGATGTTTATTTTCATCTTGATTATTTTAGTTAGTTCTTGCAGTTGTTTGTAGAAGCTATTGCAGTTGTTTAGTAGTTGTTGTAAATATTTTAGCAATTGCTAATAATTGCAGACACAATTATAGTAATTTATAGCAGTTGCTGTAAATATTTGAGCAGTTGCTATAACTGTTGTAATAATTACAAACACAGTTATAGTAGTTTGCAACAATTGGTGCAAATATTTCAGCAGTTGCTATAACTATTGTAATAGTTGTAGACACAATTGCAGTAGTTGGTGTAAATATTTCAACAGTTGCTATAACTATTGTAATAGTTGCAGACACAGTTGCAGTAATTTGCAGCAATTGTAAAAATTTCAAGAATTATTATAACTTTTGTAATAGTTTCAGACAACTACAACAGCTGCTGCAAGTTTCATTATTCCTATATTATTTCTATTTGGTTTAATTCATTATATTTTAATTTTTTAAAAATATATATTGATTGTGTATCCATGGTTAGTGCCTACACCTAGTGAGATGGAGATGAAATTTTTCATTGAGTTTGTGCCTTTGGAATTGATCGAGGATGAAAAAATTAAAAAACTTGAGAAAGACTTGGATGATTTTGTAGCCATCAACAGAGACACTGAAGTTGTTGAGAAGAATTTTGATCCTTAAGTGACCTTTATTACATATGATGATGCTGTTGGCAGAGGAGATAGTGATGGCAGGGGAGAAAGGGTAGTTACTCCACATGTTGATGGTGGTGGAAGTGGAGAAAGGGTATTTACTCTGTATGTTGATATTGATCATAGTAGTGGTGTCGGTGTAGGAGAAGGGTCTTTTCTATTTGTTCCTAATGCTTTTGGTGTTGGTGGAGGAGGATTTTTTCTTATTAGTGAGAATGCTCGAGTTCCTCCAATAACTCCATTCACAGTAGATGAATCTTCTAGAGGTGGTATCGGTGATTCTAAAGTGCCTCTTTGTGTTTGTTAATGTAAAATATGTGCCGAGAGGATGAATTTAATGATGCAAAAAATTCGATCTTTAGATGAATCCATTAAAAGTCTTATGGCCAAGAGGGGTGTTAGACCATCAAAAAAAAATTTAAGTCCCTATACATCGATTATCAATAAAGGAGAAAGCAAATTTCGAAGGCACTAGGAAGTGCCAAAGGGAAGAGGGCTACCAAGACACCTATAGCTATGCAATAATCGAGCGGCAACCGATGAATATCTACAAGCATGCAAAAAGTGAATCATAAAAAAAATAAAAGATATCTTAAAGGCTAAAGATCCTCAGAAAAAATCTTACACAATACTTAAATTTAATTTTGAGAACTTCAACATGATGATAAACATGCAAAAGTGGTGGGAGGACTGGGTAAGTTTTTATAACTTTAATTTATTTTGCTAAAACAATTCAGTAGATGCAACACTTGCTGCAATGATTTTGTGTGTTATTGCAACAATTGCTTATTCTATCTCAACAATTGTTGTATCTACTATAGCAACTTCTGTATCTCTCTCATCTTATTTTTTTTTATTATTGCATCATGTAGATGAAATATTATGCCAAATGCATCAAAGGCATGTTGAAAATTCTCACCACTATGATGCCAAAGGCAGAATCCTTGATTTTGATTTTCCTAATTACTTTAAAAGTATCTATGAGTAGTTGGTCGAAGAAAGTTCTCAACCGAGTACCATCTCTTTGAAGAAATGTATTGATCAGTTTATCTTTGATGAGTTCTATTTGAATTTTGGCGGTGTCCCATGGCTTGGTGCCAAGAGAATTTTTCAGTATCTTGAACCTAGACAAAAAATATTTTGTCGCACTTGAAATTATTATCGAAGAGGAAAAAATTAATATGTATAATTGTAACAAAGTTATTTTTCCCGATGAGCAATTTTTGCACATATTCTACCGATGACAGAATTATTTTCTAGGTTCTTAAAACAAAGCAAAATCTTCGATAGCTTGCCTGAAAAACTGTTGAAAAAAGAATGGAATTTTGAGAGATTGTTGAATGCCCCAAAAAATGATTCATCAGCAATGTGCGGTTCTGTTATACCCCACACTTTTGTACATGGGAACATTTGTTTGGTTCCCTAAAAGATGCCATGTGACCCATGTTATCCATGAGTTTCCAAATGATTCGAAGGAGGGGACGATATAGTGCCCCATATTTTGCATAGACTAGTTCTATGTGAGTAGTGATGGTTGGAAATAGGGTTAGAAGGAGTTGAGGGGAGTTGGAGGCCAAATAATAAGTCGTGGTAATCGACCTACTTGCTTAAGCTACCGATTTGGATGTTTTACATAATTAAGCTACTTGAGTACATGTCGAGCTTAAGTAGCAAGGATCACATAGGTTCTTAAAGTGAGATGAGATTACGAACCTACAAAAAAGAGTAAGTAGGTGATGCACCTACTTGGAATGAGTAGGTGATGCACCTACTAAAGTGGACCCTATCAAGATACGCGGCAGCAGCTGGTTGGATCATGGAGGGGATGGACGTGTAGGAGATGGACATGTGTCACCCTTAGGGCTGGACACGTGTAGGGGCTGAAAATGTGTCACCCTTAGGGGTTGACACGTATCACTTTCAAGGGTGGTGTATATAGGTCTAAACTCATGACTAAGACCTCATTTCTTTCATCTTCTATACTTAGAGAAAAATAGAGAGATAGAATGACTTAGAACTTCAGCCATGGCTAGCTAAACTTATAGCCCAAATTAGTGATCTGAACCTAATCTTTACAAAGTAATTCCACCCTTAGAAAGTCTACAACAACGTGGGGTGATCCTAGGAGCAGCAACGTCGAGTGAATCAAAGCCGTCAACTTTCAGCCCCGTTGAGAAGTCAAGTTGCTAAGGTAGGATTTCTTTTTTTCAAATTGGAGTCAATGATGTTGTAATGGAGAGATTACTTTGTATTAAGTGGGGTTAGAGGTAAGAAAATGTTATACCCCGTACTTTTGTACCTTGGAACCTGTTCTTAAGCTTCTTAAGCTTTTTAAGTTTCTTGAAAGGTTCTTAGGCTTCTTAGAAGTCACCACGTGAGCCAGATAATCTATAACGCTATTAAGTAACCCTAAGAAAAGGAGAATGTGACACCTCATAGTAGAGAAGATTGGAAATATAGTTATAAGAATCCGGAAGAAGTTGGAGGCCTAGTAATGAGTCGTAGGACTCGACTTACTTACGTAAGCTACCAACTTGAAAATCTTACATTCTTAAGCTACTTGAGTTCATACCAAGCTTACATAGTAAGGATTATATAGGTTCGTAAAGTAAGACGAGATTATAAATCCACGAAAGGGAAAAGAAAGTGACATATGGAAGCAAGAGAGTGTGCCATGTGGCACCAGCTGGAAGCGCCACATAGCAGCAGCTAAAGCAAGGGGGTAGACCCCACCTACCATGTGGCAGCCTATGGTGGGAGGAGGAGGTATGTTGGCCCTATGAGGGCTTGACACGTGTCACCACTTAGGGGATGACATGTGTCACCCCTAAAGTAGTATATATATATATATGAGTCTTATGACTCATTAATTTCCACACTCATCTAGAGTGTTCAAGATCAAGGAAAACGAAATTACAAGAAGAAAAAAAAAGAGAAGAGAAGAGAAATTAAGGTAGAAAGAAGGAGAGAGCTACGGTTTTGGGAGGAAAAAAAGGTAAGTTTTCCGATTCCGTGCCGAGAAATAATTATATGAGCTATAACATGATGTTATGAAGATGTTCGTAATGAAATTTTAGGGCTTGAGTCAGCCCAAAACGTTACCAAACAGCCCATAAGTTTCAGCTGCGCTAAAGGAAATTCCGAGGTAAGTTTTGGCGAGTTTTGGTGAATTTCGGGAAAGGTAAAGTTTTCTGTTTTGAACTGGACTTTATGATGATGTTATGAATTATATTACATGTCTTACAATATGCTGGAAGTGGAAAATAATGTATAAGGATGTTTGACGTTGGAAACAAACTAAATGGAAGTCGTAGTAGTTAAATCGAAGTCGCGTAGTGTGTTGTTGTTGTGGTGCTGCAGGTTGGTGGTGGTTAAATTGCGTGTTGCAGGGCTGTAAAGTACTCAAAAATGGATGTGGGTGCTGCTGGTTGCAGCCACATAACCCTCCGTTTGGTATGACTACATATTTTATGAAATAAAGATTAAAAACTCTATTTTGGTACCGTAGTTTGGAATGAGTTGTATAGAGCTTGTATTGTGTAAAGTTGAAGTGATTTACTTGTATACATGCTGCTGGTTGTTGTTGTTGGTATGGTTGTTGACATGGTGGCCGAGTTGAAAACTCGGGGATGTTCAAGTTACAGGGGAGATGCTGCCCGATTTTCGGTAGATTCGGAGCTAGTAATAAACTAGTAGAGAGACATAGATAAGGAAGTGATTCCTATGGTTACTTGGGTGTAGAGTTGGAAATTGGAAAGTGAAAGTTTATTAACCTTAGTATTAATTTCATGTTAAATAGTTTCAAGAGACGACGAGGCGAGCATAGTTAAGAGTAATCCGTAAGAGGTACGTAAAGCGAACCTTTCTTTCTTTTGGCATGTCTTTGTCATAAGTACGTAAAGCTTATACTTTCTCTTCTTTTGGCATGTATTTGTCATAAGTACGTAAAGCTTATACTTTCTCTTCTTTTGGCATGTATTTGTTATAAGTATGTAAAACCTTTCTTTCTTTTGGCATGTTTTTGGCATAAGTATGTAAAGCATATTCTTTCGATTTTCATGTTTTGACATATGTATGTAAAGCTAATCTTTGTTTTGGTATGGTATTTATGAAACAAAAATATGTCTTTTATATAATTTCAAATAAGTTCCTATTCCTAGAGCCATTAGGATGGCCAATTTCTTGATTTCCAAAAGGTATTTTATTATGCTTCGATACGTCTATATGATTCCAGAAGATTTATTCTGATATAATCCAGGGTAACTTTCGAAAGGTACTTGACATGAGTCTTGTCTCGATTTTTAAATGATAGCTCATTCTGATTATTCCATTGAGTCTTAAATATGATTTAAATTACATATAGTTTCTCACTACTCCACTCGTGGATGCCTCAATGCTTCCTTCACTGAGCCTGTGCCAGGATATGTTATCGTACATACTTCTCTGCATTGTTCATCGTGTCCCGACGTGAGGGGGCAGGTATGACATGTACATGGGGTGGTGTATGTTATGCCACGGAGTTATGCTGTGCCATGTACACATATGCTTATGATATGATATGATATGATATGATATGATTTGATATGGCCATCTGATATGATATGATATGATTTATTACGGAGATATTCTCTATTCTGGTGTTATGCTGTGCTGTGGCGGTAATGACAGGAGGGCGACTACATTTGTTCACCGAGTCCCATAATGGGGCCGGATATGACATATGTTTTTCTGCATACATTATCTGAGGTTTTGATCAGCATTTGATATCTCCGGACATTTTGCTTAGTTTTGTACATTCTATTGCGGTAATGACTTTACTTATTACAACCCATTATATGTGGTTTGATAAGCATTTGATATTTTTGGATATTTTGCTCATTTTTGCACTTTATGCTCTGGAAATAACTTTACTTATTACAGTGCATGCTTTACATACTCAGTACATTTTCCGTACTGACCCCCTTTCTTCGGGGGCTGCGTTACATGCCCGCAGGTACAGACGATTGGTTTGCTGATCCGCTCGCTTAGGACATCCACCATGTTGGTCGGCAGTGCTCCTTTGTCCGGAGCCCTATTTTGGTACTGACATTATATCTATTTAGAGATCCCTTCTAATCATTACCTATGTTTATTCGATTAATTTACTAAGTGGGGCTAAGGGTACGTATGGGTGCCCAACTCGGGCACCAGTCATGGCCTATGGAGTTGGGTCGTGACAAGGATATTTAGGATGTTATCTTTCTTTCTTATCTTAGATCGGGCGATAGATCTGTTCTATTAGGATAATCCCTCCCTAACGGAGTACTAGGTGTACGGTAATACCTTTAAGGGAAGCTTGTATCTGACCTTCTTTCTTGCAGGTGGGTACAGGTTGAGGTGAAAAATGAAAAGGCCAGCTCTAGATAGTGGAGGGGGTGCAGAGAATGCCCCTAGGTTACATATGGGACCCCAGACTCTAGGACCAAGTAGGCGGAGTCCCAGTTACTCAATTGAGACCGATCCTTTAGAAGACCCCGATTATGCTATTGAGACTGATCCTTTAGAAGACCCCGAGTATGCTATTGATACCAATCCCTCGGAGGTCCCAACGATGAAGTCCCCAGAGCATTTGATGACTAGGAAAGTAGTTCTGGACGCCACGCCAGTAGTTTTTATGACCGAGCACTATGTCAGGCCGGCTCTTATAGTGAGTGTTACAGTATATACGAGCCCTTTATCTTGGTCGTCGGTGAACCAGGAATTACCTGGTTAGCTAGGTCTTTTGGATTCAAGCAAGAAAGATGATGAGGGACAGACAAAGAAATAGCAACCAGATAGAGATAGGGAGAATACTTCACCTCCTAGGTCACTGGGTCGAACTGGGGACTGATCGACTACAGGAATAGAGAGTGATAAGTATAGTTTTACGGGCTATATGGGGCAAATTGTCATTTTTTATTTCATCTTAAGGTAGGAAGCCCTATGCAGCTGTGATATGAAATGATATAAATGTATGTATATATTGTCCCTGTGAGGCATTGTGGCTATGATATGATATGATATGATATGGATGTATATATACGTCGGCCTTGCATGGCGTTATTGGTAATTCCTGAGTGCAGGTTTGGGATAGTAAGGAATATAGAGGAAACTCTGCCGAAATTTTCTAGAAAAAAAAGGAATGAACTATAAGTTTATCATACGGCTTGGAAGTTGATACCAAGTACCCCTATTATGATGAACTAAAGTTGTTGGGGGTACCCTCCGTGTTGTTTGTAAGGGGGCCCCATGTTTACTTAAGAAGTTTTAGGTCTGAAGAAAGCTCCTGTTGGAGGGCAAGGTGTCCAGCAATTGGGTTCCACTTTAGTAGGAAAGTACAGAACCCTCGACCATTAGTGGTGAACTAGATAAGTTGTTCATGACTCAAGAATGAACCTAGAGGGAAACCATACGAGTTAGGCACTAAACAGTATTGTGGTGCTTATTGGATCTTAATTTCCTTCTGGTAGTGGTTAGAGGATGCTTTATGGTAACCTTTTATTGGTTATTAAGCGACTAAAATAACTTGTGGACGGAAGACAAGAACTTATGGGCTGTCTAGAATCATGTACTTCATATATTGGATAACATACTAGAAGGAATCAGAAGGGTCGTTGATACCAAGGAATGATTTTCCCAAAGGGATATGGGGGTAACATGAAACTCCTCGGGCATAAAAATGGCCCTGGACTGAAAGAAAAGAAGGACTACTACAAGGAGCACTCAATATAGATGTGATCAATTAAGTACGAGTATCGGATGAAAAAGGGAATAGATAGCTACGAACTGAAGGTGTAGTATGAAAATGTGAGAAGATAAGACCATTATTAAAGTAAAATTAACATGAGCCTGAGAAGAATTGGAAGTTAACCTCAAGTACCTGACAAGGATAAAAGCTTAGGAGATATAAAAAAGTATTATGGATATGTGATTCCACCATGGAAAATATAAAGACCCTTCAAGGATGAGGGAGGTAGCTCTGTAAAACCATTGATGCATTGCGAGTCCATTAAGAGGAATAAGTGGTATCTACTGGGATGAAGATAGTGTTATAGCAGAGCTAGAAACATGGGTCACTAGGGTACAAGTACTTCCTAATGGAGAAGTTGAAATGATTATGAGCGCTAGCTAATCACTGGTGGGGAAGAAAGGAATGCGGCTCTGGATAAACTACTATATTAATTATACGACTCGAGTACCAGTACTTGGACTAGATTGGGTACTAGTTATCGAGAATTATAAGCACCCCATGGTTGTATTAAGGGTTCTTACAGAGGCAACCTAAAGTATGTATGATCTAACAGAAGGTGTAGATATGATGCAGTATATCAAATGTGGTGGAATAGAATCATGTGCGTATGAATAGTTAAAAATAAATAGAGGATGATATGGGTACACCCTAAAAGGGGAAAGTGGACAAGAGAAATACAAGTGTGAGATGAAGTCAACTAGTACCCAATCTAGTCCAAGTACTGGTACTCGAGTCATATAATTAATGTAGTAGTTTATCCAGAGCCGTATTCCTTTCTTCCCCACCAGTGATTAGCTAGCGCTCATAATCATTTCAACTTCTCCATTAGGAAGTACTTGTACTCTAGTGACCCATGTTTCTAGCTCTGCTATAACACTATCTTCATCCCAGTAGATACCACTTGTTCCTCTTAATGGACTCGCAATGCATCAATGGTTTTGCAGAGCTACCTCCCTCATCCTTGAGGGGTCTTTATATTTTCCATGGTGGAATCACATATCCACAATACTTTTTTATATCTCCTAAGCTTTTATCCTTGTCAGGTACCTGAGGTTAACTTCTAATTCTTCTCAGTCTCATGTCAATTTTACTTTAATAATGGTCTTATCTTCTCTCCTTTTCATACTACACCTTCAGTTTGTAGCTATCTATTCCCTTTTTCATCCGATACTCGTACTTAATTGATCACATCTATCTTGAGTGCTTCTTGCAGTAGTCCTTCTATTCTTTCAGTCCATAGCCATTTTTGTGCTGGAGGAGTTTCATGTTACCCCCATATCCCTTGGGAAAATAATTCCTTAGTATCACCGACCCTTTTGATTCCTTCTAGTATATTATCCAATATATGATGCACATGATTCTGGACAGTCCATAAGTTCATGTCTTCTGTCCACAAGTTATTTTAGTCGCTTAATAACCAATAAAAGGTTACCATAAAGCATCCTCTAACCACTACCAGAAGGAAATTAAGATCCAATAAGCACCACAATACTGTTTAGTGTCTAACTCGTATGGTTTCCCTCTAGGTTCATTCTTGAGTCGTGAAAAACTTATCTAGTTCACCACTAATGGTCGAGGGTTCTGTACTTTCCTACTAAAGTGGAACCCAATTGCTAGACATCTTGCCCTCCAACAGGAGCTTTCTTCAGACCTAAAACTTCCTAAGTAAACATGGGGCCCCCTTACAAATAACACGGAGGGTACCCCCAACAACTTTAGTTCATCATAATAGGGGTACTTGGTATCAACTTCCAAGCCATATGATAAACTTATAGTTCATTCCTTTTTTTTCTAGAAAATTTCGGCTGAGTTTCCTCTATATTCCTTACTTTCCCAAACTTGCACTCAGGAATTACCAACAACGCCATGCAAGGCCGACGTATATATACATCCATATCATATCATATCATAGCCACAATGCCTCACAGGGCCAATATATACATACGTTTATATCATTTCATCTCATAACTTCATAGGGCTTCCTACCTTAAGATAAAACAAAAAAAGACAATTTGCCCCATATAGCCGCAAAACTATACTTATCACTCTCTATTCTTGTAGTCGATCAGTCCCTAATTCGACCCAGTGACCTAGGAGGTGAAGTATTCTCCCTATCTCTATTTGGTTACTATTTGCTTGTCTGTTCGTCATCATCTTCCTTGCTTGAATCCAAAAGACCTAGCTATCCAGCTTATTCCTGGTTCACCGACGACCAAGATAAAGGGCTCGTATATACTGTAACACTCACCATAAGAGTCGGCCTGACATAGTGCTCGCTCATAAGAACCATTGGAGTGGCTTCCAAAACCACTTCACTAGTCATCAGATGCTCTGGGAACTTGTCATTGGGCCTTCCGAGGGATCGGTCTTCATAACATAATCAGGGTCTTCTGAGGGATCAGTCTCAATCGAATAACTGGGGCTCCGCCTGCTTAGTCCTGGAGCTTGAGGTCCCATGTGTACCTTGGGGGCCTTCTCTGCACCCCCTCTACTGTCTAGAGCTGGTCTGTTCATTTTTCACCATAGTCTGTACCCACCTATAAGAAAAGAGGTAAAAAACAAGCTTCCTTTATAGGTATGGCCGCACAAATAGTAGTCTGCTAGGGAGGGATTATCCTGATAGACACTCTATCACACAATAACATCCTAAATGTCCTGTAGCCTCCTGTTTATAGATGTGGTGCATAACACGCCGATAAACAAGACTCTACTAGACACAGTCTGTAGACATTTCGAGGACCAAACTGCTCTAATACTACTTCTGTCAAGACCCAACCCCGTAGGTCATGACGGGTGCCCAAACTGAACACTCACATTTTCCCTTACTAATTGTAAGTAACCCTGTCTCCTATTTACGTCATAAGGAATCAACAGGCACGATAACATATAAGCCGATGCGATTGCCATGACAAAGGGAACATCCCAAAATATAAGTCTTATTGGCACCACTATACACACACATATATACAACCCACATACATGTCCACAGGCCTCTAAGAGTAAGAACAGTAACATAAGGCAGGATAGGGCCTCCGCCGTACCCATGAATAAATAAATATATACATCGAGGGTTAGTATCAAAACTAGGCTCTGGCACAATAGAGCGCTTCTGAACTGCTGAGTGGAACTCCTACACTGGTGGATCCCCAAAGTGTGTATCTGTACCTGCGGGCATAAACACAGCCCCCCGAGAAAGGGGGGTCAGTACGACATATGTACTGAGTATATAAGCATAGACATCATAAGGAAATTACAGTTGACATAGGGATGAAGGGGAAAGTATGACATCTAATCATTTACTGTACCTGTAGCTTATAATATAAAGTCGCACATACTATCATCACGTACTTTACCCAGCCCATTCGGGAACTTGGTGTAACAACTACATCACTCTGTTATCATAAGCATCTATATACTTTAGTGCTATCTCATATAACAATGTCGAGGAATGTTCAACCCGATCCATATATTATATAATAATGTCGAGGAACGTTTGGCCTGATCCATATATTATATAGTAATGCTGAGGAACGTTCGGCCCGATCCATATATTATATAGTAATATTGAGGAACGTTTGGCCCAATCCATATACTATATAGTAATGTCAAGGAACATTTGGCCCGATCCATATATTATATAGTAATGCCGAGGAACATTCGGCCTGATCCATATATTATATACTAATGCTGAGGAACATTCAGCCCAATCCATATATTATATAGTAATACCGAGGAACATTTGGTCCGATCCATATATTATATTATATATGCATACGTACCCGGCCCTCTAGTAAGGGACTCAGTGGATAATACAGTGGACTACACACAATAACGTACCCGGCCCGGGACTCGGTGATAGAAGGGTTACCGTATACATGAGTAGAGTAGTGAGTAACCATATATTTGAGACTCGATGGAATACTCAAAATGTGCTATCATTCAAAAACTAAGACAAGAGTCATATCAAGTACCTTTTGATTGCCACTATGGATCAGGTCAAAATAGAACATTTGGAATCATATTCCCGTATCAAGTCATCATCAAATATCTTTTGGGAATCAAGAAATTGGCTATCTTAGTGGCTTTAACAAGAGGAACTTCCTTGGAATCGTATATACTTTATCTATTTGTTTCATAAAGATCATGCCAAAAAGAAAGGAAGATTAGCTTTACATACTTACTACTTCCCAATGTATAGAAAAACTTGAGAAGAAATAGCTCAATTATTGTAAGAGTTTCAACATTATAGGATGAGTAAGAAACACTTAGGAAGGGAGTCACCTCCGAGATTGTATCATCTTTTACATACATCTAGAACATGCCAAAAGAAGAGAAAGGATAGGCTTTATATACTCTCTACTTGCCCTCATGGAGTCATCATATACATATATCATTATATACTTATGTCAAGACACGTCAAAAGGAAAGAAGAGTATCTTTACATACTTATGCCAAAAACATGCCAAAAGAAAGGAGGTAGCTTCATATACCTCTTACGGATTACTCTTAACCACGTTCGTCTCGTCGTCTCTTGAACCTATTTAACATAAAAGTAATACTAAGGTTAATAACCTTTCACTTTTTATTTTCCAAATCCACAACCAAGTATTCATAGGAATCATTCCCTTATCCCTTTCCCTCGACTAGTTTATTACTAATTCCGAAGTTACCGAAAATTGTGTAGCATCTCCCCTATAACTTGCTCTATCCAACTGCTAATCCTAGCATCCATATTATCAATAAAAACCAGAAGCTATATATACAATCAAATCACTTCAACATTACTCAATACAACTCCAAACAACTAGCTCAAAACTACGATACCAAAATAGAGTTTTTAACCTTTATTTTGTAAAACCTTTAACAATACGAAATGGAGGGTCATGTGGCTGAAAACAGCAGTACCCACACCCCTTTTAGAACAATTTCCATCCCTACAACACACAATCAACCCAGCTTCAGCTGCAGCACCACAATCACAACACACTACTCGACTCTGATTTAACTATAACGACTTCAATTTAGTTTGTTTCTAACTTCAAGCATCCTTATGCAATTTTTTCACTTCCAACCTTATTTAATATATGTAATATACCTCATAACCACATCATAAACTCTAATTTGAAAGGAAAAACCTTACCTTGCCTGAAACTTGCCAAGACTCCCCAAAACTCGCTTCGGAAGTTCTTTTAGCGCGGCTAAAACATCATGGCTGTTTGTTAACCTTTTGGTGCTGCTACAAACAATGAATTTACATTAATAATACCATCATACCATAATGGTATAACCTATATAATTAATTCACGGAATAAAATCGGAAAACTTACCTCTTTTCCCCTCTTGGCCGCCACTATTTTCTCTCTAGCTCTAGGGTTTCTTCTCCTTTTTTTTTCTCTAGAATTTTCTTGAACTTTAGATATAAGAATGACCTTTTGATAAGAATGAGTCATAAAACATATATATATATATATATATATATATATATATATATATAGGCCATCTTAGGAGGTGACACGTGTCAACCCCTAAGTGGTGATACGTGTCAAGCCCTCATTGGTCCAATGCACCACCTCCTCCAACCATGAGCTACCATATGGCATGTGGAGGCCCAACCCCTTGATCTATCTGCTGCCATGTGGAACCTCCAACTACTGCCACATGACACTCTTCTATGCTGCCACGTGTCACCTTCTTTTCCTTCTTGTGTTCGTAATCTTATCTTACTTTACGAACCTATGTAATCCTTGCTATGTAAACTTGGTATGTATTCAAGTAACTTAAGTATGTAAGATTTCCAAGTTGGTAGCTTAACTAAGTAAGTCGAGTCCGACGACTCATTACTTGGTCTCCAACTTTTTTTGGATTCTTACGACCGTATTTCCAATCTTCTCTATTATAGGGTATCTCATTCTCCCTTAGAATTATTTGATGACGTCATGGATTATCTGACTCACATGGTGACTTCTAAGAAGCTTAAGAGCCTTTCAAGAAACTTAGAGCTTAAGAAGCTTATGTAACCTAGGAACCTTCCACGGTACAAAAGTATGGGGTATAACACAATGCTAAGGTAAATATTGGGCTAAGTTGAGTGCCTTCACACATTGTTGCAAGAATTGCAATGTAACGTGTGACAGAAAAATCAGAGCCAAATCTGAGGAAAAGGACCATGGAAGAATCTGAACTAGCGATGAAGCAACGACATGAGATTATATACCTAGAGTTTTATAAGTAGGGTTAAGGGAGTTGTAAAAAGGGCTTAAGCAAAATGAGCAGGAGTAGCTGGTTACTAACAAATAGCACACTGGTATGCCAAAGTTCTATAACACTATACCAGTAGTGATAGACAAAACACAGAATGGCTATGAAGGTCATTATGTGAGGGCACTTCAGCACCACTCGGTAGCTAACTCCGATGGGCAAAAAGCAAAACCCAAAAGGTAAGGATACCAGTTAATGTCATCTAAAGAAGGCAACAAGTAATACATGAGGTTAAAGATTCCACAACACGACCTTGGCTATAAGACTCATCTTGCACTCCATGGACGGATGGTTTTATATGGAATGTCATCCACAGATTAACTATCACCCCATGTTCCTTCAATCAAGACTACCTATTCAGCCGAGATTATGTGAAATTATAGATTAAGAGAATAGTGATACTTTACAGAGTTCCCATAGCTATTGTCTCAGATGATGAAGCCCGAGTTACAGCTAACTATGGAAGATCAGCCCAAGAGATTGGGAAGACAGATAGGTCTTCGTACACCCTTATACCCTCAGACCGATGGACAGACTAAGTTTACTAGCTAAATGCTAGAAGATATCTTGCGGGCCTATACAGGTGACTCCAAAGGTAGCTCAGACGATTGCCTACTACCTATCAAGATTACTTATGATATTAACTATTATTCCAGTCTCCAGACGGCCCCATATAAGACTTTGTGTGGCAGAAAGTGTAGGTCCCCATTGGTTAGTCTGATATTGGCAAAACACAACTAATAGGCCCAGATATGGTTTAACAAGTAGGGGAGGAGGTAAAGCTTATTCAGGAGAGATTATTAGCTATCCAGAGTCGACATAAGTCATATGTAGATAATAGACATCGACCTTTAGAATTTCAAGTGGGCGATTGAGTGTTTTTGAAGGTGTCTCCCATGAAAGATGTAATGAGGTTCTGCAAGAAGGGGAAGCTGAGCCCGATATCCTTACCAGATCCTTCACCGAATAGGCAAGGTTACCTATAAACTAGACCTATCGGTGGATCTGAAAGTAGTACATCCAGTCTTCCATGTATCAATGCTTCGCAAGTGCTTTGGTGATCCATATTGAGTATATCCCATAGATAATATCCAGGTCACAGAAGAGTTATCCTACGAAGAGCAATCTATCGCCATCCTGGATCGACATATTAGAAGATTGTGGACTAAGGACATAGCTTTCGTCAAGGTATTATGGAGAAATAAGAATCACAAAGAAGTGACTTGGAAAGCTGAAGAGGAAATAAAACACAAGTATCGATACCTATTCCTTATGTCTACAAGTAATTCCAACTTCTGAAACTCTTAAGTTGATGAAAGTATGTGTTATTGCAATAGAAATAATTTTTTCCTATAGTCTGTGTAAGATTTTGAGAAAGGTTTTTGGTTCACATTCGAGGATGAATGTTCTAAAGGGGGAAAGAATGTTATACCCCATACTTTTGTACCTTGGAACGTGTTGTTAAGCTTCTTAAATTTCTTAAGATTCTTAAGCTTTTTAAGTTTCTTGAAAGGTTCTTAGGCTTCTTAGAAGTCACCACGTGAGTTGGATAATCTATAATGCTATCAAGTAACCCTAAGGAAAGGAGAATATGACACCCTATAGTAGGGAAGATTGAAAATATAGTTATAAGAATACGGAAGAAGTTGGAGGCATAGTAATGAGTCTAGGACTCGACTTACTTACGTAAGCTACCAACTTGAAAATCTTACATTCTTAAGCTACTTGAGTTCATACCAAGCTTATATAGCAATGCTTATATAAGTTCGTAAAAAAAGATGATATTACGAATCCACAAAGGGTAAAAGAAAGTGACACATAGAAGCAAGAGAGAGTTCCATGTGGAAGCAGTTGAAAGTGCCATGTGGCAGCAGCTGAAGCAAGGGAGTGGACATGGTGGGAGGAAGAGGTGCGTTGGCCCTATGAGGGCTTGACATATGTCACCACTTAGGGTATGACACATGTCACCCCCTAAGGTGGCCTATATATATGTTTTATGGTTATATTTATCAAAATAAGTCATCCTTATCAAGCAAATTCTAGAAAAAAAAAAGAGAAGAGAAACCTTGAGCTAGAGAGAGAGCGCCACAGATTTGGGAGAAAAAAAAGTAAGTTCTCCAATTTTGTTCCATGAATTAATTATACAGGGTATAACAAGAGGGTATGATGTTTTTAGTAATATAAATTTATGGTTTGTAGAAGCACCAAGAGGATAACAAACAGCCACGAAGTTTCAGCCGCGCTAAAAGAGCTTCCGAGACGAGTCTTAGCGAGTTTTGGTGCGTTTCGGGAAAGGTAAGGCTTTCCCTTTCAAATATGAGTTTATTAAGTTGTTATGAAGTATAATACATGTATTAAATAAGGCTGGAAGTACAAAAATTGTATAAGGATGCTTGACGTTAGAAACAAACTAAATTAAAGTTGTTAGAGTTAAATTGAAGTCGAGTAGTGTGTTGTGATTGTGGTGCTGCGGTTGCAGCCGGGTTGGTTGTGTGTTACACATATGTAAAGTATTATAAAAAGGGTGTGGGTTTTTCCGGTTGCAGCCATACAACCCTCCATTTCATATGGTTAAAGGTTTTATGAAATAAAGATTAAAAACTCTATTTTGGTATCGTAGTTTTGAGCAAGTTGGTTGGAGTTTGTAGTGTGTAATGTTGAAGTGATTTACTTATATATATGACGCTGGTTGTTTTTTTTGGTTGGCTGTAGTAATTAAGGATGTAATTGGAAGTTTGGATAGGGTAAGTTATAGGGGAAATGCTGCCCAATTTCCGGTAATTTCAGAACTAGTAATGAACTAGTCGAGGGAAATAGATAGGAAAATGATTCCTATGGATACTTGGTTGTAGAGTTGGAAATTGGAAAGTCAAAGGGTATTAAACTTAGTATTTCTTTCATGTTAAATAGGTTCAAAAGACGACGAGGCGAATGTGGTTAAGGGTAATCCATAAGAGGTATGTGAAGCTACCTTTTTTGTCTTGGCATATTTTTGGCATAAGTATGTAAGGATACCCTTTCTTTCTCTTGATATGTCCTTGACATAAATATGATGTTATGATGAGATGTTTATGGCACCGAGTCCCTTGATGGGCCGGGTATAATACATGTACATAAGGATCGGGCCAAACGTTCCTCGGCATATGTTACTATATAAGGATCGGGCCGAATGTTCCTCAGCATATATTACTATATAAGGATCGGAACGAACGTTCCTTAGCATATGTTACTATTTAAGGATCGGGCCGAACGTTCCTCGGCATATGTTACTATATAAGGATCGAGCCGAACGTTCCTCAGCATATGTTACTATCTAAGGATCGGGTCATACATTCCTCGATAGATATGTATATGACGACTACATGAGGGAAAGTAGAGAGTATGTAAAGCCTTCCCTTCTTTCTTTTGGCAGGTCTTAGAATTAAGTAAGGATTAATATGAGTTTTAGGGGTAATTCTATTCATAAGTCTTGAGGGTGATTCATGATTTCTATTCTTAAAGATGCTCCGATAGTTAATGTCCTTGACTTTTATGAGTTATTTTGTATCTTCTTGATTTATGCCTATGGTTTCTAAGGCTTAGTGCTATTTGAGGGATGACTAATATGACTATCGTCCTGATTTTCAAATGACAATTCATTTTTATTACTTCATTGAGTCTTAGATAATGTTTTAAATTGCATATTGATACTCACTATTTTTCTCATGTATATGTAACCCTTATTTCACCAAGTCCCAGGCCGGGTACGTAATTGTGCGTAGTTCACTGCATTATCCACCGAATCCCTCACTAAAAGGTCGAGTATGCTATACAAGGACATGATAATGCAATGACATGAATAACTCACCGAGTCCCTCACTAGAGGGCCAGGTACGTATGTATATATATATATATGATAAAAATCGTGTAGGGGCTAAAAATCATGTAGGGGCTGTTTTGAAGTAAAAAGGATGAATGAATTTTAATTAACATTGTGATTGTTGTTGTTATATGAGGATGGAGGAATTAAATGAAATTGAAATGAGAAAACCCCATGATTAAGTATTGGTGTTGAAACGGGCAGAATCAGAATTTGCGTAAATTAAATTGGGTTGATTGTTGTTTTTCTATTGTGGTTATAGATTATGTGTTAAAAGAAAAAGGAATTGTATATGTTAATGTTGACTTTGCATTTGGGCGATGTTGGGGGACTGTTTTGGTATGTTGTTATTCTTGTTGAGCTCCGAGGATTAATAGTAACTAAAGTTACATGTTGTGTTGCATATTGGACGAGCTGTTGTGTTAAAGGATTATGATCAAATGTTATGTATGGGCTGATTCGGAATAGCATGTGGGCTGTCCGAGGTATTTTTGAGTCTCGACTTGAATAGCCTCGATATGATATAGTACATGAACGTGTGGGTATCGATGTTGGCTTAGTTGGTATGAAGTTGATTTGAATATAAGGGAAATGTCGCCTAATTTTCTAGAAAGGAGTTACTAACGTTAGCATACATTTTGGACCTTCACATAACTTAAGAATAGTTCTTGACATCTTAATATAGGTTGAGACACTTTGGGCAACGTATACGTGTCGTGTGGAGAATAAGCGCTAAAGGTATGTAAAACTATTTTTCTTTTCTTTTGGCATGTCTTAGATATAAGTGATACATGATATGAGCTTTGGGGGTAATTCCATTCATAATCTCCGAGTATGATTCATGACTCTTATTCACTTCTTGACGGTAAAACTCTTAAAGTAGTTGAGCTATTGCCTTTGATCCTTCTATATGTTGAATAGTAATTGGATGTATAATCTCCTATTCCTAAGGACTCTACGATGACAAATGTCTCTGATTCCATAAGCTGTTTAGCATTATCTTGATACATGTCTATGAATCCTAAGGCTCTTTTTGATATAGTCCATAGTGACATTCAGAGGGTATTTAATATGATTATCGCCTTTATTACTCAAGTGCGAGTTTATTCTACTTAATCTATTGAGTCTCAGATGATGATTTGCATATGGTTACTCACTACTCTACTCGTGCATATTGTTATTACTTCTTTCACCGAGTCCCAGGTCAGGTATGTTATCGTGCACAACTTCACTACATCTTCATTGAGTCCCTTACTAGAGGGAAGGATATGGTATAATATGTGTATATGATGATATGATGATGCAATGATATGGTTATGGCACCAAGTCCCACAATGGGATAGGTACGGTATAAGTCTATACTACTCTATTCACTGAGTCCCTTGCTCGAGAGACGGGTACGGTATATATATACATATGATGATTAAATGATATAATTATAACACCGAGTCCCAAAATAGGCCGGGTACGGTATATGATGATGATATGCATGACTTTATTTCATAAGATGCAGGTACAGTGATTTATTAATTATTACACATGTCTCCTGGCCCCTTCTCTCAAATGTGATCTCCTTTATGGTATTTTATGCTTTATATACTTAGTACGTATTCTGTGCTGACCCCCCTCTCATCAGGGGGTTGCGTTTCATGCCCGCAAGTATAGATACGTATTTTGGGGATCCGCCAACTTAGAATTTTCACTCAGCTATTTTGGAGTGCTCCATTGTACCGGAGCCTAGATTTTTGGTATTAATCTTTTTGATGTATATATCTATTTATTCAGGGGTACGGCGGGGGCCCTGTCCCGCCATATGATACCATTGACACTCTTAGAGATTTGTAGACATATATGTGTGGGTTATGTGTAAGTTTTGTTCAGCTGCGCCTATACGATGTATTGTGAATATTAATATGAAATGACAGCCTTATCGTCTTGCGTTTCCTTTGATGATATGATTAGTGATGACTCATCAAAAGACAAATGATAGGGATATATTTATATGAAGACGTTATGACCCATTGGAGTTCTTATGTAAGTTATCATATTGTTCATAGTTCATCTTGACTACATCTAATAGGTATGTATACAGGTGTCTAGGTCGGACCCCTGTCACGGCCTATGGGGTTGGGTCGTGCCAGGTTCATATGTTCTTGGATATATTGAGTACCTGATCACCAACACTCCTGTGACCCTTATGAATGATAATTCAGTTAACAGTATGTTGTACAGATTGATAGAGGACATCATTGAAGGGGAGCTGAAGCCATAATATTTATGTTAACAATGTTTGTTAGTTTATGAATGATTCTTAGACAATTTATTTTTTAAGTTATTTTGTATATTTATTTTTGTAAGACAATCTATGATTCTAAGTAATATTATTAGGTATATTGTAAAAGTAAATTTGTTTGATCTGCTATAAATTTTCTATATTTATTACTTATTGGAAATTGTCATTTTACTTCAGCAACTGTTGACTTGCTGAGAAAAATCTTAGCAAGTAGACAGTTTATTTCAGCAATTATTGTACTTGTTGAGAAAAATATCAGCAATTGCTGAATAATTTCTTAGTAAGTAGGAAGTCTGCTACAACAACTACTCTACTCGTTGGAGATTTTTTTAGTAATTAACTAATTTGCTTCAGCAACTGCTGTACTTGCTGAATATTTTTGTAGATATTAACTAATTTGTTACAGCAACTATTGTATTTGCTGAAATTTATTTAAGCAATTAGGTGATCTAATTCAATAATTGTTGTAATTGCTAAAATAATTCTTAGCAAGTAGGTGGTCTAATTCAATAGCTGCTGCAGTTACTAAAATAATTTTTAGCAAATTATTGAGTACTTTATTTATTAATTGATTATATCAATCATATTAAATGATAAATAGAGTGGTTTTTATTTATTATAATACTTAGACTTGATTTTAGTAGTGATCTTATACAATTACATAATAATTTATTCATAATCGATGATAAATCAAGTAATTACACGCGCAATCAATCATAATTGAGTAATTTGATTGTTAATTGATTATATCAATCATATAAAATAATAAATAGAGTGGTTTTTATATATTGTAATACTTATACTTGATTTTAGTGGCGATTTTATATAATTACATAATAATTTATTTATAACAGGCGATAAATCGAGTAATTACACACACAATCAAACATAATTGGATAATTTGATTGTTAATTAATATATCAAACATATTAAATGATAAATAGAGTGGTTTTTATATATTATAATACTTATACTTGATTTTAGTGGCGATCTTATACAATTACATAGTAATTTATTCATAACGATGATAAATTGAGTAATTACACGCGTAGTCAATCTTAATTGAGTAATTTGATTATTAATTGATTATATATGTCACGACCCAACCCCATAGACCGCGACCAGGTTCCAATCTGGACCCCCGTATATATAACTATCAGATATAAGAACTATACATAAGAACCCCAATGGGTCATAACATCTTCTTATACATATAGCCTCTTTCATTTGTACCATAATATGAAAGGGCACGCAAGCCGACAAGGCTGTCATAGCATAACAACACTTACTACACGCCATATAGGCACAATTGAAGCAAACTTACAAATAACCCATATACATAAGTCTACAAACGTCTAAGAATATCAATGGTAATATATGGCGGGACAGGTCCTCCGCCACACCCCTAAACAAATAAATGTATACATAGGAGGACCGGTACTAACAAGCTAGGTTCTAGAATAGTGGAGCACTCCCAACATAACTGAGTGGAAATTCTAAGCTGACAGATCTCCAAAATATGTACCTATACCTATGGGCATGAAATGCAGTCCCCCGAAGAAAGGAGGGGTCAGTATGATACATTTACTAATTATATAAAGCATAAAACATCATAACTGAGACAACAACTGAAATAGGGACGCAGAAAAACAAATATAACCGTTAACAATTACTATGTCCGCACCTTATGAAATGAGGGCATGTACATCATCCTCATACACTGTACTTAGCCCACTATGGGGCTCGATGTTATCACATCATCATATACGACATCATACCATCATATACGACATCATCTCATATGTTATAAATACATCATTATGTTTTCACATGCATGCCTATCTATCGTATCCGACCCTTTAGTAAGGGACTCGGTGAAAGAGTAGTGTACATAACGTACCACACCCGATCTATTATGGGACTCGGTGCCATTATCATATAGTAAAATATGCTGAAGAATGTTCGTCTTGATCCATAATTTAAAACAATGCCAAGGAACGTACGGTTTGATCCATATTTTTACCATATCATCATATATATATATATATATATATCCGGCTCGGGACTCGATGAATAATATTATCACATATAGCGTCATCGTATGATTCATCTTCATCATATACGACATTTTATCATTGTATACTTCATACATATATATATATTTGGCTTGAGACTCGGTGAAGGAGTAGTAAAGCTGTGCACGATAACGTTCTCAGCCCCTTTATGGGACTCAGAGGAAAATGGGTTACAGCGTGCATGAGTAGAGTAGTGAGAAACCATATGCAACTTAAATCATCATCCAAGACTCAATGAAATAGTCAAGTGAACTGTCACTTGAAGACCAGAGTAGTAATCGTCTTGAGTACCTTCTAAACATTGTTAGGGATCATATCAACTGGAGTCTCAGGAATTGTAGACGTGTATCGAGACAAAGCTAAACAGCTTATGGAGTTAGAGACGTTTGTCATCATAGAGACCTTAGGAATATGAGCTTATGCATTCAATTACTCTTCAACAAATAGGAGACTCGAGGGTAGTATTTCAACTACTTCAAAAACTTCAACATTTAAAAGTGAATAATGGTCACAAGTTATACTCGGAACTCATAAATGGAATTATCCTCAAAGCGTATTTCACATTTCATAACCTTTAAAGGTGAGTAAGTATCATGCATCATGTTCAGGACTAGTGAATGGAATTACCCCAACGCTCATATTATTCATCACTTACATCTAAGACATGCCAAAAGAAGGGAATGATAGCTCTACATACCTGTTATGGATTACTCGCATCCAAGCTCGCTTCGTTACTTATTTAACCTATTTAACACAAAAGTAATACTAAGATTAATAAACTTTTACTTTCCAATTTCCAAATCTACAACCAAGTACTCATAGGAATCATTTCCTTATCCATTTCCTTCGACTAGTTTATTACTAGTTCCAAAGTTAGCAGAAATCGGGAAGCATCTCTCCTATAACTTTCCCTATCCAAATTCTAATCTTAGCAGATATATTACCAAAACAACCAGCATATATATAAAATCAAATCACTCCAATACGATGTAATACAAGTTCTACACAACTCGCCCAAAACCACGATATCAAAATAAGGTTTTCTATCTCTGTTTTATAAAACCTTTAACCACACGAAATGAAGGGCTATGTGGCTGAAACCAGAAGCACCCACACCCCTTTTATAACAATTTCCATCCCTGCAACGCACAACCAAACCACCTCCATTCCGCAGTACCACAATCACAACACACTACGCGATTTTGATTTAACTTAGAATGAATTTAATATAGTTTATTTCTAAGTCAAGCATCCTTATGCAATTTTCTTACCTCCATCTTCGTTTAAGACATGTAATACACTCCGTAAAAATATTATTAACTCGACTTTAAAAGGGAAGGCCTTACCTTGTCCAAGACTTGCCAAAATTCGCCTCGGAAGTCCTCTTAACGCGTCTGAAACTTTGTGCCTGTTTGTTATCATTTTGTTGCTGCTCCAAACCATAAATTTACATTATTAACACCTTCATTTCATCGTGGTACACCATAGATAATTAATTCACGGAACGAAATCAGAAGACTTACCTCTTTTCCTCTCTTGGCCTCCACTACTCTCTCTAGCTCTTTAGGGTTTCTTTTCCTTTTTCAAAGTGTAATTGCTGCTAAGAACTGAAGTATTAGTCATCTTACATACGTATATAGGCTTCCTTAGAAGGTGACACATGTCATCCCCTTAGGGTGACACATGTCCAGCTCTTATTGGGCCAACGCATTTATTCAGCCAATCCGGGGCTACCATATGACAGGTGGGGTCCACCCCAAGCAGGTGGGTCACCTACTTGACTCCAAACAGGTGCATCACTTGCTACCACATGTCATCTTCCCCCCTGCTTCCATGTGTCACTCCCTCTAGCTGCCATATGTCACTCTCTTCTCCTCCTCGTGGGTTTATAATCTCGTCTTACTTTAAGAGCCTATGTATTCTTTGCTACTTAAGCTTGACATGTACCCAAGTATCTTAGTTATGTAAGACGTCCAAGTCGGTGGCTTATGCAAGTAAGTCAAGTCCTACGACTCATTACTTGGCCTCCAACTCCTTTCTAATTCCTATAATCCTATTTCCAATCTTCCCTATTCTGGGGCATCACATCCTCCCTTCCTTAGAGTTATTTAGTAACATTATAGATAATGTGGATCACATGATAGCTTTAGAGAATCTAGATAGGTGTTCCCATGTACCAAAAGTGTGGGGCATAACAATATAAATCATATTAAATGATAAATAGAGTAGTTTTTATATATTATAATACTTGGAGTTGATTTTAGTGGCGATCTTATACAATTAATAGTAATTTATTCATAATAGGAGATAAATTCAGTAATTACACGTGCAATCAATCATAATTGGGTAATTTAATTGTTAATTGATTCTATAAATCTTATTAAATGATAAATAGAGTGGTTTTTATATATTATAATACTTAGACTTGGTTTTAGTGACGATCTTATACAATTACATAGTAATTTATTCATAAAATAAAATTAAATATCCTAATTACTGCAGCAAATTCAGTAACTTGTTGAGAAAAATCTCAGCAAGTACAACAATTGCTGAAGAAGACGTCCTACTTGCTGAGATTTTATTCAGTAAGTGAAGCAATTGCTGAAGCACACTGACTACTTGCTAAGATTTTATTCAGCAATTAAAGCATTCGTTAAGAAGATTGTTCAATACCAACATTACATATAAATTTTAAAAAGTTCACTAACAACAAAAATAGTTTCAATATCAAATCTATTCCTATGGAGCATTTCGCTCCGAGCATGTTGTTCGTTTATGCCCAACCCTTTTGCATATGGAACATTTATTTTTCTTGGTTGGAAATGACTCTACGATTCTTTTCGTCTCTTCTTGGCCCTTCTTTCCACCTTGCCTGGCTCAACATGCGGAGGAAGTATTTCCCTCTCTAAAAATTCTATAGGAATTTTCCAAGTATCTTCTGGTGGCACGGGTTTAATTTCCTCCAAGTATGCAAAAATGTATGTCTCCACCTTG
The DNA here is from genome assembly GCF_947179165.1 of Solanum dulcamara. Lineage (NCBI taxonomy): Eukaryota > Viridiplantae > Streptophyta > Magnoliopsida > Solanales > Solanaceae > Solanum > Solanum dulcamara. The sequence continues at coordinate 24,833,593 of NC_077244.1, forward strand.
TAATATGGAGATGAGTACTCATAAATGCATCTTCCATAATGATCACCATATTGACATCGAAGCGCTATCATAGCTTGTGAACACGGTATTTTGTCAAGATCAAAAACTCTACAGGTGTAAGATTTGAATTATAAATCAACTGTTGCAACTGCATTATGACAGGTGACAATGTACTCGTAGTTGGTATTTTGATGAATCAATAGCTTGTTCCCCAAATTAGCATTTTTTTATTCTATCTTAAAAACAAAAATGGTTGATTCATTGATGACCATGTTGTGCCTCTCATAAAAAATTTCTTCGTATCTCCGATTTATTTCATCAAAAAGAGCAGTAATGGGATATTCTCTTTCATCAAGAAATATTGCATTAATCGACTTAGCAATGTTTGACATCATAATTTTGTACCTATAAAAATAACAATCAAAATTGTTAATAAAATTAAAATTACTAAAATATATTTATACAAAGCAGTAGTTTCAACAATTATTGTATTTGTTTCATAATTGTTGCACTTGTTTTATGCATATGATGTAGCAGTTGCTGGAGCAGATGTAGCAGTTGTTGTAATTATTATTCAATACATAGTGGTTTACACAGTTTGAGCAAGTTCAGCAGTTTACCTGTTTCCCGAAAAAAATTGCTCTGCTCCATCTTTTAAATCTAACATGTTTCAAATGTGCGGCATCCCCTGGAATCATATCCCTTATTTAATTGAAGTGATCATTAAATTCATCTACACTATATGCTTTTTCGGCTTTATAAAAGTGATAGACTACTTTTTCATTGTTAAAGTTATTTCAAATGTTTTCTCCATGGTGGCTCATGCAACAACCATAATGAGCCAAAGGAAACACAATTTCAACCATCTTGTTAATACATGCATGTCTGTCAGAAATTATGCACAATTCTGGGGTATCATCCACAAAGCTGCTCATTTGCTTGAAAAAGTATCGATAGGAGGCATCACACTTAGTGTCCTCTACACAAAATGCCGTCGAAAAAATATGATCCTCTGCATCTTATTCTATGGTAGACAATAACACTCCTTCATATTTACTATTCAAGAATGTCCCATCCACAATGATGACTTTTTGAATATGTTGAAAACCATGAATCGAAGCTCCATAGGCAATAAAAAATATTTGAACCTACCATTTTCATCGAGTTTCAAATCTGTCTTACTTTCCGAATTTAACGTTGTAGACATATAATGGTAAGAATCAAGCACTGCATAATCGTGCTCATATGTCTCTCTTACCAAAACCTTTATAATCTCAGTTCCCCTCCAAACCTTCCAATAACTAACCTTGCAGACTAATTCAGTACGGATTAAATTCTGAATATCCTTTATAGAAGGGCCTTTACCTTTGGAAAACCTATCCTTAAAGTATTCACCAACGACTTTTGTTGTGACATGTGGGTTAGGACTCTGAGATATTGCAAACCACATGTATGTATTTTTTCATACTTTCTGATATAAAATCTATCAAAACTTTCAAGCTTTTATAGCTCTCAGCCACCACTTGCATTCGAGATGTATACATTTAACACAATACACGATACACAAGTTGATCACCTTTTTTATTTTAAAATCTTTTTTCACATAAGAAATTTTCAAGGGAGTATCTAGCTCTTGCTTATTCTTGAATGACATACCGATGTAAAAATCAGTTTCATCAGATTGAGCATGATTAGATGACTGTGCAGTTCTTGAAGTATTATGGTCAAATGTAGGAGCAGGAGCAGGAGCAAGAGCAGGAATAGGAATAGAAGGAGTAGGCTCATCGATACTTTCTTTTTCTTAAAGATCATTTAATATTTCTTGATCTTGATGATTCTCAATCAATGTTTCACGCACATATATCCTTAAAACAGGTCTACTTTCATAATCTAAATAAGTACACAAACTAGATTGATCTTTTATCCTAAAAGGAGATACCTTTTGCTTTTCACCACTATAATTCTTGTAAATGATAACAATATCTTTCAACTCACAATTCAGATCACAGTAGAAAATGATTTTATCGTACGTGATATCTCGATCCACAATCATGGCCATCGTCTCTATCATTTTTTTGATTTTCCAACACCAAATATAATGATTGTTGGACTCAACCCATTCACCATTGCAATCCATTCCAATATATATTTTGTTATTAATTAATGGATTTAAATGTAGGTACCTATATTATGATTAAAAAATGGTCATCATTTTCTTCTAATTCTGTTTCCAGTTTATTCAGCAACTGCTAAAAATTCTGTATCTATTTAGTAATTGATGCAGCAAATGTTGAAAAAGTTTCAGCAATTGCTGCATTAATTGTTGTAGCACTTAAAGCATCTAAAACAACATTTACCGAACATGTTTCAGTTTGTAGTATTTATTTTAGTTTTTGATGGAGCAATTGCTCAAATATATTCAACAACTGTTGCGGAACCTACAACAACAATTGCTGAATATGTTTTAACAACTGATAAAAAATATAAGTAATAATTAGTACACCAACTGCTAAATAGATGCAACAATTGTTGTAACATATACAATAGTTGCATTTGTTTCATCATTTGCTATATTTGATTCAACTAATGATGAATTAGTTACTGAAACATATTCAACAGTTGCTGAAATGAATTCAGCAGTGATCAAAAAATCTCAAATGAGTAATAGATACAAACCAACAATATTTACTTGCCAAAATGGTCGAAAATCACCTCTCAAGCAATGCCCAATGCCATCCAACGCAATTTAGTCTAAATTGAAGAAATTTTAAAATAATTTCTAAATTAAAAAAGAAAAGAAAAGAGGTGCTCTGCTCTCTTTCTCTCTCTCTCTCTCTCTCTCTTCTTTCAGGCATAGTAATACCAACACAAGGAGAAAAAAGAAGAAGAAGAAGAAGAAGAGGAGGAGGAGGAGGAGGAGGAGGAGGAGGATGAAGCAGAAGAGAATAAATGCGCGAATGAAAAAGCTGCGCCTTTTTTGTTTTTTAGGTTAGAATTTTATGAGAATGGGTCAAAGTGTAAAAAAAAACTTGAGGACTTGGGTCAAGGCTCATTAATTACTAACCATAAAATTATCACCAACTCGTAATTTTTAAAACTCTTGTCACTCTTTTTAAATTTCAACACATTTTTGTCACCCTTAATTAAATGTCCCCGAAAACTTGGAGAAGGAGCAAAAATAAATAAAAGGTAGTAGTATTTTTTAATTAGAGAAAAGGGTCACATATAACTCAAATTTAGAATTGATATACTTTTGTTTATTAAAATAACTCATATATACTTCTAATGTTACACAAATGACTCAAATCTATCATTTTCTTCTAACGAAAGTGACAAAATATTTTTTTGATTTTTACATTTTTTAAAAATTCATGTATGAGGGTATAAAAATTAATATTTTCATTTCTTTAAAATTAAAAGGATATATGTGAGCTATTTTTATAACGACGGGGACATATGTGAGCAACTTTTGTAACAGTGGGTATATGTGAGCCATTTGTGTAATGATAAGGGTATATATGAGTCACTTTCATAACAAAGGTTATATCAGCTTTAAATGACAAAATTGAGGGGTATATCATGATATTTTCCCTAGTATATATAGCCGTATACGCTACGACACTATCAAACGGCTCTAAGGAAGGGAGAATGTGATACCCCATAGTAGAGAAGGTTGGAGATGTAATCATAAGAGTTCGGAAGGAATTGGAGGCTAAGTAATGAGTCGTAGGACTCGATTTATCTACGTAAGCTACTAACTTGGAAGTCTTACACACTTAAGCTATTGCAGTACGTACCAAGCTTGGGTAGCATGGGTACATAGGCTCTTAAAATAAGACGAAATTACGAACCTACGAGAGAGAGCAAAAAACTAGTTTCCAAACTTACGAAAGTGAAGCAAGCAGGTGACAAGAAAGCAGGTGACAAGCAAGTAGGTGACAAGCAAACAGGTGAAAAGCAGGCAGGTGACAAGAAAGCAGGTGACTCACCTACTTGGGATGGACCCCACGCTGCCACGTGGCAGTTTTGTGTTGGAAGTTTAGACGAGGTGGCACCCTAGGAGGCTGTCACATGTCACCCTAGGGGGATGCCACATGTCACCTCCTAAGGAGGTGTATATATACATGTTGGCTGACTCTTAACTCATTTTCCATCCAAAAACATCAGCCAAATAAGAGCAAAAACGTGAAGAACCAAAAGGAACAAGGCAACCACGTTTTTGAAGAATTAAAGGTGAGTTCTTCGAGTTTTCCTCCGTGAATTAATTAGCTACGGTGTTCCTCAATCACGTGGAGATATATATATGTATATATATGTATATTATGATGACTAAGGCGTCATTTCTCTAACCTTACGCTTAGAAACTTGAAAGAAAGTTGAAGGAAAAAAACTTGAAGAACAAATAAGGAGGGCTACGGGTTTGGGGGCTGCCAAGGTAAGCCTCCGAGTTTTGTTCCGTGAATTAATTATTTGAGGTGTTCCATGGTTATATAATAGTGTTTTATAACCAAAAATTTTAATTTGGGGCAGCGGAGAGGTGGCACAAACAGTCCGCCCCATTTCAGCACATCAAGGCGTTTCCGAGATGTAGTTTTGGCGAGTTGTGGCCAATTTCGGGTAAGGTAAGGTTTCTTCTTTAAATTTGAGATTTATGGTGTTGTTATGGAGCATGTTACACGTCCTATAGTGCTTGAAGTGTGTAAATATCATTGGAACACTTGACGTTCGGCATAAACACAATCTCTCAGAAACAAGTTGAGAGTAGATCTTGTCCAGATATCCAAATTCAAATAATTTGGAAGTGAATTTTGAACTTCCTCCTGGAAATATTGAGAGTCTTGGGTATATGTTTTATGATCCCAATATTCCATAAGTTTCTCCACTTGTGTCTGAAAAATTGTGTATCTACCTTGTAAATGTCAAATATTCTTCTTCTTTTGGATGAAGGTTCCCAACTGCAAGAGAAGCAAACTTTTTAGATTTATATTATAAAAGTACAAATATAAATGTTGATTAACCAAAATATCCACTAAAGGTTGATTTATTTATTTGACCTTTTAAGTTAAAATTTTCTCCATCCAAAAAATTACTAATGGATATAAATGTAATTTTGTACTGGGACAAAATAAAACATATTTCTATTACGATTAAGTATATTGTAAGATACATATTATCCTATTAATACTAGGAGTTTAACATTAAATCTATTTCAAGTAAACTATAAGTAGGGAATTTCTGCACGTTTAATAATATTGATTGACCAAAATATCCATTAAATATTGAATAACTTTTATAGACTTAAGGATAAATATTTAATAGGTATAACTTTAATTAATTTAAAATACAAAATATTTGCATAATAATTAAATAATATTTATTTAAAGAAAGTAGTAAATGACAATTTTGTGTATTGTAGAAAAATAATAAATGATAATTTTATCTATTATAGAGTCTTTCAATAAAGGCAATGTTATATCAACAATTCAATGAAATATAACCTTCCGACATTAACCTTATTTTTCTAAATTCAAGATGATTCAAAACTCAACTCCTAAATCCTGGGTTGGATCGGGGTCGAATCTCAATTTGAATGTCGAATTCCGAGTCAAAAATTGATGTAAGATTTCAGGGTGTCAGGATTGGGTCCCTGGTGGTGGGGTTTCGTATCGGTTTTCAGATCGAAAGTCGATGTCGAATCCCAGGTCAAATATTAGAGTGGTTCCTTAATCGATCACTGGAATCGACCGTTAGGATAAGATTCTGATTTGAAAGACGAATCTTGTGGTCAGGTCTTGATTCAAAAGTCAAGTCCCAAATCAAAAGTTGGAGTTAGGTCCTATGTTAGAAGTCGAGATTGGGTCCTAGGTCAGATTTTGGGTCAAATCCCGGTTTGCAAGTTAGATCCAGCGTGTGATGTCGGGGTCGAATCTTTATTTGAAAGTCGGGCCAAGTCAGGAGTTGGAAGATGGGGTCGATCTTAGGTCGGAGTTGAGTCCCGATCTAAGCTTCGAATCAGATCCTATGTTAGGAGTTTGTGTTAGAAGTGCGGTTCCGAATTAATGTCAGGTGTCGAGGTCAGATATCGGGGTCAAGTTTCAAGTCGGGTCCAGGGTTAAATGTCGGGATCAATTCTCGGGTCAGAAGTCGGGTCCAAGTTGAGTCTTGGGACGAGTGTTGGATCGGGTCCTAGGTCAGAAGTTGGGAGTCTGGGTCGAGCCTTGATTAGGAAGTTAAGTCCGATTCAGGCATCAGGTGTCGGGATGGGACTTTAGATTACTTATCAAGTTTTTTTTATATGATAATTGATAGGGAGTAACGTGCAAAGAACATTTATAAGAACCAGTATATATAAAAGCACGAATATAAATGTTGGTTGACCAAAATATTCACTAAAACTTGATTTCCCTTTTAAGTTAAAATTTCCTCCATCTAAAAAAATACTAATAGGTGTAAATGTAATTTTGTACTAGGTTAAACAAAACAGTTTTTATTAGGACTAATTATTGCAAGATACATATTATCCTACTAATACTAGGAGTTTAACATTGAATCTATTTTAAGTAAACTAGGAGCCTAAAGATTATTAAAAATATTATTTAAATTTTTTACTCTTCATTAAAAGACTCTCTCTATTCTAATATATTTTTTGAAAAGTTAAAAAATCCTTTTTGCTTAAAATTATCGTAGGAATCACATATAAATTGTATTCTAACACAAATCTAAATACCATTGCTCTTTCTAAATTGGATTTTGAGTCCTTCATTGTTTTGCTTAAAATACTTCTATATTTTGTTTATCATATTTATGACTTCTATTACAGTGAGTCCCTTTTTCTAATAACTTTGTTTTTGTTGTAATTTACTGATTTAATAACTTTGTTTTTGTTCTAATTTATTGATTTAGTCTTTCATCATTTGCTTAATTTAATTTGGCAATTCATTCTTCTACTATTGTGTATGAATTTTGAATTTTATGCCTCTTAAATTTTTCAAGAATTAAGGTTATTTTTATAAACAACAACAACAACAACATGCCCAATGGAATCCCACAAGTGGTGTCTGGGGAGGATAAGGTGTACGCAGACATTATCACTACCTCATAATGAAGTTGTTTCTGAAAGACAATTAAGGTTATTTATATAAAATATTTAAATTGAATATTTTATGTTATTGATTAATGCATACGTTTAATAATATTGGTTGACTAAATTTTTATTCAAGTTAATATCTTATTCAACCAAAATTTTGAGACGTCAAAAGTGTTTTCTTTTCTTTTCAAAAGTACTTATTTTAGAAAATTGAATTGTTTGTCCAAATTTTTAGGGGAAAAAAATTATTTTCAACTAGTAGTAGAAACCATTTTTGTAAAATCTAAAAACATTAGATTTTTCCAAAATGTACTTTAGAACATTAGTCAAGCACAAGTTAAAACATTTATATCGACAAACGACGTAATTTCCAAACTGATTAGTCCAACACAGTCCCTCAACAAAAGTACTTTTGCAAAAACACTTTTAAAAAATAAATAGATTTTAGAAGTTGGTCAAATAAAAAACAAGTAGACATATTTTTGAGTGACTATTATTGATTTTTTCTTACATGGGATATTCGTGCAACACACGAACATAAATTGAGTAGGAAATTATTTTATAATATTGATTGACCAAAATATCTATTAAATATTGAACGACTTTTATATTATTAAGTAGTAAATATTTAACAGTTATAACTTTAATTAATTTTCGAGTAAGGTGTTAGAGTGGGATTTCGTGTTGAGTGTCGGAGTCGAGTTTCAAATCGAGAGTCGATGTGATTTCGTGTTGAGTGTCGGAGTCGAGTTTCAAATCGAGAGTCGATGTCGGATCCCAGGTCAAGTATCAGAATGGGTCCTTAATCGATTATCGGGGTCGTGTATCAATTCAAAAGTTGGATCACGTGGTTGGGTCCTGATTTGGAAGTCGGGTCCAGAATTCAGAGTTGGAGTTGGGTCTTAGGTCAAAAGTCGAAATTGATTCCTAGGTCGGGAGTCGAGGTCGGGTGTCGAGGTCAAATTCCAGTTTGCAAGTCAAGTCTAGGGTCTGATGTCGGAGTTGGGCCTCGGACCGGGTCAAAAGTTAGAAGTTATAAGTTAAGATCGGCTCTCATGTCGGATGTCAGGTTCGGATGGGGTCAGATCTCCCTTCAAAAGTCTGGTGCAGGATCAAATCTCGAATTGAAAGTTGGGTCCCAATTCGAGTTTCAAATCAAGTCATAGATCGAGAGTTGGTGTCGAAAGTCGGGTCCCGAATCAGTGTCGAGTGTTGATGTCAAGGTCAGAGGTCCGGGTCGAGTTTTGAGTCGGGTTCAGGGTCAAATATCAGGAGCAAATCTCAGGTAAAAAGTTGGGTCTCGAGTCGAGTCATCAGACTAGTATTGGATTGGGTCCTGGGTTGAAAGTCAGGGTAGAGTCTTGGATCAAAAATTGAGTATCAATTCAGGTGCCGAGTATTGATGTCGGATGTCTGGATCGAGTCCTGAGTAGATTGTTGGAATGAGACTCCAAATTAGTCATCGAGGTTCTTTTTGTTATGATAATTGATAGGGAGCAACATGCAAAACACGTTCATAGAAACTAGTTATATTAAAAACATGAATACCCTTAAAATGTTGATTGATTGTCCTTCATTAAAAGACGTTGCTTTAGACAAAATCATCATTTAATTTTCCACAAATAATTATTATCCTAATATTAATGACTTTAAAATTACCTAAAATTCGAATTGTTTTTTTTATTAAAAAAATTATAAAATAAAAGTAATAATTGCACACAGTAAACTCACATTAAGAATATATTTCTAGAATTTTGAGCTCTTTTAGATTTTGGAGTCTTTTTTATATATAGTTTTATATTTAGTGATTTAAATTAGTTAATGATTGACTCAATCCAAAGCATCAAAATTGATTACGGTAAGACCGTAAAACATCTATATGAAAGGCAACTCATTAGAAAAATTGAAATATTTTTATTTTTTCTTTATATATAACTTTGAAGGTAAATAGATGAGTTCTAACTAATATTGTAGTGATCCTGAAGGTTATTTTTGGAAATTTTTGAAAAATACTATTTTGCCCCTTTTGGTGGTTTCTCCGAGTCATTTTTGATTGATATCTGATGTCGGTTACGTAGTTTTCTTAAAAAGTTGAGATTTTTTGGTTAACTTTGAGTTTTAGAGGTTTAGAATAACTCAAAAGTGATATTTGAGGTCATTTGGAGTTTCAAGTATTGGAACAGAATTCTGTCAATTCCAGCAGTTTTAGAACGTTGAAATTGGTCTAGGAGAGTTGACAGAATCGTGTTCGGGGTCATATCGTGGATTTGAGAGGTTGAGTTGGAAATGTTTGAGTTTTTGGCCATAGGTTTGACTTTGATCAACATTTAAGGATCGGATGCCCGGAATGGAATTCTGACGACTCCGTTGGATTCGAAGGGTGATTTTAGGCTTAGGGAGAGTTCCTGTGTATTTTTCGAAAGCTCTGAGGGAGTTTTGGTCTTTTTAGGCACAATGTTCGTTTAGTTTCGACTTTTTGTTTTTCGGGTCAATGAGGGCTCAAAATTGAATTCTGATGATTTCATTTAGTCCGAACGTCAAGTTTAGTAGGGTTGCATATATGATTTGTCCATACGGGTTCTGAATTAATTCCTTGGGTCATTCGGAGACTCGGAGACTTTGAGACTTAAGGAACATTGTTGTTATTTGGTGCTTGAGAGTCCTTCTACGCGTTCACGGAGACTTTCCCCCATTTGCGGAGGCTTGGCCACATTCGCGGAAGGACAGTTGTCCCTTCTCCAAATTCGCAGAGCTTATTTTGCATTTGTGGAGAGACTTCTGGTTAGTCTCCGCGTTCGCAGAGTTAGTGATCCGCGTTCGTGGAGAGAAAATGACCCTTGAATAGTGTAAAGTCAGGGTTTAGCCAATTTTTAATATTTTTGGTGATTTTAATGCTTGGGGAGGCGATTTTTCAGAGGTTTCTTGCGGGGAAACTTTGGGGTAAGTGATTCTAACATCAAATCTTGATTACCCATTGATTATTTAAGTTTTTTAGCATGAAATTAAGGTTTTTGAATTGGAGAAATTGGGGTTTCAAGAACTTGAATTAGTTTCAATGTTTTGATGATTGTGAGCTCTTTTTAAGTCCCTATCCACTTTCGTTTTTGCTAGTAAATCCCAAATACTTTGATGATGTTGTTCATAAAAACATTTCTGGAATTTTCTGCTCATTTTTGGAATCGGGGTTTTCGGGCATTTCAGGTCAGTTTCGGCCCAATTTTCAAAAATATGATATGAATATAGTTGGTTCCGTATTTTGATTGGGAAATTAAATTTGCATAGATTGTGGTGATTTGGAGTGAATTTGTAAGGGAAAGGCTTACGTGGATTGATCGATTACATATTCTCTAAGACAAGTGGACTCTTAAAAAACTTTGTGAATCTCTTAGAATTATCGAATATCCCGTTGTATATGTGTTGGGGCGTAATGAAAATGAGGTTATGGGTTTAATTGTGGTATGAACTAATCTAAAATGAATTGATGGGGTTAATAAAATATGATGTATGATATTATTGAGTATTGAATATTACATGCCGTAATCTAGATATCTATGTGTATTTGATAAAATACTTGATAGTGTAATTGTGGTTGCGATTTGTTTGAACGAATTATTCCTCATTACTTGTGTGAGCATACTATTTGTATTGGTTCTGAAACACTGTGATGAGAGATATATGATTGTGAGACCGAATTCATTTTTGGTCACAGATATGATATGTCCGAGGTTATTTCCAGTGAGAGATTGATAGGCCAAGGTCATTTTTCAGTAGGATTATATTGCCGAGGTCATTTTCAGTGGGATTACATTGCCGAGGTCATTTCTAGCTATACTATATTTCCAAGGTCATTTCCAGTGAGGTTGTGGGACCGAGGTCATTTTCGATCAAAGACTATGAGACCGAGGTCACTTTCGGTCAGAGTTTATTATGTCGAGGTCTTTCCGACAATTGCATACATGCATGATCATTGAATGTGCATACATATATTTCACATATTTATGTTGATAGTTTGATGCCTATTTTTGACTTGTGAGTATTTGTACGACATGTCTAGTGATATTTAGTTGTGATCTGAACCTTATTGAACTGTTTAGTATGAACTGTTAGGTTGGGCTGAGTTTTGTGCTGGTTGTAGTCTGGAGGTTCGGTTGGGTTGGAAAAAGAGTTCGTGTATTCTTTTAGATTTACTTAGTTTTTCTAGTTAGCTTGTTGGGTACCGTGTGTTTTGATACTCACCCTTGCTTTTACATTTGTGTAGAGGTTCTGAGCCTGGACTTTGATCACCATCTCTTTCTCATCATTCAAGGCTTCCAGGATTTTTTAGGAGAGGTAGCTATTGATATTCAACATACACTCAGATTTCCTGTACTTTTACACTTTACTCTATTTGAGAGTTGATGACATATTGAGGATGTATTTTATTTCAGTTTTTTTCTTTAACGGTTTGTACATGTGACAATCAATTTTTGGGGATAATTTAAGTTGAAAAACTTATGCTTTTGTTTATTATTTACCTATTTAGACTATTTCTGCTTTATTTATCAAAATATTGGGTTTTGGGCTGATTTGTCTGGTGGGGAAGGACAAGTGCCATCACACTCGGATTCGGATCGTGAAAAATACTGCACATAATCTCAATAAAATCTCATTCCAGGTGCGTATATAGTTTTCAACTTCTTTATTATAGATTTAATTCTCGAGTTTATTATCCTTTAATTATGTGTTTTAATAAGAGCATCTAAAATAAGTTTACATCATTTTTAGTAATTAGTCTCAACCCTAAATTGTATTGTAGAATATATTTTTTTATTTAACTTTATATTATGTATAGGTTTTACAAACGTCAAACGCTCCTCTACGACTTAATTCTTCTTTCTATCCTTTTCTTTGTTAAGCATGAATTTTTCATTATTAAATATTTGTGTTGTTTCGAAGTTACGTGGAATACATGTGATTTTACAAGTATAGTCTTTCTTTTTTATCTCCTTCTTGGTTATTCTTGGATATTTATAAGTTTTCAATGAAGTAATCCGCTGTAAAAATAATGAAGACGTTTTTCAAGTTAAGTTCTATTGGTTTAAGTAATAATGTGGTTTTATGGATTAGTTAAAAAATCACTTTCTATTTAAGTGAAAAATTCTAATTTTATGTTCTAATTATGTTCTCTGTTTTGACTTCTCAATTTCTCATGATGCTCGTTAAGTTTTTTTTCCTTATAATTTTCGCGTTGCTTATGATATATCACATAATTTAATAGAGTCTAACTTAAAATTTGAATTTAAATTGAATAAGAATACATCGTTATATATATATATATATACATACATACATATATATTTATCTCAAATAATAATTATCTATCTATATTATATTAAAAACATGAAGACCTTTTGAAACATTGTTTGAACTTTTTGTCCTCTACTAAAAAATTCTGCTTTAGACAAAATCGTCTTTTCACCATTTTTCTTTAATTATTTTACCATTATTTTAATTCATTAAAAACCCATAGAAAAAAATTATCATTTACTAATTTTCTCAAATTATTGTTTAATTATCTTTACAATATTTAGGACTTTGAAATAAACTAAAACTCTAATTATTAAATTTATATTTATTTGAACTAGGTAGAAGTCCAAAAATAAAAGAAATTTAAAATAAAATAATATCTTACCTTATAAGAAACCTTCGTAGCCTAAGAGGTAAAAAAGAGAAGAAACAAAATATTTATTGTTCTAGATCTAAATTAAGTGAAAGAAAACATTTATTGTTCTAGATCTGTAATGATCCTCCAGGTCATTTTTATTTTAATGTCTCCTTTTCAACGTTTAGAGCTTTTCTATAATGATCCCAAGTCATTTGTGACTTGTTGACACTAAATGTTCGGTCGCTTGGTCGTTCATTTGGATTTTATTTCCGTTTCTCCATTTTGGAGCTTTTGAAACTTGAAAAGTTGACTTTAGTGAAAATATCATGTTAACTACCTATGAATGAAATTATGATGGTTTCATTAGCTTAGGGATGACCAAATTAGGCTAGTAGCATGGTTGGTTCAACTATCGAGGCAATCGGTAGGAGTTTAGGGCCATTTGGCGTTTTAACCTTTGAAATTTGGCTTAAGGTTGACTTTGGTCAACATTCTTGGAAAATGCATTCAGATGAAAATTTTGTATGTTCGGTTAGTTCTAAAATGTCAAATTTGGTCTAGAACGATCCTTTGTTCGATTCCCTAGGCTTTTGGTCCAATCCCAAAGCCCGTTGTGGAAGTTGGCTAAAAATAACACTTGGGGGTGGGATTCACTTTTAGTCAAAAGGACCTCATATGGAAATTTCGACTGTACCATTAATTCCGGAACGTCGAATTTAGTTAGGTAGCGTATCTATCTTATTTTATCGGATTTCAAACGAATCTGAACACCCCGCCGGAGATTTTAAAGTTAGCAAAAAGAATCAGCTTTTCAGCTGATATATATCGCTAGTGCAGGACCATTTCAGCCTCATTTCTCAACTTCAACCCTTCATAACTCTCTCATTTCAAGTCTGATTTTAGTGATTCAAGGTCCATCTTGTGGGCTTTTTTACAAGAAACGTGTTGGTGAACTCAAAAACTGATTTGGGTCTCCGTTTGAGGTAAATTTCGCTAAATACCTGCTGCCACGACCCTTTTGCGAGCTTGATTTTGGAAATTTTTTAGACTTGATATCTCAGCCATTTTAGGTGCGATTTTCATGATTTTTAGGCTATCTTGAGTGGTTTTTCGAGGAGAATGCGTTGGTGTGGTTGAAATTCATTTTTGAAGTCTCATTTGAGGTAAGAATTATGTTTTAGCTGCTTCCATAGCTCATTTTCAAGCTCAATTTATTTGGGAAATTTTGGAAGGTGATTTCTTAGCATTTTTTGTTCTAATTTGGTAATTCAAGAGCCTAGATTATGGGGTTTCTTGTGAGGATCATCGTGGTGTGGTTGGTTTCTATAGTTGGGGCCTCATTTATGGTAATTTCTTGGTTATAGCTACTGCTAAGTGTTGACAGCGTTCCTCGGATGTTATGATTATGGATCGATTGATACTCTTTTAGTAGCTATACTAGCACTTTTGCCAGGCATCTAGATTCATGCTCCGGCCCCAACCTTATATATTTCAAAAAGCATTCAAATTCAAGCTCCAGCCTTGATCACTTGAATAATCATATAGAACATCCAGTTGAGGTCCGACCTCAGTTACTTGGTACTTGCAGTTGGTTACTTGGATACTTTTGGGGAGTATCCAGTGTAAGGTTCGACTTTCGTTCAATCAGATTCTACTAATGTTGGTTGAGGTTCTGGTTTGGTACACTCTGATTTTGAGTCCTTAGATTCAGTTCTCTTTAGTCATAGCTATTTTGTGTACTCGTTGGGCTTATGGGCGTCCATTCAAATTTTTATTTAACCTTGTGCACGACTGAACCTTATAGGTTTATGGGGTCCAGTTAGGTGTAGTTTAGTTAGTAGATTACTTCAGTTAGTCCTTTGTACACTCGTGTGCACGTATTATTACATTGTAACTTTCTGCTCTTGACATTTGTTCTACTCTATTCCTTTTTTTTATATAGCTTTTACTTTTCAAGCTCAGTCGTCCTATGATGTCTACTAGGTACCTATTATTTTGGTACTCATACTACACTCTGTATTTTTTTTATAATGCAGGTCTGAGCACTAGTGGCCAACATTGATATCGAGCATGCAGTAGTCTGATCTAGAGACGGGGTGAGCACATGACGTTTTATACTATTTCAGTCTCCATCTGTATATATTAACTAGTCTTTTGCATTTTGAGACAGTCCTGTTTCTGTGGTCCAATTTTAGGACTTTTACTCATTTTCTTAGTGGCTTTGTACTTGCTTCTGCTTATCTATTATGTTTATCTTAGAATTACCTATTCTTGTTTTGTTTCTTCCCTCAAACCTATTATTTGTCATTCCGGGTTACAAGTTGGCTTACCTACTGCCGGGTTATAGTAGGGGCCATCATGACTCGAGAAATTGGGTTGTGACAAGTTGGTATCACAGCCCAGGTTCACCGGTCTCACTTGTACAGAGCTAACATCTAGTATAGGCTTGCAGATCGGTATGGATATATCCGTGACTTATCTTTGAGTGGCTATAGGATCTCTTTAAGAAAATTTCCTCTTTTCTCTCGCTTTCGTACGGCGTATGTCTTATTGGTTTCTTAGAATCTCACTTGTTTCACTCTTTTGCATGATGGCTCATATGTGAGGCACGGCGGCCGAGGGTGATGCGTACTAGGCCCACAGATAGAGCCTTAACCAGTGGCAGAGGCTGACCTAGAGGTCATGCGAGGGTTGCAACACCAACCCATTATAGAGATGAGGCTATTGAGCCTGACGAGGAGCCACATGCAGCTTATGTACCTCCACAGGTAGTGGGGCCGAGACCAGCCCAGCCACCACCTATACCAGCTGCCAGAACGGAGTCCAGGCTATATTCACCCAGATCTTTGGAGCTATTAGTGAGATGAGATAAGCATCAGCTCTACGTCCAGCCCCGACACCACAGGGTCAGCCTGCAGTAGTAGCCCTAGAGAGACAACTACTACCTACTCATGCGTCCGCATAATCGGTTATAGATGACAAGGTCATGCCACTACACAAGCAAAAGATGCTTGAGATATTTCAAAGGATTTCACCACCTGTATTAACTAGAGTGACTAGGGAAGATGCCCATGGGTTCTTGACTACCTTTCAAGAACAACTTCAGTCCTTACAGCTCGTAAAGTTGAGAGGAGCTGACTTCATGGCACATCAGTTCTGTGGGCCTACTAGATAGTAGTGGTGCTTATACTTGCAGTATAGTCCAGCTGGGTCGCCTCCCGTATCTCTAGATAAGTTTTTAGGGGTATCTTTGCCCAATATATGCCACGAAGCATCAGGGACAAGCTTTGTGACCAGTTCCCCAAATAGGAGCAGGGTTTCATGACTATCTTAGAGTATGAAGCGAGGTTCCATGAGCTGTCTTGCTATGCTACCTTAATTCTACCCACGGAGGAGGAGAAAGTTTACTGATTTTTACGTGGGTTGAGGTACATATTGAAGTTGATACAGAGCATCTGGCTTCAGCAGGTCATTCATTTCTTGATGTAGTTGACCACACACAGTACATGGAGCACATTTACCGCGAGGTCCGAAGTGTTATACCCCATGCTTTTGTATATCGAGATGTTTGTTTTTTAAGCTTCTCTAAAATTGCCATGTGATCCGTGTTATCAATGAGGTTACTAAATGATCCAAAGGAGGGGGGATGTAATGCCCCATATTTTGCATAGACTAGTTCTATGTGAGTAGTGATGGTTGGAAATAGGTTTGGAAGGATTTGAAAGAAGTTGGAGGCTAAATAATGAGTTGTGGTAATCGACCTACTTGCTTAAGCTACCAGTTTGGATGTCTTACATAATTAAGCTACTTGAGTACATGTCGAGCTTAAGTATCAAGGATCACACAGATTCTTAAGGTAAGACTAGATTACGAACCTACTAAAAAGAATAAGTAGGTGATGCACCTACTTCAAGTATGTGATGTACCTACTTAGAATGTATGGGCTGTATTTTTCTGAAAAGGGAAAGTAGGTGATGCAATTACTTACAAACTTGTGGCATGAATTAAGTGGGGATTACTGATTAATTATGATTAATTAATTAATTAAACCACTAAGGGGGGCCCACCAAGACACGTGGCAACAGCTGATTGGCGCATGGGTTATAAAGGGACAATGTCCACAATGGACACATGTCAACCACATGGACAACCCATGGATATATGTCCACCACATGGGCAACATATATATATATATATATCTATATTAATGACTAAGAGCTCATTGTTAGCTCATTATTCTTCTTCCTAATTAGAGAAAAATAAAGAAAGAGAGGATGAGAACTTCTGCCATGGCTGCAGCAAATAAGCTCCTAAATTGTAGTCCCTAAATTAGTTCTCTAAGGTAATTTTGACCCATTGGGAGGTGATTAGCAATGTGGGATTCATCGTTAGGGAAGTAAGGAGGTTTAACGTAAACCTACAAATTTCAGCAAGTTTAAGAAGCCCACTTGTTAAGGTAAGGTTTGATCCCCTTTTCACACATTTTAGTAAGGATTTAAACATGTTGTGGAAATGTAAATGTGGGCTGAAAATATGAAATTATACACGTTACTGTTGAAGGGTGTTGATTAGTGTTGTCGTTACTATGGTATTATTTTTGAAGATAAGTTGTTTATGTCAGAGGGATGGAAATATAGTTATAGATAAGTATAGGTGCTGTTGTTCACAGCAATGTTATGCTCCTTTTTGTGTATTATAATTCTGCAAAATAAAGATCAAAAATCATATTTTGGTGTCGTAGTTTTGGTGGACTATTCAGAACTTGTATTAAACTGATGTTGAAGTAGCTTTATTGTATGTGGATGTAGGTCGATATTGATGTCATGTTGTTGTTAATATGGCTCATAAATTTGGAAGAAAGCAAGCGTATAAGGTGTCGTATAAGAATCGTATATTGATCTGTTTGGTGTAAAATCTTAGATGTTAATGATTTGAATTGAAGAAGGATGAGGAAAGGTTATTGGGTTATTTCGAATTTGAGACTTTTAGAAATAGAAAGAATTTTATTAAAAGCATTATTTTTAAAAATATATCTTATAATACGTGAATTTTAATTTAATTGAATTTTAATATAAATATCAAATTTCTAGACGGGTATAAAAAAGTGTTAATGTTCTTTTCTTATTATCCTGGACTTTTGTCCATTGTTTAAATCTCTCTATTTTTATTTTTCTTTTATTGCCTTTTATCAAACATAATGTTATATTAAAACTAAAAGTTTACAAAGAAAGAACGCAACAACACAACCATTTCATTCATTTAAAACTTACAAAATCTAAAATAAATGTTATCTTAGTTAAAATATATTATCCCAAAATAAATGTCATTTAAAAATTCAAGATAAAAATTAATATATTTATTCAACTATATATACCCTACTACTCAATCTTCTTAATAGTATGAAATTTTCAAGAGAAATTTATTAAATAAAAATAACTTAATAAATTATACATTATATTTAAAATTTCTTAATAAACATAGTTTTAATTAAATAGTATGTAGTTGTCATACCTTGGCTGATTTAATAGAGTTAAGTATGACGGAATTTGACATTATTATGTGTATGGACTGATTAGCTTCTTGTTATGCTAATGTTGATTGTAGAAACAAAATAGTTCGGTTCCAGTTCCTAGATGAGCCAATTATCGAATGGTTGGAGAATACGGCATCGCTGAGGGGTAAATTTATTTCATACCTCAAGGCAAGGAAGATGGTTAGAAAGGGGTATATTTATCATCTGGTTCGTGTGCATAACTTGGAAGCAGGGGTACCGACTCTTCAGTTAGTGCCAATAGTCAATAAATATCCAGATGTATTCCTAGATCAACTCCCAGGTCTTCCCCTGAACGGGAGATAGAGTTCATTGTAGATGTGTTATTAGATACTCAGCCAATATCTATTCCTCCCTACAGAATAGAACTCGCAGAGCTGAAGGAGCAACTGAGAGGCTTGTTAGAAAGGGGTTTTATTAGGCCCAGCACATCACCTTGGGGAGCACCAGTACTATTTGTGAGAAAGAAAGATGGGTCGCTGCGAATGTGTATTGATTATAGGCAGCTGAATAAGGTAACAATCAGGAACATATATCCCCTTCCTAGGATTGATGATTTATTTGACCAGTTGCAGGGTGCCAAGTGTTTCTCCAAGATAGACCTGCGGTCAGGCTATCACCAGGAATGGGTGAGGGAAGCAAATATTCCAAAGACTGCGTTCAGGACCCGATACGGGCATTATGTGTTTAGAGTAATGTCTTTTGGGCTGACCAATGCTCCAGCGGTATTTATGGACCTGATGAACCGGGTGTTCAATCCATTCCTAGACTTGTTCATGATTATATTTATTGATGATATTCTAGTCTATTCACGATCAGAAGAGGAACATATGGATCATTTGCGGATGGTTCTTGGGGTGTTTCAGCACCAGAAGTTGTATGCTAAGTTCTCTAAATGTGAATTCTGGTTGACTTCAATAGCATTCTTGGGACATATTGTTGGAACTGATGGTATTCGAGTAGATACACAAAAAGTTAAGGCCGTAAAGACTTGGACTAGACCTACGACACCTACTGAGGTACATAGTTTCTTGGGGCTAGTAGGATATTACAGGAGATTCATGGAGAAATTTGCTTTGATTTCCGCACTATTAACAAAGCTAAATCAGAAGGCGGCTAAGTTTAGTGGACCGATGCTTGTGAATGAAGTTTTTAGTTGCTGAAAGATAAGTTGACTATGACCCCAGTTCTAACTCTTCCTGAAGGACCAGATAGCTATGTTATTTATTGTGATACTTCCGGTGTTGGGCTAGGTTGTGTACTGGTGCAACATAGTAGAGTCATAGCCTATGCCTCCCGATAGCTCAGGATGCACGATTTGGAGTTAGCAGCAGTAATTCATACTTTGAAAATATGGAGGCACTATCTATATGGTGTACATGTGGGTATATATACATATCATAAAAGTCTCCAATACATCTTTAAACAGAAGGAGCTGAATTTATGGCAAAGAAGGTGGCTAGAGTTGCTGGAAGATTATGATGTTGAAATTCTATACCAACTAGGGAAAACAAATGTGGTAACAGATGCACTCAACCGTAAGTCTATGGATAGCTTGGCAGATTTACGACTAGAATGGAAAGAGATAGTCTGTGACATTTGTTAGTAAGCTAACCATGGAGTCCGTTTGGCTGATTCGGATGATGGTGGAGCTTCTGTTCGAGAAGTTGCTGAATCCTCTATCATGGAAGAGGTAAAGCAATGCTAGTACAAGGACCCTATTCTGGCATAGTATAGGAATGCATCTCCTCAAAAGGAAAAGACCCCATTCGAGATCACACCTGACAGAGTGCTAAGATATAGGGACAGAATATGTGTACCTGAGATTGCCTCACTACAACAACAGGTGATGAGAGAGGCACACTATGCCCGTTATCCTATTCATCTAGGGTCAACCAAGATGTATCATGACCTTAGATACTTCTATTGGTGGGATGGCATGAAGAAGGACACAACAGATTCGTAGCCTAGTGCCCGAATTGTCAACAAGTTAAAATTCAGCATCAGAAGCCTGGTGGACTACTACAGGAGATAGAAATCCCAACTTGGAAATGGGAAGCAATTAATATGGAATTCGTTATAGGCTTACCTCACACTCTACGGAAGTATGATTCCATATGGATTATTGTGGATAGACTGATAAAATCAGCCCATTTCCTTCTAGTTAGGACTACATATTCAGCTGAGGACTATGCGAAGTTGTATATCAAGGAAATAGTAAGACTTTACGGGGTCCCCACATCTATTATATCAGACAGAGGATCTCAGTTTACCGCTAACTTCTGGAAATCATTCCAAGAAGGATTGGGGACATAGGTAAATCTTAGCACAACATTTCACCCTCAGAATGATGGGCAGATTGAACGTACTATTCAAACACTAGAGGATATGTTGCGGGCCTATATTATTGACTTTAGAGGCAGTTGGGATGATCATTTACCACTTATCGAGTTTGCCTATAATAATAACTATCGTTTTAGCATCCAAATGGAATAGTATGAGGTTTTGTATGGAAGGAAGTGTAGATCACCTATTGGTTGGTTTGATATTGGTGAAATACGACTAATAGGACCAGATATGGTTCAACAAGTGGTGGATAAAATGAATCTCATTCAAGAGAGGTTATTAATAGCCTAGAGTCCATAGAAATCATATGCAGATAATCGACGTCAACCTATAGAGTTTCAGGTAGATGATTGGGTGTTCTTGAAGGTGTCACCCATGAAGGGGGTAATAAGATTTGGCAAGAAAGGGAAGCTTAGCCCGAGATATATTAGTCCATATCAGGTCATTTGTAAAATAGGCAAAGTTGCCTACGAATTGGACCTACTATCGGATTTGGAAGAACTAAACCCAGTCTTTCATGTGTCGATGTTTCACAAATGTACTGGTGATCCTTCTAGAGTATTCCCCATGGATGATGTCCAAGTGACAGAGGAACTCACGTATGAGGAACACCCTATAGCCATACTTGATCGCTAAGTTAGAAGGTTACATACCAAGGACGTGGCCTCCGTCAAAGTATTGTGGCAAAATAAGAATAGAGAAGAGATGACCTAAGAAGCCGAGAAAGAGATGAAGAATAAATATCCGTACTTGTTCCCTATACCCATAGGTAATCTAAACTCCTAAATTGATTAGTTAATAAGAGGCTTATATATGGTACCTATGACAGAGATTTCCCGAGATCCTTTTAAGACCTTATGAGGCTAGTTAACATTCAAGGACGAATGTTCTAAAGAGGGGAAGGATGTTATACCCCTCACTTTTGTACATTGGAACTTTTTTTTCCTTTTCTGAAAGGTTTCCATGTGATCCATGTTATCCCTAAAGTTCTGTGTGAGTAGTGATGGATTGAAATAGGTTTAGAGGGATGTGAAAGGAGTTGGAGGCTAAATAATGAGCCGTTGTAATTGACCTACTTGTGTAAGATACCAACTTGGATGTCTTACATAATTAATCTACTTGAGTACATGTCGAGCTTAGGTAGCAAGAATTACATAGGTTCTTAAAGTGAGATGAGTTTATGAAGCCACAAAAAGGACTAAGGAGGTGATACACCTACTAGGCTGGACCCCACCACGCTACGTGGCAGCACCTGGGTGGGTGCATAGGGTGAGTTGGATGCCTAGGAGATGGACACATGTCACCCTTAGGGGCAAACATGTGTCACTCTCAAAGGAATGGTATATATAGCTAACTAGTGGCTAAGACTTCATTTCTCATCTTCTACACTTAGAAAATTTGGAGAAAAATAGAGAGAAAGAAAGAGAGAGAGCTACGGCAAGAGGAACAACAGGGTAAGGACTCAAATTTTGATCCGTAAATTAATTATCTAAGGTATTCTTTGATTAAGTGAATGTGTTTAACAACATAAACTAATTGTTGGGGCAGCAAAGAGGTACAATGCGAAGCCATCAACTTTCAGCCGAGTTAAGAAGATAAGTTACTAAGATAGGGTTTCTTCCTTTCAAATTGGAGTTAATGATGTGAAATACAAAGGTAATCTAACCTCCTAACTAATTTAGAGACGGAGAGTATATAGAAACCCCGAAATCCTCATAAAACCCTATAAGCCGAATTAACATTCGAGGACAAATGTTCAAAAGGGGGGAAGGATGTTACACCCGACACTTTTGAACCTTGAGACGTGTTCCTAACCTTCTTGAATATTTCCATGAGACCCCTAATGTCCATACACGTCAAACAACTCTAAGGAAAGAAGAATGCGACACCCCACAGTAGAGAAGGTTGGAAATAGAGTCATAAGAATCCGGAAAGAGTTGGAGGCCAAGAAATGAGTCGTAGGATGTGATTCACCTACGTAAGCTAATAAATTAGTAGTCTTATACACTTGAGCTACTTAAGGACATATCAATCTTACATAGTACAGATTACATAGGTTCGTGAGATAAGACGAGATTACAAACCCACGAGGAAGGGAAAAAGATGACATGTGGCAGCCAATGAAGGAGTAACACATGGTAGCACCTCAAGCAAGCAGGTGACCCACCTACTTGGGTTCAAATAGGTGACCCACCTTCTTGGGAGGAGGTGGACCCCACTGCCACATGGCAGCCTTGGAGGCTATGTGGATTCGTGGCCCAATAAGGGCTTGACATGTATTACCCTTAGGGACTGACACGTGTCACCTCCTAAAGGAGTGTATATACACAACTAAGTATGAGTAAACTTCAGATTACACCTCAAATATTCATTGTCATCACTTGGAAAAGGAAAAGAGATCCTAAAGACTAAGAGAGAGCACCTACGGCCAAGGCCAAGAATTCAAGGTGAGTTCTGATTTTTCTTCATTAATTAATTATATACGGTGTTCCTCAATCACATATAGATGTGTATATGTATCTTACTATGCCTATGGAACCATATCTTCAGCTTTACACATAGAAACTTGGAAGAAAGTCGAAAGAAAAGCTTGAGAGAACAAGCTAGAGGGGCTACGGGTTTGGAGCAACAAAAAGGTAAGGCCCGATTTCACTCTATGAATTAATTATTTGGGATATTCCATGGTTATATGATGGTGTTTGATAACATAAAACTCCAATTGGGGGAAGCAAGGAAGTGATACAAACAGTCCGCGCAATTTCAGCATATTTGGAGAAGTTCTGAGTCATAATTTGGCAGTTTTGGCCAATTTCGGGTAAGGTAAGGTTTCTCCTTTAAATTTGGACTTTATGGTATTGTTATAGAGTGTGTTACACTCCCTATAGGTGGATATAAATGTGAAAATATCATATAAACACTTGACTATCGAAACAAACTAAATTGGAGTCGCTATAGTTAAATTATAGTCGAAGCAAGGTGTTGTGCTTGTAGTGTGCTGCTGCAGGTGTGTGGTAGTGTGTTGCAGGGCCGAAAAGTGTTCTAAAATAGGTCTGGGAGATTCTGTTGGCATCCACACGACCCCTCTTTTTGTATAATTAAAGGCTTTGCAAAATAAAAATTAGAAACCCTATTTTGGTGTCGTAATTTTTAGCAAGTTGTTTGGAGATTATGTTGTGTAATGTTGCCATATTTTATTTTTATATGAGCTGCAGGTTGTTGTTGTTGGTTGGCTGTAGTGGTTAGGTATCTAATTGGGAATTCAAATAGGGCATGTTATAGGGGAGGTGCTTCCCAATGTTCGTTAACGCCTTAACTAATTAAAGACCTAGTCGAGGAGATGAACAAGAACATAGGTTCCATGAATACTAAGGTGCAACTGAAGGCACTGAAAAGTTTAAGGTTGTTGATACTCACATTACTTCCATGTTAAATAGGTTTGGAGGACGACGACGTGAACGTGATTAAGAGAAGTCCATACGAGGTATGTGAAGCTTTCTCTTGGCATGGTTTTGGAATAAATATGTAAAGCTATCTTTCTTCCCTTTTGGCATGTCTTAGCCGTAAGTAAATTATATGTGAAATGAGGGGATAATTCCATTCTAAGAACTCCAAGTACACCTCAAAATCCCTGTCCACTGCTTAGTATTGGAACTCCTGCAAGAATAGAGTATTGCCTGTTAAGGCTTCTACATGTTAAAAAGTTGTGTGTGGAAAGCTACCTCTCTTTTCTCTTGATAAGTACTTGGTACGAAAATGAGATTATGATACCATAGTGGTTCACCAATCCCCAGGATGGGCCGGGTATGAAATATGTACATGATGACCACACGAAGGGAAGTACAGACTATATAGAGCTTACTCTCTTTCTTTTTCTGGCATGTCTTAGTTGTAAGTTAAATATGATATGAGTTCCGGGGTAACCCCATTCTTAATCATATCTTATTTACTTCTGAATATTGAACTCTTATAGTAGTTGAACTATTTTCCCGGGAACTTCTATATGTTAAAGAGGTAACCAATGTACAGGCTCCAAGTCTTAAAGACTATATGATAACAAGTGTTTCTGATTCTATAAACGACTTGGCCTTACCTTGGTACATGTATAGGGTCCCCGAGATTACAATTGACATAGCCCATAATGGCATTTAGAGGACACTCGAGATGATTACACCGCTACTCGGATCCTCAGATGAAAGTTTAATCTTCTTATACGGTCAAGTATTTGGTGATGTTTTAAATTGCATATGGTTACTCACTACTCTATTCGTGCATATTGTAACCCTTCTATCACTGAGTCCCAGGCCAGGGTATGTTCTTGTGCACAATTCACTGCATTATTCACGGAGTCCCTCACTAGAGGTCCAGGGTAGTAATAAGGTGGTGATGGCACTGGGTCTATGATGGTTTTACAGATATATTCACCGGATCCCTGATAGGGCCGGCTATATGGTATAATTTGAGCATGCATACTTTTTATGATTCATAGGGTACAAGTATAGATTTCTAATTTGATATTTTATCCCCATTTCTCTATCTCATATATGCTTCCAGTTGTATTATGTTATGTTTTACATACTCTGTACATAAGTCGTACTGACTCCCTTTCTTTAGGAGGCTGCGTTTCATGCCCGCAAGTACAGATATAGGTTTTGGGAGTCCGTCAGTTTAGTATTCTATTCAGTTCAGCTAGAAGAGGCTTTATTGTATCAGAGCCTAGTTTTTGATACTGGCCACTGATGTATATAATTGTTTTTGTTATTCAGGGGTACGGCGGTGGCCCTGTCTCGCCATTTGTTGTCGTAATATTTTAGAGGTCTGCAGACATATATATCTGGGTTGTGTATGTCAGTTTGGTTTAGCTGGATATACATGATGTATGGTATATGTTATTATATTATGGCAGTTTTGTTAGTTTGCGTACCTTTTTAGGTCATGATGCAAATGAAGGAGGCTACAGATATATATGAAATGCTATGACCCATGGTGTCATGAACCAACCTCGTAGGCCGTGACTGGGTTCCGACCTGGACCCCCCATATATATATATCTATTAGCAGTGGTCACATAGAACTGTAAATAAAACAATATCATGTAATTGAGCACCATTGGGCGATAACATTTTCATAAACCTGTAGCCCTTTTTGTTTGTATCACAATATGATAGGGCACGCAAGCCGACAAGGCTGCCATAACATAATAACATATATCATATATCATGTAGACCCAGTTGAATCAAACTAACATACACAACCCACATATACATGTCTGCAGACCTCTAAAAATATAAATGACAATATATGGCGGGACAGGACCCCCGTCGTACCCCCAAATGGACAAAACAACTCTATACATCAATGGACAGTATCAAAAACTAGGCCCCGATACAATGGAGCCTCTTCCAGCTGAGCTGCATGGAATCCTAAGCCGACAGACTCCCAAAACCTGTATCTGTACCTGCGAGCATGAACACAGCCCCTCGAGAAAGGGGGTCAGTACAACATATGTACTGAATATGTAAAACATAACATAATACACTGGAGGTATATTCGAAATAGAGAAGCAGGGGAATAAATTATCAAATCAAAGATATGTACTTGTACTCTGTGAATCACAAAAAATACATGCTTAATTTATACAATATAGCAGGCCCTTTTAGGGGTCCGGTGAATCACATATGTAGGACCATCATAGGCCCGGCGCCATCACCACCTTATTACAACACATCATCATATATATACATACGTACCCGGGCCTCTTGGGAAGGGCTCAGTGAGTGATGCGGTGAATTATGCACGATAATGTACCTGGCCTGGGACTCGGTGAAAGAAGGGTTACAGTATACACGAGTAGAGTAGTGAGTAACTATATGCAATTTAAATCATTATCAGAGACTCGATGAAATAAGAAAGTTAAGCTTTTGTTTGAGGACCTGAGTAATGGTGTAGTCATCTCGAGTATCCTCTAAATGCCTTTATGGGTTGTCTCAAAAGTAATCTCGGGGACCCTAGACATGTATTAACATAGGGCTAAATCATTTATGAAATCAAAAACACTCAATCTCGTATAGTCTTTAAGACTTGGAGCCTGTACATTTGGTACCTCTTTAACATATAAAAGTTTCCAGGGAAATGGTTCAACTACTGTAGGAGTTCAATATTTAGAAGTAAATAAGAGATGTTTAAGAATGGAGTTACCCCGAAAATCATATCATATTCAACTTACAACTAAGACAAAGACATGCCCAAAAGAAGAAGGAGAATAAGCTTTATATAGTCTGTACTTTCCTTCAGGTGATCTGCATATACATATTTCGTACCCGGCCCATTATAAGGCTCGGTGAACCACTATGGCATCATAATCTCATTTTCGTACCAAATACATATCAAGGGAAATGAGAGATAGTTGTACGTACTTATACCAAAACATGCCAAGAGAAAGCTTTACATACATATACCAAAAACATACCAAGAGAAGCTTCACATACCTCTTATGGACTCCCCTTAATTGTGTTCACATCATTGTCCTCGAAACTTATTTAACATGGAAGTAATTCAAGTGTTAACAACCTTAAACTTTTCAGCAACTTAGACTACCCATGAGTATTCATAGCATTTATCCCTTCACTCGCCTTCTCGACTAGTTCCTTAGGGTTGGCTACCGAATAATGTTGTTATCCCCTCATATAATGGCTCTAGTAGTCGTTCTGTGCTTTGTCTAACATGATCTGGTATAATTCCGAAGGAATTTTGGCATATAAGCTCGTCATCCTGTAGTAACCAGTTAGTTCTGCCAGTTTTACTTAGACCCTTTCACAATTTCCCTTACCCCCGCTTGTATCCTCTAGACACATTATCTTGTGTCATTCCTTACCTTTACAAGAATATGAGTGTCACGACCCAACCCAATAGGCCATGACTAGGGTCCGCCCTGGACCCCCCGTATAACTACCTATCAGTTGTAGTCATATTGAACTATGAACAAGGTGATACTACTCACAAAATAAAAAAACCCAATGAGTTCAAACTTTTTTGTGTACGTATGGCCTCTTTCACTCGTCTCACAACACATAAAGACATGCAAACCGACAAGGCTGCTGTAACATAAAATACTTACAAAATGCCGTATAGGCACAATCGAAACGAACTCACAAACATCCCACATCCATATATCTACAGACCTCTAGGAATCGTAACAGCAAAATATGGCGGGACAAGGCCCCCGCCGTACCCCTGAATGTACAAATATATACATTAAGTGACCAGCATCAAAATTTAGGCTCTAGAATAGTGAATCATTTCCGACACAGCTGAGAGGAACTCCTACACTGATGGATCTCCAGAATAAGCATCTGTACCTGCGGGCATGAAATGCAGCCCCTCGAGAAAAGGGGGGTTAGTACGATATATGTACTGAGTATGTAAAGCACAACACATCGTAACTGAGACCATAACTGAAATTGGGATGCAGGGGACAAGTATAACAACTTAACGAATTACTGTACCTGCACCTTAGGACATGTCATAACATATAACATATATCACACCTCACGTATGGCATCATCTTCTCGTACGTGGAACTATACACATCCAGCCCAGGACGCGGTGAAAGAAGTAGTAAAGCTGCGCCCGACATAATATCCGACCCATCGTGGGATGCAAAGAAAGAAGGGTTACAACATGCACGAGTAGAATAATGCGAAACTATATGCAACTAAGTCACCCTCTGAGACTCAATGAAATACTCAAGTGAATCGTCACCTGAAGACCAGAAAGATGCTCATCCGAAGTACCCTTTAGATGTCATTAGGGGTTACATCAATTGGGGCATCAGGAATCACAGACATGCATCAAGACAATTCTACATAACTTATGCAATCAGAACATGGTTTATGCAATCAAAGACACGCTTATGCAATCAGAGTCATAGTTATCTAGTCAAAGACTCAACTTATGCAATCAGACGCATTTACCATTTCAGAGCCTTTAAAAAGAGAGGAGATGGTACCTCCACTTACTATTCATTATATAGCAGGCTTGAGAATAGTAGTTTGACTACTTTCAAACTCTTAATGTTCAGGAGTGATTATAAGTCACGAGTTACACTCAGAGCTTGTAAATGGAATTACTTCTAAACCTATATCATATACCATTTCACTTAAAATCAAGCCATTCCAAAGGAAAGGAGAAATGGGCCTTACATGTACTAATTTTCATTACATAGAAGACTTAAAGGCAATAACTCAGCTATTGCAGAAGTTCTAATATCCAGAAGTAAACGAAAGTCTCGACTCATACTTAGGGCTTTACGAATGGATTGAATCCCAAATATCATATACATATCATTTATAGCCTATATCTAAGACATGCCAAAAGAAAAGAAGAATAGCTCTACATATCTATTCCAAAAACACGCCAAAGGAAAGCTTCACATACCTCGTATGGACTTCTCTTAATCACGTCCACATCATTGTCCTCGAAACCTATTTAACATGGAAGTAATGTAAGTATTAATAAAATTGGACTTTTCAGCAACTTAGACTACCCACGAGTATTCATAACATTCATCCCTTCGCTCGCCTTCTCGACTAGTTCCTTAACTAGTTAAGATGTTAACGAAAATCGAACAGCACCTCCCCTATAATGTGCCCTATCCGAATTCCCAACTATGTACTTAGCACCTGAATCCAACCAACAATGCAACCATCAGACCATACATATACATATTACGACAAAATTACTCAATATAAACCCCCAACAATTCACTTGAAACTAAGATACCAAAACTAGAGTTTTTAATCTTTCTTTCACGAATTCTTTAATTGCAAAAGCAGAGGGTCATGTGGCTGAAACCAGCATCTCCCCCACCTCATTTAGAGAACTTTTATACCCTTCAACACGCCACAACATAACCAGCAGCAGCCCCTACGCGTACAACACCTTATTTCGACAACAACTTAACTATAGCTATTCCAAATTCATTTATTTCGAACGCCGAACTTTTCAAACCTTTTACCCAACTTCCAGCAGATCCTAAGGTGTTTAATACCCCATAATTTAACATCATAAACTTCAAATTAGAGGGGAAGAACTTACCTTTCCCGAAATTGGCTAGAACTCGCCGAAATCACGCCTCGGAATTGTTTTAGTGTGCTGAATCATCGTGGCAGCTTGCTGTCCATTTTTTGGCTGCACCGAACTCTAATTTTAAACTACTAATACTTCCATATCATCGTAGTGTACGCTATATAATTAATTTACTGAACAAAAATGAGACTTACCTATTTTTTTCTCCCAAAGCCATCACAATTTCCTCTCTACTTTTAGGGCTGCTCACGTTGCTTTGGCTGGAAATTGTGAATGAAAGCTGAAGTTTAGGATACATATCCATACATATATGTGGCCCTAGGGTGTGACACGTGTCATCCCCAAGAGGGGACACATTTCCATCCCCTATTGGGCCACCGCATCTACATGCTGAAGGAGGGACTGCCACGTGGCAGTGGGGCCCACCCCCAAGCCCCGAAGGCACTTTAGAGGGGTTTAGGAGCATTTTATTGGCAATGAAATAGGAATTAGGAAATTTTGGGTTGCCAAAGTCACATTTTGGACAAATCTGTGGGCTAATACACATGAAAATCTGGCAAAATCTGTTTGGCTTATTTTATCTAAAACAACTTATAAGCCCCCAAAAAATAAATTGGGCTATCCCAACTTATTTTTGTTAGCTTATAAGCTAAAAGCAGCTTATAAGATATTTTACACAAGTTAACCCAAATAGACACCAAGAAACTCCAACTATATAGGACTCAAGAGGTACAATAAGCTCTTCATCATTTTCATAAGGTCAAAATGGATCTTTATTGAACAAGTTTGGAAAGTGATAATTTGACACTAGAATATATTGAATCAGAGTTATTTGGAGACATAAGAGCCTCACTTTGTTACCTTCCAATTTATATGACCTAGGTGTCCTACGACCCGTTACTTGGCCTCCAACTCCTTCTGACTTCTCTTGGCCCTATTTCCAACCTTCCCTACCATAGGGTGTCACATTCTCCCTTCTTAGAGTCGTTCAATAGGGTCGTAACTTAAGTAGATCACATACTATATTCTAAGTAACTTAAGGAACCTTCCGAGTTCAAAGATGTGGGGTGTAACAATGAGAGGGTACAAGAAGTATCCTAGCGTTACCTCGCTAGTCCTCATATTTTACCCTGCCTTTTTCTCCCTTATCCTACACTCGATGTCAGGGTAGATCTTTGGTCCACTCGTGGCCATGTCTTACTTCACCCGTAGCACTAATTCCATCTCGGTAATTTGGCTTAACCTATCTTTGTATCTCTCGATAGTTAATTGCAACTTGGGCTCCCTTTCCTAGGACAATAGCTGTGGGGACTCCATAAAGTCCTACCACTTTTTTACTCTACAATTTTACACCTTCTCGGCGGAGTAGGTGACCTTTGATTGAAGGAGCAGGGACTAATATCGTTAATCCACAAGTAACATTCCCTCCAGATTCATCTGGCGGTAGAGTGCGAAATGAGTCTTGTAGTCCTGGTCATATTATGGAATTTTTGACCTTGGGTATTGCTTCCTATCATTCGTAAATTACATCAGCTGGTACCCTTATCTTTTGGGTTTTGCTTTTTCGCCCTCAGAGTTGGCTGCCAAGTGGTGTCGAAATTCCCTCACCCACTGGCCCATATAGTCATTCTGTGGTTTTCCTCTCATTAACTGGTTCTATGTTGAAGAGCTGTGGCATTTGAGTGCATCATCAGTTAGCATTTAGCTAATACTTCTTATCTTGCTTAAATCCTTTTTACAATACCCTCAACGTAACGTATAGTATTCTAGGAACATAATCTCATGTCGTTCCTCCGTCGCTAGTTCCTATTCTTCTATATCGCGTGATCATACCAGCACTAACTCATTAAGTTCCATCAGAATTTCGAAGTTAAGTGTGATGGGGCGAGAGTAATACTGGGATGGGTGACCTCATTGGGAAGTCTTCGTGTTGCGTTTCACTATAATCTTTGCCATAATGTGTGGGTCACTCAACTTATCTCCACATTTACCTCAGCGTTGTCTCGCAAGTCTTTATGTTTTTCCCTATCCTTTCATCTATTATCTTGCATCCAGTATCGGTGTAGACCTTTAGCTCCACTATCCTCTATTTACTTTGTATTCTCCTCATTTTCTACCACAGGAGGCTTTCTTGTTACACCCCACCCTTTTTAAACTCGGAATGTCTCATAAGTTCCTTAGACATTATTATGTGAGCCAGATACGCTACGACACTATCAAACGACTCTAAGGAAGGGAGAATGTGATACCCCATAGTAGAGAAAGTTGGAGATAAATTCGTAAGAATTCGGAAGGAATTGGAGGCCAAGTAATGAGTTGTAGGACTCGATTTACCTACGTAATCTACTAACTTGGAGGTCTTACATACTTAAGCTATTGGAGTACGTACCAATCTTGTGTAGCATGGGTTACATAGGCTCTTAAAATAAGACAAGATTACGAATCTACAAGAGGGAGCAAAAACTAGTTTCCAAACTTACGAAAGTGAAGCAAGCAGGTGACAAGCAAGCACCTCAAGCAAGCAGGTGACAAGCAAGCACCTCAAGCAATCAGGTGACTCACCTTCCTGCTTGGGGGGGTGGACCCCGCTGCCACATGGCAGCATATGATTGCCGCATGGGCTGCCATGTGTCACCCTAGGGGATGCCACGTGTCACCCTAGGGGATGCCACGTGTCACCCTAGGGGATGCCACGTGTCACCCTAGGGGTATGCCACGTGGCACCTTCTAAAGGGGTATACATGTATATATTATGATGACTAATAAATCAGTCCTCATCCAAAATTTCAGCAACATAAGAGGGGAAAAAGGTGAGGAGAAGAAGGGAGCAGCCATGAGCTTGCTTGGAGAAAATTAAGGTAAGTTTCCAAGTTTTTCTCCGTGAATTAATTATCTACGGTGATCCATAAGCACGTGGATATGTATATATATATTTTACGATGTTTACGGAACCAAAAATTTAGCATTACAATTGGAAACTTAGAAGAAAGAAGAAGAGAAAAACGTTGGAGACAAGAGAGAGGGGCTACGGGTTAGGCCTATTCGAGGTAAGTCTCTGAGTTTCGTTCCGTGAATTAATTAATTATGGTATCCCGTGGTTATATAACGATGTTTAATAACGATAAAATCCAATTTGGGGCAGCAAGTAAGTCATACAAACAGCCCGCTCAATTTCAGCGCG
The DNA here is from genome assembly GCF_947179165.1 of Solanum dulcamara. Classification (NCBI taxonomy): domain Eukaryota; kingdom Viridiplantae; phylum Streptophyta; class Magnoliopsida; order Solanales; family Solanaceae; genus Solanum; species Solanum dulcamara. Next base: position 24,866,485 of record NC_077244.1, read on the forward strand.
TTTGAAGAAGTTCCGAGTTGATAATTTTGGCCAATTTTGGGTAAGGTAAGGTTTCTCCTTTTAATTTGGACTATATGGTGTTGTTTTGTAGTGTGTTACACGCCATATAGGTGTCTGGAAATGTGAAAATGGAATAGAAACACTTGACATTCGGAATAAACTAAATTAGAGTCGCTATAGTTAAATTGTCGTCGAAATAAAGTATTGCTCTTGTGAGGTGCTGCTGAAGGGGGGTGGATTGTTGTTGCAGGGTCTAAATATGTTTTAAATGAGGTGGGGTATATGATGTTTTCAGCCACACGACCCCCGCTTCGTACGGTTAAAGGTTTTGCAAAATGGAAACTAGAAACCCTATTTTGATATTGTATTTTTGAGCGAGTCGTTTGGAGTTTATGTTGTATATTGTTGGTGTGAATTGCGTAAACATATCTTGCAGGTTGTTGTTGTTGGTTGGCTGTAGTATTTAGGTATCTAATTGGAAATTTGGATAGGGCACATTATAGGGGAGGTGCTGCCCAATTTTCGTTAACACCTTAACTAGTTAAGGAACTAGTCGAGAAGGTGAGCGAAGGGATGAAGACTATGAATACTCGTGGGTAGTCTAAGTTGCTGAAAGTCTAAGGTTGTTAACACTTGCATTACTTCCATGTTAAATAGGTTTCGATTACAATGACGTGAACACGATTAAGTGGAGTCCATAAGAGGTATGTGAAGTCTATCCCTTCTCTTCTTTTGGCATGTCGTAAAGGTAAGTAAACAGTGATATAACGTCTAAAGTAATTCCATTCTTGAATGCTCCTTATTCAGTTCTGAATGTTAAAGCTTACATGATAGTTAAGCTAATTTCTTTGAGTCTTTTATACACTGAAGACGTAATGAATATACAGACTCCTAGTCATAACACTATTCGAAGACAAATACTCTGGAATTCTTAAGTGAATAGTCTTACTTTGGTATATGTCTAGGAACCTCGAGATGTAATTAATGTAGCCCCTAATGGCATTTAGAGGGAAGCTAGAATGACTATACTGTTACTCAAATTCTTAGACAATAACTTAGTCCTCTTATATAGTTGAGTCTCAGATAATGATTTAAACTGTGTTTTGTTTCTCACTACTCTATTCGTGTATACTGTAACACTCCTTCTCCGAGTCTTGGGCCGGTTAACAGATTCGTGCAATTCACTACATTGTTCACTGAGTCCCTTGCTAGAGGTACGGCATCCGTATGTATATATATGATGATGATGTGTTGTAATAAGGTGACGATGGCACGGGGCCTGATACTGATACTATGATGATATGTGGTGATAAGGTGACGATAGCACGGGGCCTGATACTGATACTATGATTATGTGTGGTGATAAGGTGACGATGGCACGGGGCCTCATACTGATACTACAAATTTGACTCACCGGATCCTTGATAGGGCCCGTCTATATTGAAAATTTGAGCATGCATGATTTTACTTTTCTAAGTACCGGTTTTTGATTTGACATTTTATCCCCTGCTTCTCTACTTCAAATATGCTTCCAGTTATATCATGTTATATTTTACATACTCAGTACATATGTCGTACTGACCCCCTTTTTTTGGGGGGGGGGCTGCGTTTCATTCCTGCAGGTACAAGTATAGGTTTTGGGAGTCCGTCAGCTTAGGATTCCATTCGGCTCAGTTGGAAGAGGATCCATTGTATCGAAGCCTTGTTATTTATACGGACCATAGATGTGTAAAATTATTGTGTCTATGCAAGGGTACGGTGGGGGCCCTGTCCCGCCATATGTTGTCGTTAATATTTTTAGAGGTCTGCAGATATGTATATGTGGGTTGTGTATGTCAGTTTATTCAGCTAGGTCTACCTGATATATGATATATGTGATTATGTTATGGCTGTCTTGTCGGCTTGCATGCCTTGTCATGTTGTGATACAAATGAAAAGGGCTATAGGTTTATGAAAATATTATTGCCCAGTGGGGCTCTGTTACATGATATTGTCTTATTTATGATTCAATGTGACCACAACTAATAGATATGTGTACGGTGGGGTCCAGGTTGGACCCTAATCGCGGCCTACGAGGTTGGGTAGTGACAGAAGTGGTATCAGAGTAGTTCGTCTTTGGATTGTCTGCAAACTGTGTCTAGTAGAGTCTTGATTATCGATGTGTTGTGCCCCACATCCATAAACAAGAAGCTACAGGATATTTAGGATGTTACCTTTCTTATACATCTGAGATCGTGCTATAGATCCGAGTCATAGGAAAATTCCTTATACTAACCTTGGATCTTAACAGAAGGACGACACCAACAGAAGAAAGTAATTGACGACATGGAAAGTTATGAAGCATGCAGGTAAGTAAAGTAAAGCCACGGAAGATATCCGTCGAGTAAGGTATTGAAGTTCTATTGAAATGTAAAGTTGAAACTTAAAAGGAAAGCAGACAGGAAGTGCAACAGATGCAGTTTGAAGTTGGACATATGAGGTAAGTCCAGTATTTTTATATTATTGTTGACATTGAAAGCCCTGTGTGGCTACGATATGAGATGATATTGAAAGCCCTGTGTGGCGGCGATATGATATAAAATATATATATATGTGTGTGTGTATGTTGGCCCTGTAAGGCATTGTTGATATTTTCTGCGTACAGGTTTTAGGATAGTAAGAAGTGTAGAGGAAACTCTGCCGAAATCTTTCCAATACAAGAAGAAGGGAATAAAACATAGCTTATAACATGTCTTGGAAATTAATACCAAGTACCCCTACTATGTTTAACTAAAGCTATAAAAGGTACCCTTTAGGTCGTCAATAAGGGACACCCTTTTTACTTGGGGAAGTTTATTTCGGAAAAACAAAAGTCTGTCCGAGTAGTACAGTTCAGACCGCAGTATTTCCAGCTATAATTGTGCTGTAAGAACAAAAAAAAGAGAAGCTCAGGTGGAAGGGTAAGATGTCCGGTAATTGAGCTTCACTCTTTTTGAAAGTACCAAGCCCCAACTCCTATTGTAAATTAGATGAGTTGTTCATAACTTGCGTATAAACTCGGAAAGGGACCAGGTAGGTCAAGTATTAACAAAAGTACTGTGATGTTTAAGAGATTCTGTTTTCTTCCAACAATGGTTGGAAAATGGTTTACGATAATAATTTATAGTTCTCTACTGACTAATTGGGAAAAGAACCTCTAATAGAAGCACCTTAAAGAAATGTCAGAAACTGAATATAAGTATGAACTACAAGGGGGATATGTAAGTATGAATTGAACAGTGTGATACAATTATAGAGGGATAAAGTAGGACCACTAGTAAGGCACACCTGGTATACGGGGATTAAGTTAAAAGCCTATGTTGAGTACACAGTAAGGGCAAGTGGCATAAGGTATAAAGGAATGACGCGTGTGCACAACGTCGCCCCGAGAATAGTGGAACCTATCAAGGACAAGGATAATTTAGGAAATAGATGGTGCAACCCACCTTCACTCCAAGAAACAAAGGATATAGGTTGGGATAAAGCTACTACTTCAAGAAAACCTTAAATAGTTATCGTCGAAATACTAGCACTGTCTAATTGGAATTGGAACAACTGCAGGTGCGAAGTAATTCTTGGAAAAGGAAAAGTAGAAGGTGGCCTTGGATGAGTTGTTCCTTGGGTCACATTATTCAAGTACCGATTAGTAGACAAGACATCACATTAAATATGGAAAGGTTCTCATCGCTTCGTAATTTAGCCAAGGCTCCGTACGCGGATAGTCCGATTATAAAATATGAAGATAGACGGAGACATGATGCAGTACCAAGTAGATTGGAGGAAGAGATTGGGCAAAATTGAGACTGGACAAAGAGACATAGAGCAAGGTACAAGCAGATGAAAGTACGAGTACCCTCTAAAAGGGGGAAGTTAATGAGGAAATGGCAAAGGTAGGAGGAGGCAATTGATATAGCAATCTATGTGAGATAGGCGTCTAAACTTCAATAAGATATCTTGCTGAATCAAGTTAGAAAGGTCCGGAAGCTACCAATAATTGGATGGAAGTCAGAATGCTACATAAGGCAGCATTAAGAAGTTTGTGACGAGACCCTAAACAACATAACACTAGAAGGCAGCTGCGTATAAAAACAAAAGAGTGTAACCATGAAAGGATATCAACCAACTTAAGAGACATTACGAAGGATAATGATAGCATGCTAGACCAAAAGCCAAAACGTTGGTTATAGAGTTAGTGGCAAATGATGTTGCGATAGATAAATAACCAAAGAAAAAGGAATAGAAAGCCTCCTGTGGTAGAAAATAAAGAGAACACAAAGTGAATAGAGGATAGTGGAGCTAAAGGTCTACGCCGATACTGGATGGAAGATAACAGACGAAAGGACAGGGCAAAACATAAAGACTCGCGAGACAACGCTGAGGTACATCTGGAGCTAAGTTGAGTGCCCCGCACATTATGGTAGGGATTACAATGAAACACGACATGAAGACTTCCCAGGGAGGTCACCCATCCCAATATTACTCTCACCCCAACACGCTTAACTTCGGAATTCTGATGGAACGTAATCCGTTAGTGTTGGTATGGTCACGCGAGATGGAAGAATCTGAAATAGCGACAGAGGAACGACATGGGATTATGTACCTAGGATACTATAAGTTAGGTTGAGGGAATTGTAAGAAGGGCTTAAGGGAAACCAGCAAGATTAGCTAAATTCCGAACTAATGGCGCGCTTGAGCGCCATAGTTTCTCAACATGGTACCTGTTAATGTCATTTACAAAAGACAGGAAGTAATACATGAGTTTGAAAATTTCACAATATGACCAGGACTACAAAACTCATTTCACACTCCATCGACAGATGACTCTAAAGGGAATGTTACCCGTTGATTAACGATATTAGCCCCTGCTCCTTCGATCAAAGGCTACCTACTCAGCCAAGGAGGTGTAAAATTGTAGGGTAGAGAAATGGTAGGACCCTACGGAGTCCCCATAGCTATTATCCCAAGCAAAGAAGCCCAAGTTAAAATTAACTACCGAGAGATGCAAAGATAGGTTAAGCCAAACTATCAAGATGGAATTGGTATTATGGGTGACATAATACATGGCCACGATTGGGCCAAAGATCTCCCCCGACATCGAATGTAGGGTAGAGGAGAAAAAGGCAAGGTAAAACATGAGGACTAGCGAATTAACGCTAAGATACTTCTTGTACCCTCTCGTCATTTTGTAAGGAAGAAAATGACATAGGATAATGTGTCTAGAGGATTACAAGTGAGGGTAAGTAAAGTGGTGAAAGAGCTTAAACGAAACTGGCCGAACTAGCCGGTTACTACAGGATGGCAAGTATATATGCCAAAATTCTGTTGGAATTATACAAGATCATGTTAGACAAAGCACAGAATGACTATAAGAGCTATTAAATGAGGGGACTGCAGCATTATTCGGTAGCCAACCCTAAGGAGTGGGAAGAAAGAGGAAAAGAAAGACCCAAAAGATAGAATGCCAATTACAGTTCTAAAAAGAGTCGAGAAGGACTATACGAGGCTAACGAATCATCCCATTTGCTTTCAAGCAAGAGCACCTATGCAGCTGAAACTAGGTGGAATTATAGAACATGAAGGTAATAAGGTTCCGTGAGGTTTCCCCTGCTAACATCTCAGATAGAGGGACTTCAATTATGATTAACGTCTAGAAATCAGTCCAAGAAAAGCTCGAGAGAACGGATAGGTCTTCGTACCGCATTTTTCCTTGAGCTGCTGAATCTATTGATCATATTTTTATATGGTTAGGTTTAAGAGTAACTGAGACAATCGTCCACCACTTATTGAGTTTAACTACTATAATGGCTACCACTCTGGTATCCCAATGACTCCGTACAAGACTGGTAGAGTAGGACATGTAAGTCCCCTATTGGATGGGAAGATGTCAGAAAGATTAAGCTAAAAAGGCCCCAACATGATTAAGCAAACTATTGACTAAAAGCCCAGAGTTAGCAGGAATGATATACAGATAATCGACATCGACATACAGAGTTTAAACTGATGATTGGATATTCATAGCAGACTCGGAATGTCTCATAAGTTCCTTGGACATTATCATGTGAGCCTGATACGCTACGACACTATCAAACGATTCTAAGAAAGGGAGAATGTGATACCCCATAGTAGAGAAGGTTAGAGATGAAGTCATAAGAATTCGGAAGGAATTGGAGGCCAAGTAATGAGTCGTAGGACTCGATTTACCTACGTAAGCTATAAACTTGGAGGTCTAACATACTTAAGCTATTGGAGTACGTACCAAGATTGTGTAGCATGGGTTACATAGGCTCTTAGAATAAGACGAGATTACGAACCTACGAGAGGGAGCAAAAACTAGTTTCCGAACTTACGAAAGTGAAGCAAGCAGGTGAAAAGCAAGCACCTCAAGAAAGCAGGTGACAAGCAAGCACCTCAAGCAAGCAGGTGACTCACCTTCCTGCTTGGGGGTGGACCCCACAGACACATGGCAGTATATGATTGGCCGCATGGGCTGCCACGTGTCACACTAGGGGGGCCGCCTCGTGTCATCCTAGGGGGATGCCACGTGGCACCTTCTAAAGGGGTATACATGTATATATTATGATGACTATTAAATCAGTCCTCATCTAAAATTTCAGCAACATAAGAGGGGAAAAACGTGAGGAGAAGAAGGGAGCAGCCATGAGCTTCCTTGGAGAAATTTAAGGTAAGTTTCCAAGTTTTTCTCCGTGAATTAATTATCTACGGTGTTTCTTAAGAATGTGGATATGTATATATGTATTTTAATATGTTTACGGATCCAAAACTTCATCATTACAATTAGAAACTTAGAAGAAAGAAGAAGAGAAAAACGTTGGAGACAAGAGAGAGGGGCGGGCTACGGGTTAGGCCTATTGGAGGTAAGTCTCTGAGTTTCGTTCCTTCAATTAATTAATTATGGTATCCCGTGGTTATATAAAAATGTTTAATAATGAGAAAATCCAATTTGGGTCAGTGAGGAAGTCGTACAAACAGCCTGCTCAATTTCAACGCGTTTGAAGAAGTTCCGAGTTGCGATTTGACAATTTTGGCCAATTTCGGGTAATGTAAGGTTTCTCCTTTTAATTTGGACTATATGGTGTTGTTATGGAGTGTTTTACACGCCATATAGGTGGATGGAAATTTGTAATGGCACAGAAACACTTGACGATCGCAATAAACTAAATTGGAGTCGATATAGTTGAATTGTCGTCGAAATAAAGTATTGCTCTTATGAGGTGTTGCTGCAGGGGGGTGGCTTGTTGTTGCAGGGTATAAATATGTTTTAAATTAGGTGGGGGAGATGATGGTTCCATCCACATGACCCCCGCTTCGTACAGTTAAAGGTTTTGCAAAATGGAAACTAGAAACCCTATTTTGATATCGTATTTTTGAGCGAGTCGTTTGGAATTTATGTTGTATATTGTTGGTGTGAATTGCGTAAACATATGTTGCAGGTTGTTGTTGTTGGTTGGCTGTAGTGGTTAGGTATCTAATTGGAAATTTGGATAGGGCACATTATAGGGGAGGTGCTGCCCAATTTTCGTTACCGCCTTAACTAGTTAAGGAACTAGTCGAGAAGGCGAGCGAAGGGATGAATGCTAAGAATACTCATGGGTAGTCCAAGTTGATGAAAAGTCTAAGGTTTTTAACACTGGCATTACTTCCATGTTAAATAGGTTTCGAGGACAACGACGTGAACACGATTTAGGGGAGTCCATAAGAGGTATGTGAAGCCTATCCCTTCTCTTCTTTTAGCATGTCGTAAAGGTAAGTAAAAAGTGATATAACGTCTAAAGTAATTCCATTCTTGAATGGTCCTTATTCAGTTCTGAATGTTAAAGCTTACATGATAGTTAAGCTAATTTCCTTGAGTCTTTTATACACTGAGGACGTAATGAATATACATCTCCTAGTCATAACACTATTCGAAGACACATACTCTGGAATTCTTAAGTGAATAGTCTTACTTTGGTATATGTCTAGGAACCTCGAGATGTAATTAATGTAGCCCCTAATGGCATTTAGAGGGCAGCTAGAATGACTATACTGTTACTCGAATTCTTAGACAATAACTTAGTCCTCTTATATAGTTGAGTCTCAGATAATGATTTAAACTGTGTTTTGTTTCTCACTACTCTATTCGTGTATACTGTAACACTCCTTCTCTGAGTCCCGTGCTGGTTAACAGATTCGTGTAATTCACTGCATTATTTACCAAGTCCCTCGCTAGAGGGATGATATCTGTATGTAAATATATGATGATGATATGTTGTAATAAGGTGACGATGGCACAGGGCCTGATACTGATACTATGATGATATGTGGTGATAAGGTGACGATGGCACAGGGCCTGATACTGATACTGTGATGATGTGTGGTGATAAGGTGACAATGGCACGGGGCTTGATACTGATAGTACAAATATGATTCACTGGATCCCTTATAGGGCCGGCTATATTGAAAATTTGAGCATGTATGATTTGACTTTTCCAAGTATCGGTTTCTAATTTGACATTTTATCCCCTGCTTCTCTACTTCAGATATGCTTCCAATTGTATCATGTTATGTTTTACATACTCAGTACATATGTCATACCTCTGCCAACATTTTGGGTCATGACATTTCTATTCTTTTTTCTTTGGTTATTTATCTATCGCAACATCATTTGCGACTAACTCTATAACCAACGTTTTGGCTTTTGGTCTAGCATGCTGTCATTATCCTTCATAATGTCTCTTAAGTTGGTTGATATACTTTCATGGTTATACTCTTTTGTTCTTATACGCAGCCGCCTTCTAGTGTTATGTTGTTCAGGGTCTCGTCACAAACTTCTTAACGCTTCCATATGTAGCATTCTGACTTCCATCCAATTATTGGTAGCTTCCGGGACCTTTCCAACTTGGTTCAGCAAGATATCTTATCGAAGTTTAGACGTCTATCTCACATATATTGCTATATCAATTGCCTTCTCCTACCTCTGCCATTTTCTCATTAACTTCCCCCCCTTTAGAGGGTACTCGTACTTTTATCTGCTTGTACCTTGCTCTATGTGTCCAGTCTCAATTTCGCCTAATTTCTTCCTCCAATCTACTTGGTACTGCATCATGTCTCCATCTATCTTCATATTTTATAATCAGACTATCTGCGTATGGAGCCTTGGCTAAATTACGAAGAGACGAGAACATTTCCATATTTAATGTGATGTACTTTCTACTAATCGGTACTTGAATAATATGACCCAAGGAACAACTCATCCAAGGCCACCTTCTACTTATCCTTTTCCCAGAATTACTTCGCACCTGTAGTCGTTCCAATTCCAATTAGACAGTGCTAGTATTCCGACGATAACTATCTAAGGTTTTCTTGAAGTAGTAGCTTTATCTCAACCTATATCCTTTGCTTCTTGGGGCGAATAGAAGTTGCGCCATTTGGTCCTTAAGTTTTCCATCCTCGTCCCTTAAGGGTTCCACTATTTTTTAGGCGACGTTGTGTACAAGCGTCATTTTTTTGTATCTTAAGCCCCATCATCTTACTGCGTTCTCAACGCAGGCCTTTAACTTAGTCAACACGTACTAAGTGCGTCTTACTAGTGGTTCCACTTTATCCCTGCATACTCGTATCACACTGTTCAATTCATACTTACATATCCCCCTTTTAATTCGTATTCGTGATCCATTCCTAACATCTCTTTGAGGTGCTTCTGTTAGAAGTTCTTTTCCCAATTAGTCAGTGGAGAACTATAAACTGTTATCATGAACCATTTTCCAACCATTGTTGGAAGAAACCAAAACCTCTTAAACATCACAGTACTTCCCTTTTAATACTAGCCCGACCTGGTCTCCTTCCAAGTTTATCCTCAAGTTATGAACAACTCATCTAATTTACGATAGGAATTGAGGGCTTAGGGATTTCAAAAAGAGTGAAGCTCAATTACTAGACACCTTACCCTTGAACCTGAGCTTTTCTTTTTTTCTACAGCATAGTTACAGCTGGAGATACTGTGGTCTGAACTGTACTGCTCAGACAGACTTTTGTTTTTCCAAAATAAACTCCCCCAAGTAAAGAGTGTATCCCTTATCAACGACATGAAGAGTATCTCTTACAGCTTTAATTTAGCATCTTATAGGTACCCGGTATCCATTTCCAAGATATGTTATAAACTATGTTTTATTTCCTTCTTCTTGTATTGGGAAACTTTTGGCAGAGTTTCCTCTACACTTCTTACTATCCCAAAACCTCCATGCAGAAAATACCAATAATGTCTCGCAAGGCCAACATATGTATATACATATCATATCACAGCCGTACAGGGCTTTCAATGTCATCTCATATCATAGCCACACAGGGCTTTCAACGTCAATAATAATATAAAAATACTGGACTTACCTCATATGTCCAACTTCAAACTGTATTTGTTGCACTTCCTGTCTGCTTTCCTTTCAGGTTTCAACTTTACATTTCAATAGTACTTCAATACCTTACCCGGCGGATATATTTTGTGCCTTTACTTTACTTATCTGCGTACTTCGTAACTTTCTATATCGTCAATTACTTCCTTCTGTTGGTGTCGTCCTTCTGTTAAGATCCAATGTTAGTATAAGGAATTTTCCTATGACTCGGATCTAAAGCACGATCTCAGATGTGAAAGAAAGGTAATATCATAAATGTCCTATAGCTTTCTATTTATGGATGTGGTGCGCAACACATCGATAACCAAGACTCTACTAGACACGGTCTGTAGACAATCCAAGGACAAACTACTCTGATACCACTTCTGTCATAACCCAACCCCATAGGCCGTGACTGGGGTCCGACCTAGACCCCCCGTATACATATCTATCAGCTATGGTCACATAGAACTGTAAATAAAACAATATCATGTAATAGAGCACCACTGGGCGATAACATTTTCATAAACCTGTAGCCCTTTTTGTTTGTATCACAACATGACAGGGCACGCAAGCCGATAAGGCTGCCATAACATAATAACATATATTATATATCATGTAGACCCAGCTGAATCAAACTGACATACACAACCCACATATACATATTTGCAGACCTCTAAAAATATAAATGATAACATATGGTAGGACAGGGCCCCCGCCATACCCCCGAATGGACAAAACAATTCTATACATCAGTGGACAGTATCAAAAACTAGGCCCCGATACAATGGAGCCTCTTCCAGCTGAGCTGTATGGAATTCTAAGATGATGGACTCCTAAAACCTGTATCTGTACCTGTGGGCATGAACGCAGCCCCCCGAGAAAGGGGGTCAGTACGACATATGTACTGAGTATGTAAAACGTAACATAATACACAGGAGGTATATTTAAAATAGAGAAGCAGGGGAACAAATTATCAAATCGAAGACATGTACCTGTACTCTGTGAATCACAAAAGCCTGCATGCTCAATTTATACAATATAACTGGGCCCTTTAGGGGTCCGGTGAATCACATCTGTAGGACCATCATAGGCCCGACGCCATCACCACCTTATTACAACATATCATCATATATATACATACGTACCCGACCCTCTAGTGAGGGGCTCGATGAGTGATACAGTAAATTGTGCATGATAACATACCTGGCCCGGGACTCGGTGAAAAAAGGGTTACAGTATACACGAGTAGAGTAGTGAGTAACTATATGCAATTTAAATCATTATCAGAGACTCGACAAAATAAGAAAGTTAAACTTTTGTTTGAGGACCCGAGTAACAGTGTAGTCATCTTGAGTATCCTCTAAATGCCTTTATAGGCTGTCTCAAAAGTAATCTCGGGGACCTTATACATGTATTAACATAGGGACAAATCATTTATGGAATCAAAAACACTCAATCTCGTATAGTCTTTAAGACTTGGAGCCTGTATATTTGGTACCTCTTTAATATATAAAAGTTTCCAGGGAAATGGTTCAACTACTGTAGGAGTTCAATATTCAGAAGTAAATAAGAGATGTTTAAGAATGGAGTTACCCCATAGCTCAGATCATATTCAACTTACAACTAATATAAAAACATGCCCAAAAGAAGAAGGAGAATAAGCTTTATGTAGTCTGTACTTTCCTTCAGGTGATCTGCATATACATATTTCGTACCCGGCCTATTATGGGGCTCGGTGAACCACTATGGCATCATAATCTCATTTTTGTACCAAATACATATCAAGGGAAATGAGAGATAGTTGTACGTACTTATACCAAAACATGCCAAGAGAAAGCTTTACATACCTATACCAAAAACATACCAAGAGAAGCTTCACATACCTCTTATGGACTCCTCTTAATCGTGTTCACGTCGTTGTCCTCGAAACCTATTTAACATGGAAGTAATGCAAGTGTTAACAACCTTAGACTTTTCAGCAACTTAGACTACCCATGAGTATTCATATCATTCATCCCTTCGCTCGCCTTCTCGACTAGTTCCTTAACTAGTTAAGGCGTTAACGAAAATCGGACAGCACCTCCCCTATAACGTGCCCTATCCGAATTCCCAATCGTGTTCTTAACACCTACAGACAACCAAAAACATAACCATCAGCTCATATATATGTATATTATAGCGACGTTACACAATATAAACCCCAAACAACCCATTCGAAACTACGATACCAAAACTAGGGTTTTTATCCTTCTTTTCGTGAATCCTTTAATTGTGCAAAGCGGAGGGTCATGTGACTGAAACCAAAAGCTCCCACGCCCTCATTAACTCATTTTCCAGCATCATAATACATTACCACACGACCAGCAGTCCCAAACCACAAGCGCAACGCGTTATTCGATTACAATTCAACTATAGCGATTTCAATTTTGTTTATTTCTAACGTCAAACTTTTTACGACTTTTCCCCAACTTCCAGCAGACCAAAAGTTGTGTAATATACCCTATAATAACATTATAAACTTCAAATTAGAGGGGAATACCTTACCTTTCCCGGAATTGGATAGAACTCGCCGAAATTGTACCTCGGAACTTTTTTTTTGCGCGCTGTAACATCGTGGCAGCTTGCTGTCCGATTTTTGCTGCACAAAATCCTAATTTTATACTACTAATACTTCCATATCATCGTGGTATATGCTAGATAATTAATTTACGGAACGAAATCGGGACTTACCTTATTTTTTCCTCCAAGCCGTCACTATTTTCTCTCAACTTTAGGGTTTGCTTTCCTTTATTTGCTGCTGCAGTTTTGGATGGAATTTTGAGATAAGAAGCAGCCCCTTAGTCACAATATACATATATGTAGGTGTCCTTAGGAGGTGACACGTGTCATCCCCTAAGGGTAACACGTGTCCAGCACTTATTGGGCCACCGCATACATGCCTCCAATTAGGGGCTGCCATGTGGCAGTGGAGCCCACCTCCCCCAAGCAGATGGGTCACCTACTTGACCCCAAGAAAGTGGGTCACCTGCTTGCTTGAGGTTCTGCCTCGTGGAACTCCTCCATTGGATGCCACGTGTCACTTTTCTTTCTTCCTCCTGGGTTCGTAATCTCATCTTATTTTAAGAGCCTATGTAATCCATGCTATGCAAGCTTGGTACGTACTCCAAAAGCTTAACTATGTAGGCCAAGTAAGGAGTCGTAGGACTCGATTTACCTATGTAAGTTATTAATGTAAAAGTCTTATATACTTGAGCTACTGGAGGACATACCAAGCTTACGTAGCAAGGATCACACGGGTTCTTAAAATAAGACAAGATGACGAACCCACGAGGGAGAAAACAAAAGTGACACATGGCAGCCTAGGAAGGTGACATGTGGCAGCACCTCAAGCAGGCAGTTGACCCACCTGCTTGGGGTCAAGTAGGTGACCCACCTGCTTGGGGGAGGTGGACCCCACTGCCATATGGCAGCACCCCTATTGGCAGCATGGTTGAGGTGGCCTAATAAGGGCTTAACATGTGTCACCCTTAGGGGATGACACGTGTCACCTCATATATATATGTATTATGCGACTCCTAACTTGTTCTTTATCCAAAATCAGCCAAAAGAATAGAGAGAAAACGTGAGAGGAAGAGGCAGCCATGGTTTGAGAAGTTTAAGGTAAGTTTTCCAAGTTTTCTCCGTGAATTAATTATCTATGGTATTCCTCAACCACGTGGATATGTATATATATATATTACGATGTCTACGTAACCATCTCTCCATCTTTACATCTAGAAAAGTTAAAGAAAGAAGAGGAAAAAACATTGGAGGCAAGAAGAGAGGGGCTACGGGTTAGGCCCTTTGGAGGTAAGCCTCCGAGTTTCATTCTATGAATTAATTTATTATGGTATCCTGCAGTTATATAACGATGTTTAATAACAAGAAATTCCAATTTGAGGCAGCGAGGAAGTCATACAAATAGTCCACATAATTTCAGCGCGTCTAGAGAAGTTCCGAGGCGCGTCTTGGCAGATTGTGGCCTATTTCGGGTAAGGTAAGATTTCTCCTTTTAATTTGAACTTTATGGTGTTGTTATGGAGTGTGTTATACACCTTTTGTGTGGCTGGAAACGTGAAAATGGTATAGTAATGCTTGGCGTTGGAGACAACCCAAATTGTAGTCGTTATAGTTGAATTATCGTCGAAGTAAAGTGTTGTTCTTGTGAGTTGTTGCTGCAGGGGTGTGGTGTATTGTTACAGGGCCTAAATATGTTCTAAATAGGGTTAAGCGTCTGCTGGTGTCAACCACATGATCCCTCATTTTATATAATTAAAGGTGTTACAAAATAAAGGCTAGACACCCTATTTTGGATATCGTATTTTTGAGCTAGTCATTTGGAGTTTGTATTGTGTAATGTTGGTGTGAATTGCTTGTATACATGTTGCAGGTTGTTGTTGTTGGTTGGCTGTAGTTATTAGGGGTGTGATTGGAAATTTGGATAGGACACGTTATAGGGGAGGTGCTGCCCAATTTTCGTTAACACCTTAACTAACTAAAGAACTAGTCGAGGAAACGAACAAGGAAATAGATTCCATGAATACTAAGGTGAAACTGAAGGTGTTGGAAAGTCAAGAGTGGTTGATATTCGTATTACTTCTATGTTGAATAGGTTCAAAGGACAATGAAGTGAACGTGACGAAGAGGAACTCATACGAGGTATGTAAAGCTTTCTCTTGGCATGTTTTGGTATAAGTACGTACAGCTATCTCTCATTTCCCTTGATATGTATTTGGTACGAAAATGAGATTATGATGCCATAGTGGTTCACCGAGACCATGATGGGCCGGGTACGATATATGTATATGAAGATCACTTGAAGGAAAGTACAGACTTCATAAAGCTTATTCTCTTTCTTCTTTTGGGCATGTCTTTGTCTTAGTTGTAAGTTGAATATGATTTGAGCTCCGGGGTAACTCCATTCTAAAACATCTCTTATTTACTTCTGAATATTGAACTCCTACAGTAGTTGAACTATTTCCCTGGAAACTTTTATATGTTAAAGAGGTACCAAATGTACAGGCTCCAAGTCTTAAAGACTATGCGAGATTAAGTGTCTTTGATTACATAAATGATTTGGCCCTATGTTAATACATGTCTAGGGTCCTCGAGATTACTTTTGAGATAGCCCATAATGGAATTTAGAGGACACTCGAGATGACTACACTGTTACTCGGGTCCTCAAACAAGAGCTTAACTTTCTTATTTTGTCGAGTCTCTGATAATGATTTAAATTGCATATAGTTACTCACTACTCTACTCGTATATATTGTAACCCTTCTTTCACCGAGTACCGAGCCAGGTACGTTATTGTGCATAATTCACTACATTGTTCATCGAGCCCCTCACTAGAGGGCCGGGTACATATGTATATATATGATGATGTGTTGTAATAAGGTGGTGATGGCGTCGGGCCTATGATGGTCCTATAGATGTGATTCACCAGACCCCTAAAAGGGTCGGCTATATTGTATAAATTGAGCATGCATGCTTTTGTGATTCTCAGTGTACAGGTACATGTCTTCGATTTGATAATTTGTTCCCCTGCTTCTCTATTTTAAATATACCTCCAGTGTATTATGTTACGTTTTACATACTCAGTACATATGTCGTACTGACCCCCTTTCTCGGGGGGCTGCGTTCATGCCCACAGGTACAGATACAGGTTTTAGGAGTCCATCATCTTAGAATTCCATACAGCTCAGCTGGAAGAGGCTCCATTGTATCGGGGCCTAGTTTTTGATACTGTCCACTGATGTATAGAATTGTTTTGTCCATTCGGGGGTATGGCGGGGGCCCTGTCCTACCATATGTTATCATTTATATTTTTAGAGGTCTGCAGCTATGTATATGTGGGTTGTGTATGTCAGTTTGATTCAGCTGGGTCTACATGATATATGATATATGTTATTATGTTATGGCAGCCTTGTCGGCTTGCGTGCCCTATTATTTTGTGATACAAACAAAAAGGGCTATATATTTATGAAAATGTTATCGCCCAGTGGTGCTCTGTTACATGATATTGTTTTATTTACAATTCAATATGACCACAGCTGATAGATATGTATATGGGGAGTCCAGGTCGAACCCCAGTCGTGGCCTATGGGGTTGGATCGTGACAGAAGTGGTATCAGAGTAGTTTTTCCTTGGAGTGTCTGCAGACCGTGTCTAGTAGAGTCTTGGCTATCGATGTGTTGGGCGCCACATCTATAAACAGGAAGCTATAGGGCATTTACGATGTTACCTTTCTTTCATATCGAAGATCGTGCGATAGAGCTGTGTCATTAGGACAATCCCTCCTTAATAAACTATTATGTGTACGGTAATGTCTCTAAAAAGGAGATTGTTTCTGATGTATTTTCTCATAGATATGTACATATCAGGGTGAAGGATGGAAAAACTAGCTCCAGACAGCGGAGAGGATGTGGGAAAGGCCCCTAGGGTGCCTTCGGGACTGAGATCTCCAACTCTAGGACAGAGCAGGAAGAGTCTGAGCTATTCTATTGAGACTAACCCCTCAGAGGACCCCAATTATTCGATCGAGACCGATCCTTTAGAGGATTTCCAGTATACTAGTAAGGCTGATTCCTTAGAAGGCCCAACGGCGATAGCCCCAGCATGTCCGATGACCCGGGAAGATGTTCCGGAAGCCACGCCAGTTGCTCAGATGACGGAGCACTATGTCAGGCCGGCTTCTACGGTAAGTGTTACTGCATACTCGAGCCCCTTATCTTGGACCTCGGTAAACCAGGGGACACCACGTTATTCATATCTTATGGACTCAAGTGAGAAAGATGATGAGGGACAGACAAGTAGATGGCACACAGATGAGGAGGAAGAGTATACTTCACCTCCTAGATCACCAGACCGAACAAGGGACTAAATGGGCTACAGGTATAGGAGGTGATAGGTGAAATTTTGTTGACGATATGGGGTAATTTTGCCAATGTTGTTTTGATATAATGTAGGAGACCCTGTGCGGATGTACATGAAATGTGATAAACACATGTGTATATTGGCCCTGTGAGGCATTATGGCGGTGATACGATATGACACAAACATATGTATATATGTTGGCCCTGTGAGGCGTTGTTGGTATTTTCTGCTTGCAGGTTGTGGAATAGTAAAACTTATAGAAGAAACTCTGCCGAAATTTTCCCAATACAAGAAAAAGGGAATATAGCATAGTTTATAATATATCTCGAAAATTAATACTGAGTACCCATAGGATGCTAGACTAAAGCTATAAAAGGCACCCGTTAGGACGTCAATAAGGGACACCCTCCTTACTCAGGGAAGTTTATTTTGGAAAAACAAAAGTCTGTCTGAGCAGTACGGTTCAGACCGCAGTATCTCCGACCGTAATTGTGCTATAGGAAAAAAAAAAAGAAGTTCAGGTTGAAGGGTAAGATGTCCAGTAATTGAGCTTCACTCTTTTTAGAAATACCAAGCCCCCAATTCCTAATTTTAAAGTAGATAAGGTGTTCATAACTTGCGATAAACTCAGAGGGAGACTACGTAGGTCGAGTATAAAGAAAGAAGTATTATTATGTTTAAGTGGTTCTAGTTTCTTCCAACAATAGTTGGGAAATGGTTTACGATTACAGTTTATAGTTCTCCACCGACTAATTGGGGGAAAAAGCTTCGAATAGGAGCACATCAAAAAGATGTCAGGAACTGAATACAAATATAAACTCAAAGGGGGATATGTAAGCATGATTTGAACAGTGTGATATGAGGATGCAGAGACAAAGTAGGACCACTAGTAAGGCGCACTTAGTATGCGTTGGCTAAGTTAAAAGCCTGTGTTGAGAACGCAGTAAGAGCATGGAGCTTAAGATACAAAAAATGCATGCGTGTACACAATGTGGCCCCAAAAATAGTGGAACCCTTACGGGACGAGGATGGAAAACATAAGGAATAAATGACGCAACTTCTATTCATCTCAAGAAACAAAGGATATAGGTTGGGACAAAGCCACTACTTCAAGAAAACCTTAAATAGTTATCGTCGGAATACTAGCACTGCCTAATTGGAGTTGGAACAACTACAGGTGCGAAGTAATTCTGGAAAAAGGAAAAGTAGAAGGTGGCCCTAGATGAGTTGTTCCTTGGGTCACATTATTCAAGTACCAATTAGTAGACAAGACATCACATTAAATATGGAAAGGTTCTCGTCGCTTCGTAATTTAGCCAAGGCTCCATATGCGGATAGTCCGATTATAAAATATGCAGATAGACGGAGACATGATGCAGTACCAAGTAGATTGGGGAAAGAGATTGGATGAAATTAAGATGGGATATAGAGACATAAAGCAAGGCATAAGCGGGTAAAAGTATAGGCACCCTCTAAAAGGGGGAAGTCAATGAGAAAATGGAAAAAGTACGAGGAGACAATTAATATGGCAAAGTAGTTGAGATAGACGTCTAAACTTCAATAAGATATCTTGCCAAACCAAATTAGAAAGGTCCGGAAGCCGCCAAAAATTGAATGGAAGCCACAGAAGGCAGCATTTAGAAGTTTGTGATGAGACCCTAAACAACATAACACTAGAAGGCGACTACGTACAGAAAAAATAACAAAATCGTGTAACCATGAAAGGATATCGAATAATTCAAGAGATACTACGAAGGATAATGACAGCATGCTAGACCAAAAGCCAAAGTGGTAGCTATAAATGATGCTGTAATAGATATATAATCAAGGACAAAAGAATAGAAGGCCTCCTGTGATAAAAGATGAGAAGAACACAAAATGAATAGGGGAAAGGGAAGAAGTGCGACTAGGTGGGACGAGCGAGACGACGCTAAGGTAAATCTTGGGCTAAGTTGAGTTCCCCACACATTATGGCAAGGATTGCAGTGAAATGCGACACGAAGACTTCCCAGGAAGGTCACCCATCCTAGTATTACTCTCGACTAAGTACGCTTAACTTCAAAATTCTGGTAGAATTAGTGCATTAGTGCTGATATGATCGTGCGAGATGGTAGAATCTAAACTAGAGGCGGAGAAACAACATGGGATTATGTACCTAGGATAATATAAGTTATGTTAAGGGAGTTGTAAGAAGGGTTTAAGTAAAACTGGCAGAACTAGCTGGGTACTACAAGATGGCGAGGTTATATGCCAAAATTCCTTCGGAATTATACCAGATCATGTTAGACAAAGCACAGAACAACTGTGAGAGCCACTATTTGAGAGGACTGCAGCATTATTCGGCAGCCAACCCTAAGGATTGGAAAAAAAAGAAGAAGAAAGACCAGAAGATAGGGTGCCAGTTAAAGTTCTGAAAAGAGTCAAGAAGGACTATACGAGGCTAACGATTCCCAAATTATCAACATCGCTATGCACCTATTTTATACTCTGTAAGGGTAGGATGCTATCTGGGTTATTGTGAGTAGGCTAATGAATCAGCCCATTTGCCTCAATCAAGAGCACCCATGCAGCTGGAAGTAGGTGGAGTTATAGAACACGAAGGTAATAAGGTTCTGTGAGGTTTCCCCAACTAATATCCCAAATAGAGGGACTTTAATGATGATTACCGTCTAGAGATCAGTCCAAGAAGAGATTGGGAGCACAAACGGGTCTTCATACTGCATTTGTCCTCGAGCTGCTGAACAAACTGAGCAAACTATTATATGGTTGGCTTTAAGGGTAACTAGGATAATCGTCCACCACTTATTAAGTTTACCTACGATAATGGCTACCACTTTGGTATCCCAATGGCCCCGTACAAGACTGGTAGAGCAAGACGTATAAGTCCCCTATTAGATAGGTAGACATTAAAAAGACAAAGCTAAAAAGGCCCCGATATGATTAAGCAAGCTATTGACTAAAAGCCCAGAGTCGGCAGAAAGGATATACAGATAATCGACATCGACATTCAGAATTCAAATAAATGATTGGACGTTCCTAACGGAGTTACCCAGAAAAGGGAACTTAACCCAAAATATATTAGATTGTACCAAGTTGCTCATAAGGTGGGAAACAGGGCTGGTAAGTGAGCTTACCACCTTATTTGAAAACTATACGCCCAGTACATTAGATAGGGATGCTTCGCAAGGGTATTGACGAGCCACCCAGGGTATATTCTATAAATGGTGGCCAGAAGATGAAATCCTGCGAGAAATAACCTATCGCCATCTTAGATCGACAAGCTAGAAGATAGTGGACTAAAGACATGCCTTCCGTCAAGATTTGGTGGCAAACCCAAAACCAGAAAATGGATGATCGGAGAAGCTGAAGAGAACATGACACACAAGTATTCGCACCTATTTTCGATGTCTACAGGTAACCCCAACTCCTGAAACACAGATATTAAGTACTTGGATGGAAGTATGTGTTATAGCAACAATAAAAAAATCTCCCTATGATTTGTATAAGGTGCTAAGGAAAGTTTTTTTTAACATTCGGGGACAAATGTTCTAAAGGGGGGAAGGATGTTACACCCCACACTTTTAAACTTGGAATGTCTCATAAGTTCCTTAGACATTATCATATGAGCCGGATACGCTATGACACTATCTAATGACTCTAAGGAAGGGAGAATGTGATACCCCATAGTACAGAAGGTTGGAAATGGAGTCATAAGAATCCGGAGGGAATTGGAGGCCAAGTAAGGAGTCGTAGGACTCGATTTACCTATGTAAGTTATTAATGTAAAAGTCTTATATACTTGAGCTACTTGAGGACATACCAAGCTTACATAGCAAAGATCACACGGGTTCTTAAAATAAGACAAGATGACGAACCCACGAGGGAGAAAACAAAAATGACACATGGCAGCCTAGGAAGGTGACATGTGGCAGCACCTCAAGCAGGCAGTTGACCCACCTGCTTGGGGTCAAGTAGGTGACCCACCTGCTTGGGGGAGGTGGACCCCACTGCCACATGGCAGCACCCCTATTGGTAGCATGGTTGAGGTAGCCCTATAAGGGCTTGACACGTGTCACCCTTAGGGGATGACACATGTCACCTCATATATATATGTATTATGCAACTCCTAACTTGTTCTTTATCCAAAATCAGCCAAACGAATAGAGAGAAAACGTGAGAGGAAGAGGCAGCCATGGTTTGAGAAGTTTAAGGTAAGTTTTCCAAGTTTTCTCCGTGAATTAATTATCTACGGTGTTCCTCAACCACGTGGATATGTATATATATATATATATCTTATGATGTCTACGTAACCATATCTCCATTTTTACGTCTAGAAAAGTGAAAGAAAGAAGAGGAAAAAACATTGGAGGCAAGAAGAGAGGGGCTACGGGTTAGGCCCTTTGGAGGTAAGCCTCCGAGTTTCATTCTGTGAATTAATTTATTATGGTATCCTGCAGTTATATAACGATGTTTAATAACAAGAAATTCCAATTTGGGGCAGCGAGAAAGTCATAAAAACAGTCCACATAATTTCAGCGCGTCTAGAGAAGTTCCGAGGCGCGTCTTGGCAGATTATGGCCTATTTCGGGTAAGGTAAGGTTTCTCCTTTTAATTTGAACTTTATGGTGTTGTTATGGAGTGTGTTATACACCTTGTGTGTGGCTGTAAACGTGAAAATGGTATAGGAATGCTTGGCGTTGGAGACAACCCAAATTGTAGTAGTTATAGTTAAATTGTCGTCGAAGTAAAGTGTTGTTCTTGTGAGTTGTTGCTGCAGGGGTGTGGTGTGTTGTTGCAGGGCCTAAATATGTTCTAAATTGGGTTAAGTTTCTGTTGGTGGAAACCACATGACCCCTCGTTTTATATAATTAAAGGTGTTATAAAATAAAGGCTAGACACCCTATTTTGGATATCGTATTTTTGAGCTAGTCGTTTGGAGTTTGTATTGTGTAATGTTGGTGTGAATTGCTTGTATACATGTTGCAGGTTGTTGTTGTTGGTTGGCTGTAGTTATTAGGGGTGTTATTGGGAATTTGGATAGGGTGCTGGAAAGTCAAGAGTGGTTGATATTCGTATTACTTCCATGTTGAATAGGTTCAAAGGACAACGAAGCGAACATGATGAAGAGGAACTCATACGAGGTATGTAAAGCTTTCTCTTGGCATGTTTTGGTATAAGTACGTACAGCTATCTCTCATTTCCCTTGATATAAATTTGGTACAAAAATGAGATTATGATGCCATAGTGGTTCACCGAGCCCATGATGGGCCAGTACGATATATGTATATGAAGATCACCTGAAGAAAAGTACAGACTTCATAAAGCTTATTCTCGTTCTTCTTTTGGGCATGTCTTTGTCTTAGTTGTAAGTTGAATATGATCTGAGCTCCGGGGTAACTCCATTCTTAAACATCTCTTATTTACTTCTGAATATTGAACTCCTACAGTAGTTGAACTATTTCCCTGGAAACTTTTATATGTTAAAGAGGTACCAAATGTACAGGCTCCAAGTCTTAAAGACTATGCAAGATTAAGTGTCTTTGATTCCATAAATAATTTGGCCCTATGTTAATACATGTCTAGGGCCCTCGAGATTACTTTTGAGACAGCCCATAATGGCATTTAGAGGACACTCGAGATGACTACACCTTTACTCGAGTCCTCAAACAAGAGCTTAACATTCTTATTTTTTCGAGTCTCTGATAATGATTTAAATTGCATATAGTTACTCACTACTCTACTCGTGTATACTGTAACCCTTCTTTCACCGAGTCCCAGGCCGGCTACATTATTATGCACAATTTACTACATTATTCACCGAGCCCCTCACTAAAGGGCCAAGTATGTATGTATATATATGATGATGTGTTGTAATAAGGTGGTGATGGCACCGGGCCTATGATGGTGCTACAGATGTGATTCACCAGACCCCTGAAAGGGCCGGCTATATTGTATAAATTGAGCAAGCATGCTTTTGTGATTCTCAGAGTATAGGTATATATCTTCGATTTGATAATTTGTTCCCCTGTTTCTCTATTTCGAATATACCTTCAGTGTATTATGTTACGTTTTACATACTCAGTACATATGTCGTACTAACCCCCTTTCTCGGGGGGGGGGGCTGCGTTCATGTCTGCAGGTACAGATATAGGTTTTGGGAGTCCGTCAGCTTAAGATTCCATACAGCTCTATTGGAAGAGGCTCCATTGCATTGGGGCCTAATTTTTGATACTGTCCACTGATGTATAAAATTGATTTGTATATTCAGAAGTACAGCGGGGGCCCTGTCCCACCATATGTTGTCATTCATATTTTTAGAGGTCTGCAGATTTGTATATGTGGGTTGTGTATGTCAGTTTGATTCATCTGGGTCTACATGATATATGATATATGTTATTTTGTTATGGCAGCCTTATCAGCTTGCGTGCCCTATCATGTTGTGATACAAACAAAAAGGGCTACAGGTTTATGAAAATGTTATCGCCCAGTGGTGCTCTGTTACATGATATTGTTTTATTTGTAGTTCAATGTGACCACAACTGATAGATATATATACGGGGGTCCAGGTCGGACCCAATCACGACCTACGGGGTTGGGTCGTGACAATAGCTGAGTGGAACTCCTACGCTGATGGATCCCCAAAGTGTGTATCTGTACCTGCGGGCATAAATGCAGTAGCCCCTCTAAGAAAAGGGGGGTCAGTACAACATATGTACTAAGTATGTAAAGCATAGACATCATAAGGTAAGTACAGTTGATGTAGGGATAAAGAGGGCAAGTATAACATTTAACCATTTACCGTACTCGCATCATATAAAAGAAAGTCATACATATTACTATCACGTACTATGCCCGGCCCATTTTGGGGACTCGATGTTCTATCTACATCATTCTGTCATTATATGCACATATATATTATTATCTTTGTAGAATGTATAGCCCGATTCATGTATAGTAAGTGCATACCGAGGAACGCACGGCCCGATCCGCACATCATATAATAATGCTGAAAAATGATAGACCGATCCACATATCATATAGTAATGTCAAGGAACATTCGTTCCGATCCACATATTATATAGTAATGCCGAGAAATGTTCGGTCTGATCCACATATCGTATAATAATGCCGAGGAACGTTCGGACCAATCCACATATCATATAATAATTATTATATTATAGCCGGCCTGAGACTCGGTGAAAGATGTATTATAGTATACACGAATCGAGTAGTGAGTAACCATATATAATCTAAATCATTATCAGAGACTCGATAATGTAAGAAGATTAAGCTATCGTCCGAGGACCAGAATAATAGTGTAGCCATCTCGAGTGCCTTCTAAATGCCATTGAGGCCTATATCACTTAGGATCTCGGGGACCCTAGACATGTACTAAAGTAATACTAATAGTTCATAGAACCAGGGATACCCATTGTCACATAGTCCTTAGGACTAGGAGCTTATGCATCTAGTATTTCTCAACCTATAGAGTTCAAGGAAAGTAGTTCAACTTACTACAATTGTTTGACATTCAGAAGTGAATAAGAGATACGGATTACATTTAGGACTTAAAAGTGGAGTTACCCCAGAGCTCGTATCACATTTTACTTACAATTAGAACATTCCAAAGGAAGAGAAAGAATAAGCTTTACCTAGTCTCTACTTTTCCTCAAGGAGTCATCATTACATATATCGTACCCAGCCCGTCATGGGCTCGATATCATAACCTTATTATTTCATTACCTTACCATCATAGCACCATACTTATGTCAAAGATATATCAAGAGGAAAGAAGGATATCTCTACGTACTTATGCCAAAACATGCCAAGAGAAAGGAGATAACTTCACATACTTACTACTCTCCATCATATAGAAGCCTTGAGAGGCAATAACTCAACTAGTATAGGAATTTTACCATCGAGAAGTGAATAAGACTTATGAGTCATAATTGGGGTTATATGAATGGAATTATCCCCACATTTCTTATATCAATCACTAAAGGCTAAGACATACCAAGAGAAAGCTTCACATACCTTTTTCAGAATTAATTGAAATCCGGCTTGCCTTGATACCTCCTTAACGTATTTGACATGAAAGTAATACTAAGATTAATAGACTTTCACTATCAAATATCCCACTCTTCAACCAAGTACTACTAGGATTCATTTCCTTATCCATTACCCTCGACTAGTTTGTTACTAATTTCGATGCTATCAAAAATTGGGCAGCATTTCCCCTGTAAATTCAATATCCCCGAGGTTTCAACTCGGCCACAGTGTCAACAACCATACCAACAAAAACAACCAGCAGCATATATACAAGTAAACCACCTCAACATTACACAATACAACTCCAAACAACTAGCTAAAAACTACAATACGAAAATAGAGTTTTTAATCTTTATTTCACAAAATCTTTAATCATACCAAATGGAGGGTCGTGTAGCTGCAACCAGTAGCACCCACACCCTTTTTAAAATACTTTAAATCCCTGCAACATGCAACACAATCAACTTCACCCGCAGCACCACAACGACAACCCACTACTCAACTTCGATTTAGCTATAACCACTTCAATTTAATTTGTTTCTAACGTCAAACATCCTTATGCAATTTTTCCACTTCCAATATTATTTAAGAAATGTAATATACCTCATAACAACATCATAATCTCCAATTTGAAAGGGAATCCCTTACTTTGCCCAAAACTCGTCAAACTCGTCGAAACTTGCCTCAGAAGTTCCTTTAGTGCGCCTAAAATTTTGTGGTTGTTTGCTAATATTTTGGGCTGCTAAAACCATAAATTTTTATTACTAACACCTTCATAATATCGTGGTACACCCTAGATAATTAATCACGGAGAAAAATCGAAGAACTCACCTTTTTTTTTCCTTCCAAAACTGTGGCTCGCTCCCTCTCTAGTTTCTTCTCTTCTCTTCTTTCTTGTTCTTGAATTTTCTAGATAAGTATGGAACTTTAATAAGTCATAAGACATATATATGTAGGCCACCTAAGGGGGTGACACGTGTCAACCCCTAAGTGGTGACACATGTCAAGCCCTAAGTGGTGACACGTGTCAAACCCTAAGTGATGACACGTGTCAAGCCCTCATTGGGCCAACACACTTCTTTCCTCCAATCACAGGCTGCCACGTGGCATGTGGGGTCCACCACCCTTGCTCCAACTGCTGTCACATGGCACTCTCTCATGCTGCCATGTGGCACTCTTTTTTTCCCTCATGGGTTCGTAATCTTGTCTTACTTTACAAACCTATGTAATCCTTGCTACATAAGCTTGGTATGTACTCCAGTAGCTTAAGTATGTAAGATTTCTAAGTTGGTAGCTTACATAAGTAAGTCGTGTCCTACGACTTATCATTTGGTCTCCAACTTTTTCCAGATTCTTATAACTCTATTTCCAATCTTCTCTACTATGGGGTATCGCAATCTCCTTTCCTTAGAGTTGTTTGATAGCATTATAGACTATCCGGCTCACATGGCAACTCTTAAGAAGCTTAAGAGTTTTTAAGAAGTCTTAATAAGCTTTTAGAAGCTTTAAGAAACTTTAGAAAACCTTAAGAAACTTAAGAGGCTTACGATCCTTCCATGAAACTTAAGAGCCTTTCAAGAGACTTAAGAACGCGTTCCAAGGTATAAAAGTATGGGGTGTAATAGGACAACTGACAATCTAAGGGGCAAGGCCAACTCATAAGCCACCCTACCCACTCTCCTTAGAATCTTGAATGGGCCAATAAACCTCGGGCTAAGCATGCCCTTCTTCCCAAACCTTATCACACCCTTTGTGGGCGATATTTTCAGCCATACATAGTCACCCACCATGAACTCTAAGGGTCGAACCCTCCTATCAGCATAGCTCTTCTGATGACTCTAGGTTGTCAATAGTCGACCCTGAATCAAACGTACCTGCTCCATAGCATCTTTAGTTGTCAATAGTCGATAACTGAATCAAACCACCCAATGGATGACCAGCACCTACAACCATACAATGCCTCAAATGGTACCATTTGAATACTAGAGTGATAACTATTATGTCATGACCCAACCCTGTAGGCTGCGACTGGGGTCGGACCTGGACCCCCATATATATTTATTAGCTTTGGTCAAGTCAAACTATAAATAACATAATACTATGCATTAGAACTCTATTGGGTGATAACATTTTCATAAACATGAGCCTCTTTCATTTGTATTACATCATGAAAGGGCATGCAAGACGACAAAGTTGCCATAACATAATAACATGTACCACATATCATACAGACCCAGTTGAACCAAACTGGCATACACAACCCGCATATACATGTCTACAGACCTCTATTGAGTAGTGACAATAACATATAGTGGGATAAGGCCCCCGCCGTACCTTTAAATAAATAAAAGTAATTATATACATCAGCGGTCAGTACTAAAAACTAGGCTCCGATATAATGAGGCCTCTTCCAGCTGAGCTGAGCGAAATCCTAAGCTGACGGACTCCCAAAACCTGTATTTATACCTGCGGGCATGAAATACAGCCCTCCGAAGAAAAGGGGTCAGTACGACATATGTACTGAGTATGTAAAACATAACATAATACAACTGGAAGCATATCTGAATTAGAGGAGCAAGGGATAAAATATCAAATCAGAAACCTGTACCTATACCCTGTGAATCATAAAAGCATGCATGCTCAAATTATACAATATAGCCGACCCTATCAGGGATCCGGTGAATATATCTGTAGGACCATCATAGTCTCGACGCCATCACCACCTTATTACAACACATCATCATGTATATACATATGTACCTGGCCCTTTATTGAGGGACTTAGTGAGTTTCTCATGTCATTGCATTATCATGTTCTCGTGTAGCGTACCCAACCCTTTAGTGAGGGACTCAATGGATAATATAGTGAACTGTGCACGTCTATGTACCCGACCCGAGACTCAGTGATAAAAGGGTTACAGTATGCATAAGTGGAGTAGTGAGTAACCATATACAATTTAAAACATTATCAGAGACTCGACCGTATAAGAAAATTAATCTATCGTCTGAGAACCCGAGTAGTAGTGTAGTCCTCTCAAGTGCCCTCTAAATGCCATTAGAGGCTATATCACTTAGAATCTCGGGGACCCTAGACATGTACTAAAGTAATTCTAACCAGTTAAGGACTTCAGAGCACTTGTTTTCATATAGTCCTTACAACTAGGAGCCCGTATATTCATTAATTCCTTAGCATAGAGAAAGTTCAAGGAAAGTAGCTCAACTATTATAAAAGTTCAACCTCGAGAAGTGAATAAGAGACACTTAGGAATGGAATCACCTCAGCAATCGTATCATCTTTTACTTATAACTAGGATATGCCAAAGAATAGAAAGGATAGGCTTTACATACACCACTTCTTAACACGTGGAAGCCTTGAAAGGCAATTCTCAATTCTTGCAAGGGTTCCAATGTCAAGCAGTAGATAGGGATTATGAGGCGTACTTGAAGTTCTGGGAATGGAATTATCCCCACATTTCACACACAATCCACTTAAGGCTAAGACATGTCAAAAGGAAAGAGAGATAGCTTTACATACTTATGCTAAAACATGACAAGAGAAGCTTCACATACCTCTTACGGGTTACTCTTTGTCACATTGGCATCATCGTCCTTTGAACCTATTCAACACGGAAGCAATACAAATTTCAAAAAGTCTTGACTTTTCAGCATCTTAAGTTGCACCTAAGTATTCATAGAACTCATTTTTTCGCTCATCTTCTCGACTAGTTCTTTAGTTAGTTAAGCCGTTACCGGAAATCGGGAAGTACCTCCCCTATAAAATACCCTATCCAAATTTCCAATTGTATCCCTAATCAATAAAGCCAACCAATAACAACAACTTGTAGCTCATATACACATAAAACATGGCAACATTACACAACACAAACTCCAAGTAACTTGCTTAAAATTACGATACCAAAATAGGGTCTTTAATCTTTATTTAGTAAAACCTTTAACTATACGAAATGGGGGGTCGTGTGGCTGAAACCAGAAGAACCCACACCCTATTTAGACCATGTTCTATCCCTGCAACACACTACCACATCACCTGCAGCCGCACACCACAAGCGCAACACTTTACTCGACTATAATTTAACTATAACGACTCCAATTTAGATTATTTCCAACGTCAAGCATCTTTATGAGATTTTCATATTTCCAGCCACACACAAGACATTTAATACACTTCATAATAAAACCATAACCTCCAATATCAAAGTAAAACCCTTACCTTACCCGAAATTGGCCAAAGCTTTCCAAAACGCGCCTCAGAAGTTCTTTGACGTGCTGAAACTTTAGCGGACTGTTTGTATCCTTTTGGTTCTTCTCCAAATAATAAATTTATACTATCAATACCATCATATCATTGTGGTATACCCTAGATAATTAATTCACAGAACAAAATCGGAAGACTCACCTTCCAAGGCCAAACCCAAAACCCTTTCTCTTTGGCTCTCTAGATTTTTCTCTTCCAGTTTCTAAGTATAAGGCTGAATAAATAACTCCTTATTCATCATAATATACATATATACATCTCTACGTGATCGAGAAACACCTTAGATAATTGATTTATGGAGAAAAATTAGAGACTTACCTTAATTTCTCCAAGTTGTGGCTGCCTTCTTTTCCTCTCTACGTTTTTTCCTCTTTTTTGGCTGAAGTTTTGGATAAAGAATGAGATTATTAGTCACCCTACATACATATATATGTTGTCTTAGAAGGTGACACGCATCATCCCCTTAGGGTAACACATGTCAGCCCCTTAGGGTGACACGTGTCAGCCCCTTAGGGTGATATGTGTCAGCCCCTTAGGGTGACACGTGTCAAGCCCTTATTGGGACAACACATCCCTACAGCCAATCTATGGCTGCCATGTGGCAGGTAGGGGTATACCCCCCCAAGTAGGCAAGTAGGTCAGCTGCTTCCACGTGGCACCTCCTCCTGCTGCCACGTGGCACTTTCCTCTTGCTACCACATATCGTTCTCTCCTCTTCCTCGTGGTTTTGTAATCTTGTCTTACTTTAAGAACCTGTGTACTCCTTGCTACGTAAGCTTGGTATGAACTCAAGTAGCTTAAGAATGTAAGATTTTCAAGTTGGTAGCTTTCGTACGTAAGTCGAGTCCTATGACTCATTTCTTGGCCTCCAACTCCCCTCGAATTCTTATAACCTATTTCCAACCTTCCCTACCATGGGGTAACACATTCTCCCTTCCTTATAGTTGTGTGATAGTGTAGTAGATTATCCGACTCATATAATAACTTCTAAGAAGATTAAAAGACATTTTGAGCTCTAGAGTGTGGGGTGTAACATGTTATTATAAGGAAACTTTACTAAGGGCAAGTGTTGGTCCCATCGGGCACCAAAATCAATCACACACACCCTAAGCATTTCCTCCAACACTTGAATAGTCCGCTCGGACTGGCCTTCGGTCTGGGATGAAATGCTGAACTCATCTCTAGTCGCATGCCCAAACCACGTTGCATTGCCTCCCAAAAGTGATAGATGAACATTGAACCCCGATCCGATATAATAGAGATAGGCACCTCATGCAACCTAATAATCTCTCGAAGGTAGATACTAGCTAACTGGTCCGCATTGTAGCTAGTCTTCACCGGAAGAAAATTGGCCGATTTGGTCAATCGGTCCACAATCACCTAAATAAAGTCATACTTACCTAATGCCATGGGTAATTCAGAAAAAGTCCATAGAAATACACTCCCACTTCCACTCGGGAATGGACATCCTTTGCATAGAACCACCCAGTTTTTTATGCTCATACTTCACCTATTGGCAATTCAGACACTTAGCCATAAAATCAACAATGTCCCTCTTCATGCATCACCACCAATAGTGTTGTTTCAAGTCATGAATCATCTTTTCTACTCTCGGGTGAATTGAATACTTGGAATAATAAGCTCCCTCCAATATCATACGTACCCAATCACCAACTTTGGGCACACAAATACGACCATTTATCCTCAAAACTCCCTCCGTATCATGAGAGGCTGATTTTGCTTCACTACTCAATACTTTGTCTTGAATTATCCTCAACTTGTCATCCTCAAATTGGTATGCCCAAATCAGGTACATCAAGGTAGATCTAGCCTCCACAAAAGACAAAATGCTAGGATGTGTAAAAATATCAAGTCAGACCAACTACCTAGCCAATGACTGAACCTCCAAAGCCAAAGGCCTTTCATCCGCCTTAAGGAAGGCCAAACTACCCATTGTAACACCCCTCAAAATTCTCACAAGTGACTTAAGAATTCCTTGGAATTAGGCCTCTCAAGTATTCATTATCCTTTATTATTTTGGAAAATCCGAGTTCGAAATATCAATCAAGGGGTCAAAACCTGTAGGAAAATAGTCTCAGTGGATTTTTAGGACCTGTAGATTGAAAGATAGATTATCCTTGAGTTTTTTTAGTAATGGCACTTTAGACTTTTTCCTAAATTGTTAGCTAATGAACCTAGACGTTTTTAAGACCTAATTCAACTCTACAAATTAACCTAAACCCCTAATTGTATTCATTCTTCTACAATTCACCAACTCAAATATTTTTCTCTCTACAAAAGACTCTCAAGGACTCCATTGAAGACGTCAAGTAAATTCACTCAATCTCTCCATCAAAACTCTCAAGTTTTTCTAAATTAATTGGTGTTCTCACTTAAGGTATGTGGGTATTGATTCATGGATTCTTTCATCCATGAAGCCCAATCAATTTCTCAAGCTTTTCTATCAAATTAAAGTATGGTATTTTATGAGTTTTATGATCTCTATTCCTATTGCATGAATTATGATTCAAAGTATGATCATGAGTCTATTTTGATATAAATTGATGGTTATTTCATTGAATTAAAAAGTTTTCCATAAATTCTCCTATTTTGATTTCTAGGGTTCATGATGTAAAATATGAGTATTTTCAATTATACTTTCTAATGATATTATCTATATGAATTATGTATGGGCTGAAAAAAAGTTTATGATCATGCATGTTTTTAAGTCAATTTCATTATTTTCAAGTCAATTGATCATGCATTCATGTATTACCCTAATTTCAAGTACAAGCTATGGTTATGAATTTTCTAAGTATGAATTATGTTTATGTATGTATGATAGTAATGATGAAAGGAAAATTCTCATATTACAAGTATGTTATAAAAATGAGCTACTCTATTATTTCAAACCTATGATAATGACTATGACATATGAAATTATGATTTCTATGCTATGTATATATCCCGTGGGATTTGACTTAGCACCGAATGTGGACTTGAGGTGGGGGCTCAAAATATGGGGTCCTTATATAAAGTCTTTTGTCTCATAACTACGTGCCACCGTAGGATTGCCTTTTTGGCCTAGCTAGTGGATCCACATATAGCATATGCATGACCCGCCTAGCGGGGTAGAGTCTACCGTGGCAAGTATATTCTCCTTTCCTCCGATGTAGGGGCAATATTGGGATTCTATGTTATAGATCGCATGGTCTTATTATCGGTTATGGTTCATATCCCACATATGTATGGTCCTTTTTATATTTTAAATGACTAATCCTACCTTTTACTTTATATGATACTCTTATGGTTTATTATGCATTGATCCTTCTTAAAGACTACTTATGATTTTTACTACTTATCCTACCATGCTATCTAAAATGATCATTTGTATAAACATGGTTTTCTATGCATTGCATTGCCTACACACTTAGTACATTCCAACGTACTAATGCATACTTTTTGCCTACATTGTCTCATAATGTAGGGGTTGAGATTGAAGATCATATTCCTTTACGTGGCTAGTTAAGCCTTCCTATCGGCGGTGTTTATGGTGAGTCCTCATCAATCAGAGACTAGTCATCGAGTTGGTTATTATTTCAAAGACTTTTGTTATATTTCATATTGAAGGTGAGCTAGGGACATGTCTTAGCCCCTGCCCATGTTCACGAGTAGAGGCATCTAGTTGGACAAATGTTTTGAGTCTATGTTGTCATGTGACATTCTTAAATTTCTATTCATAGTTTAGACTCTTTTATGATGTTTCCACTTTTATTTTACCTTGTGTATGCTTATGATATGTACAAGAAGCTTGATTGGAGCCCTTTGGGGTTTCGATCGCCGTGTTACAACTAGGTCCTAGGTCAGGTAGTGACACTCATACTAGGTGTTTTGCGACTCAAGGCATCCGCTACCACATTAGCTTTGCCTAGATGATAAAGAATGGTGATGCCATAGTATTTCTATAAATCCAACCACCTACGCTGCCTCATGTTTAGATGCGGCTGGGAAAAGATATACTTAAGGCTACAGTGGTTAGTAAAGACCTGACAATGCACACCATAGAGATAGTGCCTCCACAACTTCAGAACGAACACCGCTGCCACCAACTCTAGGTCATGGGTAGGATACCTCTTTTTAGGTACCTTCAATTGTCGAGAAGCATAAGCTATAACTCTACCATTTTTCATCAAAACACCACCCAAGCCGACTCTTGAAGAATCACAAAACACAATGAAGGCCACACCCTCCTTGAGTAAGGATAGAATAGGTGTCAAAGTCAATAACTTTTTGAGCTTTTGAAAGCTCACCTCACACTAATTGATCCACTGAAATGTCACGGTCTTTTGAGTTAGCCTAGTCAATGGGGTTGTAATAAAAGAGAAGCCTTGGACAAACCAACTATAATAGTCTGCCAACCCAATAAAAATCTAAATCTCGATAGCTAGAGTAGGTATAACCCATTGACGAACCACTGCAATCTTGGACGGATTGACCATAATACCATACATGGTCACCACATGACCCAATAACGCCACAAACTCAAGCCAAAACTCACATTTGGAGAAATTTGCATACAACTTCTCCGCTGTCAATCTCTAAGGGACTGTCCTCAAGTGTCTAACATGGTCCACCTCATTCATGGAATAAACAAAGATATCATTAAAAAACATGATCACAAATGAGTCTAAATAAGGCCAGAATACCCAGTTCATCAACTCCATAAAAGTAGCCAGGGCATTAGGCAACCCAAAGGACATAACCACAAACTCATAATGACCATAACGAGTCTTGAAGGCAATCTTTGGGATATCAGACACTCGAACTCTCAACTAATGATAACCCGGTCTCAAATCAATTTTGGAAAATACTGATGCACCCTGAAACTAGTCAAATAAATCATTGATGTGCGGAAGAAGGTACTTTTTCTTGATGGTGACTTTGTTCGATTGTCGATAGTCAATCCACATCCTCATAGTACCATCCTTCTTCTTCAAAAATAAGACTGATGCACCCCATGGAGATACACTAGGCCGAATAAACCTCTTCTTCAACAAGTCTTCCAATTGTTATTTTAACTTCTTCAACTTCGCCACAGCCATCTGATAAGGAGAAACAGGGAAGGGCTTGGTGCCCAGCTCCAAATCAATCACAAAATCGATATCACGGTCAAGAGGAACACCCGACAAATTTGTGGGAAATAAATCCATAAACTCTCTCACTACTGTCGCAGTCTCCAAAGGAGGTGACTCTATGGTGAGATCACGTACATGGGCCAAATAAGACAAATAACCCTTTTCCATCATACAACGAGCATGAATATAAGATATCATTCCCTTCGAATACGAACTCGAATTACCCTTCCACACCAAGCTAGGCAAACTGGATAAGCTAAGGTCACGGTCTTTGCATAACAATCTAATATATCATGATAAGGAGATAACCAGTTTATTCCCAATATCACATCAAAATCAAGTATGTCTAATAAAAGCACGTCTGCATAGGTCTCTCTACCCAAAAATATCACCAAACACCTCTAATATACCCTATGTGCCACTAAGGACTCACCTACTAGGTAGAAACAGTAATAGGAACAGTAAGAGTCTCACACACATAATCATTATCCATATCAAAATATATCGACATAAAAGAATAGGTAACCCTGGGTTGAATAATACTAAAGCAAGATATTGGCAAATTAGAGCAATACATGTAATAACTGCATTGGAGGCCTCCGCCTCAGATCTACCTTATATAACATAGCACAGTTGACGGTCACCTCTGGCCTGTGAACCACCACGAGCTCCACATCTAGCTCTACCCTTGGCACCTTTGGTGCCATCTCTAGTACCTTGTGTAGTGCCTCTAACAGCTGGAGAGGGAGTAGAATGAACAGTCGGTGTCCCGGGCCACCCAGTAAAAGGAGCACATCTAGGCAATCTTGGGCCTTATGCCTAAACTCATCACATACAAATTAGCCTCGAGGTTCTGGACCCCGTGGAGGATAACCAAAAGTGTCGATATCGCCTCCGGAGCCCAAAGAACCATTATAACCTATTTGACCCAACCTGGATCCACCCGTACCATCTGAGCCCTAAATAGCTGCATGGACTTGTTTGCCCTGATAGCCATGGTTACCTGCACCTGAATACTCCTTACCTCTAGAGAAGTGCCACCAAACTGACCCTGTTGATGGAACCTCTTGGTCTCTCCCTATCTAGCATGTCGAATGCTCTCAATCATCCTGGCGTGGTCAATAACGCTATGGAAGGTACCGCTTGATAACACAAGGAAAGTTGTAGCCTCCTAAAGATAACCTGTGAATCCCTTCACCAGCTTGCGAATTCGCTCAAACTTGGTAGGAATATTAGACATGGTATAATGAGATAACTCATGAAAGTGAGCCTCGTACTCAGATACAGATAAAAAGCCTTCCTCCAATCTATCAAACTTATCTCGGCGCTGGTCATGGAGGCTATATGGCACAAACCTTTCAAGGAACACCTCTAAAAACTACTCCCAACTCATCATAGGGGAACCAGTAAGTCTACAATCAATAACTGATCTCCACCACTTCTTGGCCACCCCTGTGAAAAGATACAAAGTATATGCTACTCCATGAGCCTCAAAAATGCCCAGGTTGAACAACCTGTCCTCGCACTCGGTCAGAAAATCATAAACCTTCTCCCCCGTTATACCATCAAATCTTGGAAGTGCCAATTAAACAAATCTCTCAAAGCTCTTCTACTTAGCTACCGTCATGGAAGAACTAGCAGAAACTGGCAGAGCTGCATATCTTAGGGGTATGATAGAAGGCACAGAAAAAGTTCTCAGAGTCTGGAACCCAACACTAGGCCCCTGAACTGGTGGTGTAGTACCAAATGCAATGGGAGATCCTAAAGTACCTAGAAGAACACCGGGAGTCGGAGCACCATCCAATCTAGCCAACAATCTCATCAATAACTCCTAAAGCATCAGAGCACTATCGGGAACTGCTGGAGAATGGGATGGCCTCTACTCCTCAGCCTACTGCTCATAATCCTCCTCGTGCTCATACACCAGCTTAGGTGATGGCTCTCTAGCTTGGCCACGAGCAGGTGCTGCTCCTCTAGCTCGGCCTCGTCCCCTGACTCCACCACGTCCTATACCTCGCCCGCGTACTGGACTTAGGCAGTAAGTGCAGCCTCTCCCTTGATAACTGTAGCTCTAGTCCTCACTATCTGCGTAGAAGGAACAGATTAGAGATATACAACACTTGATATGAATAACTCACATGAAAGAAATCAAAATAAGGAATTTATCCTAAAAAGTATCTTGTAGCCTCTCGAATATAACTACGATGTTTACGTACCGATCTGCAAGACTCTACTAGACACCCTACTCTTTAACTTATGAGATCGATAAATCTAGCGCTCTGATACTAATTTATCATAACCCAAAAACTGAGGTCATGATGGCACACATCCCAAACCCCATCCCGATGCGTAACTTAAAAAGTAAAATCATATGAGACTCCCAAAAGGATACAAATCTGGGTCTGAATACACAGTTTAAGTCATTGAAAATATAAAAGACTAAAATGAAATATGGACTGTGGTGATCTAGATCCCAAGATCTCACCATTGATCCGATGAAAATATGTCTACTGGAATCAACTACTGTTGAATACCCTGGCTAATGTCTGCATCAAAAAATACACAGAAGTAGGGGTGAGTACAATCCATATGTACTCAGTTAACCGACTGAGTATAAAGAATTAATCAAAAACTATGAAATAAACTAAGGAATGTTTCCACCTGAAGGCAGAAAAGATGTCATATTTTCTTTCTCAAAAGGGTTTCCACAGTTCTCAACTTCCCAATGATCAATAATAGTATGTATGAGGATGAATGCAATCATAATATATAAGGCATGGAGGTAATATTCAACTCAACATGTGGCACAAAGTTCAAAGTTCTCAAAACTTAACCTAAGCATGATATTCACCCTCAACAGACAGTAATGGGAGGAAATACATCAATTAAGTATCCACCACTTTCTCAAGAATATACCACTACTCAGGCATGCTCAAAACCCTCAACTCCACCCCTCAGATGGGCATTACCAGTCAAATAACCTCTACTCACCTCTACTCAGTCAAGTCATAGATTATAGTCTTAATCACAGATAAAATATCACATAAGGCCCCCCACACGGGCTACACAACGCATATAAGCCCCCACACGGGCATCACAATATGAATTATCAGTCCCAAACTACAATACGACCCCATTCCAAAGTCTATAACATAGAATTTGACTAATTACCCCAACTCAGCCCCAAGAAAGATAGACAAACCTACCTCGATAGCCGAAACCGCACTCAAACACCACCACTGAAGATCATCTCTCGAATTCAATGCTCGAAATGACAACCCACTATCAAGGATGGAATATACGCATCATAAGAAGTCTAATGACACCCATATTGATAGGTTTTGGAATTGGGGTAAAATAGTCCCAAAATTGATTAATTTCAAAAAGGATTAAATTTAAAAATTGCCTTCAAAAACACATTCTACTCATTGAGAGGAGTTTGTGGGTAAAAAAATCCCATAAAAATAGGCTAAGAAACAAGGTAGAAATCAATGAAAATCATATTTGAAATTTTAAGAACAAAACCCCCAAAATCTCAATTAAAACTAGACTTATTCAAGGATTAAAGGAAGGAAGTTCATAGATAAATGATGGGAAATTGAAAAAGGAACTTACCCACACGAAAACCTTCAAGAACTTGACCCAAAATCACATACTCAAAGATCAAGATCAATAACAATGGTGGTTTTTTGAAAATGGGACAATTTTCCTTAACGCTGTTCACACACAATTTGTTCATCGCGATCGCGATCCACTTACTCTTGCGATCGCAAAGTATTGGAAAATACACTTCGCGATCGCGTCCCCACCTTCCGCGATCTTAATAAACAAAGAAATGAACCTTCGCGATCGAGTAGAACAAAATATGAGTAGGTAGCGATCACGATGAAATCTTCTTGATCGCGAAGAACAAATGAACCTGCACCAAAAACCAAAAACAACAACTAAAACACCGTCCAAAAAAATACCCTTGGTTGGACCCTTGCAAATCATTTGAGGTCCGATAAAAATAAACTGGATATGCTACTACACTAAATTCGATATTTTGGACTCAATGAAATTGTCAAATTTTCAAAAAGAAGTTATTTTCATCAAAATACCTTCCCGGACCCCATATTGGCCTAAAACTCAACTTTGGGCCTAAAAACTCGAAACGATGATTAAGGTCTCGGGGCTCTAAATCAATGCTCAACTAGACCAAACTCGACATTCCAGACGCAATGAAATTGACAGAATTCTCATCCGACGCTCGGATCTTAAAACATTGACCGAAGTCAAACTAACTCATTTAAAACTTCACTTTTCAACTTAAGACATCGAATTCACATATCTACCCCCAAATCTATTTCTAATGAGTCTCTTAGACCAATTTTCTTATTCCAGAGCTGATGAAACTAACAGAATGCCATTTCGAGACCCGTAGCTCTATTTGGTACCGAAAACCACTTTTTCACATCTTAACTCTATAGAACTCAAGAATAGGCCCATTTCATTAACTATTAAGACTTTAACACATTCAATGACACAATCTAAATAAATAATACTTGGGGCACTAATGATAGGCGTAAAATGATAATTTCATATAAATTTCCGAAAATGACCCTTAAGGTCATTACAGTCAGTCACCAAAAAGGAACAATTCACCTATTATTTTTATAACTTATCAACAAAAGTGAACTCCAAAGTTACACTTAACCATAACCAACAAATCTACATCTATTTGATGGTCATAACATTTTGATCTGAAGGTATGACATTGGGTTTTGGTTTAGACAGTTTTTATGGGTCTTCATTGTTACTAACATAGCCATTCTGAGCCTTTATAACTCCATAATTCCATAAAAGCGAAGAATATCTCATGTGAAGGGATTCAACAACAATCCCAAAAGATGGTACTTGTAGTCCATCAGTTAGAAACATAACAAATGTAGTAACAAAAAGACCTCGGAATTAATGACTAATATTGTGCACCAGATGAGTTACCATGGCCACCTCAACTAGAGTTGTAAGAACCACGGGACATCTACCCATTATCAGCTACTGGAACGGATACATGTACGAGCCCATGACGCTGGAAAGAACCACCACATTTGTGTTAACCCCTACCTCCAAATGAAGCACTAGAAAACTGACCAAAATTATGGGCCCTCTTTGGGTCCCCAAACTACTCTCGAATCATCAACACTGCCTCCTTAGCGATGCTGACTATGGACTGGAAGGAGGCCGCCTCGACCTAAAGGAGAAAGTTAATTCTCTCACGAATCTGCGGACTCTCTCCGCCTTATTCGGAATCAAAGACATATCATATCGAGATAGCTGACAAAAATGTGCCTCATACTCAGTGACAGACATGCCACCATATGTCAAGCCCTCATACCTCAATCAGCTCTCCTCACGCACGCTTCAAGGAATGAAGCGATCCTAAAAAAAACGGAGAACACATCCCACTCTACTAGAGGGGATCCAACTGGTCTAGATCTAACATAAGTCCTCCACAACTCTCTGGCGGGTCCATAGAGCTGAAGTGCAACAAAATGAACACGACAGGTATCAACCATACTCACCGCCTCTAGCATCTTATGGCATAAAGTCAGAAACTCATAAGCGTCTTTTCCATTAGCACCCTGAAACTGGGTAGTTTCATATTCTAGAACCTCTCATAACAATGTTGATCATACATTGTCAAGACTACCTCACAAGCAGCTTGTACACCGACAGCTAGTGCGGGCACTATTGGTGGCTGAACCACCTGATCACAGATAATCAGACCTCTGACAAAGGCCCTCTAGTACACCCAACACACTCATCAAAGTATAATGAAGCAAGAGAGTTGCATGCTCAAGAGGGACCTGGTCCACTACAACCTCAAACTGTGGCTCTAAAGAAGCCTCCCAAGTATGACCTTTAGCTGGTGCCAATCCTCGAGCACGATCTCTATCTCCGGCTCTACCTCTACCCCTAGTTGGGGCCTTAACAACTGCCTCGAGAGTTGCCTTCCCTCTACCAATAGAAACAGTAGCTCTAGCTCTTGTCATCTCCCAAAAGAACACGTAGCAACTTAGTACTAGTGAAGTAATCACGCAAGATAAGAAAGAATGAATAAAAGGAAGTTTTCTAACAGTCTTCATAGCCTCTTGAAAATAAGTACATACATCTCCATATCGATCCTCCATATGCTACTTAGACTTGGTTTGTACACACGTGTGACCTGTGAACCTGTGGCTTTGATATTATTTTGTCACGACCCAAAATCGGGTGTGATGACACTCCTCTTATCCCATCAGGATAAGTCATTCTAAACTTAACAATTATGGAGAATAATGCAGAAATACTACATAAATCAATAAACCAAAAGAAAAAAGTCATAACTAATCTCGAATAAACCCATAATATCGGGTTGTCACGTGTACAAGCCACTAATAAATATGAAATAAAAGATAATACAACTCTGAAATGTCTTTGTATCTCAAATAGAACAAAGGTTAAAATAAAAAGGGACAAAGAAGATCGTCGGGCGTCAATCAACTACCTCTCAAAGTTACCTCGAAGCATCAGAGATACTCAAACTCCATGTCCGAGCTTAGAACCTACATAAGTGTAGAAGCAAGGAGTGAATACTAATCAACATGGTACTCAACAATTCAACTAAAAAAACTAAGAAAATCTAAAGAATACAAGTATTCCTTTCATCCCAACTAAACCTCCATAACTACAACCTACACAAAAAATCAGCCTTATCTAGATTTCACAATACACAATTCAAATATGCTCCATAATCACAGTTAAGTTTTCATAAGATAGAAATCACAAGTATCACATAAATCAAACACAAGAGTCTATACACCATAAATAAATATGCAAATATGCTTATACACAATCAATAAAAGAGCATCAGTCACATTTGTAGGCAATGACCTAGGCCTCACACCCTCACGGGAAATGACCTTGGCATCACACTCACGATGGCAATGACCTCGGCATCACTCTTTCAACAAAAATAACCTCGGCATCACACTCTCATCGGAAGTGACCTCGGTATCACTCTCTTCGGAAATGACCTCGGCATCACACTCTCACTAGAAATGACCTTGCCATCACACTCTCACCGAAAATAACCTCGGCATCACACTTTTGCCGAAAATGACCTCGCCATCACACATGTCCAGCTCATCATAGTGTCCAAGAAAAAAATACAATTCGGCATGTCCACATGATAATGATAAAATGACAAGTTTAAGCAATTCACAATCATATTGGACTATCAAGGCATATCACAAGCTCCATATCAATGTCAATATCAAGCATTTCACACTCACAATCATAGCAACACATTGCCTTTTATTTATTAAGATCAACTCATGTGAATAAATAGGCCATCACCTCATTTTCATTACTCTCCAATGCATATAAGAAAGGAAATTCGAGGAATCTAAAGATTTATGGAGTTTTAGAAGTTCACCTGCCTCAAATAATCGAATAATCACTCTTGGACTTGAGCTTTTCCTTTTTGTTGGACTTCCAAATCAATGCAATCTATTCAAATAAATAATCACAATAAGCTTTCGAAACTAACAACACCTATATTACCATATGTCCAGCCCAGACTCAAAAGTTCACACAATTCTATAATCAATTTCCTAAATCTCAAGCCTACAATTAAGTCTCAATTTCCTACACCCTCATTATTACCCATATAATCATTGCAATCCTCAACTAATGATTGGCTATGGAAATTGTCTCAAAACTTGAACCACCCTACACGCAACAAGTTATATATATATAATATTTCCTTCAATGATCAGTGCATCACTTTAGTCATATACCTAGTAATTTAATTAGTGCTCACTTGATTGAGACTTTTAAAGTTCTAAACTGAATGGTTGTTGCTGATAAGTAAGTTTTTGTTGTTTTCTATTTTTTTTCCTTTTTCAAATTAATTATGTACTAAAAAAATAAAATGTAATAATTTATTTTAATAAATATGGGACAACTGGTATAGGATATTAAATAAATTATCAATTTATCCCATTAATTAAATTAATTCTCTAAAATCACCCATCAACTAATTAATCGTAGTTACCTAAAAGTCTAAAATTTCCAATTTAAATTTACGGAAATGATCTTTTATGAAAGAGGAAGGACTCGTTCTAAAAATAACCTAACGGGTCATTACAAAGTTCTTGCTCGTTAACCCAAAAAAAATTTCGATTTTCAATAGTGTTCTTGTACACAAAATCATATAATTCATATAAAAAAATGACTTACAGTTGGCGACGACAAGTGACAACGTTGAGTGTTTGGACAAAGTGACGGTCGGCGGCGATGAGGCGAGGTTGGTTGCAGAGGAGCCGCTGATGGTGGTCGTCTTTTCAAGTTTGAATGATTTTTATTTTTTAAATAGGTATATGTTGAAGAATGGGGTGTCTTTGTAGTTTAAAAAGATTAAGAAGTT
Source organism: Solanum dulcamara (assembly GCF_947179165.1). Classification (NCBI taxonomy): domain Eukaryota; kingdom Viridiplantae; phylum Streptophyta; class Magnoliopsida; order Solanales; family Solanaceae; genus Solanum; species Solanum dulcamara. The sequence continues at coordinate 24,909,717 of NC_077244.1, forward strand.
TTGGTAATATTAATTTGGTCCCTAATTAACGTAATTAAATTTTTAAGTGACTTTAATCATTTCCTTGGTCAAAGAGTCACCAATATTAAAAATAAGATTTAAAAGAACATCTGGTTCACTTTTCACCAATCTAAAGGTATCTATTTATTTTGATTGTATTTATATATTTTTGATAATATCAAACACTAATTGAGTAGTCTTTTTACTTAAACACTACCTATTATATATTTTAATAGTATTAATGAGTAATTAAGTAATATTTTCGTTGATATCATCGAATTATCAAGCAATAAATGTAAATTAGTTAATGGCAGCTGCTTTTGAATAGTTTTTCTTTTCGATACTGGTGTCTTTTCCCTCAATAATATGGGCGAGACTTGTTAATAAAGAGGTAATCCTATCAACTATTGCGCCATCTCCTTTGATTTTGCGTTTATTAGGAAATATACTCGTTGGTCTGAGTCCCATTTGCAGGAGGAATCGTTCGGAAGTGTGGATTATTCAGACAATACACTGTATAATTATAATAATGGAAGAACTGGTAAGAAGCTATTAGAATTGCAGAATCAAGTGGGTCTTTTGAAAAATGACATTTTTGAATTCGGTCAATCAGCAATTATTAATCCTTATTTGCTTCGAATCAGAAAAAGGATGACTTGCTGAGTGAGATACAAAAACTACAAGAAAAAATTGACAGTGATCCTACTGCGCAGAAAGTATTATCGCTTCTCCAAACGTCCAAGGTGGGTGCTGAAGTTCACTCTCTTTCAGTAAAAGATTGTATATGCTTTGTTTTTGATGGGTTTAGTGAGCTCTTACTTTGAAATAGTTTTTCGCGTAGAAAACCTATCATTGTTTAACCTAAAATTCGTTTATTAGATCAATCAGTTAAATTATTAATAATGAGGTCATAATTATTGTAATTAATTCAATTTTTGTTTATTCTTGATAATGTGAATGTAATTGGAATAAAGATAAGAAAATAACAAGACGATTAGCCAAATTTAGTTAATTGATAAAATAAGAGATAAAGAGATTCTTATTGTATTTTCTGGCCCGTGGATAGTGAACAATGATCAAGGATAGCGTTCATTGGGAACATTTTTAGTAACATGTGTATTCAATTGGTTACAGTAGTGGGGAAGAGTGGGGGAATTTATAAGGTAAGCCAGTGATTCACGCTCATTTCAGCTCTTACATGGCTAAGATCATTGCCATTAGATGAGATTAAATGGAATCCCAGATATCTCGGAATCTGCCGTTGTTTGAATTATCTCCTGTCCGGGTACTCTGAACCTACCCGAATGGATTCTTCCAGGGTCCTGCTGTCCGGTGTTATTAAGTCGGGTATAGGAGATGATTATTGGATGGTCCAACAAGTATTTGGTCTGATTGGTGTTGATTGACTCAATGGTTGACTTGACACTCAACGGTTGACTGTGATCCTCTCTATGCTTTTAACGTGTCCGGTCAAATAGTCTTCGCTTCCGGTATATGTTTACCAAGACAATCAAATTGTTGCATACTGGTCCTTGTGGATGATTAAATAATAACACTGTTAAAATTGTTTCTACATTTTTGGATGAAATCCTTTTCTTGAAATGAAATGTTTAACCTGATATCTGCTGGCTTTTGCGATCATGTAGGTGAGCATCATTTGTTGCTTACCCAATATCTCAACCTAGGTCAGATTTTAAATCTTAAAAAATTAAAAGATTCCATGCAATTCTATTGAGATCAGTTAATCTTTTTTCGGCGTTCTCATCATCTTTCTTCTCTTATATATACTCAAAATAATGGAAGCATTTTCTTTTTTAATCTCATTTTAAAAGATTGTCTTGTCACATGGAGCTTCTTCTTTGATGTCCTTTTACCACGCTTAAATGGAGATGACCAACTTTTGCTTTGGATTCTTTTAGGCCCTTGACAGACAAGAATCTGAACTCCAATCTAGGTGCCTCTTAGAACATGGTAAATTGCAAACTAAGGTTGATGAGTTTGAGGAGCTACTGCAAAGAGGCAAAGAGGGGATGTTCTCTGAATGTTTGGACCATACTTTTCAGGTTTCCGCTGAGAAGCTTGATTCTGCAAAGAGGGTAAGAAAACACTTTACTTTTTACTAACATTAACAAAGAACTAATAGATTAAATTATGCCCTTTCACATGGTGGGCACGCAACGACATGACCCAACATAGCCAGCCCAGCTTTTAAATTTATGTGAGCCCCCTGACAAAGGGCGGTCTGATGAGAGCGGGCCTAGTAGGACTAGCCAGCTAGAAGGCTGGCAAACTTCTGAAGATGAGGTGCACATGACACCTTAGGCGAATCCCATATCGAAATGGGAGAGGAAAATAAAGAGCTTTATAAGGCATAGCTCAAGTTCACATGGTATGCACGCTTTTGGGGCTTGATGTTGTGTTGTACGAATGATAAATCCGCACCAACAATACGTCCCATGGATTAGGTTTGTGACAATTTTAATTCCCTTTTTGCTATGTCAACTTACCTCCAACTCACTTCCAACACCTAAATCGACATCTACATCAATATTCAAGCGCCAAAATTAATTATCAACATATAGTATAACTCAATTGACATGTTTTAAAGCATGACACAAGTTTAAAAGTACCTAAAAAAATGTGGGGAGTGATAGATTGAGTTCGGATGCATAGTGACCAACTTTTTCAGTCAGAATGATAAGCTAGTAGATGTTCTTACCAAATCCCACGGAAGACCTTGGATCGAGTATATTTGTAACAAGCTTAGAGCTTATGATAGATACGCTCCAACTTGAGGGAAAGTAGTATGATTGTATAAGATTTACAATAATTAGAATTGATTTTATTAGGAATTTGATTATGATTTGATTTCGTGATTATACACTTACTATATTACAAGAAGTTACAATAAATTCCCAACCAAACTTGGGGGATTAATCAAGCTTCTTACTTGATTTCTCTCTAATTTCTCATGGCTGGGCCAATGTTAGTAGCCTTTGTCTCGTATGCTTTGTTTATGCTTCTTACAAAAGTTTATGCTTTGTTTGTTGGCTTGGGTGTTCATCATACAAACTTAGATATTGCTTCAGTTTAATAAAAAAAATAAAGAATTATATTTACTTTGAATCACATCAACCTATTCTGTTTAATCTATCATGGTTTATTATGCTGTATGAATCTTCTGTACATCACTTCTACATTGTTATGCCCCTTTTCATGATATTTTTGGAGGTTGTAGTTAGTTGGTAAGGACTGAGACCATAATTACTAGATTCTGCTTTACCTCAAGAAAGGAAGACGAAAGAGGAGATGGGCATGGAAGATTGCTCCATTTGCTCTTATATGTGTAGTGTGGAGAGAAAGAAATATAAGAGCTTTTGAAGGAATTAAATATGATTTTGTATATTTGAAGAATAGCCCTTAATCCCTCATGTATCTTTGGTGCATGAAGAATAGCCCTTTATCCCTCATGTATCTTTGGTGCACCCATGAGTTTTCTATTTGTTCGGATATCTTTTTTGGTATACTACTTGTATACAAGAGTTTTTTCCTTTTATTAATGAAATTATTCCTTACTTGATCACAGAGAAAAAAGAAGTAAATAAATCCACATTTGTTTAGGGAGGTTGTTGAGAAACATACAAAATAGAAGGTATCTTCAGGCTCTAAAAAGGTAATCTAAGATGGAAGTACAAACTTGTGGGTATAAATCCTCTTTGCTAGATTTGGTGGTTATTGTGGGACTTGAAAATATCATGGGGTCAAATGGACACGTTTAACATTTACCTTCTATAGCTGGTGTTATTTGCAGTGTTCAACTAATTATACGTTTTAAATTATGCACAAGTGTTTGAAAAAGAGCTCTTTCTAAATGTTCCGCAAAAGTGAAATTACCTCCAAACTAGAGTTATTTGAACTCCATCTGAGACTATTGTTAGGTGCAGGCAAAAGCTTGCAGTCAGTGGCAAATGTGGATTCAAGGTATAAATGTTTGAGTTAATCAGATTATAACTAACAAAAAGTCAATATAATGGCTCAAGGTCTTAAGTTTCTCTTATGTAGGTGAGTCAAAATCTATGTTCTCACTAACTTTTCCTTGTTTCTAGGACATTATTTTTCATGTCTTACTTCAGAATTACACTATGGTTAGCATGAAATATTCTGTGTAAGTGTTAGTAATGAAGAATTTTAGGGGATTGAAAGAACTGGGGAAAAATCTTGCTTACGATGTGTGTGAAATACAATCTGAGAGAAAATATTACAATGATCCATAAATTAATTGTCTTTACACTAAGCCCTATTTATATATAGACTATACAAACACATAATACCTATCTTCCTATGTGGGATTATTAGTTATTATACTTAGTATCTAACACTCCCCCTTAAGCCGTTGCATATAAGACTCCCCCTTAAGCCATTGCATATAGGAATTCCTATCTTCCCATGTGGGATTCTTAGTTATTAGTTATTATACTAAGTATCTAAGACTCCCCCCTTAAGCCGTTGCATATAAGTCGTGTGTACCGAGCTTGTTACCGATGAAACTAATACGAGGACTAGTGAGGGACTTGATGAAAATAAATGCAAGTTGATCATTTGACTTCACAAATTTTGTAACAATATCTTTTGAGAGTATCTTTTCTCTAACGAAGTGACAATCAATCTCAATGTGTTTAGTCCTTTCATTAAACACCAATTTGGAGGGCATCTTGATTATCACACATTTCATCTGACTGATTTCTCTGAACTTCAATTCTCTGAGCAACTGTTTGATTGAAATTAGCTCGCACGTTTCCATAGCCATTGCTCGATATTCTACTTCTGCACTAGATCAAGCAACAACACTCAGTTTTTTGCTTTTCCAAAACACCAAATTACCTCCATGCAAAACACACTATTCAAACATAGAATGTCTACTAGAAGGTGATCCTACCGATCAGTGTTTGTGTATTTAACAATTTGCTCATGACCTCGATTCTCGAATAGTAGTCCTTTGCATAGGCTGATTTTATAAATCGAAGAACACGAACAATTGCATCCCAATGACTATCACAAGGGAGAGTCCATAAATTGACTTACAACACTCATAGGAAAGAAAATGCCAGGTCTAGTCACTGTGTGGTAATTCAACTTACCAACCAACTGCTATATCTTGCAGTGATCCTGTGTTCTGGTAGAAACTTTGCATTTGAATCCATAAAAGTGTCAATAGGTCTACAACCTATCATTCGTGTCTCTTCAAGAACGTGTAAATCGTACTTTTGTTGTGAAATAACAATATCTGATCTAGACTGAGCGAACTCAACACCTAGAAAATACTTTTAATCTACCGAAATCCTTAGTCTGGAAGTGCTGAAAGAGATGTCACTTCAGATTAGGTGATACCATCAGGATAATTGTTGGTAATAACAATATTGTCAACATAAACCATAGAATAAATACACAATTTGGGAGATCAACTACACTACGTGTCATACCATCAACCTGAATAATCGTGGTGTACTTATCAGATCAGACTTGAGGAGACTGTTTTAGACCATAGAGTGACCTAAGTAATCAACATACAAGACCACTAGACTCCCTATTGAGCGGCCAAATAAGGTGGTTTGTTCGATATAAACCTCATCCCAAGGACACTATGGAGAAAAACATTCTTAATGTTCACTGATAAATAGACCAATGGCGAACAACAACTATGGATAAAAAAAGGCGAACATATGCTATTTTAGACACGGAAGAGAAAGTATTATTGTAACCAAGGCCAAATATCTAAGTATACCCTTTGGCAATAAGGTAGGCCTTTAGCTAACTAATTTGGTCGTCTAGACCAAATTTGATTGCATAAACCCAATAACAACCAATAGTAGATTTACCTGAAAGGAAAGGAAACAATTTCTAAGTACTACTCACATGTAAAGTGGGCATCTCGTCAATCATAACCTGTGCCATCCTGGATGAGACAATGCTTCACCTGTAGACTAAATAAAAAGATACAAGCATAACGGGGTGATGACATACAATGATAACTTAAATGGGTATAATGGGGATTAGCATTATGAGTGGATCTTACAACTTTTCAAAATGCAATTTGTGGACTAGGAGGAGAGAAGTCCGCAGTAGGTGTAGAGTTAGGTGCAGGACGTGAATTAACTGTGCTTGATGCTAGACACAAATGACTATGATAAGTCAAGAGTGGTGGCTCTGTGGTTGGGGATGTAGGGACGCAACATGACTCATCAAAATTTGGTATAGGTAAGACCACAAATATATCAAGATGTTTTTTTTTTCTTTTACTTCTACTAACCATCTTGACTTAAGATACTGACAGAGGTTAGGTTAATAGCAACGATATCATTTTTGAACCCGAGAATAACCAAAAAGGACAAACTTGAAAGCACGAGGAGTTAACTTTATCTTTCCTAACAAAGTTATGAACATATAATGTGCACCCAAACACACGAGTGGGAATAGAATGTAAGGGTGACCGCGGAAACAATACTTAATGCGGAATCTGATTCTAGATGGAAGATGGAGGTATTGATTAATCAATAACAATCCATGAGAACGGCGTCGCCCCAAAACAACACAGCTGGACATGGGACTAAATGTGAAGTGAGCGAGCAGTGTTAGGGAGGTGCCTACTCTTTCTCTGCTACTCCATTCTACTGAGGCGTATATCATAATCTTGTTAAACTGAGAATATAAGTATTCCGAGGCATTGTCACTGCAAAAATTGCTAATATAAATACCAACTTGACTTTTTCTTCAACACAACTCTACAATATAGAAAACAACTCGGAACATTCTTTCATTAAGAAAAACTAAGTATATCTTGAATGAACATCAATGAAGATAACAAAACAATGGAATCCAAAGGTTGAACTAATTCTACTAGGACCCCATATATCAGAATAAACTAAAGAAAAAAACAAACTTTGCATTGCTCGGAGCACTATGTAGAAAGGTTGCTTGGGTATGTTCTCCAAGTTGATGTGATTCACAATCTAATGTAGACATATTAGGCACCATCTTTTGAGCCTGGGGTAAATTTTGATGTGTCCCAAACGTCTGTGAATTATGTCTGGAGGTTCTGTAACAAGACATGCTTGGGGCCATTGTGTTTCACGCCCTATGCTAATCGTCTGTTCTATACTGTGGTCTTGCATAGCAAAAGAATCATCAAGGAATATTATGGCTCAATTGAGGGGATGAGTCAATTAACTAACAAATGCAAGTCTAAAAAGATATCCAGAGGCAAAGAACAAAATTTAGAGTATTTAAGGATAGGGAATTAGCTTGTCTAACTCCTGCTTTTGTTTGGAACCCATTGGCTGAAGTAACAAAAAAAGGGGTTGTGAATATATATTATTTGACAAAAGTGATTTATTACTAGAAAAATGGTTAGAAGTGCTCGAGTCCCTGACCCATGGGCCAAGAGTATGCCTTTGATGCAAAGAATCACCAGCAACCAAAGTATCAGTTTGAGCAACTGAGGCTATTTGCGGAGATGTCTTCTTACTTGCTTGATACTAAATGAACTCATTGTATTCCTCTTTAGATAAGGAAAACCTCTGGTACCTTGGTGTTGATCTGAGCAACTTGAGCATTTTAGGGTGTTTTGACAAATGCAAAGAGTAGCATATTTCACGAGAATATCTAGACTTATTACAATAACTACACTTGGATCGATGTCTTCCAAAACGACCCCCTCCTTGTCGATTCTCACTATTTTGAGATGTCCAAGGAGTCAACATTTGAGGATGAAGAACTGTGTGATTGGGTGGCGTAGTTAGGCAAAGTAATTGAGATAATAGTTCATCAATTGTAGGAATAGTAGGACTAGACATACACATTGAGTCTAGGTCATTAGGAAGTCCAACAAGTGTAAGAACCAAAAACATTGTTTGTCGTTGCTCTTGTTGTTTTTCAATGGTAGCAATAACTAACATCAACTTTTCAAATTAATCCATGATTGCCTATTCCTGTCCTAAGTACATATCCAATTCATGTTTCTTTTAAATTTGTCACCCTAGGTATGACATCATAAAAATGAGATATCATTAGTGTATAAAGTGTGGTCCTTTTCCCAAACTGAATAAAATGTATGAAAGGGACAAAATAAAGGCATCAACTTGTAGTCAATAGATTGCCACAAGTGACTACATAATTGAGCATCAATCCTTTTTCATTGTGCTCGAGCCTTGCCATCTCCCTCGATAGTTCTTTGGTTAAGTGATCTTAAACACCTTGATCTTTGCACCACAACTCAATCGAGGAAGTCCTGGCTTAATAGTTTGAACTTCCAATTAAGGGTTCTAAAGTGAATATGAAACTTGAATTTCCTATTCTCATTTTCTTTTGAACCCAAGTATATCAAACTCAAAAGATATATTCGATGGAAGAGATATCTAGCAAAATCACAGCTGAAAAAAGTGAAGAAACAACCACTAGAAACAGGCTGAAAAATAGTGAAGTCACTGTACAGTTGGAAAACACTGTTCTAGTGACTGTTTACTAGAAAAATCCCCGTGGGTGGGGTTGGAAACAACAAGTGACCAGCATAGGAAAAGACTCCGACTTGAAGAATACCGGAAAACCACCTCACACTTCAGCATGTGACTTTACTTGCTTTCCATAACACCTAGATGCTGATGACGCATACAAGGTTGGCTGCCGAAAAGTCTTACTAGGGTTTGATCTCCGGTCGATGACGAATCTTGTGGTAGTGTTGGTTTTCACACAACACTGAAGTAAGAAGAGAATGATGCAAAACAACCAAGACAGTTGTCGGATAATTGAGGCTCAGTGATTGTGTTCTCTTTACCTGAATATTTTTCACCATAGCTTTGATACCATGTGTAATAATGACCCAAGAAAATATTATTAAGATGCGTGAATTAATTGACTTGCATTGAACCCTCTTTACATCATACATGATATGTGCAGTATAACATACTATACAAATTTTACATAATACATGATATCTGCGCAGTACAACAGAGAGTTTTATGCTGCATACGGGAATGATGAATCTCTCCCGAAAAGGAATCTATTGATTCTCTCTGAATTAGTTGGACCGTAGGTGTGATGATTTACTTCATGGGTGAGGTCTGTGGACATTTCTTTTTACTCTTTTTCAAATTTGATTAATATTGGTTGATCATGTATTTCATTATAGTTCTATTATTTTAGGTACTTTTTATCGAAATATGGACAAACAAAAGCTTAACTCCGAAGAAGCACTTCATGAAGCATTCCATCTTCAAATGTGGGACTCGCTGGTGGTTTGGTATGTAGGATGGGATAGACAATGATATCCCATGGGATTAGCTATCCCACCTTCTATATGGGATAGCTAATCCCACCATTTTAGTACAAATGATGGGAAATAATCTCGGTACTAATTAATACTAATAGCCGCACACATGATAAAAATAATCCCGGATTTTATATCGGGATTGTTATCCTTATCCACCAACCAAACAACTGCTTAGGGGATGTATCGTTGGTGGGATAAGGATAATAATCTCGGGTGTCCTATGAGATTATTTTATCCTGTCCTTGTAATGTGTATTATTTAGTCCGAGATTATTTATCCTACCATTTTAGTATAAATAGTAGAATAAGTTATCTAATATAAAAGGTGCTCAAACAATCCCATGGGATATCCTTGCTATCCCATCCCACCAAAAGGCCAATGACAAAAAATATTCAAAAGCACTCAAAGACGAAATTCTATTTTCAAGACAAGTCAAGATATGCATGAAAAGTTATATTTTCAAGACTAGACAAGATATGGATGAAAGAAAGATTCGTGTTAAACAATCAGCTACCCATAGACATGTGAGATTTACCTTTAGTTATCAGCTGCGTATAATAGTTATCAACTACGTGTAAAATAAATGGTGTGTATTAGTGTACGGACACATGTAAAATATATAGCATTTATTAGTTAGACAATGATATCCTATGGGATTAGCTATCCCACCTTCTATATGGGATAGCTAATCCCACCATTTTAGTACAAATGATGGGAAATTATCCTGGGACGAATTAATACTAATAACCACACACATTATAAAAGTAATTCCGTATTTTATCTTGGGATTGTTATCCTTATCCCACCAATCAAACAACCGCTTAGGGGTCGTTTGGTTGGTAGGATAAGGATAATAATCCCGGGTATCTTATGAGATTATTTTATCCTGTGTTTGTAATGTGTATTATTTAGTTCCAGGATTATTTTATACCACCATTTTAGTATATATAGTGGGATTAGTTATCTAATATAGTAGATGGTAAAATAATCCCATGGGATATCCTTGCCTATCCCATCCCACCAACCAAACACCCCTTTGGTATATTTATTATACTAATTATCTAATAAGATGCATATGATAGGCTATGTGTTCCTTGCCATCGTTATTGAACAATAAATGTTCAATGAAGGCAAAAAAGGATAATAGAAATAGTCTCGTGAAAACCCAAAAAGCAAATAAAACCATTCAAAATGGGAATGCTTTTTCTCTTTTCATATCTTGTGTATTGTATACTCTAAATTTTGCTTTTTGAAGTGTAGTTACCATGCTAACTAAGGAAATTTATAGGTCAACATCTCAATGGTCTTTTTGCTCCACTAATAAGTTTGCATTCTGCAAAAATCTTTAACAGTATACCACCCTAATTTTTACTCTCTCTGTGTTGACGCCAATTTGAAAGTTAAATGCAGAGTTATTTTCCAAAGATAGGAAAATATATACTCTCCAAAGTAAAAATGGACCACAGACTTAGTTGCTGCTTGTGAGATATTTCTTTAGTCTGGTACATAGAGAAAGCTTTGTATTCCTCCTCTCCTTGGCTAAAGAACTTCCCCAGGTCCGGTCCTTAACATGGATCTTGGTTTCTTGTTTTTTACTTCTTGCATATCTCACGATAAACCCCATATTGATGAATTTTCTTCTTTCAGCTCTTAAGAAAACAATGTCGAGTGGACAGCTCTGCGCATTAATTGCTTTTATGTTTCATATTTTAATGATCCAGGGAAAGTTGACATCAACTTAGACTATTTGTTAGATAGCCAATGTACCATTATCAGTTCTACATTAAGATGTTTAGTCTAACAAACATTAGGATTGCTAATACAAGTATGAGCGTCCTTGCTATGCAGTCAGTTCTTTTAGCTTCACCTGTCAACTTACATTGCATGCATCTTCCTACTTAAATTTATAGCATCTTTGTTTTTGGATAAGGTAAGATTTAGATTTACAGCATCTTTCTACTTAAATCACAGTACCGTTGTACTTATGTTCACTACTATAACTTCACCTTGATGATGTATGACATATTAGAATTACAGTTCTTTTTCTTTTGATAGGAACTTGCAGCTAATTTGAGGTCAACTCTGTCATTTAAACGGCAGCTCGATGATGTGCCATCACAAGCTGAACTCATTCAGTATGTTCCTCTATTAGTGCTTTTCCATTTTGTGCATTATATTCCTCATACCTGTTGAATGTGGAAATACCTCTTTAATATATTCGGTATACAAGGAGCATGAATGTTGAATCGGTGTGGAATTGTTTTATTGAATTAAAAACCAAAAAAATTCTAGCTCTCTGAAAAAGTTTGTCTGGAGCAAATTCAAGCTAAAGATTATGTGGGAGTCTTTTTTGTTTTGTTTTGTTTTAATAACCGTGGTGTTTGGGCCAACTTTTCCACCACTGTAGGTATTGGGTGACTCTGTCCACCAAGGTTTTGATAGATTGAATGAAATCACCTAGTACTTTTGTCTCCATTAAGATTTGAACCTGATATCTAATGATTGTTAACCCACTTCAGTGACTAATAGGCCACACTCCTTGGGTGCAAGGTTATGTGGGAGTCTATCCTTATCTAAAAGTACTTAAACTCTTTAAGCTTTCATCATTTATCAATGAAACCTCATTCCATCCTAGCCTAAATGTTGTAATCCCTTAACTTTGTGTAGAGGTGTTTGCTTCTAGAATTAATAGGGTTGCATTTAACTGTGAGATGAATGAAAGCAATTAGTTATGATATTTAGAAAACCCTGGAATTGGCTTTCACCTGTTGATTATCTGGTTTTAGTTTGTTGATGAAACAATCTACGCAATCTGTCTAACTACTTTATAGATGCTTCAAGTTTATTAAGTGAAAGTACAACTTTACAATTTTAGAGGATTTTATGTTTGGCTTTTGTCCAAGTTTCAATGTCTTACTATTGTGAAGTATCTAAGTAGGAGGGGTATTTGATTCTCCAGCATCCCTCCATGATGATTTGGGGACGAAAACGGCATAAGGGCATATTTGCTTGTAGGATTTAGATGTATTCTAATGGATTATAGGATAGATGGCCTTCTTAGTTCTTGGTTATTTAGGTAGTATTGAAATTCTGTTTGGATTAGCTTTTATAGGTGTTTTTAAGCCAAAATACCTTTTAAGCAGCTTTGTAATGTTTGGTAAAACAAAAAAGTGCTTATAAGCACTTATGTTTAAGCCAAAATAACAACAATAAGCCAAAAGTCAATCCAAACAGGCTCTTAATCTAGAAAGATGGCAGAACAAAAGAATAGAAAATTTGATGGCATCACATATCAATTGGCCCTTATAGAACCCAACAATTTGTTTTTTTAACTTTTAATGAGTTTATCCAGGTATAAGAAGTTTTTAGTTCCTCAATATTGATATCTTCTGATCTCTATCATTTTTCTTGAACAACTTAGGTGCCCAGTCATACTAGTTTAAGGTAAAAATAATCTAATTCACGGCCGTTATGTCATGATATCATATTTCTAGTAGAAGTTCATCCATCAGCCCACTGAGTACAGCAGATAGCAAATTGTGCTCAAGCTTGCATTCACTAACCAAAACAATTAAAGTGGTGGTGCAAAAACATTAACTTACTATCCTTCTCTTAAGTGCTTGAAGCATGCTCGTTAATACACACATTCTCTCTCTATTTTCACTTTCCCTCTTTCTGTCAAAAGGTGAGCTGTTGAACGTCTATTTGTTACTGTTAAAGTTCCATACTGGTTAAATTAGTTGTACACTTGTATTTTACTTTTATGCTTTTGGGCAATCCTCATCACTTGAGCTAGCTTTTGGGTTCGTATTATGCCCAATGTGCATTTTCCTAACATGACATTAAAGTTTGACCCCTCTCTGATGTTGGGTTACCCAACATTGGGCCACTCGATTATGTTACTACAAGCTTCAAATGTTTAGTCCAGGGCATGAGGGAATCCGACATCGGTAAGTGTATATGTTGTTGCCTCCTTATAAGATTTGTGAATTCTCACTACTTGAGCTTTCTTTTGTGGGCGAGTTATACTTAAGATCCATTTATCCAACACGTACCTTCAGTTACTTTCATATAATCATATTACATATGTTAATTATCTCATCACCTCTCTTAAAAATTGAGCATCAATTGTATTCACTCCCATAGAATTTGTCTTTATTTCAAGAATAACATTCCTTTGTTACTGGCTTTTTATGCATTTAGAGTGCAGCATAATGTTTTTTCCGAAGGATGAAAAGATGCTATTTTATAGTCTACATGGCTTGATCACTACATTGATCCTATTCAAGGTCCCATTGTCTCTTGTATTAAGTATTTATAAAGTTGAAAAGATTTCTGTGTAGGTGTGCCTGATAATGTCCATGAATTTAGTTGGATTTATCTAACATGCCTTGTATTCATACTTCTGACAAAGCTTTTCTTCTGCAGGTATGAACTCCGGTTTTCAGAACTTTATACTCATATACAGGTACAAGCATAGTTAGCGGCTTGAACCTTCATTTGACCATGACTCACATTTCAGCTCCTTGTCAATCACTTCTTTTTGAAATTGGTAACTTTGTGTTTATATATAAGTAAAGAGTAGTATATGGGTTGTACTACAAGCATACTTTACAGAATCCTATGATCCTATGTCTATAATGAATCTAGAACATCAATAATAGAGACCGGATCATTAGACCAAATCTGATTACACCAAAAACATAGAGTCAAGATACAATTCAACTTGATCTTCTGTATACTATTTTCGATGTTCTCAAAACACCTGGCATTTCTTTCCCTCCATATAGTCCACCATATACTGGCTTGTATGATTCTCCATCTGCTTCTGCTGCTTTTGCCCAATACCCCTATCTCTTCCCAACTTTGAAGTGTCTGTGTGATCTTTCCTGGCATGGACCACGATTTACCTCTCAAGTTTAGAAATGACCTCCATAATTGTCCTGTAAACTTACGGTACAAAAGAGGTAGTTTACAGTTTCTGCCTTCTCCCCACAAAATAAACATCTAGGGCATAATGTTATCCGCCTCTTCATTAAGTTATCCTGTCTAAGCATTGCCACTTTGGATAAGAGCCAGAAGAAACAGATTATCTTATAAGGAATTTTGACTCTCCATATGTTCTTCCATGGCCGGTTGATAAGCCATTCGTTGAGGAGGTTCAGTTTCTTGTATGCTTTGCTAACCTTGAATGTGCCGTTCTCACAGCCCTACCACCATAGTCCATCTTCCGTCTTGTGTCCCACTGAACAGGCCAATTATGTTGAAAAACTCTGCCACTCTTGGAATTTCCCAATCATTAATCTGTAAGGTGATGTCCCCACCCTTCCTGTGTCCACATTTCTGCTATGGTACTATGTTGTTGTATTGCTATGCTGTGGAAGTCTGGAAGAGGTTTTCCAGGACGCCTGCCTCATGCCATTCCTCTTTCCAAAACCTTGTCTTTCCCCATTGTTCACTTTAATCTTGGTGTTGCTCTTTAGTACATCCCATAGAGTTCTGATAGACCTCCACAGGTTCACTTCACATAGTGCAGTAACTTCCTTTGTCATCCACTAATCTTCCTCCTCATATTTTGCTTCAATGACTTTTCCCCACAAAGCTGCTTGTCATTTTCATACTTCCAGAGCCACTTCATTCTAAGGGACTTCTTGTGGTTTTTCAAGTTCTTTATGAGTTTATTCCCATTCCTCCATGTCTCTTTTCCACAAATCACCTCCTTCCATATAACTAGAGTATACCCTTTTCTTTCTTTATTTCCCTGTCATAGCAATTTCCTTCTAATTCTGTCCAATCTGTTGATAATTGTGAGAAATATTGGAGAAAGATATTATTGAATTTTGTCTCTACATTATTACACAGAGACCCTATTTATAGACACTACAATACAATCATTTACCAAGTTCTTCTATTTACTATTTCTATTCCTACTCTAAGTAGGATCATATATACTTATTCCTATTCTAACACTCCCCCTCAAGCTAGTGCATACAAGTCATATGTCCCTAGTTTGTTAGAAATGTAATTAATACGAGGAGCGATGAGGGGCTTGGTGAGATATCTGCAAGTTGATCACTCGACTTCACAAAATTGACAGTCAATCTCAATGTGTTTCATCTTCTCATTAAATATTGTATTTGATGCATAATGCTAGTCAATCTCCATGTGCTTGGTCTTCTCATGAAATATTGGATTTCGGGGCATAATGTCGATAAAACACAGAGTAATAAATTCTTGAATTGCAGTGTTGAACTTCCCAAACCAAGTTTGAGAACACTGCTTCAGACCATAGAGTGACTTACATAATCGATATGCAAGGCTACCAGACCCCCCTGAGCAATAAAATCAAGTGGTTGCTCCATATAGACTTCTTCCTAAAGATCACAATGGAGAAAAACATTCTTAATGTCCAATTGATTAAAAGGCCTATGGAGAACGACAACTATAGATAGAAGAAGGCGGACATATGTTATTTTAGCCACGGGGGAGAAAATATCACTGCAATCTAGCCCAAATATCTGTGTATACCTTCTACTTCTTTTTTTTTTGCAAAATTTGAAGTAGAAAGAAAACACTATAGGAAAACTCAGATTTCTCGTAAACAATGCAACGGTTGATGGAAAGTGCTCTAAATCTGGTATAAAATATGTGGAACATCTCGAAATCAAGAGATGAGTAGATCTTAAATAAGAAAATCATAGCCGCCCGCCGACAACGGAAGCTCTTTGATTCTCTACAAAGATCGTAGAGGCTCTGATACCATGTGAGAAATATTGGAGAAAAATATTATTGAATTGTATCTTTACATTATTACACAAAGACCCTATTTATAGACACTACAATACAATCATTTACCAAGTAGGATACTATTTACTATTTGTATTCCTATTAATATTCTTGTTTCTATTCCTACTCTAAGTCGGATCATATATACTTATTCCTATTCTAACAATAATCAATAGTGATATCATGTAGGTTGGAATGGAATCTAGAACAGAGTTAATTAGTTGACTCTGCCTCCAAGAGACAAGTATTGTCCCTTTCATCTGACCAATTTCTTCTCACATTTTTCAATCACTGTATCCAAATCTCAAAAGATTTGGATTTAGCTCCCAAAGGCATCCCAGGAATGTGGTTGGAAGGGGTCCCACCTGGCCACCCAGTATTGTATTCAGAGACTCCATGTTAGCTACATCATTTATAGGATATAGAAAACTCTTTCTCCAATTGATATGTAGCCCAGAAATCCCTTCAAACAGAACCAGTATCACCCACAGATACTTGAGTTGATCTTCTTCAGCCCCACTAAAGATGAGTGTATCATCTGCATATTGCTGATGAATCACTTCTAGGCTTTCCCTTCCCACTCTAGCCACATCAAATCCTCTGATCCAACCATTTGTATTAGCAGTCTTGACCATGTTGTTTAAACCATACATTGATTAGACCTTTTTGAGCTCTGAAGAATCCTGCAGGTGGTCCATCAACCTACGACTTCTTTCCACCCATTAGTACCACACTGAGTTGTTGTCTGTCCATCTTGTATTGTCAAAGGACTTGTGTTCCTATTGAAGTATATTCTGTTTTCCTCCATGGGCAGTTCTGAAAAGAATGGATTATGCCTGAGCATACAGCAGATCTACTTAGTTGCTGGATCAGTAGAAGGGGGAGAAAATCTAAGAAAAAGTGGTGGAGTATAATACCATCATGCATTTGGTGGGCTATTTGGAAAGAAAGAAATAGCAAACAAGGCTAATTCAATAGAGAAACTCAAATGGAACTGCTTGACTACTTTTGTTTTTGGTGTAAAGAAGAAGGGATAGAAGAAGCTGCACAAATTTTGGATTTTATAGGCACTTTGTAATCTATTAGCCTTTTTGTTTTCTCTTGTTGGGAACCAATTTTTGGAGGTCTCCAGCATATCCTTAATGCTGAGGAATACAACATTATCTTTCTCAAAAAAAGTTCTGAAAAGAAAAGGAGATAGGGATGAAGCTAACACAGAAGGTGCTAGCTTGTGGGAGGGGCGAAAGAAAAAAAGAATGAAAGGATTCCGGCAGGTCACCACTGGAAAAGGTGGTTTCTCTTTCCTAGGAGAGAGAAGGTTCTTGGGACCTGTGCCTGGGAGCATAAGTTTTCCTATTACAATTTTTTTTCACTTCCTTGTCAATCACTTTGTTAACCTCTAAAATGGGTCATGCAGGTCATGGATCGTCAAACCCGTAAATACTATGCTACTTACAACACATTGTTGGAGATAAAAGAATTGATGCTAAAGGAAACATCGTTACTGAACTCCATAAGGTCACAGGTATTGTACTAAGCAAAAGAAACCTATATCCTTTTGGTGTGTATAATACTTTTATGTTTTTTCTGTTTAAGTTAATGCTACTGATTTGGTGGGAACCCCGCATACAAAATGTAGAGAATCTTATTAAAAGGTCATGATTCTTCACATAGAATGTAGAGATACGAATTATCAACGCTCGTAGATATATCAAAAAGTGCTTCAAGAATATACCAAAAAAAAAGCTCATCTGTTCAAAAGCACTTTTGACTGCTTCCAAACCTCTTCTTTTTCTCTTTCCAAATTGTCCATGTTAAGGGTTCTGTTCCCATTCTATTCTTCTCGTCTTTCCTCTAAATTTCCATCCCAGGAATAATTCCCTTATCGTCAATGGCATCACCCATTCCAACCCTAGATATTCTTAACATCTTACATCATAAACTGTATGCAACCAAGAAACAAAGTAGTAAATGGTTATCTGCTCTGCGTGCATGCACATGAAGCACCGATTGAGGTGGATATCTTTCTTCTCCTCAAGTTCTTTTGTTAAATGGTTCCCCATGCTTCTGTCCAAGTAAAGATTGAAATTTTCCTTGATGGCCTCAGGATCCATATTGGGTATGCATAAACTATCTCTTCTCCCTTTTCAAAAGTCACTATAGAAATAGGT
Source organism: Solanum dulcamara (assembly GCF_947179165.1). Taxonomy (NCBI): domain Eukaryota; kingdom Viridiplantae; phylum Streptophyta; class Magnoliopsida; order Solanales; family Solanaceae; genus Solanum; species Solanum dulcamara. The sequence continues at coordinate 24,927,996 of NC_077244.1, forward strand.
AACACCGAACACATGATCCTTTTCTCTTTCCATGACTGACATTCCTTGTTTTATATGATATTTCCTAACAAACTATTCAGCTCTTTCATATCTCAGTATGGCACGTTTGTTTCTTCAGAGTTCAGACGTTCAAATCCCTTGGTATGCTTTCTCCTTATTCCTTGCAATCTTGGCCACTTTTTCTGTCTTCTTGCTCGATATAGTGAATATTGTCAGGAAGGCATCATTGTAGAGCATTTCCCATCCGTCTTTCTTGCCAAAAACTAATTATAGTGCCCCTTCTTCGCTATTTCATTATGCCTCTCCATAAAGATATGCCATGTGGTTTCATCTTGTGGTTGGTTTTCCATCTCTCCATTTCCTCCCATAATTGTGAACAAGGATCTTTCTCCACAATTCATTCTCTTTCATCCTGTACCTCTGTGTTAAGGTCCCTAATTTTGGATCGAGCCGCTGGAAGATTAACAGGAATATCAGGCCCAACATGCAGGTCTAAGCCCTTGAATTTTGTTCATTACCTTCCTTTGATTGCTAAATTTTGCAATTCATTAAGGGGAATTGCAGACTTTGGAACTTGTTTGAGAAAGTTCCTAATATCTGTAGTTTGATGGAGTTCCAACCCATTTTATTGATAAATGTCAACTCAAGTCCTAATATCTGTAGTTTTGATGGAGTTCCAACCCATTTGTTGATAAATGTCAACTCTCTTAAATAGAGGTTGGATAAGCAAGAGTTCTAACAAATGGAAAAAAACAAGAGTCCTGATTCACTCCATAGAGGGTTGCAATAAGCAAGAGTTCATATTTTTTTATTTTTGTGAAGGAACTCCCAAGATTAACAAGAAAGGAATCCTAATAGAACGCTTTGATACCACTTGAGTATCGGGTTACTCAAAGAAAAACAAAAAATTATGCAGAAGCGAAATATAAAGATTAAATACGTGAAATTAAGATAGGCGCAATTCGAGAATAAAATCCCCAAACTTCGAAATGTAGTGCTAAGAACCCTAATTGATTGCAGTAGACCTAACTAGCGAAATAGGTCTAATCATGTTTATTAGCAAATTCAATTCAAGAACTTAGATGCAAGTGATTTAGACTCCTAATTGAATAATTAAAGACAATAATTAGTATAGGAAAATTACTTCTCTAATTAGTTCAAATAAAAACCATAGATATCAAGCACATGATTAATCTTACCTCTTAAAGAAATCCTTCTTGCAAGTTTATAAGATAAATCCCAAGTAGCCAATACACAAAGTTGTAAAGAAAAGGATTCTCAATAATATTGATAAATAATGTTGTTTTCTCAAAGAACAAAATCCACCTCATGATCCCTGCTTGTATATTTTAGTGTATCTGGTTAGAGAGGGATAGAAGATGTTTTGATGGGGAGTCAGCTTCTTTAGGTATTTTGAAGGCAAGGTGTTTTGTCAATTTGCTTAGTTGGTCCAGTCTGTACGTTGTTAATGCAGAGCAATTTCAGGGACTTTATGTCTCACTAGTTCTGGCTTAGATAGTTTGTATGGTCAGCTAGTGATTTTTTTGTAAGCTTCAATGCAAGATCTTGTAATTGTTTGCATCTTCTTGATTCCTCTATTAATACCACTTACTTCATCAAATAAATATCTCATGAAGTGGCAAGTCTAGTGCCGGCATCCAAAAGAAGAAAGATCCTCGTCATGTTGTTTAGAAGGTACTAAAAGGGGGTGCAATTCACTGTATTGGCAAAAGGAGGACCTTGATGTTTGTCGATATGCGAGTCGATTGCAGACCTATTCATGGAGAAAGGCCAGGGTTGTGTCAAGGCGATCAACTCCCTATCTCAGCCCGTTGGAGGAATAGCTTAGGGATTTCTGATAATTTGGCTCTTCCGAGGGAAAGTTTAATACTCCCTCTGTCCCATTTTATGTGGCACTCTTTCCTGTGTAGTCCGTCCCAAAAAGAATGTCACCTTACTATAATTGGAAACAATTTAACTTTAAAATTCCTTTTTTACCATTTATGAAATGATTCTCAGCCACGCAAATAACTAAGGATTGTTATAGACCACATGTTTCAAAAGACTTCTTTTTTTCTTACCAAGTCAAAGGGTGCCACACAAAATGGGACGAAGGGAGTATGTTCGTGGTGATCATGGATGATTTCAAGTTGATACTAGACTTGGAATTCTTGCAGGGAAGCAATACTGTTCCAATGTTGTAGCCTGTAGGCAGATGCGTTGTTGATGATGGGGGTAAATGGGGCGAAACCCTGTATTATTCCAACAACACCAGGGAAGATGTCCGACGGGAATATTTCATCCCTGCAACGAAAAAAGGGAGTTAAGATACAAGAGCCTACATTTCTGTCTACTCTTTGTATTGTTGACATCAAGCATTCTTCCAATCCCATTTCTATGACCGTGGAAAAGCTCTTGATGGAGTTTGATGATGTGATGCCGCAGGACCCACCAAAGCGACTTCCGTCGAGGCTAAATGTGGATCACCAGTAACCTAATCTTGTAATCTATCCCAAGTAACAAGATATAACGACACAGTTAAGTAAGAGCTCTTCAATCAATCACAAAAAGTATGCAATTGAACACACAATCTAAAAAACGGCTTAATTGTAGAAAACACCCTCAACAATTCATCTAATAATAGATTCCTTAAAATTTTTAAAGGAGAGGTTTAACTAGTCATAATCAAACTAAAAAACACATACAATTGTAAACATAAGATACATAACACAAAAATAGAGAAGTGGAGAAGCTTTTTGATGTGTCTTTTTTAGAATGAACTTGAGGGTCTTCTAAACTCAAATCTTCTTGAGCAATGGAGTGTACTTCCTTCCCAGGTCGAGTCTACAACTGAACAGAGGTTTATGGGCTTTTATATCATGTCTCAGCCGAATGACCAAATTGCCCTTAATTCAAAATCGTAGAAAGATGCCCTAGCACGATGCACAGTGTTTGGTTTGGTTATCCAGTGTCCAAGAGCAGTGCTTATTCTCTGGCCGCTACCAAATTTGCCTAAGCCGTGATAAGTAATCCTATATCCCGTATAGCATATAAGCCTCTGTATCCACATGTACGCCCATTTCACATATACGATACCCCCACATACATAGTATATATGTCAAACAAGTCAATTTGGAAAGAGTTCACTCAATGAGGTCAAAGCCTTAACTTTCTCTGTGTCCAAGCTAGCCTTTACCTTTGTGAACCGCCTTTCCTCGCTCTGAATCTACCAAATGAACTTTGTCTATGCATAAGAATACTGAACGAGGTCAAACAAGGTCACTGGACTCGATTCAATAATTCTAGACCAAGTGTAAGTCAACCCAAAAAGTCAACTCCGAACCAACATGGACAAACATCAAAACAAGATTCACAATCGGGTTATCCATTTTCTAAGGATTTCAAATTTATGGTTAGATTCTCATTTCAAGTCCATTTGCATGCTCAAGACCTCAATTTAGTGATTCTGTGGTTTATGTCTCAAATCCTCAATCTTATCCATCTAATTCCAAGTTTAGATGATAGATCTTAGGTTAGATTCATGAAATAGATGTAGATCCAAGTTAGAATGACTTATCTCAAGCTTGTAGATGAAGATCTAGTCAAAATCCTTCAAAACCGTGCTCTCCAAGTATCAAATGGTAAAGAATGAAATAAAAATCACAAAACCCGGGCTATATCTGCAGTGCTGGTCTCACTGGGGCACTGCTGGACGCACTTGGGTGAGCAATCCACCAATTTTCAGCTACAAAATTGGCCAAGTGCTGGCTGCACTTGGCCCTGTTTCAGTTGTCAAAATTTTAGCTTTTTGTCCGATGATGTAGAAACTCACCCCAGTCTCTCGAGTCCCAAACCAAACATCCCAACAAGTCCTAAAATATATATGGACCTTAGGGAAGTCTTGAACCGTGAAGTAAAGCACTAAAACTCAAAACTAGAGGTTGGGATATTACATCTCCCTACGCGATGACCATGTGATGGGGAGTTACTTTACTGTTTAATATGCAATTTCTTCACCAGAATCTTCCAGTCTCCGATGCTATGGCTATGCTATGCGCCAACCCTCATGCAATTACTCCAGATTTTGCATGTTTTCTTCATTTTAGCTCAAACTTTCTTCTTTTTCATCCATGACTTCCTACACATTAAAATCCTCAAATTTTAGATCAATAAGTCATTTTTCACTAATCAAAGCACATAAAACACCCCAAAGTATGAGGTGAAATGCATCAAATTATATGTCAAATGACTTATTGATCCTATTATCAATAAGTGAGCGAGTTGTATTTGATTGTTTGTTCTCTTGAAGAGTGGAAAGACTTTTGCTGCTTTTCTGAGTTCCTCTTCTTTTGTGTAACTGTACTGATTCAACACAGATTAAATTTAAAAGAAATACTTTGTAATCCGTCTTACACAATTTTTAGTTCTCTGTTAGTTTTCTTGTGTTTCTACCATGTAAGATGTATATTGATTTCTTGTTGATATTTCAAACCTTATTTGAATCTTCCTCCCTTTGTGTGATGATCCATCCTATTTGTTCTGTAGAATCTGTTGATTTCTTTGATCTTTTCACCTTTTTGTCTTTCTTTGTATAGTTCAAAGATGCTCTTACTAGCCCTGCTGGTCGAAAGAAATTAATTGATTCCATGGAAGGAATTCTGCACGGGACTCAACAGGTATCCATGCTCCTCGTTCTTGAAATGCATCTCTACTAATACACAAGGGAGAGTGAAGCAGTTTCTTGGTCCCTATCCTTGGGATAAAATTCGAATTTAACTAGTATAATTAAATGGAGCAGAAAATTGACACGTAAAAAGATGCACGTTGCGCTTGAAAAAATGGATGTTCTGGTGATTTAACAAAACCGTGTCATGTGTTTTAGTTTTATATCATGTATTCAGATATATATATATATATATATATATATATATCAATCTAACATCTTTTAACCTGAGCTACTTTTGGGCCTCAATGTAACTAAGAGCAAGAAGAAAAACGATTTAAAGTGAAAAACATTGAATAGAAACTACAAAAAAAAAACTGTTTTATACTTAAGTACCTGAAAAGAATTATCTTATAGTAGTTTTAATTCAGTCACAGGATTCGCTCAGTCTTTGCCAAGATTAATAGATTACTACTTTTTTCAAATGTCAGTTTGTCATGATTACTCTACTAAGCTTTTTCTCCAATTTATTTGATTGAGTGAGAAATTCTTAAAAACAGGAAAAGAATAATCTTATAATAGTTCTAATTCAGTCCTAGGTTTCGCTCAGACTTTGCCAAGGTTATTATATTACTACCCTTTTGCAAATGCCAGTTTGTCATGGTTACTCTAATAATTTGTCATGGTTACTCTAATGAACATTTTGTCCAATATATCTGATTGCGTGAGAATTTTTTTAAAATAGAAAGGATAAAGAAGATCAGTTTAACTGATACCCATCAGTGTCTTAAAAGGACTGAGTGCGACGGGAGACATTTTCTCTAATAAGGGGTGAGGCATAAACCTCGAGACACTTGGCGTAAGCCCAAGGAGCCTTAATTATGTAATATTTTATAAATTAATATCATAATAATAAATATAGAAAGAAGGAAAATGTGTATAGAAATACTTCATCTTAAGATGCTAATAAGAGTCATCAATTGATTTAAAGACTAATTAGAACTTGCTTCATCAAAAAAAAAAAAAAAACTAAACAGACTTTAAAAGAAAGTTGAAGTAGAGATTTATAAACTAGCTTGAAAGAGCAAAAGAACTTGAAAAGAAATAAAGTGAAAAAGAAACCTAATCAAAAACGTTGAACCAGAGTAAATGATGAAGGATGAAGTCTTTTTGCTTTTTAATTGCAAAGTAGTCATTTTCCCCTTTACCTGACAGCAGACGAAGAGATAGAACAAAAATTAGGACTAAGAATAAAAAAAATGACTTTAAGTTTTTTAACTTTTCAGAATTTTATAAAAAACTGACTTTTGTGTTTTGGTATTAAATTAAAGACTTGTTTAGCAATTCTAGTTCTAATTTGGAGAGGCTTTCTAGGCTTACGCCCTGAAATAAAAAACCGCCCAATGCCTAACGTCCTCCCAGAATAATAGGGCTTACACTTTGCAATATATATTTACCCCAGGTTGCTCCGGTGCACATTTACTTCTCCCACCCTGGCGCACCCTGATTCGCCCCAAAAATGCCTTTTAAAACACTTATATACATCTAGAGTGTTATGATTATTTACACAATCAAGTTACTTTTATCTATTGTCACTAAGCTACTTATTTTCAAGATTATGAGCTACTGGTGTTAAATAAATTTTACTACTACTGTTAATACAGGTTGAACTCTAAAAATATTTATATCCAACTCTTTTCTATTTTTTGTTTGTTAAGATAAATAATTTCCTCTTCCTTTTCCTGTGTATGTTGTTGTTGTTCCTTTTCCTTTTTCTCGCCAGTCTATTTGGGTAGCATGCAGAAAAGAGTTAGATCTTATTTTTAATTGTTTTCTCAAGTTTTGAAACAAATGACTTTGACATTGTAGTGCTATTATATTTGGAGAAAATAGCATCTGTGTAATAGTTTTCATGAAAGTTTTCTCTTATCATGACACCCTCAATTTCAAATTCTAAAATCTGAATGATCAACAAACGTGCAGAGAGGACACTTTTGTAACTTAAATAAAAAATGTTTAAAACTTCTTACACAAGACGCCTGCTCCCTCTGCGTAAAAGAATTTGCAATATTTCAATATTAGTTTGTTTTGGAAAGAATAACATATTTTTAAATTTGGAAATAGTATAACTTGAACTTTCCATTTTATCTTTTATGGCAAGCTTTTATGACAACGTAAGTGTTGTGGCATGTATAAGACCACAAATTTTAAAAATCTTACCACCACTTGAGGAAAACAATAATAATCACATGCTAGGACCGTGCTCAGCATGGGCATCACCCCACCTATCATTGTGCAAAGTGATGGTGGATTGCAAATAAAAATTGCTTGTAAGATCTAGAATAGGTTCTGTGTCGCGACCCAACCCCGTAGGCCGTGACTGGGGTCCGACCTGGACCCCCCGTATACCTAGCTATCAACTGTGGTCAAATTGAACTGTAAATAAAACAATATCATGTAACAGAGCCCCACTGGGCGATAACATTTTCATAAACTTGTAGCCCTTTTCGTTTGTATCACAACATGACAGGGCACGCAAGCCGACAAGACTGCCATAACATAATAACATATATCATATATCATGTAGACCCAGCTGAATCAAACTGACATACACAACCCACATATACATGTCTGCAGACCTCTAAAAATATTAACGACAACATATGAAGGGACAGGGCCCCCGCCGTACCCCTGAATAGACACAACAATTTTACACATCAATGGTCCGTATAAATAACTAGGCTTCGATACAATGGAGCCTCTTCCAACTGAGCTGAATGGAATCCTAAGCTGACGGACTCCCAAAACCTGTACCTGTACCTGCGGGCATGAAACGCAGCCCCCCGAAGAAAGGGGAGTCAGTACGACATATGTATTGAGTATGTAAAACATAATATAATGCCACTGGAAGCATATCTTAAGTAGAGAAGCAGGGGCTAAAATATCAAAATTGGAAACCTGTACCTGTACTCTGTGAATCATGAAAGCATGCATGCTCAATTTATACAATATAACCGGCCCTTTCAGGGATTCGGGGAATCACATCTGTAGGACCATCATAGGCCCGGCGCCATCACCACCTTATTACAACACATCAGCATATATATATATACATACATACTCAACCCTCTAGTGAGGGGCTCGGTGGACAATACAGTGAGTTGTGCACGATAACGTACCCGGCCCGGGACTCGGTGAAAGAAGGGTTACAGTATACACGAGTAGAGTAGTGAGTAACTATATGCAATTTAAATCATTATAAGAGACTCGACAAAAAAAGAAAGTTAAGCTTTGTTTGAGGACCCGAGCAACGGTGTAGTCATCTCGAGTATCCTCTAAATGCCATTATGGGCTGCCTCAAAAGTAATCTCGGGGACCCTAGACATGTATTAACATAGGGCCAAATCATTTATGGAATCAAAACACTTAGTATCGTATAGTCTTCAAGACTTGGAGCCTGTACATTTGGTACTTCTTTAATATATACAAGTTTCCAGGGAATAGTTCAACTACTACCAAAGTTCGATATTCAAAAGTAAATAAGAGATATTTAAGAATGGAGTTACTCCGGAGCTCATATCATATTTAACTTACAACTAAGACATGCCAGAAAAGAAAGAGAGTAAACTCTATATAGTCTGTACTTTCCTTCAGGTGGTCATTATATACGTATCTCGTACCCGGCCCATCCTGGGGCTCGGTGAACAACTGTGACATCATAATCTCATTTTCATACCAAGTACATATCTAGAGAAAGGGAAGATAGTTTCCCACACACTACTCTTTAGCACGTAGAAGCCTTAATAGGCAATGCTCAATTCTTGTAGGGGTGTCAACACCTAACTGTAGTTAGGGATTATGAGGCGTACTTGGAGTTCTGGGAATGGGATTATCCCCACATTCCACATACAATTCACTTAAGGCTAAGACTTGCCAAAAGGAAAGAAAGATAGTTGTACGTACTTATACCAAAACATGCCAAGAGAAAGCTTTACATACCTCTTGTGAGTTACTCCTTATCCCGTTCGCCTCGTCGTCCTTTGAACCTATTCAACATGAAAGTAATACGAATATCAACCACTCTTAACTTTTCAGCATCTTAGGTTGTACCTTAGTATTCACGGAATCTATTTCCTTGTTCATCTCCTCGGTTAGTTCTTTAATTGGTTAAGGCGTTAACGAAAATTGGGCAGCATCTCCCCTATAATGCGCCCTATCCAAATTTCCAATTAGATCCCTAAATACTACAGCCAACCAACAACAACAACCTACAACATACGTGTAAGCAATTCACACCAACAATATACAGCATAACCTCCAAACAACTCGCTCGAAATTACGATATCAAAATGGGGTTTCTAGTTTCCATTTTGTAAAACCTTTACCCGTACGAAGCGGGGGGGGGGGTCGTGTGGATGCAACCAGCAGCTCCCCCAACTCATTTAGAACATATTTAGACCCTGCAACACGCACCACACAACCAGCAGCAGCCTCCACACACACAACGCCTCATTTCGACTACAATTTAATTACGACGACTTCAATTTCGATTGTTTCTACCGTCGAGCATTTCCACGATTTTTTTAAACTTCCAGCAGCCTAAGAGGTGTGTAATACACCCTATAATAACACCATAAAGTCCAAATTTAAAGGAGAAGCCTTACCTTACCCGAAATTGGCCAAAACTAGCCAAAATTGTGCCTCGGAACTTTTTCTAGCGCGACTTGAACGCCGTGGCTGCTTGCTGTCCGATTTTTGCTGCACCAAGCCATGATTTTATACTACTAATACCTCCATATCATCGTGGTATACGCTAGATAATTACTTTACGGAACGAAATCGGGACTTACCTTATTTTTTCCTCCAAGCCGTCACTATTTTCTCTCAACTTTAGGGTTTGCTTTCTTTTGTTTGCTGCTGCAGTTTTGTGAGTATAAACTGAAGATAAGTCATGATATACATGTATATTGGTGGTCCTAGGAGGTGACACGTGTCAGCCCCTAAGGGGGACACGTGTCCAGCCCCTATTGGGCCACCGTATCTATGCAAGCAAGGAGAGGCTGCCACGTGGCAGTGGGGCCCACCTCCCCCAAGCAGGTGGGTCACCTACTTGACCCCAAGCAGGTGGGTCACCTGCTTGCTTGATGTGCTGCCACGTGTCACTCCTCCATTGGTTGCCACGTGTCATCTTTTCCCCCTTCCTCGCGGGTTCGTAATCTCGTCTTATTTTAAGAGCCTATGTAATCCATGGTACGCAAGCTTGGTATGTACTCCAATAGCTTAAGTATGTAGGACTTCCAAGTTAGTAGCTTACGTAGGTAAATCGAGTCCAACGCCTCATTACTTAGCCTCCAATTCCTTCCGGATTCTTATGACTCCATTTCCAACCTTCTCTATTATGGGGTATCACATTCTCCCTTCCTTAGAGTCGTTTGATAGTGTCGTAGCGTATCCGGCTCACATGATAATGCCTAAAGAACTTATGAGACATTCCGAGTTTAAAAGTGTGGGTTGTAACACTCTGGCTATGCTTTCACGAAGTGTAGCCAGTTTAACCTGGAAAAAGTAGAAGAGGTGCTGTCGATTAACAGGAGCCGGGTCATTTTAATTATATAATATGGTAGGTTATCATTCTTATGCCTATTTAGTGACTATTTTATAATAAAACACACAATTTCTTGTTAATATAATACTCCCTCCGTTTCAATTTGTTTGTCTTGGGTTGACTGGACATGTAGTTAAAGAAATTAAAGAAGACTTTTGAATATTGTGGTTGTTGACTAAAGATATGTCCAATGTATCAAAATGCACTTTAATCTTGTGGTCTTCAACATGCCATGTGGAATGTTGAAATTAAGGAGTTGTCAAATTAGGAAAAAGACATTATTTTTGAAACGGACTAAAAAGTAAAGTAAGAGAAGCAAAATTGAAACAGAGGGGGTATTCTACAGTATGCTTCTAACTCAAATTCAATAAATGTTGAGATATTGAGAACCTTAGACATATATAATGTCATTACATTTTTTTTTTTTACTTCTAACTTACCCCGCCACTTGAGGTGGTGAAGAAACTTGAATTTGCAACTCAAGACTGTAAAGTCAAGTTGAGTATGTTGGATTGACTTTTATTTCCTTTGTCACCGTGAAACGAAACTAGCTTAGATGATACCTCTATTGTGAATCCATTAGTAGAATAGAATGATACCTTTTTTGAAATAATGTCTGGATATTCAATGTTTAGAGGAGAAATCAATAATTAAAACTCTATACCTCAAAGAAAGAGCAGAGTGGAAGGCTTTTCTTGAACAGTTGAAATTCATTTTTCAAAGCATACAATCAATTCTCTGCATGTGAGGAAAAAATTAAGAGAAAAAAAATCAATTCTCCAGCGACTGCATCAATGACCTGCATTCAGAGATTGACAAACAGTAAGATAGATGTCCATTTTGTAGCATGTTGATCACCTCTGAGGAGTCTGAGGCTATTTCGATGGGAGTAGGATTATGTTGTAAAGCAATCTTTAATTTCTGCATGATAGTAATTAATTCAGTGGGAGTGTTAAAAGTAACATTGAGGATACCATTCATGAAACCAATAATAATGCCTTTAAAAAGAAAGCTTGAAGATCTCCTTGATGACTCTTGCATTGCTTATTTTCCTTAAGTCAGCATGTTTTGTGTAGAGGATTACTGGATCTTCTCTGTTTCATATTCCATTTTTCACTGACAGCTATATTTCTGCCATTTATATGCTCTTGACTCATTCTGAAGTTGGTAATCTAAAAGGTTGTTTCTGTACAGTTTTGAAATATATTGGCATTTCTATATATGCTCTTCATGATATAACATGAAATTATGTCCATCCAACCGAGTTTTTATCTTGAAGTTCTACCTACGCTTTTCTCAAATCAGAAACAAATTTCAGCATTCCAAATATACCTTTCTGAACATCATTTAGTGGTCAATAACATTAAAAGATCAAATTTTTCCCAGTGGCGTTTATATGGTCTGTAACATGAACTCTTACTAGTGAGCTGTGCATATCCCAGAAGCTGGAAAAGGTGCAAATTGCTCTACAGCCAGAGCAGAAAGCTCGTGAAGCTCTCAAGGGAAAATATGCAGCTGTAGTTTCAGAGCAAAGGCATTACAATTCTATCCTAAAGGATTTCCAGGTATGGTCCCTATTAATATGATCTGAAGAAAGCAAAATACATCTAGAAGCTATATATGAAAATTAATCTCAAAAATCTTGTTTTTTTTTTCTTACTTCTAATTTTATTGAAGATGTTGCACTTTGAGAATCATCCATCTAAACTTTGACTCATCAAGGGAAACATTTATTTTGCTCCTTTAGAATACATCCTGCTAAAGTTTGGCTCATTGAGGGACACAATATAGAAACAGAGTAGCATGTGGACTCTGCAGCTTGGTATCTCTATAAACCTCTCTAGACCACGAAGATCTGACGAGCCTGTCTTAATAGCTCTGTAGTGCCCGCGGGTATTGTAAACCAGTCATTTTAGTTTAGTGGGAACTATCTTTATTCATTTCTAATCTTCGATGAATTCTCGTAATGTTATGTTAGGGTTTATACAGTACTTTGGTTTACTCCAGTTTTAGTGGGTTTTCAATGAGAAGATGCGCACTGATGTTCATCTATAACACCCATAAGTCATGTTTACTCCATTTGTTAATGGCTCTTCAACAAGCAAAGGTGCCCTGGGGTTGATTTTATTTCCCTATTATTGTTGGCAGGGGTGTACATGGACCGGGTTGTGTCGGGTTATTAAATCTATAAACCAAACCAAATCAATAAAAGTTGGGTTTTTTTATATTAATTTTTCTCGGATTTTTTTGGATTTTTCGGATTTTTTCGGGTTTCTCGGGTTTTTCATAGTATATAATAAAAAGCACAGAGCAGTGCTTCTTAAAAAGAGTTCTAGTACAAAATATCAACATATAAGATGGAGGCAGAACACTGTTTGAAGATGGGCTTTTTTTTGTATATTATTTAGATGGGCTTCTCAAATTCAAATCTAAATGTAAGAAAGAAAATAAAAATTATGAAAAAATTTTAAAAAATATTTATAAATTACATTTTAATAAATATTTTTATGTATAACATAATTTAAAAATAGTATATCTATAATCGGGTCGGTTTGGGTTCGGTTTGACTTTTTTTAGTTAAAATCAAACCAATCCTATAATGGTCGGATTTTTTTTTCCAAACACCAAACCAAGTCAAACCAAACCACTAGTCGGTTTTTTTTTCCGATTTGATTCGGTTTGTCGGTTTGGTGCGGTTTATCAATTTTTCCTATACAACCCTAATTGTTGGCTTGGTTACACCCTTAAATCATGTGAGAAATATTGGAGAAGAATATTATTGAATTGTGTATCTACATTATTATATAGAGACCCTATTTATAGATATTACAATACAATTCTTTACCAAGTAGGATATTATTTGCTATTTCTATTCCTACTACTATTCATATTCCTATTTCTATTCTAAGTATGATTGTATGTACCGATTCTTATTCTAACACCCCTCCTCAAGCTAGTGCATACAAGCCATATGTACCTACCTTGTTACAAATGTAATTAATACGAGGACCGATGAAGAGCTTGGTGAGATATCTGCAAGTTGAGCACTCGACTTCACAAAATTGTCAATCAATCTCAATGTGCTTAGTCTTCTCATGAAATACTGGATTTGATGCAAGTGATAAATTCCTGAATTGTAGTGTTGAACTTCTCAAACCAAGCTTGAGAAGACTGTATCAGACCATAGAGGGACTTACACAATCAACATGCAAGGCTACCAGACTCCCCCTAAGCAACAAAACTAGGTGGTTGCTCTATCTAGACTTCTTCACAATGCAGCGGTCGCCGAAAAATGCCCATAATCTGATATAAAATATATGAATCGTCTTGGAATAAATAGACGAGTCGACATTAAACAAGAAAGTCACAGAAAAATTGGTAAGAACATACTCATGCGTCAGAGTATTAGATTTGATGGCTGAAAGTGGTCACAATCTGAGAAATAAAATTATATGGGTAGAGTCAGAATGATGGCAAGACCCTACTGCGAGAGAGAATTATATTAATAGGGTCAGAATGATGGGATGACCTTACTAGAAAATAGAAATTATATGTATAGGGTCGGCTTGATGGCACGACCCTACTGAAAAAGAGAAATTATATAAGTAAGGTCAGAATGATGGCACAATCTTACACAAACAAGAAAATAGTCACCGAAAAGATGGCACGGTGCTACGCAAATTGGATATAAGAAAGTAGTCACCGTAAAGATTCACGATGCTATGCAAATTAGATATAAGAAAGTAGTCACCGGAAAGATGGCACGGTGCTACACAAACACTGACGGATATAGGGTTGACACAAAAAAAACCTAGAAAGTCACCGAAAATTGACGCACAGTGACCTGTCTGACTGAATTTTCTTCCCTTGCATATGAGATTCATACATATAACATTGATCCTACTTTTGTTAACATAACCATGGGCCAGACGGACGGCATATATGGGCAATAGCCATCTGCCTACAAAGAAAGTTCTTTGATTCACTACCAAGATCGTAGAGGCTCTGATACCATGTGAGAAATATTGGAGAAGAATATTATTGAATTGTGTGTCTACATTATTACACAGAGATCCTATTTATAGATACTACAATACAATTCTTTACCAAGTAGGATACTTTTTACTATTTCTATTCCTATTACTATTCATATTCCTATTTCTATTCTAAGTAGGATTGTATGTACCTATTCCTATTCTAACAAATCATATACTGCGTTTAGAAATTTTTCTTACAGAATTTTGGGGAAGGACATCTAGTTTTGTTCGAATTGCAGGAAACATGATGTTGTGAGACAAGAAAATTATCTAAAAGAACATCTCACATTAAGTTTTTTTAATCTTCTTTTTATTGCAGTTGGCCAGTTAAAGAGCCTATTTTAGTTTTATGAGTGCGATTCGTTCTATCAGCAGCAAATGAGTACTTCCTAATGTTATGCTTCTATTATTTCCAGGTGGAATGTGCTAGGAATGAAAGAATACGCATGCAGACTTCACAAGGACATTTAACAAGTTGATATTATTATATATACTAAGTTTGTCAACAGTGCATTGCACGTGTATGTCAAAGTCGTATAGGATGTATATTTTAAAATTAATGTTTATTATTATTAAAGTAAATTTTTAATTATACATGAAGGTACAAATATATAATATATCTATAATATATTAAAAGAATGAAGATCCTTAAAATATTGACTGAATTTTTTGTCCTTCATTAAAAGAATTCGCTTTAGACAAAATCGTTTTTTCACTATTTTTCTTTCATTATTATATCATTATTTTAATGATATTGAATATTGACTATAATAAATATAATAAAAATTAAATGAAGAAGATTTTATTATTATGGTCAAATTTCAACAAGGTATCTGTTTTTAACTAAAACAGACTTGATAAAAAAAATGTCAAAAAACTTTCAAAATAATAGCATAAAAAAGTTCAAAATAGGGGGGAAAATGGTCCAAAGAAATAGGCAAAAAAAAAATAGACAAAGAAACATCCCAAAATAAAAGAGGCAAAAACATAGATAAAAGTAAAACGTCCAAAAAGAAAAACATAACAAAAAAAGGTCCAAAAAATAGGTAAAGTTTTCTACTAATATCTAACTTCTAAAGTTTATGGGACACTTGTAAATCAATTAACTTTACCTTTTATAAAAAAAAAAAAAAAATTCTATTGTTTTAAATTCTTAATATTTTACACTTCTAAATCAATTTAAATATTACCTTATATAATTACGTCCAAAAAGGTAATAAAAACACCATCAAAATAATCAGCAAAAAAAGGTAAAGAAAAAACATTCAAAGAAAATATAACCAAATAAAAGTCCAAAAAATAGACAAAAATTTTAGGAGACCATTAATTCTTCTTATATTTTTTATTTTAGGAGTCTTTTTCTAATTCTTCTTTTTATATATTTTAGGAATCTCCATTAATTCTCCTAATATCTCTTTTCATATATTTTAGTACTCTTTAATTGTTTCTTCCCCATATATATGAGGAGTCAATATTATAAGGTAATTAAATAGTGTATTATAAAAATAGTAAATAATGATTTTATCGTAAATTTTTTAATGAAGTGAAAAAAGTTTAATCAGCATTCTAAGGATTTTCATTCTAAGTTCAGTGTATTATTATTAATTAATAAGTTATTTAGTGTATTCGGTAAGTTGTTAGTCTATGTTTATCCTAACAAAGAATAATATATAATAATTTTGCAAGTAATTTAACTGTGTAAAATTCTTTATGGTATACATTTAATAGCACTAATTATTAGGATTATTTTGCTAATTTTATCTTTTGTGTCTATTCAAATTATCCTTTATTATCCCCACACTTTTTAGATTATTGATTTTAAAAAAAATAAAAATAAATTAAAGCTTTCTGATACCGTTGTTCAACTTCACATATAATTCTAGAGTGAGTTTGATCTGAATAAATTATGTAGGAAATCTTAAATTTTTGAACTTTATTAACGTTTTCCCTTATTTGAATAAACTACTGTGTAAGAAGTCCAAAATTTTAGAGCTTCATAAACAACTAAGATTTTATTTTATTATTGTTTGAGTCTAAGAGTATTATTTTTTGAGTCTGACAAGTAAAGTATTATTAATATTTCATCAGATTTACTTTGGCTGACGCTTTTTGAGTTGTTATATTTTGATCCATTTACTACAAATATCATATAAGTAATAAATTAAGAAGCTTTAAGCGTTAGTGATCCGGATGATGAAACGTTTAGCAATATTATTTTTTTATAGTAACAAAATTATCTTTTCATCATTTTTCTTTAATTATTATATTATTATTTTAAAAATATTAATTATTAATTATAATAAACATAATAAAAATTAAATAGAGAATGTTCTGTTATTATGGTCAAATTCCTACACAGAAAATCTTTTTTGCAACTAAAATAGACTTGAAAAAAAAATAGTAAAAAAAATACTTTGCATAAAAACGTTCAAAAATAGGGGGAAAATGGTCCAAAGAAATAGAAAAAACCCGTCAAAAACCATCCCCCAAAAAATAGATAAAAATAAAACGTCCAAAAAGGAAAACATAACCAAAAAAAGTCCAAAAAACATAGGTAAAAGATTTCTACTAATACTTGACTTCTAAATCAATTAACATTTTTAAAAAAAAATTCTAGAATTCTATTTTAAAAAGTCCTAATATTTTACATTTCTAAATCAATTTAAAATATTACCTTATATAATTACGTCCAAAAAAATAATAATAAAAACGTCCAAATAATAGCCAAAAAAAAGGTAAAGAAAAAACGTTCAAAAATAATATAGCCAAATAAAAGCCCAAAAAATAGAGAAAAATTTTCTACTAACACTTCTAAGTTTATGGGACCTTCTAAATCAATTAACTTTTCCTTTTGTCCTAAAGTATATTGTAAAAAAAGTTATTTTAAAATAAAAAATTCTAAATATATATTAATAAGTAGTTCTAAGTTTTCTCCATAAAAAAAAATTAACCAAGAGGCAACCGTCAGCCTCAACGTAGGAAAAAATCTTACCAACAAAAAAAAACGTAGGAAAAAAACTACTCCCAATTTTTTTTATAAAATAGGTTGGTTTTAAAAGACTCCTATTCATAATAAAGGAAATAAACCAATATCCTACTTAAGATAGAAAAACACATCTATAAAAGAACCTATGCACGGGAATAAGCCATAATGTGAGTTGGTTTTCTTTTCATTCTTTTGTTTGTCAAGAAACAATTCTGTTGTTTGTAATGAAAAATAAAAGAACAATCATGTTTAGGTATTTAGTATTTGTATTAAAATTTAATTAAATTCGAATTCGTGTAAAAATGTCTCATATTATGAATTAATCGGTCTCTAACAATAGTGATTCGATCCTCATTATGCGATCTAATTATAGTTGATAGGTTGTAAAGTGAAAATAAAATAAACGAAGGTGTATGCAGTAACTCAAATTTGGGCCATTATTCTTACTATTAACCATCAAGTATCTTTTTCTCTTCTATTTTTTTGCGTTAACTATTATTTTTTAATAATCTAATATAAGTCCTATGATGGAATATTATTATATCCCTACATTGTCTGATCATTTTAATTTGATTGAGCAAATGTATATTGAGCCTTCGTGTATTATTTTAATATTAACTATTCAACTAAAGTACTATGTTTAAATTGTTATAGGGATATCGTTTTCTAAAAATACTTCTAATGTTTAGTTATTTAAAATTTTCTTTGTAATTCTTTCCTTATTTGAACTATATTAAAAATCTTAACATTTAATACTTTAAACCAAATATAACAATTCCGAAAATTTTGATTTGAATAAAAATTATGTGAACTAAATAAATATATTATATTTCCTTTTTATATATAATTTTATATATTAACGTGAGACACACGTTCAAAGCACATACTCTAAACTAGTAATACTAAAAGTGAGAAGCCACAAACTTAAAAGTTAAAATATCATTTTACCCCTATTCTAATTCAAAATGTTATGAAATATCTAATAAATTAAATATTAATTAATCATAATGTTTTTACAGCCTTTTCATCTCCGAACTTAATACCCCTATTCTAATTCAAAATGTTATAAAATATATAATAAATTAAATATTGATTAATCAAAATGTTTCACAACCTTTTCACCTCCTAACTTAATTGCAAGCTAAAAAGTCATAAAGTGACCATATTCATCTGTAATTACGAAGTGACCAGTTAATTATCTAATTGATTATCATATAAAAAGACTATGTCATAAATCTTATTCTTCTTGTAACAGTAAGAACTTAGAGGACCAAATCAATGATATAGTTGGAATAGGAGAAGATAATATTCTAAATAATAGTTATTAAGAAAATATGTAAGGGTGTATTGATTTATTGGAATTATTGGCATTTCAATGTAGCTAATTTATTTTAAAACATTTACTCATAATTTATCATGATAAACGTATGCCTCCATATTTATGTGAGGTTTATCCAGCTTCAATTACATCTTTTAATTCCTATAAGCCCTATAACTTTATATTATCAGTACACTAAAAGGAGAAGAATTTAAAAGCTGCATTGAATATTTTATTAATTAGCATTAACCAAATTCATATGATAATTATCAAATACATATAAAAAGACACTGTTTACTACTATAAATATAAAAACTTATGGTTCAAACAAGTGCTTCAAGTTTAGGTGAAAAGGGATAAATAAAGACAAAAAGAGACCATTGATTAGTGCATATAAGGTTAATTGTCTTTTATATTGGTCTTTGAAATATGTTGGGTTTATGTGATTTGTTTTAAATTACTGTAAATCGTGATTTTTTTTATCACTTTTACTTTTTGAAATAATGGAATTAAGTGATTTGTTTGAATTTTACTTGAATGGAGATCATCTTCTTTCTAATTAGTTGTTGTGAATGTTGTCTTTGATATTCATATGTGATAATCAGGGATGGAGCCCATATACAGATTACGAGTTCGACAGAATTTAATAGTTTTCTCTCAAATCTTATGTTTGTATTAAAAAAATTACTTAATATGTATGAAATAGTTTATTTAGAACCAATAAGTTCTCTTTTGATTTTCTTCAGTGATTAAAAGTTGTTGAATTCTCCAAATTATTATCTTAAATAAAAAACTTATAAATGGAAATGCACTAAGCCTTCACCATTGTAAGAAACATTAGAAGAAAGCTCAAAATTATCAGGTATGTTCCTTTTTAATTGATCTATCTTAACCAAAGGTTTGTTGATAGATTTATAATTTATAATGTTGATATTCTAGGAATGATAGGACTCTTCCAAATATTGCTTTGCAACTTCCATTCACTAGCTTATTTATCTTCGAAAATTTCTGTAGTTATAATATATAGTTCCTCATTATTCTTACCAGAAAATAGATATTCAATTTAGAGCTCCACTAAAATGGAAGCACAAATATTTATTTAGTAGTATATAAATAGATAAAAGATAAAAGGCCTTTCTCGCTTGTTTAGTAAAGTCGACGTTTTTGGCCTTATTTTGCAGGTTCTTCTTCCTGCCGGTTCAGGAGCTTAGGCCCAAGCGGTAGTAGTTTCCTAGTTGGAGTTGGCACACGTAGGCCCGTGTGTCAGGTGAGGGGACAGAAACGTCCTCTTTCTACCAGACTTGTCTCATTAATGTGAAAACTGGCAAGCCCACGGAGCGGTGCCGGTGCGCTATCCATCCAAGGAATGAGCTTCCCCAGAGTTAAATCCCGTGGACTACAAGGAAAAGATAGAATCTCGTCCGGCAACAGCAGCTGGTGCTTTTAACCCAACTCAAGCCGAAGAAACTTATTCAATGGTCACCGCTAACCGCTTTTGGTCCCAAATCTTTGGGGTTACTTTTTCCAATAAACCCGCAACTTTCCCATTCTTCTAAAAATTTCCAAAAAAATGGGAGATTTTTCATATTTAGCAGAAGATAAGAAAGTCAAATTAGACCATAAAAGAAAAAAATAACTAAAATGTTTAAAAGGTTTTTCCTAAATTTCTATGAGAAAGTACATGAAGGAGTTTAACCTATTGTCTCTACAATGTAGAGTGAAGGACCAGACCAGGCCATGAGAATAAGAGGGTCCTTTCGAAAAAAATCAAGACAAAGCAAAGAGGTCGCAATGGCATCAACAACTAGTGAACTTGTATGGGTTGGATCTCTTCTGACTGAAATTGGGATTTCGGTCACAGAACCTAAAAATTTCCAAAAAAATGGGAGATTTTTCATCCATCAAATCCATACGAATGCCCTCATAGTGGCAGGAGTCAACATCGCTGCAACTTGTCTTTCTCGTGTGGGGAAAATCGTACAAACATTTTATATTATTCATTATATGAATGTGTTTCGTAGAATGTATAGTATATTATTTGAATGAATCGACACAAATTAACATGGGACATATGTGCAATGCACGTGCCCAAAATGAGTATAATTAATTTCTTATGGATGATATTCTTGGTGCATGTCATTTTCATCTATTTCGGTTGCTCTGTCTAGACTTGGAAGACACTTGGTGAGTTGTTATCAATAATGATATTTCTCTTGAAAGTGCAACGTAAAATTGGGGCTATGTAAGAAGAATTCATGTTTTGGTAGATGTAATCCAACATTGGAGATTATTTGACCCTATGTTTTACATTATTTATTGTTATTGCCAAACATAAATGTACAAGAAATTATTTTCAGATGAATTTAAAAGCATATTCCTTATATTCAGCAGGACACATTATAATGACACATTATAATTTCTACAGATATGACTCATATGGTTGTCAAATCCTCTTTGGATCATATCTTAAGCTGGAAAGAATATATGTATCTTGAGCTAAATATAATCATTATCACTTTAAATAACAACTCGTTAGCATAAATATTTTTAAATTTATACATTTGTCACTTATGAGAGATAAAAGGTCCTCCAATATAGTGATCGAAATAATGTACACATATTTTTGAAGGGCATATCTAGAAATATTGGTTATAAACTTATAACTTGCAAAAGTCCAAAATTGAAGAGAATAGAGGAAGAAATTGAAGGAATGAATGGCCTATCTATTGGTGCTACCTACTTTAAAAGGAAGTATTGACATTAATGTTATAAGCTAGTCTAGAAAATAACATGTTGTATCCTTAATGACAAAACATTCTTCTTTTATAGTGATCATACATGTCTTTGTTGTGTCATTTGTATACTCAATTTGTTAGGTTATTTTTTCGACTTATTAGTTACAGTTGAGTTACTCTATGCTAGATTGTAGTTTTGATAATTTTACAATCTAGGATATGATTGTCGGGATATATACTATTAATCATTGAATATATACTATTAATCATGAGTTTGGATATAGTATTTATTATAGAACAATTGTTTAGTCAATTTTAATAAAAGTTTTAATAGATCATATATTCATTTTATGCGTCCATTTACTTATATAGTAGATGATTTAGTGTATAGAGTTTTACCTTATATACAGAAGATTAAATCATCGGTTCTTATAAATATAAAATATTTTTGTTCACAATCTAAAATGGAAATTGGACAAGTCATCGATATGATTGTAGCACAAAATTATATATAATTTATCTTGATTATGAGAGCAGTGTAGTTCCAACTTCTTGTGTTAGTGCATTTTGAATGTATTGAACGAGACCGAGTAGAGATAGTTGTTTTAGACTGATTGACAAAAACATATTCTCGAAATTGTTAAATGTACTTATATTCTCTATCTTGATATAACTATTATGATCTGTATATATTAATTATCGTTTTGATTTATTAAAAGATAAAATTCTGAGATGAGTCAATATGCCTGGTAGATTGGATGATAATAATATATATTGGTGAAATAATAAGTTAGTTGATGGAATTCATGTCTCGATATAGATATTGATGATATGCCTTTTTGAAGCTTATAAGTTTTCATCGTGTCAAACCTTGTAAGTGGATTTATGAATCCGACACATGAAATAAGTTAAGTAGTGCTCTAAGGAAATTAATCTTTAAGTTAAATTCGTCAGTAATTTAATTTATTAATTAGTATCTTTAATCTTAACATAGGAAATTACATAAGTGTTTAATGGGAAATTTCAAAATATAAATGGAGGAGTGCAATTACAAATTTTTAGTGGAATGATTTGTACTTTATTATGGTAAGAATAATTTAAATTAATTATTTTGAATTATTTTCATAATAAGGAGACTCAGTAATTAATTCTATGGTCCTTACAGTGCTCATATTTAACTAGAACTCAGAATAATATTTTCTTCTCTTTTTTGGACTGAGAAAAGGTCCCTATAAATAGGAATTCTCCTAACCTAAAAAGATAGATGTAGTATTTTCTATGTGATACTTGCCCACCTAAGTATTGAGAGAGTTCGGCTATGAATTTGGGATCACTGTAGAAGACCGCAGAACTGCAGTCTAACTTTTGGATTCGCTTGAATGCATCTACTCACGCTTCAAGAGGTATTTATCGAATTAAATTTCAGCAAGTTTATGTGTTCTAGCATGATCATATGTGTTCTAGCATAAACGTATATGTTATCTATTATTCATGTAAGCAGTAAGATTCTCATATGCTTCTGCTGTGCATATAGTTTTCCAACAATGGTATGAGACCCGATCCCAGGATATAATCGTTTTGTGCAAACTAAAAGTGACAGCTACAAATAGTACACTTCCAGTAATTACTTTTGTGAGTTCTCAAAATGTATCAGTATGAAAGGCCTGTTGGCCAATAGAATTACTACAAAAGAACATGATCACTCTATATTATGTCTAATCAATATGGGCAAAAACTAGCTTTTGCACACCATCTCTTTCACAACCAAAAAGGGTAGATTGTTACTCTCAAGAAATATTAATGAAGTAACAACAAAGGAGCTCAAG
This sequence comes from Solanum dulcamara, assembly GCF_947179165.1. NCBI lineage: Eukaryota > Viridiplantae > Streptophyta > Magnoliopsida > Solanales > Solanaceae > Solanum > Solanum dulcamara. Next base: position 24,951,166 of record NC_077244.1, read on the forward strand.
ATTTTCATTGTTATAGTTTACTGTTTCTAAGTTTTATTTCTTTGCTCATTTCATATAAACCAAGTCCTGATTTATAAAGGAATTTGGTGTTCATCTTGAATCATTTTTCTCATTCTGTAATCCATAGCTAAGGTTACCTAGGATGAGCTTTGAAGTCTAAATTAATTTGAGAGGATTAGTTTAGTGGGCAAAAGAGGTGTTGCTTTGTGGTTGAAGATTCCAGGTTATCATAGTAAGGGGAAGAGATTAAGTGTTTAATCATTGTTGCTCCTTGATCATAATGGAATCTTGCTAAAATTATGTGAGACAGGTCATAATTTTTCCTTCCTTGAGCAAGGTGGTTCCACCTAAAATACTTGTGTCTTTATTTATTGTTCTTTAATGTTCTTATTTTAGTAAGGGATCAGATGGAGTGTTAGTTGTGAGAGCGTATATGCCATCAATTGGTATCAGAGCTAGGACTCTCTATAAGGCTAACGCCCAGAGAAGATCCTGTAAGGCTGCTCCTACTTATCTGGAAGCTTCCAAAACAATCACCAACTCGACCTCCTCATTTTAATGGTTAGTTTTATGGAAAGTGGAAGACTAGGATGCATGACTACATCATGGTTAAAGATAGTGAGCTGTGGGACATTGTGCTAAATAGACCACATGTTCTTATGAATGAAATGAAAGAAGGTGATGTTACCAGTCTTGTTCTAAAGACATGTAGGGAATATAATGAAGATGATAGAAAGAAGGTGCAGAAAAACTATAGAGTAAAGAAGTTTCTTGTATATAGTATAGGATTGATGAATATAACTAGATTTCTTTTTTTGAATTGGGAAAAGAAATCTGGGACTGTTTGAGAACTGCTCATAAAGGTACTACTCAAGTGAAGGAGTCAAAAATGGACATGTTGACCATACATTAGGAAAGTTTTACTATGAAGGAATGAGAGTCTATTCATGAGATACATACCAGACTCACTTCTATCATAAATGAATCAAGGTGTTCGGGAGAACCTATTCACCCAAGCAAGCAAGTTAGAAAAGTTTTGAGAGTAATTTCAAAATTTTGGGAAGGCAAGGTTGATGCTATCATTGAAGCAAAGGATCTGAAAAACCTCACTATGGATGAGTTGATTTGTAATCTTCAAAATCATGAGCTCAATAAGCAACAAGACTTTTCTAAGAAGGATATTAAGAAAGACAAGTCTTTAGATCTTAAGGCTGCTCTAAGTGATGATAGTGAAGAAGATGAAGATATGGTATATCTGACTAGCAGGTTCAAAAAGACAGTAATAAAGCATGGAAGGATCATGAAGAAAGAAAACTCAAACAAGACAACAAATGCAATTGATTTGTGTCACGAGTGTGGCAAACCAGGACACTTTATTAGAGATTTTCCCATGCACAAATGGAAATAAAAGGACTATGTGAAGTCCGGAGATGAAAGAGATAAGAAGAGGGACCAGATCCATGACAAGTCTAAAAGAAGAGCTGTAGTAGATCAGATAGTGAAGAATGCTCTAGCTGTTTGGGGCAATTCCTCAAGTGAATCAGAGAAATCTGAACATCCTGAAGATGCTTCTAGTTGGCTATCAAAGATGATGAAGATGTATTTAATTCAATGTTTGCATTCATGGCAAAGTCAGATGATGAAGATGATGAAGAGGTAACTCCTAATGACTTTAAACAAAATCTGAATGCTTATTCTTCCAGAAAACTACGAGACCTAGCTGGGGTGTTGATTTATTCTCTAAATGAGTTAAATACTGAAAGGGACCTTTTGAACAATAGTCTCAATATTTTTCAAGATGAAAAGATTTCCTTAGTTGCTCAAATGTCTGAAATAGAAAGAAAAATGACACTTTTGGAATCTGAAAATTTAGAACTATCAAGTAAATTAGAGAATGAAGTCACTTGTGTTTCTTAGGAAAAAGGTGAATCTAGTGGATCACAGCTTGAACTTAAAAGCATGCTAAAATCTACTGAATCGAAGATGAATATGACCTTAGAAAGAAATGGTCAGTTAGAGAGAGACATGGTTCATGGGTTTCCAAAGATGAAGTTTGCAGATAATAAGATTTGTGAAGCTTTTGTTAAGGGAAAACATGCCAGATCTTTTTTCAAACAAAAAAAGCAAGTCAACACAACAAGACCTCTGAAATTGATTCACATGGATCTGCGTAGACCAGTTAAAATTCAGAGAAGAGGTAGAAATAAATATATTTTGGTGATTGTAGATAATTTTTCTAGATTCACTTGGACCATGTTCTTGAGGATTAAGAATGAAACTTACGATGTACTTATGATCTTTGCCAAAATGATACAGAAAAAGATGAACTGTAAGATTGTTAGGATTAGGTCAGACCATAGGACTGAATTCGAAAATGCTAAGATGAAAAACTTTTGTACTAAAAATGATATACATCATAACTTCTCAGCTCCTAGAACTCCTTAATAAAATAGTGTGGGGGAGAGGAAGAACAGACCCCTGGTGGATATTGCTAGAACTATTTTGATAGACTCTGGTCTTCTAAAGAATTTCTAGTTAGAGGCTGTGAATACTTCATATTATGTGACCAACAGGTGCTTGATCTGATCCATTCTTAATAAAACATTATATGAGCTATTGAACAAAAAGAAGCCCAAGGTGAATTATCTAAGGGCTTTTGGGTATAAGTGCTTTGTTCTCAATAATGGAAAAGGTGATCTTAATAAGTTTGATCCAAGAAGATATGAAGGTGTGTTCATTGGTTACTTTACATCTAGCAAAGCATATAGAATTTTCAACAAGAGAACACAGTGCAATGAAGAGAGTGTTCATCTAAAAGCTCTCCAACGTGTTGCGAGCCTTTAACTGTCGATATTTGATGAATATGGTGAACTTGAGAGATTGAAAAATCAAGATGAAGCTGAGTTTGAAGATGTCACAACCCAACCTAGGGTTTAGACGTGACATGACGAATGAGATGCCCAAAGGTACCTCCCCTAAGCCTCTTAATATTCATTAAGCATTTCATTGGTAATGGTAAACAAATCAAGCAAAAACATAAGGGATATAAGGACTAAGGGTCTTCACATTAATTAGAGTCAAAGACAACATAACATCCTTTACTATGTCCAACAATACCTTCTACATTAAGACTTGACGGGGGATAAGACATGTCCCTATCTCACCTTCAAGATTAAGTCAAAATACCAAACTTGATTTAAATGTCTAAACATAACATACTAGATAAGATAGGAGTGCCATTCCTGGAATATGGGAACTCACCAAAGTGGTAGCCTTCAATGCTCAACTTAGCCACGAGGAGGAGAGTGTGGAGCAACACTGGTCCCTACATGGTGATATCATATAGGCAAAAGTATGCATTAGTACTTTGAATGTACTAAGTATGTGAGTATGCTATGAAATGAATAACATAAGAGAGAGACATGCATAGGCAATATGCATAAGTGCATTCATTTTGTGGAGAAGCGACCATAACCGATATTTAAGACCATGCGAGCTATTACATGGAATCCAATATATCCTCCTACGTTGGCACGGGGAGACTACTTGCCAGGTAGAACTCCGATCAACTTTAAACATTCTTTAATTTTAACTTTAATGGCTAATAGTGGAACCACTAGCCTAAAATAGCCGACAAGGGCCCCTATAGTGACACATAGTTAATGCAACATGAGACTTTACTTAAGGACCCATTCGGTCGAGCCCCCATCTACATGCTACATTCGGTGCTAGGTCAAGTCCTACGGAATAACATTTAAACATTAATATACTGTAAGCATTATATAACTTTAACATTAAAGCATCAATCGATGGAATAGATCATTAAAACCTTTCATTGGATTCAGTGTGAGAATTATCCTTTCACATTGAAACCTTACTTTGGTTAAGAAGCCCTTTATCAATTAATCATTTCATAAAGACTCCATTCCATAAACATTTATTTCATAACATTTATTTAGAGTCAAACTTCATTTCAACTTTGCTTTGTCATAAGAAACTAGGTGGGTTCATTTCATAAAAACCTTTCAATGCCTTTAAAGAATTGTTGCATGCATGAGAGTAATGAAAATGCATAAAACACACATTCTTAAAGCAGCCCACCATATATATCTTAAAACTCTTTTCAAGATTTCACATAGGCACTTTAATAACATCATAACTTCATGAAATCAAGAGTCAATATCCATCAATATATATGTAAAGTAACTTCAAATATATCATAATCTGTGCATTTAAAGTCATCATGTAAAAACCCATAAGATTTCATTATTTGGAATTGAAATGCTAGGTTGAGAAAACATTTGGGCTTCATGGGTGGAAGGACCCATGGATGAAAATCCACATACCTTTAAGGAAACCGAATCCATAAGAATACTTGAGGAAGAAAGGAGACTTGAATTTGAAAGCCCTAGTCTTGGCTTGAAGCCCTTGGAAGAACTTAAGAGGGGAGGATTTGTGTTGGAGAAGTTAGAGTGAAAGAAATGAGGGCTTTGAAGGGTCTAGGGTCTTTTGATAGGTGAATTTTACTCTCAAAACGACACCTCCATTGGCTAAAATGCAGGAAAAGGCCAGAATATCCCTTTAAAGATCTGGCCGGAAGAGACTTCATGGGGATCCTTCACGGTCCGTGGTGGGGTCTCGTGATAAGGGACTTAGAGAAATTTAGAAAAGGGACTTGCAGAGTAGTCTTTGAAGTTTCTTCATGAACACCTTGACGGTCCGTAAAACGCATCACGGCCCATATAGGGTGACCGTGGTACAGGTCCTGTAGGAGGCCTATAGAAGTGGCCACCACAGACCACTACATGTTCCATGAAAGTCTCAATGGCCTGTGATGGTCTTCTGTGGACCCTGCTTTGGGAAAATTCCTGAGGACTTTAGGGAGTTCTTACCACGGAGGGCTTCACGGCCTATGGTTCTTACCATGGTCCGTGGTCCTCCATCATGGTTCTTCCTTTAAAGACTGAGCCTCTAAATCTCTACCACGGTTGTACACTACTGTCATGACCCAACTCGTAGGCCGTGACTGGGGTTCGATCTAAACCCCCGTATACATGTCTATCTGCTATGGTCGAGTCGAACTATAAATAACATAACACCATACAACAGAACCTTATTGGGTGATAACATTTTTATAAACCAGTAGCCTCTTTCATTTGTTTCACATTATGAAAGGGCACGCAAGCCAACAAGGCTGCCATAATATAATAACATGTACCATACATCATGTAGACCCAGCTGAATCAAACTGACATACACAACCCACATATACATGTCTGCAGATCTCTTAAAGTATTAACGACAACATATGGCGGGACAGGGCCCCCGTCGTACCACTGGATAAACCAAAACAATTATATACATCACCAGCTAGTGCCAAAAACTAGGCTTTAATACAATGAAGCCACTTCCAGCTGAGCTGAACGAAATCCTAAGCTGACGGACTCCTAAAACCTGTATCTATACCTGCGGGCATGAAACGCAGCCCCCCGAGAAAAGGGGGTCAGTACGACATATGTACTGAGTATGTTAAATATAACACAATACAACTGGAAGTATATCTGAAATAGAGAAGCAGGGGATAACATATCAAATCAGAGACCTGTACCTGTACTCAGTGAATCATAAAAGTATGCATGCTCAAATTATATAATACAGCCAGCCCCATCAAGGATCCGGTGAATCATATCTATAGGACCATCATAGGGCCGGCGCCATCACCACTTTATTACAACACATCATCATATATATATATATATACGTAACCGACCCTATAGTGAGAGACTCGATAAGTTTTTTATGTCATTGCATTATCATGTCCTCGTATAGTGTACCCGACCCTTTAGTGAGAGACTCAGTGGATAATGCAGTGAAATGTGTACGAGAACATACTCTGGCCTGGGACTCAGTGATAGAAGGGTTATAGTATTCACGAGTAGAGTAGTGAGTAACTATATGCAATTTAAATCATTAACAAAGACTCGACAGAATAAGAAAGTTAAGCTTTTGCCTGAGGACCCAAGTAGTAGTGTAGTCATCTCGAGTACCTTTTAACTGCCATTATGGGCTATATCAATTGTAACCTCGGGGACCCTAGACATGTACCAACGTAAGGCCAAGTCACTTATGGGACCAGAAATACTTGTTATCATATAGTCTTTAAGACTTGGTGCCTGTACACTTGGTACCTCTTTAACATATAGGGGTTTCTAGAGAAATAGTTCAACTATTATGGGAGTTCAATATTCAGAAGTAAATAGGAGATGCTTAAGAATGGAATTACCCTGGAGCTCATATCATATTTAACTTACAACTAAGACATGCCAAAAGAAGAAAGAGAATAAGCTCTAGAGTTATGGAAATGGAATTACCCCCACATTTCACATACAACTCTCTTACGGCTAATACATGCCAAAAGGAAAGAAATATAGCTTTACATACCTATGCCAAAAATATGTCAAGAGAAAGCTTCACATACCTCTTACGAGTTACTCTTTATCAAGTTTGTCTTGTCATCCTTTGAACCTATTCAACACGGAATCAATATGAATATCAACCATCCCTGACTTTTCAGCATCCTATGTTGCACATGAGTATTCATAGAACTCATTTCCTCAGTCGTCTTCTCGACTAGTTCTTTAGCTAGTTAAGGAGTTAACGAAAATTAGGCAGCACCTCCCCTATAAATGCCCTATCCGAATTTCCAATTAGATCCCTAATCATAAATCCAACCAACAACAAGTGCATCTCATATACAAATAAAACATGACAAAATTACACAACATAAGCTCTAAACAACTTGCTGAAAATTACGATACCAAAATAGGGTTTCTAGTCTTTATTTTGCAAAACCTTTAATTATATGAAACGAGGGGTCATGTGGATGAAATGATCAGCCCCCAAACCTATTTTAGAATAATTTTATGCCCTGAAACACACCACCACACACCTTCAACAGCACACCACAAGCACAACACCTTGCTTCGACTTTAATTTTAATATAGCGACTCCAATTTAGTTTGTTTCGAACGTCAAGCATATTTATGGGATTTGCATATTTTCAACCACTTAAACAATGTGTAATACACTTCATAACAATACCATAAACTCTAAATTTAAGTTAAAGGTCTTACCTTACCCGAATTTGGCCAAAACTAGCCTCGGAAGTTCCTTGTTGTGTTGAAACTTTAGCGGACTATTTGTATCGCTTCTTCACTGTCTAGAATTGAAATTTCTTGTTATTAAATACCTTCATATCACCGTGGGATACCCTAAATAATTAATTCGCAGAATGAAATTAGAGGCTTACCATTTGGAGACCAAACCCGTAGCCCTCTCTCTTTGGCTTTCTAAGTTTTCCTTCAACTTTCTCTTGTTTGTTCCAAGTGTAAAGCTGAAGATATAGTTCCGTAGGCATCATAAGACACATATATACATATCCATGTGGTTGAGTAACACCGTAGATAATTAATTCACGAAGAAAAAGTAGAGAGCCTACCTTGAATTCTTCTAAGTCGTAGCTAGTCTCTTTTTCTCTCATGTTTTTTTTGTCTTTGTTCTTGGCTTTTCTTGGCTGAATTTTGGATGAAGAGTGAGGTAATTAGTCACATAACATACATATATAGGGTGGCTTTGGAGGTGAAATGTGTCATCCCTATAGGGTGACACATGTCCAGCCCCTATTGGGCCACAGATCCATGCTTTGCCCCTAGGCTGCCACATGTCCTTGTGGGGCCCACCCCCAAGCCAGTGGGTCACCTACTTGAACCCAAGAAGGTCGGTCACCTACTTGACCCCAAGAAGGTGGGTCACCTACTTGACCCCAAGAAGGTGGGTCACTTTCTTCCATGTGTCACCTTCCCATGCTTCCACGTGGCGCCTCCTCTTGCTGCCACGTGTCATTCTCCCCTCTTCCTCGTAGGTTCATAATCTCGTCTTATTTTAAGAACCTATATAATCCTTGCCACATAAGCTTGGTATGTAACCAAGTAACTTAAGTATGTAATACTTCTAAGTTAGTAGCTTACGTAGGTAAATCGAGTCCTATGACTCATTACTTGGCCTCCAACTCCTTCCGACTTCTCCTGACCCTAATTCCAACCTTCCCTCCCATGGATTATCACATTCTCCCCTCTTTAGAGTCATTTGATGGCGTAGTAGATTATCTGACTCACTTGATAACTTCCAAGAAATTTTAGAGACATTCCGAGCTCAAGAGTATGGGGTGTAACAACCACGGTCCGTGAAGGCTTCTGTGTTCAGCTTCTGGTGCCAGTTTTCCACAACTTTTCTAAGAATTCGTCCTTGGTTCTTTGGTTTAGGACCTTTCACATTTTTGGGGTCTTACAATATCTCTCCTTGGGAACATTCATCCTCGAATGAGAATCATTGACATAGAAAAGGACATGGCACGAGGATTAGCAACCCAACATATATACAATGACTCTTGAAATTCATCAACCATGAGATCTTTAAACTTAAATATAAAACATAACTTTAAAATTCAACTTCATGAACATGCATGCATATGAAGACTTAGGAAAAACTGAAACATAAGAGTCTTAAACATTTGTACATGAATGACGTATTACCTTAGGCTTGAGTAGAATGAAAGAGATGAGGATAGCGTTTCATCATATCCACTTCCGCTTCCCATGTAGGATTTTTAACTTGTTGATTCCTCCAAATAACTTTAACGGATACAACTTCTTTGTTCCTCAACCTTTTGACTTGACGGACCAAAATTTCAATTGGGATTTCTTCATAGGGCAGATTCTCCTCAACATTCACTACCTCCAAAGGCACAATGGAGTTAGGATCTCCCACACATTTCCTCAACATTGACACATTGTACATCGGGTGAATCATGGTCATTTCCGAAGGTAATTCCAACTCATACGTAATTTTGCTAACCCGCTTTAGAATTCTATAAGGCCCTATATACCTAGGGCTAAATTTTCCTTTCTTACCAAACTGAACCACACCCTTTATGGGTGAAACCTTCAAATACACCCAATCACCTATATTAAATTCAAGATCCATTCTTCTAGTGTCGGAATACGACTTTTGATGACTTTAAGTCATCTTCAACCTTTCTCTAATGATCTTCACCTTCTCCAAAGAATCAAGTACCAAATCAGGACCTAACAAGGTCATATCGCCTACTTCAAACCAACCAACTGGGATCTACATTGCCTCCCATATAAAGCCTCAAATGGTGCCATGTTGATACTCGAGTGGTAGCTATTATTGTAAGAAAATTCAATGAACGGTAGGTAATCATCCCAACTCCCTTTGAACTCCAACACACAAGCTCTTAACATATCCTTTAGGGTTTGAATTGTCCTTTCGGCTTGTCCATCAGTTTGAGGATAAAATGTTGTGCTTAACTTTACTTTAGTCACCAACTCCCATATATACAACTTTGCATAATCTTTGGCCCTATAGGAAGTCTTAACTGCTTAGTCATTCTATCATCAATCACCCAAATAGAATCATGACGCTTTCGAGTGTGAGGCAAACCTACTACAAAATCCATATTCACATCTTCCTAATTCCAAGTAGGGATTTCAATATCTTCGGCTAGACCACCCGGCCTTTGATGTTCGGCCTTCACTTTTTGATAATTAAGACATTCAGATACGAACCTTGCTATGTCCTTCTTCATGCCACCCCACCAATAAAACTCTTTCAAGTCTCGATACATTTTAATTGAATCGGGGTGAATGGAGTATACAGAATTATGTGCCTCCATCAAGACCAAACCCCTTAGGCCATCCACATCCGTAACATATAATCGACCTTGGTAATATAACACCCCATCTCTCCCTTGAGAAAAGACCTATACCTTTGTTTCCTTCACCAACTCCTTTAACTCGATAAGTGGTCTTGTTTCGACATGAAATCCACTACCAAAGAGGATTTAGACCTATTTGGACAACCATACCACCATCATTGGTACCATGCAACTTCACCCCTAATTTAGTCAATCGATGAACCTATTTTACCAACTCCCTCTTTTCTTCATCAACATGGGCCATACTCTCCACAAATACTCTACTAAGTGCATCAGCAACCACATTGGCTTTATTTGAATGATAATGCACACTCATGTCATAGTCCTTGAGAAGCTCTAGCCATTTTCTTTGTCTTAGATTGAGGTCCTTTTGGGTGACCACATATTAAAGGCTTTAATGATCGGTATACACATCTACATGTACCCCATAAAGGTAGTACTGCCAAATTTTCAAAGCAAAAACCATGGCCGCTAACTCAAGATCATAGGTAGGGTAGTTACACTCATGCACTTTCAATTGCCTAGAAACATAGTCTATGACCTTATCATTCTGCTTTAAGACACAAGCCAAACCAATCTTCGAAGCATCACAATAAACCACAAACCTTTCTAATTCTTTTGGTAGAGTCAAAATAGGAGTAGAGGTAAGTCGATCTTTCAAAGTTTTGAAATTCCTTTCTTACTCATCCATCCATATGAATTTCGCCTTTTTTGAGTCAAATTTGTCATAGGAGATGAGATGGTAGAAAATTCTTTGATGAATCTTCTATAGTAACTGATTAGACCCAAGAAGCTCCTAATGTCTGAAGGAGATAATGGTCTAGGCCAATTCTTGACCACCTTTGTTTTTTTAGGATCTACCTTTATCCCCTCGCCGAACACTATATGACCGAGAAATGTCACCTCCTTCAGCCAAAACTCACACTTGCTAAATTTTGTAAACAATTGCCTATCCCTCAACATTTGGAGCGCAACCCTTAAATGATCTTTATGTTCTTCCTCACTCCGAGAGTAGATCAAAACATCATCAATGAACACCACAACAAAGGTATCAAGGTAGTTTGAACACCTTATTCATTAGGTCCATGAACACCGCTGGCGCATTCATTAACCCAAAACTCATTACCACAAACTCGAAGTGACCATACCTTGTACGAAATACTATCTTAGGAATGTCACACTCCTTCACTCTTAGTTGGTGATAGCCGAACTAAGGTCGATCTTGAAGAAATGACTCTCCTCTTGAAGTTGATCAAGCAAGTCATCTATTCTAGGATGTGAATACTTGTTCTTAGTAGTCACCTTATTCAATTGCCGGTATTTTGTGCAAATTCGAAGCGACTCATCCTTTTTTCTTACAAATAAAACAGGGGCATTCCACGGCGAAATACTTGGTCTTATGAACCCTTTTTCTAACAAATCCTTTAATTATTCCTTCAACTCCTTCAATTCAATCGAGGCCATTAGGTAAGGAGGAATAGAGATAGGTTGGGTATCGGGTAGGAGATCGATACCAAAATTAACTTTTCTTTTGAGAGGGACAGTGGGAAGGTCATCGGAAAAGACATCGAGAAACTCATTGACTACGGGGACCAACTCAAGAGGTAGACTTTTGGATTCAACATCCCTAACTCTCACTATATGGTAAATACAACCCTTAGCAATCAATATTTTTTAGCTTTGAGACAAGAAATAAATCTACCCTTCACCACCAAATCATGACCCTCCCATTAAAAAACAGACTCATTTAGAAATGAAAACTTGACTCGATGAGTCCTACAATCTGTGGTAGTATAAGATGCATGAAATCAATCCATACCAAGGATGACATCAAAATCCACCATGTCAAGCTCTATATGATCACAAGGAATGACTTTATGCAAGATGGACACGGGACAATCCTTATAGACCTTTCTAGCCACAACTAACTCATCCACGGGGATAGACACCAAATAAGGCTCTACTAATATTTTGAGCAACAAATCAAACCTATTAGCTAAGAATAGAGTAACAAATGAAAAGTTTGCACCCAGGTCCAATAATGCATATACATCAAAAGTCAAGATCCTTAACATACTGATTCGTGAAGGCTTCCGTGGTCAGCTTCTGGTGCTAGATTTCTGCAACTTTTCTCAAAATTCATCCTTGTCTCCTTGATATAGGACCTTTCACATTTTTGGGGTCTTATGGAACATCTACTTCAATTTTAGAGAGATAAAATCAATGAAAAACCAACTGATGATAATCAAAATCAAGATAACAATGATCTTGACTTTCCTAGAGATGAAGGTGTTCTTGATGAGGGACCTGGTTTGGCTGATAGACAAGAGCAAGATAATGAAGATCAACTAGAAAATGTTGATGATGGTGATGCAAATGCAGAAGCAGAAGAAGGTTATTAGGAAGTAATAAGGTCAACATGGAAACATCAATACTTACATCTCCTATATAATATTATTTCTCCTTTAGATTCAGGTATTCAAACCAGATCTAAAATAAGGAATATGGTGGCATTCTCAACATTTATTTCCTCCATTGATCCCAAAAATGTAAAGAAAGCATTAAAGGATGATGATTGGGTTGATTTTACACAAGAAGAATTACATCAGTTTGAAAGAACCAAGGTGTGGCATCTGGTCTCTCAACCATCTGACAGAACCATCCTAGGGACCAGGTGGATCTTTAGAAACAAGCTTGATAAACATGGTACAATTGTTAGAAATAAGTCAAAATGGGTGTTTCATGGGTATCAAGAGAAATGCATTGATTATGATGAGACATTTGCACCTGTGGCATGGACAGAAGCAATAAGAATACACATTGCATTTGCTTCCTTCATGGCTTTCAAGTTGTATCAAATGGATGTTAAAAGTGACTTCTTGAATGGTTACTTGAAAGAAGAGGTTTAAGTCATGCAACCTCCTGATTTTAAAGATGTGATCAGCCTCATCATGTCCTTAAGTTAGACAAGGCCCTTTATGGTTTGAAATAGGAACCAAGAGCATAGTATGAGAGGTTGTCCAAGTTCTTGTTGGAAAGCAAAATTGATAACACTTTGTTCTTAAAGACAAGAGGAAAGGACCTACTCATAATTCTAGTATATATGGATGATATTGTTAGACCCCATATTTTATACGTCAAGTTATTCGAGAAGGAATCGATATGAGATAGAAACCTCGGATTATTAATTTCTAAACTAGAACTAACTGGTTATAAATTTTACTTAGTATAAAAATGTTATTGGAAATTAGGAATTAATTAATTGTGGTATTAAGTAAAAAAATAAAATAAAATTGGGACAACAATGAACCAAGAAGGAACATCAACATGCAAGGTCCAAAAGATGACTTCAAGTCATCTAAAATAAGGCTATTATACAACTAAAACAATATTTCTCTCTCAACGACTATACTGTTCATTATCCCCGGCAAGTCAGAATGGCTTCACCGCCACCGGTGAAGCTCCCTTGGCCACCGAATATAGATCATCAAACATCACCCCTTCATCCAACTAATGACACTTTGAATCAAAAAAATAATACTGAAAACACAGTAGCAATTTCAAGTGACGCTGGTTTGACTAAACTACAATCGATCGGTCAACAAAATACTGATGCAATCACTGTTCATGTCTCTGAAGAGGAGCTGCGAATTGCACACAAAATTATCGCTCTACAAAATCATAGATTGATTCGAGTAACAAAAGCTGGTGTAAATGAATCCTGATCATTTGGACTACATACAGTCCAAAAATTAGATGAAACCACCACACCAATTGAGAGCACTGATCAGGCGACTACTGAGATGAAGAATGCAGAGTCGCTAGAACTGCGCTTGGATATTCGAATAGGCTATGACGACATTCAAGACATTGGACCCTCTAGGGTTTGTTCTCTAGGTCAAGACGCAGCTAAGGGTTTAAGTTTCACCGGCATAGAAATCTCCGGTAAAACATGTGACGTCGACACCAGAGCTTCGGCAACCCAATCGAACCAAATTCAATGTCAAAATATTTGTGAGGGTCTTATGCATTTTCCTAGCAACAAGCGCCAGCTCGAATCTCTTGGCGACCTCTTCTAACAGGTTGACTAAAGAAGTAGCAGCTTCAGCAGTTCAATTTTCAGAAAATCATTCGCAAGGAGTGACAACTACAGGTATGTCTATTCCATCCAACTTTATGCCTTCGACTGATGATGTTTTGAAATCCAGTGGAGCTCATTTGCTTCATGCAAATGAGTCCCCTGGTACTGCTGCAAACATGTCAATGCAGGGGCCTAATCTTATCAACATCAAGACTACTAGCCACCCTAAAATTATACCCAAAGTGCTTAATAATGCCAATTCTCAACCTAGTAACCAGCACCATAACTAGCAGCCTACCATTCTCCACAATAACTTTCCTAAGGTATCTAGTAATTTTGATACTCATATTCAAAATAATCAACCCAAGGTGCCTAGCAGCTCTGTTAATACTGGTCCTAAACATCATGCAACCAAATTAGCCCATACTCAAATTCAACCAACTAACACTAATTGAAACCCCTAGAAAAACAACTTTCCCAACTTGAAGGACCAGGTCCCTCAACCAGCCCCCTACACTATAATTCAGTCCTTTCCTGCCAAACTCAGATCAAACCAAGCAAAGAATGAGGCTCCTTTTGAGTTAGATGCCCCTGAGTATACTACCAAATAAGGCCTGCCTGCTGTGTTCTTCCAAAGAGAAGACTTCATGCACAAACTAGCTGAAAAATGCAAGTATACTTTGGTTGGCAAATTTAGCAACACCATGCCAAAAATAGAGTTGATAAGAAGGAGCTTCATCCTTCAAACCCAGCTCTCAGGAGGTGTCAAAATAGCACATTTAAATAGAGAATGAAAATAGAAGGCCAACTCATAAGGATTCAGACATGGACACCCACTTTTAAACCTGATGAAGAAACTCCAATAGTGCTAATTTGGGTAGCCTTACATGAACTACCTTGGCATTGTTACAACAAAGAGTTCATAACTGCCCTACTAGCCTCTGTAGGGAAAGAGCTCTATCTTGATATTGCTTCCATTCAAAAAATAAGGGGAAGCATAGCTAAGGTGAGACTACAAGTGAACCTCACTGAAGAAAGACCTCCTCATATTTGGATGGGATATGCTAAAGATAATAAATCTCTAGGGAGGTGGCAGGCTATCCAATATGAAAATGTACTTGATTATTGCATGTACTGCAAACATCAAGGTCACTTGATACATGCTTGCAATATTCAGAGGTGGGATGAAGAACAGAAAAAAAGAAAAAAAAAGGAAGCTGCTAAAAAGAACAAAGTCAAGGAGGGCATGTTCAACAAGGATCAGGATGAGACATACACCAATGGACCTACAACTGGTGATCCTGCTCAGCCACAGATTACAGATTATAATACAAAAGATGAGCTATGGCAAGTTCAGAGGAAGAAACAGTCTAAGGGACAAAGCAAGCCTCAATAAAAAATCACAGGGGCAGGTAAGTCTATTAGTTTTACTCCTACTTCTAATAATTATGTTGATCTTATTACACAAGATCAAACCACTAACCAAGATGCAGGAGAACATCTCAACCAAAGGAACTCAAGTCTAAAGAGTTCATCAACAATGCAGGAACACACCAAACTCCAAAGACATGGTATTGACTTAGCTCTCCTAAAGACCCATTCCCCCCATATTGAATGCATAGATACTGTTTTAACAGGTACTACTCAAAGGAGCAATGTAGCAAACAATGAATCAAGGTCCCCAGGTATTGACTTTCTCCTCCCAATCCCTAGGATGCCCCCATTTATTAATGTTGTTGATGTTAAAGCTGTTAGGGGTTAGGATGAAAAAGTAAAGGAGACACAATCTAACTTATAGGAAGGGGAAACCAAAAAGGGAAGGGATTTGTCTCATATTTTGTATGAGAACCAAAACACTGACCCTAGGAGTGACCCTAGAGCTCCTGTAACCACTGAGCATAATGATATGAATGATTTAGCACCTCCTGAAACTACAAAAGGAAATGATCCTACACAGGTCTCTACCATGTTAACTAACAAAGTTTCTATGGCCAAGGACTTGGGGTCTATTGCCAGCACTAGTGGCAAAACCTCTATTGCAAAGAAGAACAAGTTGAGTAAGAAAAGGAGGGAGTCTATAAATAAGAAAATTGATGAAAAGAACCATATTGAGAAATGCCAAATTCCTAAGCTCCTTGACAGCATAGCACTACAACAATCAGATCAAGGTTACCAATAATTTGTGATTGATGCTGATCAGGTGGGTATGGATATCAATCCCCTCCAAGCTCATTACATCCTCACAGCTCCCACACATTCAGCAGGCAACACCCTTGAGATAATTATAGAACACACCAATACTGAAGCTCCTCCCGGGGTTGATGAATATGTAGTGTGTGAATTAGAGAATGAAGTAGAGGATGATAATCAACAAATGAATGATCATGATGAAGATGATGTTGTGAGTGAACAGTTACTCAGAGCTTTTAGCCCCTCTAGGGACAATGTATTTTCAGATGAGGTTCAACAAGTGTCCAGCTCTCATGGCCTGTCCCCTAGAGGTATACACATAACAAGTTTCATTCCTAAACCAAGTAGCCCTACTTATTCTGCACCCATAGGTAGACCAAATACAAGATTATATACCTCCAAAACCCCCCAATGATTAGTACACTCAGTTGGAATGTGAGGGTATTAATACCCAAGGTGCCATGGAAAGGATTAAACTCCTCAAGAATATCCATTATATTTCCCTTATTTCTATTTTGGAGACTTTTTCAAATAACACTCATTTGCAGTACTTCAGAAACCACCTTAATACGAACTATGTCATTCATAATCCAAATGGTAAGATTTGGATCTTTTGGACTAAGGATGTAGATTGCAGAATTTTGGAGAATGATAAGCAGTTGATCACTTGTGAGATCACTAATGTAATGAACCCTAATCAGTTCATTACTACCTTTGTCTATGCCAAATGTAAGGACCATCTCATAAGGCCTCTATAGGATAGTTTCCTACATCAGTCATCCACTCCTCTTCCTTGGTGTACCCTAGGTGATTTCAATGTTATCACTGACCCTGAAGAAAAGCTTGGAGGTGTCATGTATAATATGAGAAAGAGTTTTGAGTTCATTAGCATTATTGAGGCCTGTGGTTTGCAATACCTTGGCTTCAATGGTCAGAAATACACATAGTGCAATCAGAGGGGAATTATGTTTAGAATTTGAAAAAGGCTAGATAGGGGAATGGTTAATGATAAATGGTTGGAAACCATGCCCCATACTACCATTACTCATCTCCCTTCTGTGGGTTCTAATCACTATCCCTTGCTTTTGGAAATGATTGATCAATATCACAATCCTATCAAGTACTTTAAATTCTTAACTACTAGCCTGAGCAACCTTCCTTTATGGACATTGCTCAGAATTGTTGGAACAGATCTATAGAGGGTAATCTAATATGGATCTTTCACCAAAAAATGAAGAGACTTGATAATACTCTTAGTAGTTGGTCCAGAAATCAGTTTGGAGACATCCATGCTAAGGTTAAAGAGTATGAAGAGGAAGTTAGACAAGCTGAAGATAACCTGATCAACATGAATTCCAATAAAAACATGTCCAAGCTTCATGCCATCAATGTTGAGTACATTAGATACCTGAAAATAGAAGATGCTATTCTCAGACAGAAGACTCAGCTACAATGGTTCAAAGAAGGTGATATGAACTCTAAATATTTCCATGCTTTGATTAGAGGTAGGAGAAGAAAACTGTATATTTATAGGATCCAAAATGAGGATGGCTCTTGGGTTCAAGGTGATGCTGAAATTGCTGAAGCAGCTTGTGAGCACTTTCAACAAATATTTACTGGAAAGGAGAAGTACATCCAGTAACAGGCCCTTCAATGTATCCCTCACATGGTTACTGACAAGGACAATGAAGAACTCCAAGCCTTGCCTTCTATAGAGGAACTGAAGACTGTTGTATTTTCCATGAATCCCAATTCAGCTGCTGGTCCTGATGGGATGAATGGAAAATTTTTCCAAGTGTGCTGGGATATCATCAAAGAAGACCTTCTTAATGTTGTCATTTCCTTTTTTTATGGATAAACCATGCCTAAGTACTTTACCCATACTTGCTTGGTTCTTCTCCTAAAAGTAAACCACCCTACCAAAATATTTGAATTCAGGCCCATAAGTCTTAGTAACTTTACCAACAAGATCATTTCCAAACTTGTTTGTCTAAGACTTGCCCCTATTCTTCCTACCCTCATCTCTCCTAACTAGTAAGGCTTTGTTAAAAATAGGAGCATTTCTGAGAACATCATGCTTGCCCAGGAAATCATCCACCAGATCAAAAAGACTAACATTGGAGGCAATATTGTGATCAAGCTTGACATGGCCAAAGCCTATGATAGGGTCTCTTGGTCCTACACCTATCTGGTCTTGAGAAGAATGAGATTTGGTGAAACATTCATAGACATGGCTTGGAGAATTATGTCAGATAATTAGTACTCAGTCATAGTGAATGGCTCAAGGCATGGTTTCTTCCATTCTACTAGGGGTCTTAAATAGGGTGACCCCTTTTCCCCTGCCTTATTCATCCTTGGTGCTGAAGTGCTCTCTAGACTCATGAATAAGCTTCATCAGCACCCTTAATTCCATGGTTTCTATATGGCTCAAAAGGGTCCTCAGATCAATCACCTTAGCTTTACTGATGATATTATTGTTTTTGCTTCTTGTAGAAAGCAGACCCTGCAGCTCATCATGGAGACTTTAGGTGCTTATAAAAAGGTCTCTGGACAATTGATCAATAAGCACAAAAGCCATTTCGTGGTCCTTTCCAATGCCTTCCATTCTACTGTAAAGAGGATCAAGAGTATTACTGGTTTCAACCAAAAAAATAGCCCCTAACTTACCTGGGATGTCCTATCTATATTGGTAGGCAAAGGGTTATCTACTAATCAGACCTTATTGCAAAGGTTGTTAACAGGATCACTGGATGGCATGCAAAGATTTTGAGCTATGGAGAAAGAGCTATACTTGTCAAGCATGTCTTACAAGCCATGCCAATACACCTTATTTCAGCTAGTACCCCTCCCTCTACCACCATCAAACAAATTCAGAGTATCATTGCTAATTTTTTCTGGGGCTGGAAGAATGATAAGAGGATGTACCACTGGTCCTCTTGGAAGAACCTGAGCTTCCCTTATGATGAGGGGGCATAGGGGTTAGACAAATCTCTGATGTGGCTAAATCCTTTTAATACAAGCAATGATGGATTCTTAGAACCAAGAACACTTTGTGGGGAGAATTCATTAAAGCCAAGTATTGTCAGAGAGCTAATATCATCACCAAGAAATGGCATACTGGTCAGTCCCTTACCTGGAAGCATCGAATGCAAAACAAGCACAGCATAAAGCCCCATATTCAATGGCAAATTTTGTCTGGTTCTTATCTTTTTTGGTGGGACAACTGGTTGGGTGTTGGTCCTTTAGCACACTACTCTTCTAGCAGCTGCAGGTTCAACAATACTCAGGTGTCATCCTTCATCAACAATGGCCAATGGAATGTTGATCTTATCATTCAAAAAGCCCTTCCACAATTTATTTCTACCATTTTTGCTACCTATATAAACTATCAACCCTTCCAACAAGACCAACCTTGTTAGACTCTTAACAACACTGGGAAGTTTAGTTGCTCTATTTCTTGGGATCTGATTAGAGATAAAAGGCCCAATACTAAACTCAACACTTGTACCTGGTACAAGCTCATCCCCTTCAAATGTTCCTTCCTGGTCTGGAGAGCCCTTAGAGGGAAATTGCCCACCAATAAGAAGCTTATCAGATTTGGAAAAGCTCTCTCTCAATGCTATTGCTGTTACATTCCTGGCCAAGCACCATTGATCACAACTTTGTTGCTAGATCCTTTGCTACTAACATTTGGAAGTTTTTCTCTGATTCTTTGGGCATTAATAAGGAGTACACACTCCTCAGAACCCTGTTGATAAGATGGTGGACATCAAAGCACAAGAATCAGGCCCACAAGCTCATCTTACAAGCTACCCCTATTTTCATTTGTTGGAACCTTTGGAAAAATAGATGTGCCTCTAAATATGATGGAAAAATTTCCAATATTGCTAGAGTCAAGTTCTCTATCTACAAAGATACTCATAACTTGCTCAACACTACTTTCCCCTATATTACTTGGCCAACCAGCTGGAAAGAACTGGTCCTTTTGATTGATCAGTGTTCACATGCTATCAAAATCACTCCTATGAGCTGGATTAAACCAACTGGCCACATGGTCAAATTGAACACTGATGGCAATGCCCTTGACAACCTTTGTAACATAGGTAGAGGTGGAATTCTTAGAAATGCTCATTCACATCTTATCTTTGCCTTTGTTGTCCCTTTAGGTACAGGTTCAAACAACCAAGCTAAGATTGAAGCTGCTATCTTTGGCCTTTCTTGGTGCCTTCAGCTTGGATACTTCCAGGAAGAACTAGAAGTGGACTCTGAGCTTCTCATCAGGTGGCTACAACAACAAGCAAAACCCTCCTGGTCTATCAAAGAGCTCCTGGACAAGTTGAATAACATCATCAACTAATTCCAACTCTTCAAATGCAACCATACCTTTAGAGAAGCCAATTTCACTACTGATGCTTTGTCAAAGCACAGTCATAAATGCTCAAGAGAATCAAGAAACCTCCCTGAACTCTTCCCTGATGTTCTAACTCATTCTTCAACATGGGTATTACTATGTATAGTTATAACTACCTCAAAGATTCCATAGTTAGAACCATTATAAAGGGGAGAGTTTCCCTCATTTATTGCCTTCCTAGAATAACCAACTTACCATTAGAGGTAAGGAATAGAGTTGTATTTACCTTTTTATCTTCTTCTTATTGGCTGTACAGGTACATGCAATTGGGTTGGAGGCCTAATCTTATTTGTTTTTGGTTCAGCAGTGGCATGGTGCATCAATTGACAGCTTGGGCCATGTATTAGAGAAGCAAGAATGGTGTAAAGCTACAGATTTCTCCATGTGCAACATTTTTACCTTGCAAGCTACATCATACAACAATAATCATAGCAACTTGCAACTCACAAGGAACACCTACAAGTCCTTGCTTGGATGTTTGTTTGTATGTTTGTGTAGAAACTTTAATGCTTTGTAGCACTGGTTTTTGGTCCTTGTTTGGTTGGTTGTTTTTTGTTTTTTGTTTGATTGTTTTTGTGCAGACTGCAGCTAATGCAAAGGTGCAAAAATACTCACCAAGAACATCACACACCAACACCAACAATTACCATGAACCTGTAGCAACTTACCTCATATGTCCACTCGAACTGCACCTGTTACACTTTCCTGGCTACTTTTTCTTTCAATTTCAACTTTACATTCCAATCGTACTTCAATATCTTACCTGACGTATATCTTTTGTGCCTTTGCTTACCTGCGGGCTTTGTAATTTCTAATATCATCAGTACCTTTCTTCCATAAATGTCATTTTTCTATTGTAGTCAGAGGTTAATATAAGGAATCTCATTGCCTATGACTCGGCTCTATCGCACGATCTTAGATATGAAAGAAAGGTAACATCCTAAATATCCTGTAGCCTCCTGTTTATAGATGTGGTGCACAACACACCGATAGACAAGACTCTACTAGACACGGTCTGTAGACACTCCAAGAATGAACTGCACTGATACCACTTTTGTCATAACCAAACCCCGTAGGCCGTGATGGGTATCCAAGATGGACACTCGCGTAAACCCCTATTAACTGTAAGTAAACTTATTGCATGATTATGCATTGGCACAACCTGTCTCCTAAGGGGTCACAACTTATCATTTAGGCAACATAACACATAAGCTGACGAGGCTATCATAGCAA
Source organism: Solanum dulcamara (assembly GCF_947179165.1). Lineage (NCBI taxonomy): Eukaryota > Viridiplantae > Streptophyta > Magnoliopsida > Solanales > Solanaceae > Solanum > Solanum dulcamara. The sequence goes on from NC_077244.1 coordinate 24,972,877, forward strand.
GCAGGGTCGTCCCCCTATATACATACACGCGAGCTGACAAGGCTGTCATGACGAAAGAAATATCCTAAAATATAAGTCGTATGGACATAATCGAACATATATATATACACAACTCATACACATGTCTACAGACCTCTAAGAGTATTAACGATAACATATGGCAGGACAGGGCCCCCGCCATACCCTTGAATGAACAATATACATATCAGAAGGCCAGTACCAAAAGCTAGGCTCCGATATAATGGAGATTTTCCCAAACCGCTGTGTGGAATCCTAAGCTATCGGATCCCCAAAATGCATGTCTATACCTACAGGCATGAAATACAGCCCCCTGGAGAATGGGGGTCAATATGATAGATATACTGAGTATATAAAGCATATGCCACCACTCCAAGGTTGCCACGTGGAAGTGTAGGACCCACCTTAAGTAGGTGCATCACCTACTTGGTCCAAGTAGGTGCATCACCTACTTAGTCCAAGTAGGTGTATCACCTGCTTGCTTCCAAGTAGGTGCTATGCCTCATTTCGCCTCTTCCGTAGGTTCGTAATCTCATCTCACTTTAAGAGCTTATGTATTCCTTACTACTTAAGCACGACGTGTACTCAAGTAACTTGAGTACGTAGGACATCCAAGTTGATAACTTAGGCAAGTATATTGCGTACCACGACTCATTATTTGGCCCCCCAACTCCTTCCAAGTCCCTCTAGACCTATTTCTAATCTTCACTCTTATAGGGCATCACAGTCTCCCTTCCTTGGAGTTATTTGGTAAGGTTGTAGATAATCTGGGTCACAGGGAAACCTTTAAGAAGTGTTTTAATGTACAAAAGTATGGGGCATATTCTTCATTCAGGAGCATTTACACTCTGATGACCCGTGCTGTGAGCTTCATCATAACACTAGCCTTATCCCATTGGTATCAACTTCCAAAGCATACTATGGACTTATAGCTCATTCTTTATTCTCTTTTTTTTTTTATTTCTGGGAAAATTTGGACAGAGTTTCCTCTATTTTTCCTACTATGTCAACACCTGTACACAGAAAATGCCAACAATGCCTCACAGGACTAATATATATTCATATCATGCCATAATGTAGCCACACAGGGCGCCCAATATCAATAATAGTATAAAATGATGGACTTACCTCGTATGTCCACTGAACTGCACTTGTTACACTGCCTTGTCTACTTTTCCTTTCCATTTTTAACTTTACACGTCAATCGTACTTCAATACCTCACTTGACATATATCTTTCACACCTTTACTTACTTGCGTGCTTTGTAACTTTCAATATCGTCAATTGCCTTCTTCTATTGATGTTGTCCTTTTGCTGAAATCACAAGTTAGTATGAGGAATTTCATGTCCTGTAGCCTCTTGTTTATAGATATGGTACACAACATACTAATAAACAAGACTCTACTAGACACAGTCTATAGACACTCCGAGGATAAATTGCTCTGATACCACTTCTGTCACGACCCAACCCCGTAGGCCGCGACTGGGTTTTGACCTGGATCCCCGTATACGTATCTATCGGCTATAGTCAAGTTAAACTATGTATAATGTGATACAACATACAAGAACCCCAATGGGCCAAAACCTTTTCATGTACATATAGCCTCTTTCCTTCGTATCATATCATGGAAGGGCACGCAAGTCGACTAGGTTGCCCTAATATAAAAACATTTACAACGTGTCGCATAGGTGCAATTGAAACAAACTTACAAATAACCCACATACACATGTCTACAGACCTCTAAAAATAGCAATGGTAACATATGGTAGGACAGGGCCCCCATCGTACCCCTGAACAAACAAATATATACATAGGAGGACCAGTACCCAAAAAGCTAAGCTCCAGAATAGTGGAGCAGTTCCAACATGGCTGAGTGGAAATCCTAATCTGATGAATCTCCGAAATGAACATCTTCGAAATGAACATCTGTACCTGCGGGCATGAAATGCAGTCCCCCGGAGAATGGGGGTCAGTACGATATATGTACTGAGTATATAAAGCATAATATAACATAACTGAGATAACAACTAAAATAGGGATGCAGGAAATAAGTATAACATTTAACAATTCACTGTACCTGTATATTATAAAATGAGGGTATGTATATCATCCTCCCACACCGTACCCGGCCCGCTGTGGGACTCAGTGTTATCATATCGTCAAATACAGCATCATACCATCGTATACGATATCATCTCATATGTTACAAATACATCATTATGCATTCATATGCATGCCTATATATTGTATCCGATCCTTTAGTGAGGGACTCGGTGAAGGGAGTAGTATATATTCATATCGTACCATTATCGTCTCATACCATCATATCTTATCATCATATATATATCATACCGTACTCAGCCCATTATAGGACTCAGTGTTATAATCACATCATCATATATCACACCCGACCCATTATGGGATTTGGTGTCATAATCATATCATCATATACCGTACCCGGACCACTATGGGACTTGATGTCATAATCATATCATCATATATTGTACCCAGCCCATTAAGGAACTCGGTGTCATCATCATATCATCATATACCATACCCGTCCTATTAGGGGACTCGGTGTCATAGGCAACCATACACAGGCAGATCATTATCTGAAAATTTTTAAGGTAGTGATACGGAACTATCATTTGTGGATCAAGATAATAATCATATCAGGTGCCCTTTGAGTGCCACTAGGGCTACATTAAGTGAAGTCTCAGGAATTATAGACATATTTTAGGGTAATGCCAACTGACTTAAGGAAATCAGGGACATCTGTCATCACAGAGTCCTTAGGAATAGGAGCTTTACATCCCACTATTAATCGACATATAGCGCATTCAGAGCTTAATAATGAAATTATCCTAGATTTCGTATCATGTATCATCTATCTTTAAGACATGTCAAACGAAAGGAAGGGTAGGCTTTACCTGTTTATCACTTCCCATCCCAAAGGAGTTTGAGAGACAATAACTCAACTACCGTAGGCATTCTAATATTCAGAAGTGGATAAGGATCAGGAGGTATGCTCGAGTCTTTATGCATGGGATTATCTCCATTTGCATACGCAGATATACACACTGCACTTCTATCAAGGATATGCCAAGAGGAAGGAAGAAACTTTACATACCCTCTACTTCTCATCATCTAGGGGACAGTGAGAGGCCCTAACTCAATTAGCATGGGAGCTCTCACTTCCAGAAGTAGGTAGGGGTCATGTATCATATTCAAAACTTCATGAGTAGATTCGTCCCCACATTTCATATACACATCATACTTAAGACTAAGACACGCCAAGAGAAAGGAAGGATAGCTTTATATACTCATCACTTCTTAACGTATAGAAGGCTTGAGAAGCCTTAGTTCAATTACTGTAAGAGTACTTTCATCAAGAAGTAAATAAGGACCGTGAATTACGCTTGGAATTTATGAGTAGATTTACCCTCAAGCTCATATCATTCATTACTTAACTTGAAGACATGCCAAAAGAAAAGAAAGAGTAGCTTCACATACCTGTTATGGGTTAATCGCATCCATACTCACTTCATTATTCCTTTAACCTATTTAACACGAAAGTAATACTAAAGTTAGTGACCTTCGACCTTCCATCTCATAATTCTACCACCAATTACCCATAGGAACCAATTCCTTATTCGCTTTTCTTGACGAGTCTTGACTAGTCTATTAGTTAGTTAGAAGTTAACGAAATTCGGGCAGTATCTCCTCTATAACTTGCCCTATCCGAACTTTCAATTTAACCCCCAAACCTTAGCATCCATATTAACAATAGAAACCAGCAGCTATACAACCTTGAATTACGACAATACGATGCAATACAAGTTCCCAATGACTCGTCCAAAATCATGATACCAAATAGGGTTTTTAGTCTTTATTTCATAAAATCTTGACCACACCAAAATAGAGGATTACATGGATGCAACCAGAAGCCTATGAAGTAATTTTTAACCATTTTCCAGCCCTGAAACATTACAAAACAATGCCCAACACAACACCACAATAACAACGACTCTAGCCAAATTTTAACCCATTAGAATCGCGTCAAATCAGGCCCTACATGACCTACAACATTCTTTAGTCATAACATGTATATTTTCATGTTTTCAATACATATATATACCTTCATAACATGTCCAAACCCTTACCAAAATGTGAAAGAAGATAACCAAGTCATACCTTAACAAATGGCTTCCCAAACTTGCTGAAAATTAGCTTTGGAAGTTCCTTAACATGCTGAAACTTTAGCAGACTGTTTGTATCCTTTTGGTGCTGCTCCAAACTATAAATTTATATTACTAACACCTTCATTGCACCATGGTATATCCTAGATAATTAATTCACGGAATGAAAATCGGAGCCTTACCTTGAAGGAGCCAATCCGTAGCGCTCTCTCTATGCTTTCAATGTTTTTCTCTTCTTTTTTCCAAGGATAAACATGCTGAAATGAAATATATTTCATCATAACATACATATATACACCTCCTTAGGAGGTGACATGTGGCAGCCCCCTAGGGCGCCACCTCATCCATGCGGTCACTCACATGCTGCCACATGATAGTGGGGTCCACCCCAAGCAGGTGAGTCACCTACTTAGCCCAAGTAGGTGTGTCACCTACTTGTCACCTGCTTTCTTCCTTTTTGTGGATTTGTAATCTCGTCTTACTTTAAGAGCCTATGTATTCTTTGCTACTTAAGTTCGACGTGTACTCAAGTAGCTTAATTACGCAGGACATCCAAATTGATAGCTTACGCAAGTAGATCGGATCCTACGACTCATTACTTGGCCTCCAACTCCTTCTAGATTCTTATAACCCTATTTCCAATCTTCCTTATTATGGGGTATCTCATTTTCCTTTCCTTAGGGTTATTTGATAGCGTGGTAGATAATCTAGGTCACCTGGCAATTTTTAAGAAGCTTAAGAAAGCGTTCTGAAGTACAAAAGTACGGGGCATAACAACAACAATAATAATAATAACAATAACAACCACAACAACAACAACAACAACAACAACAATAACAATAACAACAACAATAACAACAACAATAATAATAATAATAATAATAATAATAATAATAATAATAATAATAACAACAACAACAACAACAAGAAGAAGAAGAAGAAGAAGAAGAAGAACAATAATAATAACAATAATAATAACAACAATAATAATAACAACAATAACAATAATAACAACAACAATAACAACAATAATAACAACAACAATAACAACAATAATAACAACAACAATAACAATAATAATATCAATAATAATAACAATTATAATAATAATAAAAATAATAATAACAATAAGAAGAACAATTATAATAACAATAATAAGAACGATAATAATAATAATAATAACAATAATAATAATAATAATAATAATAACAACAACAACAATAATAATAATAACAATAATAAGAATAAGAATAACAATAATAACAATAATAATAATAACAATAATAATAATAATAATAATAACAACAATAATAACAATAATAAGAATAACAATAATAACAATAATAAGAATAACAATAATAACAATAACAATAATAACAATAATAACAATAACAATAATAACAATAATAACAATAATAACAATAATAATTGGTTTATTTTGGTATCTTATATCACCACGCTAGGCTGTGTTGTGGTATTCTGAAAGAACGTCAGAGAAGTTACCTGATAACAGGTTGGGATTGAAACATCCGATAAAAGTCTCGACGGATACCCGGAGTATTTATGGTCAAAGTGGGATGGGTATGAAAGCGTGTTGGACCCTTATCTTTTTATTTAAGTTAAGATGTTATGTTGTTATAATAGTATGTTGCATAGGAAAATTACTCAAATTTTTGATATTATGATTTCTCTAGACATAACATATTCCCCTTTGGAGGATTGATTTTGTTTGTTAAACAAGATGATAGTGTTCTTAGATATGAAAATATACCTACTCAGATTATTGATTTATCGAACCAGCGATTTTCTGGACCCCTCCCCTAGTTGGTATCAGAGCTATGATGGATGTTAAACACGTAGAAGTAGATATTACACAAAACATGTCAACTTTAGGTATCACAATTAGACAAGAAAATAATAAAGATGAATTTGATAAAATAATCAACTCCTTATTAAGATGTACTGAAAGCTTTAATGATATAGATATAGAATGAGAGAGAAAGAAGAGAGGTTTTTCGACCTTGCCCTTCTCGTTACAAAAGGTCTCCTTTTATAGATGGAGGTGACTACGGACTTCAAGCCTTTACAAACGGATTTCAAACTAAAAAATGAACAATGACCTAATTACATTATTAAAAGAAGACAAAAGTAGTGGGACCCTGTGATTTTACATGATTACAAAATGACAAAAAAAAAGGTCGCTATTCTATCCTTAACTTCATACTTATCTTCTTGCCTTAACTTCATACTTATCTTCTTGCCCACCTCTTATCCTTATCTTCTTCTCTATCTCTTTGTCTGCCATATCTTCTTATCCTCCGTCCATCTGTCGTCGTTCTATTCAGAGGATGTAGATATGACATCTTCTATCATTTTCTCCTTTTTTGGAGAATAAAATCTGCATGTGCCTTTGACGTGCTTCCTCATTTCGCACAATTATTGTTGAGCTTGAGGGCTGAACTTAATAATACCTTTATTAATTAAATTTATCTTTGTCTCCATATACTATTTAGTTGCAGGCGGAGTGTTCTTTGCTGGGGCAATCAAAATAGAGGAATGTATTTTGGTTCCTCCATAAGTTCTAAATTCTTTTTTGACACTATGTTTCATATTTTGTAAAACAATTCTTAATCCAATAGCACGTCTGTAGTGCGTATCTTTTTTAGTAAATCTTTGAAAAGATTTTTCCTGAAAATTATTTATTATATTAAAATCTTTAGCCTTATCAATTTGCATAAAATGGTAGGCAGGATATCGTTCATCTTTGTAAAAATCAGGTCCAGCGAAAATAAATTTGAGGACCAAAATATTTTTTACCGTAATCGTTGGGTTATTGTGATAACAATCTTTTACTCCATCTTGTACCCATGATGGTAATCAACTAATCTTTGAAAAATTTGGAGAAGTAAGATAAATGGAATTTATTACTCCAAAATCATATCAATATATAATTTTCTGAGGAGATGAACCTTGTAAATAATTAATTCGAGGATATATCCCCGTGAAATCAATATATCTATTTGGGATAGTTTTGAGAGAAAATAAATCTCTCATTATCTGTTCCTGATTTTCCATGGTATAAAACAACATTTCTAATTTATCTTTTACTACTCCCAAAGTAATTTCTTTTTGAGGCAGTTGAGGTCTAAAAGACAGTTTTTCATATTTATCAATATGTACCTCTGTAGTTGTGGAAGTATTATCGTCTTTTTGAGCCTTTATCAGGCTAGTAATAGTATCGTAGGCATCACTATAGTGACCAATTCTGAAAGTTATCTGGACATATATGATGAGTAATTTATAAGCAATCAGTTGTTCACAATCAAAATTGACAATTTCAATAATATCAGATATTGCTGTTTGAATATCCTTGAAACTTTTATCAATATCTTGAAGATGTGTCATCATCTGCTGTTTAATTTCTTCCATCTCTGGTGAGAAAATCTGCTGCAGCGTTTTTGTTAGTTCGAATAATTTCAATATCAAAAGAATATTCAGACGATAACATTTGCCATCTAATGAATCATTTATATTTCGGTTTTGACGTAAGATTATTATGCACAAAAGCTTTTACCTGTGTATTATCAGTTCTGAGAATAAATCATTTTGATAGTAAGAAGTAATATAACTTTTGACAACTTTTTGCTACTGCTAATAATTCTTTTTCATTAATATGATATCATGTTTGTATATCTGAAAAGGTTCCAGAATAATATCTACATAAGTTTTCTCTTATCTTATTTTTATTAAGATCATAGTCTATCTTTTTTAATACGCCGCTCCAACAATGTTCTGAAGCTTCTGTTTCTAAGATTAAATCATCACTATTCTTTGATAACTGTAGTTTTGGTAAATTTTTGCAAATAGATTTTATATCTTTTACTTTTTTAGTTAAAGTCTCATTAAATTCAAAGCTCTTATCCTTTTTTAGTAATTCCTGAAATGGTTTTCTTAATTCAACCAAATTCTGAATATAATCTGAAGCATAATTAAGAATTCGTAAAAAGCTTTGTACTTGCTTTTTATCGACTAATTTATCTGAGAAAATAGGTATCTTTTCAATGATATGGCTTTGTAATTTTATACCATTTCCGTCAATTATCATTCATAAAAATCGTATCTCATTTTTAATAGGATTGCTTTTTTTTTAGAAAGTGCTAATCCATTTTTCAAGCATAAGTTGTAAACTTATTTAGGTGTATTAAGTGATCTTCAAGACTACCAGATAAAACTAGAATATCATCTACGTAAACAAATATATAGTCATAATCTTTTAAAATATTATCCATTTTTCTGTGGTGCATTTTTTTAATCCAAATGGCATGACTAACCATTCATATTGTCCTTGAGGGGTAGAAAATGCAGTATATTGAATACTATCTTTATTCATTCTTATTTGTCAAAATCCACTTTTACAATCAAATTTAGAAAATATCTTCTTGTTAGTAATCTTATTGATTAGACTCTCTTTATGGGGTAAGAAATATTCATCAAATATGATATTATCATTTAATTTTTTATAGTTGATAACCATTCTTGGTTTATTTCATACTATCTCTGCGTGATTTCTTACCATAAAAGCTGGAGAGCTATGGGGAGAGTTACTGCGTCTTATTATACTAAGACTTAGCAATTCCTTAATCTAATTTTGGAATTCTTTTTGGTCATCGGGATTGTATCTCATTGGTTTTACTCTAATAACTTTATTTTTATCTTTCATTTTTTGCTTGGCATCTATCTTATTTTTATTCCAAAATTCTAAGGGGTTTTCTGAAAAATATTGTTCTAGTTTTTGTTTGATTATATCTATATTTTCTTCTAATTTATTAAAGGTTATCTAATATTCTAGCAAGGGATATTGCTGATTTATTATCTGAGGGTTGTCCCAATCAGTATCATATTGTAGAAAGGGAGTGCTTTTTGGAAAAATTGATTTATTTTGGTATCTTATATCACCACGTTGGTTGTGCGGGGTTTAAATTGAATATGTAATCTTTTTGAATAAGCAGTTTTAAAGCGTTTTACAATAATCGTATGTTGACAAGGAACACATGTCAACTCAAGGGCAATCAAATCAATCTGGATGTCATTTTTTCAGATGGTAATCATTCCATTTCAGACCCCTGTTTTATTGGGGCTATTAACCCACAAAAGTCAATCATTCTTAAGATCAACACAGCTTGCTCGAAGAGATTCGTTAGGATACATAATGACTATTCATCCTTTCGAATAGCATAACTTGCCCATAAAGGCCCAAACACAAATGGGAGACATGTCTTATTAGTCGTAAACCTTTCAAAATCATCAGTTTCACAAGTTTGAAAACCATTTCATATTTCAATTCAATAGTTCGTTTGTGCAAAATGATGCTAAAAATCATCAATTTGAAACCAAGTTAGATAATCTCATTTGTAAGCCTAATCATGTACATATCATAGTTCATAATATAAAACAAAATAAAAATACTAAGAGTTTAGGCGAACTTGTCTCACACGCACATTAAGTATTGTTAAAAACCTCTTTGTAGCAACAAAAATGTGTTCTTTCTTCATACTTCAAAAGAAGATTTGATTGGATAAATAGTCATGATTCAATACTGACATAGATCTAGAGTCTTTTGATTTAGTTGGATAAATAGTCATGACTCAATACTGACGTAGATCTAGAGTGGTATGTCAAAACTAGATGTGTTTTCTATTAAAAAAATAATGACACAAATGGGCAGTTTGTTAAGTGATAATGGCATTGACGAACCCAACCTTTAAAAGATGACATGAAAGAGTCTTTTCTCAAAGTTCAGTGGCATATTTGAGTTTTTTCCTTCCATGAAATAACCACAATGCCTAAAATTTATCTCTGTACTTTTTTTTCATCTCGCAACCATTGAAATACATTATTGCACATAGAAAGAAGGCAAAAATCATATTTGTTTATCCAACTTTAGATATAGCATGAAGCTCTCTTACGTTGGTTTTATTTTTTCTTTGTTTTCTATTGATATGTGTAGTTTTGGTAGCCTCTTATACTGACATAGATCTAGACAATTAAAATTTGTTAAAAGGGAAAACTCATAGGTACTTGAAACTAAAGGTCCAAGTGTTTATTCATGAAATAACCCCAATGCCTGTGGTTTATCCCTGTACTTTTTTTCATCTTGCAAGCATTGAAATACATTATTGCGCATAGAGAGAAGCCAAAAGACATTTATCCAACTTTCTTTGATATGTTGTTCTGTTTTCTTTCTTTTCTGTTTATATCTGTAGTTTTGGTAGCCCTCTTATACTGACAAAGACCTAGACAATTAAAATTTGTTAAAAGAGAAAACTCATAGGTACTTGAAACTAAAATCCAAGTGTTTATTCATGAAATAACCACAATGCCTGTGTTTTATCCAAGTACTTTTTTTTCATTTTGAAATACATTATTGCTCATAGAGAGAAGGCAAAAGAAAAAAAGAAAAAGAAACGGAAAACTAGGAAATCTTGACCTGATACAAATTTGACACATTAATAGGACCTAAGCACTTCTTTGAAACTGCTGACATCCTCTTGTAGCCGTTTACTAGGGGGATACAAACATATGACAAAACCATAGGTTATAGATCACCATTCTCTGAAACTGTAATATCCTTGTAGCCTGATTTAGAGAAGTGTTACTTTCAGATGAAGCGATACTGCCAACTCTCTTCCATCTTCTTTTTCATTTTGAATTGCAATGTGGCAGGAGCACAATCCAGTGGTGTTTCACCTTATACAAAATCAACGCCAATAGACAGAATGATCATCCAAATGACTACAATAGATGCATTAAAGGATATTTAGCTTGTCAGGGACCAAAAATTTGCATTCCTAAGTTTTGAACCTGTTTGCCAACTAGGGACAGACTAGCTAGCTCTCAGGAGATGTGTCGGTCAACACACAAAAACAAGAGGGGGGGTGGGGGGGGGAAGAAACCAGAATATTTGCAAGCACGCAAAAAACTGTATGATAAAGTAAACTACCCTTTCAACAGGAGCAAAATATTGGTTTAAATTTATGCTCTCTTTAACAAATGTAGAAACATCCCATTACTTAGTTATGAGGCCTCAATTAGATGCTATTTGCAGCTCCAATTAGACTAAAAAGATTCTATCCTTTAGATATATTTTACCTTGAGAATTTTTGCAGCACAAACTTGATCCACTCTCCATGAGTGCAAATGCTATTTCTGTTCGATTAAATACCGCTGCCTACATCAGACAATGCCACTTATAATCGTCACCCTATAAGTAGAGAATTATATGCTAATTGTACAATTATGTAGTTGAGCATGAGATAAGAGTACCAGATGTAGCAATGATGATCCTTGCTTGTCAAGGTAATTTGCATCAACTCCCTGAGAAAATTGAGATCAAATATCGCAACTAAGACAGACAAGGCCCATCTTGAATTACAAGAGAAAGAATGTCTACATAAATACCTGACTTAGGAGCTTCTTTGCAGCACGGACATCACCATTTTTTATTGCTTCTCTTAAGCCCTGAACAAAAATTGGCAAAAAGGAAAGAAAAAATATCAACATCCTCAACCACACAATCTTACTGTTTACAATCTAGCAATGTTAAAGTACAGTTTACACCAGTAAGTTCCTAATAAACTTTGTTACTCTGTAGGGCCCTTTTTGTCATTTGTTTTCTATCTTTATACTGTTACCTTGTGTTCCATGTAACTAAATGGCTGATGAATCAATTGGCTTCAAACATATATGAAATAACTAGGTATCCAATTTTGTGTTTCCCTGCTTCTTCAACTACACCTTCCTAAAATCTTTCAGTTTTCCAGAACCAAGCAACTTCACCTATCTGTAAATCTGCTCCCCGTGAGTAAATTCAAGGTTACCACTGGAAAAGCAACGTAAAGCACTATACCTCGCCACTAACTTCATAATCCGCTGTCATTGTCTCCATATTGCAGCTGGTAGCTGGACCAATATTGAAAGTTGTACTGCAAAATATATGCTTAATTAGTTCTGTGATTAAATTCCCAAGGCCTAAGCAGGTAACAAATGGGAGAGCACCAAAGATTATGGATTTTGAAGAAAAGATCTTATAAACTAACACTTAGCGTCAAAAATAGGAGCGGAAGAACAAGAAAGTGAAAGTGGGAAAATTTAAAGGGGGAGTCAGACATTAAATTCTCCTTCCTCGTGTCTGGTATAAATAGAAAATAACAAAGTTGAACAGAAAATAATTTCTCTTGTTTAGAGTCTCAAAAGGTAGAGGTAAGGTCTGCGTATAGCCCTACCCTTCCCAGACCCAACTTGTGAAATTACACTCGGCATATTGTTGTTTGTTGTTTTTGTTGTTGTGAATCTCAAAAGGAGGAAGGAAATAAATTGTTGATAGTTACATGTTTTTCACTTTATGTTTGGAACTTTCTCTAGATTTTGGAGAATTTTCTAGGGCTTATAGACAATTCACTCGATAGAGAATGCTCATCAGACTCTTTTTGGAGTTTTATTATAAAATGGAGCAACTAATACAGTGATCTCGACCCTCCAAGAACATGAAATTATTTAACCATGAGGGAAGGTGGAATAACTATCAAGGGAAAAAATCCTCATCTATAAGTGTATAAAAGACCATTGTGGCCTTGGTTTGATTTCACAAGCTACAATAATACCGTTACGCTAACCATTTTACTTTATTTTACCAATTTTCATGCAAGTTCACAAAAAGAATATGCATTCCTCTACTATGCAATTAGAATTACTATATAAATATTCATTACCCCCACTATATGTTCGTGTATATTTATTTCCACATTCTCAAAAAGGACATGTTTACTACACATTTTGGACCTTTCATATTAGGACAAAAAAGACACTTAAGAACCCATTATATTTTAAACATCTAAACTCCTGTCATGATTTCTGACTTGGGAAAGGTGCCCATACATGTTCTCTCTTTGAAATATGTTCCCACAAGATTATTTTTTCCAATGATAGCTCTTTTTAGTTCATATGGAAGACAAAATCTTCTTCATTACAGGCGATAAATCATTTGAAGTAATCAACTAAGGGGATCTGCTATATTTTTAAAAAGATGAGGCATCAAAAAGATTGATTGAAAATTGTCTCTCAATAATTTTATAAAGCAAAGAAGGGTTTTAAATAGCCAATTTACAACCAAAAAAACTGAATAATTCAAAATTGAAAAACCAAAAATACCTCAACAAAAATCAACTAAATAAAAAATTAAAATTCAAATCAGTATAAACCTAACTTAATTATGAGTTTATACACCAGTGTTGAGTGATTTCATCTTGAGTGATACATGTGAGGGAGTGAATTTGTGAGGTACTTTGACTTAGTTGTTACTTTCTTTTGATTGCAAGCATGTCTTCCATAGTTTCAGATGATACTTGTGATGATTATTTTGAAGATTATGTCTATGAGGATCAGTGTAGTCAAAGGCGCGCTTAAGCCCTGAAGCGAGGCTCAAAACGCGTTGAGCGCTTCGCCTCGCTTTATGTGTGCTTCAGTGTCGTCATCAAGGTTCTAAGGCAAACTTTTTCTTGCCAATGAGCCTCTTCTTAAGAAGTGACACTAAACAATTGATATTTCACTTTATCATAATTTGTTTTCAATTTCTTTGGTCATATATTAGTCACGCATGTTTATAATTATTAGTCTTGGACTAAACATATATATTTGTATTTTTCACCCTTTGCGCCTTTTTTCATTTAAGCCCGCGATTTATTTGCGCTTTGTGCTTAAAGCCCCAACGGACCTTAGAGCTTTTTTGCACTTTTCGCCTTTGATAACACCGATGAGGATAATGAGAGTTACTATGATGAAGATTATGGATCCTATAGTGAAGAATGGGAGTATGAAGATTCTTATGTTTCCAACGATGATTTTGAAGATGGTGATGCTTCAAGGTATGCTGCTTCCACATACTCTTCTTGTGATGAATCTAATAGTGAGGAAAGTGAGTAGTCACTCCCTGATGAGCTTTAATTTAAAGAATGTAATTCTTTTGAAATTATTTGTGATAGCCAACTTGTTTGTGTTGATATGCCACTAGTTTAAAGGACTTGTGAATTATTTAGTGAACTTCAAGTTAGTGTTGAAAATGTAGTTGGTTATTTTGGAAAAAATGAGGATTTTGAGTATGACACTCCACCTTTATTTCATAAAGATGAAAATGAGTTTCTTTATGTACTTTAATTTCATTTGATGAAATTCATGACGTTGGTGGTAATTGTGTCTCATTGTGAAAGTAGTGACGGCTTATTGGATTTTGACTTTACTCCACTAGCTGAGTTAAACTGCGGGACCAAAATTGTTGGTTCTTGTGAGCTTAAATTATTGTCAACTAGTGATGTGAGAACTAATGAGTTTGAAGATCAAACAAGTGACGTTGTGAGTGTGCATAGTGTTGATCCTATCTCTTATTTCACTCATTGGGATCATATCATGGGTAATATTATGAAAGAGAACATTTACCTTTTTGAGAGTGAATTTAGATACTTTGATTATTCATCCTATGTTGATTTTTCTCTCATTAAAAATAATATTTTATTTGAAGATAACATGATTGTTTATAAGGATTAGCACAATGATATTTATTGTGAAGTTGATGATGTAGCATCTTATGAAGGCTACAAGGTATATGGTAATCCACTATGGGATACAACTTGGGACAATAACAATGAGCTTACAAATGAAAGTGAAGTAATTGATGCTAGCATTAGTACTAATTTCTTTATTTATTATAGTCCATGTTTTGTAGGCATATTCTTGTTGGATTATGCTAATATTTCTTTTCTAAAATGTGATGACCCATAGTAAGCTTCTACGAGAGGGTTTCTACGGCTCGTGTAAGCTTCTACGGACCGTAGATGGCCCCTCGCAGGTCACTTCGGCAGTTTTAAATGAAGGGCATTTGGGCCTTTTCCCACCCTTTCCTTGTCCAAGCTTCGACGTTTTGGGACACAATTAGGTCCCTTATCAGTGTCATTCAACCCTTTCCTCCTCATAATCACTCTCAAGACTTGGGGCAAGATTTTACAAGAGAAAAGCTAGGGTTTCAAAAGCATTCATCAAGTTCTTCAAGTTTCTTCAAGAACATTGTTCTTCCAGGTATGTAAGGCTAATCATAGTGTTGGATTGAGTTCTTCCTCACGCCCTACACCTAAATTCAGTCAATAAGAAGTTATGCTAGGGTTTTTAATCCAATTCTTTTATTGAAATTAGAGTTTCTATGATTACTTATTGTTGAATTTGATTCTCCCTCATTGAGCTATGATTTCTAATATGATTCTTGTTATTGATTGTTGTTCATGCTAATTTTCACATGAACCCTATTTGAGTTGTTGACTATGCATTGCTTTCAGTTAAAGTAAAAGTATTTCAAAACGATGAGAAAAAGAGGAGTTTTAAGGGGAACATGTGTGTCTCAAGTACATTACTTGATTTTGAGGTTTTTGCATAATATTAATTATGCATGATTTTCAGAGTTCAAGTAAGCGCATTTATGCATTATTATAGAGAATGAGTTTTACGAGATCTTGAGATGTTTCCAAACATATATTTTTTTTTAAAACTGGTAACTTGTATTCCTCGGGACTAAGGGCTATGATGGCCACATCCAAAAAGTAGTAACAAAGAAGGGAAAAAGAAAAACATAAATACTTACAAAGAACCTATGAAATCCAATTAATTTCCTCTTCTATATTTTGTTCTTTACACCAAAAACCTAAGGAAGTAAATACATTCCATTTAATCTTCCGTATTGAGCATTCCTTTCCTTCAAAAATCCTCTGATTTCTTTCCTTCTAAATATTCCACCACATACAAGCAGGTACCGTCCTCTACCACTTCTTTTGACTCTTGCTACTCTGCTCCCACCCCCCCTTCTGATCCAACAACTCAATCAGTTTGCTGTGTGTTCTGGCATACACCAGTTTAGGCTAAATAAATTGAAGAATAAAACCCATAGTTGTGTTGTTACTTTGCAATGCAAAAATAAGTGTTTGTTGGTTTCCAGTGCCTCTTTGCATAGTAAGCATCTAGAGGCTATGTTGATGCCCTTTTCTGTAATGCTCCATAAGTCAAGCAGGCTCTCCTAGCTACCAACCAGACAAAAAACTTCACTTTAATGGGAGCTACACTCTTCCAAACAGCACTCCATGGCCCTGTTATCCTTCCTCCAGTTACCGATAGACCCCACTTATACAATCGGTTGACAGAGAATCTTCCATCTGGGTGTTGTCTCCATAATAGACTGTCGGTTTCCAAGTTAGTGCCTGAAAAGCCTTCTATCGTATTCAGTAGTTCAATTACCCCTTCTATCTCCCAGTCATTTAACAACCCTCTAAATACCAAATTCCCCCTTGTTGAGACCACAAGTCACTGATTTTGCTATCTGGATGCACACTGATAGAATAAAGTCCAGGAAACAAACTGTGAAGAAATCTTGACCAGTCCAGTCTTCTTTCCAGAATAAAACCTTATCCCCCCTTCCAACTTTAACTTTTGTATTAACTTCTACAGCCGACCAAAAGCTTCTGATAGTCCTCCAAACTCCAACTCCATAAGTGGTTGTTACTTCAGTTGTACACCATTCCCCTTCTTGGCCGAATTTGTGTTCTATCACCTCTTTCCATAGTGCATGCTCCTCTTGGTTTTACCTGCATAGCCACTTGCTTAGCAGACTTTTATTTTGTAACTTGAGCCTCCTTACACCCAAACCCCTATAATTCCTCCCTTGTTGAACTTCTGTCCATTTTACTAAATTGAAACTGCTCTCAATTTTATTTCCTTGCCAGAGGAAATTCCTTCTCACCGCATCTAGAATTTTGATCACTCCACCAGGTATGGGGAAAAGGGATATCACATAAGTTGGTAAGGAATCTAGCACAGAGTTTATCAAAGTAACTCTACCTCCCAATGAAAGGTATTGAAACTTCCAAAGTGCCAACTTCCTCTCAATTTTCTCAATAATTCCATTCCAAATAGTAATTGCTTTATATTTTTCCCCAAATGGCATGCCTAGATAGACTGTTGGTAGCTTCTCTACCATGCACCTGAAGATGTTTGCTAGTGTTTGTATCTGTTGAACTTCTTTTACAGGAAAGATACTGCTTTTTCTCCAGTTAACCTTGAGTCCAGAACAAGCCTCAAAAACTACCAGAATCACCCTTAAATAGCATAATTGTCCCTGGTTTGCTTCACAGAACACTATTGTATCATTGAAGCCTCTGATCCAATCATTTTGCAACGCTTTCCTCATCAAACTGTCCAATCCCTCCATAGCTATAATAAAAATGAATGGAGATAGAGGATCCCCCTGTCTAAGTCCTCTTTCTGCTGGAAAAGAAGTTGCAGGTATTAACAAGGATGGAGAACCAGGTGGTTTTAATACAAAAGTATATCCAACCGAGCCACCTATTTTCAAACCCCATCTGTCTACGAGTGTTGATCAGGAACTTCCAATTTAAATGGTCATACGCTTTCTCAATATCCAACACATAAGCCCCGATACATCTCCTCTAATTGTAGTGTCAATACACTCACTAGCAATTAAAGCAGCAACCATTATTTGTCTACCTTTAATGAAGGCCATCTGATGTTTGTCCACAAGCTTGCTTATCACCCTCTTCAATCTCTCTGCTAGAACCTTGGCTATGATTTTGTACACCCCTGTGATCAAACTGATTGGTCTAAAATCTCTCAGATCACTTGCCCCCACCTTCTTTGGAATTAAAGCTACAAATGTAGCATTAAAACTTTTTTCAAATTTCTGATGAGTGTGGAAGTTGTGGAAGGTCAACATTAAGTCCTCTTTTACAATTTCCCAAAAAGTTTGAAAAAAATCCATTGTGTAACCATCCGAGCCAGGTGCCTTGTCTACTGCACACATTTTGATCCCTTCTAACACCTCTTCCTCTTCAAACCTTCTTGTAAGCCATTGTTGCTCCTCCATAGTAATAGTTTGAACATCAAAAATATTCAAATTTGGTCGCCAACTTTCAGATTCTTTGTAAAGATTTTGATAGAAATCCATAATGGACATCTTAATTTCCATAGAATCAGAGGACATAACCCCATCGATCATCAAAGAATCTATAGTGTTGATTCTCTTATGAGTAGTGGCTATTCTGTGGAAATACTTTGTGTTCTTGTCACCTCCTTTCATCCACTGAATTATGGATCTCTGTCTCCAATAGATTTCTTCATTTCTAGCCACATCTTCATACTTCATAGCCCATTGTGCTTTCATCAGTAACTCATCATCGGTAAGAGGTCTAGCCTCTTGTATGAATTCCAGACTTCCAATTTGCTCCAGAAGTTGATTCTTTCTAGCCCTCCAATTACCTTTTTCTCCTTGCTCCATTCTTTGAGTTTTACTTTCAAAAGACTCAATTTTGTTGCTAACTTAAAGTCTGCTCTTCCCGTCACATTAAAAGAATTCCACCAGTCTTGTACTTTGGATTTAAACCCCTCCACATTCAGCCACTATTTTTCAACTTGAAATATGATCACTTGAAGACCTCATTCCCCACGTGACAACAAAATTTGGTTATGGTCAGAACCCAAACTAGGCAAGGAACTCTGTCTGATTTGATTAAACAATTCATCCCAAGGAAATGAATACATGAATCTGTCAATCCTTGATGCATTTCAATGGTCTGGCCCTCCTCTCCAAGTGTAAGATCCCCCAAATAAAGGGGGGTCTACTAGCTCTAGTTCATTGATACAGCTAGAGAAGTTTTTCATTGCTCCTGAAAGTCGGGTACAATTTGTCTTTTCTGAAGGAAATCTAGTAGTGTTGAAATCGCCACAAACCACCCAAGGTCCTTCACAAAAGCTCTTCATTGCACCTAATTCTTCCCATAACTCATTCCTTTCATTTCTATCACAGGAAGCATACACTGATGTAAGAAACCAAGTGAAATCTACATTAATGACACTCAACTTGCAAGTGATCATCTGATTTCCACTCTCCACCATCTCCCCCTTCCAAGACCTTTTATCCCACGTAATAATTATACCCCCTTTACTACCTAATGCCTCCATCCAAATTCCCCCCATCCATCTGTTACCCCCAAACTGTTGAATATGATCTCCTACTGCTCCCTTTAATTTTGTCTCCACCAAAACTATAATATCTGCTCCCCTTTGTTGTAATTTGCTCCTCAACAAATTTCTCGTCCTCCATGTTAAGCTCCCTCACATTCCATGATAGGATATTGAGCTTCATTATAACTGGGTGATTAGTTTCCTCCCCTTGCTTTTTGATTCACTCTTTGGCTCCCCTTCTTTGAATTTTACGTCGAAAAACAAGTTCCTAAATTCCTTAGGAACTCCCTGTTTTTCCCCCTTTCTGTCAAAATCAAAACAGAATTCTCTTTTTTATTTCTCTTCTGGTCAATTTTTAGGAATAACACATTGGCTTCTTCTGTGCATCCTTCGAAAGCAGCTCCAACTTCTTGACTGAGCCTGAGAATATTGCTCTGTACCCAGTGATTTGCCCTCTCTTCTGCTTCTTTACTACATCCAGAAGCATTGCAATTAATGGGAGTTGGCTCCCCCAGATGAACAATTTGTTGCATATTCCCATGTTCTTCACTATCACTAATTTTATCATCTCTTTCCCCATTGTTGTTACCTAACAATTCTGCGTGCTTTTGTTCTTCTCTTGAATTTTTTTTCCCGAAGATCCTCTTGCTTCACTCTCTACCATCACACTTTCTTCTCTGATAGCTTCTAGGTTGTTTCATCCATGTATTTTATTAAAGATCAGTTGTCCAGCTCTATCTGGGCTTATACTTCTTTTCTGGGGCTTAGTACTCTTGGGCCTGGACAAGAGGCCCAAATCTGATTTCAAATTTAAATGCGCCATGTGCAAGTCACATGTCTCATTAAACCTTTCCCCTCCAACTGTCTTTCTCTTGCAACCCACCTGTTGTTTCTGACTAGAATCCCTTAATTGATGGGATTCTAGTACAGAATTGCAGCTTGCACTTTGGATTATCCCCGGGGTAAAACCTTGTACTAGATTCAGCCTTGTTTCTTCTCCATTAGTTCCACAACCTGATTCCTGTGCTATTTCAAACCTGGGTTTGCACTCCACCCATATCGAAAAGTGGTAAGTAATTTCGTTCCGTTCTATAAAATGTTGTCAAAGGTGAAAAGCACAAAAAAGCTTTAAGGTCTCTTGGGGCTTTAAGCGCAAATAAAGCGTGGGCTTTACTGAAAAAAGGCACAAAAGGAGAAAAAATACAAATATATATATTTAGTCCAAGACTAATAATTATAAACATGAATCACAAATATATGACCAAAGAAATTGAATAAAAATTATGATAAAGTGAAATATCAATTGTTTAGTGTCATTTCTTCAAAAGAGACTCATTGGCAAGGAAAAGTTTGCCTTAGAACCTTGATGACAACACTGAGCCTCATTTCAGGGCTTAAGCGCACTTAAAGCGCGCCTTTGACTACACTGGTTCTATGGAGACCTCCTTGAATATTTTCCTACCGTCGCTGGCCACCAGAATCCTTGCCCACTTCATGTGTTTTTTTAGCTCTGTTTCTTCCTCAGTTGCAATCCATCCTCCACAGACTTCTCCAATTTATTGGAAGACTTTCTTTGACCACAAGTGGAGGGGAATGCCTACCACTCTGATCCAAGTTTCTTTGCATGTTAAGGAGTTTGAAATGCTTCCTATTAAAGGGTTCCACCATTCCAGATGGAAACTGCAATTCTTCCATCTCCATTACCCTTGTAAGGTTTGTTCCACCATGTGTTTGTTTGGAAAGTCGAACAGAAATAAATTGCCATTAAGCTCGTAGATGTTGACCCCAAATGCTTTCTTCCAGTTTGTTAAGGACCACCTTCTGATGTCAGCAAGGGTTGGCTTTTCCTTCAACTCCTCTCCGCAGTAACCAACAACACATCTCTTGAGTAGGCTAACTTCCTGATCGTCCATTCTATCAGTCACTTTTATGTTACCATTCCTACTCTTTATCTCAGCAGTACGAAGACTTTGTGATTGTCATTTAATCTCTTGTACAACTGTTGCAAAATGGTACTTGACATCAGTCACTCTCGAAGGAGGTATCTGTACCTTTCTCCTCTGCCATTTAATGAACCTTTCTATCTTTAATGCAATATCCATCCACCCAACATTCAATGTTAGCCCTGGAATGATTAAGCCGGACCTCCCCCCTCCATTTAAGGAGATTATGCTTATAAATCTCCCATGTTGATTGCTCTTTCTAGTGCAAAAAAGGTCTGACTCCCTTTCTGAAAATCTCCACCTCCTGATATCTTTCTTCTAATCTTTCGATGCTTCTTTCATACAAAAGCATATCCACTCCATAGCTTTTCTGCTCACATTGGACCTTCGCATCATCTTCTTACTCCCTTCCACCCATTCAGACTTGCCATTTTCCCACCTTGTTATATCAAATGACTTAAACCCTGCGTTGAAATAGACCCTATTGTCCTCCATCCTTAAAAATAGAGTTTCTGGTAAGGAGTGCCGGAAAAGTGTCAAGAAAAGATGTTTCTCCCTTCTAGGAAGTAGGAGAGAGAGTTTTTGGTTTTCGTACCTGAGAGCATTTTAAAATATTAAAACATTTGTTTATTTCCAAACGTATTATTTACATTGAGAAAAGCATATCTATCTTAAAGAAAGTATAAAGAATTGGGAAAGAGTTTCCCGTCAGTAAAGTAAAGTTCATTGAGACTTTAGAGGAGTATTTTGACTATTTACTCACAGAGATTTTATTACATATATATGAGTATTATTGCATGTTTTCGGAATAGTATTGAGCACCGATTTAAGTAAGAGTTTAGATAACTCAAATTCCATAAACTACATAGCCAGTATAGGATATGAAGTGGCATTGGTCCGGGTGACTCCTCACTTCAGTCCCTTATACTGATTTTTATATGGATCCATGAGTTGAGTTTGCATCCCTCATCCTAGCAAGATATTGGACGGCTCTGGCAACGTGAGCAGTACATTGTATCATCATGAAGCTCATAGTGATGGTTGTCGGTAAGAGAAACTCCCCAAGAAGAGAAAATTGCTATTTTTAAGAGTTGCATTTATTGCCTTATTTTATTTGTAAAGCTTTGAGGTTTTCATTATACTTGCATGTGTTACTCTTTAGTCAAGTTATTTTCAACGTCTCTTTCAGCATGTCAATGTAGTTATGTTTTCATTCAGCTATTTTACATATCGTACATTCCATGTACTGACGTCTTTCAACATTGCATGGTTTATGATGCAAATGCAGATACTCGGGATCATTAACAGACACTTCGTTGAGATCACACTTCGTCAGCCTTTGGTGAGGCCTCCTTGCTTTCGAAAGGCTCCTTATAGTTAATTCTTTCAATATTAGTAGTTTCTTTTGAGTTAGATGTGGGACTATCCCGGCACCTATTCATAGTATTTAGAGGCTTCATAGATAGAGTTGAAATTGTCCAGTCTTTTCATCTTATGTTTTAAACATTGTTTTCATTTTATTCAGAGATTATTTCAGATAGTGCATGAGTTTACATTTAAGTGTTTTAGATGCTCACCCCTTTTTAAATGTTTTTGTTATTGAGTTTAGTCTTCCGCTACGCAGTCAGCCAGGCTAAGGGTTCGCTTGGGAGCAACAATGGTTTTTGAGTGTCAGTCACACCTAGAGTGTAGACTCGGGATGTGATATGAAATCAAGACAATTTGGGTCGTGACGTGTCCCTTGCCCGAGACCCCTTTGAGATTGATGTTTTAGATTCATTATATTATTAAAAGCGCTTCTAAAGTTAATAACATGCTTAAATGGATTTATGAGGGAAATGGCGACAACCGCACAGGTCATCAAGGACTTTGGAGCATTATTCCAACCATCATGAGCTTGGAGGACTTAAAGAAAGCATGGAAGGAAGACTTCAAGGTCACTAATATGCCCAAGTGGTTATATTATTAATTTGGTCATTTTTGTAAGTTAGCTATTTTGCAAGACTAGCATAAGTAGTCTTTATTTCTTTCACTTTAGGGTTAAGCTAGCTTTTGGATCACATTTAGTGTTTAGGCTCCTTTGTCAGTATCAGAGAAAATCCTCTTATCTCTCCAATTGAAACCTCTTGATTACTTGGTAAGCATTCCCTTGTATGAGTACAATTTCTCTTTCCCCCTTGGATTTATTCTAGTAATTAAATATCTTTTAAATGTTAGATTATCCTTTCTTATTCTAGTAATTAAATATCTTTTAAATGCAAGACTATCCTTTCTTTCTTCTAAATCTGTTCCTTCTCTCTTTCTATTTCTTAATCATATCCTTGCTATCTTATCTTCCTTGTTTGATTGTGATTATTGTCTTACATCTTGAATTACGTCGACCTACCTGTTTCATCAATTCCTTGAACCAAACAAGCACTGAGTTATTGAGAAGAATTTTAGAGTCAAAAGAGATATATATCACATAGTAAGAGGTTAAATACATGCTAGATCACCTGTAGTTATCCAAAATGGCATCCCAAGTACATACAATTTTCCAAAATAACAACCCAAATATTTGAATTCCGCGAAAACAAGGATTCTAATATTAGTCAATCAAGACTTCAGTTAATGAAGATGATAACATCAACTACATCCTAAATTAACCTGGAAGCCAACAGTAGAAAGTCCATAAAAGAGGTAACACAACTAAAATAAAAGTGCTGCTTATATTTCAATGACATAGTTAATGACAATGCTTCCGAGACAAATAACATAACCTCGACTCAATCCCACACAAGTTACAACGGCCATAAAGAAGAAAAAAAGTCTGGGTGTGAAGAAAATAGACTGGACCTATTTCTCCAAAAGGATAATTAATACGTCATTTACATACCCTTGCTTGTTGTCTGATGTCGAAGCTCTATTTGTTGGAACTCTATTTTCCTTCTTTGGTTTTGGATTTATGTTTACGATTGGATTTGGCATAATATTTCCCTGCTGGAATCAAAAGAAAATATAAGGGATTGTCATTTGCTCAAAAAGCATTTGAAGGCCAGTAAATATTCCTTTCCTGTGAAGGGATGGATGTTGTTGGTTCAGCTGTCACTTGACATATACACAAAGGCATACCACATTTGCAGTCTGTAATGCCTACAGCAGGAGTCTGCTTGACAGTGTCTTCAGTTTTGATATCTGCAACGGCACTGACATCTAAAGCTGAAAATGAATCTTTCAGGGCATTGACTTCACTTGCAGAAGCTATCACGCCATCTCCAATGGGTCTACTAAGAATCAGATTAGTAATAAGAAGTAAAACTCTTTAAGTGTCCTCAAAAGAATTACAGATAGTAATTAGCAATTCTATTAAATGATATATAAACTGAAAAGAAGCATGCTGTATATAGGCAGATAATTTTCTCTTCAGACTATTAACAGAAATATATCAGAATAGCCTTTCAATCTCATTAAAGATCTTTAGGCAGGTATAAATGAATAAATCTATGACATCACACCTCAAAGATGAAAGAATCATACCCTTCCAACATATTGCAGTACTGAAATATGATGATCCTTGGATCAATGAATACACCAAATAGAGCCAAGATGGGATACTTTCCAAGACTTTCCCATTTCTGTTAAGTCCTGAATCCAAGTGCTTGACACAGATGGTATCGCAAGCAACTCTTCAGACAGTTTCCAACTCCTTAAATTCTTAGACAAATAAGGGTTTCAACAATAAGGGTTTCAACATTTTTAAGGGTTTTTATTTATTACTATTTTAGTTTTGAGAATAGTGGTTATTTATTAAAGTAAGTGTTTTCTGCTTGATGGCAGATTTCTAGTCTTTCATGCACTGGTCGCCAATCACCCATGAGCTAATGTTAGTATAATACTACTTCCTAGATAAAAGATTCTTAATGACTGAAAAATTGGAGAATATGATTGAATAGGGTGAGAGAAGATGGAATTCCAAGAATAAATTCCTCATAGCTCTATGACAGCATCTCTGACTTCCAGAATTTGGGGCAAAATAAAATGCATTTTTGCCATCAATATTGAGAAGTATAGGACATTACATCAATCATAACGCAGAAATTTACCGAGAGGAGTTATTAAAACAATTTCCACAAACTCTAACACTTGAGTGAAGACCAAATTGTGGCAAGGCCTGAAAAGATTTTGGGTATAAGCAAAAATATAAGCTAACAAAAAGCATAAAAGATGCTTAAGAAATGGTGCATTAGAACAAATAGAACTCACCATCTGATTTGCTGAATGTTCAGCACATAATGTTCGACCACAACATCTGCAATGGTGCTACAAAAAAGGATGAAGAAAGTCAGATACATTATTTCGAAATATTTCTTCTTTTTTTTTGGATTAGAAAGTAATCAAAAAATCCGGAACTAATTTAAAATAATAACAGAAACCTTGCTCAGTCCCTGCAGGTTAATTGAACAGGTGATAAGAGAAAAGCTCAACAATCATGGGTAATGTTCATGCAAGGCGGGGGGGCCTCAAGTTGAGAAAGATAGAAACGTTAAGAGAGGATAAATAGATCAGATGCAACCTGCAAATTTTTGTGGCCTTAAAAAAGGCAGTAATATAGTTTTATTAGTAGAATTCTTATATGAATTGATTTTCTATGCTAGTTGATTCTTAGTTTTCCTTAATATCTTGTAATAAGTTCTCTATTTAAAGAGGCAGAAGGAACAAAAGAAACACAGGGAATTTATATCAAAAGAACAAGAGATCTGGGACGCTCTCTAGAAGGAACAGAAAGTCAGGTATTATCAAAAAACAAAAATACCAAGCGCAATAACAAACCAGAGAACTTGATATGCAATACATTTTAAATCTTGTGATTTCAAAGCTAAGTTCATGCATGATACCACAAGGGAAACAGCATATAGTCAAGTCGCAAATATTAGGGGATTGTCGCTAACGTTGGAGGAAATGAAAACACTAATAATACAGCTGTAAGCAGAGATATGTCACAGCATCCATGGCAATTCTCTCTTTTCTAATTGTAGACTGGATTACCTTCTTCATTTGTAGCCTACTAATCTGCTTTAGGCATGGAACAGAAATAGGTGATATCAAGACATGGAAATGCAGTGCTATAGTTTGATCAGGATCTCATGGATTTGATGGAAACTAAGCTTTTCTTGTAGGTCCAACTTGTCAGATGAACAAAAATCACATCACCATGAGTACTTGTTATAGACTCATTCATGGGTAATGTTCATGCAAGGCGGGGGGGCCTCAAGTTGAGAAAGATAGAAACGTTAAGAGAGGATAAATAGATCAGATGCAACCTGTAAATTTTTGTGGCCTTAAAAAAGGCAGTAATATAGTTTTATTAGTAGAATTCTTATATGAATTGATTTTCTATGCTAGTTGATTCTTAGTTTTCCTTAATATCTTGTAATAAGTTCTCTATTTAAAGAGGCAGAAGGAACAAAAGAAACACAGGGAATTTATATCAAAAGAACAAGAGGTCTGGGACGCTCTCTATCGAGTCCTAAGGTTATAGGCACCCATTTAACGAGCTTATTTGTTTTATCAAAATAGGTTGCTCATGGAATAGAAACAATGAGAAGTTCTATTAAGCACAGACTTTCAAGTGAAATGCCCTGTAGAAAGATCCGTAGCGCGTGGCCATAACAACTTGGTATCAGAGCCAAACACCATGGGCAATCAAAGCAAACTAGAAGAGTTACAGGCTCTCCTTCAAGAGGTGCAAGCTGCCAAAAAAAAGTGTGAATTGCAGAAGCAATGGCACAATATGAATTGGGGATGGTTACTCAATTGCAACAGTTATTGTTACAATTGCAGGAGTTCATTGTTGGGATTAGCAAAAATCAAGGAAGAGACTGATGTGGTAGTGAGCAGCAATATAGGTAACCATCCCTACAGACCAGAAAAACAATCCAATCAACTCATAGGAAATAGTGTGGTACCAAGATAAACAGAGCTGGATTTCCCTACTTTTGAATCCGATAACCCATTGATTTGGCTACACTGTTGTGCGAAACTCTTCTCCAATCAGAGAACAAATGAAGCGTATAAACTGGGATTGGCTGCATTCTATCTTCTAGGTGAGGCATAATTATGGTATCATCAATTAGAAAGTACCACTAACTAGACTGGTCGGAGTTCAAGAAATATTGTACTCCAGGTTATACCCTCCACCGGGAAGTAATCCATTGGGTAATCTGGTTAACTTGAAGCAAATGGGCTCAATTGAAGAATTTCAGAGACAATTTCAGAAAAGGTTATCTAGGGCCAGCGAGTATGTTTGCGTAGACCAGCAAGTTAGTCTCTTCACTGCTGACTGGATCAATTCCATTCAGCTTGATGTTGAGATGCATAGTCCGCCAGATTTGGTTCATGCCATGAATATAGCTTCAAGCATTTGAGAAGAACAAAAGGTAATGAAGGCAACATCTTCTTGAAACGAAACCTGGTGAGGGACTCAAGGCTATTTCAATACTACTGCGACTTCAACAATTCCAACTCCTAAGGGCAACAACGCACTAAGTGGGATTACTGAACCAAAGTTGGTAAGTTCATCTACTCCTTCTATAAAAAAAAATGACAAGGGCTAAAGTGGCGGAGAAAAGGGCAAAGGGATTGTATTATAATTGTGATGAACTGTATTCGACTGGGCATCAATGTAAGAAATTGTTTTAATTGGAACTTGCCGAACCAGATGATGAAAATCCTGACCATAAAGATGTGCAAGAGCCTCAAATTTCCTTGCATGTCATCATGGGACAGAAGTGTGCAATAACAATGCAGTTATGGGCACTAATGAAGTGTCAAGTATTACTGAGTTTGGTTGATTCGGGCAACACACAACATTTCATCAATTAAACAGCAGCACAACACTTGAGGATGCAAGTACAATCAGGGACAAGTGCTAATGTTTCAGTTGCTAATAGAGAAAAAGTTTACAGCAATGGAATTTTCCCTGCGGTGTCTTTTTATATTGATAACCATATTTCAAAAGCCTACTTGCGGTCACATCTGCGAACTTGCGGTCCCATATGGACAAATGTGGTTGCATCTCTGCTCAGCGGGAATGCTCTGCACCCTTTAGGTAAAATGATCATAACCTTTTGCTCTAAACTTGGATTGACGAACGGTTTGATTTGCTGGAAAGAGACTCATACAGCTTTAATTTGATGGGCAGAACACCCTCTACATCCATGTATATTGGGAGATACACTCGTTTGAAGTTAGACCATGTGCGAGATCATTTGAAACAATCGACCATAGTGCAACCTCAACTTGAACTTTTGTGCTAAGGTTCCACTTGACCCATAACCTTACTTTAACACTTCAAATACCTTCATATATTGGTTCCTTCATATATTTAGCCACTTACCACCTTATCCTCCCAAACTGAACGGATTCATCAGCGTTTGACTAGTCGTACTATGGCATATAGATACGGGTCATTACAACTTTAATTGTGTCAAGGCTGATAAATTCGATATCTTATTGTGGCTTACAATATCCAAAGAAGCTGCTATGAGTCGAGATGCAATGAATTATATGTCCTCGCTTTCTCATCAACAATTCCATGGTCATTTGGCCATGTTTTTTGTTCTATGTGTGTCATTTTTTCTTGCCACCAACGCTCTTATTTCAAGCATGCCAGATAAAAGAAATAGAAATTATGATAAAGAAAGCTTTTATGGAAGGGGAGCCTTGGAGTAACTGGTAAAGTTGCTGCCATGTGACCAGGAGGTCACGGGTTCAAGCCTTGGAAACAGCCTCTGGCAGAAATGCAAGGCAAGGCTGCGTACAATAGACCCTTGTGGTCAGGCCCTTCCCCGGACCCCGCGCATAGCGGGAGCTTTAGTGCACCGGACTGCCCTTTTTTTTTTTAAAGCTTTTATGGAAGTTATGAATGAGGAGAAGGATTTGAATTTGGATGGTAAATATGCCAAGTCTGCTCAGTGCAAAGTATTGAAAATGAGATTCTATTTAACTGTTGTTGCAGCTTGTGCAAATAATTCTCACTTCATATGATAAGCTTACTAGTGGAGAATTCAAAAAGAAGTTTGCCTGGGTTGAAAATGAATTGACTTTTGACAGTGGTGGCTTCATTATCAGGACTTGGACCTGGTTGTTTAGTTGAGCTAATAAAGTTTGACATGGGAGGATTAAAAGTTGGCTTCCATTTGATCGTGGACAGATGAAGTTCCTGTTCCTTGAGGGTAAGGGTGTTGTTAACGTGGGAGCATTGATACGATTCAGGAATAGGACAGCTGTGGCCTGTGGGTAGTAGTACTCTATGTTTCCGGAAGTGTATAAGGGAGTTGAGTTAATAATTTACCCACTAGTTATTAGAGTCCAATAAGTAGTTATTTCATTTCCCCTAAGTTCCTTTTATTTCACTTTGCCTCTAGGTCTTACCTTCCTTATATGTAACAGAGTTGCATATTTCAGAGTTATCAATTGGAGTACTGCTATAATCGTAGTTAGCTTAGCTCTTTTCTTGCAATTCCTTTCGTAAATTGCCCAGGTTATAACATATTCATCCATCCTTTTTTCTTGGTTGGGAAACAATTCGAATGTTTTTTGACAGCCTGATTGTTAATACTCGTAACTGTATTAATTTACTAGTAAATTAGGTACATTACAGAACTTTTCAGTGAAAGATAACTGTAGAAATCAATAATTATCATTCCCTCACCCCATTCATCAGTCATTACACAGCATCAGAAGCTAGAAGAAGCTCTTATTGCTGTAAAGGCGATAACCAGTTTTTTTTTTTTTTGCAAATAATTCCACCATAATTGAAAGGTGAGAAATGAACACCTCAAAAACATCGAGCATCGACTGCAAAATTAATCGACTATGCAGAAATCAACGT
Source organism: Solanum dulcamara (assembly GCF_947179165.1). Taxonomy (NCBI): domain Eukaryota; kingdom Viridiplantae; phylum Streptophyta; class Magnoliopsida; order Solanales; family Solanaceae; genus Solanum; species Solanum dulcamara. The sequence goes on from NC_077244.1 coordinate 25,002,976, forward strand.
ACTAAAATTTTAAAAATCTTGAGTCATCAGATCAAACTGTTGTGATAGATGAAAATGTCAGAAAGAATCTAGAAGAATACCCGTCGCCGGAAAGTATTGAAGCTGCAATTGCAGATATCACAACGTGAAGCTTCTTGGAATGGCGGTGGTTCCGACGACATCCTCCGATCTCTCTCTCGCTCGTTCGGCCGCTCGATTCACTGCTATTCCTGATATTTTCAGACTACCTCTTTTTTCTTCTTTCTATTTTTCTTTTTACGAGTACTATTCTTTTCAAAATTGGATAATCTACGTGGGCTGATCCAACTCGATTAGGAAAAGTTTATAAAATTGAATTTAAGTGGGCATTTGCAATATGTTTTTTTTTGAAATTTGAAAAAAAAATAGTTTTTATTTTCAAATTAGAAAAATTATATTTGAAAATTATGTTTAGCCATGAATATAACTAAAATTGTTTTTGACTTTTTTATGAGTAATTTTGAGTGAAAATATTTTTTTTTATTTTCAAATTATGTGTTTTTCAGAGTATAACCCCAAGAAAAAATGGAAAAATTTCATGGTCAAACAGTTAGGTATGTTTAGTATGGAAAAGGATTTTATAAAATATTCATATTTGGCGGATCAGAAATTTTGGAAAATATTTTTTCTAGTAAAACAAATTTCTTAAAAATAAGAAAAAGTATTTTTATTGGTGAAAATTGTGAAGATAAATTTCTAATAAAAATCCCAATCTTTGGGAGCTTTAATTTAAAAAAAACCTGAATAACAAAAAAAATAAAATCAGATTTTAGAAGTGACATTAAACTCTTTTCACATTCTTCGGGATAGTTCATCACACCTTCACCCATCATTTCTCCCACCTCCACCACCCCACACCTTTATTTTTTATAATGTTTGCCTAAAATTATATATAGATATTTTTTGGATAATATTTTCTGTTTAAAAGGTTGTGAAAATAAAGAGGTCAAAGCTACAATGATTTTGAAAAGATTGTGAAAATAAATGGGTCAAAACTGGTAATGAAAGTGAATGACAATAGCAACTTTTCAATATTGTAGGCAACTTGATTGTTTTGCTTAGACATAGTTGTATAATTGAGTCTAGTGTTTCTTAGTTATGCTGGGGGCGTTGATGTGCTTGGAATTTATAGCACATCTTATATCTTTTATTTGATGTTTTAATTGCTTCTATACTTGTTTCACCATATTTTTTTTTATGTTTTTTAAATTTTAATTTAAAATTTATGTAGGATTTATGATGTCTAAATGGACAAAAGATGAAAAATACAATAAATTATTCGTATTCCAGACCGTATATCAATTGATGGATTGCAAAACGAATCTTGAAAAATAGTAGAGAGAATGTCAATCAGAACCTTGCTAAAAATAGTCGAATGCGAAGAGGAAAACAGTTATAGATCCATTGTTCACACCCAATTTTGTCCGACCTATAACCCATTTTCGGATTGTTATTCAATTAAATACGTATTTTAAAACTTAATTCTTTTATTGTATGCTTGAGTTTATATTTAGTTTAGTATTCGTAATCTTAAAAAATTATTGTTATTTTATTAATTATTATTAAAATAATATTATTATTGTTATTTTTATTAGTGATAATATTTTTATATATTTTATCGGTTCTCAATTTGAAAATTTGATTTTTCATACTTTCAAGATTTTATGTATTATATAACATATGTCCAAAATAGTGATGTGATATGTTTATTTATTTTGTTTTTGTATTATTTTTATAATTAAATAGTAATCTATCTAATCTTTCTTCAAATTATTTAAATCATAGCCTTTTTCATTCAATTCATGTCAATGCTAATGAATTTATTGTATAAATCTTATCAATTCTTGCCCATTTTAATCAAATTTGGCTAAATTATAAATCCAAAACTCCAACTTTTAATCCTAGACATCATCAACGGTCTGGATTAAATCTCATTATTCTTTCCTATATTAACTTATCTACCCCAAACCCTCAAACCCTAACTGTTTCTGACTCTCAAAAGCAAAAGACTGCCACCCCACCTCCCTATTCTCTCAATCAGCCGTCGTCAGTGTGATACCCAAACCACCGGTGAACACCCCATTGGCGCGGCCTCTTTCTATCCCTTTCCCTCTTCTCTCCTTCTCTTTGTTCCCTCCTCTCAATTGCCATGTCATGAACCGATCTCTCAAGTCGTGATGGCACCTATCATAACTCCACGGTAGGTAAGACAAACCCGTAACTGCAAGTAATGGGTATAAGAGGGAAATACTAAACAGATCTAAGAGAAACAGAATAAATGCTGAAATAAGGAGAAACTAGATAAAATATATACAAAATACTGAATCTCTCCCAGAACTTGGAAGTCACTAGTACAGTGCTGCAACCATAATAAAATGAGTACAAGTCTTAAAAGTGGACCAAAAATATGTATACAACACCGACTAGTCTCGAAAGTATAAAAAGACAGGCCATTCAAGTTGAAGGAGACAAATATGATCTCAAAAACGATATGTGCTCACCCTGGTCTCCGAATCTGGCTGTAACATGCTCGATTTATCAATGGCGGTAACTGGTGCTCGGACTTGCATCTCGAAAGTAAATGCTTAGTATAGTATGAGTACCAGATAAAAAGTACCTAGTAAGCATCATAGGCCGACTGAGTAAGGAAGGTGAAAGCAATATGAAAAAGAAGAATAAACTCAGCAAAAGTCATAATATAGTATCTAAGGTAAGGAAAAGTATCAGTAATAAAGATAGGCTAAAATAAGCTAAGGGATCTACACTAATTACACCCAATTAGGCTCCTATAAGCTCCGTTAGGACACACATGCGCAATTTAAAGTAAAACCCGAGCGAATCCTCATAAGCTCGTCGAGCACACAAAATGACTACGCTAAAGAGTGTAGGATCTAGGGTTCTTTAGAAGTGAATGCCTTAGGGACTGAGGTTGGGCCTGTAACCCTAGATACTTGTCCAATTTGACAATGTGGTAGACACAGGTCCTATAATCCTAATTGTTATATCCCGTACTTTTATACATAGGAACATTTGTTTAGTTTCTCTAAAAATTGTCTTGTGATCCATGTTATCCATGACATTTCCTAATGATCCGAAGGAGGGGAGGATGTGATATCCCATATTTTGCATAGACTAGTTCTATATGAGTAGTGATGGTTGGAAATAGGTTTGAAAGGATTTGCTTAAGCTACCGATTTGGATGTTTTACATAATTAAGATACTTGAGTACATGTCGAGCTTAAGTAGCAAGGATCACATAGGTTCTTAAAGTGAGACGAGATTACAAACCCACGAAAAAGAGTAAGTAGGTGATGCACATACTTGGAAATTGTAGGTGATGCACCTACTGAAGTGGACCCCCACCATGACACATGGCAGCAACTGGTTGGTGCATGGATGAGGTGGACACATGTAGGAGCTGGACATGTTCCACCCTTGGGGACTGGACATGTGTAAGGGCTGAAAACATGTCACCCTTAAGGGATAGACACGTGTCAACCCCACATGGACAATATATATAGGTCTATTAATGACTAAGAGCTTCATTTTCTCATCTTCAACCTTAAGAACCCTAGAGAGAAAGAAAGAGAGTTCAAGTCATGACAACTCACGGCCATGGCTGAAGCAAGGTGAGACCTCAAATCTTGATCCATAGATTAATTATCTAAGGTATTTTTCGATCAAGTAAAGTTGATTAACAACTTAAATTATCATTGGGGAAGAAAGAAGGTCCAACTTGAATCCACAAGTTCAGCCAAGTTGAGAAGCCAAGTTGCTAAGGTAGGGTTTCTTCTTTTCGAATTGGAGTTAATGATGTTGTAATAGAGAAATTACTTTGTATTAAGTGGGGTTGGAAGTAAGAAAATTTCATGGGTATTATTGAGCTCGGAGGATTAATAGTAACTAAAGTTACACGTTGTGTTACATGTTGGCCGAGCTGTTGTGTTAAAGGATTATGATCAAATGTTATGTGTGGGTTGATTCAGAATAGCATGCGGGCTGTCCGGCGTATTTTCAAGTCTTGACTCGAATAGCCTCGATATGATATAGTACATGAATGTGTGGTATTAATGTTGTCTTAGTTGGTACAAAGTTGATTTGAATATAAGGGAAACGTCGCCTAATTTTCTAGAAAGGAGTTACTAACGTTAGAATACATTTTGGACCTTCACATAACTGAAGTATAGTTCTTGACATCTTAATATAGGTTGAGATGCTTCGGGTAGCATATACGTGTCGTATAGCAAATAAGCGCTAAAGGTATGTAAAGTTATCCCTACTTTCTTTTGGCATGTCTTAGATATAAGTAAGGAATGATATGTATATGAAATTTGGGGTAATTCCATTCATAAGCTTTGAGCTTCATGATTCTTATTCACTTCTTGATATTAAAATTTTCAAGTGATTGAGCCTCCCCCTCCAGTTTTCTGTACGTAGAATAATAGTTGATATATACCCATTTATATTCTTAGGGACTCTATGATAATTAATGTTCGGACTTCTATAAGAAGTTTCATACTATAGTGACATATGACTATTGTTACACCCCGTACTTTTGTACCTTGGAAGGTTCTTAAGCTTCTTAGGTATCTTGAAAGGTTCTTAAGTTTTTGGAAGGATTCTTAAGTTTCTTAAAGCTTCTCAAGCTTCTTAGAAGTTACCATGGGAGATGGATAGCCCATAACGCTATCAAACAACTCTAAGAAAGGGAGAATGTGATACCTCATGATAGGGAATATTGGAAATAGCTTTTAAGAATTCGGAAGAAATTGGAGAATAAATAATGAGTCGTAGGACTCGACTTACTTACGTAAGCTACCATCTTGGGAATCTTACATACTTAATCTACTTGAGTACATACCAAGCTTACGTAGCAAGGATTACATAGGTTCGTAAAGTAAGACGAGATTACGAACCCACGAGGAGAAAAAGAGAAAGACACGTGAAAGCATGAGAGAGTGCCACATGGAAGCAAGGGAGAGTGCCACCTGGCAGCAGCTGGAGAAAGAGGGTGGACCCCACCTACCACATGGCAACCTATGGTAGGAGGAAGGGATGTGTTGGCCTAATGAGGGCTTGAAATGTGTCACCACTTAGGGTTTGACATGTGTCACCACTTAGAGGTTGACACATGTCACCCCCCTAAAGTAGACTCTATATATATATGTATGACTCATTCTTATCTACAATAAATTTATTTATCTTCCTAGTTCAAGAGACTTCTAAAGAAAGAAAGAAGAGAAGAAAAATCTAGAACTAGAGAGAGAGTAGGTTCGACCAAGGAGAAAGAAAGGTAAGCCTCCGATTTCGTTCCATAAATTAATTATCTAGGGTATACCATGATGTTATGAAGATGTTAGTAATTTAAATTTATGGTTTGGAGAAGCACCAAAACGTTAGCAAGCAACCACAAAGTTTTAGTCGCGCTAAAGGAACTTTCGAGGCAAGTTTTGGCGAGTTTTAGGCAAGGTAAGGTTTTCCCTTTCAAATTGGAGTTTATTATGATGTTATAGGATATTTTACATGTCTTAAATAAGGTTGTAAGTGGAAAAATTATATGAGGATGCTTGATGTTAGAAACAAACTAAATTGAAGTCGTCATAGCTAAATCGAAGTCGCGCAGGGTGTTGTGATTGTGGGCTGCAGTTGGTGTGGTTGTGTGTTGCAGGGATTTAAAGGATGATACAAAGGGTGTGGGTGCTTCTGTTTGCAGCCACACGTCCCTCCGTTTAGTATGGTTAAAGGTTTTATGAAATAAAGGTTAAAAACTCTATTTTGGTATCATAGTTTTGAGCTAGTTGTTTGGAGTTGTATTGGGTAATGTTGAAGTGATTTATTTATATATATGCTGCTGGTTGTTGTTGTTGGTATGATTATTGACATTTTTTCCTAGTGAAATCTCGGGGATGTTAAAGTTATAGGGGAGATGCTGCCCGATTTTCGATAACTTTGGAGCTAGTAACAAACTAGTCGAGGGTATTGGATAAGGAAATAATTCCTATGGGTACTTGGTTGTAGAGTTGGAAATCGGAAAGCGAAAGGTCATTAACCTCAGTATTACTCTCATGTTATTAGGTCAAGGAGGTAATGAGGTGAGCTAGATTACAGTTAATCCACAAAAGGTATGTGAAGCTTACCCTTTCTTTTCTTTTGGCATGTCTTAGCCTTAAGTTATATATATACGAAATTTGGGAGTCATTCGATTCATAAAGCGTTGAGTAGGAGTCAAGACCCTTGTTCACTTCTGGATGTTAGAACTCCTGCAATAAGTGGAGTCCTCGCCTTTCAAGTCTGCTGTAGGATGATAAGTAGTACATATAAGGCTTGCCTATTTCTCTCTTTAAAAGGGGCTTAAGGTAAGGGAAATGATGTCTGATATGAGTTTAGAGATAATTCCATTTAGAGGTTTTGAACGTAATTCGTGACTCGTAGTCACCTCTGAATACTAAGGGTTCTAAAGTAGTTAGGTTACTACTCCCGAGCCACCTATATATTGAATAGTAAGTGGAAATATAAACTCATATTCTGAAAGGTTCTGAGAGGATAAATATCTCTGATTGCATAAGCTGTATCACTGATTGCATAAGCTATGTGTCTGATTGCATTAATTATATCTTTGATTGCATAAACTGTGTGGCATTATCTTGGTACAAGTCTGTGGTTCTTGAGGCCCTAATTGATGAAATCCCTAATAACATCTAAAGGGTACCTCAGAAAATTACTTTCCTGGTCTTCAAGTGACGGTTCACTTGACTGTTTCATTGAGTCTCAGGAGATGACCTAGTTGCATATGGTTTCTCACTACTCTACTCGTGCATATGGTAACCCTTCTTTCACTGAGTCCCACGATGGGCTAGGAACGTTATCGTTCACAGCTTTATTACTTCTTCACCGAGTCCCGGGCCGACTATGTATATATATGTATGAAGTATATGATGATGAAATACCTTATACGATAAAGTTGAAGCATATGATAACGTCGTATGTGATGAAGTTATTCATCGAGTACCAGGCCGGATATATATATATGATATGATGAAAATGTGAATCGAGTCGTACGTTCCTCGGCATTGTTTTAAAAATATAGATCGGGCCGAACATTTCTCGATATATTTTACTATGTGATAATGGCACTGAGTTCCATAAAGGGGCCAGATGCGGTACGTTATGTACACTACTCTTTCACCGAGTCCCTCACTAAAAGGCCGGATACTTACGTAGGCATGCATATGAAAATATAGGGATACACTTGTGACCCCGAGCCCCATAGTGGACCAGATGTACTATGATGACATATACGATAAGATTATGCCGTATATGATGATATGATGCCGTATACGATGACCTAATGAAATAATATACATGATGAGAAGGGATGATGATATGGTGATATGGTAATATGATGAAATAATTATGATACCGGGTTCCTTAGTGAGCCGGGCACAGCGTATAGTGATGTATATGACTACGTGTCCTAAGGTTCAGGTACATTAATTTGTTAATTATTACACTTATCCCCTGCATCCTTGTTTCAATTATGGTCTCAGCTATGATGTGTTATGTTTTACATACTTAATACATATATCATACTAACCTCCCTTTCTTTGGGGGGGAGGGGGGTTGCGTTTCATGCTCGCAGGTACAAGTACTTACTTTGGAGGTCCGCCAGCTTAAGACTCCCACTCAGCTATGTCGGAAGTGCTCCACAATTCTGAAGCCTAACTTTTGGTGCCGATCATATAATGTATATAGTTGTTTATTCAGTAGTACGGCGAGGGCCCTGTCCCGTCATATGTCACTGTTAATATTCTTAGAGGTCTGTAGACATATGTAGGTGGGTTGTTTACGAGTTTGATTCAGTTGTGCCTATATGACATATTATAAATGTTATTATGATAAGGCAACCTTGTCAGCCCTTGCATGACATGGTGCAAATAAAAGAGGCTATATGCAAACGAATTTTCTATCACCCTCTAGATTCTTGTGTATAGTTCTTATAGTCCAGGTCGAACCCCAGTCATGTCCTACGGAGTTGGGTTGTGACAACTATGATTCTTGAGGCTCTTTGACATACTTTATGATGATATTTGAGGGATGTCTGATATGTTACCGAGTTTTACATGCACGTATATGTATTATATTATATATGGATCAGGTCGTACGTTCCTCGGTGTAACATCCCCTAAAAATATTGTATACAATATTTCAATTCTCTTCTAAAAATGATGTAGCCTATGTATTTTGGGTATAACCTTTCATAGAATAGTCCAAATCAGGTGATTCAAATTTCTAAATAACCATAATATCATTACCTACAACTTTTGTGAAGGTCATATTTTATGTTTCAGAGTTTAAATAGGTCAAATAAATTAATTGTTGTAAGACAGGGTGTTGTGATGAAATAGAGTATTTATAGAAGAAAAATCATATCTTACTATAGGATGCTCCAAATTAGTTGATTCTTAAACGACATGAAACTAAACTTCCATATCTACAATTATTATGAAGACACTAAATCCTAATAAGGAATTTATTTTGTATAAACACAGCTCCGAAAAAGGGTATTCTGTTAAAAAGAGTTCATCTCACTTACCATGAAAAGATCTAGAACTATTTGACATCATCCATGACATCAAAATCCTCAATTGAATTTTCAAGATCAATTAAAAATACTCACCTTATTTCCTTATTTTATTCATCAAGTTTTTTCAAGCAACTCTTCTCTCTATACACTTATTTACTCATTCTCAAATATAGTTTTAGTTCTTAATAGTGAAGAAATACTATTTTGGTGATTCATATACTCCAGATAGTACACAAAACTGTTACACCCCACATCTTTGAACTCGGAATGGTCCTTAAGTTACTTAGAAGCTAGTATGTGAGCTACTTAAGTTACGACCCTATTGAACAACTCTAAGAAGGGAGAATGGGACACCCCATGGTAGGGAAGATTGGAAATAGGGTCAAGAGAAGTTGGAAGGAGTTGGAGGCCAAGTAACGAGTCGTAGGACTCGACTTATCTACGTAAACTACTAAGTTAGAAGTCGTACATACGTGAGTTACTTGATTACATACCAAGATTGCGTAGCAAGGATTTCATAGGCTCTTAAAGTGAGACGAGATTACGAACCCACGAGGAAGAGAAAAAAATTTCGCGGGGCAGCCAATGGGAGGGTGACACATGGCAGCACCTAAGTAGGCAGGTGAACCACCTGCTTGGGGTCAAGTAGGTGAACCACCTGCTTGGGGGAGGTGGACCCCACTGCCAAGTGGTAGCACCCTATTGGCCTCATAGTTGAGGTGGCCCAATAAGGGCCTGACACGTGTCACCCTTAGGGGATGACACATGTCACCTCATATATATATGTGTATATGACTCTTCATGTGTTCATTTATCCAAAATCAGTCCAAAAACAGCAGCAACATAGGGAGAAAACGTGAAAGAGAAAGGCAGCCATAGTTTGGAAGCTTAAAGGTGAGTTTTCTAATTTTCTCTCCGTGAATTAATTATATACGATGTTCCTAAAATAAGTGGAGGTGTATATATGTATATTATGATGCTTACGGAACTATATTTTCAGTTCTACACTTGGAAAACTAAGAGAAACTTAAAGAGAAAACGCTAGTTAACAAACCCATTTTTGGAAGGGACAGTGGTTAGTAATATTGGTATAACTTCTTGTATATAGCTTCGTTTTGGGTGATTCAATATGTTTTGGAAAGGTATTTCATGTTTCTATAACTTTTATTTAGACTCTAAAATCCAGTTTTACTTGTATCAGCTCGAAAAAGGGTGATGAAGTGTAGAGGAGGTACTGCCCAGATTTTGGTTTTGGAAATCTTACACGGACTGCTTTTGGTGTTTTGTTCATATATTTTCGTACAAAATTGGTGTAGGGGTAATTCAAAATTGTTTGCGACCTTGATACACATGTATATAACTTTCATTGAGGACACAAATCCTTTTTCCCTCAATTACCCCTCCGAAACTAAGCGACAAATAAGACAGTGGGCTGTCCAGATTTCACATTTTGGATAGTTTTGGCGAGTTTGACAAGTTTAACGTAAGGTAAGACCTTTCCTTTTAAATTGGAGTTTATGATATTGTTATATGGTGTATTACACCCCTTGTATGCTGCTGGAAGTTTAATAACATCATAGAAATGCTCGACATTCGAAATAAACTAAATTGGAATCGCTATAGTTAAATTGTCGTCGAAGGATAGTGTTGTTCGTGTGAGGTGCTGCTGCAGGGGTTTGATGTGTTGTTTCAGGGCCTAAATATGTTCTAATGTGGGTTAGGGTGATGCTAGTTGAATCCACACGACCCCTCATTGCGTATAATGAAAGGCGTTACAAAATAAAGGCTAGACGCCCTATTGTGCTACCGTATTTTTGAATAAGTCGTTTGGAGTTTATGTTGTATATTGTTGGTCTGAATTGATGCAGATTGTTGTTGTTGGTTGGCTGTAGGTCTTAGGGACCTAATTGGAAATTTGGATAGGGCACATTATAAGGGAGGTGCTGCCCAATTTTCGTCGACGCCTTAGCGAATAACAGAACTAGTCGGGGAAACGACTAAGGAAATAGATTCCATTAATACTAAGATGTAACCTAGGGTGCTGAAAAGTAAAAGGAGTTGATATTCATATTATTTTCATGTTGAATAGGTTCAAAGAACGGCGAGGCAAGTAGGATAAGGAATAATTTAGACAAGGTATGTAAAGCTTTCTCTTGGCATGTTTTGGTATAAGTTCGTACAACTATCTTTCTTTCCTTTTGGCAATGTTTAGCCTTAAGTGGATTGTTTATGAAGTGCGGGGATAATTCCATTCCCAGGATTCCAAGTACGCCTCATAACCCCTACCCACTGCTTAGTATTAGAGTTCTTGTGAAGATTAAGTATTGCCTAGTAGGGCTTCTATGTGTCAGAATGTAATGTATGGGAAGCTATCTCTCATTTTCATTGAGATGCATTTGATACGAAAATGAGATTACGATGCCATAGTGGTTCATCGAGTCCCATGAAGGGCCGGGTACGAAATATGTATATGAAGATCACCTAAAGGAAAGTATAGACTATATAGAGCTTATTCTCTTTCTTCTTTTGGGCATGTCCTTGATTTAGTTGTAAGTTTAATCTGATCTGAACTCCGAGGCAACTCCATTCTGAAACATCTCTTAATTACTTCTAAATATTGAATTCCTATAATAGTCGAACTGTTTCTCTAGAACTCTTAAGTGAATAGTCTTACTTTGGTATATATCTAGGAACCTTGAGATATAATTAGTGTAGCCCCTAATGGCATTTAGAGGGCGGCTAGAATGACTATACTGTTACTCGAATTCTTAGACAATAACTTAGTCCTCTTATATAGTTGAGTCTTGGATAATAATTTAAATTGTGTTTGGTTTCTCACTACTCTACTCGTGTATACTATAACACTTCTTCTCTGAGTCCCAGACTGGTTAACCGATTCGTGCAATTCACTGCATTGTTCATCGACTCCCTCGCTAGAGGGCCGGCATCTGTATGTATATATATGATGGCCTGGGGCCTGATACTAATACTATGATGATGGCCTGGGGCCTGATACTAATACTATGATGATGGCCTGAGGCCTGGTACTGATACTATGATAATGGCCTGGGGCCTGATACTGATACTACATATATGATTCACCGAACCCCTACCGGGGCTGGCTATATTGAAAATTTGAGCATGCATGTTTTTGTAATTCATAGAGTACTAGTACATGTTCCTGATTTGACGTTTTATACCCTGCTTCTCTACTTCAGATATGCTTCCAGTTGTATCATGTTATGTTTTACATACTTAGTATATATGTCATACTGACCCTCTTTCTCGAGGGGCTGCGTTCATGCCCGCAGGTACAGATACAGGTTTTGGGAGTCCGTCAGCTTAGGATTCTATGCAGCTCAGCTAGAAGAAGCTCCATTGTATCAGGGCCTAGTTTTGATATTGTCCACTGATGTATAGAATATTTTTGTCCATTCGGGGGTACAGTGGGGGCCCTGTCCCGCCATATGTTGTTGTTTATATTCTTAGAGGTCTGTAGACATGTATATATGGGTTGTGTATATCAGTTTGATTCAGCTGGGTCTATGTGATATATGATATATGTTATTATATTATGACAGCCTTGTCGGCTTGCGCGCCCTGTCATGTTGAGATATAAAAGAAAAGGGCTACAGGTTTATGAAAATGTTGTCGCCCAATGGGGATCTGTTATATAATATTGTTTTATTTACAGTTCAATTTGACCACAGTTGGTAGTTGAGTATACGGGGGGTCCAGGTCGGGCCCCAATCGTGGCCTACGGGGTTGGGTCGTGACAAAAACGTTCTGACGAAAAGAAAAGTAGGACTCAAGAGTGTTCATTAAGTCCTTCGGTTCCAACTAAAGCTTCGGATTTCAGGTATGTAAGGCTTCAATGAGAGTATTCCTTCCACTCTCATGCTTAAATTATTTTGATTATATGATAAATTATGTTTATTTTCTTTAAGCTTTACTCTATGTTATGTGGGTGTTTATCAATGGATTCTTCCACTATGTAGTCCAAAAACTCTTTCAATTAAGTCTCTTGATTTTAAATAATATTTTCATATGGGTAATTCTTATTTTTATTGAATAGCATGAATCATGGTTAAAGTAATAATTATTGGTCTATTTTGATGCAACATTATTTTATATTTATGAATTGATGATTTGCAAGTAATTTCTCTATTTATCTCTTTAAAGGTCCTTAGAATTCATGATGAGTTGTTTAAAGCATGCTTTTTAATTAATGGATTTCAAAGTATTTATATATATTTATTTACGTATATGTTTGCAAGTTGAAGTGATTTGAAACCCACCTAGTTTTACTATGTTTTCAATGAAGTTTGACTTGAAAGCTTTGAATCCAAATAAATATTTATGAAAGCAATGTCTATAATCAAGAGGGAGTCTTATGAAATATAAGAATGATGAAATGATATGAATAATGTATTCTTTATGCAATAAGGACAATTCTTACATATTTGAATTACCAAATATTTTAATGAGCTATTCTACCGAATATGATGTTTGAATTCTCAAGCTATATGCTATGACTATTTTGAAGTATTAAACTATTCCGTGGAATTGACTTAGCACTGAATGGGTCATTGAGGTTGGATTCAGTAAGGAAATTTTAGTAGTAACCCCTTGTCTCATTAACTATGTGTCAACATAGGAGCTCTTGTAGGTTTAGGCTAATGGATCCATAAATAGCTCTTAAAGTTAAAGTTAAAGAAATGAATGAAGTTGACGAAGTTCTACTTGGCAAGTCGTCTCCCCGGCCAACGTAGGGGGTTATGTTGGATTTCATGTAATAGCTCGCATGGTCTTAAATGTCGGTTATGGTTATTTTCCCACAAAATAAATGTTTTAAAGAATATCTATATGATTTATTATGCATGCATTACATTATGTTCTATATTACATAAATGTTATAATGTTTCCTCAATGTTCTTGCATCCTTACATACTTAGTACATTCAAAGTACTAACACATACTCTTTTGCCTACATGATATCATCATGTAGGGATCGGTGCTCCTCCTCGTTCTCCTCCACGTAGCTAGTTGAGATTTTATTGAAGACTACTTTTGGTGAGTTCCCATGTTCCGGGAACAATACTCCTTTATCTTTCTAACTTATGATATGTTGAGATATTTTACTATGATATTTCTTTTATTTTGATTGAGGGTGAGCTAAGGACTTGTCTTAGTCCCGTTAAATCTAATAGTTAGAGGTATTGTTGTACATATGTAAGTTGAATATTTACTATTATGATTTCCGCTTGTTCATTTATCGTCATTACCTATGAAAGGCTAAAAGAATGCTAAGAGGCTTATTTGAGGTACTTTCGGGTTCCTCATTCGCCATGTTACGTTTAGGCCCTAGGCTTGGGTTGTGACACTCGACACTATTCTACTATATACGGATTGGGCTGTATGTTCCTCGACACTATTATATTATATATGGATTGGGTTGTATATTCCACAAAACTAACAGTTATACTATAGTCTATGCCTGCTATACGCCGTAAAGTTAAATTCAGTTATATAGAGTTTTGCAGATATTACCACATGTTGGCCACATATACATTCAATTATTGAGATTGTTTTCATGATTCATCTATACTTAATGTTCTTACGCTTTATATACTCAGTACATATTTCGTGCTGACCCCCTCTCTACGGAGGGCTGCATTTCATGCCCTTAGGTACAGGCATGCGTTTCGGGGATCCGCCAACTTAGGATTTCCACTCGGCTATTTTGGAGTGCTCCATTGTACTAGAGCCTAGATTTTTGGTATTGATCTTTTTGATGTATATATTTATTTATTTAGGGGTACGGCGAGGGCCCTGTCCTGCCATATGATACCGTTGATACTCTTAGAGGTCTGTAGATATATGTGTGTGGGTTGTGTGTAAGTTTGTTCAACTGTGTCTATATGATGTGTTGTGAATATTAATATGAAATAATAGTCTTGTTGGCTTGCGTGTCCTTTCATGATATGATTAGTGGCGACTCCTTGGGAGACAAATGATAGGGATATATTTATATGAAGACGTTATGACCCATTGGAGTTCTTATGTAAGTTATCATATTTTTGTAGTTCCCCTTGACTACATCTGATAGGTATGTATATGGGTGTCTAGGTCAGACCCCAGTCACGGCCTATGGGGTTGGTTCGTGACACTAATACTCACCAAAAATGGCTAATTCAATAGAGGCAGGCCTGTACCCTGAAGCTCTTTTATAAATAATGAATCAGTAGAGGCAGGTCCTGTACCCCAATACTCTATATAAGTTGTGAGTCCGTAGAGACAAGGGTTGTACCTTGATGCTCCATGCAAGTATCTAATCCAGATGCCGATCCAACTCTTTTTCTAGCAGATGGCTTGTAAATCACCAAAAGCTCTCTTTCCTTAGCAAGTGTAGGCCACAAATATATAAAGTATAATGCCCATAGATCTCCTTTCATAAATAACCAACTCATCATATACACTTGAGCTTCAACTAGAATCGAAACAAGCCAAACATAATGTCTAGAAACACCGACGAATCTCGAAAGTCGCAAACTAAGGAAATTATGGATATGGTTAATCATAGGAGTACAGTTACACCCTAGCGAAAGCCTAACTACCATACTCTACTTTGCTACACCATTTTATAGGGATCTAAACCCATCGGAGTGACGCTGGGGCGTCTAAAACAAGTTTCGAATAACCTACACTAAGGCTAACATACGTCGCAGTACCATTAATAAGCGACAGAAACCGGTACCAAAACGACCAAATAATAACAAGGATCACATGTTTTTTATACCCAAAATAGGACTTAAGATATGATTTCTACCCTAAAGCATGTAAATAAGCTATCCAACCCCAACATTCCAATAATTTCAATATATTTTCACACAATCCAGCTCAATCTAAGGAAAGGAAAGTCATAGCCTATATGTAGGCCGATCGCGCATGCTCCAAATCACTTTACCAGAGCTTTTCCTTTTCGGACAACCTCTAAACATTGTCATGTTGTCAAAATAGAATCATAACCTCATTACAATCATTTAGACACTAAAATTGCAAGAAACAGAAATAGATCAATTTCGAGGTCATAAAGGGAAAAAGTGGGACCCGCATTAGAAATTCTAGAGTTGGCCCTCAAAATAGGTCTAATCAGCTCCTCGAGCTTATATCCCAAAATGGGACACAATTCGGGGCCCAGAAGCACCTCAAAACAAACACACAAAAAAACCTAAATTTAGCTTTAAAAAACTAACTATGGTAGCAGCGATTTATGAGAGAATACAAGAAACAAAGTCTCCATAGCTAAAATCAAGCACGCCCCGATATTTGTCATAGAAAACTCACAAGTTAGCCTCAAGAATTGCTAAAAATGGACCCAAAATGCTCAAGATATCAAATCTCAAAATTCACCAAAAATCTAATCTAAAAATGGCATAGGACAGCAGCTTAAGACAAAAAAATTACCAAAACGAAGTCTCAATATCCAAAACCAATCACACCACAGTGATCCTCACAAAAAAACCACAATTTAGACTCTAGAATCGCCCGAATTGGACCTAAATTGGTCAAAATATCACTTCCCAAATATTCTTCAGTTATATAATAGGAAGATCACTAGGTATAAAGCGAATCTTACCTCAAAAGAAGCTTTCAATTAACTTTTCAATCTTACCATCACGCTCCTCTTGAAAATTCCTTCATTTTCAACCTTTGAATCACTAAAATCGGGTTTATATAGACCAGAAAATTACTTTCCAAAGTTCTTCAAAAATTCACTCTGAAAATTACCTAATGTAGCAGCTAAAATCAAGACTTTACCTTAATTGAATGCCCCAAATCTATTCTCGAGCTCACAAGTTTGCCTTTTGAATCACCCTATTTGGAGATCTATAGTCACGATATACAATTTTGAAATTTAGAGACAAATATTGTAATAAACCCCCAAGTCATTTCTTTGAGTTGGTCTTGAATGTGTTCTAATGCAAAATGGTAAAGTGATAACTTATGCTTCAAGGAAACTCAAGGTACATGAGAAGAATTACCCAACTCATGACTTGGAGTTGGCGTTGGTGGTATTTGCTTTGAACTTGTGGAGACACTATCTCTATGGTGTCTATGTGGATGTTTTTACCAATCACAAGAGTTTGCAATATGTATTCACTCAAAAGAACTTGAAAGTTCGACACATGAGGTGGCTTGAGTTGTTGAAGGATTATGATATGAGCATGCTATGCCATTTGGGTAAGGCAAATGTGATTGTCAATGCTCTTAATATTGTTCATGAATAGTGTTGCTCATATTGAGGATGATAAGAAAGAGCTAGTATGGGATGTGCATAGATTAGCCCATTTGTGTGTTCAATTGGTTGATTCCAAGGATGGTGGTGTCATTGTGCAAAATGGTTCAGAATCATCTCCTATGGCGAATGTTAAGGCAAACCAAGATAATGATCCCGCTTTGGTTGAATTGAAGAAAACAGTTTCCAAAAAAGCCATTGAGGCTTTCTCCTAAGAGGGAGATGGTGTGTTGAGATATCGAGACTGATTGTATGTTCTGAATATTCATGGCCTGAAAGATATGATATTGTTCAAAGCTTATAGTACATGGTATTCTATACATCCTAGTTCCACAAAGATGTATCGAGATTTGAGAAAAGTGTATTGGTAGAATGGCATGAAAAGGGATGTTGCAGAATTCATGGCTAAGTGTCCAAATTGTCAACAAGTGAAGGTTGAGCATAAAAAACTAGAAGGTTTGGCTCAAGACATTAAATTCCTACTTGGAAGTGGAAAATCATGAATATGGACTTCATTACTGGTTTGTCTCGTACTCTTAAGCAATATGATTCTATTTGGATGGTTGTCGACGAAATGACTAAGCCTACTTATTTTCTTCCTGTTAAGACTTTATGTACAGCCGAGGACTATGCTAGATTGATTGTATATCTGGGAGTTGGTCAAGCTTCATGGTATTTCATTGTCTATCATCTCGAATCAAGGTACTCAGTTTACATCACAGTTTTGGAGATCTTTCCAAATGGGTCTTGGTACTTAAGTGAAACTTAGTACTTCTTTTCACCCACGGATGGATGGTCAAGCTGAGCGTACCATTAAGATATTAGAGGATATGTTGAGAGCATGCATCATTGATTTTAAGAAAAACTAGGATGATCATTTGCCATTGATGGAGTTAAACATCAAAGATCGTCCATTCATCCAACAATACCTCTACTATCTTTAGACTTGGCGGGGACTAAGACATGTCCCTAGCTCACCCTCAAATGTAAAATCAAAGGTACTATAAGATAACCAAGAGTCTATACATGTCATTAGCTAGAAAAGAAAAAGGGATGTTTTTCCTGAAACATAGAAACTCACTAACTATGTAGCCTTCAACGTAATCAACTAGACACGTGGAAGAGAGTGTGGAGAAACGCCGGTCCCTACATGGTGATATAATGTAGGCAAAGAATATACGTTAGTACTTTAAATGTACTAAGTATGTGAGCATGCAATAAAATAAAAAACATTGAGAAATTTAAAAGCATAATACATGAGTGAATATATGCATGAGACATCATCTATATATATATATATATATATATTATAATATTAAAATATTCATTTTATGGGAAGATGACCGTAACCGATATTTAAGACTATGCGAGCTATTACATGAAATTCAACATAATCCCCTACGTTGGCACGGGGAGACTACTTGTTGGGTAGAACTCCATCAACTTTAATCATTTCTTGAACTTTAACTTTAAGGGCTATTTGTGGATCTACTAGCCTAAATAGCCTACAAGGGCTCCTATGTTGGCTCATAGTTAATGCAACATGAGGCTTTACTTAAGGACCCCTTAGGTCGAGTACCATCTACATGCTACATTCGGTGTTAGGTCAATCCCATGGAATAATATTTATATATCATATAGAATAACCATTCATATAACTTTAGACATCAAATCATCATTCGGTGGAATAGCTCATTAAAATCTTTTATTTGATTCAAATATGTGACAATTGTCTTATCACATTGAATCCATTCTTTCACTAAGAAGTCTTTTATCATCTTCAATCATTCTTTTATTTCATAAGACTCCTTTTAACATAAACATTTGCTTTCATAAAACTTTCATTTGGAGTGAAAGCTTTCAATTCAACTTAATTTCAACATAATGAAACTAGGTGGGTTCATTTCATTCAACCATTATATACATTTAAAACAATTCAAACATGCACGAGAGTGATGGAAATGCATCAATTAAAACATCTTAAAACAACTCACCACATACACTTTAAAACTACTTTCATGCCTTCATATAAGAAACTTGACAAATCATCCATTTAATGAAATTGAGAGTCAATATATATCAATATTGGTAAATAAGCTTCAAATAAACTGTAATTTATGCATTTGAAACCATCATATAAAATCCCATAAGATTCCATTATTTAAATGTAAATAATAAGTTGAGAAAATATTTGGGCTCCATGAGTGGAAGAACCATGGATGAGACCTATATACCATGGGAAAATGAAACCCTTAGTGCAAAACTTGAAAAAAATGGAGGCTTGATCTTTTTGGTGTGAAACTCTATAACCTTTCTTGAAGATGAAAGAGACTTTGAGAGCACTTGGGATGTTAGGGTTTGAGTTCTTAGAATGAGAGTGACAGTGAATTAGTGTAGAAAGACACATGGTGTTTTAGATAGGTGGGTTTTTCCTTTAAAACGACCTCACTTTGAGTTAAAATATAGGAAAAGACCAAAATATCCTTTTTAAAAGTCTGGCTGGACTGGCACAATGGAGACCTTCACGGTTCGTGAAGGGCATCACGGACCATGAAACGTGGCTATGGTGCGGTCCTATTGGTGGCCTGTAGAGTGACCACCATGGAAACACACCATGGTCCGTGAAGAGCACCACAACCCATGTGTTACACCCCACATTCTTGAACTCGGAAGGTTCCTTAAGTTACTTAGAAGTTATCACGTGAGCCCCCTAAGTTATGACACCATCAAACGACTAAGGAAGGGAGGATGTGATACCCCATAGTAGAGAAGGTTGGAAATAGAGTCATAAGAATCCAGAAGGAATTGGAGGCCAAGTAATGCATCGTAGGACTCGATTTACCTACGTAAGCTACTAACATAGAAGTCTTACATACTTGAGCTATTTGAGTACATACCAAGCTTGCGTAGCACGGATGACATAGGCTCTTAAAATAAGACGAGATTACAAACCCACGAGGAAGAAAACAAAAATGATGTGGGGAAGCCAATGGGAGGGTGACACATGGCAGCGCCTCAAGCAAGCAGGTGACCCACCTGCTTAGGGGAGGTGGGCCCCACTGCCACGTGGCAGCCCCTCCTTGACTACATGGAAGCGGTGGCCCAATAGGGGCTGAACATGTGTCACCTCTAGGGGATGACACATGTCACTCCCTAGGACCACATATATATATGTATATAGAGCATACACTCCAGTTCCTTCATCAAATTTCCAGCCAAAGTGAAGATGAACAAACCCTAAGCTAAGAGAGAAAAGGGTGACGAATTTGGGAAAAAAAAAAGAGGTAAGTCCCGATTTCATTTCGTAAATTAATTATCTAGTGTATACCACGATGATATGTAAGTATTATTAGTATAAAATTAGAGTTTGGTGCAGCAAAAAAATGGACAGCAAGCTGCCACGACGTTACAGTGCGCTAAAAAAAAGTTCCGAGGAGCGATTTCGGCGAGTTCTAGCCAATTTCGGGAAAGGTAAGGTCTTCCCCTCTAATTTGAAGTTTATGATGTTATTATAGGGTGTATTACACACCTTTTGGGCTTCTGGAAGTTGGGAAAAAGTTGGTAAAAGTTCGACATTCGAAATAAACTAAATTGGAATCGTTATAGTTAAATTGTTATCAAAATAAGGTGTTGTGCACGTGGGGGCTGCTTCTGGTTGTGTTGTGGCGTGTTGAAGGGACTAAAAGTGTTCTAAATGAGGTGGGGGAGCTGCTGGTTACAGCCACACGACCCCACCCCTGCTTCGTACGATTAAAGGTTTAGCAAAATAGAAACTAGAAACCCTCTTTTGGTATCGTAACTTCGGGCGAGTCATTTGGAGTTTATATTGTGTAATGTTGCCATGTTATATATATATGAGCTGCTGGTTATTTTGTTGGTTGTCTGTAGGTGTTAAGGACATGATTGGGAATTTGGATAGGGCACATTATAGGGGAGGTGCTATCTGATTTCCGTTAATGCCTTAACTAGTTAAGGAACTAGTCGAGAAGGCGAGCGAAGGGATGAATGTTATGAATACTCGTGGGTAGTCTAAGTTACTGAAACGTACAAGGGTGTTAATACTTGCATTACTTCCATGTTAAATAGGTTTCGAGGACCACGACATGGACGTGATTAAAAGAAGTCCATACGAGGTATGTGAAGCTTTCTTTTGGCGTGTTTTTGGAATAAGTATGTAGAGCTATCCTTATTTTCTTTTGGCATGTCTTAGATATAAGTTATGATTGATATGTATGTGATATTTGGGATTCAATCCATTCATAAAGCCCTGAATATAAGTCAAAACCCTCATTTACTTTTTGATGCTAGAACTCCTGCAATAGTTGGGTTGTTGCCTTTAAGTCTTCTATGTGATGAAAAGTAGTACATGTAAACCTTATCTCTTCTTTCCTTTAGAATTACTTAATTTTAAGTAAAATGATATATGATATGGGT
Organism: Solanum dulcamara; assembly: GCF_947179165.1. NCBI lineage: Eukaryota > Viridiplantae > Streptophyta > Magnoliopsida > Solanales > Solanaceae > Solanum > Solanum dulcamara. The sequence continues at coordinate 25,024,311 of NC_077244.1, forward strand.
TTAGAGGTAATTCCATTAATGAGCTCCGAGTGTAACTCGTGACTTGTAGTCACTTCTTAACATTAAGGGTTTGAAAGTAGTCAAACTACTATTCTCGAGCCTGCTATATAATAAATAGTAAGTGGAGGTACTATCTCCTCTTTTTAAAGGTTCTGAAATGATAAATGCCTTTGATTGCATCAGTTGAGTCTTTAACTAGTAAATTAGGTCTTTGGTTGCATAACTGTGTCTCTGATTGCATAAACCATGTTTCTGATTGCATAAGCTATGTAGCATTGTCTTGATGCATATCTGTGATTCTTGATGCCCTAATTGATGTAACCCCTAATGACATCTAAAGGGCACTTCGGATAGCTACCTTCCTGGTCTTCAGGTAACGGTTCACTTGGGTGTTTTATTGAGTCTCAGAGGGTGACTTAGTTGCATATAGTTTCTCATTACTCTACTCGTGCATGCTGTAACCCTTCTTTCTTCGCGTCCCACGATGGGCCGGATATTATGTCGGGCGCAACTTTACTACTTCTTTCACCGCATCCCGGGCTGAATGTGTACAATTCCACGCACGAGGAGATGATTCCGTACGTGAACTGTGATATATGTTATATGTTATGACGATACGATTATTCACCGAGTCCCGAGCCAGCTGTAATATGATAGTATATGTGGAGGAATAAAGAAGGAATACCGAGTCCCTCCTTAGAGGGCCGGGTACAGTATATATATTATGATGGTACGCTATAGACGTACACCACTCCATTCACCGAGTCCCTCACTAAAGGGGTCGGATACTTTATGTAGGCATGCATATGGTATTAGGGTGATACATTTGTGGCCCCGAGCCCCGTAGTGAACCGGATGTAATATAATGACATACATGATAAGATTATACCATATACGATGATATGATACCATATACGATGATATGATGAAATAAAATGCATGATGATGTGATGACATGTGAATATAAGGAAATGATTATGACACCGAGTTCACAAGAAGGCTGGGCATAGCATCTGATGATGTGTATGATTTACGTGTCCTAAGGTGCAGGTATAGTGATTCGTTAAATTGTTATACTTGTCCCCTGCATCCTTATTTCAGTTGTGGTCTCAGTTACGATCTGTTATGATTTACATACTCAATACATATATCATACTAACCTCCCTTTTCTCGGGGGGGGGGGGGGGAGGGGGCTGCATTTCATACCCGCAGGTACCGATGATCATATTGGGGATCCGTCAGCTTAGGAGTCCCTCTCAGCTATGTCGGAAGTGCTTCACTATTCTGGAGCCTAATTCTTGATACTGGTCACTTAATGTATATATTTGTACATTTAGGGGTACGGCGGGGGCCCTGTCCTGCCATATGTTGCTGTTACTATTCCTAGAGGTCTGTAGACATATGGATGTGGGATGTTTGTGAGTTTGTTTCGATTGTGCCTATACGACATTTTGTAAATATGTTTATGTTACAGCAGCCATGTCGGCCTGCATGCCTTTATGTGTTATGAGACTAGTGAAAGAGGCCACGCGTACACGAAAAAGTTTTAACTCATTGAGGTTTTTTTTATGAGTAGTATCACCTTGTTCATAGTACAATTTGACTACAACTGATAGGTAGACATATGGGGGTCCAGGTCGGACCCCAATCATGGCCTACGGGGTTGGATCGTGACAAAAGCGGTATTAGAGCAGTTCGTTCTTGGAGTATCTATAGACCGCATCTAGTAGAGTCTTGTTTATCGGTGTGTTGTGCACCACATCTATATACAGGAGGCTACAAGACATTTAGGATGTTACTTTCTTTCAGATCTAAGATCGTACGTTAGAGCTATGTTATTAGGATGACCCCTCACTAACGTACCATTATGTTTGCAGCAATGCCTCCAAAGAAAGCATTAGTTGCTCAGAAGGGCAAGTCAATAGAGGATGAAACAAGTCAGATCCTGGGGGTTATTAGGGCTTATGCTAGTGTATGCCGGGAATCATGCTCTAGTCGGCGAGCTCTACTACGCTGCCACCCCAGAGGAGCCTAGAGCAACTGTAGCTGCAGCCCCCGAGACTCCAGTGCCTAGGCCTCTAGCCCCACAGCTAGGGACAGAAGACAGGGCAATAAGGGATGTTGTTCAATTATTGACAAAATTAATGGCAGGGCAGGTTCAAAGGCATGGGCTGGGGATAAAGAGGTGATACAATGGGCGACAGCCTGATAAAGAATACGGTAGAGGCCAGTATAAGAGGGCTAGGTTGGCTGGTGATTCGGGGGAGCCTCAAGGCAGACAGCCTTACCAGTATAGTCGATACCCTACCCAACTAGCCTGGAGGGTGCCTCTTTAGTTCCCATGTGGAAGATTCAATAACACGGGATGTTCAGAAGTCGGTCAAAGCTCCAGGGTTTTAGGTTCACCAATGAGCAAAGGTTCGCGTCAGTCGAAGCCACCTTTGCCCCAGTGTCCTCACTGTGGCAAGACTCATTTTGGGGAATATCGTCTTACTACAAGTGCTTATTTCTCCTGCGGCCGTCAAGGCCATTTTGTGAGAGAGTGTCCAATCAGAAAAAATTTAAAGGATACAACTCAACCTATTGGATCAGTTGTTGGAGTTCCTTCTTCGTTGGCTACGTGCCCTATAAGGTAGGATATTCATACCTCAGCAGGCCATGGTAGAGACCGTGGCAGCCCTTTTAGTGCTAGGAACCCTTTGAACTGCATTGATGCTTTGGCTAGCGGACAAGATCAGGAGGTGTCGTCAAATGTAGTTATAGGTATATTACTAATCTCCTCCTAGGATGTATATGTATTAATAGATCCAGACTTCACCTTGTTATATATGTCTCTTTTGGCTGTCAGTATTGGGCGCCCAGTGTGGCTGCGATATAATACGATACGAATATATATATATGTGTGCCCTGTGAGGCATGGTTGGTATTTTCTGCATACAGGTGTTGGAATAATAAGAATTACAGAGGAAACTCTGCCCAAATTTTCGTAGAAATAAAAAGAGAATGAGATATAGGGCTGTAGTATGTCTTGAAAGGTTGTGCTCACAATAATGATGAGATTTGACTAAACAAGTATGGCTGACCTTAAATAATGAGTTAATTGCTGAATTAATGGCAGTAGAAACTAGGAGGAGTTGGAAAAGAGCTATAAGCCAAAGAAGATGACTTAGAGAAGACTGATAGATCGGGATAGAATGATATAGTAAGGCATCTCCTGAATTGATACATAGGGATAAACTATGACAAGTTATAGTTAAAGGAAGTAACAGTATGATTAAGACAAGAGTACGAGGGATAAAGAATTATGACGGATATGAAGTGTTAAGAAGACAGCTTGTGAAACATTAAGGATAATAGTAACTAAGAAGGGTAAGTAGACCTTAGTAAGAATCGTGAAGAAAGTCAAGCGGTGTTATACTATAGGACTGGTTACGAATAGGGTACCAGATGAATATAACAAACACCGTTATGAGAATAAGTAAAATATAGTAAGGAATTAACTAGAAGGTATGATGTGGTCCATGTAAATGGAATGTAAAGATAGGTGTGGAATGGAAAAGCAAGCTATAGAACAAATAAGGAAGATTTATCAAGTTCCTTAAGGAAAGTGTCGAGTAAAGGTTATGTTGTGACAAAAAGGATAGCTAGTGCAAGGAAATAAAGAGTAATATGGAATCCCTTACGCCCAACCAAAAATGGAAATGAGCTAAAGGAATAATAGAGAAGTTCTAATAAAAGCACTCAAGATAGATGTGATTAATTAAGTATGAGTATCGAACAAAAAGGGAAAATAGACAGTTACGAACTGAAGGTATAGTACGATGAAAAGGTGATAAGACAAGGCCACTACTACAACGAAGTTGATATGGTTTTAAGCAGGATTAGAGTGAGCCATAAGCACACGATAAAAATGCAAGCTCAGGAGGCATAAAGAAGTATTGTGTATACGTGACTCCACCTTGATGATTAGTGACATCCTGCAAGGAAAGGGAACGTCGATTTTTAGAACAAATGCTGCATTACGAGATTATTAGAAGAATAAGCGGTGTCCACTGGAGTAAGATTAGTCTAATGACGGAGGTTGAAGCATAAATCATCGAAGTGTAAGTACTCTCGAGTGGAGAATTTGAACCAATTTTGAGCCGCGCTAATTATTGATTGGGATGAATGGAATGTGGCTTTGAATGTACTGCTACCTTATGGGTATTACTCGAGTACCAACCATTAAATGAGATTTTATATGATACATTGCGAATACTAAAGCACCCTACGGTTGCGCTAGGGTTTCCAAGAAAGGCAACCTAACGTGGGGATGATTTAATAGAAGATGTAGATATAGCATATTAAGTATGTTGGAGTAGCATCATTTGCATGTGAATAGCTAAAAATAAATGGAGGATGACATAGGTACACCCTAAAAGGGGGGAAGTGGACAAGAGAAGTACAAGCGTAAAAGAAAATCAACTGACGCTATCATATGTAAATGGGAACGCTTACACTTCAAACGAGACCCCATAGGGGATGGACGCGATCATACCCGCACTAATGTATTGGATTTCATCAAAACTCTAAAGTTAAGTGTGCTTGGGGGAGAGTACATTGGGATGGGTAACCCCTTAGGAAGTAAAAAAGGAAACAAAACAAGTATGACAAAAAGAGATTGTAAGTGCGTGTTAGTACAATGACACATATAGAATAGAGTAAGCCAAAAGCAGAAAAGACTATTACTAAATTGGAACGCACCTCGTGCAAATGGCACAAGAATAATTGTGTAGCCTACGAGCATTGGCATACTAAGAGGGAGACCAAATGATTACTTGATAAAGAGAAGTCAGTAATAGCAAAGTGATTGCCATAATTAGAATCTATTCAGGAAAAGTGTAAAATGGTTCGAGGTAGAACTATTAAGATATAACTGGTATTAAGGACAAGAGCCATAGTGGCACCCTGATCTCAACTGAGGGAGGTAATACAATAACATAGCAGCGTTAAGGCTTTTTTTCTGAGTGCTCTAGGTACCTACACACGTTTGTGTAAGGATTACAATATAATGTATGGTAAGAAAAATGAAGAGAAGATCTGAGTAAAAGAGCAAGATAGCATACCTAAGGTATTACAAGTTGGATTAAGAGGAGTTGTATAATAGCTTAAACGAAGTAGAGTCTCAGAGGCTTGATAGCCTGTTACGGGGGATGGGAATCCCGACTTGGAAATGGAAGGCGATTAATGTAGGTTATAGTGTAAGATGATCTCGCACTCTACGGAAGTATAAGTTCATATGGGTTATGGTAGATAAGCTGACAAAATTAACCTATTTTCTTCCAATTAGGAAGGTATATCCAGCTAAGGGTTATACGAGATGACATAGCGAGGAAACAATAAGATTTCACGGGGTTTCCACATCTATTATCTCGGACAGGGAAGTTTAACGTGCGGTTAATCGCTGGAGATCATCCCGATAAGGATTGGGAACACAGGTGAATCTTGGTACGACATTTTACCCTTCGGTTAATAGATAGGCCCGGAGGGGATCTAATAAATTATTGATAAAGTAAAGCTTATTCAGGGACAAGATATCGATTAGTAGCCTAGAGTCGGCAAGAAGGGGATACATTGGCCCTTCTCAGGTCATTCGTAGAATAGAGAAAGCTACCTATGAGTTGGACCTACTGTCTGATTTGAAGAAATACATTCAGTTTTCATAGATCAATGCTCCACAAGCATATAAACGATGCTCCCAAAATATTTCCCATGGAGAAGGTTCACGTAATAGGGAGTTATCCTCCGTAGGGCAACCTGTTGCCATCCGAGATAAGCAGATAAAAAGGATTTCAAACTAAGGATGTAGCTTCCGTCAAAGTATTATAGCGGAATAAGAATCACGAAGAACTAACCTAGGAAGTTGAAGAGGATATGAAACACAGGTATCCGTACCTATTCCCGATGTCTACAGATAACCCCCACTCCTGGAACTTGTATATTAATTACTTGGATAAAAATGTATGTTACTGCAATAGAAAGGAATCTCCCTACAATTTGTATAAAGTCTTAAGGGAAGTTTTATTCAACATTCGGGGACGAATGTTCTAAAGGAGGAAAGGATGTTACATCCCACATTCTTGAACTCGGAAGGTTCCTTAAGTTACTTAGAAGCTATCATGTGATCCCCCTAAGTTACGACACCATCAAACGACTCTAAGGAAGGGAGGATGTAATACCCCATAGTAGAGAAGGTTGGAAATAGAGTCATAAGAATCCAGAAGGAATTGGAGGCCAAGTAATGCATCATAGGACTCAATTTACCTACGTAAGCTACTAACTTAGAAGTCTTATATACTTGAGCTATTTGAGTACATACCAAGCTTGCATAGCACGGATGACATAGGCTCTTAAAATAAGACGAGATTATGAACCCACGAGGAAGAAAAAAAATGACGTGGGGCAGCCAATGGGAGGGTGACACATGGCAGCACCTCAAGCAAGCAGGTGACCCACTTTCTTGGGGTCAAGTAGGTGACCCACTTGCTTGGGGGAGGTGGGCCCCACTACTACGTGGCAGTCCCTCCTTGACTGTATGGATGCGGTGGCCCAATAGGGGCTGGACATGTGTCACCTCTAGGGGATGACATGTGTCACTCCCTATGACCACATATATATATATGTATATACAGCATACACTTTAGTTCCTTCATCAAATTTCCAGCCAAAGTGAAGATGAACAAACCCTAAGCTAAGAGAGAAAAGGGTGATGACTTTGGGAAAAAAAAGAGGTAAGTCTCAATTTCATTTCGTAAATTAATTATCTAACGTATACCATGATGATATGGAAGTATTAGTAGTATAACATTAGAGTTTGGTGCAGCAAAAAAATGGACAGCAAGCTGCCACGACGTTACAGCGTGCTAAAAAAAGTTCTGAGGCGCGATTTCGGCGAGTTCTAGCCAATTTCGGGAAAGGTAAGGTCTTTCCCTCTAATTTGAAGTTTATGATGTTATTATAGGGTGTATTACACACCTTTTGGGCTTCTGTAAGTTGGGAAAAATTCAGGAAAAGTTTGACGTTTGAAATAAACTAAATTGGAATCGTTGTAGTTAAATTGTTGTCGAAATAAGGTGTTGTGCGCGTGGGGGCTGCTGATGGTTGTTTTGTGGAATGTTTCAGGGCATACAATTGTTCTAAATGAGGTGGGGGAGATTTTGGTTACATCCACGCGACCCCCTGCTTCGTACGATTAAAGGTTTTGCAAAATAGAAACTAGAAACCCTCTTTTGGTATCGTAACTTCGGGCGAGTCGTTTGGAGTTTATATTGTGTAATGTTGCCATGTTATATATATATGATCTGTTGGTTATGTTATTGATTGTCTGTAGGTGTTAAGGACATGATTGGAAATTTGGATAGGGCACATTATAGGGGAGGTGCTGTCTGATTTCCGTTAACGCCTTAACTAGTTAAGGAACTAGTCGAGAAGGCGAGCGAAGGGATGAATATTATGAATACTCATGGGTAGTCTAAGTTGCTGAAACGTACAAGGGTGTTAATACTTGCATTACTTCCATGTTAAATAGGTTTCGAGGACCACGACGTGGACGTGATTAAAAGAAGTCCATATGAGGTATGTGAAGCTTTCTTTTGGCATGTTTTTGGAATAAGTATGTAGAGCTATCCTTATTTTCTTTTGGCATGTCTTAGATATAATTTATGATTGATATGTATGTGATATTTGGGATTCAATCTATTCATAAAGCCCTGAATATAAGTCGAAACCCTTGTTTACTTTTTGATGCTAGAACTCCTGCAATAGTTGGGTTATTGCCTTTAAGTCTTCTATGTGATGAAAGGTAGTACATGTAAAACTTATCTCTTCTTTCCTTCAGAATGACTTCATTTTAAGTAAAATGATACATGATATGGGTTTAGAGGTAATTCCATTTATGAGCTCCGAGTGTAACTCGTGACTTATAGTCACTTCTTAACATTAAGGGTCTGAAAGTAGTCAAACTACAATTCTCGAGCCTACTATATAATGAATAGTACGTGGAGGTACCAACTCCTATTTTTAAAGGTTCTAAAATGATAAATGCCTTTGATTGTATCAGTTCAGTCTTTAACTAGGTAAATTGGGTCTCTGGTTGCATAACTGTGTCTCTGATTGCATAAACCATGTTTCTGATTGCATAAGCTATATAGCATTGTCTTGATGCATGTCTGTGATTCCTGATGCCCCAATTGATGTAACCCCTAATGACATCTAAAGGGCACTTCGGATAAGTACCTTCCTGGTCTTCAGGTGATGTTTCGCTTGGGTATTTCATTGAGTCTCAGAAGGTGACTTAGTTGCATATAGTTTCTCATTACTCTACTCGTGCATGCTGTAACCCTTCTTTCTTCATGTCCCACGATGGGCCGGATATTATGTCAGGCACAGCTTTACTACTTCTTTCACCGTATCCCGGGCCGGATGTGTACAGTTCCATGCACGAGAAGATGATTTCGTACGTGAGGTGTCATATATATTATATGTTATGACGATACGATTATTCACTAAGTCCCAGGCCGACTGTAATATGATAGTATATGTGGCGGAATAAGGAAGGAATACCAAGTCCCTCCTTAGAGGGCTGGGTACAGTATATATATTATAATGATACGCTATAGACGTACACCACTCCATTCACCGAGTCCCTCACTAAAAGGGCCAGATACTTTATGTAGGCATGCATATGGGATTAGGGTGATACATTTATGACCCCGAGCCCCGTAGTGAACCGGATATAATACGATGACATACATGATAAGATTATACCATATACGATGATATGATACCGTATACGATGATATGATGAAATAAAATACATGATGATACGATGACATTTGAATATAAGGAAATGATTATGACACCGAGTTCACTAGAGGGCTGGGCATAACATCTGATGATGTGTATGATTTACGTGTCCTAAGGTGCAGGTACAGTGATTCGTTAAATTGTTATACTTGTCCCCTGAATCCCTATTTCAGTTATGGTCTCAATTACGATGTGTTATACTTTACATACTTAGTACATACATCATACTGACCCCCTTTTCTTGGGGGGGGGGGGTATGTTTTATTGTCCGCAGGTACTGATGATTATATTGGGTATCCATCAGCTTAGGAGTCTCTCTCAGCTATGTCGGAAGTGCTTCACATTTTTCTGGAGCCTAATTCTTGATACTGGTCACTTAATGTATATATTTGTACATTCAGGGGTACGGCGAGGGCCCTGTCCCGCCATATGTTATTGTTACTATTCCTAGAGGTCTATAGACATATAGATGTGGGATGTTTGTGAGTTCATTTCGATTATGCCTACACGGCATTTTGTGAATATATTTATGTTACAACAGTCTTGTCGGCCTGCATGCCCTTATGTGTTATGAGATGAGTGAAAGAGGCCACGCGTACACGAAAAAGTTTTAACTCATTGAGGTTTTTTTGTGTGAGTAGTATCACCTTGTTCATAGTACAATTTGACTACAACTGATAGGTAGACATATGGGGGTCCAGGTCGGACCCTATTCACCACCTATGGGGTTGGGTTGTGACACCATTGTGGTCGTCCGTGGTCCTTACCTTAGGAAGTTTCTTGAGGGTCTTGGGGAGGGGTCCCCACGGTGGGCTTCATGGTCCGTGGTGCTCACCACAGTCCGTGGTACCTATCGTGATTCCTTTCCTATGGGTATGAGCCTCTGAATCACCTCCATAGTGGCTCACTATGAGATATCATGGCTTTTATCTACCCGTTGCTGGCTTTTGGATTTTGCTAACTCGTTCCATCATGGGATCTCACTTGAAGTTTAAGTGTTTATATTAACACGTTGTAATGTCGGTTGGTTTCATCTCATGCTTGTATATCTCATATCCACTTCCCCCCTTTAGGGTGTATCCATGTTATTGTCTGTTTATTTTTAACTTTCCAAATATATATGAGTCTTTTCCAACATATTTGGTATACTGCACCATATTCATATCTTCCTTTATATCACCTATACTTTAGGTTACCCCCATATGAAACCTTAATACAATCATGAGGTGCTTCAAATTCTCGATATATCATATAAAATCTTATCTGATAGTTGGTACTCGAGTAGTATCCTTAAGGTAGTAATGCATTCAATACACATTCTGGAATCTTCAGCCCCATGTATCAGGCTTCAATTTCTTTTAAAAGACTCTAACTGTCACTCCGCCATTTAGCTCTTAACCTTAATCCTTAGGGTTGGCTATCCAGTAACATTGGAGTCTCCTCCGTATAATAACTTTACATAGCTGCTCTATGACCTGTCTATCATTTCCGTTATCATATAACCTTTGTTCAAAATTTTTCTTACCGAACTTGATAAGTCTTCCTTATTATTTCTATAGCTCACTTTTCCATTTCATACTTATCATTACATTTTTGTCACATGGACCACATCATATCTTTGGCCACTGCCTCACTAGGCTTTACTGATTTCCGTAACAATCCTTATTATATTCACATTATATCCTATTTGTGTTCAACCCCATAGTATAACACTTCTCAACCTTTTTTACAATTCCTACTATGGGTTAATTGCACTCAGTGAAGTAAGCGTACTTAATCTTTTACCCTTCTTAGTCAGTCTTATTCTTAATATCTCACAAGTGGTCTTATTAATACTTCATATCCATTACAATTTTTTTCCTAGTACTCTTGTCTTAATCATACTGTTACTTTTTTTAACCATAGTTCGTCACAGTTTATCCCTGTGTATCAATTCAATCGATGCCTTAATATATCGTTCTATCCGGATCTACCAGTTTTCTCTAAATCATCTCTTAGGATCACAAGTCTTTTCCAACTTTGTTTTACCATACCAGTATTGACCTTCTAGTTATTATTCCCATCAATTCAGTAATTAACTTATTTCTCGAGGTCATCCATACTCATAGTTTAGTCACATCTTATCATTACTTTGGGCACGACCTTTTAAGATATATTACAATCCTATATTTTATTCTCTTTTTATTTCTAAGAAAATTTGGGCAGAGTTTCCTCTGTATTTCTTCCTATCTCAGAACCTACATGCAGAAAATGCCAACAATGCCTCACAGGGCCAACATATATATATTCATATCACATCATATCATAGCCACATAGGGTGCCTAATATCAATAGAATGAAAATGTATTGGTGATCCCTCTAAAGTATTCCCCGTAGATGATTTCCAAGTGATGGAGGAGATGTCCTACGAGGAAAACCCTATATCTATACTTGATCACCAAGTAAGAAGGTTACGTACCAAGGACATGGCTTCCATCAAACTATTGTGGCGAAACAAGAATAAAGGAGAGATTACCTGGAAGCTAAAGGGAAGATGAAAAACAAGTGTCCTCACTTGTTCCCTATAGCCACAGGTACTCTAAAACCCTCCATTGGTTATATTGATTAATAAGAAAACTATATGTGATAACTATTACAAAGACTTCCTAGAATCCTTGTAAGACCTTATGAGGCTAGTTAACATTCGAGGACGAATGTTCTAAAGGGGGGAAGGATGTTATATTCCGTACTTTTGTATATTGGAACATTTTTAAGCTCCTCTAAATATGCCGTATGATCTATGTTATCCATGACATTATCAAAATAATCCTAAGGAGGGGAGGATGTAATGCCTCATATTTTGCATAGACTAGTTCTATGTGGGTAGTGATGATTTGAAATAGGTTTGGAAGGATTTGAAAAGAGTTTGAGGCCAAATAATGTCATAATAATCGACCTACTTTCTTAAGCTATTGGTTTGGATGTCTTGCATAATTAAACAACTTGATTACACGTCTAGCTTAAGTAGCAAGGATCATATAGGTTCTTAAAGTAAGACTAATTGAGAACCTACGAAAAGAATAAGTAGGTGATGCAACTACTTACAAACTTGTGGTAGGAATTAAGTGAGGATTAGTGATTAATTATAATTAATTAACTTAATTGGATCACTAAGTGGGTCCCACTAAGACATGTAGCAGAATCTAATTGGTGTGTGGATGATAATGGGACACATGTCAACAATGGACACATGTCATAAGGGTCTACACGTATCCAACCCCTAGGCAGCCTATATATATACCCAATTTGATGACTAAGAAGCTCATTTCTTTCATCTTCAACCATTGGAAATATAAAGGAAAAGAAAAAGAGTCCAAGCCATAGCAACTCACGGCCATGGCTGAGCAAATCAAGCTCCCAAATTCCGATCCCCACATAAATTTACTAAGGTAGTTTTCGACCAATTAGAGGTGATTAACAACGTGAACTAATCATTGGAGCAGCAAGAGGACCTAACGTGTCATCTACTTTCTTAAGCTATTGGTTTGGATGTCTTGCATAATTAAACAACTTGATTACACGTCTAGCTTAAGTAGCAAGGATCATACAGGTTCTTAAAGTAAGACTAATTAAGAACCTACGAAAAGAATAAGTAGGTGATGCAACTACTTACAAACTTGTGGTAGGAATTAAGTGAGGATTAGTGATTAATTATAATTAATTAACTTAATTGGATCACTAAGTGGGTCCCACTAAGACATGTAGCAGAATCTAATTGGTGTGTGGATGATAATGGGACACATGTCAACAATGGACACATGTCATAAGGGTGTACACGTATCCAACCCCTACGCAGCCTATATATATACCCAATTTGATGACTAAGAAGCTCATTTCTTTCATCTTCAACCATTGGAAATATAAAGGAAAAGAAAAAGAGTCCAAGCCATAGCAACTCACGGCCATGGCTGAGCAAATCAAGCTCCCAAATTCCGATCCCCATATAAATTTTCTAAGGTAGTTTTCGACCAATTAGAGGTGATTAACAACGTGAACTAATCATTGGAGCAGCAAGAGGACCTAACGTGTCATCTATAAGTTTTAGCCAACTTAAGAAGCCAATTTTTTAAGGTAAGAGTTAATCATTTTCTATATGTTTTAAGATGTATTTGGATATGTTGTGAAGGTGTAAAAGTGAATTGGATGAATGAAATTATGTTTGTGGGCATTGGAATGTTGTTGAAGTCGTAGGGGCTATTTTAATTAAAGTCAGTTAGTTGAATTGGATTAATATTTAGGTTATTATTTTGATGGGTTATGTAATTAGAATGGAGGAATTAAATGGTTAAAGTGGGAGTTGAAATTGTTGTATGGACTGTTGTAGAAGTTTATATGATGTTAATGTAATTTTCTTGCACATAAGAAGGTGATGTTGTTAACGTGTGGTTGTGGGTGTAGATCATGAACTTAGACGGAAAGAATGTATTAAGTAATGTATAATGAACGTAGATGGTCCGTTTGGCATGTTCGTAGGTGTTCGTGAGAGTATCGGGCATCTCTTTACATTATTAGTTATGGGCTATTTTGGGTGTGTTGTTGTTCTTGTTGAATTGAAGGACTAAATTCTTATTGAATTGAAGGACTAAGGGTAGTTAAGTCTATAGTGTGTTGTAATTGTTGGACTATTATGAGGTCATTCGATGAAGTGTCGTGGCTATAGATTATTAAGAGTAACTTGATTATGTTGTAGTCTTTATGTTAAAAATTATAGAATGTCGTACTGTGTGGACTATTTTAGAACATTCTTGAATCTTACCTTGGGTAACTTTGATGTAGCACTTGAACGTGTGGTTGTTGATGTTGACTTGGTTGTTACGTAGTTTGTTTGAATATAAGGGAAATATCACTTAATTTTTGAAACCTTCCCGTTGTTATACTCCGTGCTTTTGTATATCGGGACTTTTATTTTTTAACCTTCTCTAAAGTTGCCATGTGATCCATATTATCAATGATGTGACCAAATAATCTGAAAGAGGGAAGGATGTAATGCCTCATATTTTGCATAGACTAGTTCTATGTGAGTAGTGATGGTTGGAAATAGGTTTGGAAGGATTTGAAAGGAGTTGGAGGCCAAATAATGAGTCATGGTAATCGACCTACTTGCTTAACTGTCGGTTTAGATGTCTTACATAATTAAGCTACTTGATTACATGTCAAGATAAAATAGCAAGGATCACATAGGTTCTTAAGGTAAGACTAGATTACGAACCTACTAAAAAGAATAAGTAGGTGATGCACCTACTTAGAATGTATGGGCTGCATTTTTTTGAAAAGGGCAAGTAGGTGATGCAACTACTTACAAACTTGTGGCATGAATTAAGTGGGGATTAGTGATTAATTATGATTAATTAAGTTAATTAAACCACTAAGGGAGGCCCTAAGACACATGGCAGTGGATGATTGGCGCATCGGTTATAGAGGGACACATGTCCACAATGGACACATGTCAACCACATGGACAGCCCATGGATACATGTCCACCATATGGGCAGCATATATATATATCTATATTAATGACTAAGAGCTCATTGTTAGCTCATTCTTCTTCTTTCTAACTTAGAGAAAAATAGAGAAAGAGAGGATAAGAGCTTTTGCCATGGCTGCAGCAAATAAGCTCCTAAATTGTGGTCCCTAAATTAGTTCTCTAAGGTAATTTTGACCCATTGGAAGGTGATTAGAAACGTGGGATTCATCATTAGGGAAGCAAGGAGGTTCAACGTGAACCTACAAATTTCAGCAAGTTCAAGAAGCCTACTTGTTAAGGTAAGGTTTGATCCCCTTTTCACACGTTTTAGTAAGGATTTAAACATGTTGTGGAAGTGTAAATGTGGGATGAAAATATGAAATTATACATGTTACTGTTGAAGGGTGTTGAATCCGTGTAGGGGATGTTTCGAAGTAAAAAAGGATGAATCAATTTTAACTAACATCGTAGTTGTTGTTGTTATATGAGGATGAAGGAATTAAATAAAATTGAAAGTGAGAAAACCCTATAATTAAGTGTTGGGCATGTAAATGGATAGAATTGAAATTGTTCTAATCGGATTAAGGTTTGATTAGTGTCGTCGTTACTATGGTATTATTTTTTAAGGTAATTTGTTTATGTCATAGGGCTTAAAATATAGTTATAGATAAGTATATGTGCTGCTGTTCACAGTAATATTATGCTCCTTTCCGTGTGTTGTAATTTAACAAAATAAAGATGGAAAATCATATTTTTGTGTCGTAGTTTTGGTGGCATGTTCAGAACTTGTGTTAAACTGATGTTGAAGCAGTTTTATTGTATGTGGATGGAGGTTGATGTTGTTGTCATGTTGTTGTTAATATGGCTTGTAAATTCAGAAGAAAGTAAGCATAAAAGGTGTCGTATAAGAAGCGTATATTGATCTATTTGGTGTAAAATATTAGATGTTAATGATTTGAATTGAAGAAGGATGAGGAGAGTTTATTGGGTTGTTATCATTGTTGTTGGTGTTGCTATGCTATCGGAGATTAATTAAAAGTCGGGTTAGGTGAGTTTATAGAGGAAATGCTGCCCGATTTTCATTAAGTTCTTAACTAATCAAAATACTAATCAAGAAGTGTGAACGAGGAAATGATTGATATAAGTAATTGATTGTAGATTTATAAGCTAGAAAGTCATAGTTTATTAATAATAGTGTTACTTTCGTGTTAAACAGGTTAAAGGGATAACAAAGCAAGCTTAGTTATGGTTGATCTATAATAGGTATGTAAAGCTATCCCTCTTTTCTTTTGGCATGTCTTAGATATAAGTGATATATGATATAAGCTTTGGGGTAATTCCATTCATAAGCTTCGAGTATGATTCATGACTCTTATTCACTTTTTGACGGTAAAACTCTTAAAGTAGTTGAGCTATTTCCCTCGAGTCTTCTATATGTTGAATAGTAATTAGATGTATAAGCTCCTATTCCTAAAGACTCTACGATGACAAATGTCTCTGATTTCATAAGTTGTTTCGCATTATCTTGATACATGTCTATGATTCTTGAGGCTCCATTTGATATAGTCCATAGTGACATTCAGAGGGTATTTAATTTGATTATCGCCTTTAATACTCAAGTGCGGGTTTATTTTACTTATTCTATTGAGTCTCAGATGATGATTTAATTTGCATATGGTTACTCACTATTCTGCTCGTGCATGTTATTATTACTTCTTTCATTGAGTCCCGGGCTGGGTATGTTATCATGCGTAATTTACTACATTATCCACCAAGTCCCTCACTAGAGGGTCGGGTACGCTATATAGTGACATGATGATGTAATGATATGGTTATGGCACCAAGTCCCACAATGGGCTGGGTACAGTATACGTGTACACGACTTCCTTCATTGAGTCCCTTATTAGAGAATCAAGTACAGTATATATATATATATATATATATATATATGATGATATAATAATATGATGACAGATTATGGCACTGAGTCCCATAATGGGATGGGTACGGTATATTATAATGATATGCATGATTTGTTTCATAAAACACAAGTACAATGAGTTCTTGATGATCATACTTGTCTCCTAGACTCTCTACTTCAGTTATGATCTTTACTATTATATTTCATCTTTACATACTCGGTACATATCTTTTACTGACCCTTTTCCTCAGGGGAGAGAGGGGGATGCGTTTCATGCTCGTATGTACAGGTACTAGCTTCAGTGATCCGCCATCCTAGAATTCCTACTCAGCTATTTTGGGGTGCTCCTTTGTGTTGGAGCCTAGACTTGTGGTATAAACCCCTTTTTGATGTATACCTATATTTATTCAGGGGTACGGAGGGGCCCTGTCAGGCCATATGATACTGTCGGTACTCTTAGAAGTTTGTAGACATAAATGTAGGTTGTGTATAGATGATGTTCAGCGGTGCTAGTATGACTTATGGTTTGAGACGTTCTCTTTTGTAGTGGCAGCCTTGTCAGCTTGTATATACATATATAATGGGATGACCCCACACGCTATGACAGCCTCATCGACCTATGTACTATGTTACCTATTGATAAGTTGTGACTCCTCAAGAGATATGTTGTGTTAATATATGAATATGTGACAGTTTTGAGATAACATTCTACTTTCTTAAGTTCTAAATTATGTGTGGTAATTATAGCTAACAGGGATTCTGCCTTATTAGTAGGTGCATTAGCGCACTATAATTTCCTATGTAGAGGACTGAGATTAGAATAAAAGGCTAGATGACTTATCCTTTACACCATAGTAGTTGTAGTTCTACTTATTATTTTTGCCATTTGATTTCTGCATTATATTGTTGTCTACAGTTGTGGCGTCGTTGTGCTTTGATTATCTTATTTATTTATTTATTTATTTATTTATTTATTTATTTATTTATAGTAGTTAATGTCTCTTTCTTTCTGTACTATTCTACCATGACTTTCTCACTTTTGCTATTCCTTGTTTCCATCTTGTTTTCGATATGATTGTCCTTATCTGACCTTTTATCTTGTTTTCCTTTTGTTTTCCTCTCTTGAAGCCGAGGGTCTTTTGAAAACATCCACCCTACCTTTCAAGGTGGGAGTTAGGTCTGCGTATACTCTACCCTCCCCAGACCCCACATTATGGGATTATACTAGGTTTGTTGTTGTTGTTGTTGTAATTATAGCTAATAAGG
Organism: Solanum dulcamara; assembly: GCF_947179165.1. Lineage (NCBI taxonomy): Eukaryota > Viridiplantae > Streptophyta > Magnoliopsida > Solanales > Solanaceae > Solanum > Solanum dulcamara. The sequence continues at coordinate 25,041,845 of NC_077244.1, forward strand.
GTGTGTGCGAGTGTACATTTTGGACAACAGTCACGGCCAACGGGGTTGGGTCGTGACACCCATAGCTTAACCACAATTCTTGACGTCTCAATATAGGTTGAGACACTGCGGACAGCGTATACGTATTGTATTATGGATAAGCATTGAAGGTAGGTAAAGCTATCCCTTCTTTCTTTTGGCATGTCTTAGATATAAGTGATATATGATATGAGCTTTGGGGTAATTCCATTCATCGGTTTCGAGTATGATTCATGATTCTTATTCACTTCTTGACGTTAAAACTCTTAAAGTAGTTGAGCTACTGTCCTTGAGTCTTTTATATATTGGAAAGTAGTTGGTATATGAAAGTCCCTAATCTTAAGGACCCTATAATGATTAATGTATTTAACTTTCATAAGTTGTCTCGCGTTATCTTGATACGTGTCTATGATCCCTGAGGTTTTATCTAATATGGTTCATAATGACATTCAAAGAATACTGAACATGACTATCGCCTAATACTCAAGTATTGATTAGTCTAATTTTCTATTGAGTCTCAAAGGATGATCTAAATGCATATGGTTACTCACTACTCTGCTCGTGCATACTGTTATTACATCTTTCACCGAGTCCCAGGATGGGTATGTTATCACGCATATTTTGCTACATTATCCAATAAGTTTCTCACCAGGGGGATGGATATGCTATATGATGATATAATGATGCAATAATATGATTATGGCACTGCATCCCACGATGGGCCAGGTATGGTATACGTGCGCATGACTTTGTTCACCGAGTCCCTTACTAGAGGGTCTGGTACGGTATATGTATATAATGATATGATAATATAATGATACAATTTTGGCACCAAGTCCTATAATAGGCCAGGTACGGTATGTGATAATGATATGCATGATTTGTTTCGTAAGGCATAGGTACAGTGAGTTCTTGATTATCACATATGAAGTAGAGATTCAGGAGACAAGTATGATAATCAAGAAATTATTGTACCTATATTTTATAAATGAAACCATACATATCATTGTCATATGCCGTACCGGGCCTATTATGGGACTTAGTGAATAAAGTCATGTACACGTATACCATACCCATCCCGTCATGGGACTCGGTTCCATAATCATATCATCATAACATCGTATTATCATATCACTTACCCCTCCCTCAAGTGAGGGACTCGATGAATAATGTAGTGGAACCATACATGATAACATACCCGGCTCGGGACTCGATGGATAATATAATAACAATATGCATGAATCTGGTATCATTAACAACCATGTTTAACTATCATCTGAGACTCAATAGAATGAGTAAAATAAGCTAACACTCGAGTATCAAAATGATAGTTATGTTAAGTTCTCTCTAACTATCATTATGAACTATATTAAGTAAAGTCTCAGGGTTCATAGACATATATCAAATTAATATGAGACAGCTTATGACAATTAAGGACATTAGTCATTATAGAGCCTTTAAAAAATATAGGAACTTTTATGTATCATTTACTATCCAATCATATAGAAGACTCGAGGATAGTAGATCGATAATTCCAAGAGTTCTAACATCAAGAAGTGAATAAGAATCATGAATCATATTCAGAACTTATGAACGGAATTACCCCAAAGCTCATATCATTCAGCACTTACATCTAAGGCATGCCAAAAGAAAGAAGGGATAGACTTTACATACCTTTAGCGCTTAGTCGCAACACAACATTTATACACTACCCAGTAGTATCTCAACCTATATTAAGATGTTAAGACTATAGTTAAGCTACGGGGAGATTCAAAACGTATCCCAACATTAGCAACTCCTTTCTAGATAATTTAGATGATGGTTTTCTTATATTCAAACCAATTACATAATAGTCAAACCAACACCAATAACTGTACGTTCAAGTATTATATCAAAGCTATTCAAGATAGATTCGAGAACACTCCAAACAGCCCGCACAACATTCCAAACAGCCCCTATCTAACAACCTAAAGAAATGCCGATAATCTCACGAACACCTAAGAACATGCCAAATGAACTATCTACATTCATTATACATTACTTAATACACTCTTTCCATCCAAGTTCATAAACTATACCATCAATCACACGTAAACAACATCACCCTCTTATATGTAAGCAAATTACATTAACATCATATTAAATTCTATAAAAGCCCACAAAACAATTACAACTTCAACTTTAACCATTTAATTCCTTCATTCTCATCACATAATCCATGACAACAACAACCAAAATATTAAGTCAAATTAGTTCACCAATTTCAAATAAAACAGCCCCCTCTGGAACAAACCCTAAGACTGGTCCTTGCGACTCATAAGACTTTCTATGAGTCATAGAGAGGAATCGTCCTATAGGGTCTGAAAAAGACCCCGAGGACTGACCCTCAGGAGTTCCTCTATGACTCATCTCTACGAGTCGTAGACTTTTCTACTAATCGTCAAAGAGAATCATCTTGCAGGGTTGGAGGAACCCTAAGGATTGAGTCTTTGAACTTACAGGTCCAGGTCTCTGAAGTTCCTTGACCAGTTATTTCTACAACTTGTCTAAACTTGTACAAGTCGTAACTTTGACTCGTAGACCTACTCCTTTCCTTATCCAAATCCATAACTCAACCTCAGTCCTACGAGTCACTCCTATGACTTGTAGGAGTCTCTATCGCTTGTAGACTGAGTTATAGAACCCAATTGTAGTCTATTTTCTAGAAATTTACCCTTTTTTACTTTTCAACTTACGGGGTCTTACACTTAACCACTTCGGTTCTACAATCAATACAAGAATAACATGTATAAAGCCAATTCATATGAAGAAAAACATCAAAATCAGTCATATCAAGCTCTAAAGGATCAACTGAGTTGATTTTATGAAAAATTGAGATTGGCCAATTTCTATAGACCCGTTTATCCAAAATTGAATCACCAACAGACGTATAGATTGAAAAATGCTCTAAAAGACTTCGGGACTAACTTCAATCTTCATAGCAAGATAAGGAGTCTTTTATATCCCATATTTTTATACAATGGATTATTCGTGAACTAATTGACATAAGTCTGAGGACAAGATTATTTTTGGATAAGACACGAAAACTTTTAATCCCAATTTTAATAATTGCACAGTTTGCTAATTAATAACAGTTAGTGGGAATATTAGTGGAGATTTGGGATTAATTTACCATGATTGGATTATTAAGTGGGGATTAGTGATTAATTATGATTAATAACTTAATTAGACCACTAAGTGGGCCCTACAAAATATGGCTGAATTTGATTGGATCATGGAATATTAATAGGACACATGTCAAGGGCTGGACACATGTCAACCAAATAAGCAGCCTATATAAACTAAATTGATGACTCATATTCACAATTCAGCCACAAAGTTGAAGTATAGAGAGAGAGAGAGACTCTCCTTCAGCCACAAATTGAATCATAGAGAGAGAAATGGAGTTCGGCCATGACTGGATGAACTTGAAGCTTTTAATTGTGATCCAAAGATAATTTTTTCAAAGATAGTTCAACCATTTGAAGGGTCTATGATAACATGAATTGGTCCTTGAGGGCAGCAAAGTGTTCATTAATTGAAGTTATCAATCTCAGCAAGTTAAGGAGCTAAGTTTATTAAGGTAAGAGTTAATCATTTTCTATAGGTTTTAGGGTGAGTTTGGACTTTTTAAGATTATATAAATGTGAATTGGATGTATGAAATTATGTATGTTGATATTGAAAAGTTGTTCAAGTCGTAGGGGGTTGTTTTATGTGCAAATGGAGAATTGATTTTATTTAGTATTTTGATTGTTGTTGTTATGGATTTTATGGTGAGAATGAAGGTATTTAATGATATAAGTTGAAGTTAAATTTGTTTGTGGGTTGTTGTAAGGGTTATAGTCATAATAATACAGTTTACTTGTATATGAATAGGTGATATAGTTGTCGTGTGGCTGCTGTTATGTTTCACTAAAATTAGATGAAAAGATTGTATGAAATAATGTGTAAGAATCATATGTGATTTACTTGGTGTGTTCACTGGTATTCACAAGATTTTTTAACATCTTTTATGTTGTTGGTTAGGGATTGTTTTGAAATGTCATTGTTGTTTTTATTGGGCTTGGAAGATTAAGTGTGACTAAAGTTATACATGATGTTATTGTATTGGTTGGGCTGTTAGAAGATCGTTTCAATAAAAACGTTGAGACTATGGGTCATTAAGGATAATTTGAATATGTGGTAGTCGTATGTGGATTGTTATCGAATGTTGTGAATGTGGGGCTATTTAAAATATTGTGCGGGCTGTTTAGAGTGTTCTTGAGTCTTGTCTTGAATAGTCTCGGATTAGTACTTGAATGTGTGGTTATTGATGTTGGCTTGGTTGTTATATAGTTGGTTTAAATATAAGGGAAACGTCATCTAAATTATCTAGAAAGAAGTTGCTAACGTTGGAATACGTTTTGAATCTCCCCGTAGCTTAACCATAGTTCTTGAGGTCTTAATATAGGTTAATACTTTGGGCAGCGTATACGTGTTGTGTTACGAATAAACACCAAAGGTATGTAAAGCTATCTCTTCTTTCTTTTGGCATGTCTTAGATATAAGCAATATATGATATGAGCTTTGGGGTAATTCCATTCATAGGTTTCGAGTATGATTCATGATTCTTATTCACTTCTTGACGTTAAAACTCTTAAAGTAGTTGAACTACTGCCCTTGAGTCTTGTATATGTTAGATAGTAGTTGGTATGTGAAAGTCCTTATTCTTAAAGACTCTATAATGATTAATGTCCTTAACTTTCATAAGTTGTATTGCATTATCTTGATATGTGTCTATGATCCCTGAAGTTTTATTTAATAGAGCTCATAGTGACATTCAAAGAGTACTGAACATGACTATCACCCTGATACTCAAGTATTAATTAGCCTACTTATCTAAGGAGTCTCAAATAATGATCTAAATGCATATGGCTACTCACTATTCTGCTTGTGCATATTGTTATTACATCTTTCATCGAGTCTCGGGCCGAGTATGTTATCATGCACAATTTTACTACATTCACCGAGTCCCATAATGGGCCGGGTACGGTATATGTATATACGACTTTATTCACCAAGTCCCTTACCAGAGGGTCGGGTACGGTATATGTATATGATGATACGATTATGACACCGAGTCCCATAATGGATCGGGTATGGTATATGATAATGATATGCATAATTTGTTTCGTAAGACACAGGTACAGTGAATTCTTGATTATCATACTTATCTCCTGGACTCTCTACTTCAGTTATGATATTTCTTGTCATATTTCATGACTTATATACTCAGTACCTATCTCGTACTGACCCCCCTTCTTAGGGGAGGATGCATTTCATGCCCGTAGGTGCAGATACTCGCTTTGGTGATCCGCCAGCCTGTTTATGTTTACTTGCGCCGGAATTGAAAATCGCGGATTCTTTATTACTGACTTTTCGCGGTTGATCGCACCTAAGACTTCTACTCAGCTTCCTTGGAGTGCTTCGTTGTCACGGAGCCTACACTTTTGGTACAGATCCTTTTGATGTACACATACTTTTATTCAGGGGTACGGCGGGACCCTGTCCCGCCATATGATACTGTTGATACTCTTAGAGGTCTGTATACATATGTGTGGGTTGTGTGTATATGTGTTCAGTTTTGTCTATATGACTTATATTTTGGGACGTTCCCATTCATAGTGGCAGCTTTATCGGCTCATGTATATACATATTTTGGGATGTTGTATGTAGTGGCAGCCTTGTCGGCTTAAGTACTATGTTATCTTTTGATGGTTGTGACTCCTCAGGAGATAGGTGTCTTCAAAATATATATGTGTGATAGTTTCGAGACAACATTTTGTCCTTATGAGTTACATATCATGTTTAGTTGCAGATTGATTATAAATGACAGGTGGGTACACGAGTGTCCAATTCGCGCACTAGTCACGGCCTATGGGGTTGGATCATGACAGAGTCACAAAAGAAAGATTTTCTCCCTGATCTAATAAAGCATAAACATCAAACTGAAATACTCGTAACATATCGTAACCACATCGGGAGAATTCTCCAACTCTTATCGAGTTTGAAGAACATAGAATTTGCTCTGGCGCTGATATCACAAGAACATAATGAAGTATTTTGAGTCTGTGGTCGACCATATCTACCTCTACCAACACCCGAAGGACAATCTTTTACCTAGTGATCCATCTTGCATTACCCAAAACATACACTAGAATATGCTAAACACTCTCCTAGGTGATTCCTCCAACACCTCTTATATGTGGGGACAGTCTGACCACTCGGAGCGCTCCCTTGAGGCTTAGGGTTAAACATCCTATCCTTGTTGAATTTCAAATCCAGAGTACTAGAAGAATTCTAATTGGAGAACTTTGGGTGAAACTGTAATGGCCACCATTACCGAACCTAGAGTGTGAAAAGTCACTATTATCGGTCCTTGACCTCTTTGAATCTCTAGCCTTCTCGTTAAGTTGTTCTTCCTCAATTTTCTCAGTATGAGTAATCAACCTCAAGATGTCCATCTCTTTGATCAACATGGTTGTTCTACATTCTTTGACAACCAAATCTGAAATACCTATAACAAACTTGCTCATACTAGCTCTAGAGTCGGCAACCATAAGCGGAGTATATTTGGATAATTTTGTGAACATCAAGGAATACTCCCTCACACTCGTGTTACCTTACTTTAAATTGATGAACTCTTAGATTTTAGCCTCCCTCAACTCCAGGGGAAAGAAACTGCCAAGAAAAGCATTCTTAAACTCTTCCAAATCTAAAGGACCTGCATCCCTAGCTCTCTCTCTTTTCCATTGGCCAAACCAAATTTGAGCCACTCCCCTCAATTGATATGCAGTCAAATCTATCTTTTCCACTTGACTAACCCTAATGATGTCGACAATCTTGTGAATCCCTTCAATGAACTCTTGTGTATCTTCATCCACCTTGGACCCATGGAATTCTGAAGGCTTTATCCTCGTGAAGTCATGAACTCTAGTGGCCATTATACCAATATTTAGGTTCACGAGAGCAATCACCTCACGATTGGCTTGGGCCGCCATAGCTTGGGCAAGCACTTGGAAAGCTGCACTAAATTCAACATGAGAGACTTGCTCGGCCAAAGGGTCAACTAGAGCATGTGGAGCTTATTTCTCCTCATCCACATTCGCATTCACATTCCTTCTCACGTAGGAACTTCGTGCAGGCATGATTCTATAACGCAAAGAATAAGATCTAGAAGGAAAACCTTATGGAGTTAAACTCTATCGCACGACTTAAAAATGATGAAAGAAGTGAAGTTTCTTAAATGCCTCATAGCCTCTCATTCATAAATGTGGCGCGCTTTACACTCATGAATAAAACTCTACTCGACGCAGCATGTCAGATATCCTAAGAAATTTGAACCTTATGTTCTGATAACAAATTTGTCACGGTCCGAGCTAGGCCTTAGACGTGACACGATGATTAAAATTCTGAGAGACCCTAATCAAGCGTCTTAGCACATACACAGCATAACATAAGATAACATGAATTAAGAGTAATCGTAAATGCGGAACATAAGTCTCAAAATATAGAAATCTCAATAAAAGAAAATCCCAATCATAACATGTGAAATGAATAAACTCATACTAGTCTAGTCCGACAATGACTCTACTAACATAGACGGGGGCGTAGGACAAGCCCTAACTCACCCAAAACTTAAGAAAGTGCAAAAGTCTGAAAATAAGAAATGACATAGTGGTTGCGTCCTAAAATCATGAGGAATCACCAAAGTAAACATCACCAACGGAACCCGTACTAGCCTTAAGAATGGACAGGAGCGTCGTGACCTATATTATGAAATAATATAGTCAGATGGCATATCGTGACCTATTTTATGAAATGATATAGTCAATAGGGTATGTGTTAGTACATGAAATGTAATAAGTATGGAAAATATGTAATTCATGACGTAAATCATAATAATGCAATGACCAAGTTAAACATAGTTAAACCATTAAAAGCATCATTTGAATCATAAGACATGGTCAATGCAAAACTCGTAATCAAGTAAACATAACATAGAGGAATCATAACAATTAGTGAGAGATGTCGTTAACCTACATAAACTATGAGAGATATAGCATGGAGTCTAGTGTCTTCCCCACTCCGTAAAGAGGTTATCCCACTTGCCAAGGTAAGGACCATTTACATGAACTATATATGGATTTACTAGCTTAAGTTTAGACTATCCATTTAAGGCATCTTATGGTGGCATGTAGTTAGGGGATCTAGGTGATTGCTCCTAGTCCACTTGATGCTAAGTAAACTCTCAACAAGAATAACATTCATAATCATACGATAGTCATGGAAAATGATAATAGGCTTATAAGACCAAATTTATCATGGATACTTTGAAAATCATAAGAGTAGTTCCTTAAAACATATCATAAACCTCGACCCAATCAAGTCATAAGAGATACTTAATTAAAAGCATCTACATCATTATAAGTATTTCATATAAAATTACACTTAACTTAAAAGGGCTAGATCATGAAAAACCTTCACGATGAGATTGCTTTCCTTCCAAAGCAAACCTTAGTTTCATAAAAATATATTGATACTTTATCTAAAAGCATCCTTGAAATCATAATTCATAAATTTGTGATGCAGGTAAACTCTCAAATCATGGTTCATAGTTATAAAATAGGCATAATACATGTGTTCATGTAAAACTTCTTGAAAATAGGTAATTAACATCAATTCATGCATAGTAAAATTATTAAAGATGAGTAAAAGCATAATTGAATGAAACCAATGCTAAATCATCAAAATCCTAGAACAATTGGATTGAAATTTATAGAGAAAGGAGAGAAATCTTTGGGACTCCATGAATGGAAAGGATCTATGGATGAAATTCCCACATACCTCACTAAAACCTAGCTTGAAACTTGAGAGGAGACTTGAATTTCCTTGGAACCCTAGCTTGTTGGAGAAGAAGATCCTTAGGAGAGAAATCTTGATGCATTAGATGATTTTGAGAGAATTAGAGGGAATAAGGAAGGTTTGAAGGGTTAGGGTAGTTATAAGTCGTCCAAATTTCTCCAAAACAACATAGTTTAGGAGTTAAAAGAATGAAAATTTTCCAAAATAGCCCAGATAAAATTTGTCGGAGTGACCCTACAAACAGGACCTACGGTCCGTAAGGTTTCCTACGGTTCATCAACAAGGTCTATAGAACCCATGTCCCAATTCCAGAGCTATTGAAATTGTACTCCACTCCTACAACCCTTTTCCTATGGAATGTACCGCTTTCCACGGGTCTTCGGAGGCGTCCATAGAAGCCATGTACCAAAACAATAGCTATTAGAAATAGCGTTCAATCCTACAAATGAATTCTACGGGTCTTAGAGAACTCTACGGGTCGTCAACCCAATTGTCCTGTACACTTCAAAAAAATTCAAAAATCCAACTCTCTAAACCTCACTCTACGGGCCATCCTACGACTCGTATAACTTTCTACAGTCTGTAGAACCTTTCGTCCATTGATCTGACACTTAGCCAATTTTTCCAACCTCTGGACCTTCCCTACTAGACCTTTCTATGTTCTATAAGACTTTCTACGACCCGTAGGTCGGCTCGTGAGAACTGCACCAAAAGCATTTCTGCAAAAAAAATCTTGTTTTAACTTTTCAACTTCCGGGGTCTTACATTTTCCAAGCTTCTGAAGATGATTAATGACTGGTGTCTACGAATTGTAAAAGGTTCTATGAGTCGTAAATTCAGATCATAAATCTCAAGCCTGAATTTCTCATTTCTAAAGTTGATCTACGGAGCACATCTACAACTCGTAGTTCCATTTATGGGTCGTAAATGATGTCCGTAAAACCTGATCTTCTGCAAACTAGAAATTTTCTAAACTCTTTTTGGTTTGATCTGAACTAGGTACTTTTGGGGTATTACATAATGTTAAGTGAGGCATCACTGCATTGCTTTCCTTTTCTTCTCCTGATTGTAATGCTTGTACTTCTTCAGTCACACCGGTGGAAATCTTGAAATTGTGCTTTCCTTTGCTGCAAATGGTACCTTCAACTAATTGGAGATGATCATTTCCAAAGGCTCATGGTATCTAGCCTCTGCCAACTCCTCCATCAAAATGAGCTCATCAAATTTTCTTTTCTGTTAGCCTTTATCACCATAGCTGAGGAGGTGATATCTTGGTCCTCTGTATTTTGAACTTCATTTTCAACTCTGTTAACAGACAGTTGCATCTCTTTAATCCTCATCTGTTGATTATTCTACAGATTCTTGGCTTGGCTTTTCATTTGTGATTTATCCATAACCTCCTCAGTTGTGTGGGTCTCATCCCCTTCTGTTTGATATGCTACTCATTATTAGTTATTGTTGTTGTTGATTTATTTGCTTCTTATGCCCATCGTGCTACATTTTACTATTTATGATCATATTTGAATTTGACTGTGTGATTTTATTAGTTATGGATAGGATGTTAGTACAGTGGTCCAACTTGTCTTCGACAAGATGCTACATAGGAGGACTACGAGTACATTAAGGCTAAATTCCCTGATTTTGATACTTGATCCATGAGGAAAAGGATTATTTAGGGAGGAAAGGATTGCCATGAGCTATTTAAAAATTAAAAAAAATAGGTGATAGGTTAGGGAAAAAGGGAAGGAATTACAATGTGGAAAATCGAACTCTCACCAACAAAGTAAGCATTCATGTAGCCAACCAACTTAGCTACTAAGATTTTCCGTGTTATTATCTACTTAAGAGTTGAATTAGTTATAATAGATGTCACGTGGAAGGAGAGGATTCAATATTAGATTAATGAGCAGCAAGGACTCTGATTTGACCAGCTCAGCTCATTCTGTTACAACTATATGTAAAAACTAGCTGAAGGAGAGAGGGCATCGAATCCAAAGTATCTGTCTTCCCAAATTATTCTCTTACGTTTCTTTCTCTTTCATTTCTTCTGGCAGATGTATGGAGATAACTACAATTTGCATTTCCATTTTCCAGTTAATAGCTTACTTTTTAATTTCCATTTCTGCGGTCATTTATCAATCAGAAAATTCATATTTAAATTCTACTTCTAGATCACGACAAAAATCTTTTATTTGAGGTTAATTTTCACTATACCTCGTCTCACAACCTCTTGCGCCGCAACTCCGAATCACATTGTCCAAGAAAGAGAGAAAACGTCGTCATTTTTTTTTATTGTTCGGTGATGAGTTAAATTTAGTGTGTTCTTCCAAAGAATTATTCCCATTCCTTTTTTTTTCTTTCGGGATTCAATACGTAATACCAATGCATTGATACAAGGCAAAACAACAAATCATCTATATGAACAAACAGTGGTGTCCAGATTTACATCTGCAATAACTTGACTTCACATATGAAGAAACTACCATTGCAAAGGCCACCAATAGTACAATGCTACAAGGAAAATGTACATAATTAACACCTCGACGACAAAAAAATAATCCAATGATCAGTTCATTTCAGATTAAACTAGCTTCTCATCATAAACGAGCAGGCTCAGTCAAAAAATTCACAACCCTGTTCAAAAAGTTCAGGCCAAAAACAGTCTCTTCGCAGTTTACTTTCACTTTAGCTTCCAGCGGTTCGGAGCATCTACCTTCAAGAGTAATAGTAATTAAACATGGAATTGAGCTGCTTAATATCTCACCACTGAACCTAAGCCGTAAACCTGAAGCATCATCGAGGTTGGTACCAACAGGCATGTCCAAGGATAGAAGAAAAAGATTGGCATTACTAAGCACCTTTAAAGCCAAAGTCTCACAGATTACAAGGAAGTTGTCCTTTGCTAAGGGGCTTTCAAGCTTGTTAAGTTCTTCAATATGGTCAATGAAAGTACACCTGTAGCAAATTATAGGAAAATGGTCACAAGAGAATCCTAGAACAATGAGTGCAAATCCCACAAGAACTTCAGTTTCATTTACACATCCAACTTAAAACTGATATTTCTCAGATGTCCTCTTTGTAGAGAGTTTTACTTTCTTTTCCCATTTGTAAGGTTCGAGAACCCGGGTACCCACACAATTCAAGAACAGAGAATTGTCATCATTTTCCGAAAGAACGGCAAAATGGCATACCTCAGTTGATTTGCCCTAATAATATATCAGCAGATCCACAAAAAAGAAAATTGGATTTTGCCGATTTGGTTTTGATAAAAGCAACAATCTCTTGGCACAACACAGATATGAGACGCAAAACAATGACAATCAAACTTCAAGGGTTCAAACAACTGACCTCCTTATATATTCAAACATTCCAGGTAGCAGAGATTCCTTGATTGAGAACATATCAATTTCCATTGAAAGAGGTTTCATAAAATACCCAATATCAGGTCTCAACTTCACAGGATACTTGTTGCCATTGCACCATAAAAGTAGCTTAAGGGGCAACAGATGATGGTGGAACCGGACCTGAAGGGTTCTCTGCATAACCTGACCTCGCTCCAGCTTAGCAATTTCTTCCATTGGAACTAGAGTCGGCACATCATTAACAGACATCTTGGAACTACAAACAAAGATGAAAAAGTGCAAGAGTCCTCACCAACTTGAAGAAAGAATAAGATGCCATAGCAGGACTAGGCAGTACAATCGTAATGCTAATGTTGTCATATTACTAAAAATTAAAGACGACGACAGCAGATGAACAGAGCAGAACATTTCATAGCAACAGAGAAAAATAGGAAATTAATTAAAACAAAATGCACCCTCTACAGTATCAATCCTATTATATGCATAACTGACCATTCAGGAACCTGGAGGCCAGGTATTGAGATGTTCCAATTATCCATTTAAGTGACTACAGATGAATTATGTATTTACATTTCTGTAATGGTCTAAGACAACTCTATGGTAATATAATTTTCTCGTTGAGCATTTCACTGAAGGCCTGAAGACCAGTGAAACAATGAACTCAAACTCCTGGCCACTAGTTCATAAAGCAACAAAAGGAACTGTAAAAAAGGTTTTCTAGATGAGAAAGAGAGTACCTTCACAAAGGACAGCATAACTTAAAGAACTATCTTACCATTACATCTATTTCCTCTTTTATATCTAGGAAAAGGTTGACTGACAAAAGAAATACTCAAAAGGGCATGTTCTCAAAACAGCATTATTCACCATAAGAATCAGTATTATTTTGACCAACAAAGTAAATATTGAAAATTGCAAAGCACAACAATAACCTCTCATCTGATGTCAATACTTGATCTGAAGATTCTACCCTCATGCCAGAATCCTCTTCGATCAACTGTAAATTTGACATAGCTTCCACCGAATTGTTGGTGAATGTAATCTGAATACAAACAAGCAGAGGAGATATGCTTGACACCTCTGATGAAAATATGTATTCCACACTCAAGCCGTTTCCATTTGCAGGATCTAACAAAGTGTAAGATTTAGGTTTCACTCTGCTACTAATATCTCCAATTGAAATTCTGGCCAATGATTGACAGACATTATTCAATTCTACCGAATTGTGGGTAGAACCAGGATTGTCATCCAACCAGGATTCAAGAGATTTTATAGACATTAATTCCCCAAGATCATTGGAGTCAGAATTTTGATTAAACCTTGGCCCCAACTGATTCCCATGAGCATTGCCACTGTCAGAAAGATGAATCAGTGGACCAGCATGCTCATCATCATCACTCACAGACCCACTCCCGTGGCTACCCTGAGCTCCACTTGAACCAGTTTTAGAATCTTGAGAATTGTAACCAGATGTGCTTTCTTCATTTAGTGATCCAGATACCGTGTCAGCATCATCAGTTTCATACGATTCACTTTGAGTGGCTCCATTCCCAGGTTGTTTCATACCTTTTACCATATTGGATTCATGAGTAGTATCATTGCAAATCAAACTTAATGGCTGTGGGAGAGGTTCATATCCTGGAGCAGCATGAAGAACCATCTGTGAAAGAGATCCAGGAAGATAAAACCGATAAGCTAATGGTTCTGAAGGTATGGGTTTTTCTTCTCTCCCAAATAAATGTCCTGCAAGTACATGCAATGTGCTGTCAGGAGCTGATTCTTCCAACTCATGAGTGCCAGTATAGGGAGATAAGAGTTTCTGTAGAAGACGTCCACGGTCACGGATATCATAGTTCAAGTCACATTTAGCTAGTTCAAGTACATAGTTTAAGAGTGTCTTGAAGGTTGATAGTGCTTCCCCTTCTGCATGTAATAAGATCTGAAAAAAATACAAGCCTATTATTGATTAAATGAGTCAAGATTCCTGAATCAACTCGAGGTTTGAGAAATTCAGTCATTGCTGAATCAAAGGAAATTATTTCATAAAAATACCAAATCAGTTGCATATTTGGATAGCATCTCTTTCTCAAAGAATACAGGAGTCAGCAACATCTAATCTTATACTTTCGAGAAGCCCTATGTCAGATATATGAGCAAAATAAGTTCAATATGTAAACTCATAGCGTATGTCAGTTTAGACACGTTTTAGCAATCATATTTTAGGACAGATTAATCATATTACAGATAGTCTGAAAGTACAGTAAAGCACTCCTCATAACAAAGATACTCTAATAATCCTTTAGTTAGTCAAAAAGATACATGTCATTATTGATTTTGTTGGATTCTTATGTAGATAAACAAACACCATAACATGTTCTGTATATAACAGAATCTGCATCTCATGTCAAGCTACTTCCTCAATAGAAAATGGAGTAACTAAATCTGGCACGAAAAAGATTCATTGCCGATAGTGGAGATGATGCTCCTATAATGTCAGTTGTGCTTCTTAATAGCAATTGAAGCCATTAAACAGTAAACTCACTTTCTCTGCTGTTTGATTATAAATTTAATTTTTGTCTTAACAACACAAAGTACAGCCGTAGACAAATATTCCAATTAGGCCAAGAACATCAAAGGAATATAATTATGAGAAAAGAAGAAAATTTTCCAGAGGTAAAAGGCAATACAATTAAGATAAGTGCAAAATTTTCCATCCAAAAGCATTCGAACTAGAGGCTCATTGAGGAAAAACAACTATATTGGTAGTGCTCTACCTTGACCATGGCATTAAGAATCTGGAGCTTCATTTCAAGTGCTTCAGAAGAAAAAGTCCAAGCAAGATACTTGAGAACTGTGAGTAACACCTTTGGAATTATATGTCCCATGGAATTATACTCGCCCAACATCCAAATAATCATTGCACGTGCACTTGGTACTCGGATAGAATCCAACTTACGAGCCAAATGAACAATTACCTATGTCAAAACAAGTGTGAGTAAGTTCTGTGTCAAAGTTATTTTATATACTTCTTTTTTTTTTCTTTTAGGGTTTTTGACAAGTATGTTAATCATTATATGCAGGGAGGACATAAAAGAATGCATGTAAAGCAAGGTTTAAGTAGAAAAGAAGAAGAAGCAAGGTGCAAGTAAATTGTTACAGCTTATGTACCAGAAACAGTTCTTATTAAAATGACATTTCTGTAAGTATTGCATTTAGGAAGTATTAATTATAGCCCTGAATTATGATAACCTGCAATACACATCCACAGGTTGCTAGGTGATGTATTGCATCAGGATTCAATTCCTGCTCAACCCAAACTGAACAGTCAACTTATCATGCACTTCAAAGGTTGATGTATGTGCCAGTGAGTATACTTTGGCACATGATGGTCTACTCAAGTCAAAAGAAGTCGAATTTGAATAACTTGCAATTCAAATGATTTTCTTGCTTCAAAAAAAAAACCAAACTGAGACTTGGGGATAAGAATGGTAGCTATCTATTTCTCTATAATTGACTTAGCCACATGTTTGTGTGCTTCCCCACATTTTTTTGGTTTTTTGTTAGCTCCCTGGTTCTAGCATAACATCATTAATGGAGCTAAGTTTTACTTTTGTACAATATCTGTTTGATGCCAATAATGAAACACCTTACTTCATTAAAAAATAACGGGATGAAGGTTAATTGGTAGCTCATGTTGCCATCTCAAAATAAAAGTAACGCAGAATTTACATGTAAAGTTTCTACTCATGGCTCAGCTAACGCACAGGATTTCCACATTCCGGTGGCACTAGTCACTGCAGGCTCCTTTAGTGAAGTTCTCTAAACTATAAGCTTTTTGTTTAATAAATGTGTCTAAGTTACAATTAGAGCTCAGATTCAAAAGTTCCATGTCAGAAAACTTTAACAGTGCATTAAATTTCTGCAACACGTCTTCTGAAGTCCACATCAGAAAGGTGACAAGACGAGCCCATTGACACTTCTTCTCCAAAAGGACTGCGAACATGTAACGTTTCCCATTAGAACCGGAGGCGGATCCAGGATTTGGAGGTTCCGGGGGCCACTTTGCTGTAAAAGTAGACGTATTACAATTTATATGGTTCAAATAGAATAAACATTTGATCGGTTTGATCAATTTCGGCTTACCATTTAGGGTTATTTAGCTTTTTTGATACATAGACAAATATTATTCCAAATAATATATATAGAGGTTCACGTTTAGATAGGTACATCAACTCAAGCTTAGAAGCATAATCTCTATAATATAAGAAGATTTCTTTTCTAAATTAGCGTGGACCAAGACTCAACATACCCTTTTCTTTTGTATTTTGCTAAACCATGTAAATAAAAATAAAATAACATGTAAAATTCAAGATAAGAGACGGAAACAGAAATGAAGCTGGGGCAACAGGAAAAGATTATTAAAATTCTGATGAAGAGAGAGGACAATATAAAGGGTTTTTGGGAAAAAGAAAACTATTTGCTGATATTTTATGCTTGAAATAAAAAGGAAAGAAAAATGATGTGAATCCATAGAAGATAAATAGACCTTGTTCATTTGATTTTCCACTCATAGTGAACGAGCTTGCTTTTTTTAAGTATAATACCAAAAGTTCCCATGAAAAAAAAAAGTGGTCAAAGAAATATACTAAAATGTTTTAAAAAGAGTAGCAACAAGGATTCGAATTGCTGTTCCTTGGGAGGAAAACATAGGGTTTAACCACTTGCACCGTGGACCTTCTTGATACTCCGGGTGCCAAGTTTTATATTTATAGCATTTCTTATATATACAGAGTTCCAACCGAGATAAAAAATCTGCCCCTGGTTAAAAGACTCCTAAGATGATAAGCAGTCTACCTAGTACCAGAAGCAACATTAATGAAACACTGTATATACTCCCTCCATTTCAATTTGTGTGACATAGTTCGACTCCTTATGGATTTTAAAGTGAAAAAAGGGGAGACTTTTGAAACTTGGGGTCTTAAACATGTCATTACTCATTACATTTGTGTGGCTATAAGACTTCTAAAACATGTGGTCTTAAACATACCATAACATTTGTGTCTATTAAAACTTCTCATTATGGGAAAAATAATAAATTTATAGTTGGATGTTTTCAAATATAAAAATGCCAAATTCCTTTTGGAACAAACAAATAAGGAAATAGTGTCATGTACACTTAACGGAGGAAGTACCTGTTACCAGATCAAGAAAATTCCTAAGATATCATTATTAATTAACAGGTAACAAAAAGATAATAATTGACTAGAAATTGCAAAATGTGCAAATTTGCTGAGTTAGTAAAGCAACTCACTTTGTCATGACTTGAGGGTTCCTGTTTTATGATTGTTTTGATGGAATTTATTGCTTGAACCAGAATAACTGCTTCTTCATCCGTTGATGCTATGTCCACATCTGAAATTTCTGCATGTGACCGTGATCACTTAAAAAACTGAAACTAAATAAATAAAGAAATGGAGCTCAGAATTACAAAACAACAAAACCTCTCCTATAGACTCCATACACAGAAGATGTTTTTACCACATGAAGTCAAAACCAATAGCCCTTCCAAAGATATGCTTGCTATATTTGGAAGTCGTTGGGCGCATAAACCAATAGCAGCAACAGCATCTGCAGCAAACCTTCTATCTTGATCTTTAATATAATCCTAGAAATTAACTAACAAATTAGCACCATCTTGCATGACTAATTCCACAACGACAAAGAGAAAAAAGTATTTAATGATGCGAAGTTAACACGTGACTGTAAAGATATTGGAAACCCCGATGTGCAAGCAACTAAATTGCAACAATTAAGAAAATCATAAAAAGCACACATCATGGCACACTTTCTATATTTTCATTTTTTATATGCTGTGGGGCTTCACATCACAAGTGAGAAATGGTTTTTAGCCAACGGTGACCGGCTCAATGAGCACCTTTGGGCGAAGCTTCATTTTTTGTTGATAAAGAATAAACCAAACATTACATTCAGTGGAATATAAGAAAGGAGAGAAAAATGCTTTAAAAGGATTCATGAACGTGTGAAATTGAGTTTGGCAAGTCTATAGCACCAACTTGCATGACTAATTCCACAATGACAAAGAGAAAAAGAATTTAATGATGCAAAGTTAACACGTGGCTGTAAAGACATTGGAAACCTCAATGTGCAAGCAACTAAATTGCAACAATTAAGAAAATCATAAAATGCACACATACTCCCTTTTTTGTTGATAAAGATTAAACCAAACATTACATTCAGTGGCATATAAGAAAGGAGAGAAAGATGCTTTAAAAGGATTCATGAGCGTGTGAAGCTGAGTTTGGCTAGTCTACAGCATCTCAAATAATTAGATCAAGACAATCACGATGATTTGCAAAATGTTGGTAAAGTTTAGAGGAGAAACTGTACCTGAAACTCATTAAAAATAGGTGAAATTGATGAATCGGTCGCAATTAAAGATAGTATGTCAAGCTTCAGAGCTTTCACTTGATATGGATCAGTAGAGCTCACGAAGAAGTCTTCAAAATGGGAAACAAACAAGGTAGGCATTGCTTTAGCAAACACTTGAATGTTGCAGAGTACCTGCATCAACCAACGAATCACATATACACCAAAAGTAGCGAATGTATTATAGATGGCAGCAAAGTTGGGATATAGCGTCTTCACAAAAACAACGTTCTACTTACAGATGTATTTTTAATTGCAGAAAAATAATGCAGTCATAGTGTTTTCAGGAAGACAAAGTCCTAAAGAACAGTCCCTAAGGGGCCGTTTGGTATAAGGGAGAAGGGATAATAATCCCTGGATAAAATGCAGGATTATTTTATCTTGTGTTTGGTTAGGGGTATTAATTAGTCCCCGGATTATTTATCCCGCCATTTATACTATAATGATGGGATAAGTTATCCCCTATATATGGTAGGATAACTTATCCCGTGGGATATCCCAATCCATAGGACAACTTTACATATCCCATCCCCCATACCAAACAACCCCTAAAGGTCTGAACGACCTCATCTCACTAGCTATTAAGTTACTGGAGAATTCAAATCTTCTTAAACCATGACCAAAAATCTTTTTAACTTCTGAAAATTCCCGAGGAAGGAGAGTTCTAATCCAGTTCCAAAAAACACTTTTTCCACAACCTAAACTGTGGATAAACTTCATTGAAGCACCCAAGATTTTTAGGCCGATCAAAATGTGAAAAAGACTTGAACCAAGTAAACTGACAGTCCAGTAAGCTTCCGGGCAAAGAAATTGATTGGCAGATGTTGATTTGGTGGCTGAACTTAGGAAAGCAGCAACTTGATCATCAGCACCTTTTTGTATACAAGTCAGTAAGCGACGGTCATTACTATTTAAGTGATCCAACATCGGGAAAGGAAAAGTGACTTACATATGGTGTTCATTGACCTTGAGGTATATCGGTGGCCTGCATTCGGGCGATAAAGGACATGTACGAAGGAGCTAAAACACGGGTTAGAAGGTGGGTGAAGCTTCGGAGCACTTCCATGGAGATGGGGTTACACTAGGGATCAACTCTTAGTCCGTTTCTATTTGTCTTGGTGATGGATGAATTGACGCGAAACATTCATGATGAGGTGACGTGTTGTATGTTATTTGCGGATGACATAGTACTGATTGATGAGATGCATGATAGAGTTAATGATAAGTTAGAGATATGGAGACAAACTTTGGAGACTAAAGGGTTTAGGTTGAGCAGGACCAAGACAGAGTGTGTGGAGTACAAATTCAATGATGCGATACATAAGGTAGGCGTGGAAGTGAGGCTTGACACACAAAATATCTCCAAGAGAGACAGATTCAAGTATCTTGGATTTATAATCCAAGAGAATGGTGACATTGATGATGATATCATACATCGTATTTGTGTGGCGTGGATGAAGTAGAGGCTTGACTCCGGAGTCTTGTGTGATAAAAAGGTACCGTCAAAAGTCAAAGGGTAAGTTCTATAGAGTGGTAGTTAGACCGATATTGTTGTATGGGGCAAATTGTTGCTCAATCAAACACTCATGTCCGGAAGATGCATGTTGCGGAAATAAGGATGCTGAGATGGATGTATGGTCATACTAGAAGCGATAAGATTAGAAATGAGGATACCCGAGATAAAGTGAGAGACTAAGAGTGGTCTCTATGGTGGACAAGATAAGCGAAGTGAGATTGAGATAGTTTGGATATGTGAAGAGGAGATGTGTAAGCGCACCAATGAGGAGGTGCGAGGGATTGGTTATAGAGGGTACGAGGAGAGACAGAGGTAGACCGAAGAAGTATTGGAAAGAGGTGATAAGACAGGATATGACACAACTTCAAGTTATCGAAGACATAACCTTAGATAGAAAGGTGTGGACACGCATTAAGAAAAAGGTTAGTAGGTAGTGTAGTGTTTTTTTGCTTAGGGTGGCTAGTGTTTGTCATGGTACTAGTTGGATTATTGTAGTTCTTGCTTTTTATTTTTATCATTGTTTTATTATTGTTTTGAATAATCTATCCTCATATGTTGTCCATTGTTTTGATTATCACATTATTTTATTGTTGTTTTTGGCTCCTTTTCGATAGACTTTGCACTCTTTACTTGTTACTTGCTATATTCCCCTCACTGTCTCCTTTTTGTACCTGAATTTGTTGCACTTGAGCCGAGGATCTTTCGAAAATAATCTCAGACCTTCACAAGATAGTGGTAAGGTTTGCGTACATTCTACCCTCTCACTTGTAAGATTTCACTGGGTATGTTGTTGTTGTTGATGTTGTTGTTACTGCGAGCAACCCTCTGCCCTTGAGTTTTCATCCTAACTTCCCCAACTCATATTCCTCTTCCTCCAACCTTAAGTCACACTCTACCAGCAACAGAATGACATTGTTTCTTTTCTCACTCTTTTTGGGAGTATAAAACTCCAGCAGCAACTTGTGAAATTAGGAAGTGGAGAGAGTCAAAATATTTCTACATGTGTCTTTGCCCCCACTGACATGCTAAAACAGCACAACATGGTCTTTAAGCAATTAAAAGCAAGAGAATTGAGAGGCCTGTACAATGTTTTAATTTCTTGTGCAATTTATATTGCCATGTTTTCTCAATCTACGATACCATTACAACTGAATACAAACTCATCAAAGCGTGAGTTCTCATAGAAGGTCATATGCATTGCAGATGACAAACGGCCTACAGGAACTGTCCAAGAAGTTAACAGAGGATCAATGTTATGTTGTCAATGCTTAAATAACTAAAACGGCACCTCTCAATGTTCGTTGTCCATTACTCTAGCCTAAAAGGTTCAATGGCTCCTCAGACATATTACCATGTAAATAAGAACCAGTTTTGACTCGAACTATTGGGAGACAGAATTACCACATATTTTGAGGCATCGGATGATCTCAACAGAAACAACAAAGGCTTAACAATTCGTTTAATTTCATCTTTTGGAGCCATAATCCAGTGCAAACCAGCAGCAGCAAGTACCACTGCACTATTTTGACTCCACAGTAGAGGTAAAGTGCACAGTAGCAGGATCTTTACATCATCGTTACTTTTTGCGGATGTAAAGTCTGAAAAGTCCTTGATAGAAGAAGCTCTTTTGGAACATGGTCGGGATAAATACTTATCTGGTCCTTCAAGATAACTCCTGGATACCATTTCTGCTATCTCAGATTCACAAACTACACTCCCAATGTCATTGATTCTATCTTTGATTCCAAAATAGGTTTCAGATCCTTCCTTTTCTGAATTAGAATTCTCTGGAGAATGGGAAGCTACCATCAAGGATTCTTTAACAAGCCCATGCATAGCAATAATATACCGTATAAGGATCCCTATCAAAAAAATCTGACCCCATTCTTCGACATCAGGGAGAGTCTCGCACAGCCTTCTATAATTTTTTGCAATTAGAGAGAAATTATTAGGACATATAGAAGCAAATGCAGCAGCAGCAGCTCCAACTACTCCAGGAGAGTTGTCATTCAGAAGAATCCCAACAAGCTGCAATACATAATAGTAGATGCAGTAGAAGTCAAATTTAGTAACAATGAAATCCAATTGCTTGTTTTTTTGGTTTGCTTGTATGACATGAGCATGATTGAAGCCATGATTGCAGTTTAGTTGTAGAAAACATATATGGCAACACGGAAGAAAATATGAAAAATCTAAGTTAAGGTTATTTTTTATTTTTGGTGAGAAGAGAAGTCCCTGAACCACTGTCAAAAGTGCCATGAAATCATATTTAAAAAGCTTTAGCTATTGTATAAGTCAGAAATCTAATTTTTAGGACAAACCAAGGAAACGTCCTAGCTTAGCAACAGATCTGATATGATATTTAAATAAATGATTTGAACATTGGAGCAGCTCTTTCCTGTATAAGTTACAAGGACATGATTACTTTATAAGATGCTACAAACCCTACCTCTTCAATAGTACTAATATTCTCCTCCAAACGCAAATCATGCAACTTTGGGAGTGCATTAGCAGCACACTTCCTAACATATACTGATGGATCTCTTGCACATTTTCCCACTGCTACCAGAACAAGGGGCGCAATCACATGAAGGCGAATTCCTGCCATTGTACGGAGTGCCCACGCCCTTACCAATGGATTAGGATCTCCCAAATCCTTCTGGAAACAGTTTATTGAAAGCAATGCTTCATTTGGACGCCTAAAACATAAATAAGAGAATATTCGAGTAAGGTTTTTTCTCGTGTTATTATAATCTCATTTAAATTAGTGTCATACTTTTCAGCATAATGGAGGAGGTACAAGTAGACCAGCTTCTTCACTTCCATTGATTGCGAAGCCACATTTTTCACCACCTGCAGTGCATTAGTAAAACAAACTTCAATAAATCAAAAAATATCTTATAAGTAGTATAAACGAACTCGGTTCCATTAGGCAATCAGATTTGGAGTGCATTCAGAATTAAAATTCTCATGGAAAAAGGAATGACCTGAGGGAAGAAATTGGAGACGCTGCAGCCTTGGGCAATGAGAGCAAGTAATCTCTTGAGGGCTTCACATTTTTCGGAGTCGAATTTGCTGTCGAGAAGGGGGGCAATATTGACGTCATCAGGATCATCGTAGAGGTGGGCGTCCGTACCGATGCGGAACATCAAAGTTGAAGCTTTGCTCAGTGAATCCGCCGTCGCGCCAAACTGTGTGAACATTTTCTACAGCGAAACTCTAATCCAATCCGGGATTCAGTGATTGAGGTTTTCTTTTCTTTCTTTTTTTTTTATAAAAATCCGGCGCAAGGCCTTTTATTTAATTGAATCAAAAATAAAAAGAGACATATGCACAGATTAAGGGCTCATTGGGAAAAGCCACAATGGAATTGGAATTTGATATAATTGGTGTAATTACATATATGTTTGGTAGGACAAGTAATTATTCGGCATGAGAGGAATTAGTGTAATTGAAAAAAAGTAATTACACTCCTCAATTCCTAATGAAAGATAAGAAATTTATGTAATTACACCATGTAATTATATGACATTTTTAATACTACCTTCTTAAATATATTTTTATTTAAAACACCAAAAGACATTGTTTCTTTTTTTTATCTGGACATTTTCACTTCTAACAACACAACAACAGACCCTATGCTTCTTTTTTCAAGTAAGATTTCTTTTTTGATTCATTTTTTTTATTTTCATATTTTGATGTCTTGGCAAATTATTTATGTATTTGATGTTTGTATTTTCTTGGCACAATAAGTTTCATTTATTTTGTTTGTCATTGTGGCCAGGAGAAAGTTTTGTATTCATTAATTAATTGAGTGTTAGTGGCCGTGTGGACCCCACCTATGGCATGGCCAAATTTGATTGGCTCTAGCCTTGAATGGGACACTTGTCACTCTTAGGAGCTATATATATAATGTAAAATTGATGACTAAGAGCTCATTTCTTATCTTCAACATTTCAAGAAACATAGAGATAGAGAGAGGTGAAGCTTCGGCCATGGCTGACCATGGAAGGTCTCAAGTTTTGTGATCGGAAAATTAATATTACAAGGTAATTCAACCCTTTAGAAGGTCCATAGCAACGTGGGATTGATCCTAGGGGCAGCAAGATTGAATTAATTTAAGTCATTAAATTCAGCAAATTAAGGAGCCAATTTGTTAAGCTAAGAGTTGATCATTTTCTATATGTTTTACGATGAATTTGGACGTGTTGTGAATGTGTAAATGTGAATTGGATGTATGAAATTATGTATGTTGGTGTTGGAATGTTGTTAAAACCGTAGAGGTTGTTTTATTTGAAGTTGGTGAACTGATTTAAATTAATATTTTGGTTGTTGTTGTCATGGATTATGTGATGAGAATGAAGAAATTAAATGATTAAAGTTGAAGTTGTAATTGTTTTGTGGGCTGTTGTAGTAGTTAATATGATGTTAATGTTAAAACATGTCCTTTGAAAAAATTATTTTCATGAATCATGCATGCATATGAATGACATATGGAACTGAAATGTAGGAGTTTATTTGATTTGATCATGAACAACTTATCATCTTTAAGCTTGAGTGGAAGGAAAGAGATACGGATAATGCTTCATCATGTCTTCTTCCGCTTCCCACGTAGCACTCTATACTTGTTGATTCCTCCATAACACTTTGACGGACGCAACATCTATATTTCTTAACCTCTTCATTTGTCAGTCTAAAATTTCCACCGGGACTTCCTCATAAGTCAAATTCTCTTCAACGTCCACAATTTCCAATGGCACAATAGAGCTTGGATCACCCACAAATTTCCTCAACATTGACACCGAATAAAGCATAGCCAACTTAAATGGCAAGTCTAACTCATATGCCACTTTGCCAATGCGCTTCAATATTCTATAAGTCCGACATATCTAGGACTCAACTTTTCTTTCTTACCAAATCACATTACACCTTTCATAGGTGACACCTTCAAATACACCCAATCTTCCATATAAAATTCAAGCTATCTCTTGCTAGTGTCCGAATAGGATTTTTGACTTTGAGCCGCATTCAATCTTTCTCTTATAAGCCTTACTTTCTCCATTGCATCAACTACCAAATCTGGATCAATCAATGTCATCTCACCCAGTTCAAACCATCCCATCGGAGACTTAGATCTTCTCCCATACAAGGCTTCAAAAGGAGCCATTTGGATGCTAGAGTGATAACTATTATTGTAGGCAAATTCAATAAATGGCAAATGCTCATCCTAACTTCCTTTAAAATCAATCACACATACCCTTAACATATCCTCCAAATTTTAAATCATTCTTTCAGCTTGTCCATTGATTTGGGGATGAAAAGCGGTACTTAGCTTAACTCCAGTACCAAGATCTTTTTGAAATGACTGTCAAAAATGTGAAGTGAATTGAGTACCTCTATCCGATATAATCAACAAATAAACACCATGAAGTTTCACAAGTTCACGAATGTACAACTTAGCATAGTCTTCGGCACCATAAGATTTTTTGACTGATAGAAAATATGTCGATTTAGTCATCTGGTCCACAACGACCCAAATAGAATCATGTTATCTCCTAGTACAAGGCAAAACCATTACAAAGTCCATATTTACATCTTTCCACTTTCAAGGAGAAATCTCAATATCTTGAACTAAACCTCTTAGTTTTTGATACTCAATTTTAACTTGTTGACAATTAGAACACTTAGCCACAAATTTCGCTATGTCCTTCTTCATGCCATTTCACCAATACACTTTTCTCAAATCACGATGCATAGTAAGGAAACGCCCAATACATTGTACATCCACCCACATGCCATCAACATCACATTTAAGTCTACCATTCTTACCACTATATGGCTCCCTTGAAGTCAACATCGCTTAAGATTTCCCATGTCTACCTTAGAATCTCTACATCTGCATTTACATTACCTCCTACCAAAGGCACACCAATATACTCTTACCAAACTATTGCACCCAACAAGATACTACCTAGCTCTCCCTTTACTTCTATAGCCTTAAATGGAATAAACATACTTCAATCATCACAATACGGAACACCCACTCTACCTCTAATCTTTTCTAACTCATCAATCAAGAACTACGAGTTTCACTCAATACCATTTCTCTTAGGCCATTTACATTCGAAACTCCTAAGAAATATTGATAACGAAATACTCCATCTCCCCCTTGTGAGAGAACCTCAATCTTCTTATCAACCACCAATTTCTCATGCACTACCAATCATAATTCTTAACCATCTCAAACAAGAATACCATCCTCATTGGCATCACTCAAACTCACCTCTAAATACCAAATCCCATAAGGGTATTAACCGAAAAAGACTCTAGCAAGATTTCGGGGAATACATCAAAATGCAAAAAATATGAGATCTTTAAATTAACTTAAAAGGTAACTTAAAATCAGCTTCATTAGCATGTATGCGTATGAAATGGTATGGAAGAGCTAAAACATAGGGGTGCATGAGGATGAACGTCGAAGGCTAGCACCTTTATTAATACTAGAACTCAACCACCTAGGTTATCGAGTTAATCATGGCACAATGAATACATAGACAACCCTTACCAATCATTATCATAAATAAAGGAAACTCATAACATACCGAATGAAGCAGCTCTAGCCATCTCCCTTCCTCTTCTTATAGCCATCGGACAATCCCTCATCTTGTACCCCATATTACCACACTTGTAGCATCCCTCCTTACCGACCATGCATTCTCCTTGATGAGTCCTACCACACCTTTCACAAGGGGAGAATGTACGTCCTTTCTGGTTAGGCATAGACACCTGGGCATTAGCAAAAGATGAACCACTATCGGCTCAGCCTTCTTGGACTCCCTCGTGGACATCTCTTTCTCTATTTGCTCGGTATATGTCATGAGCCTAAATATATTCATTCCCTTTAATAACATGGCCATCTTACATTCTTTGACAACCAAATCTAACCCCGATATGAACTCACTCATTTGGGTTCAAGAGTCGGATATCAAGGTCGAAGCATATTTGGAAAACTTCATAAACTTGAGGACATACTCCCTCACACTCATATCACCTTGCTTGAAATTTATGAATTCTAACACTTCACCTCCCTTACTTTAATTGGAAAGAAGCAATCAAGGCATGAAACCTTAAAATTCTCCCATCCTATGAGGCCTCCTTCAATCCTTTCGACCTTTCATTGGTCAAACCACACTCAAGCGACACCCCTAAGTTGATAGGAAGCCATCTCCGCCTTTTCCTCTAAAGACATCCCCATAATATTTGTAATCTTATATACCTCCTAAGAAAAGTCTTGGGGATCCTCATCAACCTTCGAAGCATGGAACTCGGGAAGGTTCATCCTTATAAAGTGTCTAACTCGTGAAGCTGGGGTGATCACATTTGGAGAATTCATTACTCCTTGGTTGGCCATTACAAGAGCTATCATAGTGATACGTTCCAAAACTCCTTCTTAGTTACTTGATCAGGAAGAGGACCATTAGCTTCAGGGACTAGTCTCCTTGGAGTCATGTTCTGGAAATTGCAAAGAATAATCATTAAGAGGGAAGGAAATCTTAGAACATACTCTACTGCACGACATAGATCATGAAAGAAGTAAGAATTCCTAAAACGTCTTATAGCCTCCTATTCATATATGTGGAGCGATTCACACTCATGAATAACACTCTACTTGAAGCGGCATGTTAGACTCCCTAGGATACTTAAACCTTATGCTCTAATACCAAGTTTTTCACGACCTGACCTAAGGCCCAGTCATAACATGGCGATCGAAACCCCAAAGGGCTCCAACCAAGCCTCTTGTTCATATCATAAGCATACATGAGGTAAATTAAAAGAAGAAACATCATAAAAGATTCTAAACCATAAATAGTAAACAAAGAATGTCACATGACAACATAGACTCAAAATATTGGTCCAACTAGATACCTCTACTCTTGAACATAGGTGGGAGGCTAAGACATATTCCTAGCTCACACTCAAAATGAAACATAACAAAAAGTCTTTGGAAACAATAACCAACTCGGTATCTAGTCCTTGATAAATGAGGACTCACCACAACTTCGCCAGATAGAAAAGTTAAACAAGCCACATGGATGGATATGATCCTCAACCTCAAACCCTATATTATGAGACATTGTAGGCAACTATATGCATTAGTACATTTGAATGTACTAAGTATGAGGGCATGACATGCAACGTAAATAATAGAATGAAATGATCAAGTAAAATACATGATAAGATGAGATAACTAAAACATGAGAAAATCATAATGACCAAAGCATTTGAAAAGCATACTTGAGATCATGAAAATACATAAGAGATAATACATAAGTTGGATAGTAAACATAACCGACAATAAAACCATGCAAGCTATAACATGGAATTCCGATGTTACCCCTACTCCAGCCCGCTAGGTGGGTAATGTACATACGCTATATGTGGATTCACTAGCTAGGCCAAAAAAGGCAATCCTACGGTGGCCCGTAGTTTAAGAGTCATGATGTTACTACTAGGGCTTTTGGTAGGGCCCTCACCTCAAGTCCACTCGATGCTAAGTCAAATCCCACGGAATACATACATAGCATAGTAATCATAGTTAACATGTATCATAGACATGATCATAGATTTGAAATCATAGAGTAACTCATTTTCATAACGTAACTGCAATATGAGTATTTGCCTTCCACATTACATAACATGCATACATAATTCATATCATTCCTTAAGGCACCATATTGGGCCCTAAGTTACCTTTTCCATAATTTGCATGAAGATCATAATTTGAAACATACTTATAATTCATGATCATAATTGAAATACATAATTATAAATCATACTTGGAAATTAGGGTAAAACATGAATGCATGATCAATTTATTTGAAAATCATGAAATTGACTTGAAAACATGAATGACCATATACTTTCTATCATCCCATACATAATCCATAAAGATAATATCATTGGAAGTATAATTGAAAATACTCATAATTTATATCATGAACCCTAAAGATCAATATAGGAAAATTCATGAAAAAACTTTTCAATTCAATGCAATAATCATAAATTTATATTAAAATAGACTCATAATAATAATTAAAAATAATAATTCATGTAAATGGAATAGAGATCATAAAATCCTTAAAATCTCATACTTGAATTTAATAGAAAACTTGAGAAATTAATTGGGCTTTATGGATGAAAGTGTTACGACCCAACCCTATAGGCCGTGACTGGGGTCCGACCTGGACCCCTATATACATAACTATCAAATATACGAACTATACATACAAAACCTAGTGGGTGATAACACTTTCATATACGTGTAGCCTCTTTCATTAGTATCACATCATGAAAGGGCACGTAAACCGACAAAGCTTCCATAACATAATAACATTTACAACACATCGTATAGGCACAGCTGAAATAAATTTACAAACAATCCACATACATATGTCTACAAACCTTTAAGAGTATCAACAGTAACGTATGGCGGGACAAGACCCCTATCGTACCTTTGAACAAGCAAAAGCAAATATATACACCAAGGATTAGTACCAAAAATTAGGCTCCGATATAATAGAGCTTCTTCCAAATTGGCTGAGCAGAATCCTAAGCTGGCGGACTCCCAAAACTTGTATCTGTACCTATGGGCATGAACACAGCCCCCCCTCCGAAAGAAGGGGGGTCAGTACGACATATGTATTGAGTATGTAAGCATAAAACATTATAAAGATATTACAGTTGAAATAGGGATGCAGGGGGAAAGTATAATATTTAGCCATCTACCATACCTACATCTTATAAAATAAAGTCATACATATTATCATCGCATATTATAATCGGCCCATTCAGGGACTTAGTGTAACAATTACCTCATTCTGTCATCATAAGCACATATGTACCATTAGCATTGTAGAACGTACAGCCCGATCCATGTATATAGCAAGTACACATCGAGGAATGATGACCCAATCCACATATCGTATAATAATGCCGAGGAACGATGGCTTGATCCGTGCCTCATATAATAATATTGAGGTACGACGGCCCAATCCGTATATCATATAATAATGCCGAGGTACGATGGCCTGATCCGTATATCATATAATAATGCCGAGGTACGACGGCCCGATTCGTATATCGTATAATGATGCCGAGGTACGACAGCCCGATCCGTATATTGTATAATAATTCCAAGGTACGATGACCCAATCCGTATATCATATAATAATTCCGAGGTACGACAGCCCAATCCGTATATCGTATAATAATGCACATACGTGTATGTAAAACTTGGTAACATATCAAACATCCCTCAAATATCATCATAAAGTATGTCCAAGAGCCTCTAGGTATAGGAGCTTACGCATTCAATTACTATTCAGCATATAGAAGGCTCGAGGGTCATAGTCCAACTACTTTAAGACCCTTACCATTTTAAAGTGAGTACAAGTCATGAGTTATGCCAGGAACCTACAAAGGGAATTACCTCTAACTCATATGATATATCGCTTCACTTACATTAAACTATTTCAAGAGAGGGAAGGGATAGGCTTCACGTGTACTACTTTTCGTCATGTCAACGACTTACAAGGCCATAACTCAACTATCGTAGAAGTTTGAATAACGAGAAGTGAATAAGATTTACAAAATATACTCGGGGTTCTATGAATGGAATTATTCCCATATTATATATATATCTACTTAAGACTAAGACATGCCAAAAGAAAGAAGAGATAGGCTTTACATGCCTCTTATGGATTCTTCTTAACCGTGCTTGTCTCATCGTCCTCTAAACCTATTTAACACGAAAGTAACACTAATGTCAATAACTCTTGACTTTCTAGCTTCTATTTCTACAATTAATCCTCCATAGGAATCATTCCCCTCATTTATCCTTCTTAACTAGTGTATCGACTAGTTAGGAAGTTAACGGAAATTGGGAAGCATCTCCCCTATAACTTGCCCTATCCGAACTTCTAATTACATCTTCAATTAGTGCATCCAACCAACAACAACAATCAGCATATATGTATAAGTAAACCACTTTCATATTACACAATACAAACTCCAAACAATTCGCCCAAAAAATCACGTTACCAAAATAAAGTTTTCAATCGTTAATCCGTAAAATCTTTAACCACACGGAATGGAGGGCTATGTGGCTGTAATCAGCAGAATCCACACCTCTTTTGACCCAAGTTCCATCCCTACAACACGCAATTAAACCATCTCCAAAGACAACACCATAATCATAACAACACCACGTGATTTCGATTCGACTAGAACGACTCCAAAATATGGTTTTCAACCATTATTTCGTAATATCATAACCATACGGAATGGAGCATAACGTGGATGCAACCAGCAGCACTTATACCCCTATTTCAACACGTTTCTATCCCTGCAACATATACAAACAACTTTCAAATACAACACCACAATAACAATGACACTAGCCAAATTTTAGGCCGACTAGAACCGCTTCAAAATAACCCCTATACGCTTCAGCAGTAACCTGCATACTTTCATGCTCTCCATCCATATTTATATCCCCATAACATGTCTAAACCCTTACTCAAACATGTAAAAAGAAAATCAAACCATACCTTAGCAAATGGGCTTTCGAAACTTGCCGAAAATCGACTTTAGAGCTCCTTAATGCGGCTGAGCTTTGGTGGCTGCTCGCTGCCCTATCTTGCTTCCCCAACCAATTAATTTATGGTGTTAAACACCGTCATTCAACCGAGTAGCACCTTAGATAATTAATTCACGGAGCGAAATCGGAGGGCTTACCTTTTTTCACTCTTGGTCGTGGCTTTCTTTTCTTTCTCCCAAGTTTTCTCTCAACTTTTCTAAGTCTAAAAATGAAAGAATTAAGGCATATTCAGCATATTACACCTATATATATCCCTCTTTAGAAGGTGACACGTGGCAGCTTCTAGAGGTGACACGCATCCAGCCCCTAGGGTGCCACCTCACCTCATGCATCCACCCACATGCTGCCATGTGGCATGGTGGGGACCACCTCAAGTAGGTGTGTCACCTACTTGCTTCTTTTCGTAAGTTCAAAATCTAGTTTTTGCTCCTTTTCGTAGGTTCGTAATCTCGTCTCACTTTAA
The DNA here is from genome assembly GCF_947179165.1 of Solanum dulcamara. Lineage (NCBI taxonomy): Eukaryota > Viridiplantae > Streptophyta > Magnoliopsida > Solanales > Solanaceae > Solanum > Solanum dulcamara. Next base: position 25,074,255 of record NC_077244.1, read on the forward strand.
GAATCTATATAATCCTTGCTACTTAAGCTCGATGTGTTCTCAAGTAGCTTAATTACGTAGGACATCCAAGTTTGTAGCTTACGCAAGTAGGTTGAGTACCACAACTCCTTATTTGGCCTCCAACTCCATCCAAAGCCTTCTAGACCTATTTTCAATCGTCACTACTCACGTATAACTTCATAGATAACATGCATCACATGGCAATCTTTTAAAAAAAATATATGCTCTAACGTACAAAGGTGTGGGGTATAACAGAAAGAATCCATGAATCAATACCTACATATGTTGAGTGAGAAAACAAAAGAATTGGGAAGAATTTGAGAGTTTTGATGGAGACTTTGAGTGAATTTCTTGGAAGTATTCAATGGAGTCCTTGAGTATCTTTTGCAGAGAGAAATATTTGAGTAGGTGAATTATATAAGATTGAATGAATTTAGAGGTCTAGGTTAATTTATAAAGCTAGATTAGGTCCTAAATATGTCTAGATTCATTAACTAACAATTTGGGAAATGTCTAAGTACCCCCCCCCCCCCAACTTAAAACTGAATTTGGGACACGTAAATCGCATTTGAAAAATGTGTTTTATGAAATATAATGTAAATTACATTCCTTGAATGCGTTTTATGCCTAATTTTCCCGGAAGTGATTTTTGGCCAAAAATTTCACATAAAATTGCACTATAGGGAAGCAAGTCTGCGATGCGGACTTGCCACGCACCCTTCTATTTAGTGAATTTCTTTAAAAATTCATCTTTCGATATATGGATCCTAAAAATCCATCGAGATCTTTTTTTCGCAGGTTTTGAATCCTTGATTGATATTTCAGACTCGGATTTGCCAAAAAAAATAAGAATAATGCATTACGCAAGCGGCCTATTCTCAAGGCATTCTTAAGGTACTTATGAGTATTTTGAGAAATGTTACATATTTCCTCTGCATTTTCTGTGGGTTCAACTCCAACCTATTTGGATTCTATATTTGACTGTGATCGCTTTATACTTGTTAATTAGAATGTATGTTTGGGTGTATCAAAGAAACATAGAGAATTTCCATGACTCGGGTGTATTGGTGGACATATGTCCACTAACAGAGTCCTCAGCCCATGGGGGTACTATAGATGGAATTTTTTGGTGTTTTCCTCCCCTATCATAATGGTTTGTGTCTTTGACAGGGGAAAAGTTAGTCGCGTTTGGCCTGTTGTTATACCATGGTAGGGATGGGATCTTCTTGTGGTTTGACTATGACTTCTGACAGAGTGGGAATTGAGGTAGCGGGAGGAAGAGTCTATGGAGGTGGGTGGTTGAAAAGACCTATCGGGTTAAGGTGGAATACCTCTGGGATAGTTGAAGAAAGTTGGGGTTGCATCCATGCGATTTGATCCTAGAGGATGGGGATGGTAGAATGGAATGGATGTTTATGGAACATTTGAAGATAGTGGGGGAAAAGATTATGGGTCTTATTGAGGATATAAGAGTTTCGAATATGTCATGATCCAACCCCGTAGACCACGACTGGGGTCCAACCTAGGCCCCCGTATACATATCTATCAGTTGTGGTCAAGTCAAACTACAAACAACATAATACCATGCATCAAAACCCTATTGGGTGATAACATTTTTATAAACCTGTAGCCTCTTTCATTCGTATTACATCATGAAAAGGCACGCAAGCCGACAAGGCTTCCATAATATAATAACATGTACCACATATCATAAAGACCCAGCTGAACCAAACTGATATACATAAACCACATATACATATCTGCAGACCTCTAAAAATATTAACGACAACATATGGCGAGATAAGGTCCACACTGTACCCCTGGTTATACAAAAACAATTATATACATCAGCGGCCAGTGCCAAAACCTAGGCTCTGATACAATGGAGCCTCTTCCAGCTGAGCTGAACAGAATTCTAAGTTGACGGACTCCCAGAACCTGTGTCTGTACCTGCGGACATGAAACGCAACCCCCCGAAGAAAGGGGGTCAGTACGACATATGTACCGAGTATGTAAAACATAACATAACACAACTGGAAGCATCTCTTAAATAGAGAAGCAGGGGATAAAATATCAAATCAGAAACCTGTACATGTATCCTATGAATCATAAAAGCATGCACGCTCAAATTATACAATATAGCCAGCCCTATCAGGGATTCGATGAATCATATCTGTAGGACTATTATAGGCCCGGTGCCATCACCACCTTATTACATCACATCATATATATATGTATATATATATATATATACCCGGCTCTCTAGCAAGGGACTCGGTGAGTTTTTCATGTCATTGCATTATCATATCCTCATATAACGTATCTGGCCCTTTAGTGAGGGACTCAGTGGATAATGCAGTGAACTGCGCATGTTTACATACCCAGCCCGAGACTCGGTGATAGAAGGGTTACAGTATGCACGAGTAGAGTAGTGAGTAACCATATGCAATTTAAAACATTATTAGAGATCCAATAGTATAAAAGGATTAAACTATCGTCTGAGGACCCGAGTAGTAGTGTCTTCATCTTGGATGCCCTTTAAATGCCATTAGGGTCTATATTAATTAGCATCTCTAGGTCCCTAGACACATAACAAAGTAATGCTAACCGCTTAAGGACTCCAGAGTACTTGTTTTCATATAGGCCTTACAATTAGGAGCCCGTATATTCGTTAATTCCTTAGCATATAGAAGGTTTAAGGAAAGTACTTCAACTATTATAAAAGTTCGACATCCAGAAGTGAATAAGAAACACTTAGTAATGGAATCACCTCAGCAAACGTATCATCTTTTTCTTATATCTAGGACATGCCAAAGAAGAGAAAGAATAGGCTTTACATACCTCTTAAGGATTACTCTTTATCACGTTCACCTCATCGTCCTTTGAATCTATTCAACACGGAAGTAATACGAATATCAACAACCCTTGACTTTTTAGCATCTTAAGTTGCACACGAGTATTCATAGAACTCATTTCCTCGCTCGTCTTCTCGACTAGTTCTTTAGTTAGTTAAGGCGTTAACAAAAATTGGGCAGCACCTCCCCTATAACATGCCCTATCCGAATTTCCAATTACATCCCTAATCACTATATCCAACCAACAACAACACCCTGCAACATATATACAAGCAATTCACATTAATATTCGCAAAACCTTTAACCATACGAAATGGAGGATCATGTGGCTGCAACCAGAAGCTCCCACACCTCTTTTAGTATAATTTTTATCCCTACAACACACCACCACACCACCTACAGCCGCAGTACCATAGCACAACACCCTACTCAATTTCAATTTAACTATAACGACTTTAATTTAGATTGTTTCTAATGTCAAAAATCTTTATGAACTTTTCATATTTCCATACACATAAAAGATGTGTAATACACTCCATAAAAATTCCATAAACTCCAAATTGAAAGGAAAAACCTTACCTTACCCGAAATTGGCCAAAACTCGCCTTGGAAATCTCTTGACGTGCTGAAACGAAGTGGACTGTTTGTGCCACTTCTTCGCTGCCCTAAATTATGATTTTATGCTATTAAAACCTGTTATATAACCATGGGATACCTTAAATAATTAATTCACAGAATGAAAATCGGAGGCTTACTTTTTAGGACCAAACCCGTAGTCCTCCTCCTCTTGCTCCTAGCATTTTTCTCTTCAAGTTTCTAAGTGTAGGGCTGAAGAAATAACTACTTATTCATCATAGTATATATATGTATACCTTCACATGATCTTGGAATACCTTAGACAATTAATTCATGGAGGAAAATTAGAAACTCACCTTAGTTTCTCCAAGTCGTGGCTGCCTTTCTTTTCTTCTCTACATTTTTTTCCTCTCTTTTGGCTGAAGTTTTGGATAAAGAATGAGGTCCTTAGTCACATAACATACATATATATGTTGGCTTAGGAGGTGACATGTGTCAGCCCCTTAGGGTGACACGTGTCAGGCTCTTAGGGTGACACATGTCCAGACCTTATTGGGCCAACACATCTATGCAGCCAATTAGGGGCTGCCATGTGGTAGTGGGGTCCACCCCCTAAGCAAGAAGGTGAGTCATCTGCTTGCTTCAGCTGCTACCACGTGTCATTCTCTGCTCCTCCTCGTGGGTTTGTAATCTCGTCTTATTTTAAGAACCTATGTAATTTGTGCTACGTAACTTTGGTATGTACTCAAGTAGCTTAAGTATGTGTGACTTCTAAATTAATAACTTACTTAGGTAAGTTGAGTCCTACGACTCATTACTTGGCCTCCAACTCCTTCCGACTTCTCGTGACCCTATTTCCAATATTCCCTACTATGGGGTATCACAGTTATGTGATAGTGTAGTAGATTATCCGACTCACTTGATAACTTTTAAGAAGCTTAAGAGATATTCCGAGATCAAGAGTGAGGGGTGTAATAGGATATTGGTGACTCGGGATGTATGGAGTCATGCCAAGATGATATTGCTTGTAAACTTCATTCCCAAAGTCATTCCTTTTGTAACTATTTAAGAAATGTAAGTTGGGTTTTAAGCATTTAGCATTAGTGGCTGGCCATTGGACATCAATCCAAACATCATAGCCATCTCATTTAGAGTCATTTCCAACAAAGACTTGGGGTCACCTGTGTTCAAAGAAGGTAACATTATGTAAATTGTTGGTTGTTGTAGAGGGGGAGATGACATCAGAGGGGGAATGTTGGGGGAGTTCGCCAGAACTGGCAGAATTAATAGAGATATCTAAATTGTGTTGGAGGAGGGGTGCAAAGTAGGACCCCAAGGGAAAGAGGGGTTGAGTGGTAAACAAGGCCTTATGTGTAGTGGTAGTAGTTTCTAGGAGGAGAAAAGAAGTAATGGTGGTAGGATTGATCATATAAGGGGTAGGAGAAAAAACATGAGTATTGGGCATACCTAAGTCCGTACACTTAGAAGGTAGCTGTATATGGAGGGTATACGATGGTGATGTGTTTAGCTAGAGGAGCAGAGTTTATATGTAAAAAGGCACTAATTTTCGATAAAAATATAATGATGGGATCTGGTATTGTAGAGATAGCGGCTTGGTGGATAAGTTGTAGAAAATATCCTTGGAGTAAAAGGAAACGTGTGTAAAGAGGTAATGTGAAGAATGTTTTCTGAGTGGTGTTAGAAGAAAAATCATTACAATTAGAGGTATCAGTGTCAATTCCTTAAAAATGATTTAAAATATTGAAAATATTTTTTTGAGCCTGTCATTGGTAGAAATAAGCGGTGAATTGTTACGTCGATTAGAGTTAGGAGAATTACATGTGGGTCCCTCATTTTTCATACTGTTGGTTGTTCTAGCAAAAGGAGACTAATTGGCGGCGGTGGATTTGCCTTGATTGTGATAGGTGTTTCTCTTCGATAAACTAACTATTTTCCATGAATCATTTATTGTAAAAGAAGGTAACTCATGAATTGGTTAATCTATTGAACTTGGTGGGATGGTCGTAGCCGAATCTTGTGGCGATAGCGAAGGCATTTTGGTGTGAGCACAAGTATGTTTTGTGTGTCCTAGTTGTCTTCAATAAGTATAAAAGATATTCAATCCTTTATAGAGGACAGTTTATCGGTGATCGCCGATGTAGGTGTGAGACTTAAGGGATTGTTGTAAAGGCATCTTGATACAAATGGAGGCATATTTACCTCTAGTGGTGGAGGAAGTACATGTATCGATTTTGAATAGTTTTTCAAGGTTGTTTCCACTCAAGTTAGTATTTCGTGGTCATAGAATTTCGATTGTAGCTCTGGTAAATGAACCCAGATTATAGAGAATAATAGTTCAGTGATTCGACAAATTTGGATTCCCATTTGCGTACCGAAAGGAGGTGATTTAGAATAAACCATGGACCAACATGTAGAGTTGTGGCCACATTTGTTTTTTGGTGGAATTTCATATTTAATTTCATAAATGGGGGGCCATTAATTAAATTTTATGATCCATGTTATACCTGATTAATTAGGAATTAAATAAAATATGATTTTTTTGATGAATAAAAAAAGAATGCTAAATGGCATGGGATACCCTTGTACTTGTTTATGTTTGTCATATGGATCCCTATACACCACAAAGTTACAATCCGACACTTGAACTCGATCGAATTTACTCTTTTAAAAGTCAAAGCGATTTAAAAAAGTAAATTTAATCGATTTCAAGTGTTTGGCTAAAACTTCGTTGAATACAAGGACCTAGATAACTAACAAAAACAAAAACAAGTACAAGAATCTCTCAAAGCCTTTCCGCAAATAAAAAGACCTAGCAAGTTTAGAAAAGGTTATAAACCCGACAATTTGTAACTATATTAAGGGTCTTACTCCACAAGGACATAAGTTTCTACACGATTTTCCATAGAACTTCGCCCACACAAATTTCAATATTATTTAAATTACACAAAAAAAAGGGCATGAAATCGAAAGATGGTCGCGTGAACAATTTATGCTCATGCTTGAAGGCTCAATTTGCAGTTGTGGTCACACTTCAAAAGAACTAACAATTTCATTTTTGATTAAATGGGAAAGGTTCATAAATGCTCTTAAATTATGTGAAATAAAAAAATATTCTTTGTTTATTATTTGGTCCAAAAATACCCTTGTCGTTAATATTTTGGCCCAAAAATACCCTTGTCGTTGATAGTTTGGTCAAACAATACTCCTATTGTTACTAAAGGCATTTTTTAGAAGTATTCAATCGTTCAAAGAAATAAAAAGAAAGTTAAAAAACTTATACTGGGAATACAAACGGTTGAATCAGACCAAAGAAGATAAAAGTAGATTAGAAGAGATAATTGATATAATGTCTAGACTAGAATATAGATTTGTTAAAGAACTTCAAGAAAGAGCAACACGACCAAAAAATTTATGAAAAGACATCCTGCATAGAGATACATAAGATCAAGATATTGGTTACTATATCGTGAATATAAGATAAAACAAACCGCTGAAAGATTAAAAAAGTCTTTAGAAGATTATCTAAAAATAGTAAAGACCATAAATAGCATAGATAACACATATTATTGGTTTAGACAAGAATGACTAGTTAGAGGAGACCTTATAAGTGCCCTAAAGTGGGAAATATAAAGTCAAGAAAGTGATATCAGACATAGCAATAATAGAATAAGGTGGTGTAATATGCGCATAAGCGATAAAGCTTACCAGTTAGGATAATTTAATGCAAAATCAACCTTTATTTCAAAGATATAAACAGATTTATAACTGGCTCTAAGAAGAACTGCATCATAACTCAGAAGTAATAAAGACTGAGAAGGAGTTACAACAAATTTTAAACCATTGTCCAGACCAACATAAAAGAAATTTACGAAGACGGTTAGAAGAAGTAGAAGCACAAATTAGATACTCTAATATTAGGATAAGACGTTACAAGAAAATACTTCATTCTATTCTGTTAGGATAAATATACATGCCATTAGAATACGTAAAGAGGATTAAATTAAGATAAAATTGGATACACCAAGAAAGAAAATTTAGAGCAGAACTTAGAAAGAACCATGCCTGGTTAAAAGAACAGTTAGATAATACATTATTTCAAATATAATCATATACAACAGAAGCTATATACAAAGAACAAACTGAGATGAGAGCAAAACTACTTAAAGAAATCACTGAAATACAAGTAGATATTAGATTTAGTACTTATAAAGTAGAATTGTACGAAGTACTCTGGAAAGTTAACTCATTAGGATAAACAACATAGATTCATTAAAACACCTTGAATACTTAGATCTAAGAATACATCCAGAAAAGAAATACAGAGTTCTGCATAAAACTAATACAATTAGGTGTAATTTCGCACAAGGAGAACACGTATTACATTCTGAAGATAAACATCACAATACTTTAGTAGATTTACTTATCAATCTTAGTGACAACATTCAGATTAAAGATAAGATAGTCATACATCTCTTAGAAACCATAGAAATTAGTATAATTAAACAAAACAAGATACTTACTAAATTAGAACAAAACTTTGATTTTCTCAAATCCCAACAATTAGAAATTGATAGGAAAATTCAATATTTAAACACAAAATTTAATTTAAAAAAAATACCTACAAAGACAGAAATAGAAAAATTAGTAAAAACAATTATACAAAGCCTAAAGAATTAGAAGTAAAAAATACCCAATTAGTAACAAGATTCACAGAACAAATAGAAAATATAACCAGAGAAATTAAAGACTTAAAAGAAATAATAAACAAACTTGAACAAATCTCTCTTTCATGAGCGAAGAAGACATAAATTATAAAAAGGCTTTAGAAACTTTAACTCGATATCATCAAGATCTATTAGGTTTTTCAGCACATATCCCTACTAGTATATCAAACAAAATAATAGTAAAATAAAATAATACAATAATAGCCTTGTTAATAGAATTAAATAACAAAGTAGATAAGTTAATCAAAGAAAAACAACCTGAAACACAAATACCTAATACAGAGATAGACTCATTAATTAGCCAATTAAAAAGAATAGAAATAACTCCACAAAGAGAAAAACAACAACTAGTTAGAAAACCAAAACCATGGACCTTTTTCCACATGAGTCAAGAAGGAAAACCGAAGAAAACAACCAAAGAGACAAACAAAGAATAAGCTACTCAGATAATAGAATTGACAATAACCTAATATCTCGGATTCTATCCCACCGAAAATACCCTAGTGAAGAACAAAATCAAGAATTAAATAAAATAGTAGATGTAGACAAAGACTTACAGATATTTCACCAAAATCAACTAAAATTATTAAACCCTAAGACATTATATAATGTTAGATGTTTTTCTAGAGATAATCAGTTGTATAGACATTATAGGGAAGAACAAGTATCAGCCATAGGAGAAAAAATTTCAATCCTAAACTTAGTTAATCCTTTCTTTTTAAAAACGATTAAGACATCTTCCATAATGTTAATGCATATAGGACTAATAGTCATCGGGATAAAATGACTAACTCAAAAAAATCTAGGTTCTAAAGTATTAATAGTAGTATATGATGATAGATGGTCAGACTTAAAGAAATTCATAATTGGTTTAACTGAAGTAGATATGAAAAATAATGGAGGAATATTTTATATTAGTCCAGACTTTTTAATAAACTTAAAATAATTTGGTAAACACATTAAAATAGGAGTACAAACTAAAGAATATGAAGAAATGAATCATGGAAATAACTTGTTAATGTGCGTACGATTTATAGGAAAAATGACCCTAAGTAGCAACACAAAATTTAAGCTTCATGTAAATGACGTGGTGGAAGTAATGGGTAATAAAGGTATAAAACTAATAAAACTTATTAAAATTAATCCAGAAGAATATGCAGGCTTAGAATGAAACTTAAATAAACTAAGCAAACCAAAAATATTAGCACCAGAAAATTATTTAATGTATACTAGTTCTAAGGGAGTAACTTCAATAAGATTCACATATTATAATTATACTAGTCAAAACCCAATATATGACACAGACAGGGAGAGCATAGTAGCTACAGAACAAGAAGAGTTTATGAATATAGAAATAATACAAGAAGGTTGCGAAGTAGACAATGCAATTGCAGTAGCAAAAGAATTATACAAAGACAACAAATATAGTGTCTTTAAATGTAAAGGCTGTACAAAAGGTCAAATGGATATCATGGAAACAATAGAACATTTTAGATTATGCCTAGAAAGAAATGATAATCTAGCATACAGAATAGAAGTCACAAAATATGTAGAAAATATTCCTACAAAAAATAACATAGATCTCTTAAACGACTTAGAATCCTTAGATGACATAGAATCTTTACTAAGCTACAAAGAACTAATGAATGAAGCAACAAGCGCACATAGTGTCAGCCTTTCCAAAGAACTAGCCCAACCCCTACTATTGGGTATAGTACCAGAAATCTACTAAGAAAGGCTTGGACCATGCCAGCCACAGAAATAAAAGAAAATATTAAGCCAACGGGTAGGAGAATGCCTCTAGAAGAACCCATTAGATTACAAGAAGGAGGTAATAAAGGAAAAATACTTAATATAGTTTTTCATGATTCACAAATGTGGAATACAGTTATAGAGATATGAAAAGGAATAATAATAGCAGACTTCATAAAAACTTATCCTGAAACAGATGCAGAGACGATGTACAAATATTTAGAAACTTTCTTAGGAGAATCATGCAAAGCAGTATGGGAAACATATAAACATACTCATCCCTAAGAATTTCAGAGTCTAATAGACTTAGGATCAAATCCATATAATTTTGCTAATAAAATACATGTGTTGTTAATAGGTGATGACCCAAATAGTGGACTAGTAGCTTTACAAAGAAATGCAGTTATAAAATTAGAACAATTAAGCATTACAAATTGGATGCATATTAAAGACTTTCTTAAAGACTATTTTTATTATTGTACAATTAGTGGAAATACTTTTGATGAAGAACTAGGTAAAAAGCTTTTCCATAAATTACCTGGAGCCTTAGGAAGAGAAATAGAAGAAAAATGGTACAAAAGAGCAGGTGTAGAACAAAATCAGCGTTATGGTCTATAGGGCAAAAAATACAACATGTAATGGAAATACTACAAGAAATATGTACCGATATACAAATACAGAAACAACTTAAATAAAATAAAATAAATTTCTGTAAATCCGTAATATATACAACCCAAAGCTATGATAAAGAACTACGTAAGCAGAAAAAATACAAAGGAAGATCTTCGTATAATCAGAAACCATAAAAACGAAAAAAGTATTACCTAAAAAGATCTTCGGCCAAAAAACCATACTTAAATAAAGATAGACATGTTAGAAAATATAGAAACGACAGAAACTACAAAAATAAATTAGAATGTTATACATGTGGAAGTATAGAACATTTAGCTAACACATGTCTTAAAAGAAACCATAGTAAAACCAGAAACTCTCAATTAGTCAAAGAGCTACAAGAAACTTTACTAAATGTAGATAAATACATGTCAGACACAAAAAATATATATTCTATAGTAAGCATTGAAGTAGCAGATAAAACTCAATCAGAGTCCTCCGACTCTGAAGAAGATAATCTTATAAATGAAATAGGATTAGAAAGACGAATGTTAAATCTAGAAGACTTACAATTAAGCACAATGATGAATATAAGACAAGAATGTAGTCATAATTTTGAAAGACATAAAGGAATAGATAGTAATCAATGTACCATATGTAAATGGTATCCCAGTAGAACAAACAAAGCCAAATGTCAAAAATGTTATATGGAAGCCTGTATAACTTACATAGAGGCTAAATTAGAAATAAAAATAAACAAGCAACAAGAACATATGCCAGTAAAAAACTCGATTACTAATTTACGGTTACTAACTTTAGAAACAAGATTAGATGAATTCGAACAAAGACTAATTGTCATAGAAAGAGGAAAACAGAAAATAGAGGATACACAAGGAACTATACATTTAGACAATATAGAAACTGAACTCATGAATGTAGAAGAAAATAGTACTTGCCTTATATGTAACGAAGACAAATAATTTGAAACAGTAAAAGTCCTAGCTAGAATTAAGATTAAAGACATAGAGATAGAAACTCTAGCATTGGTAGATACAGGATGCACAAGTTATCTTATAAATAAAACGATATTGCCAGCAAAAGTATTAAAAACATTTAAAGAACCTATATCTGCAATACAAATGGATGAAACTTATAATTTCTATAATCATTACATAGAAAAAGCCCACATAAATTTTATTAATACATGTAACGAATTTTATAAGCCTACATACAATATGTATAAAATACTGGCAAAAGACTTAGAAATTAAAACAAATTAGTAATAGGATTATATTTTCTTATACAAAATAATGAAAGTTGTTTGTTTTCTAGAGATGAAATAATGTTATTTAAAAATACAACTTATACTCCAGTACAAACTATATACCCTCCTACAAAAGAAAGATATAAGTACAAACTATATACCCACCTACAAAAGGAAGATCTCAAATTAAAGACATACAAAACCCTAAAATGAGTACAAAGTCATGTTGCGAAGAATGTGGTAATAAGAAAGAAAGTTGCTCTTCACAAAACCTGTATGAAGAATATAACGATTATTTAGAATAATCACACTTAAAAGATATAGAAAAAGATTACACACTAATAAATGTAAAACTGAATTTTATAATTTTCAGAAAGAAATAAATACTATAGGAACAATAAAAAATCTTAAAGATTTAGATAGCATAATAACAATTTTAGATGAAATGGAGATAATTGGTGAAAAACCTTTAATACATTGGGTTGTATTAAGATCATGTGTAAACTAGATATAATCAACCCAGAATATACTATAAAAACAGCAGCTGTAGAAGCAAACGATGAAGACACAGAGGAATTTAGTAAACAAATCAAAGAACTACTAAAACTAGAAGCAATAAGAAGATCTACTTCTAAACATAGATCTGCTGCATTCATGGTAAGAAACCATAGTGAGCAAGTAAGAGAAAAAGCTAGAATGGTGATAAACTACAAGAGATTAAATGATAATACTAGAAAAAATGCTTATAAACTACCAGACAAAAATGAACTAATAAATAGGATACAAGGTAAAAAATTATTTAGTAAGTTCGATTGTAAATCTGAATATTGACAAGTAAAAATGCACCCAGAAAGTATAGAATGGATAACTTTCACTTGTCCAGAAGGACATTTTGAATGGTTAGCCATGACTTTTGATTTAAAGACAACACCGCCCATATTTCAAAGGAAAATGGATGATATGTTCGGAGACTATAAGAACTTTGTATTAGTCTATGTAGATGAATTTTAGTATTTAGTAAAAATATACAAGAACATCTAGGACATTTACAAACTGTTTTTAGGCTATTTGTAAAATATGGGATAATCATTAGTAAAAAAATGGAATTATGTAAAACACATATTAATTTCTTAGGAGTAACAATAGGAGATGTAAAATAAAATTACAACCACATATAGCCAAAAAAGTATTAGACATGCCAGATAAATTAGACAATACAAAAGATTTACAAAAATTCTTAGGCCTGGTAAGCTATGTTAGAAATTTTATTCAAGATTTAGGAAAACGGCTAGACCTTTATATGCTAAAACAAGAAGTAGAGGGCAAAAACATTTTAATGCAGAAGATATAAAATTGGTAAAATAAATTAAAGAAAGGGTTAAAAATATACCAAACTTAAAAATCCCCTTAGAATCTGACTATCTAATAGTCCAAACTGATGGAAGTCAATTAGGATGGGGAGCGGTTTTAAAAACCAGACCTAGTAAATATAACAGTAAAAACGAAGAAAGAATATGTGCATAAGGAATATATGAGTAGTATAGACGCCGATGTACTAGCAATAATATATGAATTAAATAGCTTTAAATTATATATATTAAATAAAGAAGAAGTGTTAGTTAGAACAGACTGTGAAGCCATAGTAAAATTTCACCAAATAATAAATAGTAAAGCTAGTAGCAAAAGACGATGGTTAAATTTTATGGATGTTATATCTATATATAATAATATAGTTTTTGAATATGTAAAAGGAAAAGATAATGAATTAACTGACCAGTTAAGTAGATTACAACTTAAAACTAATTAGATTACCTATGTTTCAGCATGATACCAACTGGCCAACAACCAGCAGACAAGGGCTAGGGTGTAGCCCAATCAGACTCATACGCTCAGACATTGTTAGGTAAGACTAATTTTAGACCCCAAGATACACTTGAGATGATGGAAATAATTTACTTTGGTAAATTCAACTTAATTTCTTATCCTCAATGTAACATATCTTTTAGAATATTGCCAGATTGTAATATAGATAAAACACAGAAATGTTTAGTAGACAATTTATGGATAGCATATAATAAACAAGACAATAAATATTTTATTGCAGCAAATAATGCTTTGTGTCAGTATTTCTCAGAAAAAAATAGAGATAATAAATTTAAATAGTACGCTGTTATACATGGTAAAACAAATGGTGTTTTTTAGACCTGGATTGAAGTAGTAGACTCAATAAATGGGGTAAAAAAATCCTCTTTTCAAAGATTTTAATAATTTCAGTGAAGCCTTAGACTATGCCAGAGGAATACTTGGTCCAAATTATTACATTTCACCAGCCATTAGACAAAGCCAAACCCAAACACATCAATACAACATTAAAAAAGACACAGACAAAATTATTTTTTGTGATCATTGCTCTACCATGATCGAAGCCTTCAAAAGACTAAATACCAAAAATGAGGCTCTCGTTCAAGAAAATATGAGACTTCTAAAGCAGCTTGAAACTTTCCAAGGTAAGTTTCTTCCCACAACAAATAATACAGGTACTCAGATTGAAGACATGAGTTCTCAATCTTAATCAAAAATGGATGAGAAGGGTGTGCATTCCCTTCTGAATGTTAAGAAATCTACTGTATCAGATCAAGGTACAACTATTCCGGTTCAAATGGTAACCGATAAAGACATATTAAACCCGTTAATGACTATCACTTTGCCAAAAAGTGAAGACGAGGGATCTTCTTCCATACGAAGAAGATTACCTAAAACTTTCCACAAAGATAATTCTAAGAAGAATATGGCTATAAAAAATAAAAATAATAAAATTGAAGCCATAATTAAGAAGACTTTAGAGCAGTTTTTTCAAGATCACGGGCAAGATAATCATGTCATTAGTAAAGACGGTCTAAATCAAGAGAATGAAGGAATAAATTCAGATGACGATACCAACACCAGTCCAATAAGAACACCAAGTTTAGATGGAGACTATGAGAATAATAATTATCAAGATGTCCAAGACCCATATGAAGATGATGACTCAGGAATGAGTTTTGACTCCATTGCCTTGCATAATTTAGATACATAGTTTAATATAAAGGCAATAAAGACAAGAAGATAGATATCTGTACCAAAAAAGAGATCATGAAGAAGATGTTTGTGGTTATTGTACAAAAGAAAGAAGGAGTGTCATGTGGGTATGCCCACTAAGGTCTTGTAAAGAGTGATGTCACTTTATCACTACCCTCCAAGGGAAAAATTGTTGATAAGCACGCATCTATCCATGTCTGTCAGTAAAGATTAAAGTTAACAATGCATGTGACGATGGGGCCCAATGAGCACCCAACGCGCATTATTAAAGAAAATCTTATCAGTTTGTCGGCCATCAATAATCGGGCCACGTAGCGTGTCTTAAACCTTTCATTTGCTTATCCTTGAGTCTATATAAGAAAGAGTGGTGTGCATTAGGAAGACAAAGTTAAGAGAGTTGAGAGAGAAACCTTAAGCTAAAAATCTCACATATTCCCCTTTTCTTCTTGTTTAAAAATTAGAACCTTTCGTCCTTGGCTTGTACAAAAGTGTGAAATAATAAAGTGTGTTGTGTGAAGTTTTTTCAGTTTATTTGCAAAGTTCTTCGGGGTTCCCGAAAGGGAAACCTCTCTCTGTTAAATCATATAAGTCTAATATAGTTTATACTCCATTCCCCCCCCCCCAAAAATAAATAAATAAATAAATAAATAAATAAATATGATATTACTTTGATTTACTGCTTTATGTATATAAATTGTTGTACAATTTTTATTTATTTACCCTTAGTACATGGTTAGCCTCTTAATGTCATAATAACAACTACAGATTAACCTGTCAATTTCTAGGATTATTGGCCCTTAAAGTCCGATTAAATGAATAAAGGACTAAGTTGTTGCCTTATGTATATCCTGTGTGTGGTTAAAGATGAAATTGTTAAGAGTTTAAGTTAAGAGGAAGAGATGAACGGGGTAAGATAAAAAATAAAAAAAGAAGATAAAATAGGGGAAAATGAAGTGTATAAACCACTAGATAAACATGATGAAACTATATGAGAGATGGAATACTGAGTAGGATTTACAACATACTTGAAAAAACTTATTTTATAAAAGCCTTTACTAGTTCATTTCAGAAAAATGTCTAAATTATATATATATATTATTTCTTTTTTTTCTAAACACATTTTGTTCCTAGTAAAAAAAAATATTACTGCTAAAGAACCTTATTTTTGTTTTCTTTATTTTAAAATTACTTTAACTAATTAAAATGTAGGAAATAATTTTTTTCTTCTTAATCTCATTTTATCAATGAAAAAGGAATAACTTCATATACCCTTTTAACAGATAATACATGTCATATATATAAAATCAGAGTAAATCCATCATAAATTTGTATTTAATGATAAAAAACAATTATATAAAAATAAGAAATGTTTTTAATTTTAATTTTTTTTTAAAGAGAAGTAGAATAAACATTTGCTAATAAAAAAATTGAGAAAAGAATATGTTCAAAAATAAAATAAATAATATATTTATTTGAAAAAAGACATTTTGACCCATTAAGTAATAAGGAAACTTTGCACCAAAATATTGATGACAAGATCATTTTTTAATCAAACTATAAACGAAAGATATTTTTATTCATTTCACAAAGTTTTACGACCATATTTGACCTTTTCCAGTTGATTAAAACTAGTGATTGTATGTTGTCTATATTATATGCAAGTATTTAAATCTGTGATTATGTGTTGTCTATATTAGATGTTTGATACTGGAAATTGCTTCGTTCATATCCATATTCCAACAGCGTCAAGATAGTAAACCAGATTGATGTTTTTCTCACAACAAAAAAATTGGATTAAGGAACAACCCATTTATACATAGTCGAAGCATAAACTGGAGAATCCATATTTGCACTCGCTGAAAATTTCCTCTACAGTTCTACTTATAGTTGGATAAATCAAATAAAAGGACTTGCATTATCTAATATTTTACATGTTAAGTGGATATTCGGTCAGCATTTCTATTACATCTATCAAAAAGATGGTTCCCGACCAAGGATCTATTATTTCCTTTTGAGGACCCACTACCCAGAAAGGAAAAAGGAAATTGCACACACGTACAAATCTATGATAAATCAAATAAAAGAATAAGAATATTTACCCCGCCATGTTTGATCTCATTAAACATTGTAAACCTGAAAACCGGTCAAGCTTTGTAATTCTCCTAAGTGCGTGCGGGATCCAGATTATAATCCACGAAAGTTTGTCATCCATTGTGCATGGAAGACCTAGATGAATTTATAAACTCCATAAAGCACCATGCCCAAATAAAGGCAAAAAGATGGATGCCAATTGGATATTTATCCTGTACAAACGTTATTCTGATGTCGAAGTTGATTCGAACCAGCACCTGCTTTCAAATGATTAGCAAAAATAGCAATAGTCAGGCATGGTGTGAATAAATAGAGCACGAACAAGATTACACAAAATAATCTTTCCTTCACAAGGTAGGAATGCATTTACCCACAGGAAGCAAAACTCCTGAAGAAATTAACTCACAAAAGACTAAGACAGTATGTGTGTTGAGTCCACTCACTTAATATTTCTGTGGTGAGACATTTACACTGAAAAGAATGTTGTAAAGATTAATACCTGAAGATTGCTCAGTAACTCAATCTGACACACCAACAATAAGGTCGAAGTGTATCCTCAGGCTTCCATCTGCTGGCTAATTCTGGACATATTCGGCTTGCCTTACTCATCTAATGAACGCTGAAGCTTCAAAATATAATCGGAAGATCTCACATCCATGAAAAGAATGCCAATAAAACTAATGGAAACAAACTTCCATCATTGCACTTCAGAGGAACTCTATGAGATGACATAAGAGAAGCTGCTGAAGCATAAACAACCGAGCCAGCCCCGTACAGCAACTTGGCATCCATGTTTAGGAGAGTACGATTCTTTGGTTAAACACCCACAGAAACGCACACTTACAACCATTTCATGATGATATCCTTCCTTGGGCTCGCAACTTGGAATACTTTTCCCTGCAGTTGGGGTCCATGCTTGTCAGAAGCAGTGAACATCAAGATTCTTCAAATAGCGATTGCAAAGAGCAGAGCGTATGTCATTCATTTGACAGATGAAGTAAGCCCCGCATTTGAAGGTAAGGATTCTCCAGGAGTTTTTCATTGTTGCTCTGCAAAGAACAGCATAAACCCAAATGGGAATCAGTTACTACAATTCCAACCCTGTAATCACTAAAATCACAAAGCCTATAGATTTTCCATGATCCAGCACAGCCCAGGGGTAATTTAATAATGAATGAGAATATCATGAGGACAGCTTTTGCAAATGAATATAAGATACCAATTTTGACAACTAGATCTCAATAGAAACAGATTAGCTGTCCATGCAACCTACCATTTGGATTTAGTGATTATACTAATATATGACAGATCAACAAATTTAGCTGAAAATTGCTACTTCTTATGAAATGGCCCTACGAATCATGACACATTATAAGTCAGCAATTTTGCCGACAGAGTCATGTTTCATAGAGCAGACTAAGTGTCTAACCCAGGCATCTCAGCATTTCAGGGATACTTCATTGTAAAAATGTCTAGTGGGGAAAGCAACCAAACAGCAAATGTACAGATACCACAGCTACCAGAAATAACATGGTCCAACTGACATCAAGAACTAGCAATTCAAGACAATGTTGGAGTTTGCCAGTGGATGCAACTACAGAATGTATTTCACCAATACCAACGATAGAACCAGAATATTCCGAGGCTCTGGAAGCAAACTCTTACAAGATACTGGTATTTATCATCACACAGACAAACTTTTCTAGGTGGAACAGAGAGGACAAATAACACATAGTAACTGCTTATCGTCCACCAGTCCCATAAAAATTTCTAACAAAGACGTTACCAAAAAAACAAAAAAAAAAAGGGGGGGGGGGGGGCACACCTGCTGAGCTCTAGAAACAAGGTTATGCAGCATGCGTTGGTAATTTTCCGGTTCCTCTGTCATCATTCTCTGCAAAATGACAATTTCAGATTAATTCATATTATAGTAGGACTTATGACTTATCATTGCCAAAGATCAGGAAAACAACATGAAACTTGCCTTCAGAAGAAACATTGAAGAGTAATATGCCACTCTTGAGTCTGTATCATCTAACAACTCTCTGCAAAGTACCCATATGTGCAGAATTGATTATGAACTTCTAAATTAACTAAAATATACTTTATTGGAGAGAAAACATATGTAGAAATCACCTAAAGAATTCCTCTCCACCAACTTCTTTAAAAGCCGCAGGATCAGCTGTGCATTTACCAATTAAAAGCAGGAGAAGAGTGGCTCGTATATCAGAGGTGGAACCAGGAACATTTCCTCTTCCTTTGCTGCCAACAGAAACACCTAATGCGATATTATCAGTTGCGGCACCAGCAAGTTGGATTAGCGGCCAATAAAATAAAGCAGCAGGAACACGTGCAACCAATTGCATAGGAACAATGGCCTGTCCATGGAGAAGCAGCGCCGCCATGGACGCAGTTTCTGGCTTTGGAGGATCCTTGTTTCTTTTGAGTTTGTGGTTAGTATCTTCAATGTGTTCCTCCCAGCCAAAGCTCTCCTGTCGAGGTAAGGTTTCTCCTGGACCAAGCTTCTTATTCCAGCTAACATCTTTGATACAGATTGTAGGATCATCCATAGATGTCACAGTTGAAGGGAGGACTTTTAGGCACAGTTGAGAAAAAAGAATTTCACACATCTGTTAAAAGGTTAACAGCAATATTGGAGTGAGACACTGATACTGAATATCAATGACACAGGTAATAAGCAGCAGGAAGATACAACTACTTGTGGTAAAATAAGTTATCAGTAGTAACCACTAACCACCCTTTGTACCGATTGATAAGTAAATTAGCATTTTGTAAGATGATTACCCTATGGGCAGTGCAACCCCTAAACAACAGACAAGATAGGCTGGAGTTGCAATGGTATCGTGACACTGAAGTCCATAAACCATAGTTATCTAAAGTATTGTTGTGAATAAGGTTTAAATTTCCCTTTTTAAGTGATGGGAAAAAAAATATTTATCCTTCTCTTTTTAAGTGATAGGAACAAAATATTTATCCTTCCTAAAAAAGTATGACTATTGGTCTCTTCAACAGAAAAATCTGAAAAATCATTACAGAGATGCAAATATAGTTCAAACACATACACCTCTAAAGGTCAAATAACAAGGCATAAAGGTTCAAGTGTCATCTAACTCAAGGTCTACACCATGTCTGAAGCATTTCAAGATTGAATTACTTTCCTCTTTCCACCTCCCTTAATTTTCTTCTATTTTTAACCAGAAAAGAGGACAGAAGAAATCACCTTTAAAATATTCATGCGGTCGGTTTCATTTATCTGGGCCATCAGGGACAAGGCACTGTTCATGATATCAATGACTGCATTTGCTTTCTCGAGACGACTTGTATTATGCAGATCTCCAACCGTTTCACCACTAACTGAGTGTTGGACTTCACTTTCATCTAATA
Organism: Solanum dulcamara; assembly: GCF_947179165.1. Taxonomy (NCBI): domain Eukaryota; kingdom Viridiplantae; phylum Streptophyta; class Magnoliopsida; order Solanales; family Solanaceae; genus Solanum; species Solanum dulcamara. Next base: position 25,094,633 of record NC_077244.1, read on the forward strand.
AAAACTTGCAGCGCATAAGAAGCCTCTCCAAAACATATAAAAAGCCCCATCTGATGAGGTTGTTTTTCGATTTTATTAGCCCACACATGAGCCATATGGATAATGGGACATCTAAATCAGGTGAATAGTCAATAACACTGGCTCGAGAAATTTTCTCCTGCAAGCTTCTGATGCTTGACCATATACTAGCATCCCCTTCCTCGACAATCTCTGTGATGATCAAATCCCCCAACCATAGATAACCATTGTGACGACAGAGAGTTCTTTCAGAATGAAGAAGAGAATGTAAGGTGGCCCAAGAGAGCTTCACTTTCATGCCAAAACTGTTTCCATAAGCTCCATCAATACTTTCCAGAGATTTGCATGATTTAGTTATCTGCCTCATATGAGCAAATTCCTTATCAAGATGAGTAAATGACTTTATAAGCATCTCAAAATTCTCGACAATTTTCCCCAAGAGCTGCAAATGAACAAAGGTCAGACTACCACAAGGAAAGAAGAAATAATTCATTAAAAAGTCTGTACAATTGTCGTGAATGGAAGCAAGGAGCACTATGTAGGTACATAGCAACTCATACAGAAGAGAATAGTTATAGCAGCCTTTAATTTCTTTGCAAAGTCAAGAAAGAAAATTTATACACACAGGTGGCAAAGAAAATGACAGATTCAGAGATGCCTCACAATACAAAGAGCTTTTCATGTGCCTTGAAATTATGTCTAGTTTATTGGCTCAGTTTAGCATGAGCATTAAGAACTCCAAACCAAAAAATCTGGAATGTTGTTACGGTATTTTTGCCACAGAAAAGGGTAAAAAAATGCCCCTAAAGTATGCGATATCCACCATATTTGTCCTCCCTTAATAGTTTGTCCCAATTATGCTCCCAATTATGCTCCCGTTGTTACTTTGTGGGACCAAAAATGCCCTTATTTCACACAAAACTTAACCAAGGGCATATTTGGACTACACGCATAGCATAAGAGCATATATGGTCCAACTTAGTTCTTAACTGCAATTACGCAACAATTTGTGAAGTTGCATTTATGAAGCAACTTGATTAAATTGTAGTGAATATTCTAACCCATTTTTAAGCAACTTAACATGCCATTTTGTACAATCTAAATTAGAAGTTCTAGGTAAAGATACAACAACCATGATATCATAAAAAGAAAATTCACTATATTGCTTCAAACCACAATATATTTGCATTTCATCAAATCACCAAATGTCATAAGATTCCTTCAAATCACCAAATGCCATAAGATACCATCATATCACCAAATGCCATAAGATCACATCATATCACCAAATGCCATATAATTCCATCAAATCACATATGTGGTTACTTTGCACCAAAATAACATAATTAACCTGCTTCAAACCTGCCTGAAATTGTCTTCACATTCCATCAAACAACCTAATGCCATTAGATTCCATCAATCCTGAACATGTAAGTTTTTCTTTTCAATTAAGGATGATTACGAACAAAAAAAGATTGTCTTGCAGACTTTTAATAATCTTTCTGTTAGTTGGGAAGAAACTCATTTAAATTTAAGTTCCCGCGCTTTAGTATTTTTTTTCCGGACAAAGTAAGGGCATCCACAACATTGCTCAGCCACTCGTCCTTCCGTTAATCTCTCCCAATTTTGAGGGTTGATGAAATCTAACAGCATTCAGTGGTTAATATTTTGTGGTTTTGAAGCAATATAAAGAATTGTCTTGTTTAATGACATTATGGTTGTTATATATTTTACCTAGGACTACTAATTTACAACAACTTACCCGATGAAATCCCAAGAGTGGAGTATGGGGATGGTAGAGTGTACACAGGCTTTACCACTACTTCGTGGAGGTAGAGAGACTAATTCCGAAAGACCCTAGGGCCTCGGCTGAAGTGAAGCTAATTCAGGTAAAAAGAAGAAGAAAATAGAGAAGAAAACACAACAACTAATAAGAGAAGCAGGTACAAAGCCTACAAGAAAGGAATAAGAACAACAAGAAAATAATGCAATAACTGAAACACAATACACAAATGATGATAGATATCAAAAGCAAGAACCACAAGAATACGGCTAGTACAACAACAGACACCAACAAGCCTAAACCCTCGAAAAGCAAGGCAACACTCCACTACCTACAAACCTTTCACCCTAATACGCGACCTCAACACCTTCCTATCTAAGGTCATATATTGTCCTGTCTAATAATATCTCCTCAGTTTTTTCAAACTATCTCTACCCCTCCTCGTGCCTACTATATCCAATCACTAGCACCTCTTCACATGTCCAAACCATCCCAATCTTGTTTTCCTCATCTTGTCCACCACGAATGCCACGCATACCTTATTCCAAATAACCTCACTCCTAATCTTATTGCTCCTAATATGCCCACACATCCTTCACAACATTTTCATTCCGCAACATACATCTTCTGAACATGAGAGTTTTTGATTGGCCAGCACTCTGCCCCGTACAACATCGATCTAACAATCAGTCTATAGAACTGTGGAGGCAAGCCTCCACTTCATTCAAGCCGCACTAATACGATGTGTGATATCACCGTCGATGTCCTCATTTTCATGGATTACAGGCCCAAGATAGTTGAAGTTATCTTTCTTGGGGATAGGTGGTGTGTCAAGCCTCACTTTCATGTATGCCTCATGCATGGCATCACTGAATTTGCATTCCAAATACTTTGTTTTGGTCTTGCTCAACATTAACTCTTTAGACTCCAAAGTTTCTCTCCCAATAACATACACTAATGCAACTCGTCTTTAATATACCACATCAATTCATCCATCACCAATGCATAGGAACGGGCTAAGAACTGATCCTTGGTGCAGCCCCATCTCAACTGAAAAATGCTCAAAGTCTCCTCAGACCATTATCACTCGTGTTTTGGCTCCATCATACATGTCTTTTATCTCCCTAATGTAAGCTACTTGTACACCTCTACCTTCTGGAATCTCCAGAGAATGACTTAGTCGTAAGCCTTTCCAAGGTCAATGAACACCATATGTAAGTCCCTCTTTCTTTCTCGATATTTCTCAATCTGTCTACTCACAAGATAGATGGCTTTTAAAATCGATCGTCCTGGCATGAATCTGAACTAGTTCTCGAAAATGAACATACCCCTCCTCACCCTTATCTTTACCACTCTCCTAAACTTTCATAGTGTGGCTTAGTAACTTGATACCCCTATAATTGTTACAATTTTGGATATCACCCTTGTTCTAGTACAAAGGAATCATTGTACTCCACTTCCATTCTTAGGGCAGTTTTGTCGTCTTAAAGATGACATTAAACAAACTAGTTAACCACTCCATACATACCCTATTTGTGCTCTTCGAAAACTCCACCTGGATCTCACCTGGTCTGTTTGTTCTTCCTTTACTCATCCTACTAAAGCGCTCTTAACCTCCTCAACCTTAAAACACCTACAATACCCAAAATCTCGATGTCTCTCAGAATACTCCAAATCACCCAGCATAATGTCTTTGTCCCCTACTTCATTCAACAGTTTGTGGAAGTATGCTAGCCATCTACGCTTAATAAGGGTCTCTTCTACCAAAATCTTGTCTTCCTTATCTTTGATGCACTTCACTTAATCCAAGGCTCCAAGCTTCTTCTCACTTGCCTTCGTGAGCCTGTGCAATTTCTTATCTCCGCCTTTGTCCCCTAGTTCAACATACTATCGTTCAAAAGTTGTCATCTTTGTTGTTGTAATAGCTCACTCAGCCTCCGTCTTTATCGTCTTATAAATTTTCTAATTTTTCAGCGTGTCCTCGTCCTTGCATTCCACAAATTATGCATAAACAACCTTCTTTGCTTCCCCTTTGCCTTGGACTTCTCCATTCCACCACTATTCCCCTCATGACCACCAAAGTTACCCCTAGACACCGCTAGCACCTCTCTTCCATTTGCATTAGCAGTCTTAATCATGTTGTTCAAATAGAATGAAGTGAAAAGGAGACAAAGGATCTCCTTGTCTTAATCTTCTCCGAGCTAAGAAAAATCTTTCCTGTGCTCCGTTAATCAAGCTTGAGAATTTGATATTTGGAAACTTGAAATACAATATCCAACCCATTCGATCCATTTCTCCGCAATACTCATACATGATAACACCTTTTAAAGTAACTCCCAATAGACAAAGCCATAATCCCTTTTCAATGTCTAATTTGCACAAAATCCCTCGCTTCTTATGTTTAAGTTTGGAATCCACTACTTCATAGGCAATGAGCACAACATTCATTACTTGTCTTCCATTGATAAATGTCATTTGTTGGAAATCTACCACCTTTTTCAATCTTTCTGTCAACACCCTGGATAATATCTTGTACACGCTACCTATCAGACTTGGGTCTGAAATCTTTCAAAGGTATCAAAGGTATACAGGTAGCATTACAGCTTTCCTCAGAGATTCTATGTATGAAAATTGTGCACAGCATCCCTAATGTCCTGCTTTAGTACCTCCAGGGATTTGATTTTAAAAAAAGCCCATAGTGAAATCATTTGGGCCCAGGACTGTCCACGGAACACATCTTTAAACATTCAAACACCTCTTGTTCTTCAAAGCTCCTCTACAAAGACTTGTTTTCTTCTTCAGTAATGATTGGACTATAGTGAAACTGGGTTGTGATTAGAGCCAAGTCTTTGGAGTAAAACCTGTTTGATGTTTCTAAACCTACCATCCCATTCTTCAGAGATAAGACTTTTGTCAATTCAATGATTGTCTCCCATGAATCAAGTGTAGGAACCCCCTTTATATGTGAGGATTCTTCACATACATCTCTCTTATAGAATCTGAAAATTCCAATAGTGTTGAAGATCTCCTTGTACAATATTTAATTTAGAAGGAAACCTTGTGATGTTAAAGTCTCCACAAACAGCCCAACATCCACCCATCAGATCCTAACTGCTCATATCTTCTCCCACACGTCTCCGTCATAATACAACTAGGTGCATATGCCCTTGTTATGTGACACTCAAACATGCAAAGGTATATGAGCCAGTTTGAAATGTTTCTCCTCTCCAGGCTCTACTAATCCATAGTATCAAAATTCTCCCTCTAGTGACACTTACTTCTAAAAAAGCAAATCTCACCCATCTACCTCCCTAGATTTCTTTAACAAACTCCTTCACATCCCCTTCTAATTTTGTTTCCTGAAGGCAAATGATATCTGACATATGATGTTTGCCTTCCAATGTGCATTGCACTTTTCACAATTCTTTTGTCTCTATTGTTTAGTCCCCTTATATTCCAACAACATCCCCAGTGTAGTCCCACAAATTGAAATTTGAGGAGGGTAGAGTGTAGGCAGACCTTACTTCTACCTCAAAGATAGAGATGCAGTTTCCGATACATCCTTGCTTTAAGAAAAAACAAGTAGAGATAGAAGTACAAGAAACAACTGATAGTAACAAAACAATACTAAAACAAAATAATATGAATGTCGGAGTTCAAACAACAGATAGTAACAGAAAATTAAGGACAATAAACTACAAGAGTAATACTCAACCCTGGTGAACCCGCAGCGCCTCCTATTGCGGAGCCTTATCATCCGTTACAGGAAGATGGAGAGAGGCGTCGGGAGCTCACCGACCGACTTGTTCTAAATAGTCTCGGGTCTCCCTTGAACGAGTATCATAAAGAAGATATTCTGGAGGCCCAATTCCAAATAGAACTGAAGGTAGAGGAAGCTCTTCGTTCGGACAGGGTAAGAGAGGAGTCTCTTTTTGCAAAGAGGCACCAGATTAGGGGGGAACTCTTCTATCCTCAAGGAAAACCTCTTACATTGAAAGCCTACTTTGGCCAGCGAAAGGCGACAAGGGTTTGCCCCGCCACACGGCGAGGTGCTCACCTTTTTTGAATTGAGGCGCCAATTATTACCAGAAACTTAAAATATTTAATTGCATATATAAATATCCAAAATCTCAATAGCAATAACATATATTAGCAAATATTTCAATTAAAAAACTAATAGTAGATACTAAAAGTTTAGAACTTAAATGACTCAATAATTCCATCCAATTTCCTTCTTTTGCTAGTATAAAACTAAATTGAGTAGGATAGAAATAAATATAGAAGGATTAGAATTTTTTTAAAAAAAATAGGCAGATTCAGTCTCCAAAAATAAAAAGCAAAGCATTAAAAACAATAAAACAGAGCATTAAAGAACACTATTTTGCTGCTGCATATGAAAAAAGAAGAAAAAATAGTTGATTGCATTCAAGCATTGTCTCGAAGCAAAGGAGAAAGAAGAAAGAAGAACTGAAGAAGAAGCTAAAAACGTACCTGCTAATGCAAACAGGAGAGAAGAGGGTCGTGAGCTGGAGAAGAGGCTCGCCGACTACAACTGGAGAGAAAAAAGAGAGTCGAGAGTCGCAGAAACCCAAAACTACAAATAAACCCTAATATTTCTTTTTAATTATTAAATCAGGGCTATTTAAAAATATATAAAAAAGGTGACGCCTATAGCACCTCGCTTCTCGCGTGTCACCATTTTGTCGCCTTTGCTCGCCTTTTTGAACCTCGCCATGGCTGCAATAGGCGAAAGGGCTTCACCTCACCTCGCCATTTGCCAAAGGCGCTCGCCTTTGAGAGCACTAACTAAGAATACTAGTATGGACGAACAACACGACATGCACTCCTAGCTACTAACCTTTTACCCTAATTCGTGTCCTCCACAACATCCTATCTAAGGTCATGTCATTGGTAAACTGAAATTGTGTTATGCCTAGTCTAATCAACTCTCGTCAATACTTTTTCAGTCTACCTCTACCTTTTCTGAAATCATCTATATCCAACCTCTCACACCTCCGCATTGGGATATCCGTACATCTCCTCATCACATGTTTGAAGTATCTTAACCTCACCTCTCGCATGTTGTCCTCCACTAAAGTCACTCCCATCTTGTTCTGATATCCCCGTTTCTAATCGCATCTCTCCTATCATGCCCACACATCCATTCCTGCATCCTCATCTCTGCCACTTTCATCTTCTGAATGTGAGAGTTCTTGACTAGCCAATACTTTGCCCTATACAACATGGTCTAATCACCACTGCAAAACATGCCTTTAAATTTTGGTGGCACCTTCTACTCACACAAGACTCCATATGCAACCCTCCATTTCATCGACGTTGCACCGGTACGATAAGTTACATTCTCGTCAATCTCCCCATTTTCTTGGATAGCACACCCAAATTACTTGAAACTACCTCTCTTTTGGATGACTTGTGTACCAAGCCCCACTTCAATGTGAGCCTTATGTGTTACATCAGTGAAACCAAATTAATCTTCATTATAAACAGTTTCCACCCTCCCCCTGCTCCTCTTTCCATCCCTCTTAAATTTGACATCAAAGTTAGTAAGTTCCTGGAGTTCTTGTGTTTCTTTGATTGTCTTTTAATAGACCTCAACCTCCATTCTCCCCATAATCCTAGCTTGTCTACGATTATCAATCTGTATCATTAGCTCTAATGCTTCTTCCTCATATTGTAGAAAATCTACCCCAAAAAATTTCTCCAATTTTATCAGGTTTTGGAGCACCCCGTTCGATGCATCCATCTACTGGTCCAGCCCGAGAAGAAAATACTCGGGCACATCTACCAAGGTTTTCTCTCTCCTACTTCGTAATGATTGTAGAATAGCCTCTTTACGACACTCTTGCTATCTTTATTAGATAACTGTGGTATCTGATCAGCTTGAGCACACCTCTGTTGATCTCTTTACAAGTTAAGACACTTGGCCAACTCATCTCCTTCAGCCTTGGGCTCTTCCTCCAAAATTAACAGCTTATTTATTGCACTACAAGCCCAACAACCTTGTTTTGCAATTCCATAGTTTGAGATCTTGTTAGTGGTCTTCTTGGAACTTCTAAGGCTTCATCTTTGTCTTTGAATAGAATTGAGCTTGTAGGATGCTTTGACCACTACATCCTGAATTCATACTTGTTGTGTTTGTTGTGTTATTCTGGGAGCCGGTGGAAAAATTGAAGCTGGATTCACATAATGTGCATGTGATGGTTAACCAGAGGTAGGTACTCCGTGAAATTAGTCGAGGTGCGCACAAGCTGGCCTACACATCACTGTTATCAAAAACGACAAGAGCGCCAGAAAGAGGTTGTTCTACAATCCTAGGAAGTAGGAGAGAGAAAACCTTGATAGACATGCATGGCAGCATTATCTTACTCAAATCTCAATTGAAAAATTAAAAATTATGTAAGTGGAAATTGAAAACTTAAAGTAACAAAGAGATGGCTTAACATTGAAAATTTATCATTTTCTTAACATCTATTTCTTTATATTATATCACTGAGGTAACTTTATGGACACCCAACTCACACCAACTCATGCTAATTAATATGTCCCCATGTTCGTGTTTATGAAACAATCCCAAGTGGAGAAAACCAATAGGGACACAGAGATGAGCGAAAAATAGAAAAATGGGAATTACAACGTAAATGATATAGGCCATGATCTTGATTCATGAACACGCACATCATTAACTTAGAGTCTTAGATTAACTAAGCTCACGAAACTTACACACAAATGGCAAGAAATTTGAACAAGTAATGCTGACAACAAAGTCAAGATGACCCAAATAGGGGCCAAACGAACTATTTGTTTTTCCTTCCCAGACCAAGAAAAGAGAATAGAAGCTCAATGTGTATGGAATCTTTATCCGTAACATATAATCGCCCTAACTTGGGGGTATTGGATTCATGGAAATAAAGATTGGAGTGCACATAGAGATAGAGAACTAAAGTAGGTAAGGGAACAAGTAAATAGGAGACCAATTTGAATGCAGGAAATATGAAGACAGGTGGTCTTCATCATACACCCCTCCAAGAAACTTAACAACCCCCCCCCCCAAAAAAAAGGGAAAAAAAATTGCAACCCAAGGAGAAAACCTTCTTGGACCATATAGAGAATTACTTTCTCTGAGATGCAATTTCCCTTGCATCTATATTGCGGTTATTAACTATGTTGATTAGTCACCAAGAAGCACAACCAAATGACTGCTCATTGAAACAGCATATAATAAGAAGCATCAATTTTTTACAAGTTATCACAAAGTAGCACGATTGGATAAGCTTTCTCGGATGTTTTCACATGATGCACTATCATGTCTGATGGCCAATGAAAACAAGCAAGAAATGAAGTTAGCATTACCATTGAAAGTCGGTCAGAATTTGGATATTTGGACAATGCACTAGATATTGGGCGTTGCAGAAGCTCCAAGATGCCCTCCAATCCAAGCTTTACTGATATATGCAAAGCTTCAGGTGCATCTGCGAGCATAAGCAGCATAGTGACAGGCTGAACTTCATCATCACTGTAGTCTGACGTTCCACTAGCTATGCATGACTCATTTATTTGATGCAAAGCATAATCAAAAAGCACCAAGTACAGATTCCTTCTTTCCTCCCTCGAGTTTGAAAGCACTAACTGCATTGGTAGAAAGAACTTACTTTTAAGCAAAACCTTTCTCTTTGTGCTATATACAAGTAATCACAAATGAGATTGCATGTAGACCAGAATGAGTTTTGCTAACAGATTATGAAATAATAGAATGTTATCAGACTCTGCATGGTGTAAAAATCATTTTCCTGATCCAACTTTAACTAAATAGAACTCCCAGTTCCCAGCCCCCAACTTTAGACTATTCCAGCTAATTGCATGAAATCTCTTCAGATATTCTACACATTTTACAATAACTTTCAGCACATAAACGAAAAGCATTGTTAATCCTCCTGCTCAGATACAAAGGAAGCTTCTACAGATAGTTTGACCCAAAGTTTGGCTTGTAGCAGAAACAATATAAACTTAGGGGTTGTTTGGTGTGTTGGATAAGGGAAGATAATCCTGGGATAAGTTTTTAGTACCATTTAATTCTTTGTTTGGTTACTAAGTCCGGGATAACGTATCTCAAGATTAATAATTAGTACGGGGATAAGTTATCCCTACCTGTGGGTAGAATAGTAATACTGGGATAACTTATCCAGGGATAAAATATGTAAAATAACAAAAGTACCCTCCTTAAACCCTCTTTTATACCTTACTTTTACATCCATGTATATTCACATAAATTTTAATACCATTTATAATAACATTCACAATCTTCACTACTCGTTATTTTTATGATAATATATATTTCCATTAAAAAATTACACTACATAAATATAATTTTTATTTATGAATATATTACACGTTGAATTTGTTTGACTAATTCTTATATTTATTTATATTTTGATTTCTATTTGGTGCACCGGGCTGTCCTTTTTTTATTTATATTTTGATTTCTCTTAAAATGCTGATTCCATTGTTGAATTACATATTTTTAATTAAATAGTCATATTATTTTCCATATGACAAACCAAACAATCAATAAGAAATAATCCCAGCATAAGTGCATAACTAATCCCAGAATAATTTATCCTAGCAAACATAACCCACCATAACTTATCCCTACATAACTTGTCTTCAAACCAAACGACCCCTTAAAATATACATTAGGCACAAAATGCCAAGAAAAAGTTATATTCCCATTTGATGGACTCCCAGTGCAATTTTAATTCCTAACAATAGGTACAAAATGCCAAGCAAAAGTTACTCCCACATGATGGACTCTCAGACAACTTTACATGAATTATAACCAGGGAAAGGACAGTACCTCTACAAATATGAATTCAATTCCTCCAATCAGATCAACCTGCTGAATAAGAAATTCAGGGGTAGCTGAAAGAGCTTTATTAGATATCTCCGGAATTTCATAAAACATGTTTGTTAGCATGCCAATAAGCTTGTTGTGAACTATTTCAGCCCAAGAATTCATCCTGCTAACACATATAAGTACCTGAACAACCTGCAAGAGTATTAAGAGGTAAGTTGGAACAAACATCAAACACTTTTGAGACTTAAGATTAACATAGAAACAGAAGTGGCTATTATACACGTGAAAAAGACTAATAGTAAATGCACAACCTTCACTTCATTTGTCATATGGATACTCATTTAGGGATCACAAATTATAACAGTGAATGTTGACACTCATATTTACCATTTTATGAAGGAGAAGATTAAGAGACAAATTGAAACAAGTAGGGCAGCACCTGAGCTCATTAAGGACAAAATACAATAAAATAAAATGCATCCAACTTATCCTGCATTTTCATGTACTTATAAGTTCTTCAAGTACCGTTGAATAATATCTTTATTTGTATAGATTCCATATCTCAATACTTTTATTTATCTAATATTCCCTCCATTCTATTTTTGTGGCACTATTTCCTTATTAGTCCGTTCCAAACAGAATAGCATCACTTTGTAGTTAGAACAATTTACTTTTAACTTTAATGGCATGCATGCAGAAATTTCATGGCCTAGTTAAGACCACAAATTCAAAAGCCGTTACTTATTTCTTAAAAAAAACTCCACTCCAAGTCAAACTATGCCAGTAAAATTGAAATGTGAGGAGTAAGTACTTTCTTTTTCAAAAATCTACTTCATTTATCAATATTCTTTTACTTTTTTTTTGGATAACCAAGAAATACACGCTACCAGATTTGAAACTAGGTGGATAATGTGTCTGTCCCTCAAACATTCTCTCCTTAACTACAAAATTGACTCAGCATCTGGGAACTCATAATGTTCATTGATAAATAATATAAGAAATTGATAAACTTCATTTATCAGTCATATCAGATACCTATTTCCTTTTTATATGTTTAGTTGATTCCGCCAAATCAAGTAGTTAAGTCCCTCACTACAAACATCATTCTCTACTTTCTGGAATTTTATGGAAGTCAAATCACTTCCTTCCCTTTATACTATACTTGTAAAAAAACAAGTAGGCGAAATATTCTCCATGAAAAAGAAACAGCAACAAAAATATACCCAGTGAAATCCCACTAAGTGAGGTATGGGGAGGGTAGAGTGTACGCAGACCTTACCACTGCCTCGTGGAGGTAGAGAGGCTGTTTTTGAAAGACCCGCAGCTTGAGTGCATCAACCCAAGAAAAACTCCATAAAAAAGAAAGTAAATAAGAAATTTCAATAATAACAAGCCGAGGATAGACTCACCCTTATGTCAAGACCTTTAAGTCTGCTCCTCCTTATTCTGCCTCTATCACAGACAAAATATAGTAAACAGCTGAGAGCAGAAGCCCAGATGGATTCTTCCTTTTCTTCTGTCTGTTCATCACATTGTGAATAGAATTAGAATGAGAATAGCACTTAGCACTTGAGTCATCATCATCGTACAATTCTATTAAGTAATATATGTGAGCTAAAAGTATGAGAATAAGTGAGAAGCAGGAGACGATGCTGGATCAAAGGACCAATGTTTTCAACCATTAAAGGGTCTGCAAAGATGAAAACTTAAACTTTGTTATAGAATTGAAGTAACAAATTAGTCTAACAACCAGCACCTGAAATCCAAGTACAGAAGACACAGTTCGTCTACTTAAGTGGTTCAGGTGTTTATGAGCCCATGATTCCACTTTCATTATATCAGACAGATTTGAAAGGTATCTGTATCATATTTCCCTGAAGGAAATGCATAAACAACAAAAAAAAAGTATCCCTGCATGAGAAACATTTTTATTCCAGTTTTCCTTGGCGCGTTATGAAAGAATGGCACGTAAAACATTTGAGGGGTTGGAACTCTAACTTACACAACTTGGAAGGTTACTTTTGTCAGTGCATTATTTGGTAGCTGAAACATGCAATCCTGATGTCAGAGGATCTTTGCCAATATTTAGTATAACCAGAGAGTTGTTCAGTACACCAAATGGGATAAGCTAGCTTCACAATCTCCCAGACTGGATTGTAGGGTGGCCATTATAGACCAGATTGGATTGTAGTCCATTGTGTGGCAGACAGGTTTATATGACAGAACGGTAAAATCAACCATATCTTCAAATTTCTGTGTTAACTTCAAGGTTGAGCTAGTTTGGGAAAACAGGGTAAACTGCTAAATATGTCTCCAACTTATTCTTGAAGCAAACATTTTGTTGTCACCTCAAATTTCGTTTATATTGCATCCTCAACTTATCTCTTAAAAAAATCATATAAGATTGAACCATCTTTCCAACAAATTTTGGTCATAGATAAGTTGCTTCATCCATTTTGGGTTCTATTATTAATTATATTACTACTATCTTCCACACGTGAATCTTGAATGACTAAGCATAGATCACATCTATTCGTAGTTTACTCTACTGACATCAGTCCCATTTCTATTAATCGCTTCCAACAGTAATGAAACAATGACCTGAACATATGAGCAACACCTGATGCTTCAGAAAGCTAAACATCCGATAAACATCTCGCCTAAAGAAGTAAATGAGAAAAAAAAGAGAGAGAGACAAAAGCAGAAAATGAAAAGAACAGAGAGTCTATTCTTCATTTTCAACCACAGAGAGCTTAGAGGTTCGTGATCCCTCCTCTCTCTTGACTTCTTCCATCATTCTGCAAATACACAACCTCAGAGAGGAAGTGGCTGCAATTCTTTTTGATAGAGATGAAAAGGCAAATTTCAGTGAATTTCTTTTGAGTTGTTTTTCGTTTTTAAAGTTTTTCTTCCTTCTTTTATATTTTTCTTCAGATTTTGTTAGAATAGGAATAGGTATATACAATCCTACTTAGAATAGGAATAGGAATAGGAATAGAACTAGGAATAGAAATAGGAACAGGAATAATAAATAATATCCTACTTGGTAAAGAAATGTATTGCAGTGTCTATAAATAGGGTCTATTTCTCACATGGTATCAGAGCCTCCACGATCTTGATAGAGAATCAAAGAGCTTCCGCTGCCGGCGTGCGGCTATTACCTATATAGCAGCCCCTCTGGCCAATAGTTATGTTAACAAAAGTAGGTCCAATGATATATGTATGAATCTCATATTCAAGGGAAGAAAACTCAACCAGACAGGTCACAGTGCGTCAATTTCCAGAAACTTTCTAGGGTTGTTGTGTCAACCCCATATCTGTCAGTGTTTATGTAGCACCGTGCCATCTTTCCGGTGAGTACTTTCTTATATCTAATTTGTGTAGCATCGTGCCATTTTTTCGATGACGACTTTTACATATTTAATTTACGTAGCATTGTGCCATCTTTCTGCTAACTACTTTCTCATATCCAATTTGTGTAGCACCGTGCATCTTTTCGGACTACTTCTCATATTTAATTTGCGTAGTACCGTAAATTTTTCCGATCTACTTTCTTATATCTGAGTTGCATAACACCGCGTGTCTTTTCGGTGACACCTCACATTGAGCCACATTTTTAGCCCTTAAGATGGGTCACTTGCTTCCCAATAAGCATGAAGATGGGCGCCTAAATCAGCTAAGGAACACCTCTTACTTAGCGCTCAAACTTAGGGAGAAAAGTCAAACGTTTCCTAATGCATTTCCTAGTTTGTTATCGAATTGTTTCCTAAATAGTTACAACTACCTTTAATGCTTTACAAGGTAGCTAGGAATGATAGGGTTCCTTTCCCAGTATTTCTTTAATTAGCTAGTTATTTCATATTTCATTATTGCTTAGTTGTTCTAACCAACATTGGTTACAAAAAGCGGTGCTTTGCTTTGTATTAGACAGATTTTTCATGATGAAAAATATCAGATAATTTTCTCTTTTGCTCTTGCGAGTGTACAACCCCTTGGATTTCTTCAACCTTCAAGTCTCCACTTTTTGGAGATAAGTTTAAATTCTTCAAAATCTTACATTACTTTTATCCTTGGGTAACAAAGAAGGGCGATATATTTAGGCTTATTGTTCTTCGTTATTTCTGTCGGAATTGGGATCCATAATGTATTGTGTTAATTTTCTACTAAAAATGTGATTATCTTAGGCTAATTGTTTTTGTTAGGAGTCAATTTTGATAATTTGACTTATCTTGGAGTTGTGATTATTACTTGAACTTCTTAATTTGTTCTTGAATCCAAGAAACACTTTCTTGAATTCAATTAATCCTTAATTTAAAAAAAAGTCGTTTATTTTATTCTCTTTTAAGCTTTCGCATATTTCTTTGAAACCTTGATTTTCACTATTATCAAACTGCAACAATGTCAATGACAAGTACCAATTTTTTATTTTTTACGAAGGTAACGTTTTCATATATAATTGTAGAAGTGAACTGCACAAGTTGTGAAAACACCCCAAAATTTACAAGTGATCCAAAAAAGGAAAGATGCAACAGACTCTGATTCCTATATGTAATCTAAGACATCAAAAATAGACTCATGATCCTCTGAAAGTTCCTATTTACACCAAAAATAGTACAAAACTAGACAGTTCGTCTTCATCTTCGGTATAGGACTTCCTTGTTTTCAAAGCATCTATGGTCTTTTCTTTCCACGTTGTCCATCCACCAAACGCAAGCTGGGATAATTTTCCATATCTCTTTTTGACTAGACAGATTCCCTTCTATACTCCAAGTGTCAAATAAATCAACCACCCTTCCATTGCTCAACTGATACCCCTCAAATTGATGATGATTTTCCACAATTGGCTTAACCACAGATGGGGGAGAAAAAGATGATTAATTGTCTCAGCATGCTCCCCACATTAGTAACATCTAGAACAAAGCTGAAGGCCCCTCCTAGCTAGGTTGTCTTGAGTCAGAGCTGCCTCTTTTACTGGCAACCAGAAAAACATGCTACTTTGTATGGAATTTCAATGTTCCATATCATTTTCCAGGGCTAATGACCCACCTAATTGTTAGTTGTATTAAGTTCTCTATAAGTTGTCTTGACAAAGAACTTGTCATGCATATCACCTTGCCCCCACATGTTGTCCTCAGCTTCAGAGGTCCCTTTGAATCGTGCTAAGGTGTTGTAGAAGTCTGCCACCCTGCTCACCTCCTTATCATTAAGTTGTCTTTCGAAGCTCAAGTTCCACCCCTGTAATGACCAAGCTTCTCCCAATGATATCTCTATTTCCTAGCATGAATGAAGAGATCTGGATATGTCTGCTGCAATGGCTCATGTTAGACAAATGTCCTTCAAGAAAGACGCCTTCATACCATTCCCACCTTAAGAGAGGACGTTCTCAGTACTGATGGCCATAAGTTCCTGATAGCTCTCCACACACAGACCACATAAGGAGGTGTATTCACTCGATTGGTACTCCATCTATCCTCCAGCTCATAGTTTTAATTACTTCTATCCATAGTAATTTCTCATCAGCAGCTAGCCTTCACAACCACTTCATCATAAGACTATGGTTTTGAAACTAGAGATTTCTGATTCCCAGTCCACCCTCCTACTTGTTGATTGTTAAATTCTTCCATTTAACCAGATGTACTTTTTCTTCTAACTATTATCTTGCCACAAAAACATTCTTCTCATAGCAGCTAACCTTGCACAAAAGTAGGAGCTGGGAACAAAGACATCATACAAGTGCATATACCATCCAATACACTGTTAATCGGAACTAATCTTCCACCTAGTGAAAGGTATTGGCTTTTCCAGCTTGAAAGTCTTTTTTCAAACTTTTCCGAGACTCCATTCCAAATGCCTAAAGATTTTCATTTAGCACCCAATAGCATGTCCAAGTAAACAGTGGGCAGCTCACCTATTCTTCCTCCCAGAATCTCTGCCAAGGATTGGATCAGGTGTATCATTAACTTCATTAACGGGGTAAATAAAACTTCTGTTCCAGTTAATGTGTCAGCCAGAGAGCTTCAAAATGAATGAAAAATACTTTTTAACATTCTCAGTTGATTCTTGTCAGCTTCACAAAAAACAGGGGTATTATTTACATATTGAAGATGGGAAATATCCTAAACAATTGCTAATCTTGTTATCACCTTGAAACCACTGAATCCAATTATTTTTCTTTGCTTGTTTAACCAAAATCTCTAAACAATTGCCAATCTTGTTATTCACCTTGAAACCACTGATCCAATTATTTGTCTTTGCTTGTTTAACCATAAAATAATAAAAAGGAATGGTAATAGGGGGTCCCCTTGCCTCAGTCCTCTCTGAGAGGAGAAGAAGCCACAAGGTTATTCATTAACAAATACTGAGAACTTGACTGTACTGATACGAAATTTTGATCCATCTGTCTCAAAATTCCATCCTTTGAAGTACTCCACATAAGAAATCCCAGTTGACATGGTCATAGGCCTTCTCAATGTCAAATTTGCACAGGATCCCTGGATTCTCACAATACATTCTGGTATACACACATTCATTAGCTATTAAAATAGCATCCATTATTTGCCTGCCACGGATAAAGGCCATTTGTTGACTATTAAAATAGCATTCATGGTAACAATTTTGAACAACATCAATCACTTCTCTATTGACTACCTCCAGCAGTGTATGAAAAATGTCATTGAGAACCCATCAGGCCCAGGGGCCTTGTCCCTTGCACATGCTTTTATGCTTGCCAAAATTTCCTGTGGCTCAAATGGACCTTGCTTTCAGGTTGTCCTCTGTTGATACCATTGGACAGTCCCTAAGAATGTACTGAGGTCTCCAGGTCTCTGTCTCTGATAGAACGCCACAATCAAGGACAAAATTGTACCTTCAGGAATAATTTGGCAACCAATTAAGCAATTCACAAAACCCAAACTAAGCTAGTGTATATTAGGACTAAGCTAGTGAATTAGTGCCCCAACTCAGAATCAACAACTTTCCAACTGAAGTCTAATGGCCTACTCGATAACTGACTAACTATTCCTCAACAGTAAAGGTGAAATCTTATTCCATCTTAGGGGGTGTTTGGATGGGCTTTTTTTAAAGTGGCTAATAAGCTAAAAGCTAAAAGGCATAAGTTGGGGACATCCAACTTTTGGCTTCTTTTTTTTTTTTAACTTTTCCAAACACTCTCAAAGGTTAAAAAAAAAAGGTTCAAAGCCAAAAGCCACTTAAAATAAGCCAATCCAAACACCCACTTAATCAAAGAACTTCTAGTCTTATACTTTAACCTGTGGAGTGGGAGGCCATAGAGAGTTGTGAGCACTCAAGCTATGTAACAATGCATGCAAATTTTAATTTTCAAAATTTCATAATGAATTATGATAAAACAGAAAAACCAAAAAATAAAGAGTCCGGAAAATAGTATCCTCCAGAACTGTCTTTCCACATTGAAATGCTTGATATAAAGCAACAAGAAGATATGCAGAGTAGTCCCACAAGCACAAAGTGGGTTTTGGGGAGGGTAGAGTGTAAGCAGACATTACCCCTACCTTAGAGATAGAGAGGCCATTTCGGATAGACCTGCGGCTCAAGAAAAAAAAGTCCAAGCAATCCCAAAAAGAAGTAACGGAAGTATAAGGAAAAAAAAGATAATAACAAAATTAGCAGATAGTAACATAACGGAAACTTCAATAAAACAATACAATAACGGAAGAACTTGATATAAAGCCAACCAAGAAAATAACAAAAGAACAGAACAAAATCAAAGCACGGTAAAAATAAACATTACAAGATGATTACAACAACAACAACCCAGTGAAATCCCACAACATGGGGTCTGGGGAGGGTAGAATGTACGCAGACCTTACTCCTACCAAGGTAGGACGGCTGTTTCCTGGAGACCCTCGGCTCAGTAAAAGCATAAACGCATAAAAAATGTTAGATAAGAATAGGAAATTAAAAGCTTTATGAGAAAAACAACAAACAAATAACGAATAGATAACAAATAAATACAAATAAATAAATACAAATAATAAATAAATACAAATAACAAATAACAAATAAATAAATAATGAAAGCGTCACAGATAAAATAGAGTAGTCAAAGCATAGAAAGTAATAAATAGTAACAGAAATCAGAAGTCAAAGCGCAAGAGATCGTAATTCACTACTACGCCTATGAATAGAGAAGAATAATGAGACTATGAACTAGCCTTCTACCCTAATGTGGGTCCTCCACACCCTCCTATCTAAGGTCATGTCCTCTGTAAGCCGTAACTGCGTCATGTCCTGTCTAATCACCTCTCCCCAATACTTCTTCGGCCTACCCCTACCTCTTCTATAACCATCCATGGCCAGCCTCTCACACCTCCGCACTGGGGCATCTGTGTCTCTCCTCTTCACATGTCCAAACCATCTCAGTCGCATTTCCCGCATCTTGTCTTCCACCGAGGCCACTCCTACCTTGTCCCGAATAGCCTCATTTCTAATCCTGTCGCTCCTGGTGTGCCCACACATCCATCTCAGCATTCTCATCTCGGCAACTTTCATCTTTTGAATGTGAGAAATCTTAACTGGCCAACACTCCGCCCCATACAACATAGCCGGTCTAACCACCACTTTGTAGAACTTGCCCTTAAGTTTTGGTGGCACATTCTTGTCACATAGCACTCCGGAAGCGAGCCTCCATTTCATCCACCCTACCCCAATACGATGTGTGACATCATCGTCAATCTCTCCGTTGCCTTGCATGATAGACCCAAGATACTTGCAACTACTTCTCTTTTGGATGGCCTGAGCACCAAGCCTAACTTCCACGCCAACCTCCTGAGGTGTCTCACTGAACTTGCACTCTAAGTACTCTATCTTGGTCCTACTCAACTTAAACCCTTTAGACTCCAAGGTATGTCTCCAATCCTCCAGCTTAGCGTTAACTCCGCTGCGAGTCTCATCAATCAGGACTATGTCTTCCGCGAAAAGCATACACCATGGCACCTCACCTTGAATTTGTCGCGTCAATCCATCTATCACCAAGGCAAATAAAAAAGGACTAAGAGCTGATCCTTGATGCAACCTCATCACCACTGGAAAGTGATTTGAGTCCCCTCCTACTATCCTTACCCTGGTTTTGGCTCCCTCGTACATGTCCTTGATCACCCTAATGTATGCCACAGGTACACCTTTAGCCTCCAAACATGTCCATAGTATTTCTCTTGGGACTTCATCATAAGCCTTTTCTAGGTCGATGAATACCATATGCAAGTCCCTCTTCCTCTCCCTATGTTGCTCCACCAGTCTCCTCATAAGATGGATAGCTTCTGTAGTTGAGCGTCCCGGCATAAATCCAAACTGGTTCTCTGAAATAGACATGTCTCTCCTCACCCTCATCTCCACCACTCTTTCCCACAGTTTCATAGTATGGCTTAGTAGCTTGATACCTCTATAGTTGTCGCAACTCTGGATATCCCCTTTGTTTTTGTATAAAGGGATCATTACGCTCGACCTCCATTCTTCGAGCATCGTTGCCGTTTTAAAAATGACATTAAATAACCTAGTTAACCACTCCAAATCTACCGAGCTCGTGCTCTTCCAAAATTTCCCAGGAATCTCGTCAGGTCTGGTTGCTCTTTCCCAGCGCATCCTACGAACGACACTCTTAACCTCCTTGACCTTAATACTCCTGCAATACCCAAAATCGCGATGCATCCCTGTAAGTTCTAAATCTCCCAACACAAAGTCTCTGTCCCCTTTCTCATTCAAGAGTTTATGAAAGTAGGACTGCCATCTCTTTTTAATGAGGGTCTCGTCTACCAATACTTTTCCATGCTCGTCCTTAATGCACTTCACTTGGTCCACATCGCGTGCCCTTCTCTCCCACGCCCTGGCTAGCCTGAATAATTTTCTATCCTCACCTTTCTCTTCTAGTTCAGCATAAAAGCGTTCAAAAGCTGTTGTTTTTGCCGTCGAAACCGCCAACTTCGCCTCCTTCCTTGCTATCTTATAAAGTTCTCTATTCGTCCACTTCTCCACCTCATCCGTGCTTTCTACCAACTTTGCGTACGCCATCTTCTTTGCTTCCACCTTTTCTTGCACTTCTCTATTCCACCACCAGTCCCCTCGATGCCGACTACGACTACCAGTCGAGACTCCCAACACTTCCCTTGTCACAGTCCTAATACAACTAGCTGTCCTATCCCACATACTGGTCACATCCCCATTACTATCCCAGGCCCCCATGACCTTCAACTTCTCTCTCATCTTCAGGGCATTAGCCGTGGTCAAACTCCTCCATCTGATCCTAGATCGATCATCTCCGACCCTCTTCTTCCTCATCATCTTGATCCCTAAATCCATCACCAAAAGCTTATGTCGGGTTGTAAGGTTGTCTATCGGAATGACCTTATAGTCTTTGCACAGACCTCTATCAACCTTCCTAAGGAGTAAAAAGTTTATCTGAGTCTTAGCCACCGAACTACGAAAGGTTACCAAGTGGTCTTCCTTCTTTGGGAAACTTGAATTGGCTATGACCAACCCAAAAGCTCTTGCGAATTCCAAAAGTGAAAGGCCTCCTCCATTTCTGACCCCATAGCCAAAGCCTCCATGCACATCATCATACCCTCCTGAAATAGACCCGATGTGCCCATTGAAATCTCCTCCCACGAAAAGCTTCTCAGTAGGTGGTATACCTCCCACTAACTCGTCCAAATCCTCCCAAAAGCGCCTCTTATCCTCCTCTCTTAAGCCCGCTTGTGGCGCATAAGCGCTAATAATGTTGATTGTGCTCCCTTCAATGACCACCTTAATCGACATCATCCTATCGTTGACTCTCCTAACCTCCACCACCTGATCCCTTAGATCACTGTCTATTAAAATGCCTACCCCATTCCTATATTTCGATCTACCTGAGAACCAAAGCTTATACCCGTCTACCTCCCTCGCTTTAGAACCTACCCATTTGGTCGTTCGGACACAAGCTATATTAATCTTTCTCTTCTTTAGAATCTTAACTAGCTCTATGGATTTGCCCGTTAACGTTCCAATGTTCCAAGAACCAACTCTCAGTCTAGATGCTCCTTTAACCCACTTACCCCTCCTTACCCTCGTCCCCGACCCTGAATGAGAACATGACCCTAGTCTACCATTACTATCTAAAGCCACAAAAATATGTAGGAATTAATAAATTATTCAAAAATCTAAAGTTAGCAAAATGCAACGGTAAGTTTATGAACAAAAATTATAGGTAAACCGGAGGTACCAACTCCAGTTGAAAAAAAAACCTGATTCACGCTGGAAACACTATTCACGCCGGAAGTACTGTTCACGCCGGAAAATGGAAAACCGCAAGACGGCGCTAGAAATCAATAGATCTAGGCCAAATCTGAACAGATCTGGAGGTATTCGCCGGAAAACAAGCAAAAGGAAAGAAAAAAGAAGAAGAAAGAAGAAGAAGAAGTAGTTCTGGATCTGATGGAATCCCAGAAGCTAGCCTTCAAATTAGAAACTTTTGGTTGCTTCTTAACTTTCAGAAACCCCAAATTAGTCTTGGGAAATGGCCGGGTTGAATATGAGAGTGTCCCAGAATATTGCGTAGGGAATTCAAATTTTGGAGATTGTTTATTTATGAAGAAAATTTTGCAAAGTTTGATCTGATGAAAATTGTGTATTTGCATGAGGATGCAGTTCTTTCAAAGATGATTATCAAGAAATAATACACATTACAAGATGATTATCAAGAAATAATACACACACAGAAAGAGCTGAACTGTTAGCCACATTTACCTGGACAAGATGAAGAAGGATCTCGTAGAGGATGCCTAAAATCCAACACTCAAACTTATCAATGGCTGAGGAATTCCCAGCTTTCTTAAGATAATCTGATTTCTTATTTCCTTCCAAAGAAAGTTGAGTTTCATTGTCCAAAAAAGTTTCTTTACAATACTCTTCTTCAATTGTCGAAGCATCATCTGTTGTTGGAGGTTCCAATAAATGAGCGTGAACTCCAAGATTCAAAATTAAATCAAAGGCCCGAGTCTTGGATTCCAAACGAGTAGAATTCATCATTTCCTAAAATTAATTTTCACAAAAGTAAGTATCCGAACATTAACATAAAAGAGCGACCATCTAGAACAAGACAGCACCTCGAGCATGGACAGAGCGAGAGGAGCAGCAGTTTCGGAATCCAAAACATACCTACAAACCACAATTAGCAAGGATTACCCTTGGGAACAATTACCAAAATGATACTAAAAACCCTTTATTCATGGAAATGTGATGTTAATGCACCACTAAACACTAAATGGTACTATCTTATACGTAACTCAGTTACCTGCATGTCCCATAAGGTCCATATTAGGCCAATTAACAAACATATTAGAAATTCATAAAAAAAGATCCCTATTAGGTCAAAGAAATATTACTTGTCAGTGTAAAATAAGAAGAAAAAAAGACAGACATCTGCAGCACTTGCATAATCAAAAAGTTAATATTGAAATTAGACGACTGTTACATGACCAAGTACGAGTATAATTTCTCCTGTTCCACACAGCCACCACGAACATGAATGACGAGGAATTGAATCATTGAGAGCTGTTGGCTACTCATTCAAGAATGAGGTTTCAAAATCAAGGAACTGGAAGAGTGCATCCAATGTCAATACCCATAACACATAAGCATTTATGATATTGAGCATGCAAAAGAAATTTTGCATATGCCATTACTTTGATGTTTGAGGAGAAGTAACTTATTTGGACAGACTTAATTCTACTTTGCTGCTGAATTGCACTACTAATGGTCTATCAAGTTACCTATTACGGGATAATATATAAAAATAAATAAGATTCACGTTATGCCTGTTACTTTTTAATGTAAAAGACCTAGATTCAGGGAAAGGAGCACGTACATGTCAATTACAAGTTTGACAAGTACGCTGACAGCCACGTCCATTGACGGCTTTCCACTGTTGTTACTTAGTTTAGATGAAACTGTCATCAGATAAGTATTTGGAGCAGAAGTCTCAGAGCAGGCTGCTGCAATAACCTCATAGACCTCCATCGGATTCAATCGCAGAGGCTGCTGTTCACTGATAACATCAATGTATTATGAATCAAGAGAGACAACAAGGGAGGAATTTAAATTTAGGCAGTGGGAGATGATAAATGCATACCTAGAAGGAATGCAACAAAAACGTATTATTAAAGAGAGAAAACCCAACGAACACACATATCAAAGGAACCTACAACAAACTGATAAAACATGTCATTGAAGAGAGAACATTTAATCTAGTAGAAACAACTTTCAGTATCATATCTATCACCTCTGAAAATAATCGTCTACCTGTAGACAATTTATCTCCTGTACATTAAGAATCTCAATGACTAAATCCCCTGGTTTAGAAATCTTCTACGGGTGAGGATTTCGACATCAGCAACTTTCCAATTATACACACTTTTCCGGGTGATAAAACGAGCAGAAAATACCGAAAAGCAACTAGTGTACAAGTATACTCTGTTTAGTTTTTTGATAATTCGTAATGTATTTTTAAGAATTAGGACGCGTACTCATGTCCATGTTAGACTCATTCGATACCGGTCTCGAGATAGACAAAGGATCAATGTAACGCAGCTATAGTTGTGCATGTGTAAGACAAGGAAGAAGCAAGGTGAAATTCGGAAAAATAATGGATATGACGAGATAAGACAGCATAGGCCATCTATCTTTATTAATTGACCATCAACAACTCAAAAGGGATGCTCACACAGAATCTACAGTACAAATCATATCCGTATAGGAGGTAAAAAGGTACGGTACTAGCTAGAAGTACTTTAAATTCATCGATAGGGGGGCATGGACCAACATCCCGAGGGGAAGGGGCGAGGGAAACGTATAATATTCTAATAACCCAGCTGTATAACCGAAATAGGATAGATTGACCACAAAATTTGAAGAATCAAAGGCTGGACATAAGCACTCAAGAACATCTATAATTTGAAAGAAAAGCTTCTTTTTTTGTTAGGACCGAGAAATCTGTCAGGGCCAACCAAGGACCAACCGCAGCCTTCGAAACTCGGGGATAATGGGCCCACCTCTCCACCCTTGCCAACTCACCACCAATCATAACTTCGAACTAGGGGATAATGGGCCTGCCCCACTATCCTTCTCCACTTATAGACCTGGCTTAATTTGCATGGTGCAAGGCTCGAATCTGTGACCTAAGTCACAAGTCCCTCAACCTTTGCCAATTAAACTATGCCCTAGGTGGGAAAAGTTTTGATCTCACATTGAAAAAAGTTGTTTCAAGAGATAACAAAACACTTAAATTATCTCAAAAGAAAATATCTTTTTTAAGTAAGTAATGCCTCATGACATACCTGTAGTGTCGATACTGAAAAAGCGGCTTTGCACGAGGACGGAAAGTGCTCACGGGAGAATCATCCCTGATTTACACATATATAAAGAAAGAATAATTATTGTTACAAAAATTAAAGTTTCACAGGTTCAGATTCATTACTTTGCATGACTTGAAATTGTATTACAGCTCTTCATAGAAGCACAACACTGAGATAAAGAAGGGTATTCAACACTTCTAATATAGACTACGGAATTCATGTTTCTATACTCAGGTAAAACCTCCTCATGCCTTTGAACCTTTATATTATTCAAGATATAGTAGCCTGTAAAATAAACACCAATGCTGAAACAAATAAAAATCGACCAGCACATTAGCTTGCAGGAGGCACATTTAGCGAGTGGAGGAAGAAATACTTCAAAGATAAACAAGTGAAAAGAAATTCACTGGACAAAGTGAGCTCCTATAATTTCCATTACGAATTTGAAATTGTTTTCGGTAGAAACAGTACAATTGTATTTACCATATTTGATGAGGCCCTGGTTTAGAACGTTTTAGAGCTGTTATTGCTCTTAAGTGGGCACGAGCAGACGCAGAATTGGTCAAGGTCGTGAGCAGTGAAGGCTGCAAAAGTTGATCTAGATAAGGCATCTCCGAACTCCCAAAGATTTTCCAAGGCTCACCCTTCATTTTAGCTTCCATGTCACCAACAAGAAGAGCTGCTGCACCTACTTCGAGGAAATTATGTGCACTCACATCTTTGGGATTCAAAAGATGGTCACTGAAAGTTGAGGTTTCCATAATCAGTAAATGCCCCACCAGAGCAAATAGATATTACAGGACCACTAGCAAATAATTTAACTACCTTTTGGATGGAGATGATGACGACTGTTGATCTCTGCACCAACGCCACTTGAAAACATCAAAAGCAGTGAATTCATGATCTTCCATTCTATTAATTTCTTCGGCTATAGGTGAGCCTGAAGTTGAAACAGTAGAGACATCTTTATTCTCCAATAGTTCTTTACCATTTGCAGGGCTAAGTTGGGAATTGAAGGATTTGCTCAATAAAGATGACAGTGTGGGAAGTGCTTGTCTTGATGCAGTAGGTGCTCCAGCAAAAGCCGCTGGTTGAAACGATCGCTTTGGAATATATTGTGTGACTAGAGAACGAACGTAATTTAAAGATTTCACAAGTGCTCCTGATGCATAACTCGAAACAGGAAAAGGCGATACAGTACTTGTTGTGGTAGATGCACTACTTTGTTGGCTTAAAGAACGTGACCATGGAGCCAATTTTCGGTTGGGACTCATATCACATTCAGCAATGATGCTTACACAAAATCGGTCAATCTGTACCAATGTCTCCTCGCTGGGTTTATATCTGCAACAAACATGAGGCACAGTTGTAATGAGAGATTTAAAGGTTCTTCATGGTAAGATATGTAAACAGCCATAGTATTCAACTGAAGTTAGGATATCATAAGCACGCAATAAACATTAAGTGCTTTGGAAGGTTACTTGAGTTGGCCCCACTAACACTTTGTGAGAGGAGAAAAGTAGGAATGGGTTCAGTTTCATAGGTTACTCATTGATCATCTTGACAGGTTCAATGAGAGTGATCAAAATTCACAATATACAAAATTGGCTGAATGAGATCCAAGGAAAAGTATTATAGCCCACTGATGATGAAATTACACTGTCTCTCATATTTCCAATCGCAAACTTGTTGCGACAAAATTTGTGTCCGTCCCACACTGATGATAAATGTGAGTAGGTTATAGTAAGTTTTCACTCCAAGGATTGAAACTAGAACATAACTTTCATAAAGGAACTCATTTGTTCAAATAGTTGATTCTTATGACCAACAATCATATCTTCATGTTATCTTTTCAGTTTGTCAAATTCCCAAATATTGATGAATGATCACAAAAATGATCGTTTTTATGATATTGTATTTATGTAAACCAAACAATTTTCACAGATTCACTCCTTAGTTATTACTCCCTCTAGGGGTGTTGGTGGTTCAGTTTGGATCGGTTTTTACCTAAAAGAAATCAAACTAATTAAATCATTTTTTCAAATACTTACCCAAATCAAACCATACTTAGTAGAAACTTCATTCATTCAGATTTTGTCAGTTTGTTTGGTCTTTTGTCATTTTTAAAAAAAATGTGACATAACACTGTCAAGGTCATCATCTCAAAATAAGACACTGTCAAGGACATCATCTATATTGCACCCAAGGGAAGGGTGTGGCCTAGTGATCAATGAAGTGGGCTGAGAACGATGGTTCAAATCCCAACAAAGACAAAAACACTAGGTGATTTATTCCTATCTATCCAAGTGTTGATAGAGTTGCCAGTGCCGGTGTTGGTGGGAGGTAGCAGGTACCCATGGAATTAGTAGAGGTGCACACAAGCTAGCTAGGACACCACAATCAAAAAAATACATTGTCAAGGACATCATTTTATGCGTAACTGCGAAACAATGTGACACAAAATACACTAATACAAGTAGATACTAATAGCACCTCACTAAGTGCATATCAACACTCCATATGTCAAAGTACTTCTATACACACGTGTGCATATATATAACCTGTAGATGACAAATTATTTCAGCACCAACAGAAAGAGCTAAATTTCAGATGGAGATACCAGTCACAAGTCAAAGTCATTGCAAAAAGCAGTACTCCAAAAAATATATGTAAGAATATACATATACACATGTTTGTACAATTTTTGAATAGGTATTTAAAGTCCTTTTGGATTGATTTTTTGGTTATTTTTTGCTTAAAACCAAACCAAACAAATTGTCAGTTTTTCTTAAATAAAAATCTAACCAAATCAAATAAGAAGTCAGCTTTTGTTCGGTTTGGTTTGATTTTCCATGAACACCCCTAATTCCCTCCATTTCAATTAATATAATAATACTCTTTCCTTTCTGGTTACACAAGTCAAGTTTTATACTACTTTCACAACTTTCAGAAATTGAAATTCATTATACTATTGAGCTTTTAATAAACATTGATGTAATGTTTCCAGTCAAACTAACTTTTGAACAATTATTTCAATATTTTGTCAGATTGCATCTTATGTTCCCTGTCAAACACTATCATATAGAATGAAACTGATGTAGTACTTAACAAAGACATATGAATAGATGGATCAACTTGTTTGTTCCTAAATCTTCACTGACAATTTTTTCCCAACAAATTGATGCTTCATGCTGATGAGTAAATGCAGGATAGGTTAATAGTACTTCCTTCACTACAAAAATTGAAACTGGAAGTTGTTATTTTTTTGAAGAGTTCATCGGTTTACTAAGTTCTGTCATAAACCTAAAACCATTTATTCACTTTTTGTATGTTCTCCTTTGAGTACATCAAATTTCTACTTCAGTATTGAAGATTTCCTTGATACAAAACTCAACTCTGTTTTTTTTTTTGAGGTAAAAGAACATTTGTATATTTTAACCAGAACAGCACAAAGGTTGTGGAGAAACCATATTTAACAGCAAAAAGGAAGAACAGCTGATCAACAACCTAGCAGAATCCTAGGATGTCTATGATTGACTCGGTGTCTTCTATATAGATTTGTTTACACCAAAAACAAAAAAAAAATCTAATGCAATTCAATTTGATCTTCTGTACTGAACTGCTTGTGTCGTCAAAGCATCTGGAATTCCTCTCTTTTCAGATTGTCCACCATATACAAGCTAGGACAATCTTCCATCCATCCTTCTCTAGAAACTCCTGCTCCAGCCTCCTCCCCACCAAAAAGGACTTCAATTATCTTCCTAGGCATTATCCAAACTTTGCCTCGTAGATTGATAAAAATCTTCTATAATTGATATGTTATTTTACAATGTAAAAATAGATGGCTAACTGTCTCAGCTACTTCACCACAAAGATAGAATCATCAACAAAGAGATATCCCTCTCCTCCTAAGATCCTATTGGGTCAAAAAATATTCATTTCCTAAAAGCCAAATGAAACAGAAGACTTTAAAAGGTATTCTTACTTTCCAAATGTGTTTCCAAGGCCTTTGGGCTATCAGTTGATTATCATGATTCAACAATTTGTAAGCTGGGCTGGATTAAAGAGTCCCCTGTTGTCTTCTTTCGAATCTGCACCCTCTTGTATCCCTTTGACGCCTTCCAACAGTTTGTAGAGAGCAGTCAATGTGTCCACTTCCCAGTCATTTGAGATGAGGATGCTAGATGGATGTGTGGCCACACTAGAAAGGATAAGATTAGGAATGAAGTTATTTGGGCCAAGATGAGAGTGCCCCTGTGGAGGATAAGATGCGTGAAATAAGGTTGCGATACTTCGTACATGTGAAGAGGAGATGTGTGGATGCCTCAGTGAGGAGGTGTGCAAAAGGCTTGTCGTGGAGGGCTTGAGGAGGAGTAGAGGTAGGCCTAAGAAGTATTGGGGTGAGGTGATTAGGCTAAACATGACACAGCTTTAGCTCATCGAGGATATGACCCATGATAGAAGGGTAGTAGATAGTTGAATACCACTCTTGTATTTCCGTACTCTTAGATCCCTATTTCTGCATCTATTTGTTGCTCCTTCAGCCTTGATTATTGTATTTTCGTGTTGTTCTTCATGATTGTTATTGTTATAGTCTTTTTCATATGTTGTTGTTGTATGTTGTTTCCTTTGATTAGATTACCGAACTATTTGTTGTTATTGTAATTCCCTTCCCATACTTGTTTTGATATATTTCACTTAACTCAAGGGTCTATCAGAAACAGTTTTTCTTCTTTCAAAAGATAGGGGCAAGACTACGTACACACCACCCTCCTTAGACCCCACTTGGGTATGTTGTTGATGTTCCTACGTAAGGTGATTTTTTAGCTCTATTTCTTCTTCGGTGGAAACCGAGACTCCACAAAGATTCCTGATAAAACTTCTACGTTCATAAATGGAGGGAGGAACCCAAAGCCCTAATTGTAGTTTTTTGAGATAAAAGTGTGCAAATTGTAGTGGGACTCCACTACTCGAGTCAGACTTCCCTTTTTTCCAACTCCATTCCTTCTTCGGTGTCTTCTACGCCGTGTTCTATTAGGAAACTCGAATAGAAACAAGTTCCCAGCCATTTCATAAATGTTTAGCCCAAAAATTGTCTTACAAGAGCGAGGTCCATTTCCTCATCTCCAATAGGATGATTTACTCTTTTGACTTCTCTCTAGATTGCCCTACTGAGTAACCCATTGTTCTTCACCCTTGTTGCCAAGTCTCCTTTGTAAGGGGTGAATGTGGACTCTCGAAGTGCATTTGACTTCCATTTACTCTCATACTGCATTGGCATATGAGTAATCCTCATTAAAAGTTGTATTTAACAGAAGATTGGAGCATTAAATAAACCTCTGTATCTCCATAGTTATGTCTATCCAGCCTGAATTCAATGTCAACTCAGGTATTTATTGAAATTGTCTTTCTTTCAGATTCCAGTGAGAGGATGCTCATATAATAAGCATTAAATTTCCTGGTGCAGAAGAAATATCTGATTTCCTCCTCAGTTTCCACCTCCTGGTTGTGTTTTTCTCGTCTTTCGATGCCTCCTTCAGTATGTTACAAATCCACACCATAGTCTTTGTGCTCAAAGTTGATCGTCTCATCATGTTGCGACTTCTTTTTACCCATTCACACCAAGTCACATTCTTGATTGTCCATCCGGTGATATCAAAAGATTTGACACCCGCATTGGAAGAGATTCTATGTTCCTCCATATTCGAGATGGAAGAAGTCTGGAGTGTGACGAGAGAAAAAAAGGAGAAGAATCTTGACAGAAATCACGGTAGGTTAAATCTGAGCTACCAGGCAGTTTGAAGGCCAGCGAAGGCACGGGAGAAAGGATGTTCTCTCTCCTAGAAAGAAGGAGAGAAAAAAGCCTTGAGAATCGTGCCTAGGAGCATTTTTTTACTTTATTTTGAGAGTTGAAGTTGCTTCAAATAGCTCAAATCCATTGGAATTACTTTTTAAAATTTGTGAGTAAATGGTGGATCAACTTACTCATTCAACAAATATCACAATGAATTCTAATGAAAACTTGTCCTTTTTAACATTAACGAGGGCTCTAGAACAAACAGTCACAAATCTAAGATTTTTACAGTATTTTTTGAGAAGGAAAGAGCTTACCGTATTAATCATAAATAGATGGTAAGGGTGGTAAGTTAGTTATATCAGGTTCATGTAAATTTGAGCGATGAATATAAACTTAGAAAAAGAAATCTGTCATAAAATTTGATAAAAAAGAAAAAGAAAATTATCACACAATGTATAATAATGACAATCTAAATAAGCTAAATGTTAGCGCTAAGCTGATATATGAAACCTTGGATTTTCAATGGGAAAGAAAAAATCAAAAGCAATAGGAAGAAACTACCTTAGAAGATACCGTTTCAAAAGCGCCACACATTTTGCTACAACTGCTGGGCTGATTCAATATTAAAGATAGAAAGGGCATCAGTAGGACAGAGTACAACGTAATGGGTATAGGAAACATGAACATTTAAGAAGCAATAAAGCAAAAAAGAAAAATCTCAAGAAGGGAGTAAAGAAGTTCAAGAAGCACAATGCCTTACAGAACAGTTCAAATTTGCAGAAAACTAAAATTCCAGCTACTATAAACAATTAGAACCTTTTCCTTCCTAGCTTCAGCTGTAACAATATTTTCACATACTAAAAGAACAAAGGAGAGCAAGCAAACTGTCATTTATTTAAGTAGGGTGAAATAGGATCCGGCATATACTTTTGCACTAAGCTACAAAAACTAATGATCCCCATGCATACACAGACCCCAAAATAACATGAATAATATTTCTTACTGATTGCTTAAATTTTTAATTCCATTTACGTACAAGTATGTGTTCAATTTTCTATTCAGAGAATCCAAGTTCCTATCCATGCTAATATATAATTAAGATAAATAAATTGTTATTACCACATGATAAAAGAAAAATATTGAACAATATGGCTTGAGCTTACAATTGGGATTTGGGTGTCTAATCAGGTAACTTATAAATATATGATTTTATGCCTCAAATGTCCCTCTCTAACAAATAAAAGGCTAAAAGATCAGTGATATTTTATGAAGTTTGATGATCTATGTATATCCGCAAGCAATGCATATCAAGTCCAAGGGTAATGGAAATGGTGGAGGAGGAGAGATGCAGCGACTATGGTGATGGTGGTGGTCAAGAAGAAAAAAGAAATGGTAAAAAATGAGGAAAATTAATATTTGATAAATGAAATACTTAGAAAAGTCTTAAACATTTTTTGTGCTTCTCACTCTCTCAAAAAGAGTGTAATACACTCTCTTTGCCACCTCAACACTTAGGGGGTTGATAATATTGTTTCAAACAAGTCCAAAGGTAATAGGATCCCCGCAAAGAATAAGGTGTGTAACTAAAAATTTGACCATAGTCCAGGGTTTTTTTTTACGCCTTTTCCTTAAAAAAAATTCAAAATGGACTTTAGAAATAGTGATCTTGATTTAAATATTTTCATATAACATCATATATCTCACCCTTCAAAGATTCAATTTTCTTTGGTTCACTAGAAATTAGGAAGATGGAGGTGACGAAGTCGTCTCATATTCCAAATCAGTTTGTATATTTGGTTGTATGTTTCAAGTGTATGGTGTTCATCATAGTCACTCAAAATGTTAACTTGGATTAAGAACTAAAACTAATGGAAGCAGTTCTCACTAAATTAGGTCAAATACCTCTAAATTGATGGGAATCAACTTTCACAACTTATTTGTGACCTTCATCTATTTATAAACTAAAGACGTCTACCGAAAAAGGAATTGGAAATTAGCATATGACACCAAAAGCATATCGTGCTTGATCAATATTATTGTGTTAAACAAAATTCATAAGCGATGTAGGTTGTGATTCAGGTAGTAGCAGAAGAGCACAGTAATTTCGACAAAGATATAGTGCAATGTCGCTTATCAAAAATAAACAAAAGAAAATACATGGTAAGGCATAAGGTTCCACCACAAGATATCATCATTCCACAATCAGACCTTAGAGGCTATCTAAATCAAGTCAACAAAGGGTAGATAATCCATATCTTTTCTAGGCCTTGGATCAAATTGCAAAAGTTAATAATCGGAGATGCTTTTAAATTCTTAACATAATTATGCTTTTTAGGCACGCCATGAGAGGGTATTATTTCTCTTCACCATCCTACAAGAGAGGACATCAGGCATGCATTTAGTGGCTTGTTAGTTTTCTGCTAACTTAGTATAATAAAGAACAATGATACTATAATAGCATCAGCAATGAGATGCACCCATCAACTTATGTGCAATTTCATCTTTGTTTATGTCAAATTTGCCTAAAATATTGAGTCAACTTAGCCTTAAAGTCCTACTTTGCCCTTACCAAGATTCAACATCATTGTTCCATAGTACCTATAAAGTTACATGATAGCGTTCCTTCCATCTTTCTCACGAGAATATACTGATTTAACTTCATTTCAACTAGCGCTCACAAACATCCTACCAGACTAGAAGTAAGACGGAAAAAAACACTTATCAGAAACCTCTTGTAATCAGTTCCAGAACTATATGACGAGAATTATTTGTTGTTGCTATTGTTCTCTTCTTCATTGTTTTCAGAATGGTTTGTTTTCACCTTGGTTTCTTTGCTATTGTATTTGCTTTACACACTTTTTTTTAAAGTCTTTACTTGAGGAGAGGTTGGAAACAGCCTCTATATCTTCACATGGTAAGGGTGAGGCTGTGTACCCATAACCCTCCCGGACCCCACCAATGGCGGTTGTGTACCCATCACCCTCCCAGACCCTACTAATGGTGGTTGTGTACTCATCACCCTCCCAGACCCCACTTATGGCATTACATTGTATATATTGTTGTTGTAACTATATGACAAGAATTATATAATCCTTTAAACTTTAAAATCAAACGAATGGCTTTTACCTAAAACTTGAAATTCAGCACAGAAGTACTAGAAAAGCATTCAGTGTAGTTATGTCGCATGAACTATATAGGCATGTTAGTATACTATTGCCTCTATCAACAAAGTATTGCATACCTGCGCTCACGCTCTGCTAATGTATGATCCAAAATAACACCATAAGCCAAGTCAGTTGTTGGATATGCTGCCAGATATTCCTGTAAGAATATAAGCTAATAGTATGAATGCAATTTCCCGCCTCATTTTGTGATTTTAGAAACATTATGTGATGGTCATAATATAGAAGGACATATGCCAAACAAGTGTCATCTTTATCAATGTAATTATTCTAAAAGAGTAAGTACACCAAAATCCAATAATCATTTAAGTTTCAATTTTAAATGACTCTTGTTAAAGAAGTAAAACTTGAACTAACTCAACCCAAAAGCTAGCTCATGAGAGGAGGATTGCTCAAGACCATATAAGGAGTCCATGTACCCACCCACAAACGATGTGAAACTCCAACTCCTATCAAGAAAAGAAAATTCCCCTACTAGGACAAGTTATTTTCCTTTCTTGTTTAAGGTATCTGGCAAGAGTAACAGCATACGTGATCATTCAACTATTTTTTAAAGCTCGCTTGTAAATATGTAGCACCTCCGTTTAACTAGTTTGATCCCTTTATTCAGTTACTAAATAAAAGCACAACTACAGAAACATAAACAGCACGTCAGAACTTGGATTCGACACATATATAAGTAGGGATTCTCCTCAAAATTTAGAAAGAAAAAATATTACCATATGGCTCATAGAAATGTCCAAACATGACAGAATCTAAGTTTTACGGTAACAACAAAGTCTTCAATTGAGGATGAAATAAAATAGATGCATTTCAATTTTCAAGAAGCCAGTATTTTAGGAACCATTTAGATACTTGCCCTTTTAGGCAAGAGCTTCTATATCAGTCTGAACACACAGATTGTATGTCATGATCTGATTATCTTTATGTATTTGTTAATCCAATAAGTAGGGTATTGTTTCTTTGCTTACAAGATTATCAGACAAATTAGCCAAGGTAGTTAAAGCTTTTCAAAAGTCAAGCAAGCATCGAAACGCCACACTTTCTCCTGGGATCTTTGCAGCTTTTATGCTTTTCTATTGTTTGTCTCCAATACCCACAAAGACTGCAGCTAGATCCCATATCTTAATAAACATGCTAAAAAAATTACTATATTACACTTGAAAATATCATAAATCCAACACCCTACACATTCCCTGCCAAATTTCCTAGATTAAGACTCAACTCAAGGCAATGTACAAAAGGAGACTCGAGCTTAAATAAAAATGTACGTAACAAAACCTTCAATTTTATGGAAAAAAATCTTGGAGAAACTACTGTAGTAAACCCTAGATTCAAATGAGATATAAAAGGATCCAAGTCTGACCCGAAGAGTTCGGGAAGCTTCGGAGGCAGTGGCAGAAGGGGCTCCATGGTGAGCAGGAGAAGAAGAAGATAGGCAATCAGCCACAGCTCTGCGAAGTGGCTCAGGTGGTTTCTTAAGCGAAGAAGATCTCAATCTGGATGCGCCACTGACACCAGCGCTGCCGCCTCCCAAAGGCAACCTGGAGGTAGCTGGGCTACGAGATGGACTGTAGATCGTCGACATGGATGGGTATGTGATGGAGATGTTTGGAAGTGGATGCTATCTCTATGGATACATGGGTTACAGCAAAAAGGGGGAAAACGTACGTCAACTGGGCTAAGTCTGAATTTGTAAGTCCTTGCCCTTACTACATTTCAACAATGCAAAAAGGACTGAAAAAGCGTTTGTAATCTATGTCTGGGTGAGGGAGAGAGAGTGAGAGAAATGGTGAGATGTGGAATTGACAAAGTGCAAGAGTATAATTAGCTAGCTGTATGCATTGTGGTATGAAATGAAATGTCTTGTGTATGTAAGCGTAGTCTTATGAGGATTATTAGCTGGCAAGCGCTTGGTTAATTGCGGGCACCTTAAGCTGCTGCCAGGGTTTTCCGTCAAATTGCTTTACTTTTTTTCTTTTTTTTTTCCTTTCCATTGTTGTCATGCTTCAGTTTTGCAAGGACGGGTAAAATGATGTGCTAAGCTTGATTTGAGTATCCAACTCCTTTTGCATCAATCTCTAGAACTGAGATGTGAAATGAGCATCCTTGTATGATATGATAAAAATAGGCTTTTCATGTAAATGAACTATCTCTCGATGTAGATAATGGCCAGCCTCTCAGAATTATAGGTAGTTTGAACAGACACAAAATGAGCGGACTTGGTCAATCGATCCACAATGATCCAAATACCATCAAATTTTCTCAAAATCAGTGACAAATCTACCATGAAACTTATAGCAATCT
Source organism: Solanum dulcamara (assembly GCF_947179165.1). NCBI lineage: Eukaryota > Viridiplantae > Streptophyta > Magnoliopsida > Solanales > Solanaceae > Solanum > Solanum dulcamara. The sequence goes on from NC_077244.1 coordinate 25,130,954, forward strand.
GTTTACACTTTCACTCGGGTGTAGGCATCATTCGAGTCATCCAACCTTGCCTTTGATGTTCATACTTCACCTATTGGCAATTCAAGAATTGGGACACATACTCAGTGATGTCCCTCTTCATCCCACTATCAATAGTGTTGTTTCAAATCATGGTACACTACGACCAAGTGCAACATATCATGCTCTACTTATGTGTAAGACACCGAAAATTGGAAAGTCCTAAAACGAGGAACAAAGGATGAAATCCTAGGAAAATGCAGAAAAATGGCATCAGGTGATGACCACGGAAGGCCATCACGAGCCGTGGTCCGCATCAGGCCTCGTGATGAGCCACCGTGGTGGAGGTTCTAAAACCCAACCCTGCAAAGAAGGGATGACGGACCGTAGTGAGCACCACGGACCGCAGTACCCTCCGTGGTGACCCCTCCCCTAAGGCCTTAGAAAATTTTCCAAGGCAAGGATCACAAGTGAACACCACAGGCCGTGGAGCTCTTCACTGACCATGGTGTATTCTGTGGTGGTCACTCCTGTAGGTCCAGCACCAGACCACGGTTCACGGGGCATGATGCCCTTCATGGACCGTGAAGGTCTCTATGGAGGAAGTCCTGAGACTTTTCCTACAAACCCCAAAATATTTCCTCCAAGTCATTTACCACGGGCCGTAGTGAGTACCACGGGCCATGATGGGTCTTCCGTGAAGCTGAGTCCCACCAATTTTAATAGGGTATTTTGGTATTTTTCTATGTTTTAACAACAAAGTGAGGTCGTATTAAGGACTGAATTCGCTTATCTAAATGACCCTAAGCCTCTCCACCTTCATTTATTCTCACTCATATTCTAAGATTCAAAACCCTAACCTTTCAAGTTTCTCTCAAGGTTTTCCTCTTCACCAAGAAAACTAGGGTTTCCTTACAACTTTAAGTCTCAACTTTTAAGCTTGCATTAAGGATTTATTCCCCAAGGTATATGGGTCTCATTCATGGGTTCTTCCACCCATGGAGCCCAAATATTTTCTAAACTTAATTGTTCAATTTCAAATGGTGAAATCTTATGGGTTTTTATATCATGATTCCAAATGCATAGATTATTGTCTATTTGAAGTTTATTTACCTATATTGGCTTATATTGACTCTTAATTTTATGAAATAGTTGATTTATCAGAGCCAATATGGTTGCAGATACAGTTTACTTATGCTGATGAAGAAAAGAGGGAATTGGTAAAGAATGTTCATCGGTTGCCTAAATTAGGAGTGAAGTTGAGTGGTTCCGATGATGGTGGTATGGTTGTCCATAACGGGTCAGAATCATCTTTGGTAGTGTATGTTAAATCAAAACAAGACTTTGACTTGACATTAGTGGAGTTAAAGAGGTTGGTAAAAGAAAAGAAAGTAGAGGTCTTTTCACTAGGGGGAGATGGGGTACTACACTACCAAGGTCGGTTATGTGCTCTAAATATGGATGGCCTAAGGGGTTTGATCTTGAAGGAGGCTCATAATTCTTCATACTCGGTTCATCTCGGTTCGACAAAAATGTACCGAGACATAAAAGAGCTTTATTGGTGGAGTGACATGAAGAAAGACATAGCAAGGTTCGTGGTCGAATGTTCGAATTGCTAAAAAGTTAAGGCCGAACATCAAAGGTCGAGTGGCCTAGACCAAGAAATTAAAATCCCACTTGGAAGTGGAAAGATGTGAACATGGACTTTGTAGTGGGTTTGTCTGATTCAATTTGGGTGATTATTGATAGAATGACTAAGTCGCCTCACTTCCTACCGGTCAAGACATCTTATAGTGCCGAGGAATATGCTAAGTTATATATTCGGGAGTTGGTGAGGTTGCATGGTGTGTCATTATCAATTATTTTGGATCGTGGTGCCCAATTACTTCTCATTTTTGTAGATTGTTTCAAAGGGGTTTTGGTACCAAGTTGAAGCTAAGTACTGCATTCTATCCTCAAATCGATAAGCAAGTCAAACGGACAATTCAAACACTAGAGGATACGTTAAGAGCTTGTGTGTTGGAGTTTAAAGGGAGTTGGGATGAATATCTACCGTTCATCGAATTTTCCTACAACAATAGCTACCATTCAAGCATTGAGATGGCACCATTTGAGACTTTGTATATGAGACAATGTAGATCTCTGTTGGTTGGTTCGAAATAGGTGAGATGACCTTTTTAGGTCTTGATTTGGTGCTTGATGCTTTGGATAAGGTGAGAGTAATTAGAGAAAGGTTAAAGATGACTCAAAGTCGTCAAAAGTCCTATTTCAATACTAGAAGAAGGGATATTGAGTTTAATATGGATGACTGAGTATACTTGAAGGTTTCAACCATGAAGGGTGTAGTTCAGTTTGGTAAGAAAGGGAAATTGAGCCCTAGTTACATAGGGCCTTATAAAATCTTGAGTCGTGTTGGCAAGATTGCTTATAAGTTTGAATTGCCTTTGGAAATGACCATGGTTTATCCGGTGTTCCATGAATCTATGTTGAGAAAATGTGCGGGTGATCCTAATTCCATTGTCCTATTGGAAGTAGTGAATGTTGAAGAAAACTTAACCTATGAAGAGGTCCCAGTTGAAATTTTAGATCGATAAGTTAAGAGATTGAAGAATAAAGAAGTTGCATCGTTAAAGTCCTTTGGAGAAATCAACAAGTTGAAAGTGTTACATGGGAAGCAGAAGCAAATATGATAAAGCATTACCCTCATCTCTATCATTCTACTCAAGCCTAAGGTACTAAGCTATTCATGCATTATTTAAGACTTTTATGTTTCAGATTTTCCTAAGTCTTCATATGCATGCATGTTCATAAAATTGAATTTTAAAGTCATGTTTTATGCTAAGTTTAAAGATCTCTAGTTCTATGCATTTCAAGTGTCATTGTATTCCTGTTGGGTTGCTAGTCCTCGTGCCATATCCTTTTCTATGCTAATGATTATCATTTGAGGACGAATGCTCCTAAGGGGGAGATATTGTAAAACCCCAGAAATTTGGAAAGTCTTAAAATGAGGAATAAAGGATGAAATCCCAGAAAAATATAGAAAACTGGCATCGGGTGATGACCACAGAAGGCCATCACGGGCTGTGGTTTGCACCACACCTCGTTATGAGCCACCGTGGTGGAGGTTCTGAAACCTAACCCTGTAGGAAAGGGACCACGAACTGTGGTGAGCACCACGGACCATAGTGCCCTCCATGGTGACCCTTCCCCTAAAGCCTCGAAAAACTTTCCAAGGCAAGGACCATGAGTGACCACCACAGGTTGTGGAGCTCTTCACGGACCATGGTATGTTCCGTGGTGGTCACTCCTATAGGTCCTTCACCACGACCACAATTCACGGGCCGTGATTTCCTCCCCGGACCTTAAAGGTCTCAATGGAGAAAATCTAAAACTTTCCCTGCAAACCCCAAAATCTTTCCTCCACATCATTTACCATGGGACACCACCACGGGCCATGATGGGTCTTCCGTGAAGCTAAGTCCCACCAATTTTAATAGGGTATTTTGGTATTTTTCTATGTTTTAACAATAAAGTGAGGTCGTATTGAGGACTGAATTCGCTTATCTAAATGACCCTAAGCCTCTCCACCCTCATTTATTCTCACTCACATTCTAAGACTCAAAACCCTAACCTCTCAAGTTTCTCTCAAGGTCTTCCTCTTCACCAAGAAAGCTAGGGTTTCCTTACAACTTCAAGTCTCCACTTTTAAGCTTGCATTAAGGATTTATTCCCTAAGGTATGTGGGTCTCATTCATGGGTTCTTCCACCCATGGAGCCCAAGTATTTTCTAAACTCAATAGTTTAATTTCAAATGGTGAAATCTTATGAGTTTTTATATCATGATTCTAAATACATAGATTATTGTCTATTTGAAGTTTATTTCTCTATATTGGCTTATATTGACTCTTAATTTTATGAAATGGTTGATTTATCAAAGGTCTTTATATGAAGGCATGAAAAGGAGTTTTAATGTGTATTAGTGGGTTGCTTTAAAAATGTGTTAATTGATGCATTACATTACTCTCATGCATGCTATCATTGATTAAATGATTTGAAAGTGATTGAATAGAACCCACCTGGTTCACTATGCTATAATGTAGTTGATTTGAAAGCTTTGACTCAAAAATGAAAGTTTATGAAAGCAAATATTTATGATCAAAGGGAGTCTTATGAAATGAAAGAATGATGAAATGATGGATTCTACTTGTGTAAGGCAAATTCTCACTTATGTGAATCAAATGAAAGGTTTTAATGAGCAATTCTACCGAATGATGTTTTGATGATCTAAAGTTATGTAAATGATTATGTTCTTATGTTATATGAACTATTCCGTGGGATTGACTTAGCATCGAATGGGGCATTGAGGTGGGATTTAGTAAGGGAATCCTAGTAGCAACTCCTTGTCTCTTTAACTATGTTCCAACATAGGAGCCCTTGTAGGATTATATAAGATTGTACATTCGTGAGATAGTCTGACTTCATAGAGTCATTTGTCCATCATCCCTGACAGAGGTAATCAATTCACTGCCCAGTTTTGGAAATTGTTTAAAAAAGGTTTAGGCTCGAAAGTGAATCTTAATACCACTTTCCATCCTCAGACATATGGCCAAGCAGAGCGTATGATTCAAACTCTTGAGGACATTTTGATAGCTTGCATCATCGATTTCAAAGGTAATTGGGATGAACACTTGCCTATTATAGAGTTTCTATAACAATAGTTTTCACTCGAGTATCCAAATGGCTCCTTATGAGGCTCTTTATGAAGGAGGTTTAGATCACCAATTGGTTGGTTCGAAGTTTGTGAAGCTAAGTTGATAGGGAAAAACTAAGTTCATCAAGCCATGGAGAAGGTGAAGGTCATTTAAGAGAGGTTGAAAATCGTACAAAGTCATCAAAAGTCCTATACTGATGTTAGGAAAAGAGACTTAGAGTTTAAGGTGAAAAATTTATGAAAGTTTCACCATGAAGGGTTTTATGAGATTTTGGAAGAAAGAGAAGCTGAGTCTCTGATACATTGATCCTTACTAGATTGTTAAGAGATTGGGTAATGTAGCTTATGAGTTAGAGCTACCATCAGAGTTAGTAGTCATTCATCTTGTGTTTCACACTTTGATGCTTAAGAAGTTCTTGGGAAATCCTTCACTCATTGTTCCTACAAAAAATATTAGTGTGAAATATAGCTTGTCCTATGAAGAGATTTCTATCCAAATTCTTGATCGTCTTTGCAAATTGAGGACCAAAGAGGTCGCTTTAGTCAAAGTTTGGTGGAGAAATTAGTTTGTCGATGAGGTTACATGAGAAGCCGAAGAAGATATGAAAACCAAGTACCTTAATTTATTCATTCCACCTAGAATTGATGTTGAAGGTACCATTCCTTTTTCCTAACTCATATTTAGTGCCTTCTTGGGTATTTGAGTAGTTATTCTTGAGTTCGAGTGTTTGAGTTCTTGCATTGCATTCGTTCCTATGAGTAAATTATTAGCTTGGTCATTATTCAAGGATGAATGATCCCAAGGGGAGGTATTCTAATAACCTACATTAATCTAACTTAGATCAAACCCAAAGAGCCATGAAGAAGTGAGAAAAAGTAACCTGCCTAGTGAACCCACGAGTGGACCCTATGACTCGTAGATGGTTTTATGAGTTATAAATGGGGCTTGTAGAAGTCCCCTATACATAGGAAAAATTTGAGTTGTTAGACCCTCCCTATGAATGGCTTTCTACGGTTCGTAAGAGACGTCTGTAGAGAGGTCCCAGAGTCCAGACCTCAGAGCCTTTTACACGAGTCCTTCATACGACCCGTTAGACACCCCATGATCTGTAGGAATATCTCATAAACCTTGTGACACATTCTAGTAGCTACTGAAATATGCATTAAAGTCCTACAACCAGGTCCTACGACCCCGTAGAGGGATTCTTATACCCTAAGTCCAATTATCTTAATGGAATTCTAAGAGAAGCTCCCAAGATCCGTCTTAAGGTATACGACCCGTAGAAGAGTGGTCGTAGACCCATCAAGTCAAGTCAAGTCCAATAGGTCTAACTTTTGGAACTCAGTTCCTAGGAAGGACCTGTAAACTGCCAGTAATAATTTCTATGTTTAAGAGGTGCTTAGAAGATCCCACTTATTGTTCCTACAAAGAGCATTGGTGTGAAAGATAGCTTATTCTATGAGGAGATTCCAGTTTAGATTCTTGATTGTCGAGTTTGCAAGGAGGACCAAAGAGGTGGCATTAGTCAAAGTTCTATGGAGAAATCAATTTGTTGAAAAGGCTACATAGGAAGCTGAAGATGATATGGAAGCAAGATATCCTTATCTATTCGATCTTCCTAGTGTTGATATTGAAGGTAACACTCATTTCCCATATCTAATAATCAATGTCTAATTGTGTGCTTGAGTGCTTCTTATTATGCAATGTATTTATGCCCTGTGTAATTTCTTAGCTTGGTGATTATTCAAGGATGAATAATCCCAAATGGGAGATATTGTAACACACCAAAATATTTTAACTCAGTTTAGTTCAGAAAGCCTTGAGAAAGTTAGAAATTTTTGCTGAAGTTTGAATAGTACGGGCACCATTTACGGTCCTTAGAAGTTTTCACGGATCGTAGATGGTCTCGTGGAGATGAACTTCAGACATTGGATATAACCAGGTAAATACAGCACAAGTAACTAATCAGGAGCTAACAAATGGTAGTATACGAAATAAGAGCAAAGAGATATGTTACATATAGAAAAGAATACAGGGTCAAGGAACTCACCTGAAAGCGCAAGACAACCTATTAAGAATAAGAAGGAACCATAAGAGTCAACTAATCAAGAATGGAATGCTAAATGTCATCGCTAATCAAATAGCCACCTAAGGACTAATCCAACTCAACCTAACCAAGAGTACCAACAACAGATCCGGACTAAGACACCCTGTAGACCAACCACAATCCCGTGGTCTGATACCAAGTTTGTCATGATCCAAACTAGGGCCTAGATGTGACAAGGCAATTAGGTTTCAAGAAGAAACTCCAACCAAGCCTCTTAGTATATTATAAACATACACAAGTAAATAGTAAATGAAAAACCATAAAAGTCCAAGAATATAACATAACTAGAAAGAGAATCAAGACAATATAGACTTCCTACACATATTCCCAACATGCCTCTACATGACTACATAGGCGGGGACTAGGACATGTTCCTAGCTCACCCTCAAGAAATAAATGACATGACATAGAATAGTCTTAAAATATCATCCAAGTCTAGGAACGACAATAAAAGAGAGAATGACTCGGCTTGCCCTCGAAACATGAGGACTCACCACATAATATTCACAATGGATCACCTACTAGCCACAAGAATAAGATGGAGCCTCCGGCCCTATATTGTGATATAATGTAGGCAATAAAGTATGCATTAGTACATTTAAATGTACTAAGTATGTAGGCAATGAAATGCATAATAAAACCATGTTGTGCAAATGCCATTAATAATATCATGATAAAAGAAGTAGTGAAATCATAAGTAGGCATAAGAAAGGTAAAAACACTTTAAACCATAACACTATCATATTAAAGTAAAGGATAAGAGTAGTCTTGTAAAACATCAAAAGGACCATACATATGTGGGATATAACCATAACCGACATTAAGACCATGCAAGTTATTACATGGAATCCCGGTGTCTCCCCATACAACGAAAAAAGGAGAATCTACTTAGATAAACTCTACGCCGTTAAACGGGTCATCATGCTATATGGATCCACTAGCGATGCCATATTGGCAATATAATAATACTGCGGTGGAAACGTAGTTTAAGGCACTAGAGGTAGCCCCCCCTTAAAGTTCTCTCAGTATTAAGTCAACATCCCACGGAATACATATCATATCATAAATCAAACTTGACATAAATCATAAGCTTTTCATAATCATACTTCATAAAATCATTTATAGGAATGGCTCATCATCATGTGATTCATGTAATGTGGGCGTAGGCCTTCCATCATTATGAATTCTTTTCATAGAAATATCATTAGGGTCTTAAGTCACCTTATTCATAAAACTTGTTTGCATACTTGAAATTCATGATCATAGCTTAGACTTGAAATTAGAGTAGAACCATGAATGCATGACCAATTGACTTGGAAATTATCAAATTGGATTAAAAACATGCATGATCATATATTTTATATCAATCCATACATTATCACGACCCAAACCCATGGGCCGCGACTGGGGTCAGACCTGGACCCCCGTGTACCTATCTATCGACTATAGTCAAATTAGACTATGTATAACGTGATACTGCTCACAAAAACCTCAATGGGTTAAAACTTTTTTTCATGTTCATATAACCTCCTAGATATAGGAACCAAACACATGAACCCAGTGGGTGATAAAATATTTATACACGTGTAGCCTCTTTCATTTGCTTCATGTCATGAAAGAGAAAGTCAGCCGATAAGACTGCCATAATATAATAGCTTTTACAATATATCGCATAGGCATAATCGAAATAAACTCTTAAATAACCCACACACATATATCTACAGACCTCTAAGAATAAGAATGACAATATATGGCGGGACAGGGCCCCCGTCGTACCCCTGCATAAATAAATATATACATCGCAGGACCAGTACCCAAAAGCTAGGCTCTGAAACAGTGGAGCACTTCCAATATAGCTGAGCAGAAATCCTAAGTTGGTGGATCTCTGAAATGAACATCTGTACCTGCGGGCATGAAACGCAGCCCCCCAGAAAAAAGAGGGTCAGTACGATACATGTACTGAGTATATAAGCATACATAACTGAGATAACAACTGAAACAGGAATGCAGGAAACCAAGTATAGCATTTAATAAGGTACTGTACCTGCATCTCATAAAATAGTCATGTATACTATTATCACGTACAATATCCGGCCCGCTCGGGGACTCGGTGTTACAAACACATTATTTATCATGATAGACATATGCATATTATTAGCACTGTGGGATGTACAACCCAATTCATGTATACAGCAAAAACATGCCGAGGAACGACGACCCGATCCATATGTCACATGATAATGCCGAGGTACGATAGCCCGATCCATATATTACATGATAATGCCGAGGTACGACGGCCCGATCCATATATTATATGATAATGCTGAGGTACGACGGCCCAATCCAAATAATGCATAATAATGCCGAGGTACGATGGCCTGATCCGTATAATGTATAATAATGCCGAGGTACGACAGCCCGATTTGTATAATACATAACCTGTCGTGGAACGTATGACCCGATCCTTAAATAACAAAATATTCAGAGGTATGTTCGGCCCGATCCATATATATATCATAATGCATATACGTGCCCGCAAAACTCTGTAACATATCAAACATCCCTTACATATCATCATAAAGCATGTTCAAGAGACCCTAGCTATAGGAGCTTACACATCCCAACACTATTCAACCTGTAGGAGGCTCAAGGGTTGTAGTTCAACTACTTCAAGGCCCTTATCATTCAAAAGTGGGTACAAGTGATGAGTTACATCCAGAATCTATAAATGGGGCTATATCCAAATCCATGTCCTATGGCACTTGTAGTCTAGTCTTTCTAGAAGTAGGAAAGGACAAGCTTTAAATATACCACTTCCTATCACATGGAAGACTTGAAAATTAATGACTCAACTTGTTACAGGAGTTCTAATCAGTAGGAAGTGAACAAGAGTCTTAACTCTCCCTCAGAGTTTTAAGAGTGGAATAATTTCAAACTTCATATACATAATACTTACATCTAAGTCATGCCAAAAGAGAGGAAAAATAACTTTACATACACTACTTCTCAGCATATAGAAGACTTGAGGAATGGAAGCTTAACTACTTTAGGAGTCTTAACATTCAACAGTGAACCTGAATTATGAATCATGTTCAGAGCTCATGAATAGAGTCACCCCAAGCTTCATACACATATCACTTGTCACTTAGATCTAAGACATGCCTAAAAGAAAGAACAGATAGGCTTTACATACTTATACCAAAACATGTCAAAAGAAGGAATAGCTTTACATACTTATGCCAAAAATATGCCAAAAGAAAGCTTTACATACCTTTTACGGACTTCTTTTAATCACATTCTCGTCGTCGTCCTCCAAACCTATTTAACATGGAATCAATACGAATATCAACCACCTTAGACTTTTCCAGCATCTTATATTACCTACGAGTATTCATGACATTCATTTCCTCGCTCGCCTTCTCGACTAGTTCCTTAACTAGTTAAGGCGTTAACGGAAATCGGGCAGCACCTCCCCTATAATATGCCATATCTGAATTTCCAATTACACTCCTAATAACTACAGTCAACCAACAACAACAATCTGAAGCACATGTATAAGCAGTTCACACCAACATAATACAACACAAACTGTAAATGACTCACTCAAAACCACAATACCAAAATAGGGTTTCTTGTTTCCATTTTGCAAAACCTTTAACTATACGAAACGGGGGGTCGGGTGGATACAAACAGCAGCTCCCACACCCCTTTTAGTATACTTTTAGTCCCTGCAACACAACACCACAACCTGCAGCACCACACCATAAGCACAACACCTTGCTTCGACTACAATTCAACTATAGCGACTCTAATTTAATTTGTTTTTAACGTCCAGCACTTATATAAAGTTCTTACACTTCTAGCAGCATAAAATATTTATAAAACACCCTATGGTAACACCATAAAATTCAAATTGAAAGTAAAGATCTTACCTTCCCTGAAATTGGCCAAAACTAGCCAAAACCTAGCATCGGAAGTTCCTTAGAGTGCTGAAAAGTAGTGGACTGTTTGTATCTTTTTGGTGCTGATCCAAACCATAAATTTCTGTTATTAACAACCTCATAACATGTCCAAACCCTTACCAAAACGTGATAGAAGAGAACCACACCATACCTTAACGAACGACTTTCTAAACTTGTTGAAAATTGGCTTTGGAAGCTCTTGTTGCGGCTGAACTTCGGTGGCTGTTTGCAGCCTTATATTGCTGCCCCAATCAATTAATTTAAGTTGTTAAACACCTTCATTTAACCTAGGGATACCTTAAATAATTAATTTACAGAACGAAATCGAAGCTTACCTTTCACTTTGGCCAAAGCCGTCACCCTTCTCTCTTAGTCTCTTAGGGTTTTCCTTCTTTTATTTTGTTCTAAATGCTGAAGAATGAACTATGTACAGCATGTAATACATATATATATACCTTCTTAGGAGGTGACATGTGGCAACCCCTAGGGGTGACACGTGGCATCCCCTAGGGCGCCATCTCAATCATGCGGTCAATCCAAAGCTGCCACGTGGCAGCATGGGGTCCACCCCAAGTAGGTGCATAGTCTCCTTATCTCTCTTTCGTAGTTTCATAATCTCGTCTCACTTTAAGAGCCTATGTGTTCTTTGCTACTTAAGCTCGATGTGTAATCAAGTAGCTTAGTATGCAAAATGTCCCAAATAATAGCTTTCACAAGTACGTCGAGTCCTACGACTTACTACTTAGCCTCCAACTTTTTTTGGATTTTTGTAACCCTATTTCCAATCTTCTTTCTTATGGAGTATCTCCTTCTCCTTTTCTTAGGATTATTTGATAATGGTATAGATAATCCGACTCACATGACAACTTCCAAGAAATTTAAGAGCCTTCTCAGAAACTTAAAAAACTTAAGAAGCATTCCAAGGTACCAAACTACGGGGTGTAACATACATAATTAATAAAAATAATATCAATTGGAAGTATAATTGAAAATATCCATAATCTATATCATGAATCTTAAAGATCAATGTTGGAGAATTCATAAAAAACTCTTCAATTCCATGTAATAATCATCAATTTATATTAAAATAGATTCAAAATCATATTAGAGTCATAATTCATGGAATTAAAATAGAGAGAGGTGACACGTGTCACTTTCTAAGAAGGTGTATATGTGTATATGTTAGTGACTAAGCCTCATTTTCAGTTGTTCTTAAACATTAGCCAAGGAAAAACTTAGAAAAATTTTAGAGAGAAAAAGAGAGTACCTACGACAGCCAAGAATTCAAGGTAAGCTCTCCAATTTTCTCTGTGAATTAATTATCTAAGGTATTCCTCGATCACTTGAAGATGTATATATGTATCATATGATGACTAAGGAGTCATTTCTTTAGTTGTACACTTGGAAAAGTTGGAGAGAAACTTGAGAGAAAGAAGAGAGGAGGGCTACGACCTAGGGGCTACCAAGGTAAGCCTCCGAGATTCGCTCTGTAAATTAATTATATAAGGTATACTACGATGAATTGAGGGTGTTAATAACATAAATTTACTAGTTGGGGCAACAAGGAAGTGAAGCAAACAGCCCCACCAGTTTTCAACATGTTAAGGAACTTTTGAGTTAAGTTTTGGTGAGTTTTGGTCAATTTTGGGTAAGATAAGGTCTTTCCTTTCAATTTGGGGTTTTTGGTATTGTTATGGAGTGTATTAAACGTCTTGTAAGTAGCTAGAGATATGAAAATTTCATAAAGATTCTTGACGTTAGAAACAATCTAAATTGAAGTCGTTATAGTTAAATTGAAGTCGAGTAGGGTGTTGTACTTGTGGTGTTGTGGCTGTAGGTGGTATGGTGATGTGTTACAAGGCTGAAAAGTATTCTAAAAGAGGTATGGGTGCTTCTGGTTGCAGCCACACGACCCTCCATTTTGTATGGTTGAAGGTTTTGCGAAATAGAGACTAGAAACCCTATTTTGGACCAACCTGAAATTACACCTCTTGAGCCATCTGTGTTTGTTTGTTTATTAGTACAGATTCACAACACACTCCAGCTGTGATAATTTGAACAACTTACAGACATGCAGCTCTACAGATTCAGCAAGATCCCAAGATTAAAAACAAGAGGAGCTGTTCCTTGCAACAAATTGTCCAAACTAAGGAGAAGCAGATGCCAGAAACAGCACACCACCTCAGCAACAACCATCAGCCCTCAACAACATGCATCATGCAACATCCAAAATCCTCCAAATTTTGCAGGATAATAGCATCCCCAAAGATGGTTGAGCCCAAGAAATTTCAGCTTGAATTGATAACCGGAGACGTTAGTCGAGCGACATTGAAAAAGACAGCCGATGTTGCAGGCAGAACAGTAACTCTCAAGAGGAGCAACAGTATACATCATCAAAAATGCTCCAAATTTTGTAGGAATACAGCAACTCCAACAATTGTAGAGCCCAAGAAATTTCAGCTCGAACGGAGAATCGGAGACATTAGTCGAGCGACCTTAAAAAAGATAGCCGATTGTTATGGAACCCCTTTGTTTCTTCTTCTTTGGCAAAATCCAAATTTTAACAACTTTCAACAACTTGAATGTTAGCTATTATATGGACCCAAGAATTTAAAGCCCGAATAGATTCTCAAAAATGTTAGTCGAGCATCACAGAAGATATGACCGATCTCGACCCATGCTAAGGAAATTGGGTATACTTGATTTTGTTCAATTTAGCTAGGTTCTGTACCTTAGTTGAGTAGAACTAGTTTCCTATACTTGATCTTCCTAGTCGAGAGGAGTCCTCTCACTAGATATCTTCCATTTTATTTTCGGAGGTAAGGCCTTTCACGTCCCGCTCCTTGTACTTGTAAGCTTACTTTTATATATATAAGATGAAAATTTCAATTAAAAAAAATAAAAAAATTTGAGCGAGTCATTTAGAGTTTGTATTGTGTAATATTGATGTTAATTGCTTGTATATATGCTGCAGGTTGTTGTTGTTGGTTGGCTGTAGTGATTAGGGATATAATTGGAAATTCGGATAGGGCATGTTATAGAGGAGGTGCTGTCCGATTTCTGTTAATTCCTTAACTAACTAAAGAACTAGTCGAGAAGACGAGCAAGAAAATGAGTTCTATGAATACTCATGTGCAACTTAAGATGGTGAAAAGGAAAGGGTTGTTGATATTCGTATTGCTTCCGTGTTGAATAGGTTCAAAGGATGACAAGGCGAACGTGATAAAGAATAACCTGTAAGAGGTATGTAAAGCTATCTCTCTTTCCTTTTGGCATGCCTTAGCCTTAAGTGGGTTTTATATGAAATGTGGGGATAATTCCATTCCCATAACTCCAAGTATGCCTCATAATCCCTATCCACTGCTTGATATTGGAACCCCTGCAAAAATTGAGTATTGCCTTTCAAGGCTTCTACGTGTTAAAAAGTAGTATAGGCAAAGCTATCTTTCCTATCTCTTGATATGTATTTGGTATAAAAATGAGGTTATGATGGCATGGTTGTTCACCGATCCCCATGATGGGCCGGGTACGAAATATGTACATGATGACCACATGAAGGAAAGTACAGACTATGTAAAGCTTATCCTTTTTCTTCTTTTGGCATGTCTTAGACGTAAGTAGAACATGATATAATCTCTGGGGTAATTCCTTTCTTAAGCATCTCCTATTTACTTATGGATATCGAACTTTTATGGTAGTTGAACTATTTTCCTTGAAACTTCTATATGTTAAAGAGGTCACAAATGTACAAACTCCAAGTCTTAAAGACTATATGATAACAAGTGCTTCTGATCCCATAAGCGGTTAGCATTACTTTAGTACATGTCTAGGGTCCCTGCGATTCTAATTGATATAGACCCAAATGGCAATTAGAAGGCACTTCAGAGGACTACACTACTATTCGGGTCCTTAGACGATAGCTTAATTTTCTTATACAGTCGAGTCTTCGATAATGATTTAAATTGCATATAGTTACTCACTATTCTACTCATGTATACTGTATCACTTCTTTCACCGAGTTCTAGGCTGGGTATGTAATCATGCACAATTCACTGCATTGTCTCCTGAGTCCCTCACTATAGGGTCGGATATGCTATATGAAGAAATGATAATGCAATGATATGAACAACTCACCGAGTCCCTTACTAGAGGGCCAGGTACGTATGTATATATATATAATGATGTGATCTGATAAGGTGGTGATGTCGCCGGGCCTATGATGGTCCTATAGATATGATTCATCAGATTCCTGAAAGGGCCGGCTATATTGTATAATTTGAGCATGCATGCTTTTATGATTCATAGGTTACAGGTACATAGGTTTCTTATGTGATATTTCATCCCCTGCTTCTCTATTTCAGTTATGCTTCCAGTTGTACTATGTTATGTTTTACATACTCAGTACATATGTCGTACTGACCCCCTTTCTTTGGGGGGCTATGTTTCATGCCCGCAGGTACAGATACAGGTTTAATGAGTCCATCAGCTTAGGACTTCGCTCAATTTAGCTGGAAGAGGCTCCATTATATCGGAGCCTAGTTTTGGTACTGACCTCTGATGTATATAACTGCTTTTGTTTACTTAGGGGTACGGCGGGGGCCCTATACCGCCATATGTTGTCGTTAATATTTTTAGAGGTCTGCAGACACGTATATGTGGGTTGTGTATGTCAGTTTGGTTCAGCTGGGTCTACATGATGTATGGTACGTGTTATTATATTATGGTAGCCTTATCGGCTTGCATGCTCTTTCATGATGTAATACAAATGAAAGAGGCTACATGTTTATGAAAATGTTATCACCCAATAGGGTTCTAATGCAAGGTATTATGTTGTTTATAGTTCGACTTGAGCACAACTGATAGATATGTATACGGGAGGTCCAGTTCGGACCCTAGTCGCAGCCTACGGGGTTGGTCGTGACAGATAGGTACGACATGCACATGGGATTTATGGAGTTATGATGTGCCATGTACACTTATGATATGATTTGATATGAACATCTGATATGATATGATCTGTTACGGAGATATTCCCTACTCTGGAGTTATGATGTGCTGTGGTGCTAGTGACGGAGTGGAAACCATGATTTGTTCACCGAGTCCCATAATGGGGCCGGATATGCATATGTTTTCTGCATATATTATCTTTGGTTATGAAAAGCATTTTGGTATTTTGGATATTTTGCTCATTTTTGCACCTTTTGTTCTGGTAATGGCTTTACTTAGTATAGTCCATGCTTTACATACTCGGTACATTGTCCATACTGACCCCCTTTCTTCGGGTGCTGCATTACATACCTACAGGTATAGACGCTCGATTTGCTGATCCGTTCGCCTACGACATCCATCCTGTTGGTTAGCAGTGCTTCTTTGTCTGGAGCCCTATTTTGGTACTAACTTTTCTATTGTAATGTACATGTTGGTTAAGGTCTGTAGACTTGTGATGTGGGTTATGGTTATATGTTTTGGGCTTTCTGTACCGTGATGGCCTTAACGGCCCTCTTGTGCTATATCTGTTCTCATGCGCTCTCTAGCAACCCCTTTTTGACTCCTACTTTTGTCTATTCTGCTAACATGCTAAGTGAGCTATGGGTACGTATGGGTGCCCCACTCGGGCACCAGTCATGGCCTACGAAGTTGAGTCCTGAAAAAAGTGGTATCAAAATAGTTCGTCCTTAGAGTGTCTATAGACCGTGTCTAGTAGAGTCTTGTTTATTGGTGTGTTGTGCACCACATCTATAAACAGGAGGCTACAAGACATTAGGATGTTACCTTTCTTTCATATCTAAGATCATGCGATAGAGCCGAGTCATAGGGAATGAAATTCTTCATACTAACTTGTGATTTCAGCAGAAGGACAACATCGATAGAAGAAAGTAACTGACGATATTGAAGGTTACAGGGCATGCAAGTAAGAAAAGGCACGAAGTAGATATGTCAGGTGTGGTATGGAAATACGATTGACATGTAAGGTTGAAAGGTGAAAGGAAAGTAGATAGAAAAGTGTAACAAATACAGTTTGAGTTGGACACATGAGGTAAGTCTATTATTTTCATACAGTTATTGATATTGAAAGCCCTGTGTGGCTGTGATATGAATAAATATATGTTGGCCCTGTGAGGCATTATTGGTATTTCCTGAGTGCAGGTTTGGGATAGTAAGGAATATAAAGGAAACTCTGCCGATTTTTTTCCGTTTGGAAATAGAAAGAGAATAAGATATAAGGTTGTAATATATCTTGAAAGATCGTATCTACGGCAACGATAAGGATGGAAGCTCATGAAGAAGAAAGGGGTATTGTGTATATGTACCTCCACCTTGGACAATAGTGGGATCCCTCGAGAATAGGGAATAGAAATTTCAAAACAACTGAGGCACTGTGAAATTATCAAAGGAACAAGTGGTATCCTTTGGGAAAAAAGGTGATAACAAAACTTGAAACACGTGTCATCAGAGTATAAGTGCCCCCGAATGGAGAATCAGACACAATTATAAGCACTAGTGACGTACTGATTGGGATGAATGAAATGTGGCTTCGGCTAAACTACTACATTAAGTTGTATAACTCGACTACCAGTACTTGGACTAAATTATGTACTATCTATTGAGAATACTAAGCACCCTATGGTTGTACTAGGGTTTCTTATAGGGGCAACTTAAAGTATGGATGATCTAACAAAGGGTGTGGACATGGTGCAACATGTTAAATATGTTGGAATAGAATCGTTTGTGCATGAATAGTTGAAAATAAACAGAGGATGACATGGGTCACCCTAAAAGGGGGGAAGTGGATAAGATAAGTACAAGCGTAAGGGAAAATCAACTAATGCTACCATATGTAAATGGTAATGCTTAAACTTCAAACGAGTTCCCATAAGGAATGGATAGATATCGAGGCCAGCAATAAACAGATAGAAGCTGCGGTATCTGAGACCATGTGAGAAACGACCAGCAATAAACAAATAGAAGCCGCGGTATTTGAGACCGTGAGAGGAACCATTGGTGGAGACCTTAAGGGATGGATGCGATCATACCAGCACTAACGCACCGAATCCCATCAGAACTCTGAAGTTAAACGTGCTGGGGAGAGAGTAGTACTAGAATGGGTGACCCCTTGGGAAGTGAAAGAGGAAATGAAACACAAGTATCCATACCTATTTCCTACGTCTACAAGTAATCCTAACCTTTGGTACTCTGATATTGATTGCTTGATGAAAGTATATGTTATGGCAACGGGACAGAAGAACTCTCCATATAGTCGGTATAAGATTCGAAGGAAGGTTTTGGTTCACATTCGAGGACGAATGTTCTAAAGGGGGGAAGGATGTTACACCCCATACTTTTGTACCTTGGAATGCTTCTTAAGCTTCTTAAGATTCTGGGAAGGCTCTTAAGTTTTTTAAAAGTCGTCATTTGAGTTGGATAATCTATAACGCTATCAAATAATCCTAAGAAAAGGAGAAGGAGATACTCCATAAGAGAGAAGATTGGAAATAGGGTTATAAGGATTTGAAATAAGTTGGGAGAGGGGGCAAAATAACAAGTCGTGGGACTCGACTTACTTGCGTAAGCTACCAACTTGGATGTCTTACGTACTTAAGCTACTTGAGTACACGTCGAGCTTAAGTAGCAAGAAATACATAGGCTCTTAAAGTGAAACGAGATTACGAACCCACAGAAGAGAAATAAGGATATGACGCGCCTACGTGAAACAAGTAGGTAATGCACCTACTCAGACCAAGTAGGTGACTCACCTGCTTGGGGTGGACCCCATACTTCTATGTGGCAGTATGTGAGTGGACGCATCGATGAGGTAGCGCCCTAGGGGTATGACACATGTCACTCCTAGGGGATGATACGTGTACCCTCTTAAGGACACATATATATACATGTTGTGATGACTATTAAGTCATTTTCATCTAAAAATCAGCAACAAAGAAGAGAAAAAAACATGAGAAAGAAGAGAAGGCAGCCACAGATTTGGCCAATTTGAGGTAAGCCTCTGACTTTCATTCCATTAATTAATTATTTAAGGTATCCCATATCTACATGACAGTGTTTAACATCGTAAAATTCTATTTGGGGCAGCGAAGAAGGGACGCGAACAGCCCATCAATTTTCAGCATGTTAAGAGAACTTCCGAGGCAAGTTTTAGCGAATTCTAGCAAGGTATGGCTTGGCTCTTTTCTCCCACATTTTGATAAGGGTTTGGAAATGTTATAAAGGTATAAATATGGATTGGAAACATGGAAATATACCTGACACAATTTTAATGGGTTAAAGTTTGGCTAAAGTCGTTGTTATTGTGGTGTTGTGTTGGGCGTTATTTTTTAGTATTGCAGGGATGGAACATGACTAAAAATGACTGTATATGCTGTTGGTTGCATCCACATGACACCCTGGTTCGTGTGGTTAAAGTCTTTACAAAATAGAGATTAAAAACCCTATTTTGGTATCGTAGTTTTAAGTGAGTTGTTTGGAATTTGTGTTGTGTAATGTTGAAGTGGTTTACTTGTATATATGATACTGATTGTTGTTTTTGGTTGTCTGCTAAGGTTTGGAGGATAAAACGGAAGTTTGTATAGGGCAAGTTATAGGGGAGATGCTGCCCGATTTGCGCTAACTTCAGAACTAGTAATGAACTAGTCTGAGGGAATGGATAAGGGATTGGTTCCTATGGGTAATTAGTGGTAGAATTACAAGCTGGAAAGTCGAAGGTCACTAACCTTAGAATTAATTTTATGATAAATAGGTTCAAGAGACGACAAGGCGAACGTGTTAAGAGTAATCCATAAGAGGTATGTAAAGCTAACGTTTCCTCCTTTTGGCATATTTTTGGCATAAGTATGTAACCTTATTCTTTCTCTTGGCATGTTTTGACATAAGTATGAAAAGCTAATCTTTCATTTGGCATGGTCTTTATGAAATAAATATATGAATTTTTTTATGGTTCCAAGGAAATTCCTATTCCTAAAGCCACTAGGATGGCCAATTACTTGATTTCCAAAGGATATTTTATTATGCTTTGATATGAGTATATAATTCCAGAAGTTCCATTTTGATGTAATCCATAGTGACTTTTAAAAGGTACTTGATATGATTCTTGTCTTGATTTTGAAAGATAACTTATTTTAATTATTCCATTGAGCCCCATAATATATTTTGAAATATGGAAACGATTTTAGAAAGACTATTTTGACATAGACCATCGTGACATCTGAAAGACATGCACTATGATTATTGCTCAATTTCTCCTATATGACTTGGCATCGGAGTTACGCTATCGAGTATCTGGAAATGTTTTATATTTTTTATTGCATTTAGTTTCTCACTACTCCACTCGTGAATGCCTCAATGCTTTTTTCACTGAGGCTCGGACCAAGATTTGTTATCATGCATACTTCTTTCCATTGTTTGTCGTACCCTGATGTGAAGGGGCAGGTATGACCTATATATGGGATTTGTGGAGTTATGATGTGCCATGTATACATATAATATGATATGATCTGATATGACCATGTGATATGATATGATCTATTATAGAGATATTTCCTACTCTAGAGTTATGATGTGCTGTGGCACCAGTGATAGGGCGGCGACCACGATTTGTTCACCGAGTCCCATAATGGGGCTGGATATGGCATATGTTTTTTGCATACATTATCTGTGGTTATGAAAAGCATTTTGGTATTCTGGATATTTTGCTTATTTCTACACCTTCTGTTCTGGTAATGACTTTACTTATTATAGTCCATGCTTTACATACTCGGTACATTGTCTGTACTAACCCCCTTTTTTTGGGGGGAGGGGGCTGTGTTACATACCCGTAGGTACAGACGCTCGGTTTGCTGATTCGTTCGCCTACGACATCCATCCTATTGGTTAGTAGTGCTTCTTTGTCCGCATCCCTATTTTGGTACTAACTTTTCTATTGTACATTTGTACATGTTGGTTAAAGGTACGACGGGGCCCTATCCCATCATATGACTAGGATATCATTCTGTAGAGGTCTGTAGACTTGTGATGTGGGTTATGTATATATGTTTTGGGCTTTGTGTTCCGTGATGGCCTTAACAGCCCTCTTGTGCTATATTTGTTCTCTTGCGCTCTCTAGTTGTTACACCCCACACTCTTGAGCTCGGAATATCTCTTAAGCTTCTTTGAAGTTATCATGTGAGCTGGTTAATCTACGACACTATCAAATAACTCTAAGGAAGGAAGAATGTGATAGCCCATAGTAGAAAAGGTTGGAGCTAGTGTCAGAAGAAGTCAGAAGGAGTTGGAGGCCAAGTAATGAGTCATAGGACTCAACTTACATGCATAAGCTATTAATTTAAAAGTCTTATATACTTAAGCTACTTGAGTACATACCAAGCTTACGTAGCATGGATTACATAGGTTCTTAAAATAAGATGAGATTACGAACCCACGAGGAGAAGGAGCGAATAACACGTGGCAGTAAGGAAGGAGTGATATGTGGCAGTAGCTAAAGCAAGCAACTAACTCACATGCCTGCTGGGGGGTGGTGGACCCTACTGCCACGTGGTAGCCCCTAATTAGCTGCATAGATGCGGTGGCCCAATTAGGGCTGGACACGTGTCACCCTAAGGGGATGACACATGTCACCCTAAGGGGATGACACATGTCACCTCCAAGGCAGCCTATATATATACATGTTTTATGACTCTTAAAGTCATGCTATATCCAAAAACACTTCAGCCAAGAACAAAGAAAAGGAAACCCTAAACCTAGAGAGAAAGGAGCGACGGCCAAGAAAGAAAAAAGGTAAGGTTCCCCAATTTCGTTCCGTAAATTAATTATTTAAGGTATCCTATGGTGATATATCAGTGTTTGATAACGTAAAATTTTATTTTGGAGAAGCAAGGAAATGATACAAATAGTCTGCTCAATTTCAGCATATTTAGAGAATTTTCGAGGCGCAATTTGGCAAGTTTTGGCTAATTTTGGGTAAGGTAACGTTTTTCCTTTCAATTTGGAGGTTATGGGGTGGTTATAGAGTGTATTATATGCCTTTTATGTGGCTGTAAGTATAAAGATTTCATAGGGATGCTTGACGTTCGAAACAAACTAAATTGGAGTCGCTATAGTTAAATTGTAGTCGAAGCAAGGTGTTGTGCTTGTGGTGTATGGATGCAGGTGTGTGGTGGTGTGTTGCAGGGCTGTAACATGGTCTAAATGGGAAGTGGGTGCTTTTGGTTTCTGCCACATGACCCTGTGCTTCATATAGTTAAAGGTTTTACGAAATAAAGATTAAAAACCCTCTTTTGGTATCGTAGTTTTGGGCGAATTGTTTGGAACTTATATTGTGTTGTATTATGGTATTTCTATGTTGTATAGCTTCTGGTTGTTGTGGTTGTAGTGGATGCTAAGGTTTGGGGGTAAAATGGAATTGTTGATAGGGTAAGTTATAGGGGAGGTGCTGCTCGATTTCCGTTAACCCTTAGCTAACAAAGGAACTAGTCGAGAAGGCGAGCGAGGAAATGAGTTCTATGAATACTCGTAGGTAATCTAAGATGCTGAAAGGTCTAAGGTTGTTGATACTTGCATTGCTTTCATGTTACCTAGGTTCAAAGGATGACGAGGCGAACGGGATAAAGAGTAACCCATAAGAGGTATGTAAAGCCTATTCTTTCTCTTCATTTGGCATGTCTTAGAGGTAAGTAAAACGTGATACGATCTCTGAAGTAATTACATTCCTAAGTGTCTCTTATTCAATTCTGGAGGTTGAACTTTTATAATAGTTGAGCTACTTTCCTTGAACCTTTTATATGCTGAGGACTTAATGAATGTATGGGCTCCTAGTTGTAAAGACTATATGAAAACAAGTACTCTGTAGTCCTTAAGTGGTTATCATTACTTTGGTACATGTATAGGGACCCCGAGATGCTAATTAATTTAGCCCCTAATGGCATTTAGAGGGCATCCAAGATGACGACACTACTACTCGGGTCCTCAGACGATAGCTTAATCTTCTTATTCTATCAGGTCTCTGATAATGTTTTAAATTACGTATGGTTACTCACTACTCTACTCGTGCATACAGTAACCCTTATATCACCGAGTCTTGGGCCGGATATATAAAGGTGCGCAGTTCACTACATTATCCACCAAATCCCTCACTAAAGGGCTGGGTATGCTATACGAGGACATGATAATGCAATGATATGAAAAGCTCACTGAGTCCCTCACTAGAGGGCCGGGTATGTATATATATATATGATGATGTGATGTAATAAGGTGGTGATGGCGCCGGGCCTATAATAGTCCTACAGGTATGATTCACAGACCGTGTCTAGTAGAGGATTGTTTATCAGTGTGTTGTGCACCACATCTATAAATAAGAGGCTACAGGACATTTAGGATGTTACTTTCTTTCTTATCATAGATCGTGCGATAGAGCTAGGGTTTTAGGATGACCCTTCACTAACCTACCTATATGTTTACAATGATGTCTCCAAGGAAAGCAACCACTGTCCAGAAAGGCAAGTCAGCAGCGGGGGAAACCAGTCAGACTCCGAGAGTTACCAGGGCCCGTGCCCAGTTTATGCCGAGGATTGTACTTCAGTTGGCAAGCTCTACTACGCTGTCACCCTAGAAAAGGTTAGGGCAGCAGCTGCGGCAGATCCTGAATCTCCAATATAGGAGCCTCTAGCCCCACAGCACTGGGCGGAGGATTGAGCTATGAGAGATGCAGTGCAGTTGCTGACTGGACTAATGGCAGGACAGGCTCAGAGGTATGGCCTGGATGATGTAAATAGATAAGATAACTTGAGTTTCCATGACTTCCTAGCCTGCAATCCCCCAGAGTTTCATGGTTCGAGATTTGCAGAGGACCCATAGGAGTTCACTCGACATATGCAGCATACGCTGTGAATCATTAGGGCCTCAAAGACTGAGTTAATTGAATTGGCCTCTTATCGGCTGCATAACGTGGCTGCTAACTGGTACGAGTCTTGGGAATTATCAAGGGACGAGGGTGCTCCCCTAGCTGAATGGGATGAATTTGTAGAAGCCTTTCTTGGCCACTTTCTACCTCCAGAAATGAGATGAGCCAGGGTTGATAAATTCTTACAGTTGAAGCAGAACTATAACCTCGAGTTTGACTTATTGGTAAGGCATGCCCCCACAGTTGTAGCCGATATGGCAGATAGGGTACATCATTACGTGATGGGCTTGGACCTTTATTTGGTTGATAGCTGCATGGACATGGATTCTTAGCCAGCATGGATATTGCCCGGGTATAGGCATCGCCCAAGGGGTAAAGGAGCGACATTGAGGGCGTCAGCTCGATAGAGGTTTTGATAGTGGTCAGCCTAAGAGGGCTAGGTCGGTTGGTTATCTGGGGGAATTTCAAAGCGGGCGGTTCTAGCAGTCTTGTAGATATCCCTCCTAGCAAGCTTGGAGTGCACCTCTATAATTTCCAGGTAGAAGATTTGAGAGGACCAGGTATTCAAGGGCTGGTCAAAGCTCTAGAGTATTAAGTACATAGGTGAACCAGAGTTCTCGATAGTCAAGTCCGTCAGCACCCCAGTGTCCCCGTTGTAATAGACTTTATTTTGGGGAATGTCGCTGGACTACAAGTGCCTATTTTTCTTATGGCTGCCATGGACATGTTGTGAGGGAATGTCCACTTAAAGGTACTCTAGGTGGTGCGGCCCAGCCAATTGGGTCAATTGCAGGCTCTTCCTCTTCTATGGCTATGCGCCCAATGGGGCGGGGTATGCATATACCAGTGGGCCGTAGTAGAGGCCATGGTTGAGCTTCTAATTCTGGAGGCCCTTCTAATCGCATATGTCACGACCTAACCCCGTAGGCCGCGACTAGGGTCCGACCTGGACCCCCTGTATACATATCTATTAGGTGTGGTGACATTGAATCGTAACTAAGACAATATCATGTAACAGATCCCTACTGGACGATAACATTTTCATAAACCTATAGTCCTTTTCATTTGTATCACAACATGACAGGGCATGCAAGCCGACAAGGCTGCCATAACATAATCACATATATCATATATCAGGTAGACCCAACTGAATCAAACTAACATACATAACCCACATATACATGTCTATAGACCTCTAAAATATAAATAACAACATATGGTGGGACAGGGCCTCCGTCGTACCCTCGAATGGATAAAATAATGTTATACATCAATAGACAGTATCAAAAACTAGGCCTCGATAAAATGGAACCTCTTTCAGCTGAGCTGCATGGAATCCTAAGCTGACAGACTCCTAAACCTGTATTTGTACCTGCGGGCATGAATGCAGCCCCCCGAGAAAGGGGGTCAGTACGACATATATACTGAGTATGTAAAACATAATATAGTACAACTAGAGGTATATCCAAAATAGAGAAGTAGGGGAACCAATTATCAAATCAAAAACATGTACCAGTACAATGTGAATCACAAATACATGCATGCTCAAATTTTCAATATAGTCGGCCTTATCAGGGATCCGGTGAATCATATTTGTAGTATTGGTATCAGGCCCCATGCCATCGTCACCTTATTATAATATATCATCATAGTATTAGTATCAGGCCCCATGCCATCATCACCTTATTGCAACACATCATCATAGTATCAGTATCAGGCCCCAGGCCATCGTCACCTTATTACAACACATTATATATATACATACGGATGCCGGCCCTCTAGCAAGGGACTCAGTGAATAATGCAGTGAATTGCACGAATCTGATAACCGTCCTGGGACTTGGAGAAGAAGTGTTACAGTATACACGAATAGAGTAGTGAGAAATAAAACACAGTTTAAATCATTATCTGAGACTCAGCTCTATAAGAGGACTAAGTTATTGTTTAAGAATTTGAGTAACAGTATAGTCATTCTATCTGCCCTCTAAATGTCATTAGGGGCTACATTGATTACATCTCGAGGTTCCTAGACATATACCAAAGTAAGACTATTCACTTAAGAATTCCAGAGTATTTGTCTTTGAATAGTTTTATGACTAGGAGTTTGTACATTCATACCTCTTTAACATATAAGAGTTTTCAGGGAAATAGTTTAACTACCATAGAGTTCAACATCCAGTAGTAAATAAGAGATACTTAAGAATGGAATTACCCCGGAGCTCGTATCACGTTTAGCTTACAACTAGGACATGCCAACAGAAGAAAGAGAATGAGCTTTACTTACCTATGCCAAAATATGTCAAGAGAAAGCTTTACATACCTTGTCTGAATTATTCTTTATTCTGTTTGCCTCACCGTCCTTTGAACTTATTCAACATGAAAGTAATATGAATATCAACCCCTCTTAACTTTCCAGCACGCTAGGTTACACCTTAGTATTAATGGAATCTATTTCCTTAGTCGTTTCCTCGACTAGTTCTGTTGTTTGCTAAGGCATCGCCGAAATTTGGGCAGCACCTCCCCTATAATGTGCCTTATACAAATTTCCAATTAGGTACCTAATACCTAAATCCAACCAAAAACAACAACCTATAGCAATTCACACCAACAATATACAACATAAACTCCAAACGACTTATTCAAAAATACGATATCACAATAGGGCATCTAGACTTTATTTTGTAATGCCTTTAATTATACGCAACGGGGGGTCATGTGGATTCTACCAGCAGCAAACTAACACAAATTAGGACATATTTAGGTCATGAAACAACAAGCCACACTCCTTCAGCAGCACCTCACAAGAGCAATACTTTATTTCGACTACAATTCAACTATAGCGACTCCAATTTCGCTTATTTCGAACGCCGAACTTTTCAAACCTTTTACCTACTTAAAGCAGCCCCTAAGGCATGTAATACATCCTAATTTAACATCATAAACTTCAAATTAGATGGGAAGAACTTACCTTTCCCGAAATTGGCTAGAACTTGCCAAAATTGTGCCTCGGAACTTTCTTTAGCGCATGGTAACGTCGTGGCAGCTTGTTGTCCGATTTTTGCTGCACCAAACCTTACTTTTATACTAATAATACCTCCATATCATCATAGTACATACTAAGTAATTAATTTACAGAATGAAAATGGGACTTACCCCTTTTTGTTTCCCAAACCCGTAGCTCCCTCTTTGTTGTTCCTAAGATTTTCCTTCAACTTCTCCTTATCTCTTCCAAGTTCTAAGCTGAATAAATGATTCCATAAGCATCCCAATATACATATATACACCCTCACATGTTTGAGGAATACCGTAGATAATTAATTCGCGGAGAAAAAATGAAGAACTCACCTTAAATTCTTAGAAACCATGGCTGCCCCTTTCTCTTCTTCTTCCAACATTTTTCTCTCTATGTTTTGGACTGATTTTTGAGTTCAAAATGACTTAATAGTCATCCACACACATATATCCACCTTTTAATAAGGTTCCACATGGCAGCCCCTTAGGGTGACACATGGCAACCCCTAGAACGCCACTTATGTTCATGCGGCCTATCACATATCGCCACGTGGCAGCGGGGTCCACCCCTAACCAGGCAGGTGAGTCACCTACTTGCTTGTCACCTTCTTGATTGAGGTGCTTGCTTGTCACCTGCTTGCTTGACTTTCGTAAGTTCGGAAATTAGTTTTTGCTCCCTCTCGTAGGTTCGTAATCTCATCTTATTTTAAGAGCCTATGTAACCGATGCTACACAAGATTGGTACATACTCCAATAGCCTAAGTATGTAAGACTTCCAAGTTAGTATCTTACGTAGGTAAATCGAGTCCTACGACTTATTACTTGGCCTCCAATTCCTTCCATATTTTTATGACTCCATTTTCAACCTTCTCTACTATGGGGTATCACATTCTCCCTTCCTTAGAATCGTTTGATAGCATTGTAGCATATTCGGCTCATATGATAATGTCCAAGGAACTTATGAGACATTCTGAGTTTAAAAAAAATGGGGTGTAACAACATATATGCCTTGGCCAGTAGACAGGACCAGGAGGCATCGCCAAACGTGGTAACAGGTACATTATCAATCTTTTCTCGAGATGTATATACGTTGATGGATACAGGCTCTACTTTATCATATATATCTTCTTTTGTTGCTAGTAAAATTGGAATTAAGCTTGAGTTAATAGAATCATTTGAGGTGGCTACCCCAGTAGGGGACTCTATTGTGGTAAAGCAGGTATATAGGCATTGCCCGATAAAGGTATGTATACATTATACCTTAGCTGATTTGATAAAGTTAGATATGACGGAGTTTGATGTTATTATGGTTATAGATTGGTTAGCTTTTTATCATGCCAACATAGACTGTAGAAACAAAGTGGTTCTGTTCCGGTTGCTAGATAAACCAGTTGTTGAATGGTTAGGGAACACAGCATCGCCGAAGGGTAGATTCATTTCATACCTTAAGGCAAGGAAAATGATCAAAAAAGGGTATATTTATCATCTAGTCCGTGTGCACGATCTGGAAGCAGAGGTGCCATCTCTCCAGTCGGTGCCCGTGGTCAATGAATACCTAGATGTGTTCCCAGATGAACTCCCAGGTCTTCCTCCTAAATGGGAAATCGAGTTTAAAGTAGACATGCTACCAGATAATCAGCCTATTTCTATCCCCCTATATAGAATGGCACCCGCAGAGCTAAAGGAGCACCTGAAAGACTTGTTGGAAAAGGGCTTCATTAGGCCTAGTACATCACCATGGGGAGAGCCGATATTATTTGTTAAAAAGAAAGATGGATCGCTGCGAATGTGCATCGACTACAGGCAGCCGAACAAGGTAACAATTAAGAACAAATATCCCCTCTCCATGATTGATGATTTATTTGACCAGTTGTAGGGTGTTAAGTGCTTTTCGAAGAAAGACCTACGGTCAGGCTATCATCAGATATGGATAAGAGAGGCAGATATCCCAAAGACAGCATTCAGAACCCGATACGACCATTATGAGTTCAAAGTGATGTCTTTTGGACTTACAAATGCTCCAGCAGTGTTTATGGATCTGATGAACCGATTGTTCAAACCATTTCTAGATTTATTCGTGATTATATTTATTGATGATATTTTGGTTTATTCATGAATAGAGAAGGAACACGCAAATCATTTGCGGGTGGTACTGGGAGTACTCCAACACCAGAAATTGTACGCTAAGTTCTCTAAATATGAATTCTGGTTGACTTCAGTGGCATTTCTGGGGCATGTTATTGGGACTGATGGTATTCGCGTAGATACGCAAAAGATTGAGGCCATGAAGGCTTGGCCAAGACCTACAACCCCTACAGAGGTACGTAGCTTTTTGGGGCTAGCAGGATACTACAAGAGGTTCGTGAAAAAGTTTGCTTCCATTTCGGCTCCTTTAACAAGGCTGACTCAAAAAGCGGCCAAGTTCCAGTGGACTGATGCTTGCGAACGAAGCTTCTAGTTGTTAAAGGATAAATTGACTACGACTCCTGCTCTAACTCTTCCTGATGGATCAAGTGGCTACATTATCTATTGCGATGCTTCCGATATTAGGCTAGGATGTGTTTTGATGCAACATGGTAGAGTTATAGCTTACACCTCCTGACAGCTCAAGAAGCATGAAAGGAACTATCCGATGCATGATCTGGAAATAGCAACGGTGATTCATGCCTTAAAAATATGGAGGCACTACTTATATGGCATACATGTTGATATTTATATGGACCACAAAAGCCTCCAATATATTTTTAAATAGAAAGAGCTAAATATATGGCAAAGAAGGTGGCTGGAGTTGCTGAAGGACTATGACGTTGACATATTATACCACCCAGGGAAGGCAAATGAAATTTTACATTATCAAACACCACTATATCACCGTAGGATACCTTAAATAATTAATTCACGGAATGAAATCAGGGAACCTTACCTTTTTCTCTCTTGGTCGTCACTCCTTTCTCTTTAGGTTTAGGGTTTCCTTTTCTTTGTTCTTGGCAGAAGTATTTTTGGATATAGCATGACTTTAAGAGTCATAAAACATGTATATATGGGCTTTCTTGGAGGTGACACATGTCAGCCCCTTAGGGTGACATATGTCCAGCCTTGATTGGGACACTATATCTATGCAGCTAATTAGGGGCTGCCACGTGACAGTGGGGTCCACCCCTAATAGGCAGGTGAGTCAGCTTCTTGCTTCAGCTGCTACCACATGTCACTTCTTCCTTGATGCCACATTTCATTCTCTCCTCCTTCTCGTGGGTTCATAATCTCATCTTATTTTAAGAACCTATGTAATCCGTGCTACGTAAGCTTGGTATGTACTCAAGTAGCTTAAGTATGTAAGACTTCTAAATTAATAGCTTACGTAGGTAAGTTGAGTCCTATGACTCATTACTTGCCCTCCAACTCCTTCTGACTTCTCCTGACCCTAAATCCAACCTTCCCTACTATGGGGTATCACATTCTCCCTTCCTTAGAGTTGTTTGATAGTGTCGTAGATTATCCGGCTCAAATGATAACTTCTAAGAAGATTAAGAGACATTCTGAGATCAAGAGTATGGGGTGTAACATCCTTCCCCCCCTTTAGAACATTCATCCTCGAATGTTAAGTAAAACTTCCCTTAAGACTTTATACAGATTGTAGGGAGATTCCTTTCTATTGCGATAACACACATTATCATCCAAGTAATTAATATACGAGTTTCAAGAGTTGAGGTTACCTGTAGACATCAGGAACAGTTACAGATACTTGTGTTTCATGTCCTCTTCAGCTTCCCAGGTCATTTCTTTATGATTCCTACTCCGCAACAACACCTTGACAGAAGCTACATCCTTAGTCCACAATCTTTTAATCTGTCAATCCAGGATGGCGATCGGTTGCTCTTCATAGGCTAACTCCTCTGTGACCTAGATATCATCTATGGTATATACTCGAGATGGGGCACCCACACACTTATGAAGCATTGATACATGGAAGACTGGATATACTACTTCCCGGTCCGCTGGTAAGTCTAGCTCGTAGGCAACCTTGCCTATTCGGCTAAGGATCAAATAAGGACCAATATAGCTCGAACTCAGCTTCCCTTTCTTGCCGAACCTTATTACCCCTTTCATGGGAGACACTTTCAAAAACACCCATTCCCACTTGGAATTCCAAAGGTTGACGTTGATTGTCTACGTATGACTTCTGTCGACTTTGGGTAGCTAATAATCTCTCCCGAATAAGCTTTACCTTTTCCACCACCTGTTAGACCATGTCTGGGCCTATTAGTTGTATTTTGCCAACATCAAACCAACCAACAGGTGAGCTATACTTCCTACCATATAAAGCCTCATACGACGCCATCGGAATGTTGGAGTGATAGCTGTTATTGTAAGGAAACTCAATAAGTGGTATATAATCATCCCATCTACCTTTGAAGTCAATTATACAGGCCTATAACATATCCTCTAGCGTTTGGATAATGTGCTCAGCCTGTCCATCAATCTAGGGATAAAATGTTGTGCTAAGGTTTACCTGTGTTTCCAAGCCTTCTTGGAATGACCGCTAAAAGTGGGCTGTGAACTGAGCTCCCCTGTCCGAAATAATAGATGCGAGAACTCTGTGAAGTCGTACTATCTCTTTGATGTATAATTTTACATAGTCCTCAGCTGAGTATGTGGTCTTGATTGGGAGGAAGTGGGTTGATATTGTCAGCTTATCCACAATAACCCATATGGAATCCTTCTTTGGGAGAGTGCGAGGTAAGCCGATAATGAAGTCCATGTTAATCGCTTTTCATTTCTAAGTTAGAATCTCCATCTCCTGTAGTAGCCCACCTGATTTCTGATGGTCAACTTTAACTTGTTGGCAGTTCGGGCATTGGCTATGAACTCAGCTATAACTTTCTTCATACCATCCCACCAATATAAACCCCTGAGGTCATGATACATCTCTGTTGACCCGGGATGAATAGAATAATGAGCATGGTATACCTCTCCCAGTACTTACTGTCGTAGCCCAGTAACTTTCTATTCACAGACTCTGCATTGATATTGTAGAACTCCACCAACATTGATCTCAAATGAAGTCTTTCCCTCTTGGAGAGTTACATCCCTATACTAGGTCAGAATAGGGTCCTGGTATTGGCCTTGTTTTACTTCTTCCATGATCGAAGATTCAGCAACTCCTCGAACAAAAATCCCGCCATCATTCGAACCCGCTAAGCAGACTCCAAGGCTAGCGACCTGGCAAATCTCATGGGTTCTCTCTTTTTGCTTTGGTTGTACATCTACCAAGCAACTAATAGGCCCAGACATGGTCCAACAGGCGGTGGAAAAGGTAAAGCTTATTCGGGAGAGATTATTAGCTGCCCAAAGTCGACAGACGTCATACGCAGACAATCGACGTCGACCTTTAGAATTCCAAGTGGGCGAATAGGTGTTTTTGAAAGTATCGCCCATGAGAAGGGTAATGAGGTTAGGCAAGAAAAGGAAGCTGAGTCCGAGATATATTGGTCCTTATTTGATCCTTCGCCGAATGGGAAAGGTTGCCTACGAACTAGACTTACCAGCGGACTTGGAAGTAGTACATCCAATCTTCCATGTATCAATGCTTTGCAAGTGTGTGGGTCACCCATCTCGAGTATATACCATAGAAAGGAATCTCCCTACAATCTGTATAAAGTCTTAAGGGAAGTTTTATTTAACATTCGAGGACGAATGTTCTAAAGGGGGGAAGGATGTTACACCCCACACTCTTGATCTTCTTAGAAGTTATCATGTGAGCCGGATAATCTACGACATTATCAAACAACTCTAAGGAAGGGAGAATGTGATACCCCATAGTAGGGAAGGTTGGAGCTAGAGTCAGGAGAAGTCGGAAGGAGTTGGAGGCCAAGTAATGAGTCATAGGACTCAACTTACCTATGTAAGCTATTAATTTATAAGTCTTACATACTTAAACTACTTGAGTACATACAAAGCTTACGTAGCACGGATTACATAGGTTCTTAAAATAAGATGAGATTATGAACCCCCGAGGAGGAGGAGAGAATGACATGTGGCAGCAAGGAAGAAGTGACATGTGGCAGCAGTTGAAGTAAGAAGCTGACTCACCTGCCTATTAGGGGTGGACCCCATTGCCACATGGCAGCCCCTAATTAGCTGCATAGATGTAGTGGCCCAATCAAGGTTGGACACGTGTCACCCTAAGGGGATGACACGTGTCACCCTAAGGGGATGACACCTGTCACCCTAAGGGGATGACACGTGTCACCTCTAAGAAAGCCCATATATAAATGTTTTATGACTCTTAAAGTCATGCTATATCCAAAAACACTTCAGCCAAGAACAAAGAAAAGGAAACCCTAAACCTAGAGAGAAAGGAGCGACGACCAAGAGAGAAAAAGGTAAGGTTCCCCGATTTTGTTCCATGAATTAATTATTTAAGGTATCCTATGGTGATATAGTGGTGTTTGATTACGTAAAATTTCATTTTGGGGCAAAATGGAAATGATACAAACAGTCTGCTCAATTTTAGCACGTTTAGAGAATTTCCGGGGCGCAATTTGGCATGTTTTGGCCAATTTCAGGTAAGGTAAGGTTTCTCCTTTCAATTTGGAGGTTATGGGGTGGTTATGGAGTGTATTATATGCCTTTTATGTGGATGTAAGTATAAAGGTTTCATAGGGATGCTTGACGTTCGAAACAAACTAAATTGGAGTCTCGATAGTTAAATTATAGTCGAAGCAAGGTGTTGTGCTTGTGGTGTGCGGCTGCAGGTGTGTGGTGGTGTGTTGCAGGGATGGAACATGGTGTAAATGGGGTGTGGGTGCTTTTGGTTGCAGCCACATGAATCTCTGCTTCGTATAGTTAAAGGTTTTACGAAATAAAGATTAAAAACCCTCTTTTGGTATTATAGTTTTGGGCGAATTATTTGGAACTTATATTGCTTCGTATTGTGGTATTTATATATTGTATAGCTGCTGGTTATTGTGGTTTTTGTGGCTGCTAAGGTTTGGGGTAAAAAGGAATTGTTGATAGGGCAAGTTATAGGGGAGGTGCTGCCCAATTTCCGTTAACCCCTTAGCTAACTAAGGAACTAGTCAAGAAGGCGAGCGAGGAAACGAGTTCTATGAATACTCGTAGGTAATCTAAGATGCTGAAAGGTCTAAGGTTGTTGATACTTGCATTGCTTTCATGTTACCTAGGTTCAAAGGATGACGAGGCGAACGGGATAAAGAGTAACCCATAAGAGGTATGTAAAGCCTATTCTTTCTCTTCATTTGGCATGTCTTAGAGGTAAGTAAAACGTGATACGATCTCTGAAGTAATTACATTCCTAAGTGTCTCTTATTCAATTCTGGAGGTTGAACTTTTATAATAGTTGAGCTACTTTCCTTGAACCTTTTATATGCTGAGGACTTAATGAATGTATGGGCTCCTAGTTGTAAAGACTATATGAAAACAAGTACTCTGTAGTCCTTAAGTGGTTATCATTACTTTGGTACATGTATAGGGACCCCGAGATGCTAATTAATTTAGCCCCTAATGGCATTTAGAGGGCATCCAAGATGACGACACTACTACTCGGGTCCTCAGACGATAGCTTAATCTTCTTATTCTATCAGGTCTCTGATAATGTTTTAAATTACGTATGGTTACTCACTACTCTACTCGTGCATACTGTAACCCTTTTATCAGCGAGTCCTAGGCCAGGTACGTAAACGTGCACAGTTCACTACATTATCAATGAATCCCTCACTAAAGGGCCGGGTATGCTATACGAGGACATGATAATGCAATGACATGAAAAACTCACTGAGTCCCTCATTAGAAGGATAGGTACGTATGTATATACATGATGATATGATGCAATAAGGTGGTGATGGCGCCGGGTCTATGATGGTCCTACAGGTATGATTCACCAGATCCCTGAAAGGACCAGTTATATTATATAATTTGAGCATGCATATCTTTATAATTCACTGGGTACAGGTACAGGTTTCTTATATGATATTTTATCCCCTACTTCTCTCTTTCAGATATGCTTCCAATTATGCTATATTATGTTTTACATACTCAGTACATATGTCGTACTGACCCCTCTTTCTTTGGGGATCCGCCAGCATTGGAGTCCTACTCAGCGGTCCAGAGGTGCTCCTTTGTGTTGGAGCCTAGATTTTGGTACTAAACCCTGATGTATATATTTTTGTTCATAGGTACGGTGGGGGCCCTATTCCGCCCTATGTTACTGTCTTACTCTTAGAGGTCTGTGGATATGTACGTGGGTTGTATATGAGTTGTATATGTATGTATGTATAATTGTGATTATATGACTTGTGATTTGGGGTATTCCCAGTGTTGTGACAGCTTTGTCAGCTCACGTGTATGTGTATTATGGATGACCCTATATGTTATGAAAGCCTTGTCGGCTTGTATGTTTTCTTATTTGTCGGTACACTATGAGTCGAACAGGAAATGGGTTTACTTAGAGTTGGCAGGGGTACATACGTGTGTCTAGTTTGGACATCCGTCACGGCCTACGGGGTTGGGTCATGACACTAGCGACCCCTTTTTGACTCCTACTTTTGTCTATTCTGCTAACACACTAAGTGGGGCTAAGGGTACATATGGGTGCCCAACTTGGGTACCAGTCACGGCCTATGGAGTTGGGTCATGACAGTAGTGAGGATATTGGCATACGTTACAGAGGGATACAAATATGGGCTAAGTTGAGCACCTTCGTATATTCTTGCAAAGGTTACAATATAACGCGTGACAGACAAAGATAAAGGAACAACATGACATAATATGTCTAGGGGTTGTTACGAGTCGGGCTAAGGGAATTGTAGGATGGGTTAAGCAAGACGATCAGAACTAGCTAGTTATTAAACGATGGTGAACTTGTATGTCAAATGGTTTTCTCAGAACTATGCCAGTTAGCGATAGAAGGAGCACGAAACAACTATGTAAAGTTATTAAATGAGGGAACTCTAGCGTTACTTGGAAGCCAACCCTAAGGGTTGAGGTTGAGAGCTAAAAAGCAGAGGGATAGTTAAAGTCTTTGAAAAGAAATTGAAAGGTAATACGTGGAGCAGATTATTCTAGAATATGGACTTCATTATAGGCTCACCTCGCGCTTTACGGAAGTATGAGCCATATGGGGTATTGTAGATAGGCTGATAACAATCAGTCCATTTCCTTCCAGTTAAGACTACATATTTAATTGGGGACTATACGAGGTTGTATATCAGAGAAGTAGTAAGAATTCACAAGGTTCTCACATTTATTATCTCAGACAGAAAAGTTCAAGTTACCACTAACTTTTAGAGATCATTCTAGAATGGATTGGGAACATAGGTGAATCTTAGTACGGCATTTCTCCTTTAGATTAATGGACAGGACAAGTGCACTATTCAGATGCTAGAAGACGTTTTGCGGGCCTGTATTATTGACTTCAAAGAGAATGTTGTTCACCTATTGGCTGGTTTAATATTGGTGAGACACAACCCATAGGCCCAGACATGGTCCAACAAGCTGTAGATAAAGTGAAGCTTATTCAAGAGAGGTTATTAGCAACCCAAAGTTGAAAGAAATCACATACAGACAATCGCCGTCGACCTTTAAAATTTCAAGTTAATGATTGGGTATTCGTGAAAGCATCACTGATGAAAGGTATAACGAAAATTCAGCAAGAAAGAGAAACCTGGCTTGAGATACGTTGGTCCTTATCAGATCATTCATGTACAGGCAAAGTTGCGTATGAGTTGGACCTACCATCTGGTTGAAAATAATGCATCCAGTTTTTCATGTGGCAATATTCCGTAGATGTATAAGCAACCCTCCCAGAATCTTCCCCGTGGATAAGGTCCACGAATATAGGAGTTATCCTATGAGGAGAAACCCATCGCCATCTTAAATTGGTAGATTAAAAGGTTGTGAACTAAGGACGTGGCTTCAGTTGAAGAATTATGGTGACATAAGAATAGAAAAGAGATGACCTGGGAAGTTGAAGAAGAGATGAAAGATGAATGTCTTTACTCATTCCCTATGGCTATAGGAAATCTAACTCCTAAATTGGTTGTATTGATTGACAAGAGACCTGTGGATGAAAACTATTATAGAGAATCCCTGAAGTCCTTGTAAGACCTTATGAGACTAATTAGCATTC
Source organism: Solanum dulcamara (assembly GCF_947179165.1). Classification (NCBI taxonomy): domain Eukaryota; kingdom Viridiplantae; phylum Streptophyta; class Magnoliopsida; order Solanales; family Solanaceae; genus Solanum; species Solanum dulcamara. Next base: position 25,167,797 of record NC_077244.1, read on the forward strand.
GAGGACGAATGTTCAAAAGGGGGGAATAATGTTATATCCCACACTTTTGATATATGGGAACATCTATTTAGCTTCTCTAAAGCTACTATGTGATCTGTGTTACCCACGACATTGTCAAATAAGTCTAAGGAAGGGAGGATGAGGCCATCCCAAATATAGCATAAGCTAGCCCTACGTGAGTAGTGATGGTTGGAAATAGGTGTGGAAGGATTTAAAAGGAATTAGAGGCCAAGTAGTAAGTCATAGGACTCGAATTAATTTCATAGGCTATCGACTTGGATGTCTTACATACTTAAGCTATTTGAGTATATAACGAACCTACGTAGCAAGGATTACATAGGTTCTTAAAATAAGATGGAATTATGAACCCACAAAAAAGGAGTGAGCAGGTGATGCACCTACTTGGACATGTGGTAGCACATGGTAAAGACACGTGGCAGCACATAATATACCTACTTAGGGTCAAGTAGGTGATGCAACAGCTTGGGGTGGACCCCCATCTGCCACGTGGCAGCCTAGGAAGGGATGCATAGGTGCGGTGGCCCAATGGGGGCTGGACAAGTATCACTCTTAGGGGATGATATATGTCACCTCCTAAGGAGGTATATATATGTACTACATGCTGAACATATCCTATTCTTCAGCACTTAGAACAAAAATAAAGAGAGAAACCCTAGAGACTAAGAGAGAGAAGCGACGGCTAAAGGCAAAATAAGGTAAGCCCTCCGATTCCGCTTCATGAGTTAATTATATAAGGTATCCCTTGGTTAAATGAAGGTGTTTAATAATGTAAATTAATTATTTTGGGCAGCAAGATAGGGCTGCAAACAGCCACCAAAGTTCAGCCGCAACAAGGAGCTTCCAAAGTCAATTTTCAGCAAGGTATGGCTTGATTCTCTTCTTCCACGTTTTGGTAAATGTTTAAGCATGTTATGGATGTGTAAATACGAGTTGGAGATGTGAAAATATGTACGTTATGGATGAAGGGTGTGAATTTTGACGATATTCTAATGGGTTGTTGTTGTGGGGTTGTATTGGGAGTTGTTTTGTAGTGTTGCAGGGATGGAAGCATGTCTAAATATGGGTATAAGTGCTTCTGGTTGAAGCCACATCATGTCCTATTTTGTGTGGTTAAAGGTTTTACAAAATAGAGATAGAAAACCTTATTTTGGTATCATGGTTTTGGGCAAGTTGTTTGGAACTTGTATTGCGACGTATTATATTAATTCAATATTATATATCTTCTAGTTGTTGTTGTTAATATGGATGCTACGGTTTGGAGGTTAAAATGGAAGTTTGGATAGGGCAAGTTATAGGGGAGGTGCTATTAACTTCTTAACTAACTTATAAACTAGTCAAGAAAGGCGAACAAGTAAATGGTTCCTATGGATACTTGAATACGAATGTAGGAACTGGAGAGTCAGAGGTTATTAATATGAGTATTATTTTCGTGTTAAATAGGTTCAGAGGAGGACAACGTGAACGTGGTTACAAGTAACCCATAAGAGGTATGTAAAGTTTATCTCTTCCTTTCTTTTGGCATGTCTTCAAGTTAAGTAATAAATGATATGAGATTGAGGGTAAATCTACTCATAAATGCCAAGCGTAATTCATGGTCCTTATTTACTTCTTGATGAAAGCACTCTTACAGTAATTGAACTAGGGCTTCTCAAGCCTTCCATACATTAGGAAGTGATGAGTATGTGAAGCTATCCTTCTTTCCTCTCGGCATGTCTTAGCCATAAGTGGTTTGTATATGAAATGTGGGGATAATTCCATTCATAAAACTCCAGGCATGACTCATAATTATTACCCACTTCTTGGTATGAGAACTCTTATAATAGTTGAGTTATTGACTTTTAAGGCTTCTATATGATGAAGGGTAGTATATGTAAAGCTATCTCTCCTTTGTTTTGGAATGTCATAAATGTAAGTGAATTGAGATATGATATGAGTTTGGAGGGAGTTCCATTCATAAGTTTTGGACATAACTCATGAATCTGTTCACTCCTGAATGCTAGAAGTACTAAAGTAGTTGAACTACTACCCTCGAGCCTTCTATATGTTGAGTAGTGACTGAGTACGTAAGCTCCTATTTTTAAATACTCTGTGATGATAAATGTCTCTGATTGCATAAGTTGTGTAGCATTATCTTGATGCACATCTATGTTGCCTAAGGCAACACTTAATATGATCCCTAATGACCTTTAGAGGGTACTTAAGACAAGTACTACCCTGATCTTCAAGTGATAGTTCACTTGACTATTTCCTTGAATCTTAGACGGTGATTTTACTTGCATATGGTTACTCGCTACTCTACTCATGCATGCTATTAAATAATTATTCACCGCGTCCCATAAAGGGCCGGGCATGATAAATGATAAAATGATTATTCATTGCATTCCATGAAGGGCCGGGCATGATAAATGATGAAATAATTATTCACCCATCCTATGAAAGGCCGGGCATGATAAAGGATGAAATGGTTATTCACCACATCCCATGTATGATCAGGCATGATAAATGATGAAATAATTATTCACCTCGCCCCATGAAGGGTCGGGCATGATAAATGATGAAATGATTATTCACCGCGTCCTATGAAGGGCCGAGCATGATAAATGATGAAATAATTATTCATCGCATCCTATGAAGGGCCGGACTTGAAAAATGATGAGATGATTACTCACCAAGTCCCTTAACAAAGGGGTGGATATAGTATATAGATATGCATATGAAATACAATGATACACTTGTAGCACCGAGTCCCACAACGGGCAAGGTATGATATGTGAGGAAGATATACTTGCCCTCATTTCATAAGGTGCAGGTATAGTGATTTGTTAACTGTTACACTTGTTGCCTGCATCCCTATTTCAGCTATTGTCTCAGTTATGACATGTTATGCTTTATATACTCAGTACATATATTATACTGACCCCCGTTCTCCGGGGGGCGGCATTTCATGCCCACAGGTATAGACGCACGTTTTGGGGATCCGCCAACTTAGGATTCCATACAACGGTTTGGGAAAAGCTCCATTATATCGGAGCCTAGCTTTTGATACTGGCTTTCTAAAATATATATTTTTCATTCAAGGGTACGGTGGGGGCCCTGTCCCACCATAGGTTATCGTTAATACTCTTAGAGGTCTGTAGATATGTGTGTGGGTTGTGTATATATATATATGTTCGATTATGTCCATATGACTCATATTTTGGGACGTTCCTTTCATCATGGCAGCCTTGTCGGCTTGCGTGTATATATATAGTGGGATGACCCCACATGCTATGATAGCCTCATCGGCTTATGTGTTATGTTGCCTAAATGATAAGTTGTGACCCCTTAGGAGACAGGTTGTGCCAATATGTAATCATGTGACATGTTTACTTACAGTTAATAAGGGTATACGTGAGTGTCCAGCTTGGATACCCATCACGGCTTATGGGGTTGGGTCGTGACACGGAACTTATGCATGGAATTACCCTCAAAGTGCATATTATATTTCACTTATATCTAAGACATGCCGAAAGAAAAGAAGGGATAGGCTTTACATACTTACTACTTTCCATCATATAGAAGACTTGAGGGGAAATAACTCAATTATTGTAGGAGTTCTAGCATCAAGAAGTGGATAAGAGTCATGAATCATACTCGAATCTTTATGAATGAAATTACCCCCATAGCTCGTATCATATATTACTTATGTCTAAGACATGCTAAGAGAAAAGAAAGATAGCTTTACATACCTTTTATGGATCAACCGTAACCAAGCTTGCTTTGTCGCCCTTTGAACCTATTTAACATGAAAGTAATACTAATAAATCTACAACCAATCATCCACAAGAATTATTTCCTCATTCGCCTTTCTCGACTAGTCTATTAGTTAGTTAAGAAGTTAATGGAAATCGGGCAGCATCTCCCCTATTGTTACACCCCACACTCTTGAGCTTAGAATGTTTCTTAAGCTTCTCAGAAGTTATCATATGAGCCGGATAATCTACGACACTATCAAACAACTCTAAGGAAGAGAAAATATAATACCCCATAGTAGGGAAGGTTGGGAATAGAGTCATGAGAAGTCAGAAGGAGTTGGAGGCCAAGTAATGAGTCGTAGGACTCGACTTACCTACGTAAGCTATTAACTTAGAAGTTTTACATATTTGATCTACTTGAGTATATACTAAGCTTGCGTAGACGGGATTACATGGGTTCCTAAGGTAAGATGAGATTACGAACCCACGAGAGAGAGAAGAGGATGACACGTGGAAGCAAGAGGAGAGTGCCACATGGCAGAAGGAGGAAGTGCCATGTGGCAGCAGCTCAAGAAAGGAGGTGACTCACCTACCTGCTTGGGGGGAGGGGGTGGACCCCACTATCACGTGGCAGCCTAGGGTGGTTGCATGATTGAGGTTGCCCAATAAGGGCTTGACACGTGTCACCTTTAGGAGATGACATGTGTCACCTCCTAAGGGAAAGTATATCTATCCCTTTTGATGACTAATTGATCATATTAAACTTTTCCAACACTTAGAAAGTGAGAAAGAAAGAGAGAAAAATGCTAGAGAGAAAAAAGGGAAACCTATGGGTTTGAGCAAAAAAAAAGGTAAGGCCCGATTTCGTTCCGTGAATTAATTATTTAAGGTATCCTATGGTAGTATGATGGTGTTTAATAACAAAAAGTTTCTATTTGGGGCAGCAAAGAAGCGACACAAATAGCCCACTACTTTTCAGTACTTTCAAGGCAAGTTTTAGGCGGATTTTGGCAAGTTTGGCCAATTTTGGGTAAGGTAAGGTCTTTCCTTTAAATTTGGAGGTTATGGGGTGGTTATGCAGTGTATTATATTCCTTTTATATGGATGGAAGTATAAATATTTCATAGAGATGCTCGACGTTCGAAACAAACTAAATTGGAGTCGCTATAGTTAAATTGTAGTCGAAGCAAGGTGTTGTGCTTGTGGTGCGCGGCTGCAGGTGTGTGGTGGTGTGTTCAAAAGATGGAAAATGGTATAAATGGGGAATGGGTGCTTCTGGTTTCATCCACATGACCCTCCGCTTTTTTTAGCTAAAGGTTTTACAAAATAAATATTAAATACCCTATTTTGGTATCGTTGTTTTAAGAGAGTTGTTTGGAGTTTGTGTTGTGTAATGTGGAAGTGGTTTACTTGTATATATGTTGCTGATTGTTTTTGTTGGTTTTCTGTTAAGTTTTGGGGGTTAAATTGGAAGTTCGGATAGGGCAAGTTATAGAGGAGATGCTGCCCGATTTTCATTAACCCGTTAACTAACTAATAAACTAGTCGAGGCTAGTCGAGTTGTGTGAACAAAGAGGTAATTCCTATGGATAATGGGTAGTAGGTTTAGGGTCTGGAAAGTCAAAAGTCACTAACCTTAGTACTACTTTCGTGTTAAATAGGTCAAAGGAGTAACAAAGCGAGTCTGGATGCGATTAACCCATAACAGGTATGTAGAGCTATTCTTCTTTTCTTTTGGCATGTCTTAGGTATAAGTTATGAATGGTTTGTATATCAAAATGTGGGGATAATTCCACTCTGGAAAATCCAAATGTAATTCATAGACTTTATTCATTTTATGAGGTTAAAGCTCCTATAATAGTTGAGTTACTACCTTTTAAGGCTCCTATATGATGAACAGTAGTATATGTAAATCTTGTCTCTTCTTCCTTTCGGAATGTGTTAAGTATAAATGAAGTAGTATATGATATGAGGTAGAGGTAGTCCCAGTTATAAGCTCCGAGTAGAACTCATAATTCTTTTATTCACTACTTGATGTTAGAATTCTTAAGGTAGTTGAACTACTACCCTCTAGTCTCCTATCTGATGAATAATAATGGAATGCATAAGTCCCTATTCTTAAGGTCTCTACGACGACAAACGTGTATACTTCCATAAGCTATTTAACCTTTTCTCGATACACGTCTACAATTCTTGAGAATCCAGCTAATATGATCCCTAACAGTGTTTAGAAGGTACTTAAGATGATTACTACTCTGGTCTTCAGGTAACAGTTCACTTGACTGTTTCATTAAGTCTCAACTGATGACTTAGTTGCATATGTTTTCTCTCTACTCTACTCATGCACGCTATAACCCATCTTCCTCTGAGTCCCATAAGGGGGTTGAGAACGTGGTCGTGCCTAGCTTTACTCTTCGCTTACTGAGTCCCGGGCCGACTATATATATATGTAGAAGTATACGATGATGAAATGCCATATACAATGAAGTGAATCATACGATGATGTCGTATGTGATGATGCTCATCACTTCGTCTAGGGCTGGGTATATACATAATGATAGGATGGAAAATGTGGATTGGGCCATATGTTCCTCGACATTATTTTAAAATATGGATCGGGCCGTATGTTCCTCATCACTGTTTTAATGTATGGATCAGGCTAAACGTTCCTCGGTATATTTTACTATATGATAATGGCACTGAGTCCCATAGTGGGTTGGGTGAGGTATGACATGTACACCACTCTTTCACCGAGACCCTCACTGAAGAGCCGGATATGATAGATAGGCATACATATGAAGACATAGTGATGCACTTGTAATGTATGAAATAATTTCGTATACGAGGGTATGATTCAGTATACGATGATATGGTAACATCGAGTACCACAACGGGCTGGGAATGATACATAAGGATGATATATATGCCCTCTTTTCATAAGACGCCGGTATAATGAATTGTTAATTGTCATACTTATTTCCTGCATTCCTATTTCAATTGTTATCTCAGTTATGTGATGATATACTTTATATACTTAATATATATATCGTATTGATCCCTCGTCTCCAGGGGGCTGCGTTTGTGCCCGTAGGTACATATGTTTATTTTGGAGATCTGCCAGCTTAGGGTTTCCACTTAGCGATGTTGGGAGCACTCCACTATTCCGGAGCCTAACTTTTGATATTGGTCATGTAATATGTATATATTTGTTTGTCCAGGGGTATGCGGGGGACCTGTCCTGCCATATGTTGCTGTTACTATTCTCAGAGGTCTGTAGACATATGTATGTGGGTTGTTTATGAGTTCATTTCGATTGTGCCTATACGGCACATTGTAAATGTTTTTATGTTACAGCAGCCTTGTCGACTTGCGTGCCCTTTCATGATATGACACGAATGAAAGAGGCCACACATACACTAAAAAGTTTTTAACTCATTGGGGGGTTTTGTGAGTAGTATCACTTTATTCATATTTCAATTTGACTACAGCTGATAGGTATGTAAACGGGGGTCTAGGTCGGACCCCAGTCGCGGCCTACAGGATTGGGTTGTGACATCTATAACTCGCCCTATCTGAACTTCCAATTATCCTCTAATTAACATAGCCATACCAACAACAACAACCACCATTTATATACAATAAAACTACTCCAACTTTATTCAAAACGAGTTCTAAATAGCCCACCCAAAACCATGATGTTAAAATATGCTTTTCGATCTTTATTTCGTAAAACCACAACCACACAGAATAGGACATGATGTGGCTGCAACCAGAAGCACCCATACCTATTTGTAATCATGTTTCCAGCCCTTTAACACACACAAACTACCTTTAAGTACAACACTACTCAATTTTAATCCAACTAGAACGACTTCAATTCCATCCATTTACAATGTCAATCATAATTATGCAATTTTCTTACTTCCAACTTTATCTAACACAAGTACTCTTTCCATTACAAAATCCTTAACTCCAATTCGAAAGAGAAAAACCCTACCTTAGCAACTTGGCTCCGCAACTTCGACTGAAAGTTGGTAGACTTCTTGTTGGACTTTCTTGCTGTCCTAATAATTAATTTACGTTGTTAAGCACCTTCATTTAATCGAAGAATACCTTACATAATTAATTTATGAAGTAAAATTGGATAACTCACCTTGCTCCCTTTCTCTTTCCCTTTAGTTTTGCTCTCACTTTGGCTAAGTTAAAATGATAAAATGTAGTCTTAGTCATAAGATGACTTATATATAACCTTTCTTAGAGGGTGAAACGTGTCAACCCTAAGGGTGATATGTGTCCACCTCCTAGGATGCCACCTCCCTTCATGCACCCACCCCATGGCTGCCACGTGGTAGAGTGGGGTCCACCGAAGCAGGTACGTCATCTACTTGGTCCAAGTAGGTCTATCACCTACTTAGTCCAAGTAGGTGCATCACCTCCTTATTCCTCTTCTGTAGGTTCATAATCTCGTCTCACTTTAAGAACCTACATAATCCTTGCTACTTAAGCTCGATATGTACTCAAGTAGCTTAATTATGTAAAACACCCAAGTCGGTAGCTTACGCAAGTAGGTTAATGTTACACCCCATACTCTTGAGCTTGGAATGTCTCCTAAGCTTCTTAGAAGTTATCAAGTAAGTCGGATAATCTAATACACTATCACACAACTCTAAGGAAGGGAGAATGTGATACCCCATAGTAGGGAAGGTTGGAAATAGGTTATAAGAATTTGAGGGGAGTTGGAGGCCAAGAAATGAGTCATAGGACTCGACTTACTTACGGAAGCGACCAACTCAGAAGTCTAACAAAGTTAATCTACTTGAATGCAAGTCGAACTTATGTAGCAAGGAGTACATTGGTTATTAAAGTAAGATGAGATTTCGAACCCATGAAGAGGGAGAAGAGCGACACGTGGCAGCAAGAGGAAGCACCACATGGCAGCATGGGGAAGTGACACGTGGCATCAGGTGACCCACCTACTTGGGGGTGGCCCCCATAAGGATACGTGGCAGCCTAGGGGGCATGGCATGGATATGTGGCCCAATAGGAGGGCATGGCATTGATACGTGGCCTAATAGGTACTGGACATGTGTCACCCTTAGGGATGACATGTGTCACCTCCTAAGGCAACATATATATGTATGTTAATGACTCTTAAGTCATTTTTCAGCCAAAAATAAATTAATAGAAGAGAGAAAACGTGAGAGAAAGAGAGACTAGTACGGATTGCTTCCTTCAAAGGTGAGTCTCCAATTTTTCTATGTGAATTAATTATCTAAGGTGTTACTCGATCACTTAGATTTATATATATATATATATATATATATATATATATATATATATATATTATGATGACTAAGGAGTCATTTCTTCAGCCCTATACTTAGAAACTTGAAGAGAAAAATGCTAGGAGCAAGAAGAGGAGGGCTACAGGTTTGGTCCCAAAAAGGTAAGCCTCCGATTTTCATTTCATGAATTAATTATTTAAGTATCCCATGGTTATATAACAGTGTTTAATAGCATAAAATCACAATTTGGGGAGCGAAGAAGTGGCACAAATAGTCCACTTCATTTCAGCACGTCAAGAGATTTCCGAAGTGAGTTTTGGCCAATTTTGGGTAAGGTAAGGTCTTTTTTTTCAATTTGGAGTTTATGGAGTTGTTGTGGAGTGTATTAAATGTCTTGTATGTATGGAAATATGAACAATTCATAGGGATGCTTGACGTTAGAAACAATCTAAATTAAAGTCGTTATAGTTAAATTGAAATTGCGTAGGGTGTTGTGCTGTGGTGCTGCGGATGTAGGTTGTGTGGTGGTGTGTTGTAGGGCTAAAAAGTATTCTAAAATAGGTGTGGTAGCTTCTGGTTTCAGCCACACGACCCTCTGCTTTGTACGGTCAAAGGGTTTACAAAATAGAGACTAGAAACCCTATTTTGGTATCGTAATTTTAAGCAAGTTGTTTGGAGCTTGTGTCGTGTAATATTGCCATGTTTTATGTTTATATGAGCTGCAGGTTGTTGGTGTTGGTTGGATGTAGTGATTAGAGATGTAATTGGGAATTCGGACAGGGCATGTTATAAAGGAGGTGCTGCCCGATTTCCGGTAATGCCTTAACTAACTAAAGAACTAGTCGGGAAGATGAGTGAGAAAATGAGTTCTATGAATACCTGGGTGAAACTTAAGATAATGAAAAGTCAAGGGTTGTTGATATTCATATTTATTCCGTGTTGAATAGGTTCAAAGGACAATGAGGCGAACATGATAAAGAGTAACCCAAAAGAGGTATGTGAAGCTTTCTCTTGGCATGTTTTTGGCATAAGTACGTAAAGCTATCTCTCTTTCCTTTTGGCATGTCTTAGCCTTAAGTGAATTGCGTGTGAAATGTGGGGTATGATTACATTCCCATAACTTCAAGTATGCCTCATAATGCCTATCCACTGCTTGATATTGGAACCCCTGCAAGAACTGTGTATTGCCTCTCAAGGCTTCTACGTGTTAAAAAGAAGTGGATGGGAAGCTACCTTTCCTTTCCCCTTAGTGTATCTGGCATAAAATGAGGTTAGGATGTCATGGATGTTCACCGAGCCCCATGATGGGCCGGGTAAGAAATAGGTATATGATGGCCACATGAAAGGAGGTATAGATTATATAGAGCTTATTCTCTTTCTTCTTTTGGCATGTCTTAGTTGTAAGTTAAATATGTTAGGAGGTAACAAATGTACAGGATCCAAGTCGTAAAGACTATATGACAACAAGAGTTTCTAGTCCTATAAGCGATTTGGCCTTGCTTTAGTACATGTATAGGGTCCTTGGGAGTACAGTGGGTATAGCCCCTAATGGAATTTATAGGGAACTCGAGATGACTACACTACTACTCGGGTCCTCAGACGGAAGCTTAATCATCTTATACGATCGAGTCTCTGATAATGTTTTAAATTGCATATGGTTACTCACTACTCTACTCATGCATACTGTAATCCTTTTAGCACCGAGTCTTAGGCCGATACATAGACATGCGCAGTTTACTACATTATCCATCGATTCCCTTACTAAAGGGTTGGATACGCTATACAAGGACATGATAATGCAATGACATAAAAAACTCATCGAGTCCCTCACTAGTGGGCTGGGTATGTATGTATATATATGATGATATGTTGTAATCAGGTGGTGATGGCACTGGGCATATGATGGTCCTACAGATATGATTCATCGGATCCCTGATAGGGTCGACTATAATGTATGATTTGAGCATGCATGCTTTTATGAGTCACAGGGTACATGTACAGGTTTTTAATTTGATATTTTATCCCCTAATTCTCTATTTGGGAGATGCTTCCAGTTGTATTATGTTATGTTTTACATACTCAGTGTATATGTCGTACTGGCCTCCTTTCTTTGGGGGGCTGCATTTCATGTCCGCAAGTACAGATACAGGTTTTGGGAGTCCGTTAGCTTAGGATTCTATTTAGCTCAGCTGGAAAAGGCTCCATTATATCAGAGCCTATTTTTTGGCACTGGCCGCTGATGTATATAATTGTTTTTGTATATCTAGGGGTACGATGGGGGTCCTATCCCGCCATATGTTGTCGTTAATATTTTTAGAGGTCTGCAGATATGTGTATATGGGTTGTATATGTCAGTTTGGTTCAGCTGGGTCTACATGATATATGGTATGTGTTGTTATATTATGGCAGTCTTATCGGCTTGTGTGCCCTTTCATGATGTGATTCAAATGAAAGAGGCTATAAGTTTATGAAAATATTATAACCCATTGGGGTTCTGATGCATGGTATTACGTGTCTATAATTCGACTTTACCACAGCTGATAGATATATATACAGGGGTCCAGGTTGGACCCCAATCGCGGCCTACGAGGTTGGGTCGTGACAAAAGTGGTATCAAAGCAGTTTGTCCTTGGTTTGTCTGCAGACCGTGTCTAGTAGAGTATTGATTATCGATGTGTTGAGTGCCACATCTATAAGCAGGAGGCTACATGACATTTAGGATGTTACCTTTCTTTCATATCTAAGATCGTGCTATAGATCCGAGTCATAGGAAAATTCCTTATACTAACCTTGTATTCTAACAGAAGGACGACATTAATAGAAGGAAGTAATTGACGACATGGTAAAGTTATAAAGCACGCAGGTAAGTAAAGGCACGAAAGATATCTGTTGGGTAAGGTATTGACATATGATTATAATGTAAGGGCGAAAACTGAAGGGAAAAGTAGACAGGAAGTGCAACAGATGCAGTTTGAGATTTTAATGTAAGGGCAAAACCTGAAGGGAAAAGTAGACAAGAAGTGCTAGACAGGAAGTGCAATAAATGTAGTTCGAAGTTGAACATACGAGGTAAGTCCAGTATTTTTATATTATTATTGACATTGAAAGCCCTGTGTGGATGCGATATGAGACGATATTGAAAGCCCTATTGTTACACCCCGTACTTTGGTACCTTAGAATGTTTCTTAAGCTTCTCAAGTTTCTGGGAAGGCTCTTAAGTTTCTTAAAAATCATTATGTGAGTCGGATAGTTTATGATGCTATCAAATAACTCCAAGGAAAGGAGAACAAAATGCTTCATAATAAGGAAGATTGGAAATAGGGTTATAAAAATTCGAAAGGAGTTGGAGGCCGAGAAATGAGTCGTAGGACTCGATTTACCTACGTAAGCTACCAACTTAGACGTCTTACATACTTGAGTTGCTTAAGGAAATACCAAGCTTACGTAGCATGGATTACATAGGCTCCTAAAATAAGACGAGATTACAAGCCCACGAGGAAGGGGAAAAGACGACACGTGGAAGCCAATGAAGGAGTGACACGTGGCAGCACCTCAAGCAAGCAGGTGACCCACCTACTTAGGGTCAAGTAGGTGACCCACCTACTTAGGAGGTGGGGCCCATAAGGACACGTGGCAGCCCCTCCTTGAAAGCATGGATCCGTGGCCCAATAAGGGTTTGACACGTGTCACCCTTAGGGGCTGACACGTGTCACTTCCTAAGGGACCCTATATATGTATGTTAATGACTCTTAAGGCATCTGAAGTCCAAAAATCATCCAAATTATAGAGAGAAACGTGAGAGAAAGAGAGCTCACAACATCAGCCACAAATTGGAGGAAATTAAGGTAAGTTCTTCACTTTTCTTCCATGAATTAATTATCTACGGTGTTCCTCAATTACGTGGAGGTTTATATATTTATGTTACGATGCCTACGGAACCATATTTTCAGTTCTTCACTTGGAAAACTAAGAGAAACATAAAGAAAAAATGCTAGGGAACAGACCCGTTTTTGGAGGGGATAGTTGTTAGTAATATTGGTATAACTTCTTGTGTATAGCTTAGTTTCGGGTGATTCAATATGTTTTGGAAAGGTATTTCATAGGTATATAACGTTAATTTAGACCATTAAATCCAGTTTTGCTTTTAGCTTCGCGAAAAAGGGTGATGAAGTGTAGAGGAGGTACTGCCCAGATTTTGTTTTGGAAATCCTACACGGACAGCTGTGAGTAGTTTGGGCATATATTTTCGTACAAAATTGCTGTAGGGGTAATTCAAAATTTTTTGAGACTTTGATACACATGTATATAACTTTCATTGAGGCCAAAAATCCTGTTTCCCTCAATTACCCCTCCGAAACTAAGCGACAATAGAAGACAGTGGGCTGTCCAGATTTTGCGTTTTGATAGTTTTAGCGAGTTTGACAAGTTTAACGTAAGGTAAGGTCTTTTATTTTAAATTGGAGTTTATGGTGTTGTTATAGAGGATATTATACATTGTGTAAGTCGTTGGAAATGATAAAATATGATAAATATGCTTGACGTCCGAAATAAACCAAATTGTAATCACTATAGTTAAATTGTAGTCGAAATGAGGCGTTGTGCGTGTAGGGGGATGTTTCAGGTTTGTGATGGTGTGTTTCAAGGCCTAAAAGTATTCTAAAAGATGTGTGGGAGCTGCCGGTTTCAGCCACATGGTCCTCCGCTTCGTACGATTAAAGGTTTTGCAAAACGGAAACTAGAAACCTTATTTTAGTATCGTGGTTTTGAGTGAGTCGTTTGGAGTTTATGTGATATAAGATTGGTGTGAATTGTATATATATATGCTGCAGGTTATTGTTGTTGGTTGGCTGTAGCTATTAGGAGTATAATTGGAAATTCGTATAGGGCACATTATAGGGGAGATGCTGTCCGATTTTCGTTAACTCTTTAACTAACTAAGGAACTAGTCGAGAAGGCGAGCAAGGAGATGAGTTCTATAAATATTTGTGTGTAACCTAAGGTGCTGAAAAGACTAAGTTTGTTGATACTTGTATTGCTTCCATGTTACTTAGGTTTAAAGGACGACGAGACAAACGGGATAAGAAGTAACCCATAACAGGTATGTAAAGCTAACGTGTCCTTCTTTTGGCATGTTTTGGTATACGTATGTAAGGCTTATACTTTATTTTAGTATTTCTTTGGCATAAGTATGTAAATCTTATTCCTTCTCTTAGCATGATTTTACATAAGTATATAAAGCTAATCTCCCTTTTTGGCATGATTTTTACGAAACAAGTATATGATTTCCATATGATTCCCAAGAAGTCCTATTCTTAAAGCCACTAGGATGGCCAATTTTTCGACTTCCAAAAGATATTTTGTTATGACTTGATACATATATATGATTACCAGAAGTTCTATTTTGATATAGTCCATAGTGACTTTCAAAAGGTACTTGATATGACTTTTGTCTCGATTTTGAAGGAAAGCTCATTTTGATTATTCCGTCGAGTCTTAAATATGATTTAAATTGCATATAGTTTCTCACTACTCCACTCATGGATGCCTCAATGTTTCCTTCACCGAGCTTGGGCTAGGTTTTGTTATCGTGCATACTTCTCTGCATTGTTCGCCGTGCTCCGATGTGAGGGGGCAGGTATGACCTGTACATGGGTTTTGTGGAGTTATGATGTGCCATGTACACATATGGTATGATATGATCTGATATGATATGATCTGTTACGGAGATATTCCCTACTCTGGTTTTCTGATATGTTGTGGCGCCAGTGAAGGGGCGATGACCATGTTTCGTATTTGTTCACTGAGTCCCTTAATGGGGCCAGATGTGGCATATGTTTTTCTGCATACATTATCGGTGATTATGAAAAACATTTTGATATTCTGGATATTTTGCTCATTTTTGCACATTCTGCTCTGGTAATGACTTTACTTATTACAGTCCATGCTTTATATACTCGGTATATTTTTTGTACTAACCCCCCTTTCTTTGGGGGGCTGTATTTCATGCCCGCAGGTACAGACGCTCGATTTGCTGATCCGCTCGCCTAGGACATCCACCCTGTTAGTTGGCAGTGCTCCTTATCCAAAGCCCTATTTTGGTACTAGCATTTTGTTGTACATTTGTACATATTGGTTAAGGGTACGGCGGGGGCCCTGTCCTGCCATTTGTTGTCGTTTCTATTCTTAGAGGTCTATAGACATATGTGTGTGGGTTGTTTAGGAGTTTATTTTGGTTATGCCTATGCGATATGTTGTAAAAGCTATTATGTTGTGGCAGCCTTATCGACTGGCTTTCCCTTTCATGACATAATGCAAATGAAAGAGGCCACACGTGTATGAATATTTTATCACCCACTGGGTTCATGTGTTGACTTTCAAAAGGTACTTGATATGACTTTTGTCTCGATTTTGAAGGAAAGCTCATTTTGATTATTCCGTCGAGTCTCAAATATGATTTAAATTGCATATAGTTTCTCACTACTCCACTCATGGATGCCTCAATGTTTCCTTCACCGAGCTTGGGCTAGGTTTTGTTATCGTGCATACTTCTCTGCATTGTTCGCCGTGCTCCGATGTGAGGGGGCAGGTATGACCTGTACATGGGTTTTGTGGAGTTATGATGTGCCATGTACACATATGGTATGATATGATCTGATATGATATGATCTGTTACGGAGATATTCCCTACTCTGGTTTTCTGATATGTTGTGGCGCCAGTGAAGGGGCGATGACCATGTTTCGTATTTGTTCACTGAGTCCCTTAATGGGGCCAGATGTGGCATATGTTTTTCTGCATACATTATCGGTGATTATGAAAAACATTTTGATATTCTGGATATTTTGCTCATTTTTGCACATTCTGCTCTGGTAATGACTTTACTTATTACAGTCCATGCTTTATATACTCGGTATATTTTTTGTACTAACCCCCCTTTCTTTGGGGGGCTGTATTTCATGCCCGCAGGTACAGACGCTCGATTTGCTGATCCGCTCGCCTAGGACATCCACCCTGTTAGTTGGCAGTGCTCCTTATCCAAAGCCCTATTTTGGTACTAGCATTTTGTTGTACATTTGTACATATTGGTTAAGGGTACGGCGGGGGCCCTGTCCTGCCATTTGTTGTCGTTTCTATTCTTAGAGGTCTGTAGACATATGTGTGTGGGTTGTTTAGGAGTTTATTTTGGTTATGCCTATGCGATATGTTGTAAAAGCTATTATGTTGTGGCAGCCTTATCGACTGGCTTTCCCTTTCATGACATAATGCAAATGAAAGAGGCCACACGTGTATGAATATTTTATCACCCACTGGGTTCATGTGTTTGGTTCCTATATCCAGGAGGCTATATGAACATGAAAAAGTTTTAACCCATTGAGATTTTTGTGAGCAGTATCATGTTATACATAGTCCAATTTGACTGTAGTCGACAGTTACGTAAATGGAGGTCCAGGTCGGACCCCAGTCGCGGCCTATGGGGTTGGGTCGTGACACCTATGTGGCTGTGATATGATACAAATATATATGTGTGTGTGTGTGTTGGCCCTGTGAGGCATTGTTGGTATTTTCTGCGTGCAGATTTTGGGATAGTAAGAAGTATAAAGGAAACTCTATTAAAATTTTCTCAGAACAAGAAAAGAGAATGAAACATAGATTCCTAATATGTCTTGGAAGTGGATACCGAGTACCCCCATTATGTTTAACTAAAGATGTAAGAGGTACTCTCCATGTCATCGATAAGAGGCACCCTTTTTACTTAGGGAATTTTATTTCAGAGAAACAAAAGCCTATCTGAGCAGTAAAGTTTAGACCACGATATCTCCACCCATATTCTTGACTCGAGTACAAATTCAGAAGGAGACCATGTGGGTCAAGTGTTAAGAAGTACTGTGATGTTTAAGGGATTCTAGTTTTCTTCTAATGGTGGTTGGGGAGTACTCTATGATAACAATTTATTAGTTCTCCACCAAATAATTGGAGAAAGAAATTCTAATAGAAGCACCCCAAAGAGATGTCATAAACTGAATATGACTATGAACTAAAGGGGGGATATATAAGTATGAATTTAAAGGTGTGATACAACAATATGGGGATAAAAGTAGGACCGCTAGTAAGGCGCACTTGGTATATGTTGACTAAGTTAAAAGCCTATGTTGGGTACACAGTAAGGACAAGGGGCATAAGGTATAAAGGAATTGCGCGTGTACACAACATCGCCCCAAAAATAATGGAACCCTTAAGAGATAAAGACAACAAACTTAAGGAATAAATGACGCAACTTTCATTCACCCCAAGAAACAAAGGATATAGGTTGGGATAAAGCTACTACTCCAAAAGAACCTTGGACAATCATCGTCGGAATACAAATGTTACCTAGTTAAAAGTGGAACAGCTACAAATGTGGATTAACCTTTCATAAAGATAAGTAGAATGTGGTCTTGGATGAGTTGTTTCCTGGGTCACATTATTCAAGTACAAATTAGTAGATGAGATATCATATTATGTATGGAAAGGTTCTAGTTGCTTTGTGATTTAGCCAAGGTTTCGTACGTGGATAATCATGTTATTAAATATACAGAAAGATGGGGACATAATACAGTACCAAGTAGATTAGGGAAAGAGATTGGACGAATTTGAGACTGGACATAGAGACATAGAGCAAGGTGTAAGCGGATAAAGGTATAAGAACCCTATAAAGGGGGGAAACAAGTGAGAAAACTGCAAGGGTAAGACAGAGGCAATTGATATGACAACATATTTGAGATGGATGTTTAAACTTCAATAAAATCCCTTTTTGAACTAATTTAGAAAGGTCTGGAAGTCACCAATAATTGGATAGAAGTCAGAATGCTATGTAAGGCAGTGTTAAAAAGTTTTTAACAAGACCTTGAATGAAATAACGCTAAAAGGTGGGTGCGTAGAAAAAGAAAAGGGTATAATAATGAAAGGATACGGAATAACTCAAGAGACACTACGAAGGGTAATGAAATTATGCTAGACCAAAAGCCAAAAGGATGGAAATAGAGTTGGTCGCAAATGATATTGCGATAGACAAATAACTAAGGAAAAGGAATAGAAAGCCTCCTATGGTAGGAAATGAGAAGAGTAAAGAGTGAATAAGGAAAAGGAAAGAAGTATAAAAAGATGGGACAAGCAAGTTTCAATATGAGTGGGATATGTACAGTAGAATGAACCAGGAGATGCAAAGATTATGTCCACCTCATATAAGTTCTATCAGAATGGTTAGACAAACTATGATTGTATATGTTAAGTATAGGGCCAAGTAAGGAAGTGCATGATAAAAGGAGTTAGGATATTTTGGATATGTTGCAGAAAGGCATAAAGATAGGTTAAGCCAAACTACCGAGATGGAATTAGCACTACGAGCAAAGTAAGACATGGCCACAGTTGGACTAAAGAACTACTCCGACACCGAATGTAGGATAAGGGAGGAAATAGCAAGGTAACACATGAGACATAGCAAGACAATGCCAAGATATTTCTCAGGTTAAGTTGAGCACCTTCTCATATTCTCGTAAAGGTAAAGAATGACACGAGATAATATATCTAAAGTGTTACAAGCTGGGACAAGCTGGGATAAGGAGATTGTGAAATGGTTTAACCAAGAGGAGCAGAACTAACGAGTTACTAAAAGATAGTGGATTTATATGCTAAATTCCTTCAGAATTATATCAGGTAATGATAGATGGAGCACAGAGACTATGAAAGCCAACTCTAAGGATTGAAAACAAAACCCAAAAGGTAGATTACCAGTTAAAGTTTTGAAAGAAGTCGAGCAGGATTATACGAGGCTAAGGATTCCCAAATTATCAACGTCATTACGAACCTATTTTATACTCTGCAAAAGTAGGGTGCTATACGGGTTATTGTGAGTAGGCTAATGAATCAACCCCTTTTCTTTCAATCAAGACCACCTATACAGCTGAAACTAGGTGAAGTTATAGGTCAAGGGGGTAGTAAGACTCTATGAGGTTCCCCCAACTATTATCTCAGATAGAGGGACTTCAATTATAATTAACGTCTGGAGATCAGTCCAAGAAGAGATCGGGAACACAGATAGGTCTTAGTACCATATTTTTCCCTTGAGTTGCTGGAAAGAGTGAGCGTACTATCAAAATGCTAAAAGATATATTGCGAGCCTGTGTGGTTGGCTTTAAGAGTAACTGGGATGATCGTCTACCACTTATTAAGTTTGCCTACTAGAATGGCTACTATTCTAGTATCCAGATAGCCCTGTACAAGACGTTGTATGGTAGAATGTGTAAGTCCACCTATTGGGGGCAAAGACTAAAAGGCCCCGACATGATTGAGCAAGCTATTGACTTGCAGCCTAAAGTTGGCAGATGTGATATACAAATAATCGACATCGACAGTTAGAGTTCAAATTGATAATTAGGTATTCGTAACAGGCTCACCTAGGAAGGGAGTAATAAGATTCGTTGAGAAAAGGAAACTTAGTCCAAAATACATTAAACCTTATCAAGTTGCTTGTAAGATGGACAAAGTTGCCTGTAAGTTGAACTTACCACCTGATTATGAAACTATACGCCTAGTACGTCTGATACGGATACTTCACAAATATACTAGTGATCCACCTAGAGTATGTCCCATAGATGATGTCCATGAAATGGAATCCTGCAAGGAATAACCTATCGCCATCTTGGATCGGCAAATTAAAAGGTTGCAAACTAGGATGTGACTTTCGTCAAGGTATTGTGGCAAAAATAAAAACCAGAAAGGGGATGACCTGGGAAGTCAAAAAAAGAAATGGAGAAAATATCCGTACTTGTTCCCTATATACAAAGGTAATCTAAACCCCTAAATGGATTGAGAGACGACGGTTATACCGAACCTCCCAAATCCTTGTGAAACCCTACGAGGTAAGTTAACATTCGAGAACGAATGTTCTAAAGGGGGGAAGGATGTTACACCCCACACTCTTGAGCTCGGAATGTCTCTTAAGCTTCTTAGAGGTTATCAAATGAGTCAGATAATCTACTACACTATCACACAACTCTAAGGAAGGGAGAATGTGATACCCTGTGGTAGGGAAGGTTCGAAATAGGTTATAAGAATTTGAGGGGAGTTGGAGTCCAAGAAATGAGTCGTATGACTCAACTTACTTACGAAAGCTACCAACTCAAAAGTCTTACAAAGTTAAGCTACTTGATTGCAAGTTGAGCTTACGTAGCAAGGAGTACATGGGTTCTTAAAGTAAGAAGAGATTTCGAACCCACAAAGAGGGAGAAGAGCACTATGTGGCAGCAAGAGGAAGCGCCATGTGGCAGCATAGGGAAGTGACACGTGGAACCAGGTGACCCACCTACTTGGGGGTAGCCCCCATACGGACACGTGGTAGCCTAGGGGGCATGGCATGGATATGTGGCCCAATAGGTGCTGGACACATGTCACATGTCACGACCCAACCCTATAGGCCGCGACTGGAGTCCGACCTGGACCCCCCGTATGCCCAACTATCAGTTGTGGTCAAATTGAACTTTGAATAAAACAATATTATATAACAGAGCCCCATTGGGCGACAATATTTTCTTAAACTTGTAGCCCTTTTCTTTTGTATCACAACATGATAGGGCACGCATGCCGACAAGGCTGCCATAATATAATAACATATATCATATATCATGTAGACCCAGCTGAATCAAACTGATATACACAACCCACATATACATGTCTGCAAACCTCTAAAAATATAAATGACAATATATGGTGGGACAGAGCCCCCGCCGTACCCCGAATGGATAAAACAATTTTATACATCAGTGGACAACATCAAAAACTAGGCCCCAATATAATAGAGCCTCTTCCAGCTGAGCTGCATGAAATCCTAAGCTGACGGACTCCAAAAACCTGTATCTGTACCTGCAGGCATGAACGCAGCCCCCCGAAGAAAGGGGGTCAGTACGACATATGTACTGAGTAAGTAAACCATAAAATGATACAACTGGAAGCATATCTGAAATAGAGAAGCAGAGGATAAAATATCAAAATTGGAAACCTGTACCTGTACTCTGTGAATCATGAAAGCATGCATGCTCAAATTATACAATATAGCCGGCCCTTTTAGGGGTTCGGTGAATCATATCTGTAGGATCATCATAGGCCCGACGCCATCACCACCTTATTGTAACACATCATCATCATACATATATACATACGTACCCGACCCTCTAGTGAAGGGCTCGGTGGACAATGCAGTGAGTTGTGCACGAACGGACTCGATCAGGGACTCAGTGAAAGAAAGGTTACAGTATACATGAGTAGAGTAGTAAGAAACAAAACACAGCTTAAATCATTATCTGAGACTCAATGAAGTCATCAAGTGAACCATCACCTGAGGATCAGGGCAGAAAGTATCTGACGTATACTCTCTAACTGTCACTAAGGACTATGTAAAAAGGAGTTTTTGGAAATCTTAGACATATACCAATGTGAAATATCTTATAGCAGTCCGAGCATTGGTTATCTCAGAGCCTTTTATTTTTTACAAATAAGAGCTTAGTCGAATCAATTGTAATACAGTCATCTAGAAGACTCGAAGATAGCAACTTACTACTTTAAAGTTTAATTATTCAAAAGTGAGTGAGGGTCCTGAAGTCATATTCAGAACCTGGGAATGGAATTACCCCCAAAGCTCATATCATATCCTGCCTACATCTAACACATGCCAAAAGAGAAAAGATAGGCTTTACATACCTATACCAAAAATATACCAAGAGAAGCTTCACATACCTTGTCTGAATTATTTCTTATCCTATTTGCCTCGTCGTCCTTTGAACCTATTCAAAATGAAAGTAATATGAATATCAACCCCTCTTAACTTTCCAGCACCCTAGGTTACACCTTAGTACTAATGGATTCTATTTCCTTAGTTGTTTCCCCGACTAGTTCTGTTATTTGCCAAGGTGTCGCCGAAAATTGGGCAGCACCTCCCCTATAATGTGCCCTATCCAAATTTCCAATTAGGTCCCTAAGACCTACAGCCAACCAACAACAACAACTTGCAGCAATTCACACCAACAATATACAATATAAACTCCAAATGACTCATTCAAAAAGATGATATCAAATAGGGCATCTAGTCTTTATTCTATAACGCCTTTCATTATACGAAATGAGGGGTCGTGTGGCTGCAAACAGAAGCATCCACACCCCTTTTAGAATGCATTTAGTCCCTGCAACAATACATTACACCCCTGCAGTAACAACTCACTCAAAACCATCAAAACGTGAATTCTGAACAGCTTACTATTTTACCTTGTCGCTTTGTTTTGAAGGGGTAATGGAGGGAAACAGGATTTATGTACTTCATGAAAGTTATAGTCATGTGTCTTAGGGTCACATACAATTTCTAATAACCCCTACATCAATTCTTTACAAAAAGATATGCCCAAAACACCACCAGCAGTACGTGTAAGATTTCCAAAACCAAAATCTGGGCAGTACCTCCTCTACACTTCATCGCCCTCTTTCGAGAAGCTAAAAGCAAAAATGGATTTGAAAGTCTAAATTAAAGTTATATAAATATGAAATGCCTTTACAAAACATAATGAATCACCTGAAAAAAATCTATACACAAGAAGTTATACCAATATTACTAACAACTGTCCCCTCCAAAAATGAGTTTGTTAACTAGTTTTTAACATTTTCCCTCTTTGTTCTTTCAACTTTCTCTCAAGTTCCAAGCTGAAGAATTAATTCCATAGACATCGTAAGATATATATATATACACCTCCATGGGGTTTAGGAACATCATAGATAATTAATTCACGAAGGAAAATTGAAGAACTTACCTTAATTTCTTAAAAACCATGGCTGCCCCTTTCTCTTTTTCTTCTCACATTTTTCTCTCTATGTTTTGGGCTGATTTTTAAGTTCCAAATGACTTATGAGTCATTAGCATACATATATATGGTCCCTTAGGAAGTGACACATGTCAAGCCCTTATTGGGCCACAGATCCACCCTTAGCCTCCAAGGCTGCCACGCATCCTCGGTGGGGCCCACCCCCAAGTAGGTTGGTCACCTACTTGACTCCAAGAAGGTGGGTCACCTGATGCCATGTGGAACTTCACTAGGCTACCACATGGCACCTCCTTTTGCTGCCATTTGTCGCCTTCTCCTCTCCCCTGTGGGTTCGTAATCTCGTCTTGTTTTAAGAGTCGATGTAATCCGTACTACGTAAGCTTGATATATCCTTAAGTAGCTCAAGTGTCTAAGACTTTTAACTTAGTAGCTTATGTAGGTAAATCAAGTCCTACGACTCATTTTTTTTAGCCTCCAACTCTTTCCGGATCCTCACGGCTCTATTTCCAACCTTTCCTCTCACAAGGTACCACATTCTTCCTTCGTTCGAGTTGTTTAATGTGTGTGGATAGTAGGGGTCTCATGGCTACTTTCAAGAATATTAGGGACATGTTTCAAGGTTCAAAAGTGTGGGATGTAACATCCTTCTCCCCTTTAGAACATTCGTCCCCGAATGTTAAACAAAACTTCTCTTAGCACCATATACAAATCGTAGGGAGATTATTTATTATTTCCCTAACACATACTTCTATCCAAGTACTTAATATACGAGTTTCATGCTCTCTTCAGTTTCCCCGATCACTCTCCTTCTGGTTTTGGTTTTTCCATCGTATCTTGACGGAAGGCACGTATTTAGTCTACAATCTTCCAATTTGCCGATCTAAGATGGCGATAGGTTTTTCCAAATAGGATTCCATCTCCTAGACATCATCTATGGAATATACCCTGGGTGGCTCGTCAATATCTTTGTGAAGCACTCCTATCTGATGGACTAGGTGTATAATTTCCAAATGAGGTGGTAAGCTCAACTTACCAACCACGTTGCCCACCTTATGAGTAACTTGATACAGTCTAATATATTTTGGGTTAAGTCCCCTCTTCTGGGTGACTCCGTGATGAATATCCAACCATCTATTTAATTTCTGAATGTCGATGTCAATTATCTGTATCTTATTTCTGCCAACTTTGGGTTGTTAGTTAATAGTTTGCTTAATCTTGTTTGGCCTACCAACTTAGTCTTTTTCCCCAATAGGGGGACTTATACACTTTGCCTTACAACATCTTGTAGGGGGTCATCTGAATGCTGGAATGGTAGCCCTTCTCGTAGGCAAACTCAATAAGTGGTGGGCGATCATCTCAATTACACTTAAAGCGAACCATATTAGTCCACAATATATCTTCTAACGTCTGATAGCCTGCTTAGTCTATTCAGCAGCTTGAGGGAAAAACTGGGGTACTAAGACCTACATGTGTTCCTGATCTTTTCTTGGACTGATGTCCAAATGTTAATCTTAATTGAAGGTCTTCCATCTAATATATTAGCTGGGGAAACCTTACGGAACCTTACTACCTCCATGTTGTATAACTCCACCTAATATTAGCTGCATAGGTGCTCTTGATAGGAAGCAAATGGGCTGATTTATTAGCCTACTCACAATAACCCATATAACACCCTACTCTTACAGAGTACACAATAGGTTCATAACGATGTTGATAATTTGGGAATCGTTAGCCTCGTATAGTCCTTCTCAATTTTTTTTAAAACTTTAACTGACATTCGATCTTTTGGGTCTTTCTTCCCCTTTTTTCCAATCCTTAGGGTTAGCTACCGAATAATGCTGCAGTCCCCTTATATAATGGCTCTCGTAGTCGTTCTTTTCTTTGTCCAGCATGATCTGATATAATTCCAAAAGAGTTTTGGCATAGAAGCTCGCTATCCCGTAGTAACCAACTAGTTCATTCAATTTTACTTAAACCTTTTCACAATTTCCCTTACCCTTGCTTGTAATCCTCAAGACACATTATCTTGTATCATTCTTTACCTTTACAAAAATATGAGAGGGTACAAGAAGTATCCTAGAATTACCTCGCTAGTTCTCACATTTTACCCTGTATTTTTCTCCCTTATCTTACCCTCGATGTCGGGTAGATCTCTTGTCCACTCGTGGCCATGTCTTACTTCACCCGTAGTACAAATTCCATATCGGTAGTTTGGATTAACCTTTCTTCGCACCTCTCAGTTGTTAATTGCAACTTGGGTTCCTTTGCCTAGGATAACAGCTATGGGGACTCCGTAAGGTCCTACCACTCTTTTACTCTACAATTTTACACCTTCTCGATGGAGTAGGTAGCCTTTGATCGAAGGAGCAGGGGCTAATATCGTTAATCCACGAGTAATATTCCCTTCAGAGTCATCTGTCGATGGAGTGTGAAATGAGTCTTGTAGTCCTAGTCATATTGTGGAATTTTCGAACTCACATATTACTTCTTGTCTTCCATAAATGACATTAACAGGTACCATATTGGGGAACTGTGGCGTTCAAGCGCACTATTAGTTCGGAATTTAGCTAATCCTGTTGGTTTCCCTTAAGCCCTTCTTACAATTCCCTTTCCTAGGTATATAATCCCATGTCGTTCCTCCGTCACTAGTTCAGATTCTTCCATCTCGCGCGACCATACCAGCACTAACGCATTAAGTTCCATCAGAATTCTGAAGTTAAGCATGCTAAGGCGAGAGTAATATTGGGATGGGTGACCTTCCTGGGAAGTCTTCATGTCGCGTTTCATTGTAATCCCGACCATAATGTGCGGGGCACTCAACTTAGCTCAAGATTTACCTTAGTGTTGTCTCGCGAGTCTTTATGATTTGCCTTGTCCTTTCGTCTGTTATCTTGCATCTAGTATCGGCGTAGACCTTTAGCTCGACTATTCTCTACTCACATTGTGTTCTCCTCATTTTCTACCATAAGAGGTTTTCTATTCCTTCTTCTTTGGTTATTTATCTATCGCAGCATCATTTGCGACTAACTATATAACCAACATTTTGGCTTTTGGTCTAACATGCTGTCATTATCCTTCGTAATGTCCCTTAAGTTGGTTGATATCCTTTCATGGTTACACTCTTTTGTTTTTATATACATCCGCTTTCTAGTGTTATGTTGTTCAGGGTCTCATCACAAACTTCTTAACGCTACCTTATGTAGCATTCTGGCTTCCATCCAATTATTGGTAGCTTCTAGACCTTTCTAACTTGGTTCAACAAGATATCTTATTGAAGTTTAGATGTATATCTCACATATATTGCTGTATCAATTGCCTCCTCTTACCTTTGCCATTTTCTCATTAACTTCCCCCCTTTAGAGGGTACTCATACTTTCATCTGCTTGTACCTTGCTCTATGTCTCTTTGTCCAATCTCAAATTTGCCCAATCTCCTCCTCCAATCTACTTGTTACTGCATCATGTCTCCATCTATCTTCATATTTTATAATCGGACAATCCGCGTACGGAGCCGTGGCTAAATTACGAAGCGACAAGAACCTTTCTATATTTAATGTGATGTCCTGTCTACTAATCGGTACTTGAATAATGTGACCCAAGGAATAACTCATCCAAGGCCACCTTCTACTTTTCCTTTTCCCGGAATTACTTTGCACCTGTAGTCATTCCAATTCCAATTAGGTAGTGATAGTATTCCGATATACGAATGAAAAGGGTTATAGGTATATGTACATATTATTGCCCAGTAGGCTCTGTTACATGATATCGTCTTATTTATAGTTCAATGTGACCACAACTGATAGATATGTGTACGGGGGGTCCAGGTCGGACCTCAGTCGTGGCCTTCGGGGTTGGGTCGTGATAATTTCGGCAGAGTTTCCTCTACACTTCGTACTATCCCATAACCTGTACGTAGAAAATACCAATAATGCCTCACAGGGCAAACACATATATATACATATTCATGTCACAGCCGCACAGGGCTTTCAATGTCATCTCATATCGCATCCACACAAGGCTTTCAATGTCAAAAATAATATAAAAATACTAGACTTACCTCATATGTCCAACTTCAAACTGCATCTGTTGCACTTCCTGTTTGCCTTCCTTTCAGGTTTCAACTTTACATTTCAATATTAGTTCAATACCTTACCCAACAGATATCTTTCTTGCCTTTACTTTACTTACTTGCGTTCTTCGTAATGTCCCATATTGTCAATTACCTCCTTCTATTGGTATCGTCCTTCTGTTAAGATCCAAGGTTAGTATAAGGAATTTTCTTATGACTCGGATCTAGAGCACGATCTCAGATGTGAAAGAAAGGTAACATCCTAAATGCCCTGTAGCTTCCTGTTTATAGATGTGGCGCACAACACATCGATAACCAAGACTCTACTAGACACGGTCTGCAGACACTCCGAGAACGAACTGCTCTAATACCACTTCTGTCATGACCTAACCCCGTAGGCTACGACTGGGGTCCGACCTGGACCCCCATATGCGTATCTACCAGCTATACTTAAGTTGAACTATGTGTGATGTGATACTATACACAACTCCAATGGGTCAAAATTGTTTTCCATAAACCTATAGCCTCATTCAACTGTATCATAATAGGAAAGAACCCGCGAGCCGACGAGGCTACCATATCACAAAAATATTTGCAATAAGTCGTATGAGTATAATTAAAAAGAACTAACATGTTACACCCCACATCTTTGAACTCGGAAGGTTCCTTAAGTTACTTAGAAGCTAGTATGTGAGCTACTTAAGTTACGACCCTATTGAACAACTCTAAGAAGGGAGAATGTGACACCCCTTGGTAGGAAAGGTTGGAAATAGGGTCAAGAGGAGTCAGAAGGAGTTGGAGGCCAAGTAACGGGTCGTAGGACTCGACTTATCTACGTAAACTACTAAGTTAGAAGTCTTACATACGTGAGTTACTTGATTACATACCAAGCTTGTGTAGCAAGGTTTTCATAGGCTCTTGAAGTGAGACGAGATTATGAACGAGATTATGAACCCACGAGGAAGAAAATTTTTTTGCGGGGCAGCCAATGGGAGAGTGACACGTGGCAGAACCTAAGCAAGTAGGTGACCTACCTGCTTGGGGAGGTGGGCCCCACTGCCGCGTGGCAGCCCCTCCTTGATGGCATGGATCCGTGGCCCAATAGGGGCTGGACACGTGTCCTCCTTAGGGGCTGACATGTGTCACCACCTAGGACCACCTAAATATATGTATATATGACTAATGGCTTCAGTTCTGATCCAAAAAAATCAGCAGCAACAAAGAAAAACAAACCCTAGGGCTAAGTAGAAAATTGCGATGGCTTGGGAGAAAAATAAGGTAAGTACCGATTTCGTTCCATAAATTAATTATATAGCGTATACCATGATGATATGGAGGTATTAGTAGAGTAAAATTAGAGTTTGGTGCAGCCAAAAACGGACAGCAAGCTGCCACGACGATTCAGCACGTTAAAAAAAATTCCGAGGCACGATTTCGGCGAGTTCTAGCAAAATTAGGGAAAGGTAAGTTCTTCCCCTCTAATTTTAGGTTTATGATGTTAAATTATGGTGTATTAAACACCTTAGGGGCTGCTGGAAGTTGGGGAAAAGGTTTGAAAAGTTCGCCGTTCGAAATAAACGAATTTGGAATCGCTATAGTTAAATTGTTGTCGAAATAAGGTGTTGTGCGCGTGGGGGCTGCTGCTGGTTGTGTTGTAGCATGTTGCAGGGTCTAAAATTTCTCTAAATGAGGTGGGGGAGCTGCTGGTTTCAGCCACATGACCCTCCGCTTTGCAATTAAAGGATTCACGAAAGAAAGATTAAAAACTCTAGTTTTGGTATCTTAGTTTCGAGTGAATTATTGGGGGTTTATATTGTGTAATGTTGTCGTAATATGTATATGTATGGGCTGCTGGTTGTATTTTTTGTTGGATACAGGTGCTAAGGACATGGTTGGGAATTCGGATAGGGCACATTATAGGGGAGGTGCTGTCCGATTTCCGTTAATGCCTTAACTAGTTAAGGAACTAGTGGAGAAGGCGAGCGAAGGGATGAATGTTATGAATACTCGTGGGTAGTCTAAGTTGCTGAAAAGTCCAAGGTTGTTAATACTTTCATTACTTACATGTTAAATAGGTTTCGAGGACAACGACGTGGACGTGATTAAGAGAAGTCCATATGAGGTATGTGAAGCTTTCCTTTGGCGTGTTTTTGGAATAAATATGTAGAGCTATTCTTCTTTTCTTTTTGCATGTCTTAGATATAGGCTATAAATGATATGTATATGATATTTGGGATTCAATCAATTCATAAAGCCCTGAGTACAAGTCGAGACTCTCATTTACTTTTTGATATTAGAACTCATGCAATAGCTGAGTCATTGTCTTTAAGTCTTCTATGTGATGAAAACTAGTACATGTAAAGCCTATCTCTTCTTTCCTTTGGAATGACCTGATTTTAAGTGAAATGATATATGATATGGGTTTAGAGGTAATTCCATTTATGAGTTCTTGGTGTAATTCGTGACTTGTAGTCACTTCTGACCATTAAAAGCCTGAAAGTAGTCAAACTATTATTCTCGAGCCTGCTATATAGTGAATAGTAATTGGAGATACAAGCTCCTTTTCTTGAAGACTCTGAAACTATCAATGTCTCTGATTGCATAACTGTGTCTCTGATTGCATAATTGTGTCGTTGATTGCATAAACCATGTTTCTGATTGCATAAGCTATATGGCATTGTCTTGATGCATGTTTGTGATTCCTGAGGCCCCAACCGATGTAAGCCTAATGACATCTAAAGGGCACTTCGGATAAGTACCTTCCTAGTCTTCAGGTGACGGTTCACTTGACAGTTTCATCGAGTTTCAGATAATGACTTAGTTGCATATGGTTTCTCACTACTCTACTCGTGTATACTGTAACTCATCTTTCCTTGAGTCCCACGATGGGATGGGAACGTTATCGTGCACAGTTCTACTACTTCTTTCACTGCGTCTTGGGCCGGATGTGTATAGTTCCACGCACGAGGAGACGATGCCGTACGTGAGGTGTGATATATGTTATATGTTATGACGATACGATTATTCACCAAGTCCCGGGCCGATTGTAATGTGATAGTATATGTGGCAGAATAAGGAAGGAACACCGAGTCCCTCCTTAGAGGGCCGGCTATGGTATGTATATTATGATGGTACGCTATAGACGTACACCACTCCATTCACCGAGTCCCTCACTAAAGGGCTGGATACTTTATATAGGCATGCATATGAGATTAGATTGATACATTGTGACCTTGAGTCCCATAGTGAACTGGGTGGAATACGATGATGTACATGATAAGATTATACCGTATACGATGATATGATACCGTATACGATGATATGATGAAATAAAATACGTAATGATATGATGACGTGTGAATATGAGAAAATGCTTATGACATCGAATTCACTAGAGGGCCGGGCACAACATATGATGATGTGTATGATTTACGTGTCGTAAGGTGCAGGTACAGTAATTCGTTAAGTTATTATACTTGTCCCCTGCATCCCTATTTCAGTTATGGCCTCAGTTACGATGTGTTATGCTTTACATACTCAGTACATATATCATACTGACCCCCCATTTTCTCGGGGGGCTACGTTTCATGCCCGCAGGTACAGATGTTCATTTTGGAGATCCGTCAGCTTAGGAGTTCCTCTCAGCTGTATTGGAAGTGCTTCACTGTTCTGGAGCCTAAATTTTGATGCTGGTCGCTTAATGTATATATTTGTATATTCAGGGGTACGGCGGGGGCCCTGTCCCACCATATGTTGCTGTTACTATTTCTAGAGGTCTGTAGACATATGGATGTGGGATGTTTGTGAGTTCGTCTCGATTGTACCTATACGGAATTTTGTGAGTATTTTTATGTTATAGCAGCCTTGTCGGCTTGCGTGCCTTTATGTGTTATGAGACGAGGGAAGGAGGCCATACGTACACGAAAAAGTTTTAACTCATTGGTTTTTTTTATGAGTAGTATCACCTTGTTCATAGTTCAATATGACTATAACTGATAGGTAGGCATACGAGGGGTCCAGGTTGGACCCCAGTCGTGGCCTACGGGATTGGGTCGTGACAGAAGTGGTATCAGAGCAGTTCGTCCTTAGAGTGTCTACAAATCGTGTCTAGTAGAGTCTTGTTTATCGGTGTGTTGTGCACCACATCTATAGACAGGAGGCTACAGGACATTTAGGATGTTACTTGCTTTCATATCTAAGATCATGCGATAGAGCCGAGCCATAGGAAATAAAATTCCTCATACTAACCTGTGATTTTAGTAGGAAGACAACGCCGATAGAAGAAAGTAACTGACAATATTGGATGTTACGAAGCATACAGGTAAGCAAAGGCACGAAGGACCTATGTCGGGTAAGGTATTGAAATGCGATTGACATATACAATTGAAAAATGAAAGGAAAGGTGCTGTGGCGGAATAGGAATCTGGAGAAAATGACCTGAGAAACCGAAGAGGATATGAGACACAGGTATCCATACCTGTTCCCGACATCTATAGGTAACCCCGACTCCTGAATACTTGTATATTAAAAATATGGATAGGCAAGTATGTGATATCATAAAAGAAAGGAACCTCTCGATAATCTATATATAGTCTTAAGGGAAGTTGTAGTTAACATTCGGGGACGAATGTTCTAAAGGGGGAAGGCTGTTACACCCCACATCTTTGAACTCGGAAAGTTCCTTAAGTTACTTAGAAGCTAGTATGTGATCTACTTAAGTTACGACCCTATTGAACAACTCTAAGAAGGGAGAATGTGACACCCCACGGTAGGGAAGGTTGGAAATAGGGTCAAGAGGAGTCAGAAGGAGTTGGAGGCCAAGTAACGGGTCGTAGGACTCGACTTATCTATGTAAACTACTAAGTTAGAAGTCTTACATACGTGAGTTACTTGATTACATACCAAGCTTGCGTAGCAAGGGTTTCATAGGCTCTTGAAGTGAGACGAGATTACGAACGAGATTATGAACCCACGAGGAAGAA
Organism: Solanum dulcamara; assembly: GCF_947179165.1. Taxonomy (NCBI): domain Eukaryota; kingdom Viridiplantae; phylum Streptophyta; class Magnoliopsida; order Solanales; family Solanaceae; genus Solanum; species Solanum dulcamara. Next base: position 25,199,726 of record NC_077244.1, read on the forward strand.
AATTTTTTTGCGGGGCAGCCAATGGGAGAGTGACACGTGGCAGAACCTAAGCAAGTAGGTGACCCACCTGCTTGGGGAGGTGGGCCCCACTACCACGTGGCAGCCCCTCCTTGATGGCATGGATCCGTGGCCCAATAGGGGATGGACATATGTCCCCCTTAGGAGATGACACGTGTCACCACCTAGGACCACCTAAATATATGTATATATGACTAGTGGCTTCAGTTCTGATCCAAAAAAAACAGCAGCAACAAAGGAAAACAAACCCTAGGGCTAAGTAGAAAATTGCGATGGCTTGGGAGAAAAATAAGGTAAGTACCGATTTCGTTCCATAAATTAATTATATAGCGTATACCATGATGATATGGAGGTATTAGTAGAGTAAAATTAGAGTTTGGTGCAGCCAAAAACGGATAGCAAGCTGCCACGACGATTCAGCACGTTAAAAAAAATTCCGAGGCGCGATTTCGGCGAGTTCTAGCCAAATTCGGGAAAGGTAAGTTCTTCCCCTCTAATTTTAAGTTTATGCTGTTAAATTAGGGTGTATTACACACCTTAGGGGCTTCTGGAAGTTGGGGAAAAGGTTTGAAAAGTTCGGCGTTCGAAATAAACAAATTTGGAATCGCTATAGTTAAGTTGTTGTCGAAATAAGGTGTTGTGCGCGTGGGGGATGCTGCTGGTTGTGTTGTGGCGTGTTGCAGGGTCTAAAATTTCTCTAAATGAGGTGGGGGAGCTTCTGGTTTCAGCCACATGACCCTCTGCTTTGCAATTAAAGGATTCGCGAAAGAAAGATTAAAAACTCTAGTTTTGGTATCTTATTTTCGAGTGAATTGTTGGAGGTTTATATTGTGTAATGTTGTTGTAATATGTATATGTATGGGCTGCTAGTTGTATTGTTGGTTGGATGCAGGTGCTAAGGACATGGTTAGGAATTCGGATAGGGCACATTATAGGGGTGGTGCTGTCCGATTTCCGTTAATGCCTTAACTAGTTAAGGAACTAGTGGAGAAGGCGAGCAAAGGGATGAATGTTATGAATACTCGTGGGTAGTCTAAGTTGCTGAAAAGTCCAACATTGTTAATACTTTCATTACTTACATGTTAAATAGGTTTCGAGGACAACAACGTGGACGTGATTAAGAGAAGTCCATACGAGGTATGCTAAGCTTTCTTTTGGCGTGTTTTTGGAATAAATATGTAGAGCTATTCTTCTTTTCTTTTTGCATGTCTTAGATATAGGCTATAAATGATATGTATATGATATTTGGGATTCAATCCATTCGTAAAGCCCTGAGTACGAGTTGAGACTCTCGTTTACTTCTTGATATTAGAACTCCTGCAATAGCTGAGTCATTGCCTTTAAGTCTTCTATGTGATGAAAACTAGTACATGTAAAGCCTATCTCTTCTTTCCTTTAGAATGACTTAATTTTAAGTGAAATGATATATGATATGGGTTTAGAGGTAATTCCATTTATGAGTTCTGGGTGTAATTCGTGACTTGTAGTCACTTCTGACCATTAAAAGTCTGAAAGTAGTCAAACTATTATTCTCAAGCTTGCTATATAGTGAATAGTAAGTGGAGATACAAGCTCCTTTCTTGAAGTCTCTGAAACGATCAATGTCTCTGATTGCATAACTGTGTCTCTGATTGCATAACTGTGTCGTTGATTGCATAAACCATGTTTCTGATTATATAAGCTATGTGGCATTGTCTTGATGCATGTCTGTGATTCCTGAGGCCCCAACCGATGTAAGCCTAATGACATCTAAAGGGCACTTCGAATAAGTACCTTCCTAGTCTTTAGGTGACGGTTCACTTGATAGTTTCATCGAGTCTCAGATAATGACTTAGTTGCATATGGTTTCTCACTACTCTACTCGTGTATACTATAACTCATCCTTCCTCGAGTCCCACGATGGGCTGGGAACGTTATCGTGCACAGTTCTACTACTTCTTTCACCACGTTCTGGGCCGGATGTGTATAGTTCCATGCACGAGAAGATGATGCCGTATGTGTGGTGTGATATATGTTATATGTTATGACGATACAATTATTTACCGAGTCCTGGGCCGATTGTAATGTGATAGTATATGTGGCGGAATAAGGAAAGAACACCGAGTCCCTTCTTAGAGGGCCGGGTATGGTATGTATATTATGATGGTACGCTATAGACGTACACCACTCCATTCACCGAGTCCCTCACTAAAGGGCCGAATACTTTATATAGGCATGCATATGAGATTAGATTGATACATTGTGACCCTGAGCCCCGTAGTGAACCAGATGGAATACAATGATGTACATGATAAGATTATACCGTATACGATGATATGATACCTTATATGATGATATGATGAATAAAATACGTGATGATACGATGGCGTGTGAATATGAGAAAATGCTTATGACATCGAATTCACTAGAGGGACGGGCACAACATATAATGATGTGTATGATTTACATGTCGTAAGGTGCAGGTACAGTAATTCGTTAAGTTATTATACTTGTCCCCTGTATCCCTATTTCAGTTATGGCCTCAGTTATGATGTGTTATGCTTTACATACTCAGTACATATATCGTACTGACCCCCCATTTTCTCGGGAGGCTGCGTTTCATGCCCGTAGGTACAGATGTTCATTATGGAGATCCGTTAGCTTAGGAGTTCCTCTCAGCTATGTCGGAAGTGCTTCACTGTTTTGGAGCCTAAATTTTGATGTTGGTCGTTTAATGTATATCGTACTGACCCCCCATTTTCTCGGGAGGCTGCGTTTCATGTCCGTAGGTACAGATGTTCATTATGGAGATCCGTTAGCTTAGGAGTTCCTCTCAGCTATGTCGGAAGTGCTTCACTGTTTTGGAGCCTAAATTTTGATGTTGGTCGTTTAATGTATATATTTGTACATTCAGGGGTACGGCGAGGGCCCTGTCACACCATATGTTGCTGTTACTATTCCTAGAGGTCTGTAGACATATGGATGTGGGATGTTTGTGAGTTCATCTCGATTGTGCCTATACGGCATTTTGTGAGTATTTTTATGTTATAGTAGCCTTGTCGGCTTGCGTGCCTTTATGTGTTATGAGACAAGTGAAGGAGGCCATACATACACGAAAAAGTTTTAACTCATTGGTTTTTTTATGAGTAGTATCACCTTGTTCATAGTTCAATATGACTATAACTGATAGGTAGGTATACGGGGGGTCCAGGTCGGACCCCAGTCGTGGCCTATGGGTTTGGGTCGTGACATTACAAATAACTCACATACACTTGTCTACAGACCTCTAAGAGTAATAACTGCATCATATGGCGGGACAGGTCTCGCGCCGTACCCCTGAATATACAAATATATGCATATTACATGACCGGTATCAAAATTTAGGCTCCAGAACAGTAGAGCACCTCCAACATAGCTGAGAGGAACTCCTAAGCAGACGGATCTCCAAAATGAACATCTATACCTGCGGACATGAAACGCAGTCCCCCGAAGTACGGGGGGTCAGTACGATATATGTACTGAGTATATAAAGCATAACAACACATAACTGAGACCATAACTGAAGTAGGATGCAGGGGACAAGTATAATAATTAACAAATTATCGTGCCTGCACCTTAGAACACGTAATTATACACATCATCTTATGTTATGCCCAGCCCGCTAGTGAACTCGGTGTCATAATCATTTCCTTATATTCATATGTCATCGCACCATCATGCATTTCATTTTATCATATCATCGTATACGGTATCATATCCTCATACACGGTATAATCTTATCATGCATATCATCGTATTACACCCGGTTCACTGCGGGGCTCGGGGTCACAAATGTATCACTCTAATCTCATATATATGCCTACATAAAGTATCCGGCCCCTTTAGTGAGGGACTCGGTGAATGGAGTGGTGTATGTCTATAAAGTACCTTCATAATATACATATTGTATCTGGCCCTCTAAGGAGGGACTCGGTGTTCCTTCCTTATTTCGCCACATATACCATCATATTACAGCCGGCATGGGAATCGGTGAATAATCGTATTGCCATAACATATAACATATATCACACCTCACATATAAAATCGTCCCCTCCTGCGTGGAACTGTACACATCTGGCTCGGGACACGGTGAAAGAAGTAGTAAAACTGCGCACGATAACATTCCCGGCCCATTGTGGGACTCGAGAAAGGATGGGTTACATTATGCACGAGTAGAGTAGTGAGAAACCATATGCAACTAAGTCATTATTTGAGACTCGATGAAACAATCAAGTGAACCGTCACCTGAAGATCAGGGAAGTAATTATCTTGTTACACCCCGCACTCTTGAGCTCGGAACGTCTTCTTAAGTTCCTTAGATACTATCATGTGAGCCGGATAAGCTACGACACTATCAAACAACTCTAAGGAAAGAAGATTGTGATACCTCGCGAGAAGGGAGGTTGGAGATAGAGTCATAAGAATCCGGAAAGAGTTGGAGGCTAAGAAATGAGTCGTAAGACTTGATTTACCTACGTAAGACACTAAGTTAAGAGTCTTATACACTTAAGTTGTTTAAGGATATACCAAGCTTACGTAGTGCGGATTACATGAGCTCTTAAAGTAAGACAAGATTACGAACCCGCGAGGAAGGAAAAAAGACGACGCGTGGCAGCCAATGGAGGAGCGACACGTGGCAGCACCTCAAGCAAGCAGGTGATGCACCTACTTAGGGTCAAGTAGGTGATGCAGCTGCTTGGGGGAGGTGGACCCCGCTGCCACGTGGCAGCCCCTAATTGGCAGCATGACACGGTGGCCCAATAGGGGCTGGACATGTGTCCCTCTTAGGGGCTGACATGTGTCACCCCTTGGGACCACCTATATAAGTTGATATGTATCCAAATATCTTCAGTTCATTAACATATTTCCAGCAGCAACGTGAGAAAACAGACCCTAAAGCTAAGGAGAGAAACTTGCGACGGCTTTGGGAGAAAAATAGGTAAGTCCCGTTTTCGTTCCGTAAATTAATTAATTAGCGTATACTACGATGATATGGAAGTATTAGTAGTACAAAATTAGGATTTTATGCAGCAAAAAACGGACAGCAAGCTGCCACGACGTTACATCATGCTGAAAATATTTCCGAGGCGCGATTTTGGCGAGTTCTAGCCAATTTCGGGAAAGGTAAGTTCTTACCCTCTAATTTGAAGTTTATGATGTTAAATTATGGTGTATTACACACCTTAGGAGCTTCTGGAAGTTGGGGAAAAGGTTTGAAAAGTTCAGCGTTCGAAATTAACGAATTTAGAATCGCTATAGTTAAGTTGTTGTCGAAATAAAGTGTTGTACGTGTAGGGGATGCTGATGGTTGTGTTGTGGCGTGTTGCAGGGTCTAAAATTTATCTAAATGAGGTGTGGGAGCTGCTGGTTGCAGCCACAGGCTTTGCAATTAAAGAATTCGCGAAAGAAAGATTAAAAACTCTAGTTTTGGTATCTTAGTTTCGAGTGAATTGTTGGGGGTTTATATTGTATAATTTTGGTCGTAAAATGTATATGTATGGGCTGCTGGTTGCATTTTTGGTTGGCTACAGGTTCTAAGGACATGGTTGGGATTTCGGATAGGGCACATTATAGGGGAGGTGCTGTCCGATTTTCGTTAACATCCTAACTAGTTAAGGAACTAGCCGAGAAGGCGAGCGAAGGGATGAATGTTATGAATACTCGTGGGTAGTCTAAGTTGCTGAAAAGTCCAAGGTTGTTAATACTTACCTTACTTCCATGTTAAATAGGTTTCGAGGACAACGATGTGGACGTGATTAAGAGAAGTCCATTCAAGGTATGTGAAGCTTTCCTTTGGCGTGTTTTTGGAATAGATATGTAGAACTATTCTTCTTTTCTTTTGGCATGTCTTAGATATAAGTTATGAATGATATATATACGATATTTGGGGATTCAATCCATTCGTAAATCACTGAGTATGAGTCGAGACTCTTGTTTACTTCTTGGTATTAGAACTTCTGTAATAGCTGAGTCATTGCCTTTTAGTCTTCTATGTGATGAAAATTAGTATATGTAAAGCCTATTTCTTCTTTCCTTTGGAATGGCCTAACTTTAAGTGAAATGGTATATGATATAGGTCTAGAGGTAATTCCATTTATGAGCTCTGATTGTAACTCGTGACTTGTAGTCACTCTTGAACATTAAGAGTCTGAAAGTAGTCAAACTACTATTCTCGAGCCTGCTATATAATGAATAATGAGTGGAAGTACCAGCTCCTCTCCATTTAAAGGCTCTGAAATGGTAAAAGCGTCTGATTGCATAATTTGAGTCTTTGACTAGATAACTGTGTCTCTGATTGCATAATCGTGTCTTTGATTACATAAACCATGTTTCTGATTGCATAAGCTATATGGCATTGTCTGGATGCATGTCTGTGATTCTTGAGGCCCCAACTGATGTAAGCCCTAATGACATCTAAAGGGATACCTCGGATAATTACTCCCCAGTCTTCAAGTGACGGTTCACTTGACTGTTTCATCGAGTCTTAGATAATGACTTAGTTGCATATGGTTTCTCACTACTCTACTCGTGCATACTGTAACCCATCCTTCCTCGAGTCCCACGATGGGCCGGGATATGTTATCGTGCACAGTGTTACTGTTTCTTTCACCGCGTCCCGAGCCGGATGTGTATAGTTCCACGCACGAGGAGACGATGCCGTACGTGAGGTGTGATATATGTTATATGTTATGACGATACGATTATTCACCGAGTCCCGGGCCGGCTGTAATATGATTGTATGTGTGGTGAAATAAGGAAGGAACACCGAGTCCCTCCTTAGAGGGCCGGGTACATATGTATATTATGATGGTACGCTATAGACGTACACCACTCCATTCACCGAGTCCCTCACTAAAGGGCCGGATACTTTATGTAGGCATGCATATAAGATTAAAGCAATACATTGTGACCCTGAGCCCCGCAGTGAACCGGGTGTGATATGATGATATACATGATATGATGATACCGTATACGATGGTATGATACTGTATACGATGATATGATGAAATAAAATGCATTATGATATGATGATATGTGATTATAAAGAAGTGATTATAACACCGAGTTCACTAGAGGGTCGGGCACAGCATATGATGATGTGTATGATTTACGTGTCCTAAGGTGCAGGTACAGTAATTCATTTAGTTATTATACTTGTCCCCTGCATCCCTATTTCAGTTATGATCTCAGTTACGATGTGTTATGCTTTACATACTCAGTACATATATCGTACTGACCCCCCTTTTCTCGGGGGGCTGCGTTTCATGCCCGCAGGTACAGATGTTTATTCTGGAGATCCATCAGCATAGGAGTTCCTCTCAGCTGTGTCGGAAGTGCTTCACTGTTCTGGAGCCTAAATTTTGATGCTGATCACTTAATGTATATATTTGTACATTCAGGGGTACGGAGGGGGCCTTGTTCCGCCATATGTTGTTGTTACTATTCTTAGAGGTCTGTAGACATATGTATATGTGGGTTGTTTATAAGTTTGTTTTGACTGTGCCTATATGTCATGTTGTAAATGTTTTTATATTATGGCAGCCTCATCGGCGCGTGCCCTTTCATGATATGATATGAATGGAAGAGGCTACAGGAACATGAAAAAGTTTTAACTCATTGGTTTGTTTTTTTTCCGAGTAGTATCCCCTTGTTCATAGTTCAATATGACTATAACAGATAGGTAGGTATACGGGGGTCCAGGTAGGACCCTAGTCGCGGCCTACGGGGTTGGGTCGTGACAGAAGTGGTATCAGAGCAGTTCGTCCTTGGAATGTCTACAGACCGCGTCTAGTAGAGTCTTGTTTATCGGTGTGTTGTGCACCACATCTATAGACAAGAGGCTACAGGACATTTAGGATGTTACTTTCTTTCATATCTAAGATCGTGCGATAGAGCCGAGCTATAGGAAATGAAATTCCTCATACTAACCTGCGATTTTAGCAGGAATACAACGCCGATAGAAGAAAGTAACTGACAATATTGGATGTTACGAAGCACGCAGGTAAGTAAAGGCACGAAAGCCCTATGTCAGGTAAGGTATTGAAATGCGATTGACAGATACAATTGAAAAGTGAAAGGAAAGGTAAACAGGAAAGTATAACAGGTAAGTTCATTTTCATACTGTTAATTATGAGCGCCCTGTGCGGCTGCGATATGAGATGATATGACTATATATGTGTGCCCTATGTGGCTGAGATGTTATACAATATGAATGTATATATGTGTGCCCTGTGAGGCATTGTTGGTATTTTCTGCGTGCAGGTGTTGAGATAGTAAGAAATACAGAGGAAACTCTGCCCAAATTTTCCTACAAATAAGAGGAGAATGAGATACAAGGCTATAGTATGTCTTGAAAGGTTGTCCTCGCAACAATGATGAGATTTGACTAAACAAGTATGGCTGACCTCGAGAAATAAGTTAATTGCTGAGTTAATGGCAATAGAAACTAGGAGGACGATACTGGAATAGTAGAATAAGTTAGAAAGGAACTATAAGCCAAAGAAAATGACTCAGAGAGGACTGATAGATCGAGATAAAATGAGATAGTAAGGCATTGCCTAAATTGATACATAGGGATAAACTATGACAAGTGATAGTTGAAGGAAGTAACAGTATGGTTAAGATAAGAGTAAGACAAGAGTACAAAGGGAAAAGAATTGTGACGGATATGAAGTGTTAATAAGATAGCTTGTGAGACATTAAGGACAAGACTAGCTAAGAAGGGTAAGTAACCCATAGTAAGAATCGTGAAGAAAGTCAAGTGGTATTATACTATAGGTCTGAATGCGAACAAGGTACCAGGTGAACATAACAAAAACCATTATTAGAATAAGCAAAACTTAGTAAGGAATTAACTAGAAGGTATGATGTGGTCCATGTAAATGGAATGTAAAGATAGGTGTGGAACGGAAAAGCAAGCTATGGAACAAATAAGCAAGATTTATCAAGTTCCATAAGGAAAGTTTCGAATAAAGGTTATATGATGACGAAAAGGATGGCTAGTGCAAGGAAATAAAGGGTAATATGGAAATTCCTTACGCCCAACCAAAAATGGAAATAAGTAGAAGGAATAATACAGAATTTCTAATAGAGGCACTCAAGATAGATGCGATTAATTAAGTATAAGTATCGAACAAAAAGAGACATAGACAGTTACGAACTGGAGGTATAGTATGATGAAAAAGTATTAAGACAAGGCCACTACTACCACGAAGTTGATGTGGTTTTAAGAAGGATTAGAAATTAGCCTTAGGCACACGACAAAGGTGCAAACTCAGGAGGCGTAAAGAAGTATGGTGTACACATGACTCCACTCTAATGATTAGTGGTATCCACTGGAATAAAGTTAGTATAATGACCAAGCTCGAAACATGAGTCATTAAAGTATAAGTACATTCGAGTGGGGAATGTGCACCAATTATGAACCCTCGCTAATTACTGATTGGGATGAATGGATGAAAATAAACAGAGGATGATATAGGTACACCCTAAAAGGGGGGAAGTGGACAAAAGAAGTACAAGCGTAAAAGAAAATCAACTGATGCTATCGCATGTAAATGGGGACGCTTAAACGTCAAACAAGACCCCATAAGAGATGGACGTGATCATACCCAAACTGATGCACCGGATTCCGTCAAAACTCCGAAGTTAAGCGTGCTCGAATGAGAGTAGCACTGGGATGGGTGACCCCCTGGGAAGTGAGAAAGAGAACAAAACAAGTATGACAAAAAGAGATTATAAAAGCGGGTTAGTACAACAACACATATAGAATAGAGTAAGCCAAGAGCAGAAAAGATTATGACTGAAATACAACGCACCTCGTGAAAATGGCACAAAAATAGTTGTGCAGCTTATGAATATTGGCATACTAAGAGCGAGGTCAAATGATTACTCGATAAAAGAAAGTCAGTAATAACAATGTGATTGCCATATTTAGAATCTATTCAGGAAAAGTGTAAGATGGTTCGAGGCAAAACTATTCAGATATAATCGGTATTAGGGACAAGAGCCATAGTGGAGCCTTGACCTCGACTAAAGGAGGTAAGCCACTAGTATAGCAATGCTAAGGAATTTTCTCGACTGCTCTATGTCCGTACACATGTTTATGTAAGGATTACAATATGATGTATGGTAAGAAAACTGGAGAAAAGATCTGAGTAAAAGAGAAAGATAGCATACATAAGGTATTACAAGTTAGATTAAGAGGAGTTGTACAATAGATTAAGTTAAAAGAAGCATCAGCAGTCTGATAGCCTATCTCAGGGAATGGAAATCCCGACTCAGAGGTGGAAAGCAGTTAATATGTATTATAGTACGAGCTGACCTAACATTCTAAGGAACTGGGAGTTCATACGGGCTATGGTAGATGGGCTGATAGAATCAACCTGTTCCCCTCCAGTCAGAAAGGCATATTCAGCTGAGGGTTCTGCGAAATGACATAGTAGGGAAACAATAAGATTTCACGGAGTCTCCACATCTATTATCTCAGATAGAAAAGTTCAATTTACAGCTAACTGCTGGAAATCATTTCGAAAGGGATTGAGGAACCCAGATGAATCTTAGTATGACATTTTGCCCTTCGATTAAGGGACAGGCCCAGATGTGATCCACTAAATTATTGATGAATTAAAGCTTATTCCGGGACAAGATATTGATTAGCAGCCTAAAGTCAGCAAGAAGGGGATACATTGATCCTTCGTAGAGCATTTTTAGAATAGATAGAGCTGCCTATGAGTGGGACCCACCGTCCGATTTGAAACAATACATTCAGTTTTCACAGATCAATGCTCCGTAAGAATGGGAACGACGCTCCCAGAATATTTCCCGTGGAGGAGGTCCACGTAACAGGGAGTTATCCTACGAGGGGAAACCTATCTTCATCCGGGATCAGCAGATTAAACGGGTTGCGAACTAAGGACATAACTTCCGTCAAGGTACTATGGCGGAATAAGAATCGTGAAGACATAAACTGGGAGGTTGAGAAAGACATGAAACACAAGTGTCCGTACCTATTTCCAATGTCTACGGATAGCCCCAGTCTTGGAACTCGTATATTAATTACTTGGATGAAAATATATGTCATTCCAGTAGAAAGGCATCTCCCTATGATCCGTATAAAGTCCTAAGGAAAGTTTTATTCAACATTCGGGGACGAATGTTCTAAAGGGGGGAAGGATGTTACACCCCGCACTCTTGAGCTCGGAACGTCTTCTTAAGTTCCTTAGATACTATCATGTGAGCCGGATAAGCTACGACACTATCAAACAACTCTAAGGAAAGAAGATTGTGATACCTCGCGAGAAGGGAGGTTGGAGATAGAGTCATAAGAATCCGGAAAGAGTTGGAGGCTAAGAAATGAGTCGTAAGACTTGATTTACCTACGTAAGACACTAAGTTAAGAGTCTTATACACTTAAGTTGTTTAAGGATATACCAAGCTTACGTAGTGCGGATTACATGAGCTCTTAAAGTAAGACAAGATTACGAACCCGCGAGGAAGGAAAAAAGACGACGCGTGGCAGCCAATGGAGGAGCGACACGTGGCAGCACCTCAAGCAAGCAGGTGATGCACCTACTTAGGGTCAAGTAGGTGATGCAGCTGCTTGGGGGAGGTGGACCCCGCTGCCACGTGGCAGCCCCTAATTGGCAGCATGACACGGTGGCCCAATAGGGGCTGGACATGTGTCCCTCTTAGGGGCTGACATGTGTCACCCCTTGGGACCACCTATATAAGTTGATATGTATCCAAATATCTTCAGTTCATTAACATATTTCCAGCAGCAACGTGAGAAAACAGACCCTAAAGCTAAGGAGAGAAACTTGCGACGGCTTTGGGAGAAAAATAGGTAAGTCCCGTTTTCGTTCCGTAAATTAATTAATTAGCGTATACTACGATGATATGGAAGTATTAGTAGTACAAAATTAGGATTTTATGCAGCAAAAAACGGACAGCAAGCTGCCACGACGTTACATCATGCTGAAAATATTTCCGAGGCGCGATTTTGGCGAGTTCTAGCCAATTTCGGGAAAGGTAAGTTCTTACCCTCTAATTTGAAGTTTATGATGTTAAATTATGGTGTATTACACACCTTAGGAGCTTCTGGAAGTTGGGGAAAAGGTTTGAAAAGTTCAGCGTTCGAAATTAACGAATTTAGAATCGCTATAGTTAAGTTGTTGTCGAAATAAAGTGTTGTACGTGTAGGGGATGCTGATGGTTGTGTTGTGGCGTGTTGCAGGGTCTAAAATTTATCTAAATGAGGTGTGGGAGCTGCTGGTTGCAGCCACAGGCTTTGCAATTAAAGAATTCGCGAAAGAAAGATTAAAAACTCTAGTTTTGGTATCTTAGTTTCGAGTGAATTGTTGGGGGTTTATATTGTATAATTTTGGTCGTAAAATGTATATGTATGGGCTGCTGGTTGCATTTTTGGTTGGCTACAGGTTCTAAGGACATGGTTGGGATTTCGGATAGGGCACATTATAGGGGAGGTGCTGTCCGATTTTCGTTAACATCCTAACTAGTTAAGGAACTAGCCGAGAAGGCGAGCGAAGGGATGAATGTTATGAATACTCGTGGGTAGTCTAAGTTGCTGAAAAGTCCAAGGTTGTTAATACTTACCTTACTTCCATGTTAAATAGGTTTCGAGGACAACGATGTGGACGTGATTAAGAGAAGTCCATTCAAGGTATGTGAAGCTTTCCTTTGGCGTGTTTTTGGAATAGATATGTAGAACTATTCTTCTTTTCTTTTGGCATGTCTTAGATATAAGTTATGAATGATATATATACGATATTTGGGGATTCAATCCATTCGTAAATCACTGAGTATGAGTCGAGACTCTTGTTTACTTCTTGGTATTAGAACTTCTGTAATAGCTGAGTCATTGCCTTTTAGTCTTCTATGTGATGAAAATTAGTATATGTAAAGCCTATTTCTTCTTTCCTTTGGAATGGCCTAACTTTAAGTGAAATGGTATATGATATAGGTCTAGAGGTAATTCCATTTATGAGCTCTGATTGTAACTCGTGACTTGTAGTCACTCTTGAACATTAAGAGTCTGAAAGTAGTCAAACTACTATTCTCGAGCCTGCTATATAATGAATAATGAGTGGAAGTACCAGCTCCTCTCCATTTAAAGGCTCTGAAATGGTAAAAGCGTCTGATTGCATAATTTGAGTCTTTGACTAGATAACTGTGTCTCTGATTGCATAATCGTGTCTTTGATTACATAAACCATGTTTCTGATTGCATAAGCTATATGGCATTGTCTGGATGCATGTCTGTGATTCTTGAGGCCCCAACTGATGTAAGCCCTAATGACATCTAAAGGGATACCTCGGATAATTACTCCCCAGTCTTCAAGTGACGGTTCACTTGACTGTTTCATCGAGTCTTAGATAATGACTTAGTTGCATATGGTTTCTCACTACTCTACTCGTGCATACTGTAACCCATCCTTCCTCGAGTCCCACGATGGGCCGGGATATGTTATCGTGCACAGTGTTACTGTTTCTTTCACCGCGTCCCGAGCCGGATGTGTATAGTTCCACGCACGAGGAGACGATGCCGTACGTGAGGTGTGATATATGTTATATGTTATGACGATACGATTATTCACCGAGTCCCGGGCCGGCTGTAATATGATTGTATGTGTGGTGAAATAAGGAAGGAACACCGAGTCCCTCCTTAGAGGGCCGGGTACATATGTATATTATGATGGTACGCTATAGACGTACACCACTCCATTCACCGAGTCCCTCACTAAAGGGCCGGATACTTTATGTAGGCATGCATATAAGATTAAAGCAATACATTGTGACCCTGAGCCCCGCAGTGAACCGGGTGTGATACGATGATATACATGATATGATGATACCGTATACGATGGTATGATACTGTATACGATGATATGATGAAATAAAATGCATTATGATATGATGATATGTGATTATAAAGAAGTGATTATAACACCGAGTTCACTAGAGGGTCGGGCACAGCATATGATGATGTGTATGATTTACGTGTCCTAAGGTGCAGGTACAGTAATTCATTTAGTTATTATACTTGTCCCCTGCATCCCTATTTCAGTTATGATCTCAGTTACGATGTGTTATGCTTTACATACTCAGTACATATATCGTACTGACCCCCCTTTTCTCGGGGGGCTGCGTTTCATGCCCGCAGGTACAGATGTTTATTCTGGAGATCCATCAGCATAGGAGTTCCTCTCAGCTGTGTCGGAAGTGCTTCACTGTTCTGGAGCCTAAATTTTGATGCTGATCACTTAATGTATATATTTGTACATTCAGGGGTACGGAGGGGGCCTTGTTCCGCCATATGTTGTTGTTACTATTCTTAGAGGTCTGTAGACATATGTATATGTGGGTTGTTTATAAGTTTGTTTTGACTGTGCCTATATGTCATGTTGTAAATGTTTTTATATTATGGCAGCCTCATCGGCGCGTGCCCTTTCATGATATGATATGAATGGAAGAGGCTACAGGAACATGAAAAAGTTTTAACTCATTGGTTTGTTTTTTTTCCGAGTAGTATCCCCTTGTTCATAGTTCAATATGACTATAACAGATAGGTAGGTATACGGGGGTCCAGGTAGGACCCTAGTCGCGGCCTACGGGGTTGGGTCGTGACATATCTGAGGTACCCCTTTAGATGTTATTAGGGCTTACATCAGTTGGGGATCACATACATGCATCAAGATAATGCCACCCAATTTATGCAATCAAAAATATAGTTTATGCAATCAGAAACACAATTTATCTAGTCAAAGACTCAACTTATGCAATCAAAGGCATTTATCATTTCAGAGCCTTTAAAAAGAGGAGCTGGTACTATTCATTATATAGCAGGCTTGAGAATAGTAGTTTGACTACTTTCAGACTCTTAATGTTCAAAAGTGACTACAAGTCACGAGTTACACTCAGAGCTCATAAATGGAATTACCTCTAAACCCATATCATCTATCATTTTACTTAAAATTAAGTCATTCGAAAGGAAAGAAGAGATAGGCTTTACATGTACTACTTTTTATCTCATAGAAGACTTAAAGGCAACAACCCAGTTATTGAAGGAGTTCTAACATCAAAAGTAAACGAGAGTTTCAACTTATATTCAGGGCTTTACGAATGGATTGAATCCCAAATATCACATACATATCATTCATAACTTACATCTAAGACATGCCAAAAGAAAAGAAGGATAGCTCTACGTACTTATTCCAAAACACGCCAAAAGAAAGCTTCACATACCTCGTATGAGTCACTCTTTATCAAGTTCGCCTCGTCGTCCTTTGAACCTATTCATCCTGGAAGTAATACAAATATCAACCACTCTTGACTTTCCATCATCTTAGGTTGCACCTTAGTATTTATGGAATCTATTTCCTTGTTCGTTTCCTCGACTAGTTCTTTAATAATTAAGGTGTTAACAAAAATTGGGCAGCACCTCCCCTATAATGTGCCCTATCCAAATTTCCAATTAGATCCCTAAACACTACATCCAACCAACAACAACAACCTGAAACATGTGTTTATGCAATTCACACCAACAATATACAACATAAACTCCAAACGACTTGCTCAAAAATACGATATCAAAATAGGGTTTCTAGTTTCCATTTTGCAAAATCTTTAACCGTACGAAGCGGGAGGGGGGTCGTGTGGCTGCAAACAGAAGATCCCCTACCTAATTTAGAACATATTTAGACCCTTCAACAACAAGCCACACCCCTGCAGCAGCACCTCACAAGAACAATACTTTATTTCGACGACAATTCAACTATAGCGACTCCAATTTAGTTTATTTCGAACGTTGAATATTTCCATGACTTTCTTACACTTCCAGCAGCCTACAAGGTGTATAATATACTCTATAACAACACCATAAAGTTCAAATTTAAAGAAGAAGCCTTACCTTACCCGAAATTGACAAAAATTAGCCAAAATTGTGCCTCGGATAGAGCCGAGCTATAGGAAATGAAATTCCTCATACTAACCTGCGATTTTAATAGGAGGACCACAACGATAGAAGAAAGTAACTGACAATATTGGATGTTACGAAGCACGCGGGTAAGCAAAGGCACGAAGGACCTATGTCAGATAAGGTGTTGCAATACAATTAATATATAAAGTTGGAAAATAAAAGGAAAATTATACAGAAAAGTGCAACAGGTGCAGTTCGAGGGGACATACGAGGTAAGTCCATGTTCATACTTCTAATATGGGAGCCCTGTGTGGCTGCGATATGAGATAATATGAATATATATGTGTGCCCTGGGTGGCTGCGATATGATACGATACGAATATATATCTGTGTGCCCTGTGAGGCATTGTTGGTACTTTCTGTGTCTAGCTATTGAGATAGTAAAAAATACAGAGGAAACTCTGCCCAAATTTTCTTAGAAATAAGAGGAGAATGAGATACAGGGCTGTAGTATGTCTTGAAAGGTTGTTCTCGTAACAATGATGAGATTTGACTAAACGAGTATGGCTGACCTCGAGAAATAAGTTAATTGTTGAGTTAATGGCAATAGAAACTAGGAAGTCGATATTGGAATAGTAGAACGAAGTTAGAAAGGACCTATAAGCCAAAGAAGATGACTCAGAGAGGACTGATAGATTGGGATAAAATGATATAGTAAGGCATCACCTGAATTGATACATAGGGGTAGACTATGACAAGTTATAGTTGAAGGAAGTAACAGTATGATTAAGACAAGAGTATGAGAGATAAAGAATTGTGACGGATATGAAGTGTTAATAAGACAGCTTGTGAAACATTAAGGATAATACTAGCTAAGAAAGGTAGGTAGCCCATAGTAAGAATCGTGAAGAAAGTCAAGCGGTGTTATACTATGGGACTGAATGTAAACAGGGTACCAAGTGAATATAACAAAAACCATTGTGAGAATAAGTAAAGCTTAGTAAGGAAAGTTTCGAATAAAGGTTGTGTGATGACAAAAAGGATAGCTAGTACAAGGAAATAAAGAGTAATATGGAATTCCTTACGCCCAACCAAAAATGGAAATGAGCTGAAGGAATAATAGAGAAGTTCTAATAGAGGCACTCAAGATAGATGTGATTAATTAAGTATGAGTATCGAACAAAAAGAGAAATAGACAGTTACGAACTAGAGGTATAGTAAGATGAAAATGTATTAAGACAAGGCCACTACTACAACGAAGTTGAGATGATTTTAAGCGGGATTAGAAGTGAGCCTTAAGCACCTGACAAAAAAATGAAAGTTCAGAAGGCATAAAGAAGTATTGTGTATACGTGAATCCACCTTGATGATTAGTGAGATCCTGCAAGGAGAGGGAATGTCGATTTGCAGAACAACTGCTATATTACGAGATTATTAGAAGAATAAGCAGTGTCCACTGGAATAAGGTTAGTCTAATGACGGAGGTTGAAACATGAATCATCAAAGTATAAGTACTCTCGAGTGGAGAATCTGAACCAATTACGAGCCACGGTAATTACTGATTGGGATGAATGGAATGTGGCTTTGAATGCACTGCTACATTACGAATATTACTCGAGTATCAATCGTTAGATGAGATTTTATACGATATATTCCAAATACTAAAGCACCCTATGGTTGTGCTAGGGTTTCCTATAAAGGCAACCTAACATATGGAACATTTAACAGAACATGTAGATATGGTGCAGCACATTAAATATATTGGAGTGGAATCATTCGCATGTTAATAGCTGAAAATAAACGGAGGATGACATGGGTAAACCCTAAAAGGGGGGAAGTGGAGAAGAGAAGTACAAGCGTAAGAGAAAATCAACTGACGTTATCGTATGTAAATAGGAACGCTTAAACTTCAAACGAGACCCCATAAGGGATGGACGCGATCATACCCACATTAATGCACCGGATTCCATCAAAACTCTGAAGTTAAGCGTGCTTGGATGAGAGTAGCACTGGGATGGGTGACCCTCTGGGAAGTGAAAAAGGGAACGGAACAAGTATGAAAAAAAGAGATTATAAAGGCGTGCTAGTACAATAACACATATAGAACAGAGTAAGCAAAGAGCAGAAAAGATTATGACTAAAATACAACGCACTTCGTGAAAATGGCACAAGAATAGTTGTGCAGCTTACGAACATTGGCATACTAAGACCAAGGTCAAATGATTACTCGATAAAAGGAAGTCAATAATAGCAATGTGATTGTCATATTTAGAATCTATTAAAGAAAAGTGTAAGATAGTTCGAGGCAGAACTATTAAGATATAATCGGTATGAAGGACAAAAGCCATAGCGGAGCCTTAACCTCAACTGAAAGAGGTAAGCCGCTAGTATAGCGACACTAAAGCATTTTCTAAATGGCTCTACGTAACTACACACATTTATGTAAGAATTACAGTATAATGTATGGTAATAAAACTGGAAGGAAGATCTGAGTAAAGGAGCAAGATAACATACCTAAGGTGTTACAAGTTGAATTAAGAGGAGCTGTATAATGGCTTAAATTAAGAGGAGCATCAGAGGCTTGATAGCTGTTACGGGGGATGGGAATCCCGACTCGGAAATGAAAGGCGATTAATGTAGGTTATAGTGCAGGCTGACCTCGCACTCTATGAAAGTATAAGTTCATACAGGTTATGGTAGATAAGTTGACAAAATTAACCCATTTTCTTCTAATTAGGAAGGTATATTAAGCTAAGGGTTATACGAGATGACATAGCAAGGAAATAATAAGATTTCACGGGGTTCCCACATCTATTATCTTGGACAGGAAAGTTCAATGTACAGCTAATCGTTGGAGATCATTCCAGTAAGGATTGGGAACACAGGTGAATCTTAGTACGACATTTTTCCCTTTGACTAATGGATAGGCCCAGAGGGGATCCAGTAAAGTATTGATAAAGTAAAGCTTAATCCGGGACAAGCTATCGATTAGAAGCCTAGAGTCGGCAAGAAGGGGATACATTGATCCTTCTCAAGGCATTTGTAGAATAGATAAAGCTGCCTATAAGTGGGACCTACCATCCGATTTGAAACAATACATTCGGTTTTCACAAATCAATGCTCCGCAAGAATGTAAACGATGCTTCCAGAATATTTCCTGTGAAGGAGGTCCATGTAACAGGGAGTTATCCTACGAGGGGCAACCTCTTTCCATCCGGGATCAGCAAATTAAACAGGTTGCGAACTAAGGACATAGCTTCCGTCAAGGTACTGTGGTGGAGTAAGAATCGTGAAGCCATAACCTGGGAAGTTAAAGAGGACATGAAACACAGGTGTGCGTACCTATTCCCGATGTCTACAGATAATCCCCAGTCCTGGAACTCGTATATTAATTACTTGGATGAAAATGTATGTTATTCAAGTAGAAAGGAATCTCCCTATGATCCGTATAAAGTCTTAAGGGAAATTTATTTAACATTCGGGGACGAATGTTCTAAAGGGGGGAAGGATGTTATACCCCGCACTTTTGAACCTTGACATGTTTCCCTAATCGTCTTGAAAGTATCCATGAGACCCTTACTGTCCACACACACCAAACAACACTAAGGAAAGAAGATTGTGATACCTCACGAGAAGGAAGGTTGGAAATAGATTCATAAGAATCCGGAAAGAGTTGGAGGCTAAGAAATGAGTCGTAGAACTCGATTTATCTACGTAAGCCACTAAGTTAAGAGTCTTATACACTTAAGTTTCTTAAGGATATATCAAGCTTACGTAGTGCGGATTACATAAGCTCTTAAGACAAGACGAGATTACGAACCCACGGGGGACAGGAGAAGGCGACACGTGGCAACAAAAGGAGGTGCCACATGGCAGCCTAGGGAAGTTCCATGTGGAAGTAGGTGACACACCTGCTTGGGGTAAAGTAGGTGACCCACCTACTTAGGGGTGGGCCCCACCAAGGACACGTGGCAACCTTGGAGGCGAAGGGTGGATCCATGGCCCAATAAGGGCTTGACACGTGTCACCCTTAGGGGATGACACGTGTAACTTCCTAAGGAACTATATATATATATTTTAATGACTCTTAAGTCATTTGTAGTCCAAAAACATCAGCCAAACATCGAGAGAAAATGTGAGAGGAAGAGAGTACTACGACAACCATGGTTCAAGAAGAATTAAGGTAAGTTCTTCACTTTTCTTCCCTGCATTAATTATGTACGATGTTCCATAAGTACGTGGATATGTATATATGTGTTTTATGATGTTTATGGAACCAAAAATTCAGCTTTACAATTGGAAATTTGGAAGAAAAAGAAGAGAAAAATGTTAAAGGGGCAAGGAAGGAGGGCTACGGGTTTGTCCCTTTTGGGGTAAGCTTTCGGGTTTTTTTCTGTGAATTAATTATTTGAAGTGTAACTAAGTTGTATAATGGTGTTTAATAACATAAAAGTTCAATTTTGGGCAGCGAAGAAGTAACACAAACAGCCCGCTCAATTTCAGCGAGTTTGGAGAAGTTCCGAGTTGCGCTTTGACAATTTTGGCTAAATTCGGGTAAGGTAAGGTTTCTCCTTTCAATTTTTACTTTATGGTGATGTTATGGAGTTTATTATACACCTTTTGCGTGGATGGAAATGTGAAAAAAGTATAGAAATGCTTGGCGTTGAAGACAATTCAAATTGTAGTCGTTATAGTCGAATTGTCGTCGAAGTAAGGCATTGTTCTTGTGAGTTGCTGCTGCAGGGGTTTGATGTGTTGTTGCAGGGAATAAATATTTTCTAATGTGGGTTAGGGTGATTCTGTTTGAAGCCACATGACAGCTCATTGCGTATAATTAAAGGCATTACAAAATAAAGGCTAGACGCCCTATTGTGATATAGTATTTTTGAATAAGGCGTTTGGAGTTTATGTTGTATATTGTTGGTGTGAATTTCTTAAACATATTCTGCAGGATTTTGTTGTTGGTTGGCTTTAGGTCTTAGGGACCTAATCGGAAATTCGGATAGGGCACATTATAAGGGAGGTGCTGCCCAATTTTCGTCGACGCCTTAGCGAATAACAGAACTAGTCGAGAAAACGACTAAGGAAATAGATTTCATTAATACTAAGGTGTAACCTAAGATGCTGGAAAGTTAAGAAGGGTTGATACTCATATTAATTTTATTTTGGATAGGTTCAAAGGACGACGAGGCAAACAGGATAAGGAATAATTCAGACAAGGTATGTGAAGCTTTCTTTTGGCATATTTTTGGCATAAGTATGTAAAGCCCATCTTGTTTCTTCTTTTGGCATATCTTCAAGTTAAGTAATGAATGATATGAGATTGAGGGTAAATCTACTCATAAATGCCAAGCGTAAGTCACGGTCCTCATTTACTTCTTGATGAAAACAGTCTTACAGTAATTGAACTGGGGCTTCTCAAGCCTTCCATACGTTAGGAAATGATGAGTATGTAAGGCTATCCTTCCCTTCTCTTGGCGTGTCTTAGTCCTAAATATGATGTGTATAGAACATGTGGGGACGAATCTACTCACAAAGTTCCGAATATGATTCACGACCCCTACCTACTTCTGAATGTGAAAGCTCTTATGCTAATTGAGTTAGTGTCTCTCACGGTCTCCTAGATCATGAAAAGTAGAGGGTACGTTAAGCAAATTCCTTCCTCATGGCATATCCTTGATAGAAGTGCAATATGTATATCTGCGTATGCAAGTGGGGATAATCCCATTCATAAGGCCCCGAGCATACCTCCTGATTCTTATCTACTGCTGAACACTAGGACGCCTACGATAGGTGAATTATTTTCTCTCAAACTCCTTTGGGATAGGAAGGGACAAACAAGTGAGGCCTACCCTTTCTTTCTTTTGACATGTCTTAAAGAAAACGATACATGGTACGAGCTCTAGAGTAAGTCCATTCTTAAGCTCCGAATACACTATATGTCTCATATTCACTCCTTGGCAGGAAAACTCTCATCGTAGTTGAGCTACCTTCCCTGAACCGTCTATATGTCGATTAATAGTGGGACTTAGATCTCCTATTCCTAAGGAATCTATAATGACAGATGTTTATGATTTCCTTAAACCGGTTGGCATTGCCCTAAAATATGTCTATAATTCCTGAGACTTCACTTAATATAGCCTTAGTGTCACTCAAAGGGCACCTGAGATGATTATTATCCTGATCCACGAATGATAGTTTAGTATGATTACCCTAGTGAGTCTCAGATAATGATCTACCTATATATGATGATTATGACACCGAGTCCCCTAAAGGGCCAGGTACAGTATATGATGATATGATTATAACACTGAGTCCCCTAAAGGGCCGGGTACGGTATATGATGATATGATGATAACACCGAGTCTCCTAAAGGGCCGGGTACGGTATATGATGATATGATTATAACACCGAGTCCCCTAAAGGGCCGGGTATGGTATATGATGATATAATGATAACACCGAGTCCCCTAATGGGCCAGGTATGATATGTGATGATATAATTATAACACCAAGACCCATACTAGGCCGGGTATGGTATGATATGTAATGATAGATAGGCATGCATGTGAAAATATAATAATGTAATTGTAGCATATGACACGATGCCATATGCGATGACATGGTAACACCGAGTCCCCCAGCGGTCCAGATATGGTATGTAAAGATGGTGTACATGCCCTTATGTTATAAGATGCAGGTATAGTGCCTTATTAACTGTTGTACTTGTTCCCTGCATCCCTATTTTAGTTGTTCTCTCAGTTATGATGCGTTATGTTTTATGTACTCAGTACATATATCGTACTGACCCCCTATTCCCCGGG
Organism: Solanum dulcamara; assembly: GCF_947179165.1. Taxonomy (NCBI): domain Eukaryota; kingdom Viridiplantae; phylum Streptophyta; class Magnoliopsida; order Solanales; family Solanaceae; genus Solanum; species Solanum dulcamara. The sequence goes on from NC_077244.1 coordinate 25,222,521, forward strand.
GGGCTATGTTTCATGCCCGCAGGTACAGATGTTCATTTTGGAGATCCATCAGCTTAGGAGTTCCTCTCAGCTATGTCGAAAGGGCTTCACTGTTTTGGAGCCTAATTTTTGATACTGGTCACTTAATGTATATAATTGTACATTCAGGGGTACGGCGGGGGCCCTGTCCTGACATATGTTGATGTTACTATTCCTAAAGGTCTGTAGACATATGGATGTGGGTTGTTTATAAGTTTGTTTCGACTGTACCTATACAACATGTTGTAAATGTTTTTATGTTATGGCAGCCTCATCGGTGCGTGCCCTTTCATGATATGATACGAATGAATAGGTGGATAGGTGGTACCCATTGGAATAAGGTTAGTATAATAATAGAGCTTGAAACATGGATCATCAAAGTATGAGTACTCCCGAATGGAGAATTTGAACCAATTATGAGCACGGGCTAATTACTGGTTGGGATGAATGGAATGTGGTTTTGAATGCACTGCTACATGACGGATATTACTCAAGTATCAACCATTAGATGAGATTTTATGGGATATATTCTGAATACTAAAGCACCCTATGGTTGTGCTAGGGTTTCCTATAAAGGCAACCTAACGTATGGATGATTTAACAGAAAATGTAGATATAGTGTGGCACGTTAAATAGGTTGGAGTAGAATCATTCTCATGTGAATAGCTGAAAATAAATAGAGGATGACATGGATACACCCTAAAACGGGGGAAGTGGACAAGAGAACTACAAGCGTAAGAGAAAATAAACTACGCTATCGTATATAAATGGGAACGCTTAAACTTCAAACGAGCCATAAGGGATGGACGCAATTATACTGGCACTAATGCACCGGATTCCATCAAAATTCCGAAGTTAAGCGTGCTTGGGTGAGAGTAGCACTAGGATGGGTGACCCCCTCGGAAGTGAAAAAGGGAACGAAACTAGTATGACAAAAAGAGATTGTAAGTGCGTGTTAGTGCAATGACACATATGGAACAGAGTAAGCCAAGAGCAGAAAAGAAATAATTGTGCAGCCTACGAGCATTGGCATACTAAGAGTAAGAGCAAGTGATTACTCGTTAAAAAGAAGTCAGTAATAGCAATGTGATTGCCATACTTAGAATTTATGCAAGAAAAGTGTAAGATGGTTTGAGGCAGAACTATTAAGATCTAATCGGTATTAAGGACAAAAGACACGGCGGAGCCCTGACCTCGACTGAAGGGGGTAAGCCGCTAGTATAGCGACATTAAGGCATTTTCTAAATTGCTCTAAGTACCTACACACATTGTGTAAGGATTATAATATAATGCATGGTAATAAAACTGGAAAGAAGATTTGAGTAAAGGCACAGTGGAATATACCTAGAGTATTACAAGTTGGCATAAGAGAAATTGTGAAGTAGCTTGAACAAGATCGAGTATCAAAAGTCGAATGACCAATTACAGGAGATAGCAATTACGACTTAGAAATGGATAGGCCCAGATGTGATCCACTAAATTATCGATAAAGTGAAGCTTATTCAGGGACAAGGTATCGATTAGCATCCTAGAATTGGCAAGAAGGGGATACATTGGTCCTTCTCAGGTCATTCGTAGGATAGATAAAGCTGCCTATGAGTTGGACTACCATCCGATTTGAAGCAATACATTAAGTTTTCACAGATTGGTACTCCGCGAATATATAAGTGACCCTCCCATCATATTCTTCATGGGTGAGGTCCACATGAAAGGAAAGTTATCCTACGAGGCGCAACCTATCGCCAACCTACTTAGGACATAGATTCTATCAATATGCCATGGCAGAATGAGAATCGTGAAGAAATTACCTAGGAAGCTGAAGAGAACATAAAACACAAGGTTGTTATGTAGTGTATTATATACCTTTTTTGGACTTATCCTTTAAATTTGGACTTTATAAGGTTGTTATGTAGTGTATTATATACCTTTTTTTTACTGATGGAAGTATAAAAAAAGTCGTGGAGATGCTTGACGATAGAAACAATCGAAAGTGAAGTCGTCGTAGTTAAATTGTAGACGAAATAGGGTGTTGTGCGTGTGGGATGCTGCTGCAGGTGTGTGGTGATGTGTTTCAGGGCCTAAAGGTATTTTAAAAGGGGTGTGGGTGCTTCTGGTTGAATCCACACGACCCCTCATTTCGTATAATTAAAGGTTTTGCGAAACAAAGACTAGAAACCCTATTTTGGTATTACAATTTTCAGCAAGTTGGGTGGAGTTTATATTGTGTAATGTTGCCATGTTTTACTTGTATATGAGCTGAAGGTTGTTGTTGTTGGTTGGCTGTAGTAATTAGGTATGTAATTGGGAATTTGGATAGGACATATTATAGGGAAGTTGCTGCCCAATTTCCAGTAACTCTTTAAACTAGTTAAAGAACTAATCGAGGAGGCGAGCGAAGAGTTGAGTTCTATGAATACTCATACGTAACCTAAGATCCTGGAAAGCCAAGGGTTATTAATATTCATGTTGATTTTATATTACTTAGGTTCAGAGGATGACGAGACGAATGAGATAAAGAGCCGTAAGAGATATGTGTAGCTTTCTTTTGGCATGTTTTTGGAATAAGTATGTAAAGCTTATCCCTTCTCTTGGCATGTTTTGGGCATAAATAGGTAAAGATATTCTTCTTTATTTTGGCATGTCATAGATATAAGTTATGAATGGTTTGTAAATGGAACTTGGGGATAGTTCCATTCGTAAAGCTCTGAGTACAGTCCATAATTCTTATGCACTTCGTAATGGTATAACTCCTGTAATAGTTGAGCTATTGCCTTTTTAAGGCTTCTATAGGATAAAAGGTAATAGATGTAGAGCCTATTGACTTGTGTTCACTTCTAAATGCTAAGTCTCTTAAGGTAGCTGAGCTATCACCCTCAAGCCTTCTATACAGGAAATACTAACCGGATGCATGGGAAGCATGAACTATAACTCCTATTCATTTCTTAATATCGAAGTTCTTGAAGTAGTTGAACTGCTACCCTCGAGTCCTTATATGATGAATACTAACTGAATGTATGAGCTCCTATGCCTAAGAACTCTATAATGACAAATGTCTCTGATTGCATAAGCCATTTGGTATTACCTTAATAAAAGCCTAGGACTCTTGAGACTCCGTCGATGTGGCCCCTAATGGAAGTTAGAGGATACGTGAGATGATGATAGTTTTGATCCTCAAATGATAATCCATGACGATTGTTATACCGAATCTTAGAGGATGAACTAATTGCATATGTTTCCTTGTTACTTTACTCGTGCGGGCTGTTAATACGTCACTCACCGCGTCCCATAAAGGGCTGGGTAGGATAAACTCACTGCGTCCCATGAAGGGTCGGGCATGATAAATTCACCGCGTCCTATGAAGGGCCGGGCATGATAAATTCACCGCGTCCCATGAAGGACCGGGCATGATATATGAAGAAATGATTATTCACCGCGTCCTTGTTACTTTACTCGTGCAGGCTGTTAATACGTCACTCACCGCGTCCCATAAAGGGCTGGGTAGGATAAACTCACTGCGTCCCATGAAGGGTCAGGCATGATAAATTCACCGCGTCCTATGAAGGGCCGGGCATGATAAATTCACCGCATCCCATGAAGGACCGGGCATGATATATGAAGAAATGATTATTCACCGCACCCTATGAAGGGGCGGGCATGATATATGATGCAATGATCATTCACCGCGTCCCATGAAGGGCCGGGCATGATAAATGAGGAAATGACATCTTCATTGAGTCCCTCACTAAAGGGCTGGATACAGTCTGTAGGCATGCATGTGGAAATATAGTGACACACTTGTAGCACCAAGTCCCATAGTGGGCCAGGTATGGTATGTAAGGAAGGTATACATGCCCTCATGTCATAAGATGCACGTAGAGAAATTCGTTAACTATTATATTTGTTTCCTGCATCCCTACTTCAGTTGTCAGCTAAGTTATGTATTTTTATGTTTTATATACTTAGTACATATATCATACTGATCCCTCGTTCTTCGGGGGGCTGCATTTCATGTCCGCAAGTACAGATGTTCAATTTGGAGATCCGCTAGCTTAGGGTTTCCACTCAGTGATATTGGGAGTGCTCCACTATTTCGGAGCCTAACTTTTGATACTAGTCATGTAATATGTATGTATTTAATTGTCCATGGTTACAACGGGGGCCCTGTCCTACCATATGTTGTTGTTACTATTGTTAGAGGTCTGAATACATATGTATATGTGAGTTGTTTATAAGTTTGTCTCGACTGTGCCTATATGGAAGGTTGTAAATATTTTTGTGTTATGACATCCTCATCGGCTTGCGTGCCCTTTCATGATATGATACGAATGAAGGAGGATACATGTACATAAAAAAGTTTTCAACGATTGAGGCTTTTGGGTATAGTGTCACATCACACATGGTTCAACTAAGGTGTAGCTGATAGATACGCATAGGGGAGTCCAGGTTGGACCCCAATCGCGGCCTACAGGGTTGGGTTGTTACAGTGGGTTCGTAATCTCATCTTATTTTAAGAGCCTATGTATCCATGCTACGCAAGTTTGGTACGTACTACAATAGCTTAAGTATGGAAAACTTCCAAGTTAGTAGCTTACGTAGGTAAATCGAGTCTTACGACTCATTACTTGGCCTCCAATTCCTTCCAGATTCTTATGACTCCATTTCCAACCTAATCTACTATAGGATATCACATTCTCTCTTCCTTAGAGTCGTTTGATAGTGTCGTAGCATATCCGGCTCACATGATACTGTCTAAGGAACTTATAAGACATTTCTGAGTTTAAAAGTGTGGGGTGTAACATCCTTCCCCCCTTTAGAACATTCGTCCTCGAATGTTAAACAAAACTTCCCTTAGAACTTTATACAGACCGTAGGGAGATTCTTTTCTATTTCCCTAACACATACTTCCATACAAGTACTTAATATACGTTTTTCAGGAGTTGGGGTTACCTGTAGACATCAGTTACACGTGCGAATACTTGTTTTTCATGTTCTCTTCAGTTTCCCCGGTCATCCTCTTTCTGGTTTTGGTTTTTCCACCGTATTTTGATGGAAGGAACGTCTTTAGTCTACAATCTTCCAGTTTGTCGATCTAAGACGGCGATAAGATTTTTTTTCTCACAAGATTCCATCTCCTGGACATTAGTTATGGAATATACCCTGGGTGACTCGTCAGTACCCTTGCGAAGCATTCCTATATGATGGACTGGGCGCATAGTTTCCAAATAAGGTGGTAAGCTCAACTTACCAACCATGTTGCCCTCCCTCATGAGCAAATTGATACAGTCTAACATATTATGGGTTAAGTTTCCTTTTCTAGGTGACCCTTTTATGAATATCCAATCATCAGTTTGAACTCTTTATGTCGATGTCGATTATCTGTATATCCTTCTTGCTGACTCTGGTCTTTTAGTCAATAGCTTTCTTAATTATGTCGGGGCCTTTTTAGCTTAGTCTTTCTAACATCTACCCATCCAATAGGGGACTTACACGTCTTACTCTACCTGTATTATACGGAGTCATTGGGATACTAGAGTGGTAGCCATTATGGTAGTTAAAATTAATAAGTGGTGGCCAATCGTCTCAGTTCCTCTTAAAGCCAACCATATAATAGTATGCTAAGTAGATTCAGCAACTCAAGGAAAAATGCGGTACGAAGACCTATCTATGCTCTTGAGCTTTTCTTGGACTGATCTCTAGATGTTAATCATAATTGAAGTCCCCCTATCTGAGATATTCGCAGAGGAAACCTCACGGAACCTTATTACCTCCTTGTCCTATAACTTCACCTAGTTCCAACTGCATAGGTGGTTTTGTTTGAAAGCAAATGAGCTAATTTGTTATCCTACTCACACTAACTTGTATAGCACCCTACTCTTACAAAGTATAAAATAGGTTCATAATGATGTTGATAATTTGGGAACCATTAGCCTCGTATAGTCCTTCTCGACTCTTTTCAGAACTTTAATTGGCATTCGATCTTTTGGGTCCTTCTTCCCCTCCTTTTTTCCAATCCTTAGGGTTTTCTATCGAATAATGTTGCAGTCCCCTTATATAATGGCTCTCATAGTCATTCTGTGCTTTATCTAACATGATCTAGTATAATTCCGAAGGAATTTTGGCATATAAGCTTGTCATCCTGTAGTAACCAGTTAGTTCTGCCAGTTTTACTTAGACCCTTTCACAATTTCCCTTACCCACGCTTGTAATCCTCTAGGCACATTATCTTGTGTCATTCTTTACCTTTACAAGAATATGAGAGGGTACAAGAAGTATCCTAGCGTTACCTTGCTAGTCCTCATGTTTTACCCTGCCTTTTTCTCCCTTATCCTACACTCGATGTCGGGGTAGAGCTTTGGTCCACTTGTGGCCATGTCTTACTCCACCCGTAGCACTAATTCCATCTCGGTAATTTGGCTTAACCTATATTTGTATCTCTCGATAGTTAATTGCAACTTGGGCTCTCTTGCCTAGAACAATAGCTGTGGGGACTCCGTAAGGTCCAACCACTCTTTTACTCTACAATTTTACACCTTCTCAGCGGAGTAGGTAACCTTTAATCGAAGGAGCAGGGACTAATAACGTTAATCCACAAGTGACATTCCCTTCAGATTCACCTGGTGCTGGAGTGCGAAGTGAGTCTTGTAGTCCTGGTCATATTGTGGAATTTTCGAACTTGGGTATTGCTTCCTGTTATTTGTAAATTACATCTGTTGGTACTCTTAACTTTTGGTTTTTTTTTTGCCCCCAGAGTTGGCTGCCAAGTAGTGTTGAAATTCCCTTGCCCACTGGCCCATATAGTCATTCTACGATTTTCCTCTCATTAACTAGTTCTATGTTGAAGAGCTGTGGCATTTGAGTGCGTCGTCAGTTAGCAATTAGCTAATTCTTCTTGTCTTGCTTAAATCCTTTTTACAATACCCTCAACGTAACGTATAGTATTCTAGGAACATAGTCTCATGTCGTTCCTCCACCACTAGTTCCGATTCTTCCATCTCGCGTGATCATACCAGCACTAATGCATTAAGTTCCATCAGAATTTTAAGGTTAAGCATGCTGGGGTGAGAGTCATACTGGGATGGGTGACCTTCCTAGGAAGTCTTCATCTTGCGTTTCATTGTAATCCCTGCCATAATGTGTGGGGCACTCAACTTAGCTCCAGATTTACCTCAGCGTTGTCTCGCGAGTCTTTATGTTTTGCCCTGTCCTTTCGTCTGTTATCTTGCTTCCAGTATCGGCGTAGACCTTTAGCTCCACTATCCTCCATTCACTCTGTGTTCTCCTCATTTTCTACCACATGAGGCTTTTTATTCCTTTTTCTTTGGTTATTTATCTATCGCAACATCATTTGCGACTAACTCTATAACTAACGTTTTGGCTTTTGGTCTAGCATGCTATCATTATCCTTCGTAATATCTCTTAAGTTGGTTGATATCCTTTCATGGTTACACTTTTTTGTTTTTATACGCAGCCACCTTCTAGTGTTATGTTGTTCAGGGTCTCATCACAAACTTCTTGATGCTGCCTTATGTAGCATTCTGGCTTCTATCCAATTATTGGTAGCTTTCGGACCTTTCTAACTTGATTCAGCAAGATATCTTATCGAATTTTAGACGTGTATCTCATATATATTGCCATATTAATTGTCGCCTCCTACCTTTGCTATTTTCTCATTAACTTCCCCCCTTTAGAGGGTACTCGTACTTTTATCTGCTTGTACCTTGCTCTATGTCTCTTTGTCCAGTCTCAATTTTGCCCAATCTCTTCCTCCATTCTACTTGGTACTGCATCATGTCTCCGTCTATCTTCATATTTTATAATCGGACTATTCGTGTACGGAGCCTTGGCTAAATTACAAAGCGTCGAGAACCTTTCAATATTTAATGTGATGTCCTGTCTACTAATCGGTACTTGAATAATGTGACCCAAGGAACAACTCATCCAAGGCCACCTTCTACTTTTCCTTTTCTCAGAATTACTTCGCACCTGTAGTCATTCCAATTCAAATTAGACAGTGCTAGTATTCTGATGATAACTATTTAAGGTTTTCTTGAAGTACTAGCTTTATCCCAACCTATATCCTTTGCTTCTTGGGGTGAATAGAAGTTGCGCCATTTGTTCCTTAAGTTTTCCAACCTTGTCCCTTAAGGGTTCCACTATTTTTGGGGTGACGTTGTGTACACGCATTATTTTTTTTGTATCTTAAGCCCCATGCTCTTACTACATTCTCAACATAGGCCTTTAACTTAGTCAACGCGTACTAAGTGCATCTTACTAGTGGTTCCACTTTATCCCTGCATACTCGTATCACACTGTTTAATTCATACTTACATGACCCCCTTTTAATTCATATTCGTGTTCAGTTCCTGACATCTCTTTGAGGTGCTTCTGTTAGAAGTTCTTTTCCCAATTAGTCGGTGGAGAACTATAAACTGTTATCGTGAACCATTTTCCAACCATTGTTGGAAGAAACCAGAATCTCTTAAATATCACAGTACTTCCCTTTTTATACTCGACCTACCTGGTCTTCTTCTGAGTTTATCTCAAAGTACGAACAACTTATCTAATTTACAATAGGAGTTGGGGGCTTGGTACTTTCAAAAAGAGTGAAGCTCAATTACTGGACATCTTACCCTTCAACCTAAACTTCTCTTTTTTTTCTACAACATAGTTACAGTTGGAGATACTGTGGTCTGAACTGTACTGCTTAGACAGACTTTTGTTTCTCCGTAATAAACTTCCCCGAGTGAAAAGAGTACCCCTTATAGATGACCTGAAGGGTACCTCTTACGGCTTTAGTTAACCATAATGAAGGGTACTTGGTATCAACTTCAAAGATATGTTATAAACTATGTTTTATTCCCTCCGTGTATTGGGAATATTTCGGCAAAGTTTCCTCTACACTTCTTACTATCCCAAAACCTGCACGCAGAAAATACCAACAATGCCTCACAGGGCCAACATATATATACACATATCATATCATAGTCGCACAGGGCTTTCAAATGTCCTCGCATATCTCAGCCACACAGGGCTTTCAATGTCAACAATAATATAAAAATATTGGACTTACCTTATATGTCCAACTTCAAACTGCATCTGTTGCACTTCCTGTCTGCTTTCCTTTAAGGTTTCAAATATACATTTCAATAGTACTTCAATACCTTACCCGACGGATATCTTCTGTGGCTTTACTTTACTTCCTGCATGCTTCGTAACTTTCTATGTCGTCAATTACTTCCTTCTGTTGGTGTCGTCCTTCCGTTAAGATCCAAGGTTAGTATAAGGAATTTTCCTATAACTCGGATCTAAAGCACAATCTTAGATATGAAGGAAAGGTAATATCCTAAATGTCCTGTAGCTTCCAGTTTATGGATGTGGCGCGCAACACATCGATAATCAAGACTCTACTAGACACAATCTGCAGACAATCCAAGGACGAACTGCTCTAATACCACTTCTGTCACGACCCAATCCCGTAGGCTGTGACTGGGGTCCGACCTGGACCCCACGTGTACCTAGCTATCAACTGTGGTCAAATTGCACTGTAAATAAAGCAATATCATGTAACAGAGTCCCATAGGGCGATAACATTTTCATAAACCTATAGCCCTTTTTGTTCGTATCACAACATGATAGGGCACGCAAGCCGACAAGGCTACCATAACATAATAACATATATCATATATCATGTAGACCCAGCTGAATCAACTGACATACACAACCCACATATACATATCTGCAGACCTCTAAAAATAAAAATGACAACATATGGCAGGACATGGCCCCCGCCCTACCCCCGAATAGATAAAAAAAAATTATACATCAGGGGACAGTATCAAAAACTAGGCCCCAACATAATGGAGCCTCTTCCAGCTGAGCTGCATGGAATCCTAAGCTGGCGGACTCCCAAAATCTGTATCTGTACCTGCGGGCATGAACGCAGCCCCCCGAGAAAGAGGGTCAGTACGACATATGTACTGAGTATATAAAACATAACATAATATACTGGAGGTATACTGAAAATAGAGAAGCAGGGGAACAAATTATCCAATCGAAGACATGTACCTGTACTCTATGAATCACAAAAGCATGCATGCTCAATTTATACAATATAGTCGGCCCTTTCAGGGGTCCGGTGAATCACATCTGTAGGACCATCATAGGCCCAGCGCCATCACCACCTTATTACAACACACCATCATATATATACATACGTACCCGACCCTCTAGTAAGGGGCTCGGTGAATAATGTAGTAAATTGTGCACGATAACGTACCCAGCTTGAGACTCGGTGAAAGAAGTGTTACAGTATACACGAGTAGAGTAGTGAAAAACAAAACACAGTTTAAATCATTATTTGAGACTTAATGAAGTCATCAAGTGAACCATCACCTAGGGATCAGGGTAGAAGGTATCTGACGTATACTCTCTTACTGCCACTAAGGACTATGTAAAAAGGAGATTTTGGATTTCTTAGACTGTTACACCCCACCCTTTTTTTTAAACTCGGAATATCTCATAAGTTCCTTGGACATTATCAGGTGAGCGGGATATGCTACAACACTATCAAACGACTCTAAGGAAGGGAGAATGTGATACCCTATAGTAGAGAAGGTTCGAGATGGAGTCATAAGAATCCAAAAGGAATTGGAGGCCAAGTAATGAGTCGTAGAACTCGATTTACCTACGTAAGCTACTAACTTGGAAGTCTTACATACTTAAGCTATTGGAGTACGTACCAATCTTGCGTAGCACGGATTACATAGGCTCTTAAAATAAGATGAGATTACGAACCCACGAGGGAGAAAAAAGATGACGTGGCAGCCTAGGGATGTCACATGTGGCAGCACCTCAAGAAGGCAGGTGACCCACCTTCTTGGGGAGGTGGACCCCACTACCACGTGGCAGCACCCCATTGGCCACATGGTTGAGGTGGCCCAATAAGGGCCTGACACGTGTCAGCCTTAGGGGATGACACGTTTCACCTCCTATATATATATGTGTATGTTACTCTTCACTTATTCATTATCCAAAAAAATCAGCAAATCATAGAGAGAAAATGTGAGAGGAAGAGGCAACCATGGTTTGAAGACTTTGAGGTAAGTTTTCCATTTTTTCTCCGTGAATTAATTATATACGGTGTTCCTTAAGCACATAGATATGTATATATGTGGTTTATGAGGTTTATGGAACCAAAAATTCAGCTTTACAATCGGAAATTTAGAAGAAAAAAAGAAGAGAAAAACGTAGAGGGGCAAAGACGAAGCTACGGGTTTGGGCCTCTTTAAGGTAAGCCCCGGGTTTCGTTCCATGAATTAATTATTTGAAATGTCCCTAAGTTTTATAATGATGTTTAATAGCATACAATTTCAATTTGGGGCGGCGAATAAGTAACACAAACAGCCCGCTCAATTTCAGCGCGTTTGGAGAAGTTCCGAGTTGCGCTTTGATGGTCTTGGCCATATTCAGGTAAGGTAATGTTTATCCTTTCAAATTTGAATTTATGGTATTTTTATGGAGTGTATTATACACCTTGTGTGTGGATGGAAACGTGAAAATAGTATAGAAATTCTTGGCGTTGAAGACAATCCAAATTATAGTCGTTATAATCGAATTGTCGTTGAAGTAAGGCGTTGTTCTTGTGAGTTGCTGCTGCAGGGGTGTGATGTGTTGTTGTATGGACTAAATATCTTCTAATGTGGGTTATGGTTCTGCTGGTTTAAGCCACAAATCCCCCCCATTGCGTATAATTAAAGGCGTTACAAAATAAAGGCTAGACGCCCTATTGTGATATCGTATTTTTGAACGAGTCATTTGGAGTTTATGTTGTATATTGTTGGTGTGAATAGTGTAAACATATGTTTTAGGTTGTTGTTGTTAGTTGGATGTAGTGTTTAGGTGTCTAATTGGAAATTTGGATAGGGCAACTTATAGGGGAGGTGCTGCCCAATTTTTGTTAAAGCCTTAGTGAATTAAAGAACTAGTCGAAGAAACGAACAAAGAAATAGATTCCATGAATACTAAGGGGAAACCTAAGATACTGGAAGACTAAGAGTAGTTGATATTCTTATTTCTTTCATGTTGAATAGGTTCAGAGGACGACAAGACGAACAGGATAAAGAGTAACCCACAAGAGGTATGTAGAACTTTCTTTTGGCATGTTTTGATATAAATACGTACAACTATCTTTATTTCCTTTTGGCAATGTTTAGCCTTTAGTGAATTGTATATGAAGTGCGGGGATAATTCCATTCCCAGAATTCCAAGTACGCCTCATAACCCCTATCCACTATTCAATATTAGAGTTCCTATAAGGATTGAGTATTGCCTAGTAAGACTTCTCTGTGTTAAACAGTAGTGTGTGGAAAACTATCTCTTATTTCCCTTGATATGTATTTGATACGAAAATGAGATTATAATGCCATAGTGGTTCATCGAGCCCCATGAACGGAGGGGTATGAAATATGTATATGAAGATCACCTGAAGGAAAGTACAGACTATGTGGAACTTAGTTTCTTTCTTCTTTTGGGCATGTCTTTATCTTAGTCATAAGTTGAATATGATACGAGATCCGGAGTAACTCCATTCTTAGTTATTTCGCATTTACTTTTGAATAACGAACTCTGGTAGTAGTAGAACTATTTCCCTGGAAGCTTACAAATGTTAAAGAAGTACCAAATGTACAGGCTCCAAGTCTTGAAGACTATACGATACTAAGTGTTGTAATTCCATAAATGATTTGGCCCTATGTTCATACATGTCTAGGGTCCCCGAGATTACTTTTGAGACAGCCCATAATGGCATTTAAAGGACACTCGAGATGACTATACCGTTACTCGGTTCATCAAATAAAAGCTTAACTTTCTTATTCTTTCGAGTCTCTGATAATGATTTGAATCGCATATAATTACTCACTACTCTACTCTTGTATACTGTAACACTTCTTTCACCGAGTCTCGAGCCAGGTACGTTATCGTGCACAACTCACTGCATTATCCACCGAGCCCTTCACTAGAGGGCCGGGTACGTATGTATATATGGGTGATGATATGTTGTAATAAGGGGTCATGGCGCCGCTGTTGTGATGGTCCTATAGATATGATTCACTGAGCCCCTGAAAGGGCCGACTATATTATATAAGTTGAGCATGCATACTTTTATGATTCACAGAGTACAGATACATGTTTCTGATTTGATAATATATTCCCCTGCTCCTCTACTTTGGATATACCTTCGGTTGTATTATGTTACCTTTTACATACTCAGTACATATATCGTACTGACCCCCTTTCTTCGGGGGGCTGTGTTTCATGCCCGTAGGTACAGGTACGAGTTTTGGGAGTTCGTCAGCTTAGGATTCCACTCAGCTCGACTGGGAATAACTCCATTATATTAGAGCCTAGTTTTTTTTAAACTGACGATTGATGTATAAAATTCTTTTATTTATTCAGGGGTACGGCGGGGGCCCTATTCCACCATTTGTTGTCATTTATATTTTTAGAGGTCTACAGAAATGTATATATGGGCTGTGTATGTCAGTTTGATTCAGCTGGGTCTACATGATATATGATAAATGTTATTATGTTATGACAGCCTTGTCGGCTTGCGTGCCCTGTCATATTGTAATACAAACAAAAGGGGCTACAGGTTTATGAAAATATCATCGCCCAGTGGGGCTCTATTATATGATATTGTTTTATTTACAGTTCAATGTGACCACAGTTGATAGATATGTATACGGGGGTCCAGGTCGGACCCCAGTCGCGGCCTATGGGGTTTGTCACGACCCAACCTTGTAGACCGTGATTGGGGTACGACCTGGACCCCCCGTATATCTATCTATCAGTTGTGATCACATTGAACTGTAAAATAAAACAATATCATGTAATAGAGCCCTACTGGGCGATAACATTTTCATAAACTTGTAGCCCTTTTTGTTTGTATCACAACATGATAGGGCATGCAAGCCGACAAGGCTGCCATAACGTATATCAATATTATGTAGACCAAGATGAATCAAACTGACATAACAACCCATATATATATCTGCAGACCTCTAAAAATATACATGACAACATATGGAGGGACAGGGCCCCTACCGTACCTCTGAATGGATAAAACAATTTTATACATCAGTAGACAGTATCAAAAACTAGGCCCCGATACAATGGAGCCTCTTCCAGCTGAGCTGCATGGAATCCTAAGCTGACGAACTCCCAAAACCTATATCTGTACTTATGGGCATGAATGCACCCCCCCCCCCCCCCCGAGAAAGGGGGTCAGAACGACAAATGTACGGAGTATGTAAAACATAACATAATACACTAGAGGTATATTCGAAATAGAGAAACAAGAGAAATAAATTATCAAATCGAAGACATGTACCTGTACTCTGTGAATCACAAAAGCATGCATGCTCAATTTATACAATATAGCTGGCCCTTTCAGGGGTCCAGTGAATCATATTTATAGGACCATCATAGGCCCGGTGCCATCACCCCTTATTACAACATATCATCACCCATATATACATACGTACCCGGCCCTCTAGTGAGGGGCTCGGTGAGTGATGTAGTGAATTGTGCACGATAATATACCTGGCCAGGGACTAGGTGAAAGAAGGGTTACAATATACACGAGTAGAGTAGTGAGTAACTATATGCAATTTAAATCATTATCAAAGACTCGACAAAATAAGAAAGTTAAGCTTTTGTTTGAGGACCCGAGTAATGGTGTAGTCATCTCGCGTGTCCTCTAAATGTCATTATGGGTTGTCTCAAAAGTAATCTCGGGGACCCTATACATGTATTAACATAGGGCCAAATCATTTGTGGAATCAAAGATACTTAATCTCGTATAGTCTTTAAGACTTGGAGCCTGTACATTTGGTACCTCTTTAACATATAAAAGTTTCCAGGGAAATAGTTAAACTACTGTAGGAGTTCAATATTCAGAAGTAAATAAGAGATGTTTGAGGATGGAGTTACCCCAGAGCTCAGATCATATTCCACTTACAACTAAGACAAAGACATGCCCAAAAGAAGAAAGAGAATAAGCTTTATGTAGTCTGTACTTTCCTTCAGGGGATCTGCATACACATATTTCGTACCCGGCCCATCATGGGGATCGGTGAATCATTATGGCATCATAATCTCTTTTTTGTACCAAATACGTGTCAAGGGAAATGAGAGATAGCTGTACGTACTTATACCAAAACATGCCAAGAGAAAGCTTTACATACCTCTTGTGAGTTACTCTTTATTCCGTTCGCCTCGTCGTCCTTTGAACCTATTCAACATAAAAGTAATATGAATATCAACCACTCTTAGCTTTCCAGCATCTTAGGTTGCACCTTAGCATTCCTGGAATCTGTTTCCTTGCCCGTCTATTCGACTAGTTCTTTAATTAGGTAAGGTGTTAACAAAAATTTGGCATCGCCTCCCCTATAATGTGCCCTATCTAAATTTACAATTCCACTCTAATACCTACATCCAACCAACAAGAACCTGCAACATGTATACAAGCAATTCACACCAACATTACACAATACAAACTCGAAACGACTTGCTTACAAATACGATATCCAAAATAGGGTGTCTAGCCTTTATTTTGTAACACCTTTAATTATACAAAATGAGGGGTCATTTGGTTGCCACAAGCAGCACCTTAAACATCTTTAGAACATATTTAGGCCCTGTAAAAACACACCACACCCCTGCAGAAACAACTCAAAAGAACAACACTTTACTTCAACAACAATTCAACTATAACGACTACAATTTTGTTTATTTCTAATGTCGAACATTTTATGACTTTTCCCCAACTTCCATCAGCCCAAAAGGTGTGTAATACACCCTATAATAACATCATAAACTTCAAATTAGAGGGGAAGACCTTACCTTTCCCGGAATTGGCAGAAACTCGCCGAAATTGTGCCTCGGAATTTCTTTTTAGCGCGCTGTAACGTTGTGGCAGCTTTCTGTCCTACTTTTGCTGCAAAAAACCCTAATTTTATACTACTAATACTTCCATATCAACGTGGTATAATCTAGATAATTAATTTATAGAACGAAATAGGGACTTACCTTATTTTTTTCCTCCAAGCCGTCACTATTTTCTCTCAACTTTAGGGTTTGCTTTCCTTTATTTGCTTCTGCAGTTTTGGATAGAATTTTGAGATAAGAAGCAGCCCCTTAGTCACAATATACATATATGTAGGTGTCCTTAGCAGGTGACATGTGTCAGCCCCTAAGGGTGACACGTGTCCACCCCTTATTGGTCCACCACATACATGCCTCCAATTAGGGGCTGCCACGTGGCAGTGGGGCCCACCTCCCCCAAGCAGGTGCACCTACTTGAACCCAAGAAGGTGGGTCACCTGCTTGTTTGAGGTGCTGCCACGTGGCACTTCTCCATTGGCTGCCACGTGTCACTTTTTTTCTCCCTCGTGGGTTCGTAATCTCATCTTATTTTAAGAGCCTATGTAATTCATGCTACGCAAGCTTGGTACGTACTTCAATAGCTTAAGTATGTAAGACTTCCAAGTTAGTAGCTTATGTAGGTAAATCGAGTCTTACGACTCGTTACTTGGCCTCCAATTCCTTCCGGATTCTTATGACTCCATTTCCAACCTTCTCTACTATGAGGTATCACATTGTCCCTTCCTTAGAGTCGTTTGATAGTATCATAGCGTATCCGGCTCACATGATACTATCTAAGAAACTTATAAGACATTTCCGAGTTTAAAAGTGTGGGGTGTAACAGGGTTGAGTTGTGACAGAAGTGGTATTAGAGCGGTTAATCTTTAGAATGTCTTCAGACCGTGTCTAGTAGAATCTTGTTTATCGATGTGTTGTGCGCTGCATCTATAAACATGAAGCTACAGGTCATTTAAGATCTTACATTTCTTTTGTATCTAAGATCGTGCGATAGAGCTGTGTCGTTAGGACAATCCCTCCTTAATAAACTGTTATGTGTACGGTAATGTCCCTAAAAAGGAAATTGTTTCTAATGTATTTTCTCATAGATATGTACATATCGGGGTGAAGGATGGAAAAACCAGCTCCAGACAGCGGAGGGGGTGTGGGAAAGGCCCCTAGGGGACCTTCGGGATTGAGATCTCCGGCTCCAGGACCGAGCAGGAAGAGTCTGAGCTATTCTATTAAGACTGACACCTCGGAGGACCCCAGTTATTCGATTGAGACTGACCCTTCAGAGGACTCCCAGTATACGAGTAAGGCTGATTCTCTGGAAGGCCCAACGGCAATAGCCCAGAATGTCCAATGGTCCGGGAAGCTGATTCGGAAGCCACGCCAGTTGCTTTGATGAAGGAGCACTATGTCAGGCCGGCTTCTACGGTAAGTGTTACTGCATACTCAAGCCCCTTATCTTGGACGTCGGTAAACCAGGGGTCGCTGGTTTATTCGTGTCTTTTGGATTCAAAAGAGGGAGATGACGAAGGGCAGACAAGTAGATGGTACATAGATGAGGAGGAAGAGTATACTTCACCTCCTAGGTCAGCGGGACGAACAAGGGACTAAATGAGCTACAGGCACAGGATAGGTGAAGTTTTGTTAACTATATGGGGTAATTTTGAGATAATGTAGAAGGCCTTGTGCGGCTGTAACAAGAAATGTGATAAACACATGTGTATATTGGCCCTGTGAGGCATTATGGCGGTAATATGATATGACACGAATAAATATATATATGTTGGCCCTGTGAGGCGTTGTTGGTATTTTTTGTGTGCAGGTTATGGGATAGTAAAGAGTATAGAGGAAACTATGTCGAAATTTTCCCAATACAAGAAAAAAAAAGGGAATAAAACGTAGTTTATAACATATCCTGGAAATTGATACCGAGTACCCATAGGATGCTAAATTCAAGTTGTAAGAGATACTCTTCATGTCATCGATGAGGGACACCCTCTTTACTTGGGGAAGTTTATTTTGAAGAGACAAAAGTCTCTCTGAGCAGTGCAGTTCAGACTGTAGTATCTCCAACTGTAATTGAGTTTCACTCTTTTTGAAAGCACCAAGCCCTCAACTCCTAGTGTAAATTAAATGAGTTGTTCATAACTTGAGGATAAACTTGGAAGTAGACCAGGTCGGGCAAGTATTAAAAGGAGAGTACTATGATGTTTAAGAGGTTTGGATTTCTTCCAACAATGGTTGGGGAATGGTTTACGATAACAATTATAGTTCTCCACTGACTAATTGGGGAAAGAACCTCTAATAGAAGCACCTTAAAGAGATGTCAGGAACTGAATATGAGTATGAACTAAAAGGGGGATATATAAGTATGAATTGAACAGTGTGATACAATTATAAAGGGATAAAGTAGGACCACTAGTAAGGCGCACCTGGTATACGTTGATTAAGTTAAAAGCCTGTGTTGAGTACATAGTAAGGGCAAGGGGCATAAGGTATAAAGGAATGACGCGTGTGCACAACGTCGCCCAGAGAATAGTGGAACTTTTCAAGGACGAGGACAACTAATTTAGGAAATAGATGGTGCAACCCACTCCAAGAAACAAAGGATACATATTGGGACAAAGCCACTACTTTGAGAAAACCTAGAATAGTTATCGTCAGAATACTAGCACTGCCTAATTGAAGTTGGAAAGACTATAAGTACCAACAAAGGAAAGTACGAGTACCCTCTAAAGGGGGAATTAAGGAGAAAGTGGCAAAAGTAAGGTGAAGGCAATCGATATGGCAACATATTTAAGACGGATGCTTAAACTTCAAATAGGATACCTTGCCGAACCAAACTAGGAAGGTCCGAAAGCCACCAATAATGGGATGAAAGCCAGAGTACTACATAAGGCAGTGTTAAAGAGTTGTGATGAGACCCTAAACAACATAACACTAGAAGGCGACTGCGTACAAAAACAAAAGAGTGTAACCATGAAAGGATATTGAATGACTCAAGAAACACTACAAAGGATAATGACAACATGCTAGACCAAAAAGCCAAAATGTTGGCTATAGAGTTGGTCGCAAATGATGTTGCGATAGATATATAGCCAAGGACAAAGGAATAGAAAGCCTCATGTGGTAGAAAATAAGAAAAACACAAAGTGAATAGAAGATAGGGGAGCTTATATGTCAAATTCCTTTAAAGCTATGCCAGCTAATAATAGCCAAAAAATCAAAGCGGATCCAAAGGTCACTATATGAGCGAACTTTAGCGCTACTCAGTAGCCCACCCTAATGAATGGGTGCGTACAGAAAGGGGGAATACAATAGGAGAAGTTAAATCAAAATGGAAAAAAAAGGGGGGGACATGGCCATAGTGGAATTCAAGGATCTACCCCTATGTCGGCTGTAAGATAATAGAGGGAAGGACAAGGCAAAACATAAAGACTCAAGAGACAGCGCTGAGGTAAATCTTGGGCTAAGTTGAGTACCCCACACATTATGGCAAGAATTACAACGAAACGCGACACGAAGACTTCTCAGGAAGGTCACCCATCCCAATATTACTCTCACCCCAGCATGCTTAACTTCAAAATTATGATGGAACCTAATGTGTTAGTGTTGGTATGATTGCGCGAGATGGAAGAATCTGAACTAACGAAGGAAAAACTACACAAAATTATGTTCCCAGAGTACTATACGCTACGTTGCGGGTATTGTAAAAAGGATTTAAGCAAGACAAGAAGGATTAGATAACTTCTAACTGATGGCACGCTTGAATGCCATAGTTCGTCGATATAGTATTAGTTAATGATATGCATATGACTAAATTGCTATACGGGTTAGTGGGCGAGAGAATTTCGACACTACTTGGCAGCCAACTCTAAGGATTGAAAAGCAAAACCCAAAAAGGTAAGGGTACTAGTTGATATAATTTATGGAAGCCAGGAAGTAATACCAAGGTCGAAAATTCCACAATATGACCAGGACTACAAGACTCATTTCACACTCCATCGACAGATGACTCTTAAAGGGAATATTACCCGTGGATTAACGATATTAGTCCTTGCTCCTTTTATCAAAGGTTACCTACTCCGCTGAGAAGGTGTAAAATTGTAGAGTAAAAGAGTGGTAGGACCTTACGGAGTCCCCACAGTTATTGTCCTAGGCAAGGAAGCCCAAGTTGCAATTGACTATCAAGAGATACAAAGATAGGTTAAGCCAAATTACCGAGATGGAATTAGTGCTACGGGTGGAGTAAGACATGGCCACGAGTGGACCAAAGATCTACCCCGACATCGAGTGTAGGATAAGGGAGAAAAGGCAGGGTAAAACCTGAGGACTAGCGAGGTAATGCTAGGATACTCCTTATACCTTCTCATATTCTTGTAAAGGTAAAGAATGACACAAGATAATGTGTCTAGAGGATTACAAGGGGGGTAAGGGAAATTGTGAAAGGGTCTAAGTAAAACTGGCAGAACTAATTGGTTACTATAGGAGGACGAGCTTATATGCCAAAATTCCTTCAGAATTATACCAGATCATGTTAGACAAAGCACAGAACGACTACGAGAGCCATTATATGAGGGGACTGCAACATTATTCAGTAGCCAACCCTAAGGATTAGAAAAAAGGAGGGGAAGAAGGACCTAAAGATCGAATGCCAGTTAAAATTTTGAAAAAAGTCGAGAAGGACTATACGAGGCTAACGGTTCCCAAATTAACAACATCATTATGAACCTATTTTATACTCTATAAGAGTAGGGTGCTATACGGGTTAGTGCGAGTAGGCTAACAAATCAGCTTATTTGTGTTCAAACAAAACCACCTGTGCAGTTGGAACTAGGTGAAATTATAGAACATGAAGATAGTAAGGTATCGGGAGGTTTCCCCATATAGTATCTTAGATTGAAGGACTTAAATTATGATTAACATTTGGACCTCAGTCCAAGAAAAGGTCGGGAGCATCGACAGGCCTTCGTACCATATTTTCCTCGGGCTACTGAATAGACTGAGCATACTATCAACTGCTAGAAAATATATTGCGAGCTTATGAGGTTGGCTTTAAGTGTTGCTAGGACTATCGTCCACCACTTATTGAGTTTGCCTATGAGAAGGGATACCATTCCAGTATCCAGATGACCCCCTGTAAGATATTGTAAGGCAGAGTGTATGAGTCCCCCTGTTGGGGAAAAAGACTAAACTGGTAGGCCAAATAGGATTAAACAAACTATGGACTAACAACCCAGAGTCGGCCAAAATGATATACAGATAATCGACATCAATATTCAGAGTTCAAATTGATGATTAAATATTCATAACGGAGTCACCCAGAAAAGGGAACTGACCCAAAATATATTAGACTGTATCAAGTTACTCATAAGGTGGGCAACGTGGCTGGTAAGGTGAGCTTACCACCTCATTTGGAAACTATACGCTCAGTCCCTCAGATAGGAATGCTTCGCAAAGATACTAACGAACCACCCTGGGTATATTCCATAGATGAGGTCCAGGAAATGGAATCCTATGAGTAAAAACCTATTGCCATCTTAGATTAGCAAACTAGAAGATTGTAGACTAAAGACGTGCCTTCCGTCAAGATACGCTGGAAAAACCCAAACCAGAAAGATAATGATCGGGGAAGCTGAAGGGAACATGAAACACAAGTATTTGCACCTGTAACCGATGTCTACAGGTAACCCCAACTCCTGAAATATGTATATTAAGTACTTGTATAGAAGTATGTGTTCGGAAAATGGCAAAGAATCTCCCTACGATTTGTATAAAGTGCTAAGAGAAGCTTTGTCTAACATTCGGGGACGAATGTTCTAAAGAGGGGAAGGATGTTACACCCGACCCTTTTTTTTAAATTCGGAATGTCTCATAAGTTTCTTGGACATTATCAGGTGAGTCTATGACACTATCAAATGACTCTAAGGAAGGGAGAATGTGATACCCCATAGTAGAGAAGGTTGGAGATGGAGTCATAAGAATTCAGAAGGAATTGAAGGCCAAGTAATGAGTTGTAAGACTCGATTTACCTACGTAAGCTACTAACTTGGAAGTCTTACATACTTAATCTATTGGAGTACGTACCAAGCTTGCGTAGCACGTATTACATAGGCTCTTAAAATAAGACTAGATTACGAACCCACGAGGGAGAAAAAAAAAGATGACGTGGCAGCCTAGGGAGGTGACACGTGGCAGCACCTCAAGCAGGCAGTTTACCCACCTGCTTGGGGTCAAGTAGGTGACCCACCTGCTTAGGGGAGGTGGACCCCACTGCTATGTGGCAGCACCCTATTGGCCGCATAGTTGAGGTGGCCCAATAAGGGCCTGACACGTGTCACCCTTAGGGGCTGACATGTGTCACCTCCTATATATATGTGTATGTGACTCTTCACTTATTCATTATCCAAAAAAATCAGCAAGACATAGAGAGAAAACATGAGAGGAAGAGGCAGCCATGGTTTGAACACTTTGAGGTAAGTTTTCCAACTTTCCTCTGTGAATTAATTATATACGGTGTTACTTAAGCACGTGGATATGTATATATATGGTTTATGAGGTTTATGGAACCAAAACTTCAGCTTTACAATTGGAAATTTTGAAGAAAAGAAGAAGAGAAAAATGTAGAGGGGCAAAGAGGAAGCTACGGGTTTGGGCCTCTTTAAGGTAAGCCCCGGGTTTCGTTCCGTGAATTAATTATTTGAAGTGTACCTCAGTTGTATAATTATGTTTAATAGCATAAAATTTCAATTTGGGGCGGCGAAGAAGTAACACAAACAGCCCTCTCAATTTTAGCGCATTTGGAGAAGTTCCGAGTTGCGCTTTGATGATTTTGGCCAAATTCGGGTAAGTTAATATTTATCCTTTCAAATTTTACTTTATGGTATTGTTATGGAGTGTATTATACATCTTGTGTGTGGATGGAAACGTGAAAATAGTATAGAAATGCTTGGCGTTGAAGACAATCCAAATTGTAGTCGTTATAGTCGAATTCTCGTCGAAGTAAGGCGTTGTTCTTGTGAGTTGCTACTGATGGGGTGTGATGTGTTGTTGAAGGGCCTAAATATGTTCTAATGTGGTTTAGGGTGCTTCTGGTTGAAGACACATTACCCCCCATTGCGTATAATTAAAGGCGTTACAAAATAAAGGCTAGACGCCTATTGTGATATCGTATTTTTGAACGAGTCATTTGGAGTTTATGTTGTATATTGTTAGTGTGAATGGTATGAAAATATGTTGCAGGTAACGTTTTTGGTTGGCTGTAGTGTTTAGGGGTCTAATTGGAAATTTGGATAGGGCACCTTATAGGGGAGGTGCTGCCCAATTTTCGTTAACGCCTTAGTGAATTAAAGAACTAGTTGAAGTAACGAACAAGGAAATAGATTCCATGAATACTAAGGGGCAACCTAAGATATTGGAAGGCTAATATTAGTTGATATTCGTATTGCTTTCATTTTGAATAGGTTCAGAGGACGACGAGATGAACAGGATAAAGAGTAACTCACAAGAGGTATGTAGAACTTTCTTTTGGCATGTTTCGATATAAATGTGTACAACTATCTTTCTTTCCTTTTGGCAATGTTTAACCTTAAGTGAATTGTATATGAAGTGCAGGGATAATTCCATTCCCAGAATTCCAAGTACGCCTCATAACCCCTATCCACTGTTCAGTATTAGAGTTCCTATAAGGATTGAGTATTGACTAGTAAGGCTTCTACGTGTTAAATAGTAGTGTGTGGAAAGCTATCTCTCATTTCCATTGATATGTATTTAATACGAAAATGAGATTACGATGCCATAGTGGTTCACCAATCCCCATGAAGGGTCGGGTACGAAATATGTATATGAAGATCACCTGAAGGAAAGTACAGACTATATGGAACTTAGTTTCTTTCTTCTTTTGGGCATTTATTTATCTTAGTCATAAGTTGAATATGATACGAGCTCCGGAGTAACTACATTCTTAGTTATTTCGCATTTACTTTTGAATAACGAACTCTGGTAGTAGTAGAACTATTTCCCTGGAAACTTATAGATGTTAAAGAAGTACCAAATGTACAGGCTCCAAGTCTTGAAGACTATACGATACTAAGTGTTGTAATTCCATAAATGATTTGTCCCTATGTTCATACATGTCTAGGGTACCCGAGATTACTTTTGAGACAGCCCATAATGGCATTTAAATGACACTCGAGATGACTACATTGTTACTCGGGTCCTCAAATAAAAGCTTAACTTTCTTATTCTGTCAAGTCTCTGATAATGATTTGAATCGCATATAGTTACTCACTATTTTACTCGCATATACCGTAATACTTCTTTCATTGAGTCCCGGGCCAGGTACGTTATCGTGCACAACTCACTGCATTATCCACCGAGCCTTTCACTAGAGGGCCGGGTATGTCTGTATATATGGGTGTTGATATGTTGTAATAAGGGGTGATGGTGCCGGGCCTGTGATAGTCCTATAGATATGATTCATCGGTCCCTTGAAAGGGCTAGCTATATTGTATAAGTTGAGCATGCATACTTTTATGATTCACAGAGTACAGGTACATGTTTCTGATTTGATAATTGATTCCCCTGCTCCTCTACTTTGGATATACCTCCGATTGTATTATGTTATGTTTTACATACTTAGTACATATATCGTACTGACCCCCTTTCTTCGGGGGCCTGCATTTCATGCCCGTAGGTACAGGTACAAGTTTTGGGAGTCCGTCAGCTTAGGATTCCACTCAGCTCGGTTGGGAACGGCTCCATTATATCAGAGCCTAGTTTTGTTTAAACTGACGATTGATGTATAAAATTCTTTTATTTATTCAGGGGTACGGCGGGGGCCCTATCCCGCCATATGATGTCGTTAATATTTTTAGAGGTCTGCTAACATGTATATGTGGGTTGTATATGTCAGTTTGATTTAGCTGGGTCTACATGATATATGATATATATTATTATGTTATGACAGCCTTATCGGCTTGCGTGCCCTATCATGTTGTGATACAAACAAAAAGGGGCTACAGGTTTATGAAAATGTTATCGCCCAGTGGGGCTCTGTTACATGATATTGTTTTATTTACAGTTCAATGTGACCACAGCTGATAGATATGTATACGGGGGGTCCAGGTCAGACCCCAGTCGTGGCCTACGAGGTTGGGTCGTGACATAGACATATACCAATGTGAAATATCTTATAGCAGTCCGAGCATTAGTTATCTCAGAGCCTTTACTTTTTTACAAACAAGAGCTTAGTCGAATCAATTATTATACAGTCATATAGAAGACTCGAAGATAGCAACTTACTACTTTAAAGTTTAATCATTCAAAAGTGAGTGAGGGTCCTGAAGTCATATTTAGAACCTGGGAATGGAATTACCCCTAAAGGTCATATCATATCCTGCTTACATCTAAGACATGCCAAAAGAGAAAAGATAGGCTTTACATATCTATACCAAAAACATACCAAGAGAAGCTTCACATACCTCTATGGACTTCCCTTAATCGTTTTCGCATCGTTCTCCTCGAAACCTATTTTATATTCGATAAGAGTAGGGTGCTATACGGGTTAGTGTGAGTAGGCTAACAAATCAGCTCATTTGCTTTCAAACAAAACCACCTATGCAGTTGGAACTAGGTAAGGTTATAGGACAAGGAGGTAATAAGGTTCCATGAGGTTTCCCCTGCTAATATCTCAGATAGGGGGACTTCAATTATGATTAACGTTTAGAGATCAGTCCAAGAAAAGCTTGGGAGCATAGATAGGTCTTCGTACCACATTTTTCCTTGAGCTGCTGAATCTACTGAGCGTACTATTATATCGTTGGCTTTAAGAGGAACTGAGACGATCGTCTACCACTTATTGAGTTTAACTACCATAATGGCTAGCACTCTGGTATCCCAATGACTCCGTACAAGACTGGTAGAGTAAGACGTGTAAGACCCCTATTGGATGGGTAGATATTAGCAAGACTAAGCTAAAAAGGCCCCGGCATGATTAAGCAAGCTATTGACTAAAAGCCCTGAGTCGGCAGAAATGATATACAGATAATCGACATCGACATACAGAGTTCAAACAGATGATTGGATGTTCATAACAGGGTCACCTAGAAAAGGAAACTTAACCCAGAATATGTTAGACTGTATCAAGTTGCTCATGAGGGGAGGCAACATGGCTGGTAGGTTGAGCTTACCACCTTATTTGGAAACTATGTGCCAAGTCCATAAGATAGGAATGCTTCGCAAGGGTACTGACGAGTCACCCAGGGTATATTCTATAACTGATGTCCAGGAGATGGAATCCTATGAGAAAAATAAACCTATCGCCATCTTAGATCGGAAAACTGGAAGATTGTAGACTAAAGACGTGCCTTCCGTCAAGATACGCTGGAAAAACCAAACCCAGAAAGAGGATGACCGGGGAAACTAAAGAGAACATGAAACACAAGTATTCGCACCTGTAACCGATGTATACATTAACCCCACCTCCTAAAATACATATATTAAGTATTTGTATGGAAGTATGTGTTAGGGAAATAGGAAAGAATCTCTCGACGGTCTGTATAAAGTTCTATGGGAAGTTTGTTTTAACATTCGGGGACGAATGTTCTAAAGGGGGGAAGGATGTTACATCCCACACTTTTAAACTCGGAAATGACTTATAAGTTCCTTAGACAGTATCATGTGAGCCGTATACGCTATGACACTATCAAACGACTCTAAGGAAGGGAGAATATGATACCCCATAGTAGAGAAGGTTGGAAATGGAGTCATAAGAATCCGGAAGGAATTGGAGGCCAAGTAACAAGTCGTAAGACTCGATTTACGTACGTAAGCTATGAACTTGTATGTCTTACATACTTAAGCTATTTGAGTACGTACCAAGCTTGTGTAGCATGGATTACATAGGCTCTTAAAATAAGATGAGATTACGAACCCACGAGGGAAAAAACAAAAGTGCCACATGGAAGCCAATTGAGGAGTACCACGTGGAAGCACCTTAAGCAAGTAGGTGACCCACCTTCTTGGGGTCAAGTAGGTGACACACCTACTTGGGGGAGGTAGGCCCCACTGCCACGTGGCATCCCTTAATTGGATGTATGTATGTGGTGGCCCAATAAGGGTTGGACACGTGTCACCCTTAGGGGCTGACACATGTCACCTCCTAAGGAAACCTACATATATGTATATTATGACTAACGGGCTGCTTCTTATCTCAAAATTCCATCCAAAACTGCAGCAGCAAATGAAGGAAAGCAAACCCTAAAGTTGAGAGAAAATAGCGACGGCTTAGAGGAAAAAATAAGGTAAGTCCCGATTTCGTTCCATAAATTAATTATCTAGTGTATACCACGATGATATGGAAGTATTAGTAGTATAAAATTAGGGTTTTGTGCAGCAAAAATCAGACAGCAAGCTGCCACGACGTTACAGCGCGCTAAAAAGAAATTCTGAGGCACAATTTCGGCGAGTTTTAGCCAATTCCGGGAAAGGTAAGGTCTTCCCCTATAATTTGAAGTTTATGATGTTATTATAGGGTGTATTACACACCTTGTGGGCTGCTGGAAGTTGGGTAAAAGACGTAAAAAGTTCGACATTAGAAATAAGCGAAATTGAAATCGCTATAGTTGAATTGTAATCGAATAACAAGTTGCGCTTGTGGTGTGGGACTGATGGTCGTGTGGTAATGTATTATGATGCTGGAAAATGAGTTAATTAGGGTGTGGGAGCTGCTGGTTGCAGCCACACGACCCTCAGCTTTGCACAATATAACCAAAACCCTAATAGGTCAAAACTTTTTGATGTTCATGTAGCCTCCTTCATTCGTATCGTAACATGAAAGACAATACAAGCCGACAAGGCTGCCATAACAAAAACATTCACAATGTGCCGTATAGGCACAACCGAAATAACCTCATGAATAACCCACACATACATGTCTACAGACCTCTAAGAACAGTACGGTAACATATGGCGGGACAGGGCTGTCACGACCCAACCCCATAGGCCGCGACTGGGGTCAGACCTGGACTCCCCGTACACATATCTATCAGCTGTGGTCACATTGAACTATAAATAAAACAATATATCATATAACAGAGCCCCGCTGGGCGATAACATTGTCATAAACTATAGCCCTTTTCATTTGTATCACAACAAGACAGGGCACGCAAGCCGACAAGGCTGCCATAACATAATAATATACATCATATATCATGTAGACCCAGCTGAATCAAACTGACATACACAACCCACATATACATGTCTGCAGACCTCTAAACATATAAATGACAACATATGGCGGGACAGGGCCCCCGCCGTACCCCTGAATGGACAAAACAATTTATGTACATCCGTGGACAGTATCAAAAACTAGGCCCCGATACAAGGGAGCCTCTCCCAGCTGAGCTGCATGGAATCCTAAACTGACGGACTCCCAAAATCTGTATCTGTACCTGCGGGCATGAACGCAGCCCCCCGAGAAAGGGGGTCAGTACGATATATGTACTGAGTATGTAAAACATAATATAATACAACTGGAAGCATATCTGAGATAGAGAATAGGGGATACGATATCAATTCAGAAACCTGTACCTGTACCTGTACTTTGTGAATTACAAAAACATACATGTTCGAGTCATATCATATAGCCGGCCCTTTTGGGGGTCCGGTGAATCACCACTGTAAAACCATCATGGCCCTAGTGCCATCACCACCTTATTACAACACATCATCATATATCTATACACGTATCCTGGCCCTCTATTGAGGGACTCAGGGAATAATGCAGTGAACTGTGCACGAGAACATATCCTGGCCCGGGACTCAAGGAAAGAAGTGTTACGATATACACGAGTAGAGTAGTGAGTAACTATATGCAATTTAAATCATTATCAGAGACTCGACAGGATAAGAAAGTTAAGTTTTTGTTTGAGGACCCGAGTAACGGTGTAGTCATCTCAAGTGTCCTCTAAATGCCATTATGGGCTGTCTCAATTATAATCTCGGGGCTCTTAGACATGTACTAAAGTAAAGCCAAATCGCTTATGGAACCAGAAACATTTGTTAACAAATAGTCTATAAGACTTGGAGCCTGTACATTTGTTACCTTTTTAACATATAAAAGTTTCCAGGGAAATAGTTCGACTACTGTAGGAGTTCTATATTCAGAAGTAAATAAGAGATGTTTGAGGATGGAGTTACCCCAGAGCTCAGATCATATTCCACTTACAACTAAGACAAAGACATGCCCAAAAGAAGAAAGAGAATAAGCTTTATGTAGTCTGTACTTTCCTTCAGGGGATCTGCATACACATATTTCGTACCCGGCCCATCATGGGGATCGGTGAATCATTGTGGCATCATAATCTCTTTTTTGTACCAAATACGTGTCAAGGAAAATGAGAGATAGCTTTTCACACACTACTATTTAACACGTAGAAGCCTTACTAGGCAATACTCAATCCTTACAAAAATCCAAAACTAAGCAGTGGATAGGGGTTATGAGGTATACTTGGAGTTTTGGGAATGGAATTATCCCCACATTCCACACATAATTCACTTAAGGCTAAAACTTGCCAAAAGGAAAGAAAGATAGTTGTACGAGCCTATACCAAAACATGCCAAGAGAAAGCTTTACATACCTCTTGGGAGTTACCCTTTATCTTGCTCGCCTCGTCGTCTTCTGAACCTATTCAATATAAAGTAATACGAATATCAACTACTCTTAACTTTTCAGTATCTGAGGTTACGCCTTAATGTTAATGGAATCTATTCCCTTAGTCGTTTCCTCGACTAGTTCTTTAGTTTGTTAAGGCGTTAACAAAAATTGGGCAGCACCTCCCCTATAATGTGCCCTATCTAAATTTCCAATTAGGTCCCTAAGACCTACAGCCAACCAACAACAACAACCTACAGCAATTCATACTAACAATATACAACATAAACTCCAAACGACTTATTCAAAAAGATGATATCAAATAGGGTGTCTAGTCTTTATTTTACAACGCCTTTAATTATACGCAACGGAGGGTCATGTGGACTCAACCAGAAGCACCCTAACCCAAATTAGAACATATTTAGGCCCTGCAACAAGACATCACACTCCTGCAGCAGCAACTCACAAGAATAACGCCTTACCTTGACGACAATTCGACTATAACGACTACACTTTAGTTTATTCCGAACGCCAAGTATTCTAATGATATTTACACACTTCCAGCCACCTATAGGGCGTGTAACATGCTCCATCAAAACACATAAAGCTCAAATTTAAAGAAGAAACCTTACCTTACGTTAAACTTGTCAAACTCGCCAAAACTATCCAAAATGTGAAATCTGGACAGCTTACGGTTTTACCTTGTCGCTTCGTTTCGAAGGGGTAATGGAGGGAAACAGGATTTACGTCCTTCATGAAAGTTATATAAATGTGTCTTAGGGTAGAAAAAAATTTCGAATCATACGTACATCAATTTTGTACAAAAGGATATGACCAAAATACTTACAGCTGTCCGTGTAGAATTTCCAAAACCAAATCTGAGCAGTACCTCCTCTACACTTCATCACCCTTTTGCGAGCTTCTCCAAGTAAAACTGGATTTTGGAGTCTAAATGAAAGTTATAGAACCATGAAATACCTTTCCAAAACATATTAAATCATTCGAAATGAATCTGTACACAAGAAGTTATACCAATATTACCAACAACAGTCCCTTCCAAAAATGGGTTGGTTAATTAGTTCTTAACATTTTTTTCCTTCAACTTTCTTTCAAGTTTCTAGGCGTAAGGTTAAAGAAATGATGCCTTAGTCATCATCATATACATATATATACATATATACATCTCCACGTGCTTGAGAAACACCGTAGCTAATTAATTCACGGAGGAAAAATCGAAGAACTCACCTTTAATTCTTCAAAAATGTTGCTGCCTT
This sequence comes from Solanum dulcamara, assembly GCF_947179165.1. NCBI lineage: Eukaryota > Viridiplantae > Streptophyta > Magnoliopsida > Solanales > Solanaceae > Solanum > Solanum dulcamara. The sequence continues at coordinate 25,253,397 of NC_077244.1, forward strand.
GTTCCTTTTTGTTCTTCACGTTTTTCCTCTCATTTGGCTGATGTTTTTGGATGGAAAATAAGTTAAAGAGTCAGACAACATGTATATATACACCTCCTTAGGAGGTGACACGTGGCAGCCCCCTAGGGTGACACGTGGCAGCCTCCTAGGGTGACACCTCATCCAAGCTTCCAACACAAAACTGCCACATGGCAGCGTGGGGTCCATCCCAAGTAGGTGAGTCACCTGCCTGCTTGTTACCTGCTTGCTTCACTTTCGTAAGTTCGGAAACTAGTTTTTGCTCCCTCTCGTAGGTTCGTAATCTCATCTTATTTTAAGAGCCTATGTAACCCATGCTACCCAAGCTTGGTACGTACTCCAATAGCTTAAGTGTGTAAGACTTCCAAGTTAGTAGCTTACGTAGATAAATCGAGTCCTACAACCCATTACTTGGCCTCCAATTCCTTCCGGACTCTTATGATTTCATCTCTAACCTTCTATAGAGTGGGGTATCACATTCTCCCTTCCTTAGAGCCGTTTGATAGTGTCGTAACTTAAATGGCTCACATACTAGCTTCTAAGTAATTTAAGGGACCTTCCGAGTTCAAATATGTGGGGTGTAACATCCTTCCCCCCTTTAGAACATTCGTCCCCGAATGTTAAATGCAACTTCTTTAAGACTTTATATAAATTATAAAGGGGTTCCTTTCCTTTATGCTATCACATACATTCCCATCTATATTATTTACATACGAGTGCTCAAGAGTTGGAGTTACCTGTACACATCGGTTACAGGTGCGAATACTTGTATTTCATGTTCTCTTCAGTTCCCCGATCATCCTCTTTCTGGTTTTGGTTTTTTCACCATAACATGACGGAAGGTACGTCTTTCTTCTACAATCTTTCAGTTCGCCAATCTAGGATGGCGGTAGGTTTTTCCTCACCGGATTCCATCTCCTGGACCTCACCTATGGCATATACCTTGGGTGTCTCATCAGTATCTTTGTGAAGCATTCTTATCTGATGGACTGGGCGTATAATTTCCAAATGAGGTGGTAAGCTAAACTTACCAGCCACGTTGCCCACCTTATGAGTAACTTGATACTGTCTAACATATTTTGGGTCAATTTCCTTTTCCAGGTGACCCTATGATGAACATCCAATCATCAACTTGAACTCTGTATGTCGATGTCGATTATCTGTATATCATTCTTGCTGACTCTGGGCTTTTAGTCAATAGCTTTCTTAATCATGTCCGGGCCATTGGAATACTGGAGTAGTAATTATTATTGTAGGCAACTTGATAAGTGAGGGATAATCATTCTGGCTACCTTCGAAGTTAGTCTCCCGACTTGTGACATATCTTCTAGCGTCTAATAGTGCGTTCAGTTTGTTTAGTAGCTCGAGGGAGGAATGCGGTACTAAGACCTGTCTGTGCTCCTGATCTCTTCTTGGACTGATCTCAAGGTGTTAATTATAATTGAAGTCTCTTTATATGGGATATTAGATGAGGAAACCTCACGGAACCTTACTACTTCCTTGTCATATAACTTCACCTAGTTCTAGCGGCATAGGTGGTCTTGCTTGGAAGCAAATAAGCTGATTCGTTAGCCTACTCACAATAACCCATATAGCACCCTACTCTTATAGAGTACAAAATAGGTTCATAATGACGTTGATAATCTGGGAACCGTTAGCCTCGTATAGTCCTTCTCGACTCCTTTCAGAAATTTAACTAGCGTTCGATCTTTTGGATCCTGCTTTTTCGCCCTCAGAGTTGGCTACCAAGTGGTGTCAAAATTCCCTCGCCCACTGGCCCATATAGCCATTCTGCAGTTTCCCTCTCATTAACTAGCTCTATGTTGACGAGTTGTGGCATTCGAGTGCGTCGTCAATTAGCAATTAGCTAATCCTTCTTGTTTTTCTTAGGCCCTTGTTACAATTTCCTTAACGTATCTTATAATACTCTAGGTACATAATCTCATATCGTTTCTCCGTCACTAGTTCAGATTCTTCCATCTCGCGCGATCACACCAGCACTAACGCATTAAGTTCCCTCAGAATTTTGAAGTTAAGCGTGCTGGGGCGAGAGTAATATTAGGATGGGTAACCTTCCTGGGAAGTCTTCGTGTATCATTTCACTGTAATCCTTTCTACGATGTGCGGACACTCAATTTAGCCCAAGATTTACCTCAGTGTTGTCTCGCGAGTCTTTATGTTTTGCCGTGTCCTTCCTTTGTTATCTTGCGACCAGTATCGGCGTAGACCTTTAGTTCCGCTATGACCATGTCCCTTTTTGGTCAGTTTGGTTTAACTTCCCCTATTGTATTCCCCCCCTTTCTGTACACACCCATTCATTAGGGTGGGCTACTGAGTAGCGCTAAAGTTCTTTCATATAGTGACCTTTGGAGCCATTTTGAGTTTTGGCTATTATTAGCTGGCATAGCTTTAAAGGAATTTGACATATAAGCTCCCCTATCCTTTATTCACTTTGTGTTCTTCTCATTTTCTACCACAGGAGGCTTTCTATTCCTTTGTCCTTGGTTATACATTTATCGCAACATCATTTGCGACCAACTCTATAGCCAACATTTTGGCTTTTTGGTCTAGCATGTTGTCATTATCCTTCGTAGTGTCTCTTGAATTATTTGATATCCTTTCATGGTTACACTATTTTGTTTTTATACGTAGCCGCCTTCTAGGGTTATGTTGTTCAGGGTCTCGTCACAACTTCTTATCGCTGCCTTATGTAGCATTCTGGCTTCCATCCAACTATTGGTAGCCTCCGAACCTTCTTAACTTGGTTCGGCAAGATACCTTATTGAAGTTAAGACGTTCGTCTCAGATATATTCCCATATCGATTGCCTTCACCTTACTTTTGCCATTTTCTCATTAACTTCCCCCCTTTAGAGGGTACTCGCACTTTCATTTGTTTGTACTTGTAGTCGTTCAATTTCAATTAGGCAGTACTAGTATTCTGACGATAACTATTCCAAGTTTTCTTGAAGCAGTGGCTTTGTACCAACCTATATCCTTTGTTTCTTGGGACGAATAGACGTTGCATCATTTGTTCCTTAAGTTTTCCATCCTCGTCCCTTAAGGGTTCCACTATTTTTGGGGAGACGTTGTGTACACGCGTCATTTTTTTATATCATTTTTTTAATCTTAAGCCCCATGCTCTTACTGCATTCTCAACGCAGGCCTTTAACATAGTCAACACGTACTAAATGCGTCTTACTAGTGGTTCCACTTTGTCCCTGCATACTTGTATCACACTGTTCAATTCATACTTACATATCCCCTTTTTAATTCGTATTCGTCCCTGACATCTCCCTGAGATGCTTTCGTTAGGATTTCTTTTCCCAATTAGTCGGTAGAAAACTATAAACTGTTACCATAAATCATTTTCCAACCATTGTTGGAAGAAACCAAAATTTCTTAAACATCACAGTACTTCTGTTAATACTTGACCTACTTGGTCCCCTTCCGAGTTTACCCTCGAGTTATGAATAACTCATCTAATTTACAATAGGAGTTGGGGGCTTGGTACCTTCAAAAAGAGTGAATCTCAATTACTGGACATCTTACCCTTCAACCTGAGCTTCTCTTTTGTTGTTCTACAACACAATTACAGTTGGAGATACTGCGGTCTGAACTGTACTACTCAGACAGACTTTTGTTTCTTCGAAATAACCTTCCCCAAGTAAAGAGGGTGCCCCTTATTGGCAACATGAAGAGTACCTCTTACAACTTTACTTTAGCATAATACGGGTACTCGGTATCAATTTCCAAGACATGTTATAAAGCTACGTTTTATTCCCTTTTCCCTGTTCTGGGAAAATTTCGGCAGAGTTTCCTCTACACTTCTTACTATCTTAAAACCTGCACGCAGAAAATACCAACAATGCCTCACAGGGCCAACATATATATATACATATCATATCACAGCCGCCCAGGGCCTTCAATGTCATCTCATATCGCAGCCACACAGGGCTTTCAACATCAACAATAATATAAAAATACTGGACTTACCTCATATGTCCAACTTCAAACTGCATTAGTTGCACTTTTTGTCTGCTTTCCTTTCAAGTTTCAACTTTACATTTCAATAATACTTCTACTTCAATACCTTACCCGACGAATATCTTTCGTGGCTTTACTTTACTTACCTGCATGCTTTGTAACTTTCCATGTCGTCAATTACTTCCTTTTGTTAGTGTCATCCTTCTGTTAAGATCCAAGGTTAGTATAAGGAATTTTTCCTATGACTCGAATCTAAAGCACGATCTCAGATGTAGAAGAAAGGTAATATCCTAAATGTCCTATAGCTTCCTGTTTATAGATGTGGCGCGCAACAAATCGATAACCAAGACTCTATTAGACACGGTCTGCAGACACTCCGAGGACGAACTGCTCTGATACCACTTCTGTCATGACCCAACCCCGTAGGCCGCGACTGGGGTCAGACCTGGACCCCCCGTACACATATCTATCAGCTGTGGTCACATTGAACTATAAATAAAACAATATATCATATAACAGAGCCCCACTGGGCGATAACATTGTCATAAACTGTAGCCCTTTTCGTTTGTATCACAACATGACAGGGCACGCAAGCCGACAAAGCTGCCATAACATAATAATATACATCATATATCATGTAGACCCAGCTGAATCAAACTGACATACACAACCCACATATACATGTCTGCAGACCTCTAAACATATAAATGACAACATATGGTGGGACAGGGCCCCCGCCGTACCCCTGAATGGACAAAACAATTTCTATACATCCGTGGACAGTATCAAAAACTAGGCCCCGAAACAAGGGAGCCTCTCCCAGCTGAGCTGCATGGAATCCTAAACTAACGGACTCCCAAAATCTGTATCTGTACCTGCGGGCATGAACGCAGCCCCCCGAGAAAGGGGGTCAGTATGATATATGTACTGAGTATGTAAAATATAATATAATACAACTGGAAGCATATCTGAGATAGAGAATAGGGGATACGATATCAATTCAGAAACCTGTACCTGTACTTTGTGAATTACAAAAACATGCATGTTCGAGTCATATCATATAGCCGGTCCTTTTGGGGGTCCGGTGAATCACCACTGTAAAACCATCATGGCCCCAGTGCCATCACCACCTTATTACAACACATCATCATATATCTATACACGTATCCTGGCCCTCTATTGAGGGACTCAGGGAATAATGCAGTGAACTGTGCACGAGAACATATCCTGGCTCGGGACTCAAGGAAAGAAGTGTTACGATATACACGAGTAGAGTAGTGAGTAACTATATGCAATTTAAATCATTATCAGAGACTCGACAGGATAAGAAAGTTAAGTTTTTGTTTGAGGACCCGAGTAACGGTGTAGTCATCTCAAGTGTGCTCTAAATGCCATTATGGGCTGTCTCAATTATAATCTCGGGGCTCCTAGACATGTACTAAAGTAAAGCCAAATCGCTTATGGAACCAGAAACATTTGTTAACAAATAGTCTTTAAGACTTGGAGCCTGTACATTTGTTACCTTTTTAATATATAAAAGTTTCTAGGGAAATAGTTCGACTACTGTAGGAGTTCTATATTCAGAAGTAAATAAGAGATGTTTGAGGATGGAGTTACCCCAGAGCTCAGATCATATTCCACTTACAACTAAGACAAAGACATGCCCAAAAGAAGAAAGAGAATAAGCTTTATGTAGTCTGTACTTTCCTTCAGGGGATCTGCATACACATATTTCGTACCCGGCCCATCATGGGGATCAGTGAATCATTATGGCATCATAATCTCATTTTTGTATCAAATACATATCAAGGAAAATGAGAGATAGCTTTTCACACACTACTATTTAACACGTAGAAGCCTTACTAGGCAATACTCAATCCTTACAAAAATTCCAAAACTAAGCAGTGGATAGGGGTTATGAGGCGTACTTGGAGTTTTGGGAATGGAATTATCCCCACATTCCACACATAATTCACTTAAGGCTAAAACTTGCCAAAAGGAAAGAAAGATAGTTGTACGAGCCTATACCAAAACATGCCAAGAGAAAGCTTTACATACCTCTTGGGAGTTACCCTTTATCTTGCTCGCCTCGTCGTCTTCTGAACCTATTCAATATAAAGTAATACGAATATCAACTACTCTTAACTTTTTAGTATCTGAGGTTACGCCTTAATGTTAATGGAATCTATTCCCTTAGTCGTTTCCTCGACTAGTTCTTTAGTTTGTTAAGGCGTTAACAAAAATTGGGCAGCACCTCCCCTATAATGTGCCCTATCTAAATTTCCAATTAGGTCCCTAAGACCTACAGCCAACCAACAACAACCTGCAGCAATTCATACTAACAATATACAATATAAACTCCAAACGACTTATTCAAAAAGATGATATCAAATAGGGTGTCTAGTCTTTATTTTACAACGCCTTTAATTATACGCAACGGGGGGTCATGTGGACTCAACCAGAAGCACCCTAACCCAAACTAGAACATATTTAGGCCCTGCAACAAGACACCACACCCCTGCAGCAGCAACTCACAAGAATAACGCCTTACCTTGATGACAATTCGACTATAACGACTACACTTTAGTTTATTCCGAACGCCAAGTATTCTAATGATATTTACACACTTCATCCACCTATAGGGCGTGTAACATGCTCCATCAGAACACATAAAGCTCAAATTTAAAGAAGAAACCTTACCTTACGTTAAACTTGTCAAACTCGCCAAAACTATCCAAAATGTGAAATCTGAACAGCTTACAGTTTTACCTTGTCGCTTCGTTTCGAAGGGGTAATGGAGGGAAACAAGATTTACGTCCTTCATGAAAGTTATATAAATGTGTCTTAGGGTAGCAAAAAATTTTGAATCATCCCTACATCAATTTTGTACAAAAGGATATGATCAAAATACTTACAGCTGTCCGTGTAGAATTTCCAAAACCAAATCTGAGCAGTACCTCCTCTACACTTCATCACCCTTTTGCGAGCTTCTCTAAGTAAAACTGGATTTTGGAGTCTAAATGAAAGTTATAGAACCATGAAATACCTTTCCAAAACATATTAAATCATTCGAAATGAATCTGTACACAAGAAGTTATACCAATATTACCAACAACAGTCCCTTCCAAAAATGGGTTGGTTAATTAGTTCTTAACATTTTTTTCCTTCAACTTTCTTTCAAGTTTCTAGGCGTAAGGTTAAAGAAACGATGCCTTAGTCATCATCATATACATATATATACATATATACATCTCCATGTGCTTGAGAAACACCGTAGCTAATTAATTCACAGAGGAAAAATCGAAGAACTCACCTTTAATTCTTCAAAAACGTTGCTGCCTTGTTCCTTTTTGTTCTTCACGTTTTTCCTCTCATTTGGCTGATGTTTTTAGATGGAAAATAAGTTAAAGAGTCAGACAACATGTATATATACACCTCCTTAGGAGGTGACACATGGCAGCCCCCTAGGGTGACACGTGGCAGCCTCCTAGGGTGACACCTCATCCAAGCTTCCAACACAAAACTGCCACATGGCAGCGTGGGGTCCATCCCAAGTAGGTGAGTCACCTGCCTGCTTGTCACCTTCTTGCTTCACTTTCGTAAGTTCGAAAACTAGTTTTTGCTCCCTCTCGTAGGTTCGTAATCTCGTCTTATTTTAAGAGCCTATGTAACCCATGCTACCCAAGCTTGGTACGTACTCCAATAGCTTAAGTGTGTAAGACTTCCAAGTTAGTAGCTTACGTAGATAAATCGAGTCCTACAACCCATTACTTGGCCTCCAATTCCTTCCGGACTCTTATGATTTCATCTCTAACCTTCTATAGAGTGGGGTATCACATTCTCCCTTCCTTAGAGCCGTTTGATAGTGTCGTAACTTAAATGGCTCACATACTAGCTTCTAAGTAATTTAAGGGACCTTCCGAGTTCAAATATGTGGGGTGTAACATCCTTCCCCCCTTTAGAACATTCGTCCCCGAATGTTAAATGCAACTTCTTTAAGACTTTATATAAATTATAAAGGGGTTCCTTTCCTTTATGCTATCACATACATTCCCATCTATATTATTTACATACGAGTGCTCAAGAGTTGGAGTTACCTGTAGACATCGGTTACAGGTGCGAATACTTGTATTTCATGTTCTCTTCAGTTCCCCGATCATCCTCTTTCTGGTTTTGGTTTTTTCACCATAACATGACGGAAGGTACGTCTTTCTTCTACAATCTTTCAGTTCGCCAATCTAGGATGGCGGTAGGTTTTTCCTCACCGGATTCCATCTCCTGGACCTCACCTATGGCATATACCTTGGGTGTCTCATCAGTATCTTTGTGAAGCATTCTTATCTGATGGACTGGGCGTATAATTTCCAAATGAGGTGGTAAGCTAAACTTACCAGCCACGTTGCCCACCTTATGAGTAACTTGATACTGTCTAACATATTTTGGGTCAATTTCCTTTTCCAGGTGACCCTATGATGAACATCCAATCATCAACTTGAACTCTGCATGTCGATGTCGATTATCTGTATATCATTCTTGCTGACTCTGGGCTTTTAGTCAATAGCTTTCTTAATCATGTCCGGGCCATTGGAATACTGGAGTAGTAATTATTATTGTAGGCAACTTGATAAGTGAGGGATAATCATTCTGGCTACCTTCGAAGTTAGTCTCCCGACTTGTGACATATCTTCTAGCGTCTAATAGTGCGTTCAGTTTGTTTAGTAGCTCGAGGGAGGAATGCGGTACTAAGACCTGTCTGTGCTCCTGATCTCTTCTTGGACTGATCTCAAGGTGTTAATTATAATTGAAGTCTCTTTATATGGGATATTAGATGAGGAAACCTCACGGAACCTTACTACTTCCTTGTCATATAACTTCACCTAGTTCTAGCGGCATAGGTGGTCTTGCTTGGAAGCAAATAAGCTGATTCGTTAGCCTACTCACAATAACCCATATAGCACCCTACTCTTACAGAGTACAAAATAGGTTCATAATAATGTTGATAATCTGGGAACCGTTAGCCTCGTATAGTCCTTCTCGACTCCTTTCAGAAATTTAACTAGCGTTCGATCTTTTGGATCCTGCTTTTTCGCCCTCAGAGTTGGCTACCAAGTGGTGTCAAAATTCCCTCGCCCACTGGCCCATATAGCCATTCTGCAGTTTCCCTCTCATTAACTAGCTCTATGTTGACGAGTTGTGGCATTCGAGTGCGTCGTCAATTAGCAATTAGCTAATCCTTCTTGTTTTTCTTAGGCCCTTGTTACAATTTCCTTAACGTATCTTATAATACTCTAGGTACATAATCTCATATCGTTTCTCCGTCACTAGTTCAGATTCTTCCATCTCGCGCGATCACACCAGCACTAACGCATTAAGTTCCCTCAGAATTTTGAAGTTAAGCGTGCTGGGGCGAGAGTAATATTAGGATGGGTAACCTTCCTGGGAAGTCTTCGTGTATCATTTCACTGTAATCCTTTCTACGATGTGCGGACACTCAATTTAGCCCAAGATTTACCTCAGTGTTGTCTCGCGAGTCTTTATGTTTTGCCGTGTCCTTCCTTTGTTATCTTGCGACCAGTATCGGCGTAGACCTTTAGTTCCGCTATGACCATGTCCCTTTTTGGTCAGTTTGGTTTAACTTCCCCTATTGTATTCCCCCCCTTTCTGTACACACCCATTCATTAGGGTGGGCTACTGAGTAGCGCTAAAGTTCTTTCATATAGTGACCTTTGGAGCCATTTTGAGTTTTGGCTATTATTAGCTGGCATAGCTTTAAAGGAATTTGACATATAAGCTCCCCTATCCTTTATTCACTTTGTGTTCTTCTCATTTTCTACCACAGGAGGCTTTCTATTCCTTTGTCCTTGGTTATACATTTATCGCAACATCATTTGCGACCAACTCTATAGCCAACATTTTGGCTTTTTGGTCTAGCATGTTGTCATTATCCTTCGTAGTGTCTCTTGAATTATTTGATATCCTTTCATGGTTACACTATTTTGTTTTTATACGTAGCCGCCTTCTAGGGTTATGTTGTTCAGGGTCTCGTCACAACTTCTTATCGCTGCCTTATGTAGCATTCTGGCTTCCATCCAACTATTGGTAGCCTCCGAACCTTCTTAACTTGGTTCGGCAAGATACCTTATTGAAGTTAAGACGTTCGTCTCAGATATATTCCCATATCGATTGCCTTCACCTTACTTTTGCCATTTTCTCATTAACTTCCCCCCTTTAGAGGGTACTCGCACTTTCATTTGTTTGTACTTGTAGTCGTTCAATTTCAATTAGGCAGTACTAGTATTCTGACGATAACTATTCCAAGTTTTCTTGAAGCAGTGGCTTTGTACCAACCTATATCCTTTGTTTCTTGGGACGAATAGACGTTGCATCATTTGTTCCTTAAGTTTTCCATCCTCGTCCCTTAAGGGTTCCACTATTTTTGGGGAGACGTTGTGTACACGCGTCATTTTTTTATATCATTTTTTTTATCTTAAGCCCCATGCTCTTACTGCATTCTCAACGCAGGCCTTTAACATAGTCAACACGTACTAAATGCGTCTTACTAGTGGTTCCACTTTGTCCCTGCATACTTGTATCACACTGTTCAATTCATACTTACATATCCCCTTTTTAATTCGTATTCGTCCCTGACATCTCCCTGAGATGCTTTCGTTAGGATTTCTTTTCCCAATTAGTCGGTAGAAAACTATAAACTGTTACCATAAATCATTTTTCAACCATTGTTGGAAGAAACCAAAATTTCTTAAACATCACAGTACTTCTGTTAATACTTGACCTACTTGGTCCCCTTCTGAGTTTACCCTCGAGTTATGAATAACTCATCTAATTTACAATAGGAGTTGGGGGCTTGGTACCTTCAAAAAGAGTGAATCTCAATTACTAGACATCTTACCCTTCAACCTGAGCTTCTCTTTTGTTGTTCTACAACACAATTACAGTTGGAGATACTGCGGTCTGAACTGTACTGCTCAGACAGACTTTTGTTTCTTCGAAATAACCTTCCCCAAGTAAAGAGGGTGCCCCTTATTGACAACATGAAGAGTACCTCTTACAACTTTACTTTAGCATAATACGGGTACTCGGTATCAATTTCCAAGACATGTTATAAAGCTACGTTTTATTCCCTTTTCCCTGTTCTGGGAAAATTTCGGCAGAGTTTCCTCTACACTTCTTACTATCTTAAAACCTGCACGCAGAAAATACCAACAATGCCTCACAGGGCCAACATATATATATACATATCATATCACAGCCGCCCAGGGCCTTCAATGTCATCTCATATCGCAGCCACACAGGGCTTTCAACATCAACAATAATATAAAAATACTGGACTTACCTCATATGTCCAACTTCAAACTGCATTAGTTGCACTTTTTGTCTGCTTTCCTTTCAAGTTTCAACTTTACATTTCAATAATACTTCTACTTCAATACCTTACCCGACGAATATCTTTCGTGGCTTTACTTTACTTACCTGCATGCTTTGTAACTTTCCATGTCGTCAATTACTTCCTTTTGTTAGTGTCATCCTTCTGTTAAGATCCAAGGTTAGTATAAGGAATTTTTCCTATGACTCGAATCTAAAGCACGATCTCAGATGTAGAAGAAAGGTAATATCCTAAATGTCCTATAGCTTCCTGTTTATAGATGTGGCGCGCAACAAATCGATAACCAAGACTCTATTAGACACGGTCTGCAGACACTCCGAGGACGAACTGCTCTGATACCACTTCTGTCATGACCCAACCCCGTAGGCCGCGACTGGGGTCAGACCTGGACCCCCCGTACACATATCTATCAGCTGTGGTCACATTGAACTATAAATAAAACAATATATCATATAACAGAGCCCCACTGGGCGATAACATTGTCATAAACTGTAGCCCTTTTCATTTGTATCACAACATGACAGGGCACGCAAGCCGACAAAGCTGCCATAACATAATAATATACATCATATATCATGTAGACCCAGCTGAATCAAACTGACATACACAACCCACATATACATGTCTGCAGACCTCTAAACATATAAATGACAACATATGGTGGGACAGGGCCCCCGCCGTACCCCTGAATGGACAAAACAATTTCTATACATCCGTGGACAGTATCAAAAACTAGGCCCCGAAACAAGGGAGCCTCTCCCAGCTGAGCTGCATGGAATCCTAAACTAACGGACTCCCAAAATCTGTATCTGTACCTGCGGGCATGAACGCAGCCCCCCGAGAAAGGGGGTCAGTATGATATATGTACTGAGTATGTAAAATATAATATAATACAACTGGAAGCATATCTGAGATAGAGAATAGGGGATACGATATCAATTCAGAAACCTGTACCTGTACTTTGTGAATTACAAAAACATGCATGTTCGAGTCATATCATATAGCCGGTCCTTTTGGGGGTCCGGTGAATCACCACTGTAAAACCATCATGGCCCCAGTGCCATCACCACCTTATTACAACACATCATCATATATCTATACACGTATCCTGGCCCTCTATTGAGGGACTCAGGGAATAATGCAGTGAACTGTGCACGAGAACATATCCTGGCTCGGGACTCAAGGAAAGAAGTGTTACGATATACACGAGTAGAGTAGTGAGTAACTATATGCAATTTAAATCATTATCAGAGACTCGACAGGATAAGAAAGTTAAGTTTTTGTTTGAGGACCCGAGTAACGGTGTAGTCATCTCACGTGTGCTCTAAATGCCATTATGGGCTGTCTCAATTATAATCTCGGGGCTCCTAGACATGTACTAAAGTAAAGCCAAATCGCTTATGGAACCAGAAACATTTGTTAACAAATAGTCTTTAAGACTTGGAGCCTGTACATTTGTTACCTTTTTAATATATAAAAGTTTCTAGGGAAATAGTTCGACTACTGTAGGAGTTCTATATTCAGAAGTAAATAAGAGATGTTTGAGGATGGAGTTACCCCAGAGCTCAGATCATATTCCACTTACAACTAAGACAAAGACATGCCCAAAAGAAGAAAGAGAATAAGCTTTATGTAGTCTGTACTTTCCTTCAGGGGATCTGCATACACATATTTCGTACCCGGCCCATCATGGGGATCAGTGAATCATTATGGCATCATAATCTCATTTTTGTATCAAATACATATCAAGGAAAATGAGAGATAGCTTTTCACACACTACTATTTAACACGTAGAAGCCTTACTAGGCAATACTCAATCCTTACAAAAATTCCAAAACTAAGCAGTGGATAGGGGTTATGAGGCGTACTTGGAGTTTTGGGAATGGAATTATCCCCACATTCCACACATAATTCACTTAAGGCTAAAACTTGCCAAAAGGAAAGAAAGATAGTTGTACGAGCCTATACCAAAACATGCCAAGAGAAAGCTTTACATACCTCTTGGGAGTTACCCTTTATCTTGCTCGCCTCGTCGTCTTCTGAACCTATTCAATATAAAGTAATACGAATATCAACTACTCTTAACTTTTTAGTATCTGAGGTTACGCCTTAATGTTAATGGAATATATTCCCTTAGTCGTTTCCTCGACTAGTTCTTTAGTTTGTTAAGGCGTTAACAAAAATTGGGCAGCACCTCCCCTATAATGTGCCCTATCTAAATTTCCAATTAGGTCCCTAAGACCTACAGCCAACCAACAACAACCTGCAGCAATTCATACTAACAATATACAATATAAACTCCAAACGACTTATTCAAAAAGATGATATCAAATAGGGTGTCTAGTCTTTATTTTACAACGCCTTTAATTATACGCAACGGGGGGTCATGTGGACTCAACCAGAAGCACCCTAACCCAAACTAGAACATATTTAGGCCCTGCAACAAGACACCACACCCCTGCAGCAGCAACTCACAAGAATAACGCCTTACCTTGATGACAATTCGACTATAACGACTACACTTTAGTTTATTCCGAACGCCAAGTATTCTAATGATATTTACACACTTCATCCACCTATAGGGCGTGTAACATGCTCCATCAGAACACATAAAGCTCAAATTTAAAGAAGAAACCTTACCTTACGTTAAACTTGTCAAACTCGCCAAAACTATCCAAAATGTGAAATCTGAACAGCTTACAGTTTTACCTTGTCGCTTCGTTTCGAAGGGGTAATGGAGGGAAACAAGATTTACGTCCTTCATGAAAGTTATATAAATGTGTCTTAGGGTAGCAAAAAATTTTGAATCATCCCTACATCAATTTTGTACAAAAGGATATGATCAAAATACTTACAGCTGTCCGTGTAGAATTTCCAAAACCAAATCTGAGCAGTACCTCCTCTACACTTCATCACCCTTTTGCGAGCTTCTCTAAGTAAAACTGGATTTTGGAGTCTAAATGAAAGTTATAGAACCATGAAATACCTTTCCAAAACATATTAAATCATTCGAAATGAATCTGTACACAAGAAGTTATACCAATATTACCAACAACAGTCCCTTCCAAAAATGGGTTGGTTAATTAGTTCTTAACATTTTTTTCCTTCAACTTTCTTTCAAGTTTCTAGGCGTAAGGTTAAAGAAACGATGCCTTAGTCATCATCATATACATATATATACATATATACATCTCCATGTGCTTGAGAAACACCGTAGCTAATTAATTCACAGAGGAAAAATCGAAGAACTCACCTTTAATTCTTCAAAAACGTTGCTGCCTTGTTCCTTTTTGTTCTTCACGTTTTTCCTCTCATTTGGCTGATGTTTTTGGATGGAAAATAAGTTAAAGAGTCAGACAACATGTATATATACACCTCCTTAGGAGGTGACACATGGCAGCCCCCTAGGGTGACACGTGGCAGCCTCCTAGGGTGACACCTCATCCAAGCTTCCAACACAAAACTGCCACATGGCAGCGTGGGGTCCATCCCAAGTAGGTGAGTCACCTGCCTGCTTGTCACCTTCTTGCTTCACTTTCGTAAGTTCGAAAACTAGTTTTTGCTCCCTCTCGTAGGTTCGTAATCTCGTCTTATTTTAAGAGCCTATGTAACCCATGCTACCCAAGCTTGGTACGTACTCCAATAGCTTAAGTGTGTAAGACTTCCAAGTTAGTAGCTTACGTAGATAAATCGAGTCCTACAACCCATTACTTGGCCTCCAATTCCTTCCGGACTCTTATGATTTCATCTCCAACCTTCTATAGAGTGGGGTATCACATTCTCCCTTCCTTAGAGCCGTTTGATAGTGTCGTAACTTAAGTGGCTCACATACTAGCTTCTAAGTAACTTAAGGGACCTCCCGAGTTCAAATATGTGGGGTGTAACAAGGGCCCCCGCCATACCCCTGAATAAACACATACATATATACATCGGAGGACTAGTACAAAAGTAAAACTAGGCTCCAGAATAGTGGAGCACCTCCAATCATAGGTGAGCGGAAATACGGAGCTGGCGGATCTCTGAACTGAACATCTGTACCTACGGGCATGAAACGCAGCCCCCCGAAGAAAGGGAGGTCAGTACAATACATGTACTGAATATATAAGCATACATCACTGAGATAACAACTGAAATAAGGATGCAGTAAATCAAGTATAGTATTTAATAGGGTATTGTACTTGCACCTCATAAAATAAATTCCTGTATACCAATATCACATACCGTATCCATCCCGCTCGGGGACTCAGTATCACAAATACATCAGCTATCACGATAGGCATATGTACATTGTTAGCATTGTGGAACATACAGCTCGATCCATATATATAGCAAGCACATGCCGAGGAATGACTGCCCAATCCATATATCGTGTAATAATGTCGAGGAACGACGGCCCGATCCATATATCTCATGATAATGCCAAGGGACGACAGCCCGATCCGTATCTCATATATTAATGTCAAGGAACAACGGCCCGATCCGTATACATGCATATCATATAATAATACCGAGGAACGACGGCTCGATCCACATATCACACAACAATGCATATACGTGCATGTAAGAGTTGGTAACACATCAGACATCCCCCAACCATTATCATAAATATGCCTAACAAACCCCAGATTTAGGAATTCACACACCCAATCACTATTCAGCTTATAGAAGTCTCGAGGGTCGTAGTTTAACTACTTCAAGACCCTTAATATTTAGGAGTGAACTCGACTCATAAGTTATACGCAGGACTTACAATTGGAACTGCCTTTAGATTCATATTATACCTAAATTCACTTACAGTTAAGACATTCCAAAGGGAAGAAGAGACAGGCTTTACACATACCACCTTTCTTCATATAGAAGTCCTAAAAGGCAACAACTCAATTACTACAGGAGTTCTAATATCACGAATTCAATGAAACTCATAGCTCATGCTTGGAATTTATGAATGGAATTACCCCAAGCTCAAATACATATCATTCATTACTAACGTCTAAGACATGCCAAAAAAAGAGAAGAATAGCTTTACATACTTATACCAAAAAACATGCCAAAAGAAAGTTTCACATACCTCGTATGGACTTCTCTCAATCATGTCCATGTCGTCGTCCTTCGAACCTATTTAACATGGAAGAAATGCGAGTATAAATAACCTTAAATTTTCAGTTCCCTCAGTTGCACCTTACTATTCATGGAACCTATTTCCTTATTCGTCTCCTCGACTAGTTCTTTAATTAGTTAAGGCGTTAACAAAAATTGGGCAGCACCTCCCCTATAAAATGCCCTATCCGAATTTCCAATTACATCCCTAATCACTATAGCCAACCAACAACAACACCCTATAGTATATATACACCTAAAACATGGTGACATCACACAACACAAGCTCCAAACAACCTGATGAAAATTACGATACCAAAATAGGGTTTCTAGTCTTTATTTTGCAAGCCATTATTTATATGAAATAAGGGGTCGTGTGGCTACTAAAAGCAAGACCTACAGCCCTTTTAGAACACCTTTAGGCCCTGCAACAAGCCCCCACACACCTGCAGCAGTACACTACAAGCACAACACTTTACTTCAACGACAATTCAACTATAGCGACTCCAATTTAGTTTGTTTCGAAGGTCAAGCATTTCTATGATGTTTTCACATTTCCAGCCACTTAAACAACATATAATACACTTCATAACAACACCATAAACCCCACATTAAAAGGAAAACCCTTACTTTAACCTAAACTCGTCAAACTCGCCAAAATTATCAAAACGTGGATTCTGGACAGCCTACTGTCTTGTATTGTCGCTTAGTTTCGAAGGGGTAATTGGAGGAAAAAGGATTTGTGTCCTCAATGAAATTTATAGACATGTGTCTTAGGTTCGGAAAAAATTTCGAATCACCCCTACAACAATTTTGTACAAAATGATATGCCCCAAATACCAAAAGCGGTCCTTGTAGAAGTTTTAAAACGAACCCTGGGCAGCACCTCACCTATACTTAATCATCCTTTTTCGAGAAGATAAAAGCATAACTGAGTTTTAGACTCTAAATAAAAGTTATAGCCCTATGAAAAATCTTTCCAAAACATCTTTAATTACTTGAAACAAATCCTTACACAAGGAGTTATACTCGTTTTACTAACGGCAGTATCATTCAAAAACGGGTTTGTTAACAAGAACAGAAACCTCCTCGTTGCCCCAAATTGAACTTTTTCATTATTAAACACTGCTATATCACCGTAGGATACCTTAAATAATTAATTCACGGAACAAAATCGGGCCTTACCTTTTTGTCTTGGCCAACCCGTAGCTCCCTCCCTTGGCTTCTCTAGTTTTTCTCTCAACTCTCTCTATTTTTTCTAAGTGTAAAATGAATATAAGATGACTTAGTCATCAAAGGGAACATATATATCCTTTCTTAGAAGTGACACATGTCATCGCCTAAGGGTAATACGTATCAAACTCTCATTGGGCCACTTCATCCATGCAACCTATTAGAGGCTGCCACGTGGCCATGTGGGACCCACCTCAAGTAAGTGTGTCACCTACTGGTCCAAGTAGGTGTATCACCTGCTTGCTTCCAAGTAGGTGCATCACCTACTTGCTTCCGAGTAGGTGCTACGCCTACTTGCTTTCGAGTAGGTGCTACATCTCCTTTTGCCTCTTTCGTGGGTTCGTAATCTTGTCTCACTTTAAGAGCCTATGTAATCCTTGATACATAATGTCACGACCCAACCCCATAGGCCATGACTGGGGTACAACCTGGACCCCTGTATACAAAATTTTCAAATATAACCAAAACCCCAATAGGTCAAAACTTTTTCATGTTCATGTAGCCTCCTTCATTTATATCGTATCATGAAAGAGAATGCAAGCCGACAAGGCTGCCATAACAAAAACATTCACAACGTGCCGCATAGGCATAACTGAAATAACCTCATGAACAACCCATACATACATGTCTACAGACCTCTAAGAATAGTACGATAACATATGGTGGGACGGGCCCCCACCGTACCCCTGAATAAACAAAAACATATATACATCGGAGGACTAGTACAAAAAAAACTAGACTCCGGAATAGTGGAGCACCTCAAATCATAGGTGAGCGGAAATATGGAGCTGGCGGATCTCTGAACTGAACATCTGTACCTGCGGGCATGAAACGCAGCCCCCCGAAAAAAGGGATGTCAGTACAATACATGTACTGAGTATATAAGCATACATTACTGAGATAACAACTAAAATAGGGATACAGGAAATCAAGTATAGAATTTAATAGGGTACTATACCTGCACCTCATAAAATAATTTCTTGTATACCAATATCACGTACCGTATCCATCCCGCTTGGGGAATCAGTATCACAAATACATCATCTATCACAATAGGAATATGCATATTGTTAGCACTGTGGAATGTACAACCCGATCCATATATATATCAAGCACATGCCGAGGAACGACGGCCCAATCCATATATCATGTAATAATGCCGAGGAACGATGTCCCGATCCGTATATCTCATGATAATGTCGAGGTACGATGGCCTGATCCATATCTCATATTTTAGTGTCGAAGAACGACGGCCCGATCCATATATCGTATGATAATGCCGAGGTACGATGGCCCAATCTGTATAATGCATATCAATGCCGAGGTACGACGACCCGATCCACATATCACATAACAATGCATATACGTGCATGTAAAACTTGGTAACATGTCAAACATCCCTCAGGTATCACTATAAAGTATGTTCCAGAGCCCTTAGGTATAGGAGCTTACACATTCCATCACTATTCAGCTTATAGAAGGCTCGAGTGTCGTAGTTCAACTACTTTAAGACCCTTATCATTCAAGAGTGAGTATAAGTCATGAGTCACATCCAGAGCCTGTACCTAGAACTATCTCTAAGTCATATCATACATCGTTTCACTTACATTAAGCCATTTCAAGAAAAGGAAAAGATAGGTTTCACGTGTACTACTTTTTATTACGTAAAAGGCTTACAAGACCAAAACTCAACCATCGCGGGAGTTCTAACATCAAGAAGTAAATAAGATTAATGAATCATGCTCGGGATTCTAAGAATGGGACTATATCCACATTACATATACCAACCACTTATGGCTAAGACATGCCAAAAAAAGAGAAGAATAGCTTTGCATACTTATACCAAAAACATGCCAAAAGAAAGCTTCACATACCTCATATGGACTTCTCTCAATCATGTCCATGTCGTCGTCCTTCGAACCTATTTAACATGGAAGAAATGCGAGTATAAATAACCTTAAATTTTCAGTTCCCTCAGTTGCACCTTACTATTCATGGAACCTATTTCCTTATTCGTCTCCTCGACTAGTTCTTTAATTAGTTAAGGCGTTAACAAAAATTGGGCAGCACCTCCCCTATAAAATGCCCTATCCGAATTTCCAATTACATCCCTAATCACTACAGCCAACCAACAACAACACCCTATAGTATATATACACCTAAAACATGGCGACATCACACAACACAAGCTCCAAACAACCTGATGAAAATTACGATACCAAAATAGGGTTTCTAGTCTTTATTTTGCAAGCCATTATTTATATGAAATAAGGGTTCGTGTGGCTACTAAAAGCAAGACCTACAGCCCTTTTAGAACACCTTTAGGCCCTGCAACAATCCCCCACACACCTGCAGCAGTACACTACAAGCACAACACTTTACTTCAACGACAATTCAACTATAGCGACTCCAATTTAGTTTGTTTCGAAGGTCAAGCATTTCTATGATGTTTTCACATTTCCAGCCACTTAAACAACATATAATACACTTCATAACAACACCATAAACCCCACATTAAAAGGAAAACCCTTACTTTAACCTAAACTCGTCAAACTCGCCAAAATTATCAAAACGTGGATTCTGGACAGCCTACTGTCTTGTATTGTCGCTTAGTTTCGAAGGGGTAATTGGAGGAAAAAGGATTTGTGTCCTCAATGAAATTTATAGACATGTGTCTTAGGTTCGAAAAAAATTTCGAATCACCCCTACAACAATTTTGTACAAAATGATATGCCCCAAATACCAACAGCGGTCCTTGTAGAATTTTTAAAACGAACCCTGGGCAGCACCTCACCTATACTTAATCATCCTTTTTCGAGAAGATAAAAGCATAACTGGGTTTTAGACTCTAAATAAAAGTTATAGCCCTATGAAAAATCTTTCCAAAACATCTTTAATTACTTGAAACAAATCCTTACACAAGGAGTTATACTCGTTTTACTAACGGCAGTATCATTTAAAAACGGGTTTGTTAACAAGAACAGAAACCTCCTCGTTGCCCCAAATTGAACTTTTTCATTATTAAACACTGCTATATCACCGTAGGATACCTTAAATAATTAATTCACGGAACAAAATCGGGCCTTACCTTTTTGTCTTGGCCAACCCGTAGCTCCCTCCCTTGGCTTCTCTAGTTTTTCTCTCAACTCTCTCTATTTTTTCTAAGTGTAAAATGAATATAAGATGACTTAGTCATCAAAGGGAACATATATATCCTTTCTTAGAAGTGACATGTGTCAGCCTCTAAGGGTGACACGTGTCAAACTCTCATTGGGCCACTTCATCCATGTAACCTATTAGGGGCTGTCACGTGGCCATGTGGGACCCACCTCAAGTAAGTGTGTCACCTACTGGTCCAAGTAGGTGTATCACCTGCTTGCTTCCAAGTAGGTGCATCACCTACTTGCTTCCGAGTAGGTGCTATGCCTCCTTTCGCCTCTTCCATGGGTTCGTAATCTCGTCTTACTTTAAGAGCCTATTTAATCCTTGATATATAAGCTCGACATGTACTCCAGTAGCTTAATTATGTGAGATGTCCAAGTCGGTAGCTTACGTAAGTACATTGAGTCCTACGACTCATTACTTAGCCTCCAACTCTTTCTGGATTCTTTTAACCCTATTTCCAATCTTCACTCTTATGGGAATCACGTCCTCCCTTCCTTAGAGTTATTTGATAGCATGGTAGATAATCTAGACCCCATGGCACTTTCTACGAGACTTAATATAATGTCCCAAGGTACGAAAGTATGGGGTATAACACGTAAGCTCGACATGTACTCCAGTAGCTTAGTTATGTGAGACGTCCAAGTCGGTAGCTTACGTAAGTACATTGAGTCCTACGACTTATTACTTAGCCTCTAACTCCTTCCGGATTCTTTTAACCCTATTTCCAATCTTCACTCTTATGGGGCGTCACGTCCTCTCTTCCTTAGAGTTATTTGATAGCATAGTAGATAATCTAGATCACATGGCACTTTCTACGAGACTTAATACAATGTCTCAAGGTACGAAAGTATGGGGTATAACATCCTTACCCCCTTTAGAACATTCGTCCTCAAATGTTAACTCATCTTATACGATCTTACGAGGACTTTAGAAATTCTCTGTGCCGGTTGTCACCCATAGACTTTTATTCATCGACTTAACTAATCTAGAAGGTTAGATTTCCTGTAGACATGGGGAATACATACGGATATCTCTTCTCTATCTTTAAGTGCCCATCGTGATTATCTTGTTGTATTCATCCCCTTTGTATGCACCTATTCTTTGATGTCATACTATTCAAAGTCCTTACTAATAATTCTCTGCACTATCTTTGATATCATGGATTTTATTTGTTCATTGCTGGCTTTTAGATCTTATTAACTTGTGCCAATATGGGATCTCACTTGAAGCCACTTCCCCCCTTTAAGGTGTACCCATGTGACTATCTGTTTGTGTTCTACCGTACGCCTTTATTTCCAATTTTCCAATATATATGATTCTTTTCCAACACATTTGTTATACTGCACCATATCTATGACTTTATTTATATCATCTATACCTTTGGTTGCCCATGTACGACAGCTTAACATAATCGTGAGGTGCTAATCCAGTCTAATTGTTGGTACTCAAGTCACATCGCAATTTATTCGAAGCCACTTTCCTTTCATTTTGATCAATAACTAGCTAGTGCTTATATTCATTTCCAATTCTCAATTAGGCAGTATTTACATTTCGACGTTTAGTGTCCCAAGCTTTGTCATAGCCCTAGCCTTATCCCAGTGGGTACCGCTTGTCCTTTTAATAGATTCGCAGTGCATTAGTTGTTTTGCAAAGCTACATCCCCTATCTCAAAGGGTCTTATCATCTTTCACGGTAGAGGCACATATCCACAATACTTTTTTATACCAACAATGCTATGCACGGCCAATGTATACATACATCTATATCATCTCAAATCACAGCCGCACAGGGCTTCCCAAAGGGTCACCCATCCTAGTACTACTCTCGCCCAAGCACACTTAACTTCAGAGTTCTGATGGGATCTGGTGCGTTAGTGCTGGTATGATTGCATCCTTCCCCGTGGGGCGCATAGCTACCGCAGAAGATGGTGACCCAGTAGCTAATCCGGTAGGCCAAGCTACACCGCCCAAGTTACCCTTATATTCTTATTACACGGACCACATTCTATCTTTAGCCACTTTCTCACTAAGTTTCACTTATTTTCATAATGATCCTCGTTATATTCACATGATATCCTGTTCGCATTCAATTCCATAGTATAACACTTCTTAACCTTTCTCACGCTTCCTACTATGGACTAATTAGACTCGATGAGGTAAACACACTTTACTTTTGTCTAAATCACCCCTTAGTGCCCCCAGTCTTTTTCAGATTCTTTTTCCATGCCAATATTGATCTCCTCATTACTATTACCATCACTTCAGTAATTAACTTATTTTTTGAGGTTAGCCATACTCGTAGTTTAGTCAAATCTCATTCTTATAATAGACAAGGCATACTACAACCCTATTTCTCATTATCCTTTTATTTCTAGGAAAATTTGGGCAGAGTTTCCTTTTTTTTTTCTATCTCAACACCTGCACGCAGAAAATATCAACAGTGCCTCACAGGGACAGCACGCATAAAAATACATGTATACATATCATATCACATCATATCGCAGCCTCACAAGGTGCCCAATATCAATAATAGTATAAAATGAGGGACTTACCTCACATGTCCAACTCGAACTGCACCTGTTAGACCTTCCATCTATATTTTGTTACGACCCAACCCCGTAGGCCGCAACTGGGGTCCGACCTGGACCCCCCGTATACATATCTATCAGTTGTGGTCATATTGAATTATAAATAAAATAATATCATGTAACAAAGCACCACTAGGCGATAATATTTTCATGAACCTGCAGCCCTTTTTGTTTGTATCACAATATGATAGGGCACGCAAGCCGACAAGGCTGCCATAACATAATAACATATATCATATATCATGTAGACCCAACTGAATCAAACTGACATACAAAACCCACATATACATGTCTGTAGACCTCTAAAAATATAAATAAAAACATATGGCGGGACAGGGCCCCCGCCGTACCCCCTGAATAGACAAAAAAAATTTATACATTAATGGTCAGTATCAAAAACTAGGCTCCAATACAATGGAGCCTCCTCCAGCTGAGCTGAGCAAAATCCTAGGCTGACGGACTATAAAACCTGTATCTGTACCTATGGGCATGAAACGCAGCCCCTCGAACAAAGGGGGTCAGTACAATAGATGTACTGAGTATGTAAAACATAACATAATACAACTAGAAGAATATCTGAGACAGAGGAACAGGGGATAAGATATCAAATCAAAAACCTGTACCTATACTTTGTGAATTACAAAAACATGATGGTTCGAATCATATCATATAGCCGGCCCTTTCGGGGGTCCGGTGAATCACCTCTGTAAAACCATCATGGCCCCAATGCCATCACACCATATTACAACACATCATATATATATATATATATATATATATATATATATATATATATATATATATATATATATACGTATACCAGCCCTCTAGTGAGGGGCTCGGTGGACAATGCAGTGAATTATGTAAGATTACTATTCTCGACCAAGAACTCGGTGAAAGAAGTGCTACAGTATACACAAGTAGAGTAGTGAGTAACTATATGCAATTTAAATCATTATTAGAGACTTGACAAAATAATATAGTTAAACTTTTGTTTGAGGACCCGAGTAACGGTGTAGTCATCTCGAGTGTCCTCTAAATTCCATTAGGGGCTTCCTCAAAAGTAATCTCGGGGACCCTAGACATGTATTAACATAGGGACAAATCATTTATGGAATCAAAACCACTTAGACTCGTATAGTCTTTAAGACTTGGAGCCTGTACATTTGGTACCTCTTTAACATATAGAAGTTTCCAAGGAAATAGTTCAACTACTATCAGAGTTCGACATTCAAAAGTAAATAGGAGATGTTAAGAATGGAGTTACTTCGGAGATCACATCATATTTAACTTACAACTAAGACATGCCAGAAAAGAAAGAGAGTAAACTTTATATAGTCTGTACTTTCCTTTAGGTGGTCATTGTATACATATATCATACCCGTCCCATCTTGGGGCTCGGTGAATAATTATGGCATCATAATCTCATTTTCATACCAAGTACATATCAAGAGAAAGGAAAGATAGTTTCCCATACACTACTCCTTAACACATAGAAGCCTTAACAAGCAATGCTCAATTCTTGTAGGGGTGTCAACACCTAACTGTAGTTAGGGATTATGAGGTGTACCTGGAGTTCTGGGAATGGAATTATCCCCACATTCTACATACAATTCACTTAAGGATAAGACTTGCAAAAGGAAAGAAAGATAGTTGTACGTACTTATACCAAAACATGCCAAGAGAAAGCTTTACATACCTCGTATGAGTTATTCTTTTTCATGTTCGCCTCATCGTTCTTTGAACCTATTCAACATGGAAGTAATACAAATATCAACCACTCTGGACTTTCCAGCACCTTCAGTTGCACCTTAGTATTCATGGAATCTATTTCCTTGTCCGTTTCCTCGACTAGTCCTTTAATTAGTTAAGGCGTTAACGAAAATTGGGCAGCACCTCCCCTATAACGTGCCCTATCAAAAATTTCCAATCACACCCCTAATAACTAAAGCCAGCCAACAATAACAACCTACAACATATATACAAGCTATTCACACCAACATTACATATTACAAACCCCAAACAACTCACTCAAAACTATCAAAACGTGATCTCTGGATAGCTTACTGTCTTGCATTATCGCTTCATTTCGAAGGGGTAATTGAGGGAAATAGGATTTTTGTCCTCCATGAAATTTATATACATGTGTCTTAGGGTCGCATAAAATTTTGAATCACCCCTACATCAATTTTGTACAAAAAGATATGCCAAAAATACCAGCAGCAGTCTATGTAAGATGTTCAAAACCAAATTCTGGGCAGTACCTCCTCTATACTTCATCACCCTTTTTCGAGTAGATAAAAGCAAAACTAGATTTTAAAGTCTAAATGAAAGTTATATACCTATGAAATAAATTTCCAAAACATATTGAATCATTCAAAACGAATCTATACACAGAAGTTATACCAATATTACTAACAACAGTCCCTTCAAAAAACGACTTTGTTAACTAGTTCTTAACATTTTCTCTCTTTGTTCTTTCGACTTTCTCTCAAGTTCCAAGCCGAAGAATTAATTCTGTAGACATCGTAAGATACGTATATACATCTCCATATGGTTGAGGAACATCGTAGATAACTAATTCATGGAGAAAAATTGAAGAACTTACCTTTAATTTCTCAAAATTGTGGCTGCCTTGTTCCTTGTGTTCTTCACGTTTTTTCCTCTTTATTTTGGCTGGAGATTTTGATGAAAAATGTGACTAAAGGTCACTTAACACACATATATTCCCCTCTTTAGAAGGTTCCACATGGCATCCCCCTAGGGTGACACGTGGCAGCCCCCTAGGGTGCCACTTCAACCCTTGTGGCCAATCACATGCTACCATATGGCAGCGGGGTCCACCCCAAGTAGGTGAGTCACCTGCATTCTTGTCACCTACTTGCTTCACTTTTGTAAGTTTGGAAACTAGTTTTGCTCCCTTTTGTAGGATCATCATCCCGTCTCATTTCAAGAGCCTATGTAATCCGTGCTACGTAAGCTTGGTATGTCCTCAAGTAGCTCAAGTATGTAAGACTTCTAATTTAGTAGTTTACGTAGATAAGTCGAGTCCTACGACTCATCACTTGGCCTCTAATTCCTTCCGGATTCTTATGACTCTATTTCCAACCTTCTCTACTATGGGGTATCACATTCTCCCTTCCTTAGAGTCGTTTGATAGTGTCGTAGCGTATCTAGCTCACATGATAATGTCTAAGGAACTTATAATACATTCTGAGTTTAAAAGTGTGGGGTTTAACATCTTTTCCCCCTTTAGAACATTCGTCCCCGAATGTTAAACAAAACTTCCCTTAGCACCTTATACAAATCGTAGGGAGATTCTTTACTGTTTCCATAACACATACTTTTATCCAAGTACTTAATATACGAGTTCCAGGAGTTGGGGTTACCTGTAGACATCGGGAATAGGCGTGAATAATTGTGTTTCATGTTCTCTTTAGCTTCCCCTGTCATCCTCTTTATGGTTTTGGTTTTTCCACAGTATCTTGATGGAAGGCACGTCTTTAGTCTACGATCTTCTAGTTTGCCGATTTAAGATGGTGATAGGTTGTTCCTTCAAGATTCTATTTTCTGGACATTATCTATGGAACATACTATGGGTGGCTCACCAGTACCTTTGCGAAACATCCTTATCTAATAGACTGGGCGTATAGTTTTCCAATAAGGTGGTAAGCTCAACTTAACAACAACTTTTCTCACCTTATGAGCAAATTGATATAGTCTAATGTCTTTTGGGTTAAGTTTCCTTTTCTGGGTGACCCTGTTATGAACATCCAATCATCAATTTAAACTCCTTATGTCGATGTCGATTATCTGTATATCATTTCTGCCGACTCTGGGCTTTTAGTCAATAGCTTGCTTAATCATGTCGGGGCCTTTTTAGCTTAGTCTTTCTAACATCGACCCATCCAATAGGGGACTTACCCCTCTTGCTCTACCAGTATTGTACGGGACATTGGG
Organism: Solanum dulcamara; assembly: GCF_947179165.1. Taxonomy (NCBI): domain Eukaryota; kingdom Viridiplantae; phylum Streptophyta; class Magnoliopsida; order Solanales; family Solanaceae; genus Solanum; species Solanum dulcamara. The sequence goes on from NC_077244.1 coordinate 25,280,847, forward strand.
ATACTAGAGTAGTAATTATTATTGTAGGCAACTCGATAAGTGATAGATAATCATCCCCACTATATTCGAAGTTAACAACACCAGCTCATGATATATCTTCTAGCGTTTAAGTGGTACGCTTTAGCCTGTTCATCAGGTTTGATGGTAAAGTAGTGTACGAAGACTTATCTATCTTCCCAATTACTTTGTGGACTGATCCTTGGTAGTTAACTATAACTTGGGCTCCTTCTTCCGGGATAATAGCTATGGGGACTCTGTAAGGTCCTACCACTCTTTTACCCTATAATTTTGCAACTTCTCGACTGAGTAGGTAGCCTTTGATTGAAGGAGCATGGGCTAATATCGTTAATCCCTACGTAACATTCCCTCCAAAGTCATCTATCGATGGAGTGTGAATTCAGTCTGGTAGCCCTAGTCATATTTGGAATTTTTGACCTCGTGTATTACTTCTCGTCTTCCATAAATTACATCAACTGGTACCCTTACCTTTTGGGTTTTGTTGTTTCACCCTCAGAGCTGGCTGCCAAGTGGTGTCAAAATTCCCTTGCCCACTTACCCATATACTCATTATGTCGTTTGCCTCTCATTAACTGGTACTATATTAAAGAACTGTGGAATTCGAGTACATTGTCAGTTAGCAATTAGCTAATCCTTCTAGTCTTGCTTAAATCCTTTTTACAATACCCTCAATGTAACTTATAGTACTCCATGTACATAATGTCATGTCGTTTCTCCGCCGCTAGTTCAGATTCTTCCATCTCGTGCGACCACACCCGCACTATCGCACTAAATACCACCAGAATTTAGAAGTTAAGCATTCTTGGGCGAGAGTAATACTGGGATGGGTGACCTCCCTAGGAAATCTTTATGTCGCTTTTCATTGTAATCCTTGCAATAATGTGTGGGGCACTCAACTTAGCCCAAGATTTATCTTAGCATTGTCTCACCAGTCTTTATGTGTTGTCTTGCCCTTTCCTCTGTTAACTGGCAATCGATATAGGGGTAGATCTTTAGTTCCACTATGACCATGTCCCTTTTTGGTCGTTTTGGTTTAACTTCTCCTATTGTATTCCCCCCTTTATGTACGCACCCATTTATTGGGGTTGGCTACTGAGTAGCGCTAAAGTTCATTCATAAAGTGACCTTTAGATCCACTTTGAAATTTGTCTATCATTAGCTGGTATAGTCCTAAAGAAGTTTGGCATATGATCTTGCCATCCTGCAGTAACCAGTTAGTCTTATCCGTCTTATTCAAACCATTTCAAAATTTTCCTTACCCCCGCTTGTAATCCTTTTGACACATTTTCGTGTCATTCTTTACCTTTACGAGAATATCAGAGAGTGCAAGAAATACCTTGTCGCACTTCTTTCTATTTCCTTATTTACTCCTTGATCATCTTATCTCCTACCATAGGAGTCTTACTATTTCTTTTCCTTGGTTATTTATCTATCACAATATCGTTTGCGACCAACTCTACAGCCAATATTTGGCTTTTGATCTAGCATGCTGTCATTATCCTTCGTAGTGTCCCTTGAGTTATTCGATATCCTTTCATTGCTATATTCTTTTGCTTTTATACGTACCCACCTTCTAGTGTTATATCGTTCAGGGTCTCATCAAACCTTCTTAACGCTGTCTTACATACCATTCTGACCTCTATCCAATTACTGGTGGCTTCCAGATCTTTCTAACTTGGTTCAGCAAGGGATCTTATTAAAGTTTAATCATCACACTCAAGTATGTTGTCATATCAAGTGCCTCCATCTTACCCTTGCAGTTCTCTCATTGGCTTTCCCCCTTTAAAGGGACCTTATACTTTTATCCGTTCCTACCTTGCTTTATGTCTCCATGTCCAGTTTCAAATTCATCTGGTCTCCTTCCCCAGTCTACTTAGCACTGCATCATGTCCCCGTTTTTCCGTATATTTTATAACCTGATTATCCACGTACAGAACCTTGGCTAAATCACGAAGCGACGAGAAATTTTCCATATATAGTGCGGCATCTCCTTTATTAATCTGTACTTGAGTAGTGGGGCTCATGGAACAACTCCTCCAAGGCCACCTTCTACTTATCTTCATCAAAATTTAATTAGTACTTGTAGTCGTTCCAATTTCAATTAGGCGGTGCTAGTATTCCGATGATAACTGTTCAAGGTTCTTTTGAAATAATAGCTTTACCCCAACCTATATCCTTTATTCCTTGGGGTGAATGTAGGTTACACCAATTATTCCTTAAGTTTGTCGTCCTCGTCCCTTAAGGGTTCCACTATTTTTGGGGCGACGTTGTGTACATGTGTCATTTATTTATATCTTAAGCTCCATAATCATACTGCGTACTCAACGCAGGCTTTTAACTTAGTCAACGCGTACTAAGTGCGTCTTACTAGTGGTTTCACTTTATCCCTGCATACTCATATCACACTGTTCAATTCATACTTACATATCCCCTTTTAATTCGTATTCGCGTTCAGTTCCTCGAGTTATGAACAACCTATCTAATTTATAATTAGGAGTTAGGGCTTGGTACTTTCAAAATGAGTAAAGCTCAATTAGTGGACATCTTACCTTTCAACCTGAGCTTCTCTTTTTTTTCGACAGCACAATTACAACTGGAGATACTGTGGTCTGAACTGTACTGCTCAGACAGACTTTTTTTTTTCCGAAACAAACTCCCCCAAGTAAAGAGGGTATCCCTTATTGATGACATAAAAAGTATCTCTTACAATTTTAATTTAGCATCCTACAGGTACCCAGTATCCATTTCCAAGATATGTTATAAAGTATGTTTTATTCCCTTCTTTTTGTATTGGGAAAGTTTTGGCATAGTTTCCTCTACACTTCTTACTATCCCAAAACCTGCACGCAGAAAATACCAATAATGCCTCACAGGACCAACATATATATATACATATCATATCACAGCCGCACAGGGCTTTCAATGTCATCTCATATCGCAACCACACAGGGCTTTCAACGTCAACAATAATATAAAAATACTGGACTTACCTCATATGTCCAACTTCAAACTGCATCTATTGCACTTTCTGTCTGCTTTCCTTTCAGATTTCAACTTTACATTTCAATAGTACTTCAATACCTTACCCGACGGATATCTTCCGTGGCTTTACTTTACTTACCTGCATGCTTCGTAACTTCCTTCTATTAGTGTCTTCCTTCTTTTAAGATCCAAGGTTAGTATAAGGAATTTTTCTATGACTCGAATCTATAGAACGATGTCAGATGTAGAAGAAAGGTAACATCCTAAATATCCTGTAGCTTCCTATTTATAGATGTGGCGTGCAACACATTGATAATCAAGACTCTACTAGACATGGTCTGTAGATAATCCAAGGACGAACTTCTCTGATACCACCTCTATCACGACCCAACCCCATAGGCCATGACTGAGGTCCGACCTGGACCCCCCGTACACATATCTATTAGCTGTGGTCACATTGAATCGTAAATAAAATAATATCATGTAATAGAGCCCCATTGGGTGATAACATTTTCATAAACCTGCAGCCCTTTTCGTTTGTATCACAACATGATAGGGCACGCAAGCCAACAAGGCTACCATAACATAATCATATATATCATATATCAGGTAGACCCAGCTAAATCAAACTGACATACACGACCCACATATACATATCTACAGACCTCTAAAAATATAAATGACAACATATGGCGGGACAAGGCCCCTACCGTACCCCCGAATGGACAAAACAATGTTATATATTAGTGGACAGTATCAAAAACTAGGCCCCGATACAATGGAGCCTCTTCCAGCTGAGCTGCGTGGAATCCTAAGCTGACGGACTCCCAAAACTTGTATATGTACATGCGGGCATGAACACAGACCCCCGAGAAAGGGGGTCAGTATGACATATGTATTGAGTATGTAAAATATAACATAGTACAACTGGAGGTATATCCAAAATAGAGAAGCAGGGGAACTAATTAACAAATTAGAAACTTGTACCAGTACTCTGTGAATCACAAAAACATGCATGCTTAAATTTTCAATATAGTTGGCCCCGTCAGGGGTCCAGTGAATCATAATGTAGTATCAGTATCAGGCCCCGTGCCATCGCCACCTTATTACAACACATCATCATAGTATCAGTATCAGGCCCTAGGCCATCGTCACCTTATTACAACACATCATATAAAGACATACGGATGCCGGCCCTCTAGCGAGGGACTCGACGAACAATGCAGTGAATTGCACGAATCTGATGACCGGCCCGGGACTCGGAGAAGAAGTGTTACAGTATACACGAGTAGAGTAGTGAGATACAAAACACAGTTTAAATCATTAGTTGAGACTCAATAAAGTCATCAAGTGAACCATCACCTGGGATCAGGGCAGAAGGTATCCGACGTATACTCTCTAACTATCACTAAGGACTATGTAAAAAGGAGTTTTTGGAAATCTTAGACATATACCAATGTGAAATATCTTATAGCAGTCCGAGCATTGGTTATCTCAGAGCCTTTCTTTTTTACAAACAAGAGCTTAGTCGAATCAATTGTTATACAGCCATATAGAAGACTCGAAGATAGCAGCTTACTACTTTGAAGTTTAAACATTCAAAAGTGAGTGAGGGTCCTGAAGTCATATTCAGAACCTGAGAATGGAATTACCCCCCAAAGTTCATATCATATCTTGCTTACATCTAAGACATGCCAAAAGAGAAAAGATAGGCTTTACATATCTATACCAAAAACATACCAAGAGAAGCTTCACATACCTTGTCTGAATTATTCCTTATCCTGTTTGTCTCGCCGTCCTTTGAACCTATTAACATGAAATTAATATGAATATCAACCCCTATTAACTTTCCATCACCGTAGGTTACACCCTAGTATTAATGGAATGTATTTCCTTAGTCGTTTCCCCGATTAGTTCTGTTATTTGCTAAGGCGTCGTCGAAAATTAGGCAGCACCTCCCCTATAATGTTCCCTATCCAAAATTCCAATTAGGTTGCTAAGACTTACAGACAACGAACAACAACAACCTGCAGAAATTCACACCAACATTATACAACATAAACTCCAAACGACTTATTCAAAAATACGATATCACAATAGGGCATCTAGCCTTTATTTTGTAATGACTTTAATTATACGCAACGGGGGGTCATGTGGCTTCAAAAATAAGCACCCTAACCCACATTAGAACATATTTAGGCCCTGCAACAACACATCACACCGCTGCAGTAGCAACTCACAAGAACAACACCTTACTTTGACGACAATTAGACTATAATGACTACAATTTGGATTGTCTTCAACGCCAAGCATTTATATACTATTTTCATGTTTCCATCCACACAAAAGGTGTATAACACACTCCATAACAATACCATAAAGTCAAATTTGAAAGGACAAACATCATCTTACCCGAATTTGGCCAAAACCATCAAAGCGCAACTTGGAACTTCTCCAAACGCGCTGAAATTGAGCGGGCTGTTTGTGTTACTTCTTCGCTGCCCCAAATTGAAATTTTAGGTTATTAAACATCAATATACAACTTAGGGACACTTCAAATAATTAATTCACGGAACGAAACCCGGAAGCTTACCCCAAAAGGGCCAAACCCATAGCCCTCCTTCCTTGCCCCTTTAACGTTTTCTCTTTTTTTTCTTCCAAATTTCCAATTGTAAAGCTGAAGTTTTGATTACATGAGCATCATAAAACACATATATACATATCCACGTACTTAGGTAACACTGTGGATAATTAATTCACGGAAGAAAAGTGAAGAACTTACCTTAATTTCTTAGAAACCATGGCTGCCCCTTTCTCTTCTTCTTCTCCGCATTTTTCTCTCTATGTTTTGGGCTGATTTTTGAGTTCCAAATGACTTAAGAGTCATTAACGTACATATATATGGTCCCTTAGGAAGTGACACGTGTCATCCCCTAAGGGTGACATGTGTCAAGCCCTTATTGGGCCACAGATCCACCCTTAGCCTCCAAGGCTGCCACGTGTCCTTGGAGGCCGTGACTTTAGTCCAGCCTGGACCCCTGTATGTATATAAATCAGGTGTAGTCAAAACCGGTTTACAAATAATATAATCATGTACAGGAGAATCCAATGGGTCATAGCATTTTATGTACCTGTAGCCTCTTTCATTTCTGTCATAACACGAAAGAGCACACAAGCCGACATGGCTGCCATAACACATACCTGTAATACATCATGCAGACCCAGCTAAACAAAACTTATACATACAACCCACATATATGTCTACAAACCTCTAAGAGTAGTGACGATATCTTATGGCGGGACAAGACCCCCACCATACCTTTGAATAAATAAATATATACATCAGAGGTTTGCTACCAAAACTCAGCTTCGAATCAATGGAGCTTCTTCTAACTTGCTGGGTGGAATCCTGAGCTAGTGGACTCCCAAAACCTGTGTCTGCACCTGCGGGTATGAAACGCAGCCCCCCGAAGAAAGGGGGGTCAGTACGATACATGCACTGAGTATATAAAACATACAACATCATAATTAAGACAACACTGAAATTGGGATGCAGGATACAAGCATAACAGTTAATAAAGCACTATACCTACGTCGTACAAAATAGAGTCATGTCTACCCTCAACAACCCTGTACCCGTATCGGTAGGGGCTCGATGGTACAAAAACATCATCTATCATGATAGGCATATGTATGCTTTTAACGCTGTGGAACGTACAGTCCGATCCATGTATAACGCAAGTACCTGCCAAGGAACGACGACCCGATCCATATATCATGTTATAATAATGATAATGCCGAGGTACGACGGCCTGATCCGTATATGATAATGATGCCGAGGAACGACGGCCCGATCTGTGTCTCATATAACAGTGCCAAGGTACGACGGCCCAATCGGTATAATTCATAATAGTGTCGAGGTACGACGGCCCGATCCGTATACATGCATATCATATAAGAACGCTGAGGAACGACGGCCCGATCCATATATAATGTAATATGCATATACATACATGTAGGACTCATCAACATATCAAATATTCCTCAACCATTATCATAAAGTATGCCCAAGAACCCCCAGGTGTAGGAGCTTACACCTCCAATCACTATTCAGCCTATAAAAGGCTCGAGGGTCGTAGTTTAACTACTTTAAGACCCTTAGCATTTAGGAGTGAACTAGAGTAACGAGTTATACTTGAAACTTACAACTGGAACTACCTCTATACTCAAATCGTATCTCAATTTACTTACATTTAAGACATCCTAAAGGGAAGAAGAGACAGGCTTTACACATACTACCTTTCATCATATAAAAGCCCTAAAAGGCAACAACTCAACTATTACAGGAGTTCTATCATCACGGGGTGAATGAAACTCATAGTTCATGCTTGAAATTTATGAATTGAATTACCCTAAGCTCATATGCATTTCATTCTTTACTTACGTCTAACACATGCCAACATAAGAGAAGAATAGCTTTACATACTTATGCCAAAAACATGCCAAAAGAAAGCTTCACATACCTCTGGTCGACAACTTTTAGCCCGGCATGTCTCGTCGTCCTCTGAACCTATTTAACACGAAGGTAATACTAATATTAGTAACCTTCAACTTTCCAGCTTCTAAATCCATAACCAAGCACCCATAGGAATTAACTCCTTATTCTCCTTTCTCGACTAGTCTCAACTAGTTTATTAACTAGTTAAGAAGTTAACAGAATTCGGGCAGCATCTCCTCTATAACTTGTCCTATCCGAATTCCCAATTCTATCCCTAATCACTACAGCCAACCAACAACAATAACCTGTAACTCATATACACATAAAACATGGCAACATTACACAACATAGGCTCCAAACAACTTACTTAACATTACGATATTAAAATAGGGTCTTTAGCCTTTATTTCGTAAAACCTTTAATCGTGCAGAGAGGAGGGTCGTGTGGCTGAAACCAGTAGCTCCCACACCTTTTTTAGAATGCCTTTAGGCCCTGCAACACACCATCACACATCTGCAACACCCCCTTACACGCACAACACCTCATTTCGACTATAATTTAACTATATCGATTCCAATTTATTTCGGACGTCAAGCATATTTATGATATTTTCACATTTCCAGCCACTTACACAACGTATAATACCCTCTATAACAAAACCATAAACTCCAATTTAAAATAAAAGGCCTTACCTTACGTTAAACACGTCAAACTCGCAAAAACTATCAAAACATGAAATCTGGACAGCCCACTGTTTTATATTGTCTCTTAGTTTCCAAGGGGTGATTGAGGGAAACAGGATTTGTGGCCTCAAGGAAAGTTATAGACAAGTGTCTGAAGGTCGCATACCATTTCAAATCAGCCCTACAGCAATTTTGTACAAAGAGATATGCCCAAAATACCAACTGCAGTCTGTGTAGGATTTCCAAAACGAAATCTGGGCAGCACCTCCCCCATACTTCATCACCCTTTTTCGAGCTGATAAAAGAAAAACTGGGTTTTAGAGGCTAATCAAAAGTTATATCTCTATCAAATATCTTTCCAAAACATCTTGAATTACTTGAAACGGAGCTATACAGAAGGAGTTATGCTAATATTACTAACAGAAGTACCTTTTCTTTTGGAACAACCCGTAGCTCCTCCTCTTTGTTCTCTCAAGTTTTCTCTCAACTCTCTCTTATTTTTTATAAGTGTAAAAGGATAATAAGATGACTTAGTCATCAAAAGGAACATATATATCCTTATTAGAAGTGACATGTGTCATTCCCTAAGGGTGACATGTGTCAAACTCTCATTGGGCTACTTCATCCATGCAACCTATCCATGGTTGCCACGTGGCAAGTGGGGTCCACTCCAGGGTGTGTCACCTGCTGCCACGTGTCACTTTCATATGCTTCCACGTGTACCTATGACGTGCTGCCATATGTCAAGTAGGTGAGTCACCTACTTGCTTCAAGTAGGTGCGTCGTTTCCTTATTTCCCTTCCGTGGGTTCGTAATCTCGTCGCACTTCAAGAGCCTATGTATTCCTTGCTACTTAGTCTCAACACTCACTCGAGTAGCTTAAGTACGTAAGACCTCCAAGTTGGTATCTTACGCGAGTTAATCGAGTCCTACGACTCATTTCTCGGCCTCCAACTCCTTTCGAATTCTTATAACCCTATTTCTAATCTTCCTTATTATGAAGCATTTCATTCTCCTTTCCTTGGAGTTATTTGTTAGTGTGGTAGATAATCTAAATCATGTGGCACTTTTCAAGAGACTCAAGACGGTGCCCTAAGGTGAAAAGGTACGGGGTATAACATCCTTCCCCTCTTAGAACATTCGTCCTCGAATGTTAACTGGTCTTACAAGGTCTTACGAGTGCTTCAGGATTCCTCTGTACTGATTGCCATTCATGGGCCTCGTATTAACTCATATGGTCTATTTAAGAGGGTAGATTACCTGTAGGCATAGGGAACAGGTGATATTGCTTTTCCATTTCTTCTTTCAAGTTCCCTTACCACACATCATATTACACCCTTTACACGAACATGTGTAGGAACTTAAAGTAGCCCGGAAGATGCCTTAGCATTGCCATACTAGTTTGTACGTAAATCTGTATCGTTTCTTACTTTCTTCATCTACTTACCCTTGAGTTTCCTCATATTCCAGTATAGGAGAGATCTCTCATCCTTTCCTTGTTTTGCTGCTTATACACCATAATACTAGTAGTTCGTAACTTTGTTACCAACATCTTACCTTCAGTCGAGTATAGCCTGGCTATCCCTTATAGTATGTTTAAGTTTTTATAGTAATTCCCTTGTTGTATTCACCCCCTTTGTGGTCACCCATTCTATGATGTCATACTTGTTCAAGAACCTTACCAATAATTCTCAACACTATCGCAGGTATCATCTTGGCTTCTATCCGCCCATTGCTGGCTTTTAAATTTTGCCAGCTTGTTCCAACATAGGATCTCACTTGAAATTTAAGTATTCACATTAATACATTTTATTGTTGATTGGTTTCACACCACGCTGATATCTTCCATATCCACTTCCCCCCCTTTTGGGATGTATCCATGTCACTATCTGTTTGGGTTCTACTTTACACCCTTATTTCCAATTTTCTAATACATATGATTCTTTTCCAACACATTTGGTACACTGCACCATATCTATGCCTTCCTTTATATTGTTCATACCTTTGGTTGCCCAGGTACGACAGCTTAACACAATCATGAGGTGCTAATCCAATCTAATTGTTGGTACTCGAGTCACGTAGCAATTTATTCGAAGCCACTTTCCATTTATTTTGGTCAATAATTAGCTAGGGCTTATAGTCGTTTCCAATTCTCAAATAGGCAGTACTTATATTCCGACGCTCGATATCCCAAGCTTTGTCATAGCCCTAGCCTTATCCCAGTGGGTACCACTTGTCCTTTTAATGAATTCGCAATGCACTAGTTGTTTTGCAAAGCTACATCCCCTATCTCAAAGGGTGTTATCATCTTTCACGGTGGAGTCACGTATCCACAATACTTCTTTATATCAACAATGCCATGTAAGGCCAACGTATATATATATGCATATCATCTCATATCACAGCCACACAGGGCTTCCCAGGGGGTCACCCATCCCAATATTACTCTTGCCCAAGCACGCTTAACTTCGGAGTTCTGATGGAATTCGGTGCGTTAGTGCTAGAATGATCGCATCCTGCCCCGTGGGGCATGTAACTACCAAAGAGGACAATGACCCAGAAGCTGATTCGGTAGGCCAGGCTGCACCGCCCAAGTTACCCTTATATTCTCATTACATGGACCACATCCTATCCTTAGCCACTTTCTCACTAGGCTTTAGTTATTTTCATAACGATCCTTATTATATTCACATCATTATTGTGGGCACGACCTTTCAAGACATTCTACAGCCCTGTATCTCATTCTCTTTTTATTTCTGGAAAATTTGGACAGAGTTCCCTCTGTATTTCTTACTATCTCAACACCTGCATGCAAAAAAATACCAACAGTGCCTCACATGGCCAACAAGCATAAGGATACATATATAGGTATCATATCACGTCATATCGCAGCCTCACAGGGCGCCCAATATCAACAATAGTATAAAATGATGGACTTACCTCGTATGTCCAACTCGAACTACGGCTGTTAGACTTTCCGTCTACTTTTCCTTTCAATTTTTCAACTTTACATGTCAATCGTATTTCAATACCTTACCTGGCACACATCGTTTGCGTTGTGGCTTACCTACATGCTTTGTAACTTCCAATATCATCAGTCACTTTCTTTTATCGATGTTGTCTTTCATCTGAAATCAAAGGTTAGTATAAAGAATTTTACTTCCTATGACTCGGCTCTATCGCATGACCTTAAAAATGAAAGAAAGGAAACATCCTAAATGTCCTGTAGCCTCCTGTTTATAGATGTGGCGCACAACCCACCGATAAACAAGACTCTACTAGACACGGTCTGTAGACACTCCAAGGACGAACTGCTCTGATACTACTTCTGTCACGACCCAGCCCCGTAGGCCATGACTGTAGTCCAGCCTTGACCCCCGTATACATATAAATCAGGTCTAGTCAAAATCGGTTTACAAATAATATAATCATGTACAGGAGAATCCCAATAGGTCATAGCATTTTATGTACCTGTAGCCTCTTTCATTTCTGTCATAACACGAAAGGGCACACAAGCCGACATGGCTTCCATAACACATACCTGTAATACATCATGCAGATCCAGCTAAACAAAACTTACACATACAACCCACATATATGTCTACAGACCTCTAAGAGTAGTGACGATATCTTATGGCGGGATAAGACCCCCACCATACCTTTGAATAAATAAATATATACATCAGAGGTTTGCTACCAAAACTCAGCTTCGAATCAATGGAGTTTCTTCTAACTTGCTGGGTGGAATCCTGAGCTAGTGGACTCCCAAAACCTGTGTCTGCACCTGCGGGCATGAAATGCAGCCCCCCGAAGAAAGGGGGGTCAGTACGATACATGCACTGAGTATATAAAACATACAACATCATAATTAAGACAACACTGAAATTGGGATGCAGGATACAAGCATAACAGTTAATAAAGCACTATACCTACGTCGTACAAAATAGAGTCATGTCTACCCTCAACAACCCTGTACCCGTATCGGTAGGGGCTCGATGGTACAAAAACATCATCTATCATGATAGGCATATGTATGCTTTTAGCGTTGTGGAACGTACAGTCCAATCCATGTATAACGCAAGTACCTGCTGAGGAACAACGACCCGATCCATATATCATGTTATAATAATGATAATACCGAGGTACGACGGCCCGATCCGTATATCATAATGATGCTGAGGAATGACGGCTCGATCCGTGTCTCATATAACAGTGCCGAGGTACGACGGCCCGATCGGTATAATGCATAATAGTGTCGAGGTACAGCGGCCCGATCTGTATACATGCATATCATATAACAATGCCGAGGAACGATGGCCCGATCCATATATAATGTAATATGCATATACATACATGTAGGACTCATCAGCATATCAAATATCCCTAAACCATTATCATAAAGTATGCCCAAGAACCCCCAGGTGTAGGAGCTTACACCTCCAATCACTATTCAGCCTATAGAAGCTCGAGGGTCGTAGTTTAACTACTTTAAGACCCTTAGCATTAGGAGTGAACTGGAGTAACGAGTTATACTCGCAACTTACAACTGGAACTACCTCTATACTCAAATCGTATCTCAATTTACTTACATTTAAGACATCCCAAAGGGAAGAAGAGACAGGCTTTACACATACTACCTTTCATCATATAAAAGCCCTAAAAGGCAACAACTCAACTATTACAGGAGTTCTATCATCACGGGGTGAATGAAACTCATAGATCACGCTTGGAATTTATGAATGGAATTACCCCAAGCTCATATGCATGTCATTCATTACTTACGTCTAACACATGCCAACATAAGAGAAGAATAGCTTTACATACTTATGCCAAAAACATGCCAAAAGAAAGCTTCACATACCTCTGGTCGACTGCTTTTAGCCCGGCATGTCTCGTCGTCCTCTGAACCTATTTAACACGAAGGTAATACTAATATTAGTAACCTTCAACTTTCCAGCTTCTAAATCCACAACCAAGCACCCATAGGAATTAACTCCTTATTCTCCTTTCTCGACTAGTCTCAACTAGTTTATTAACTAGTTAAGAAGTTAACAGAATTCGGGCAGCATCTCTTCTATAACTTGCCCTATCCGAATTCCCAATTCTATCCCTAATCACTACAAGTGCAACGCATTATTCAATTACAATTAACTATAGCGATTCCCATTTCACTTATTTCGAACGCCGAACTTTTCAAAACTTTTCACAAACTTCCAGCAGCCCCTAAGGTGTGTAATACACCCTAATTTAACATCACAAACTTCAAATTAGAGGGGAATAACTTACCTTTCCCAAAATTTGCTAGAACTTGCCAAAATTGTGCCTCAGAACTTTCATTAGCGCGTTGTAACGTCGTGGAAGCTTGCTGTCCGATTTTTGCTGCACCAAACCCAAATTTTATACTACTAATACCTCCATACCATCGTAGTATACTCTAAGTAATTAATTTACGGAAAAAAATCGGGACTTACCTATTTTTTTCTCCCAAAGCCGTCACTCTTTTCTCCTTAGTTCTAGGGTTTGTTTTCTCTTATTTTGGCTGAAATTTGAGGAAAAAGCTGAAGTTTTAGTCACATATACATATATATAGGTGGTCCTAGGGTGTGACACATGTCATCCCCAAGAGGTGACACATGTCCAGCCCTTATTGGGCCACCGTATCTACATGCTGAAGGAGGGCTGCCACGTGGAAGTAGGGCCCACCTCCCCCAAGCAGGTGGGTCACCTACTTGGCCCCAAGCAGGTGGGTCACCTGCTTGCTTAGGTGCTTCCACGTGTCACCCTCCCATTGGCTGCCCCGCGTAATTTTTTTTCTTCCTCGTAGGTTTGTAATCTTGTCTTATTTTAAGGGCCTATGTCATCTGTGCTACGCAAGCTTGGTACGTACTCCAATAGCTTAAGTGTGTAAGACTTCCAAGTTAGTAGCTTACGTAGGTAAATCGAGTCCTACGACTCATTACTTCGCCTCCAATTTCTTCCGGATTCTTATGACTCCATCTCCAACTTTCTCTACTATGGGGTATCACATTCTCCCTTTCTTAGAGTCGTTTGATAGTATTGTACCATATTCGTCTCACCTGATAATGTCCAAGGAACTTATGAGACATTCCGAGTTTACAAAAAGGGTGGGGTGTAATAGTATCCGTCCCGCTCGGGGACTCAGTGTCACAAATATATCATTTATAAAGATAGGCATATGCACATTGTTAGCACTGTGGAACGTACAACCCGATCCATATATATAGAAAGCACATGCCGAGGAATGATGGCTCAATCCATATATTGTGTAATAATGTCGAGGAACGACGGCCCGATCCGTAAATCTCATGATAATGCTGAGGTACGACGGCCCGATCTGCATCTCATATATTAGTGCCGAGGAACGATGGCCCAATCCGTATACATGCATATCATATAATAATGCTGAGGAACGATGACCCGATCCACATATCACACAACAATGCATATACGTGCATGTAAGACTTGGTAACACATCCGACATCCCCCAACCATTATCATAAATATGCATAAGAAACCCCAAATTTTGGAATTTACACACCCAATCACTATTCAGCCTATAAAAGGCTCGAGGGTCGTAGTGCAACTACTTCCAAACCCTTAACATTTAGGAGTGAACTCGAGTCATAAGTTATACGCAGGACTTACAACTGGAAATGCCTTTACATTCATATCATACCTCAATTCACTTACATTTAAGACATTCCAAAGGGAAGAAGAGGCAGGCTTTACACATACCACCTTTCGTCATATAGAAGCCCTAAAAGGCAACAACTCAATTACTACAGGAGTTCTAATATCACAAAGTCAATGAAACTCATGGCTCATGCTTGGAATTTATGAATGGAATTACCCCAAGCTCAAATACATATCATTCATTACTAACGTCTAAGACATGCCAAAAAAGAGAAGAATAGCTTTACATACTTATGCCAAAAACATGCCAAAAGAAAGCTTCACATACCTCATATGGACTTCTCTCAATCATGTCCACGTCGTCTTCCTCCGAACCTATTTAACATGGAAGAAATGCGAGTATCAACACCTTAACTTTTCAGTGCCCTCAGTTGCACCTTAGTATTCATGGAACCTATTTCCTTATTCATCTCCTCGACTAGTTCTTTAATTAGTTAAGGTGTTAACAAAAATTGGACAGCACCTCCCCTATAAAGTACCCTATCCGAATTTCCAATTACATACCTAATCACTACAGCCAACCAACAACAACACCCTGCAGCATAAATACACCTAAAATATGGCGACATCACACAACACAAGCTCCAAACAACCTGATGAAAATTACGACACCAAAATAGGGTTTCTAGTCTTTATTTCGCAAGCCATTATTTATACGAAACAAGGGGTCGTGTGGCTGCTACCAACAGCACCTACACCACTTTTAGAATACCTTTAGGCCATGCAACAATCCCCCACACACCTGCAGCAGTACACCACAAGCACAACACTTTACTTCGATGACAATTCAACTATAGCGACTCTAATTTAGTTTGTTTCGAACGTCAAGCATTTCTATGATGTTTTCACATTTCCAGCCACTTAAACAACATATAATACACTTCATGACAACACCATAAACCCCATATTGAAAGGAAAACCCTTATTTTAACCTAAACTCATCAAACTCGCCAAAATTATCAAAACGTGGATTCTGAACAACCTACTGTCTTTTATTGTCGCTTAGTTTCGATGGGGTAATTGAGGGAAAAAGGATTTTGAAAGTTATAGATATGTGTCTTAGGGTCGCAAAAAATTTTGAATCACCCCTACAACAATTTTGTACAAAACGATATGCCCCAAATACCAACAGCAGTCCTTGTAGAATTTATAAAACGAACCCTGGGCAACACCTCACCTATACTTACTCATCCTTTTTCGAGAAGATAAAAGCATAACTGGGTTTTAGAGTCTAAATAAAAGTTATATCCCTATGAAACATTTTTCCAAAACATATTTAATCACTTGAAACGAAGCCTTACACAAGGAGTTATTAACAAGAACAAAAACCTCCTCGTTGCCCCAAATTAAAATTTTTCATTATTAAACACTGCTATATCACCATAGGATACCTTAAATAATTAATTCACGGAACAAAATCGGGCCTTACCTTTTTGTCTTGGCCAACCCGTAGCTCCCTCCCTTGGCTTCTCTAGTTTTTCTCTCAACTCTCTCTATTTTTTCTAAGTGTAAAGTGAATATAAGATGACTTAGTCATCAAAGGGAACATATATATCCTTTATTAGAAGTGAGACGTGTCAGCCCCTAAGGGTGACACATGTCAAACTCTCATTGGGCCACTTCATCCGTGCAACCTATTAGGGGATGCCACGTGGTCATGTGGGACCCACCTCAAGTAGGTGTGTCACCTACTTGGTCCAAGTAGGCGCATCACCTGCTTTCTTCCAAGTAGGTACATCACCTACTTGCTTTCGAGTAGGTGCTACGCCTCCTTTTGCCTCTTTCGTGGGTTCATAATCTCATCTCACTATAAGAGCCTATGTAATCCTTGATACGTAAGATCAACATGTACTCTAGTAGCTTAGTTATATGAGACATCCAAGTCGGTAGCTTACATAAGTACATTGAGTCCTACGACTCATTACTTAGCCTCCAACTCCTTCTGGATTCTTTTAATCCTATTTCCAATCTTCACTCTTATAGGGCATCACGTCCTCCCTTCCTTAGAGTTATTTGATAGCATGATAGATAATCTAGATCACATAGCACTTTCTACGAGTCTTAATACAATGTCCCAAGGTACAAAAGTATAGGGTATAACAACTACTCTACTTGTGTATACTGTAACACTTCTTTGACTGAGTCTCGGGCCGGGTACGTTATTATGCACAATTCACTGCATTGTTCACTGAGCCCCTCACTAAAGGGCCGGGTATGTATACATATATGATGATGTGTTGTAATAAGGTGGTGATGGCATCGGGCCTATGATGGTCCTACAGATGTAATTCACCGGACCCCTGAAAGGGCCGGCTATATTGTATAAATTGAGCATGCATGCTTTTGTGATTCACAGAGTACAGGTACATGTCTTCGATTGGATAATTTGTTCCCTGGCTTCTCTATTTCGAATATACCTCTAGTGTATTATGCTACATTTTACATACTCAGTACATATGTCGTACTAACCCCCTTTTTGGGGGGGCTGCGTTCATGCCCGCAGGTATAGATATAGGTTTTGGGAGTTCGTCAGCTTAGGATTCCATGCAGCTCAACTAGAAGAGGCTCTATTGTGTTGAGGCCTAGCTTTTGATACTGTCCACTAATATATAAATTTTTTTGTCTATTCGGGGTACGGCGGGGGCCCTGTCCCACCATATGTTGTCATTTATATTTTTAGAGGTCTACAGACATGTATATGTGGCTTGTGTATTTCAGTTGATTCAGCTGGGTCTACATGATATATGATATATATTATTATGTTATGGCAGCCTTGTCGGCTTGCGTGCCCTGTCATGTTGTGATACAAACAAAAAGGGCTACAGGTTTATGAAAATGTTATTACCCAGTGGGGCTCTGTATTGCTTTATTTATAGTTCAATTTGACCACAGTTGATAGCTAGGTACACGGGGGGTCTAGCTTGGATCCCAGTCACGGCCTTTGGGGTTGGGTCATGACAATGGCGGGGACCCTGTCCAGCCATTTATTATCATTAATATTTTTAGATGTCTGCAGACATATATATGTGGGTTGTGTATATAGGACCCAACCCGTAGGCCGCGACTGGGGTACGGCCTTGACCCTCGTATCCATATTAATCAATTGTGGTCCAGTCAAATTATAGACATGTAATGCATATACATCAAGTGTAGTCAATCTGGACTACAAACAACATGATACGTACATGAGAACCCCCGTAGGTCATAACATTTCTTATATTTTTAGCCTCTTTCATTTGAAACATAACATAAAAGGGCATGCAAGCCGAGGCTGCCATAACGTAACAATGTATACAATACATCATATAGACTCAGCTGAACAAAAATTACATATACAATCCACATATACATATCTGCAGACCTTTAAAATATTAATGACAACATATGGCGGGATAGGGCCCCCGTCTTACCCCTGAATAACCAAAAACAATTATATACATGAGTGGCCAATATCAAAAACTAGGCTCCGATACAATAGAGCCTCTTCCAGCTGAGCTGAACGGAATGCTAACTGACGAACTCCCAAAACCTGTATCTGTACCTGCAGGCATAAAATGCAACCCCCCGAAGAAAGGGATTCAGTACGACATATGTATTGAGTATGTAAAACATAATATAATATAAGTGGAAGCATAACTGAAATAGAGAAGTAGGGGGAAAAAATATTGAATCAGAAACTTGTACCTGTATTCTGTGAATCATAAAGACATGCATGCTCAAATTATACCATATAGCCGGCCCTATCAGGGATCCGGTGGATACATCTATAAAACCATCATAACCCTAGTACCATAACCCCCTTATTATATCACATCATCATATATATATGTACATGCCCTAGCCTTCTAGTGAGGGACTCAGTGGATAATGTAGTGAACTATGCACGAGAATATGCCCTGGACCAAGACTCTATGATAGAAGGGTTACAATATTCTCAAGCAGAGTAGTGAGTAACTATATGCAATTTAAATCGATATCAGAGACCCGATAGTACAAGAGGATTAATCTATCGTCTGAGGACCCGAGTAGTAGTGTAATCATCTCGAGTGTCCTCTAAATGCCATTATGGGCTACGTTAGTTGTAATCTTGGGGACCCTAGACATGTATTACCGAAAAGACAAATCACTTATGGAACCAAAAATATTTGTTAACATATAGTCTTTAAGACTTGGAGCCTATACATTGGTTACCTTTTAAACATATAGAAGTTTCCAGGAAAATAGTTCAACTACTATAAGAGTTCAATATTCAGAAATAAATAAGAGATGCTTAAGAATGGAATGACCACGGAGCTCATATCATATTTAACTTGCAACTAAAACATGCCAGAAAAAGAAAGAGAATAAGCTCTATAGTCTGTACTTCCCTTCGTGTGGTCATCATGTACATATTTCATACCCGGCCCATCCTGGGGCTCAATGAACAACTATGGCATCATAATATCATTTTCATACCAAGTATATATCAAGAGAAAGAAGAGGTAGCTTTCCACACACTACTCTTTAACACGTAGAAGTCTTAACAGGAAATACTCTATTCCTGTAGGAGTTCCAATACTAAGCAGTGGACAGGGATTATGAGGCGTACTTAGAGTTATGGTAATGAAATTATTCCCTCATTTCACATACAATTTACTTAAGGCTAATACATGCCAAAAGGGAACAAAGATAGCTTTACATAGTTATTCCAAAAACATGCCAAGAGAAAGCTTTACATACCTCGTATGGACTTCTCTTAATCACGTCCACGTCATCGTCCTCCAAACCTATTTAACATGGAAGAAATGTGAGTATCAACAACCTTAAACTTTTTAGTGCCTTCAGTTGCACCTAGTATTCACGGAGACTATGTCCTTGTTTGTCTCCTCGACTAGGTCTTTAATTAGTTAAGGTGTTAACGAAAATTGGGCAGCATCTCCCCTATAATGTGCCCTATCCGAATTTCCAATTACACTCTTAATACCTACAGCCAAACAACAACAACAACCTGCAGCATATGTTTAAGCAATTCACACCAACAATATACAACATAAACTCCAAATGACTCGCTCGAAACTACGATTTCAAAATAGGGTTTCTAGTCTTTATTTCACAAAACCTTTAATTATACGAATCTAGGGGTCGTGTGGATGTAAACAGAAGCTCCCACACCTATTTTATAACACTTTTAGGCCCTTCAACACACCACCACACCCCTGAAGCTGCACACCACAAGCACAACACCTTGCTTCGACTACAATTTAACTATAGCGACTACAATTTGGATTGTCTCCAATGTCAAGAATTCCTATACCATTTTACGTTTCCACCACACACAAGGCATATAATACACTCCATAACAACACCATAAAGTCCAAAGTTAAAGGAGAAACCTTTACCTTACCCGAAATTGGCCAAAACTGCCAAATTACAACTCGGAACTTCTCTAAATGTGCTGAAATTGAGCGGGCTATTTTTGTCACTTCTCCGCTACCCCAAACTGAAATTTTATGTTATAAAACACTATTATATAGCAGTGGGATACCTCAAATAATTAATTCATGGAGTGAAATCGGGTCTTACCTTTTTGTTGCCCCAAACTCGTAGCCCCTCTAGGTTGTCCTCCCAAGCTTTTCTTTCAACTTTCTTCCAAGTTTCCAAGTGTAAAGCTGAAGATATGGTTCCATAGTCATTGTAAGATTTATATGTATACCTCCATATAGTTTAGGAAACACCTTAGATAATTAATTCGCGGATAAAAATTCAGAGACTTACCTTTAGAGAGAGCAACCCGTAGCTCCCCTCTTTGCTCCTCTTAACTTTTCTCTCTTCTTTGGCTGGATATTTTAGATGGATAATGAATTAACAGTCAGACAACATGTATATATACACCTCCTTAGAAGGTGACACACGACATCCCCCTAGGGTGACACGTGGCATCCCCCTAGGGTGCCACTTCGTCCAAGCTTCTAACCCAAAGCTGCCATGTGGCAGTGTGGGGTCCACCCCAAGTAGGTGAGTCACCTGCTTGCTTGTCACCTGCTTTCTTTACTTTCGTAAGTTTGAAAACTAGTTTTTGCTCCCTTTCGTAGGTTTTTCATCGCGTCTCATTTTAAGAGCCTATGTAATTCGTGCTTCGCAAGCTTGGTATATCCTCAAGTAGCTTAAGTATGTAAGACTTCTAAGTTAGTAGCTTACGTAGGTAAATCGAGTCCTACTACTCATTACTTGGCCTTCAATTCCTTCTGGATTCTTATGACTCTATTTCCAACCTTCTTTACTATGGGGTATCACATTCTTCCTTCCTTAAAGTCGTTTAATAGTGTCTGGACAGTAGGGGTCACCTCACCACTTTTAAGAAGGTTAGGATCACGTCTCAAGGTTCAAAAGTGCGGGGTATAACAGTATATGTCAATTTGGTTCAACTGGGTCTACATGATGTATGGTACATATTATTATGTTATGGCAACCTTGTCGTCTTGCGTGCCCTATCATGATGTGACATAAATGAAAAAAGCTACTAGTTTATGAAAATGTTATCTCCCAATAGGGTTCTATTGCATGGTATTATATTATTTATAGTTTGACTGGACCATAGTGTATAGATATAGGGGTTCAGATCGGATACTAGTCGCGGCCTACAAGGTTGGGTCATGACAAAAGTGGTATCAGAGCAGTTCGTCCTTGGATTATCTGCAGACCGTGTCTGGTAGAGTCTTGATCAGGAAGCTACAAGATATTTAGGATGTTACTTTTCTCTCATATCTGAGATCGTGCTATAGATCCGAGTCATAAGAACATCCCTTATACTAACCTTGGATCTTAACAGAAGGACGATATCAACAGAAGGAAATAATTGACGATATGGGAAGTTACAGAGCACATAGGTAAGTAAAGTAAAGGCGTGAAAGATATCTGATGGGTAAGGTATTGAAGTAAAATTGAAATGTAAAGTCGAAAAATAAAAGGAAATGTAGACATAAAAGTGCAACAGATGTAGGTCAAAGTTAGAAATATGAGGTAAGTCCATTATTTCTTTATTATTATTGATATTGAAAGCCCTGTGTGGATATGATATGAGATGATATTGAAAGCCCTGTGCGGCTGTGATATGATATGAATAGATATATGTGTTATCCCTATGAGGCATTGTTGGTATTTTCTACGTTCGGGTTTGGGATAGTAAGGAGTATAGGGGAAATCCTATCAAAATTTTCCCAGAACAAGGAAAGGGAATGAAACATAGCTTCATAAAATGTCCTGGAAGTTGATACTGAGTACCCATATTATGCTATACTAAAGATGTAAGAGGTACTCTCCATGTCATCGATAAGGGGCACCCTTTTTACTTGGGGAAGCTTCTTTCGAAGAAACAAAAACCTATTTGAGCAGTACAATTCAGACTACGGTATCTCCAGTCGTATTTGTGCTGTAGGAAAAAAGAGAGCTCAGGTTGAAGGGTGAGATGTCTAGCAATTAAGTTTCACTTTTTCCTGAAAAGTACCAAGCCCCAACCATTAGTTGTAAATTAGATAAGTTGTTCACGACTCGAGGATGAACTCAGAGGGAGACCATGTGGGTCAAGTGTTAAGAAGTACTGTGATGTTTAAGGGATTCTAGTTTTCTTCTAACGACGATTGGGAAGTGATCTATGATAATAGTTTATTAGTTCTTCACCGACTAATTGGAGCAAGAAGTTCTAAAAAAAGCACTCCAAAGAGATGGCATGAACTGAATATGAGTATGAACTAAAAGGGGGATATGTAAGTATGAATTTAAAGGTAAGGTACAACAATATGGGGATAAAGAAAGACCGCTAGTAAGGCGCACTTGGTATATGTTGACTAAGTTAAAAGCCTATGTTGGGTACACAGTTAGGACAAGGGGCATAAGGTATAAAGGAATGACGCGTGTACATAACGTCGCCCCGGAAATAATGAAACCCATAAGAGACAAAGACGACAAACTTAAGGAATAAATGGCAAAACTTTCATTCACTCCAAGAAATAAAGGATATAGGTGGGAATAAAGCTACCACTTCGAGAGAACCTTGGACAGTTATTGTAAGAATACAAGTGTTGCCTAGTTCAAATTTGAGACGACTACCAGTGTGTATTAGCCTTTCATAAAGATAAATAGAAGGTGACCTTGGATGAGTTATTTCCTGGGTCACATTAGTCAAGTACAAATTAGTAGGTGAAATATCATCTTATGTATGGGAAGGCTCCTGTCGCCTCATGATTTAGCCAAGGTTCCGTACATAGATAATCATGTTGGAAAAAATATGTAAAAAAATGGGGACATGATATGGGACCAAGTAAATAGGAGAAGGAGATTGGACGAAATTGAGACTGAACATAGAGACATAGAGCAAGGTATAAGCAGATAAAAGTATAAGTACACTCTAAAGGGGGGAAGCCAATAAGAAAATTGCAAGGGTAAGGTGGAGGCAAATGATGTGATAACATATTTAAGATGGATGTTCAAACTTCAACAAGATCCCTTGATGAACCAAGTAAGGAAGGTCTGGAAGTCACCAATAATTAGATAGGAGCCAGAATGGTATGTAAGGCAGTGTTAAGAAGTTTCTAACAAGGCATTGAATAACATAACGCTAGAAAGTGGGGGCATATAATAAGAAAAGGGTATAATAATGAAAGGATATCAAATAACTCAAGTGACACAATGAAGGATAATGACATCATGCTAAACTAAAAGACAACATGATGGCTATAGAGTTGGTCACAAATGATGTTGCGATAGATAAATAACCAAGGAAAAAGAATAGAAAACCTCCTGTGGTAGGAGATGAGAAGAGTAAAGAGTGAATAAGGGAAAATAAAAAAAAATAAGATAAGGTGGGACAAGCTAGTTCCAAGGTGAGTGAAATGTATATAGTGGAATGAATCAAGAGACGGAAAGACTACGTTTACCTCCTATAAGTGGCATTGGAATAGTTATGCAACCTACGGGTAGGTATATATAAGCATCAGGCTAAGTAAGGAAATGCATGATAAAAGGAATAAGGGGTTCAATAATGATGATGCAGTTTTGGATACCCTACCGAGAGATGCGAAGATAGGTTAAGCCAAACTATCAAGATGGAAGTAGTACTATGGGCAAAGTAAGACATAGCCACGGTTGGACCAAGGATCTACCGCGGCATCGATTGTGGGATAAGGGAGGAAATGATAAGGTAACACATGAGACCTAGCGAGACAACGCTAAGGTATTTCTTGGATTAAGTTGAGCACTTTCTCATATTCTCGTAAAAGTAAAGGATGACATGAGATAACGTATTTAAAGTGTTACACGCTGGGATAAGCTGTGATAAGGAAATTGTGAAATGGTTTAACCAAGGGGAACAGAACTAACGGGTTACCAGAAGATGGCGGACTTATATGTCAAATTTCTTCAGAATTTTATTAGGAAATGATAAACGGAGTGCAGAACGACTATGAAAGCTAACTCTAAGAGTTGAAAAACAAACCCAAAAGGGTGAGTGCCAATTAAAGTTTTGGGAGGAGTCGAGAGGGACTATACTGTCACGACCCAACCCCATAGGCCGCGACTGGGGTCCGACCTGGACCCCCCGTACACATATCTATTAGCTGAGGTCACATTGAATCGTGAATAAGACAATATCATGTAATAGAGCCCCACTAGGCGATAACATTTTCATAAACTGTAGCCCTTTTCATTTGTATCTCAACATGACAGGGCACGCAAGCCGACAAGGCTGCCATAACATAATAGCATATATCATATATCATGTAGACCCAGCTTAATCAAACTGACATACACAACCCACATATACATGTCTGCAGACCTCTAAACATATAAATGACAACATATGGCGGGACAGGGCCCCCGTCGTACCCCTGAATGGATAAAACAATTTCTATACATCCGTGGACAGTATCAGAAACTAGGCTCCGATACAATGGAGCCTCTTCCAGCTGAGCTGCATGGAATCCTAAGCTGACGGACTCCCAAAATTTGTATCTGTACCTGCAGGCATGAACGCAGCCCCCCGAGAAAGGGGGTCAGTACGATATGTGTACTGAGTATGTAAAACATAATATAATACAACTGGAAACATATCTGAGATAGAGAATCAGGGGATAAGATATCAATTCAGAAACCTGTACCTGTACTTTATGAATTACAAAAACATGCATGTTCGAGTCATATGATATAGCCGGCCCTTTCGGGGGTCCGGTGAATCATCTCTGTAAATCATCTCTGTAAAACCATCATGGCCCCAGTGCCATCACCACCTTATTACAACACATCATCATATATTTATACACGTATCCTGGCCCTCTATTGAGGGACTCAGTGAATAATGCAGTGAACTGTGCACGAGAACATATCCTGGCCCGGGACTCAGGGAAAGAAGTGTTACAATATACACGAGTAGAGTAGTGAGTAACTATATGCAATTTAAATCATTATTAGAGACTTGACCGTATAAGAAAATTAAGCTATTGTCTGAGAATCAGGATTGTAATGTAATCACCTTAAATGCCCTTTAAATGCCATTAGGGGCTATATTAGCTAGTGTTTTGGGGTCCTTAGACACGTACTAAAGTAAAGCCAAATTGCTTATGGAACCAGAAACATTTGTTAACATATAGTCTGTAAGACTTGGAGCTTGTATATTTGTTATCTCTATAGCATATAACAGTTTCCAGGGAAATAGTTCGACTACTGTAGGAGTTCAATATTCAGAAGTAAATAAGAGATGTTTGAGAATAGAGTTACCCTAGAGCTCAGATCATGTTCAACTTACAACTAAGACAAAGACATGCCCCAAAAAAGAAATAGAATAAGCTTTATGTAGTCTGTACTTTGTTTTAGATGACCTTCATACACATATTTCATACCCGGCCCATTATGGGGATCGGTGAATCATTATGGCATCATAATCTCACTTTCGTACCAAATACGTATCAAAGAAAATGAGAGATAGCTTTCCACATACTAGTGTTTAATACATAGAAGCCTTACTAGGCAATACTCAATTCTTACAGAAATTCCAATACTAAGCAGTGGATATGGGTTATGAGGCATACTTGGAGTTTTGGGAATGGAATTATCCCCACATTCCACACACACTTCACTTAAGGCTAAAACTTGCCAAAAGGAAAGAAAGATAGCTGTACGAACTTATACCAAAACATGCCAAGAGAAAGCTTTACATACCTTTTGGGAGTTACCCTTTATCCTGCTCGTCTCGTCGTCTTCCGAACCTATTCAATATGAAAGTAATACAAATATCAACTACTCTTAAATTTCCAGCATCTTGGATTACGCCTTAATGTTAATGGAATCTATTTCCTTAGTCGTTTCCTCGACTAGTCCTTTAGTTTGTTAAGGCGTTAACGAAAATTGGGCAGCACCTCCCCTATAATGTGCCCTATCCAAATTTACAATTAGGTACCTAATACCTACAGCCAACCAACAACAACAACCTGCAGCAATTCATACCAACAATATACAACATACACTCCAAACGACTTATTCAAAAATACGATATCAAAATAGGGCGTCTAGCCTTTATTTTGTGACGCCTTTAATTATACGTAATGAGGGGTCATGGGGTCTCAACCACCAGCACCCTAACCCAAATTAGATCATATTTAGGCCCTGAAACAACCAGCCAATACCCCTGCAGCAGTACTTCACAAAGCAATACTTTATTTCGACGACAATTCAACCATAGCGACTACGTTTTAGCTTATTTTGAATGCCAAACTTTTCAAGCCTTTTACCCAACTTCCAGCAGACCCTAAGGTGTGTAATAAACCCTAATTTAACCTCATAAACTTCAAATCAAAGGGGAAGAACTTACCTTTCCCGAAATTGGCTAGAACTTGTCAAATCGCAACTCGAAACTTCTTCAAACCCGCTGAAATTGAGCGGGCTGTTTGTGCAACATGCTCGCTGTCCCAAGAAGTAAATTCATGTTATTATAACCCTAAATTCATCGTAGTATACCTTAGATAATTTATTTGCGGAGCGAAACTCGGAGGCGTACCTTAGCAGCCCCTAGGTCGTAGCTTTCCTCTCTTCTTCCTCTCACGTTTCTATCCAATTTTTCCCAAGTGTACAGCTGAAGAAATGACTTCTTATTCATCATAATATACATATATATACATATATACATCTCCACGTGCTTGAGGAACACCGTAGCTAATTAATTCACGGAAGAAAATCAAGGAACTTACCTTAAACTTTCTCCAACCATGGCTGCCTCTTCTCACGTTTTGTTCTCTATGTTTTGGACTGATTTTTGGCTAAGTATGCTGTACTTAGCCATTACATATATATCCAGCCTTTTAAAAAGGTGCCACGTGGCAGCCCCTTGGGGGTGACACGTGGCATCCCCCTAGGACGCCACCTAGTTCATGCGGCCTATCACACGTCGCCATGTGGCAGCGGGGTCCACCCCCCCCCCCCAAGCAGGCAGGTGAGTCACCTGCTTGCTTGAGGTGCTTGCTTGTCACCTGCTTGCTTGACTTTCGTAAGTTCGGAACTAGTTTTTGTTCCCTCTCGTAGGTTCGTAATCTCGTCTTATTTTAAGATCCTATGTAACCCGTGCTACGTAAGTTTGATATATGCTTAAGTAGCTCAAGTGCATATGACTTTTAACTTAGTAGCTTACATAGGTAAATCGAGTCCTACGACTCATTACTTGGCCTCCAATTCCTTCCGGA
The DNA here is from genome assembly GCF_947179165.1 of Solanum dulcamara. Lineage (NCBI taxonomy): Eukaryota > Viridiplantae > Streptophyta > Magnoliopsida > Solanales > Solanaceae > Solanum > Solanum dulcamara. The sequence goes on from NC_077244.1 coordinate 25,308,443, forward strand.
CTCTTATGATTTCATCTCCAACCTTCTCTAGTATGGGGTATCACATTCTCCCTTCCTTAGAGCCATTTGATAGTGTCGTAACTTAAGTGGCTCACATGCTAGCTTCTAAGTAACTTAAGGGACATTCCGAGTTCGAAGATGTGGGGTGTAACATCCTTCCCCCCTTTAGAACATTCGTCCCTGAATGTTAAATGCAACCTTCCGTAAGACTTTATACAAATTATAGAGGGGTTCCTTTCCTTTATGCTATCACATGCATTCCCATCTATATTATTAACATATGAGTTCTCAAGAGTTGGAGTTACCTGTAGACATCGGTTACAGGTGCAAATACTTGTATTCCATGTTCTCTTCAGTTCCCCGATCATCCTCTTTCTAATTTTGGTTTTTCCACCGTAACTTGACAGAAGATACATCTTTAGTCTACTATCTTCCAGTTTGCCGATCCAGGATGGTGGTAGGATTTTCCTCATAGGATTCCATCTACTGGACCTCATTTATGGCATATACCCTGGGTGACTCTTCAGTATTTGATGGACTGGGCATATAGTTTCCAACTGAGGTGGTAAGCTTAACTTACCAGCCACGTTGCCCACCTTATAAGTAACTTGATACCGTCTAATATATTCTAGGTCAAGTTCCTTTTCTAGGTGACCCTATGATGAACATCCAATCATTAACTTGAACTCTGTATGTCGACGTCGATTATCTGTATGTCATTCCTGCCGACTCTGGGCTTTTAGTCAATAGCTTGCTTAATCATGTCGAGGCCATTGGAATACTAGAATAGTAATTATTATTGTAGGCAACCTGATAAGTGATAGATAATCATTCCGGCTACCTTCAAAGTTAATCTCCCGGCTCGTGACATATCTTATAGCGTCTAATAGTGCGCTCAGTCTGTTTAGTAGCTCGAGGGAGAAATGCGGTACTAAGACCTGTTTGTGCTCCTGACCTCTTCTTGGACTGATCTCAAGGCATTAATTATAATTGAAGTCCCTTTATCTGGATATTAGAGGAGGAAACCTCACGGAACCTTACCATTCTCCATGTTCTATAACTCCCCCTAATTTCAGCAGCATAGGTGCTCTTGATTGGAAGGAAATGGGTTGATTCCTTAGCCTAATCACAACAACTCATATAGCACCCTACTCTTACCAAGTATAAAATGGGTGCGTAATGACGTGGATAATTTGGGAACCGTTAGCCTCGTATAGTCTTTCTCGACTCTTTTCAGAACTTTAACTGGCATTCGATCTTTTGGGTCCTTCTTTCCCTCTTTTTCCAATCCTTAGGGTTGGCTACCGAATAATGTTGCAGTCCCCCCATATAACGGCGCTCGTAGTCATTCTGTGCTTTGTCTAACATGATCTGGTGTAATTCCAAAAGAGTTTTGGCATAGAAGCTCCCTATCCTGTAGTAACCAGCTAGTTCAGGCAGTTTTACTTAAACCTTTTCACAATTTCCCTTACCCCCGCTTATAATCCTCTAGACACATTATCTTGTGTCATTCTTTTACCTTTACAAGAATACAAGAGGGTACAAGAAGCATCCTAGCGTTACCTCGCTAGTCCTCATATCTTGCCCTGCCTTTCCTCCCTTCCTACACTCGAGGTTGGGGTAGATCTTTGGTCCAATCGTGGCCATGTCTTACTTTACCCGTAGTACTAATTCCATCTCGGTAGTTTGGCTTAACTTATCTTTGCACCTCTCGGTAGTTAGTTGCAACTTGGGCTCCTTTGTTTGGGATAATAGTCCTACCATGTTTTTTTTACTCTATAATTTTACACCTTCTCGGCGGATTAGGTAACCTTTGATCGAAGGAGTAGGGACTAATATTGTTATTCCACAAGTAACATTCCCTCTAGAGTCATCTGGCGCTAGAGTGCAAAATGAGTTTTGTAGTCCTGGTCATATTGTGGGATTTCCGACCTTGGGCACTGCTTCCTGTCATTTGTAAATTACATCAGCTAGTACCCTTACCTTTTTGGGTTCTGCTTTTTCTCCCTCAGAGTTGGCTACCAAGTGGTGTCAAAATTCCCTCGCCCACTAGCACATATTGCCATTCTGCGGTTTTCCTCTCATTAACTAGTTCTATGTTGAAGAGCTGTGGTACTCAAGTGTGTCGTCAGTTAGCAAATAGCTAATCCTTATTGTTTTTCTTAAGACCTTGTTACAGTTTCCTTAACGTATCTTATAATACCCTGGGTACATAATCTCATAGCGTTTCTCCGTTGGTAGTTCAGATTCTTCCATCTCGTGTGATCATACCAGTACTTACGCATTAAGTTCCATCAGAATTTCGAAGTTAAGCATGCTGGGGCGAGAGTAATATTGGGATGGGTGACCTCCATGGGAAGTCTTCATATCGCGTTTCATTATAACCTTTTCCATGAGGTGCGGGCACTTAACTTAGCTCCAGATTTACCTCAGCGTTGTCTCGCGAGTCTTTATATTTTGCCCCGTCTTTTCGTCTGTTATCTTGCATCTAGTATCGGCGTACACCTTTAGCTCCACGATCCTTTATTCACTTTATGTTCTCCTTATTTTCTACCACAAGAGGCTTTCTATTCCTTTTTCTTTGGTTATTTATCTATCGCAATATCATTTGCGACTAACTCTATAACCAACATTTTGGCTTTTGGTCTAGCATGCTGTCGTTATCCTTTGTAGTGTCTGTTGAATTATTCGATATCCTTTCATTGGTACATTCTTCTATTTTTATACGCAGCCACCTTCTAGTGTTATGTTGTTCAGGATCTCGTCACAAACTTCTTAAAGCTGCCTTATGTAGCATTCTGGCTTCCGTTCAATTACTGGTGGCTTCCAGACCTTTCTAACTTGGTTCGGCAGGATATCTTATTGAAGTTTAGACGTCCATCTCAAATATATTACCATATCGATTGCCTTCACCTTACTTTTGCCATTTTCTCATTAACTTCCCCCCTTTAGAGGGTACTCGTGCTTTCCTCTGTATGTACTTGTAGTCATTCCAATTTCAATTAGGCGGTACTAGTATTCTAGGAATAACTATTCCAGGTTTTCTTAAAGTAGTGGCTTTGTCCCAACCTATATCCTTTGTTTCTTGGGACGAATACAAGTTGTACCAATTATTCCTTAAGTTTGCCATCCTCGTCCCTTGAGGGTTCCACTATTTTTGGGGCGACGTGGTGTACCCGCGTCATTTCTTTGTATCTTAAGCCCCATGCTCTTACTGCGTTCTCAATGCAGGCCTTTAACTTAGGCAACGTGTACTAAGTGCGTCTTACTAGTGGCTCCAATTTATCCCTGCATATTCATATCACACTGTTAAGTTCATACTTACCTATCCCCCTTTTAACTCGTATATATATTTGGTTCCTGACATCTCTTTGAGGTGCTTTTATTAGAAGTTCTTTCCCCAATTAATCGGTGGCAAATTATAAACTATTATCGTACATCATCTTCCAACTATTGTTGGAAGAAATTAGAACCTCTTAAACATCACAGTACTTCTTCTAATACTTGACCTACCTGGTCTCCTTCTGAGTTTATCCTCAAGCTATAAACAACTCATCTGATTTACAATTAGGAATTGGAGGTTTGGTATTTTTTTCCCAAAAAGAGTGATACTCGTTCGCGTGACATCTTATCCTTCATCCTGAGCCTCTTTTTTTTTTTACAACACAATTACGGTTGGAGATACTACGGTCTGAACTATACTGCTCAGACAGACTTTTGTTTCTTCAAAATAATTTCCTCGAGTAAGAAAAGTATCCCTTATTGACGACATGAAGAGTACCTCTTATAGTTTTAATTAAACATAATAAGGGTACTTGATATCAATCTCCAGGACATCCTAAAAATCTATGTTTCATTCCCTTTTCCTTGTTCTGGGAAAATTTCGACAAAGTTTCCTCTACATTTCTTACTTATGTCAAAACCTGCACGCAGAAAATACCAACAATGCCTCACAGGGCCAGCATATATATATATATATATACATATCATATCATAGCCACACAGGGCTTTCAATGTCATCTCATATCGTAGCCACACAGGGCTTTCAACGTTAACAATAATATAAAAATACTTGACTTACCTCATATGTCCAACTCCAAACTACATCTGTTGCACTTTTTGTCTGCTTTTCTTTCAGGTTTCAACTTTATATTTCAATACCTTACCCGATGGATATCTTCCGTGGCTTTACTTCACTTACTTGCATGCTTTGTAACTTTCCATGTCATCAATTACTTTCTTCTATTGGTGTCGTCCTTCTGTTAAGATCCAAGGTTAGTATAAGGAATTTTTCCTATGACTCAGATCTAAAGCACAATCTCAGATGTAGAAGGAAGGTAACATCCTAAATGTCCTATAGCTTCTTGTTTATAGATGTGGCGCGCAACACATCGATAACCAAGACTCTATTAGACACAGTCTGCAGACACTCCAAGGACGAACTGCTCTGATACCACTTCTGTCACGACCCAACCCCGTAGGCCGCGACTGGGGTCCGACCTGGACCCCCCGTACACATATCTATTAGCTGAGGTCACATTGAATCGTGAATAAGACAATATCATGTAATAGAGCCCCACTAGGCGATAACATTTTCATAAACTGTAGCCCTTTTCATTTGTATCTCAACATGACAGGGCACGCAAGCCGACAAGGCTGCCATAACATAATAGCATATATCATATATCATGTAGACCCAGCTTAATCAAACTGACATACACAACCCACATATACATGTCTGCAGACCTCTAAACATATAAATGACAACATATGGCGGGACAGGGCCCCCGTCGTACCCCTGAATGGATAAAACAATTTCTATACATCCGTGGACAGTATCAGAAACTAGGCTCCGATACAATGGAGCCTCTTCCAGCTGAGCTGCATGGAATCCTAAGCTGACGGACTCCCAAAATTTGTATCTGTACCTGCGGGCATGAACGCAGCCCCCCGAGAAAGGGGGTCAGTACGATATGTGTACTGAGTATGTAAAACATAATATAATACAACTGGAAACATATCTGAGATAGAGAATCAGGGGATAAGATATCAATTCAGAAACCTGTACCTGTACTTTATGAATTACAAAAACATGCATGTTCGAGTCATATGATATAGCCGGCCCTTTCGGGGGTCCGGTGAATCATCTCTGTAAATCATCTCTGTAAAACCATCATGGCCCCAGTGCCATCACCACCTTATTACAACACATCATCATATATTTATACACGTATCCTGGCCCTCTATTGAGGGACTCAGTGAATAATGCAGTGAACTGTGCACGAGAACATATCCTGGCCCGGGACTCAGGGAAAGAAGTGTTACAATATACACGAGTAGAGTAGTGAGTAACTATATGCAATTTAAATCATTATTAGAGACTTGACCGTATAAGAAAATTAAGCTATTGTCTGAGAATCAGGATTGTAATGTAATCACCTTAAATGCCCTTTAAATGCCATTAGGGGCTATATTAGCTAGTGTTTTGGGGTCCTTAGACACGTACTAAAGTAAAGCCAAATTGCTTATGGAACCAGAAACATTTGTTAACATATAGTCTGTAAGACTTGGAGCTTGTATATTTGTTATCTCTATAGCATATAACAGTTTCCAGGGAAATAGTTCGACTACTGTAGGAGTTCAATATTCAGAAGTAAATAAGAGATGTTTGAGAATAGAGTTACCCTAGAGCTCAGATCATGTTCAACTTACAACTAAGACAAAGACATGCCCCAAAAAAGAAATAGAATAAGCTTTATGTAGTCTGTACTTTGTTTTAGATGACCTTCATACACATATTTCATACCCGGCCCATTATGGGGATCGGTGAATCATTATGGCATCATAATCTCACTTTCGTACCAAATACGTATCAAAGAAAATGAGAGATAGCTTTCCACATACTAGTGTTTAATACATAGAAGCCTTACTAGGCAATACTCAATTCTTGCAGAAATTCCAATACTAAGCAGTGGATATGGGTTATGAGGCATACTTGGAGTTTTGGGAATGGAATTATCCCCACATTCCACACACACTTCACTTAAGGCTAAAACTTGCCAAAAGGAAAGAAAGATAGCTGTACGAACTTATACCAAAACATGCCAAGAGAAAGCTTTACATACCTTTTGGGAGTTACCCTTTATCCTGCTCGTCTCGTCGTCTTCCGAACCTATTCAATATGAAAGTAATACAAATATCAACTACTCTTAAATTTCCAGCATCTTGGATTACGCCTTAATGTTAATGGAATCTATTTCCTTAGTCGTTTCCTCGACTAGTCCTTTAGTTTGTTAAGGCGTTAACGAAAATTGGGCAGCACCTCCCCTATAATGTGCCCTATCCAAATTTACAATTAGGTACCTAATACCTACAGCCAACCAACAACAACAACCTGCAGCAATTCATACCAACAATATACAACATACACTCCAAACGACTTATTCAAAAATACGATATCAAAATAGGGCGTCTAGCCTTTATTTTGTGACGCCTTTAATTATACGTAATGAGGGGTCATGGGGTCTCAACCACCAGCACCCTAACCCAAATTAGATCATATTTAGGCCCTGAAACAACCAGCCAATACCCCTGCAGCAGTACTTCACAAAGCAATACTTTATTTCGACGACAATTCAACCATAGCGACTACGTTTTAGCTTATTTTGAATGCCAAACTTTTCAAGCCTTTTACCCAACTTCCAGCAGACCCTAAGGTGTGTAATAAACCCTAATTTAACCTCATAAACTTCAAATCAAAGGGGAATAACTTACCTTTCCCGAAATTGGCTAGAACTTGTCAAATCGCAACTCGAAACTTCTTCAAACCCGCTGAAATTGAGCGGGCTGTTTGTGCAACGTGCTCGCTGTCCCAAGCAGTAAATTCATGTTATTATAACCCTAAATTCATCGTAGTATACCTTAGATAATTTATTTGCGGAGCGAAACTCGGAGGCGTACCTTAGCAGCCCCTAGGTCGTAGCTTTCCTCTCTTCTTCCTCTCACGTTTCTGTCCAATTTTTCCCAAGTGTACAGCTGAAGAAATGACTTCTTATTCATCATAATATACATATATATACATATATACATCTCCACGTGCTTGAGGAACACCGTAGCTAATTAATTCACGGAAGAAAATCAAGGAACTTACCTTAAACTTTCTCCAACCATGGCTGCCTCTTCTCACGTTTTGTTCTCTATGTTTTGGACTGATTTTTGGCTAAGTATGCTGTACTTAGCCATTACATATATATCCAGCCTTTTAAAAAGGTGCCACGTGGCAGCCCCTTGGGGGTGACACGTGGCATCCCCCTAGGACGCCACCTAGTTCATGCGGCCTATCACACGTCGCCATGTGGCAGCGGGGTCCACCCCCCCCCCCAAGCAGGCAGGTGAGTCACCTGCTTGCTTGAGGTGCTTGCTTGTCACCTGCTTGCTTGACTTTCGTAAGTTCGGAACTAGTTTTTGTTCCCTCTCGTAGGTTCGTAATCTCGTCTTATTTTATGATCCTATGTAACCCGTGCTACGTAAGTTTGATATATGCTTAAGTAGCTCAAGTGCATATGACTTTTAACTTAGTAGCTTACATAGGTAAATCGAGTCCTATGACTCATTACTTGGCCTCCAATTCCTTCCGGACTCTTATGATTTCATCTCCAACCTTCTCTAGTATGGGGTATCACATTCTCCCTTCCTTAGAGCCATTTGATAGTGTCGTAACTTAAGTGGCTCACATGCTAGCTTCTAAGTAACTTAAGGGACATTCCGAGTTCGAAGATGTGGGGTGTAACATATACGATACTAAGGAGTCCCAAATTATCAACGTCATTACGAACCTATTTTATACTCTGTGAGAATAAGGTGCTATACGGGTTATTATGAGTAGGCTAATAAACCAGCCCATTTGCTTTCAATCAAGTCCACCTATGTAGCTAAAACCAGGTGAACTTATAGGTCAAGGAGGTAGTAAGACTCCATGAGGTTCCCCCAGCTATAATAAACATCTAGAGATCAGTCCAAGAAGAGATCGGGAACACAGGTAGGTCTTAGCACTGCATTTTTCCCTCGAGCTACTAGACAGATTGAGCGCACTATCAGAACGCTAGAAGATATATTGCGAGCCTGTGTGGTTGGCTTCAAGAGTAAATGGGACGATCGTCCACCACTTGTTGAGATCGCTTATAAGAATGGATACCATTCTAGTACCCAAATGGACCCGTACATGTCACGACCCAACCCTATAGGCCTTGACGGGTGCCTAAACTGGATACCCCTCTCTACCCTGGCCAACTATACATAGTTTGTCCCCTGGTTATACTCAAAATACATCAACAGATAAGAAAACTTATATTCTGACAAGGTTATTGTAACACATGGGGTCGTGCCGTGGTACATATATATGTGAGTCGACAAGGCTGCTATGACACAGGGAATGCCCTAAATCATAAGTCATACCGGCACAGCTGTACACTCACGCATATGCAACTCAGATACAGTTCATATACAGTTCATATACAACTCACATACAGCTGATATACACCCACACTTATATACGTACAACCCACATCCGTATCTACGGACCTCTAAGAGTAAAAAAATAGTAACATATGGTGGGACAGAGCCCCCGTCGTACCCATGAACAAAACTAATATATATATCTGAACTTAGTACCCAAAATTTATCTCCAGCATAATGGAGCACTCTTAGACCGCTGAGTGAGACTCCTACGTTGGCGGATCCTCAACCTGTGTACCTGTACCTACGGGTATGAAATGCATCCCCCTGAAGATAGGGGGTCAGTACGACATATGTACTGAGTATGTAAAGTGTAATGTAACAAAATCGGAAGTATATCCGAAACAAAGGAGCAGGAGAACAATTTATCAAATCAGAAATATGTACTTGTACTCTGTGAATCATAAAAACATGCATGCTCAAATTTTCAATATAACCGGCCCCGTCAGGGGTCCGGTGAATCATATATGTAGTATCAGTATCAGGCCCCGTGCCATCATCACCTTATTACAATACATCATCATAGTATCAGTATCAGGCCTCGTGCTATCATCATATATATACATACGGATGCCAGCCCTCTAGTAAGGGACTCGGTGGACAATGTAGTGAATTGCACGAATCTGATAACTGGCCCGAGACTCGGAGAAGAAGTGTTACAATATACATGAGTAGAGTAGTGAGAAATAAAATACAGTTTAAATCATTATCTGAGACTCAACTATATAAGAGGACTAAGTTGTTGTCTAAGAATTCGAGTAACAGTATAGTCATTCTAGCTGCCCTCTAAATGCCATTAGGGGCTACATTAATTACATCTCAAGGTTCCCAGACATATACCAAAGTAAGACTATTCACTTAAGAATTCTAGAGTATTTGTCTTCGAATAGTTTCATGACTAGGAGTCTGTATATTCATTATGTCCTTAGTTTATAAAAGACTCAAGGAAATTAACTTAACTATCATACAAGCTTTAACATTCAGAACTGAATAAGGAGCATTCAAGAATGGAATTACTTTAGACGTTATGTCACTGTTTACTTAGCTTTACGACATGCCAAAAGAAAAGAAGGGATAGGCTTCACATACCTCTTATGGACTTCCCTTAATCGTGTTTACGTCGTCGTCCTCGAAACCTATTTAAAATGGAAGTAAGGAGAGTATTAACAACCCTTAGACTTTTCATCAACTTAGGCTACCCACTAATATTCATAGCATTCATCCCCTCGCTCGCCTTCTCGACTAGTTCCTTAACTAGTTAAGGTGTTAACGGAAATCGGACAGCACCTCCCCTATAATGTGATCTATCCAAATTCCCCACCATGTCCTTAACACCTAAATCCATCCAACAATACAACCAGCATCCCATACATATGCACATTATGACAACATTACACAATATAAACCCCCAATGATTCACTCAAAACTATGATACCAAAACTAAAGTTTTTAATCTTTCATTCACGAATTCTTTAATTGCACAGCGGAGGGTCATATGGCTGAAACCAGTATCCCCCATGCCCTTATTAACATACATTACAGCACCACAATACCTCACCACCCAACCAGCAGTCACACACCACAAGCGCAACACATTATTCTATTACAATTAACTATAGCGATTCCAATTTCGCTTATTTCGAACGCCGAACTTTTCAAAACTTTTCCCCAACTTCAAGAAGCCCATAAGGTGTGTAATACACCCTAATTTAACATCATAAACTTCAAATTAGAGGGGAAGAACTTACCTTACCCGAAATTGGCTAGAACTTGCCAAAATTGTGCCTCAGAACTTTCTTTAGCGTGTTGTAACGTCGTGGAAGCTTGCTGTCCGATTTTTGCTGAACAAAACCCAAATTTTATACTACTAATACCTCCATATCATTGTAGTATACGCTAAGTAATTAATTTATGAAACGAAATCGGGTCTTACCTATTTGTTTCTCCCAAAGCTGTCACTTTTTTCTCCTTAGTTCTAGGGTTTTTTTTCTCTTATTTTGGCTGAAATTTGAGGAACAAGATGAAGTGTTAGTCACATATACATATATATAGGTGGTCCTAGGGTGTGACATGTGTCATCCCCAAGAGGTGACACGTGTCCAGCCCCTATTGGGCCACCGTATCTACATGCTGAAGGAGGGGCTACCACGTGGCAGTGGGGCCCACCTCCCCCAAGCAGGTGGGTCACCTACTTGCTTAGGTGCTGCCATGTGTCACCCTCCCATTGGCCGCCCAACATAATTGTTTTTTCTTCCTCGTGGGTTTGTAATATCGTCTTATTTTAAGGGCCTATGTCATCCGTGCTATGCAATCTTGGTATATACTCAAATTGCTTAAGTATGTAAAACTTCTAAGTTAGGGCGTACATAAGCAAATCGAGTCCTATGACTCATCACTTGGCTTCCAACTCCCTCCGACTTCTCTTGACCCTATTTCCAACCTCCCCTACCATGGGGTGCCACATTCTCCCTTCTTAGAGTTGTTCAATAGGGTCGTAACTTACGGGGATCACATAGTAGCTTCTAAGCAACTTAAGGAACCTTCCGAGTTCAAAGACGTGGGGGTTAACAGTACAAGATGTTGTATGGAAAAGTGTGTAAGTCCCCCTATTGGGGAAAAGACTAAAAGGCCCCAACATGATTGAGCAAGCTATTGGTTAGTAGCCTAGAGTTGGCAGAAGTGATATGCAGATAATCGATATCGACAGTCAGAGTTCAAATTAATGGTTAGGTATTTGTGACAGGGTCACCTAAGAAGGGAGTAATAAGATTTGGTGAGAAAATAAAACTTGGCCCAAAGTACATCGAACCTTATTAAGTTGCATGTAAAATGGAAAAAGTTGCCTGTAAGTTGAACTTACCACCTGATTATGGAACTATACGCCCAATACGTCTGATATGGATACTTCACAATGTACTAGTGATTCACCCAGAGTGTGTCCCATAGATGATGTCCATGAAATGGAATCCTGCGAGGAACCACCTATAACTATCTTAGAATGGTAAATTAGAAGGTTGTGAACTAGGACGTGACTCCCATCAAGGTATTGTGGCAAAATAAAAACCAGAAAAAAGATGACCTAGGAAGTCAAAAAAAATATAGAGAGAAGATATCTGAACTTGTTCCCTATGTACAAAGGTAATCTAAACCCCTAAATGGATTGACAGACAATGGTTATATAGAACCCCCGAAATCCTTGTAAAACCCTACGAGATAAGTTAACATTCAAGGACGAATGTTCTAAAGGGGGGAAGGATGTTACACCCCACACTCTTGAGCTCGAAATATCTCTTAAGCTTCTTAGAATTATGAAGTGAGTCAGATAATTTACTATACTATCACACAACTTTAAGGAAACAAGAATGACATACCCCATGAGAGAGAAGGTTGGAAATAGGGATAGGAGAGTCCGGAAGGAGTTGGAGGCTAAGTAACAAGTCGTAGGACTCAATTTACCTACGTAAGCTACTAACGTAGAAGTTTGACATACTTAAGCCACTTGAGTACATACCAAGCTTACGTAGTAAGGATTACACGAATTCTTAAAATAAGATGAGATTATGAACCCACGGAGAAGAGAAGAAGATGAAACATGGCTTCAAGAGGAGGCACCACGTGGAAGAATGGGAAGGTACCAGTGGCATAAGGTGACCCACCTACTTGGGGGTGGGCCCCATCAAGGACACATGGCAGCCCCTAATTGGCTGCATGGACGTGGTGTCCCAATGAGCGCTGGACATGTGTCACCCTTAGGGGATGACATGTGTCACCTCGTGGGGAAACATATATATACATGTGTGATGACTCTTAATTCATTTCTTATCCAATTTGAGCTTAAATTTGGAGAGACCAAAGGAAAAAAATGTAGAGAAGAAAAGGAGGCAGCCATGGTTTAGAAGAAACTAAGGTAAGTTTCTAAGTTTCTCTCCGTGAATTACTTACTTAAGGTGTTCCTTAATCACGTGCAGATTTATATATGTATCTTAGGATGCCTACGGAACTATGTCTTCAGACCTACACTTAGAAAATTGAAGAGAAAGTTGAAGAAAAACCTAGAAAGCCAAAGAAGGAGGGCTACGGGTTTGGGGCTACCAAGGTAAAGCCTCTGAGTTTCGTTCCGTGAATTAATTATTTTTGGTGTTCCATGGTTATCAGTCATTAATAGCATAAAATCACAATTTGGGGCAGCAAAGAAGTGATACAAATAGTCCGCTCAATTTTAGCACGTTTAGAGAAGTTCTGAGTCATAATTTGGCAGTTTTGGCCAATTTTGGGTAAGGTAGGGTTTCTCCTTTCAATTTGTACTTTCTGGTGTTGTTATAAAGTGTATTACACGTCATATAGGTGGATGGAAGTATAAACTTTGCGTAGAAATGCTTCACGTTAAAGACAATCTAAATTGGGACAGGTCCCCTACCGTACCCTTGAATAGATAAAACAATTTTATACATCAGTGGTCAGTACCCAAAAACTAGGCTTCGATATAATGGAGCCTCTTCCAGCTGAGCTGAGCGGAATCCTAAGCTGACGGACTCCCAAAACATATATATGTACCTGCAGGCATAAAATGCAGCCCCCTGAAGAAAGAGGGTCAGTACGACATATGTACTGAGTATGTAAAACATAACATAGCACAACTGGAAGCATATCAGAAATAGAGAAGCAGGGGATAAAATATCAAATCAGAAACCTATACCTGTACTTTGTGAATTACAAAAGCATGCATATTCAAATTCCACCATATAGCCGGCCCTACCAGGGATCCAGTGAATACATCTCTAAAACCATCAAAGGCCCCGTGCCATCACCACCTTATTACAACACATCATCATATATATACATACGTAACCTGGCCCTCTAGTGAGGGGCAGTGAAAATGCAGTGAATTGCATGAATCTGATAACCAGCCCAGGACTCGGCGAAGAAGTGTTACAGTATACATGAATAGAGTTGTGAGTAACTATATGCAATTTAAATCATATTGGAGATTCGCCAGTATAAGTAAGTTAAGCTTTTGTCTAAGGACCCGAGTAGTAATGTAGTCATCTCGAGTGTCCTCTAAATGCCATTATGGGCCATCTCAATTGTAATATTAGGGACCCTAGACATGTATTAACATATGACCAAATCATTTAGGGAATCAAAATACTTGGTGTCATATAGTCTTTAAGACCTTGAGCCTGTACATTCATTATCTCCTTAATACATAGAAGTTTCCAGGAAACTAGTTTAACTATTACAAGAGTTTGATATTCAAAAGTAAATAGGATATGTTTAAGAGTGGAGTTACCCCGGAGCTCATATCATATTTCACTTACAACTAAGACATGCCAGAAAAGAAAGAGAGTAAGCTCTACATAGTCTGTACCTCCCTTCATATGGTCATCCTGTATATATTTTATATCCGGCTCATCCTTGGGCTCGGTGAACAACTATGGAATCATAGTCTCATTTTAATACCAAGTACATATCAAGAGAAGGGAGAGATAGCTTTCCACATACTACTTTTTGACACGTAGAAGCCTTAACAGGCAATACTCAATTCTTACAGAAGTTCCAATACTAAGCAGTGGATAGGGGTTATGAGGCATACTTGGAGTTATGGGAATGGAATTATCCCCTCATTTTACATACCATTTATTTAAGGCTAAGACATGCCAGAATGGAAGAAAAACAGCTTTACATACTTATTCCAAAAACATGCCAAGAGAATTCTTCACATACTTTGTACGGGTTACTCTTTGCCACATTCGCCTCATCGTCCTTTGAACTTTTCAACATGGAAGTAATACGAATATCAACCACTCTTGACTTTCCCGCACCGTAAGTTACACCCTAGTATTCATGGAACCTATTTCCTTGTTCGCCTCCTCGACTAGTTCTTTAATTAGTTAGGGCATTAACTAAAATTGGGCAACACCTCCCCTATAATGTGCCCTATCCGAATTTCCAATTTCTCTCCTAATACCTATACCCAACAAATAACAACAACCTACAGGATATGTTTAAGCAATTCGCATCAACAATATACAACATAATCTCCAAATGACTCGCTCAAACTATGATACCAAAATAAGGTTTCTAGTTTCCATTTAGCAAAACCTTTTACAGAAATTGGCCAAAACTTGCCAAAATTGTGCCTCGGAACTTCTCTAGCGTGATTTAAATGCCGTGGTTGCTTGCTGTACGATTTGTGCTGCCCCAAGCCATGATTTGATACTACTAATACCTCCATATCATTGTGGTATATGCTAGATAATTAATTTATCAAATGAAATTGGGACTTACCTTATTTTTCTCCCAAGCTGTCACGTTTTTCTCTCTAGGATTAGGGTTTGTTTTCTTGATCTTTTGCTGATGTTTAAGTGTAGGAACTGCTGTATAAGTTACATATACACATATATGGGTGGTCCCAAGAGAAGAAACATGTCATCCCCTAAGGGGACACGTGTCCACCCCCTATTGGGCCACCATGTCCATGTAAGCAAGGTGGTGCTGCCACATGGCAGTGGGGCCCACCTCCCCCAAGCAGGTGGGTCACCTACTTGTTTGAGGTTCTGCCACGTGTCATGCATTCATTGGCTACCACATGTCATCTTCTCTTCCTCCTCGTGGGTTCGTAATCTCGTCTTATTTTAAGAACCCTTGTAATCCTTACCACGTAATCTTGGTATGTCCTCAAGTAGCTCAAGTATGTAAGACTTTCAAGTTAGTAGCTTCCATAGGTAAATCGAGTCCTACGACACATTACTTAGCCTTCAATTCCATCCGGATTCTTATATCTCTATTTCCAACCTTCTCTACTACGGGGGTATTACATTGCTTGCTTGAGGTGTTGCCACATGTCTCTCCTTCATTGGATGCCACGTGTCATCTTTTCTCTTTTCTCGTGGGTTCGTAATCTCATCTTATCTCATGAACCTATGTAATTCGTACTACATAAGCTTAGTATGTCCTTAAGTAGCTCAAGTGTATAAGACTTCTAAATTTGTAGCTTACGTAGGTGAATCGCATCCTATGACTCATTTCTTGGCCTCCAACTCTTTTCGGATTCTTATGACTCTATTTTCAACCTTCTCTATTGTGGGGTGTCGCATTCTTCTTTACTTAGAGTTGTTTGATGTGTGTGGATAGTAGGGGTCTCATGGCCATATTCAAGAAGGTTAGGAACATGTCTCAAGGTTCAAAAGTGCAGTGTGTAACACCCTTCCCCCTTTTGAACATTTGCCTCGAATGTTACTTTGGCTTATAGGGTTTTATAAGGATTTTGGGGTTTCTGTATACTCGCATTCTCTCAATTAGTTAGGAGGTTAGATGTTACACCCCACACTTTTAAACTCGGAATATCTTATAAGTTCCTTAGACATTATCATATGAGCCGGATACGCTACGACACTATCTAACGACTCTAAGGAAGGGAGAATGTGATACCCTATAGTAGAGAAGGTTGGAAATGGAGTCATAAGAATTCGGAGGGAATTGGAGGCCAAGTAGTGATTCGTAGGACTCGATTTACCTACATAAGTTATTAATGTAAAAGTCTTATATACTTGAGCTACTGAAGGACATATCAAGCCTGCGTAGAACGGATTACATAGGCTCTTAAAATAAGGTGAGGTGACGAGCCTACGAGAGGGAGCAAAAACTAGTTTCCGAGCTTACGAAAGTGAAACAAGCAGGTGATAAGCAAGCAGGTGATTCACCTGCCTGCTTGTGGGTGGACCCCGCTACCACGTGGTGGCATGTGATAGGCCGCATGAGCCTAGGTGGCATCCTAGGGGGCTGCCACGTGTCACCCTAAGGGGCTGCCACGTGGCACCTTCTAAAGAGATATATATGTATATGTGTTATGTGATGTATAACTTCAGTTTCTATCCAAAATTATCAGCCAATAAAATAGCCAGAGTTGATAAATTCCTGCAGCTGAGGCAGAATGGTAAGAGCGTTAAAGACTATAGCCTCGAGTTTGACTCATTGGCGAGACATGCGTCCACTATTGTGGTCGATATGGCTGCTAGGGTGCATCGGTATGTGATGGGGCTAGATCATCACTTGGTTGTGGTGTAGTGTTGCAGGTGCGTGGTGTAGTGTTGCAGGTGTGTGGGGGTTTGTTGCAGGGCCTAAATTTGTTCTAAATGGGGTGTGGGTGCTTCTAGTTGCAGCCACATGTCCCCTTATTTTGTATAATTAAAGGCTTTGCGAAGTAAATACTAGAAACCTTATTTTGATATTGCAATTTTCAGCAAGTGGTTTGGAGCTTGTGTTGTGTAATGTTGCCACATTTTATGTGTATATATTGTTACACCCCACACTTTTAAAATCAGAATGTCTCATAAATTCCTTAGACATTATCATATGAGCCGTATATGCTACGATACTATCTAACGACTCAAAGGAAGGGAGAATATGATACCCCATAGTAGAGAAGGTTGGAAATTGAGTCATAAGAATCCGGAGGGAATAGGAGGCCAAGTAATCAGTCGTAGGAATCGATTTACCTACGTAAGTTATTAATGTAAAAGTCTTATATACTTGAGCTACTGGAGGACATACCAAGCCTGCATAGCACGGATTACATAGGCTCTTAAAATAAGGTGAGATGACGAACCTACGAGAGAGAGCAAAAACTAGTTTCCAAACTTAAGAAAGTGAAGCAAGCAGGTGACAAGCAAGCAACTCAAGTAAGTAGGTGACAAGCAAGCAGGTGACTCACCTGCCTGCTTGGGGGTGGACCCCGCTGCCACGTGGTGGCATGTGATAGGACGCATGAGCCTAGGTGGCGTCCTAAGGGGCTGCCACATGGAACCTACTAAAGAAGGGTATATATGTGTATTTGTATGACTACTAAGTCATTCTTATTCTATTTGGAGCTGAAACTCCATCAACCAAAATAAGAGAGAAAACGTGAGAGAAAGGCAGCCATGGGTTTGGAAAATTAAAGGTAAGTTTTCCAATTTTCCTCCGTGAATTAATTATCTACGGTGTTCCTCAACCACGTGGACATGTATATATGTATCTTACGATGTCTACGGAACCATATTTTCAGCTTTGCACTTGAAACAAGTAGGAGAAAGTTGAAAGAAAAATCTAGAGAACCTAAAATCGCATGGGTAAGGCCATATTTCGTTACGTGAATTAATTATTTAAGGTATACCACGGCTATATAATAGTATTTGATAACATAAATTCACAATTTGGGGAAGTGGAAAAGGGACACAAACAGTCCGCCCCGATTCAGCACATCAAGAAGTTTCCAAGATGCAGTTTTGGAGTGTTTTGGCCAATTTCGGGTAAGGTAAGGTTTCTCCTTTTAATTTGTACTTCATGGTGTTGTTATGGAGTGTATTATATGCCTTTTGTGTGGCTGGAAACGTAAAAAAGGTATAGTAATGCTTGACGTTGGAGACAATCCAAATTGTAGTTGTTATAATTGAATTATCGTCAAAGTAACGTGTTGTTCTTGTGAGGTGCTGCTGCAAGGGTGTGGTGTTTTTCTGCAGGGCCTAAATTTGTTCAAAAAGGTGTAGGGGTGGTGTTGGTTTCAGCCACACAACCCCTCATTTCGTATAATTAAAGGCTTTGCGAAACAAAGACTAGAAACCCTATTTTGGTGTTGTAATTTTTAGCAAGTGGTTTGGAGCTTGTGTTGTGTAATATTGCCATGATTATGTATATATATGCTGCAGGTGGTTGTTTTTGGTTGGCTGTAGTGCTTAGGTATTTAATTGGAAATTCGGATAGGGCGAATTATAGGGGAGGTGCTGCCCAAATTTCGTTAACGCCTTACCTAATTAAAGAACTAGTCGAAGAGATGGGCAAGGAAATAGATTCCAGGAATTCTAAGGAGCAACCTAAGATGCTGGAAAGCTAAGAGTGGTTGATATTCGTATTACTTTCATATTGAATAGGTTCAAAGGACGACGAGGTGAACGGGATAAAGAGTAACTCACAAGAGGTATGTAAAGCATTCTCTTGGCATGTTTTGGTATAAGTACGTACAACTATCTCTCATTTCCCTTGATATGTATTTGGTACGAAAATGAGATTATCATGCCATAGTGGTTCAACGAGCCCCATAATGGGCCGGGTACAAAATATGTATATACAGATCACCTAAAGGAAAGTACAGACTACATAAAGCTTATTCTCTTTCTTCTTTTGGGCATGTCTTTGTCTTAGTTGTAAGTTGAATATGATCTGAGCTCCGGGGTAACTCCATTCTTAAACATCTCTTATTTACTTCTGAATATTGAACTCCTACAGTAGTCGAACTATTTCCCTGGAAACTTTTATATGTTAAAAAGGTACCAAATGTACAGGCTCCAAGTCTTAAAGACTATACAAGATTAAGTGTCTTTGATTCCATAAATGGTTTGGCCCTATGTTAATACATGTCTAGGGTCCCCGAGATTACTTTTGAGACAGCCCATAATGGCATTTAGAGGGCACTCGAGATGACTACACCGTTACTCAGGTCCTTAAACAAAAGCTTAACTTTCTTATTTTGTCGAGTCTCTAATAATGATTTAAATTGCATATAGTTACTCACTACTCTACTCGTGTATACTGTAACCCTTCTTTCACCGAGTCCCGGGCCGGGTACGTTATCGTGCACAATTTACTACATCACTCACCGAGCCCCTCACTAGACGGCCGGGTACGTATGTATATATATGATGATGTGTTGTAATAAGGTGGTGATGGCGTCAGGCCTATAATGGTCCTACAGATGTGATTCACCGGACCCCTGAAAGGGCCGGCTATATTGTATAAATTAAGAATGCATGCTTTGGTGATTCATAGAGTACAGGTACATGTCTTTGACTTGATAATTTGTTTCCCCTGCTTCTCTATTTCAAATATACCTCAAGTGTATTATGTTACGTTTTACATAGTACATATGTCGTACTGACCCCCTTTCTCGGGGGGGGGGGGATGCTGTGTTCATGCCCGCAAGTACAGATACAGGTTTTGAGAGTCCATCAGGTTAGGATTCCATGCAGCTCAACGGGAAGTAGACGTGTATCGAGACAAGGTTAAACAACTTATGGAAGTAGAGACATTTGTCGTCGCAGAGACTTTAGGAATAGGAGCTGACACATTCAAGTATATTTCAGCAGATAGAAGACTCTAGGGTAGTTCAACTATTTTAAGAATTCTAATACCAAATAGTAAATAAAAGTCACAAGTTATACGTGGAGCTTATAAATGGAACTACCTGCACCTCATATCATATGCTATTATATTTATACTTAAGACCTTCCAAAAGGAAGAACAAACAGGCTCTACATATACTACTATTCATGATCTAGCAGCCTTAAAAGGCAATAACTCAACTATTACAGGCATATGAACATCACAAAGTGAATAAAGTTTATGAATTACACTTGGAGTTTCACGAGTGGAATTATCCCCATATTTTATATACAAACCATTCATAACTTATACCTAAGACATGCCAAAAGAAAAGAAGAATAACTCTACATACCTGTTATGGGTTAGTCACATCCAGACTCGCTTCGGTACTCCTTTAACCTATTTAACACGGAAGTAATACTAAGGTTAGTAACTTTTAACTTTCCAGTTCCTACATCCACAACCAAGCACCCATAGGAATCAATTCCTTATTCTCCCTTCTCGACTAGTCTCAACTAGTCTTTAACTAGCTAAGGAGCTAACGGAAATTGGACAGCACCTACTCTATAATGTGCTCTATCCGAATTCCCAATTATTTCCCTAATACCTACAGACAACCAAAAACACAACCATCATCTCATATATTTATAAAACATGGAAACATTATACAATACAACCTCCGAACGACTCGCTCGAAATTATGATATCTAAAATAGGGTTTCTAGTTTCTATTTTGCGAAACCTTTAACCGTACGAAGCGGAGGGGCGTGTCTATACAACCAGCAGCTCCCCTACCTGTTTTAGGATACATTTAGGCCCTGAAACACACACCACACAACCAGAAGCATCCTCCACACACACAATGCCTTATTTTGACTACAATTTAACTACGATGACTTCTATTTCGATTATTTCTATCGTCGAGCATTTCCACAACATTTTTTATACTTCCAGAAGTATATAAGATATATAATACACTACTTAAAAACCCCATAAACTTAAAATTATAATGGAAGACCTTACCTTTCCCTAAATTGGCCCAAACTCGCCAAAACCCGCCTCGGAAAATCTCTTGATGTGCTGGAACGGAGTGGACTGGTTGATGTCCGCTTGGTGCTACTCCAAACCTTAAATATACATTATTAAACCCCTCATAACATTTCCAAACCCTTAATAACACATGGGAGAAGAGAATCCAGTCATAGCTGATCAAATGGCTTTCCAAACATGCTTAATATTATCTTTGGAATCTCCTTGACGCGGCTGAAATGTTGTGGCTGCTTGTTACTCGTTTTTTCTGCCCCAAATAGGATTTTTATTTTTTTAAAAACCGTTATAACACCGTAGTATACCTTAAATAATTAATTTACAGAGCGAAATCTGAATGTACCTATTTTCCTCTCCTAGCTGTCCTCTTTTTCTCTCTAGACTTAGTGTTTTGCTTCCTTTGCTTTGGCTGATTTTTTGGATCAGAACTGAAGCTATTAGTCATATATACATATATTTAGGTGGTCCTAGGGGGTGACATGTGTAATACCCTAAGGGGACACATGTCCAGCCCCTATTGGGCCACGAATCCATGCCATCAAGGAGGGGCTGCCACGTGTCCTAGTGGGCCCCACCTCCCAAAGTATGTGGGTCACCTACTTGAACCTAAGTAGGTGGGTCACCTACTTGACCCTAAGTAGGTTGGTCACCTGCTTGCTTGAGGTGCTGCCATGTGTCGCTCCTCCATTGGCGGCATGTGTCGTCTTTTCCCCTTTTTCGTGGGTTTGTAATCTCGTCTTATTTTAAAAACCCGTGTAATCCATACTACGTAAGATTGATATGTATTTAAGTAACTCATATGTGTAGGAATTCTAAATTAGTAGCTTACGTAGGTAAATCAAGTCCTACGATTCATTTCTTTGCCTCCAATTCCTTCCGAATTCTTATGACTCTATTTCCAACCTTCCCTACTATGGGGTATCACATTCTCCTTTACTTAGCATCGTCTGATAGTGTCGTAGCTTATACGGATCACATGATAATGTCTAAGGAACTTAAGAGACATTCTGAGCTCGAGAGTGTGGGGTGTAACATCCTTTCCCCCTTTAGAACATTCGTCCCCAAATGTTACATAAAACTTCCCTTAAGAATTCATATAGATTGTAAGGAGGTTTCTTTCCATTACGATAACACATATTTTCATCCAAATAGTTAATATACAATTTTACAGGAGTTGAGATTACCTGTAGATATCGGAAATAGGTACAAATACCTGTGTTTCATGTCCTCCTCCTCTTCCCAAGTTATTTCTTCACCATGCTTATTTCGCCATAGTACCTTGACAGAAGCTACATTTTTAGTTTGCACCCCTTTTAATCTGCCGATCCCGGATGGCAATAGGTTGCCCCTCATAGGATAAATTTCCTTTCATGTAGACCTCACCCACCAAGAATATTCTGGGAGGGTCGCTTATATATTCGAGGGGCATTGATCTGTGAAAACTGAATGTATTGCTTCAAACCGAATAGTAGGTCCAACTCATAGGTAGCTTTATCTACTCTACAAATGATCTGAGAAGGACCAATATATCCCCTTCTTGCCAACTCTAGGCTGCTAGTCAATAGATTGTCCCTAAACAAGCTTTACTTCATCAATATGTTGTTGGATCCCCTCTAGGCCTATCTGTTAATCGAAGGGCGAAATGTTGTACTAAGATTCACCTGCGTTCCCAATCCCTATCGGAGCGATCTCTAGTGATTAGCTGTATGTTGAACTTCCCCATCCGAGATAACAGATGTGGGAACCCCATGAAATCATATTGATTCCTTGCTATGTCATCTCGCATAAACCTTAGCTGAATATACCTTCCTAATTGGAAGAAAATAGGTTAATTTTGTTAGCTTATCTACCATAACCCATATGAAATTATACTTCCGTAGAGTGCGAGGTCAGCTTGCATTATAACCTACATTAATTGCCTTCCATTTCCAAGTCGGGATTCCCATCCCCCGTAATAGGCTATTAAGCCTCTGAGACTTCGCTTCGTTTAAGCTATTATACAACTCCTCTTAAATCAACTTGTAACACCTTAAGTATGCTATCTTGCTCTTTTACTCAGATCTTCTTTCCAATTTTATTACCAAACATTATGTTGTAATTCTTACACAAATGTTTGTGGTACTTAGAGCAATTCAGAAAATACCTTAACATCGCTATACTAGTGGCTTACCTCCTTTAGTCGAGGTCAGGGCTCCACTATGGCTTTTGTCCTTGATACCGATTATATCTTAATAGTTCTTCCTTGAACCATCTTACACTTTTCTTTAGTAGATTCTAAATTAGCAATCCCAGTGCTATTCTCACTCAAGCACACTTAACTTTAGAGTTTTGATGGAATCCGATACATTAGTGCATGTATGATCGCATCTATCCTTTATGGGGTCTTGCTTGAAGTTTAAGCGCTCCTATTTATATACAATAGCGTCAGTTGATTTTTTTCTTATGCTTGTACTTCTATTGTCCACTTCCCCCCTTTTAGGGTGTACCCATATCATCCCCCATTTATTTTCTGCTATTCCCACGTGAATAATTCCACTTTAACATATTTAACGTGCCACACCATATCTACATTTTCTGTTAAATCATCCATACGTTAGGTTGCCTTTATAGGAAACCCTAGCACAACCATAAGGTGCTTTAGTGTCCGCAATGTATCGTATAAAATCTCATCCAATGGTCGATACTTGAGTAATATCTATAATGTAGCAGTGCATTCAAAGCCACATTCCATTCATCCCAATCAGTAATTAGCTCGTGCTCATAATTGGTTAAAATTCTCCACTCGGGAGTACTTATACTTTGATGATTCGTGTTTCAAACTCCGTCATTATACTAACCTTATTACATGGGATATCTCTTATTCTTCTAATACCCTCATAATGCAGCAGTTGTTCTATAAATCGACATTCCCTCTCCTTGCAGAATCTCACTAATCATAAGGTGGAGTCACGTATACATAATACTTATTTATGCCTCCTTAACTTTCATATTTATGATGTACCTAAGGCTCACTTCTAATCCTGCTTAAAACCATATCAACTTCGTTATAGTGGTGGCCTTGTCTTACCACCTTTTCATCGCACTGTACTTTCAGTTCGTAACTATTTATTTCCCTTTTTGTTCGATACTCACACTTAATTAATCACATCTATCTTGAGTGCCTCTACTAAAACTTCTCTATTATTCCTCCAGCTCATCTCCATTTTTGGTTGGGCGCAAGGAACACACTTAATTAATCACATCTATCTTGAGTGCCTCTACTAAAACTTCTCTATTATTCCTCCAGCTCATCTCCATTTTTGGTTGGGCGCAAGGAATTCCATATTACCCTTTATTTCCTTGCACTAGCTATCCTTTTCGTCATCATATAACCTTTATTCGAAACTTTCCTTACAAAACTTGATAAATCTTCCTTATTTGTTCCATAGCTTGCTTTTCCGTTTCACACCTATCTTTACATTCCATTCGCATGGACCACGTCATACGTTTTAGTTAATTCCTTACTAAGCTTTACTTATTCTCATAACGGTTTCTGTTATATTCACCTGGTACCCTGTTCGCATTCAGTCACATAGTATAACACTATTTGACCTTCTTCACGATTCTTACTATGGGCTACTTACCCTTCTTAGTTAGTCTTATCCTTAATGTTTCACAAGCTGTCTTATTAAAACTTTACTTCCATCACAATCTTTTTTCCTTTGTACTCTTGTCATAATCCTACTGTTACTTTTTTCAACTATAACTCATCATAGTTTATCCCTATGCATCAATTCAGGCGATGCCTTACTATATTGTTTTATCCCGATCTATCAGTCTTTTCTAAGTCAGCTTCGTTGCTTATAGGTCCTTTCCAACTTCGTTCTACTATACCAGTATTGACCTCCTAGTTTCTATTGCCATTAATTTCACAATTAACTTATTTCTCGAGGTTATCCATACTTGTTTAGTCAAATCTCATTATTGTTGTGAGCACAACCTTTCAAGATATACTACGACCCTGTATCTCATTCTCTTTTTATTTCTACAAAAATTTAGGGAGAGTTTCCTCTGTATTTCTTACTAACTCAACACCTGCACGCAGAAAATACCAATAATGCCTCACAGGGCACACATATATATATTCATATTGTATAACATCTTTCCCACACAGGGCACACATATATAGTCATATCATCTCATATCGCAGCCGCACAAGGCGCCCATAATTAGCAGTATGGAAAGGGACTTACCTCGTATGTCCACTCGAACTGCACCTATTACTCTTTCCGGTATACTTTTCCTTTCATTTTTTCCAACTTTATATATCAATCGTACTGAAACACCTTACCTGCTATTTGTCTTTCATGCCTTTGCTTACCTGCGTACTTGGTAACTTCCATTATCGTCAGTTACTCTCTTCTATCAATATTGTCCTTTTGCTGAAATTACAAGTTAGTATGAGGGATTTTGTTCCCTATGACGCGGCTATATTGCACGATCTTAGATATGAAAGAAAGTAACATTCTAAATGTCCTGTAGCCTCCTATCTATAGATGTGGTGCACAACACACCAATAAAGAAGACTCTACTAGACACGGTCTGTAGATATTCTAAGGACGAACTGCTCTGATACCACTTCTGTAATAACCCAACCCCATAGGCCGCGACTGGGGTCCGACTTGGACCACCTTATGCATATCTACCAACTACCCTTAGTTGAACCGTGTGTGATGTGATACTATATACAAACCCTAATGGTTCAAAAACATTTTTTCAGGAACCTGTAGCCTCATTCACATATATCATAACAGGAAAGGGCATGTGAGCCGACGAGGCTGCCATACCACAAAAACATTTGCAATACGTCGTATGAGCACAACTGAAATAAACTTACAAATAACCCACATACACATGTCTATAGACCTCTAAGAGTAATAACTGTATCATATGGCGGGACAGGGCCCCCGCCGTACCCCTAAATAAATAAATATATACATCAATGACTAGCATCAACAGTAAGGTTCCGGAACAATAGAGCACATCCAACATAGCTGAGTGGAAACCCTAAGCTAGCGGATCTCCAACATGAATATCTGTACCTGCGGTCATGAAACACAGCCCCCAGAGAACGGGGAGTCAGTACGATATATGTACTGAGTATATAAAGCATAACATATCATAACTGAAACAACAACTGAAATGGTGATACATAAAACATGTATAATAGTTAACAGATTACTGTACCTGCAGCTTAGGACATGCAGTCATATACCTTATCATACCCTGTACCCGACCCTCTAGTGAACTCGGTATCATAATCGTTTCATCATAATCATATGTCATCATATCATCATGTATATCATTTTATCTTGTCATCGTATATGGCATCATATCATGGTATATGGCATAATCTCATATGTCATCACAGTATATCCGATCCATTCTGGGGCTCGGGGTCACAAATGTATCCCTATATTTTCATATGCATGCCTACATAAAGTATTCGGCCCTTTAGTGAGGGACTTGATGAAAGAGTAGTTTACATCTATAGCGTACCATCATCATACAATAAAATACACCGAGGAACGTTCAGCCGAATCTATAATTTAAAATAATGCCGAAGAACATACGACATCATTGTATGCTTCACTTCATCGTATATGGCATCTCATCCTCGTATACTTCTATATATATATAGCCGGCCCGGGACTCGGTGAATGAATAGTAAAACTAGGAACGACTGCGTTCCCGACCCTCTTATAGGACTCGGAGGAAGATGGGTTACAGGGTGCTCTAGTAGAGTAGTGAGAAACTATATGCAACTAAGTCATCATTTGAGACTCAATGAAATAATCAAGTGAATGGTCATCTGAAGATCAGAGTAGTAATCGTCTTAAGTATCTTTTATACATCGTTACAAAGCATATCAACTGGAGTTTCAGGAATCGTAGATGTGTATCGAGACAAGGTTAAACAGCTTATGGAAGTAGAGACATTTGTCGTTGTAGAGACTTTAGGAATAGGAGTTGACACATTCAAGTATTATTCAGCAGATAGAAGACTCGAGGGTAGTTCAACTATTTTAAGAATTCTAATACCAAGTAGTAAATAAAAGTCACAAGTTATACGTGGAGCTTATAAATGGAACTAACTCCACCTCATATCATATGCTATTATATTTATACTTAAGACCTTCCAAAAGGAAGAACAAACAAGCTCTACATATACTACTATTCATGATCTAGCAGCCTTAAAAGGCAATAACTCAACTATTACAGGCATATTAACATCACAAAGTGAATAAAGTTTATGAATTACACTTGGAGTTTCACGAGTGGAATTATTCCCATATTTCATATACAAACTATTCATAACTTATACCTAAGACACGCCAAAAGAAAAGAAGAATAACTCTACATACCTGTTATGGGTTAGTCGCATCCAGACTCGCTTCGGTACTCCTTTAACCTATTTAACACGGAAGTAATACTAAGGTTAGTAACTTTTGACTTTCCAGTTCCTAAATCCACAACCAAGCACCCATAGAAATCAATTCCTTATTCTCTCTTCTCGACTAGTCTCGACTAGTCTTTAACTGGCTAAGGAGTTAACGAAAATTGGACAGCACCTACTCTATAATGTGCCCTATCCGAATTCCCAATTATGTCCCTAATACCTACAGACAACCAACAATATAACCAGCAGCTCATATATATATATAAAACATGGCAACAATATACAATACAACCTCCGAACGACTCTCTCGAAATTATGATATCCAAAATAGGATTTCTAGTTTCTATTTTGTGAAACCTTTAACCGTACAAAGAAGAGGGGCGTATCTCTAAAACTAGAAGCTCCCATACCTATTTTAGGATACATTTAGGACATTCAACACACAACACACAACCAGCAGCAGCCTCCACACACACAACGCTTCATTTTGACTATAATTTAACTACGACGACTTCAATTTTGATTGTTTCTATCATCGAGCACTTCCATGACCTTTTTTATACTTCCAGCAGTATATAAGGTATATAATACACTACATACCAACCCCATAAACTTCAAATTATAATGGAAGACCTTACCGTTCCCTAAATTCGCCAAAACTCGCCAAAACCCGCCTCAGAAAATGTCTTGATGTGCTGAAATGGAGTGGACTGGTTGCTGTCCGTTTGGTACTGCTCCAAACCATAGATTTACATTATTAACACACTCATAACATTTCCAAACCATTAATAACACATGGGAGAAGATAATCCAGTCATAGCTTATCAAATGACTTTCCAAACATGTTGAAAATTAACTTCGTGTCACAATCCATCCTCGTAGGCCATGACCGGGGTCCGACCTGGACCCCCGTATACATATCTATCAGTTGTGGTCACATTGAACTATAAATAAAACAATATCATATAACAGAGTACCACTAGGCGATAACATTTTCATAAACCTTTAGCCCTTTCTATTTGTATCACAACATGATAGGGAACGCAAGCTGACAAGACTTCCATAACATAATAAAATATATCGTATATCATGTAGACCCAACTGAATCAAACTGACATACACAACCCACATATACATGTCTACAGACCTCTAAAAATATGAATGACAACATATGGCGGGACAGGGCCCCCATCGTAGCCCCGAATGGACAAAACAATTTTATACATCAGTGGACAGTATCAAAAACTAGGCCCTGATGCAATGGAGCCTCTTCCCGCTGAGCTGTATGGAATCCTAAGCTGACGGACTCCCAAAACCTGTATGTGTACGTGCGGGCATGAACACAGCCCCCCCGAGAAAGGGAGTCAGTACGACATATGTATTGAGTATGTAAAATGTAACATAATACACTGGAGGTATATTTGAAATAGAGAAACATGGGAATAAATTATCAAATCGAAGACATGTACCTGTACTCTGAGAATCACAATAGTATGCATGCTCAATTTATACAATATAGCCATCCCTTTCAGGGGTCCGGTGAATCACATTTGTAGGACCATCATAGGCTCGGCGCCATCACCACCTTATTACAACACATCATCATATATATACATACGTACCCAGCCCTCTAGTGAGGGGCTCGGTGAACAATGTAGTGAATTGTACACGATAAGGTACCTGGCCTGGGACTTGGTGAAAGAAGGGTTACAGTATACACGAGTAGAGTTGTGAGTAACTATATGCAATTTAAATCATTATCAGAGACTCGACAAAATAAGAAAGTTAAGCTCTTATTTGAGGACCTGAGTAACGGTGTAGTCATCTCGAATGTCCTCTAAATGCCATTATGGCTGTCTCAAAAGTAATCTCGGGGACCCTAGACATGTATTAACATAGGGCCAAATCATTTATGGAATCAAAGACACTTAATCTCGCATAGTCTTTAAGACTTGGAGCCTGTACATTTGGTACCTCTTTAACATATAAAAGTTTCCAGGGAAATAGTTCAACTACTGTAGGAGTTTAATATTCAGAAGTAAATAAGAGATGTTTAAGAATGGAGTTACCCCGGAGTTCAGATCATATTCAACTTACAACTAAGATAAAGACATGCCCAAAAGAAGAAAGAGAATAAGCTTTATGAAGTCTGTACTTTCCTTCAAGTGATCTTCATATACATATATCGTACCCGGCCCATCATGGGCTCGGTGAACCACTATGGCATCATAATCTCATTTTCGTACCAAATACATATCAAGGGAAATGAGAGATAGCTGTACGTACTTATACCAAAACATGCCAAGAGAAAGCTTTACATACCTCGTATGAGTTCCTCTTCGTTACGTTTGCCTCGTTGTCCTTTGAACCTATTCAACATGGAAGTAATACGACTATCAACCACTCTTGACTTTCCAGCACCTTCAATTTCACCTTAGTATTCATGGAATCTATTTCCTTGTTCGTTTCCTCGACTAGTTCTATAGTTAGTTAAGGTGTTAACAAAAATTGGGCAGCACCTCCTTATAATATGCCCTATTAAAATTTACAATCACACCCCTAATAACTACAGCCAACCAATAACAACAACCTGCAACATGTATACAAGTAATTCACACCAACATTACACAGTACAAACTCCAAACGACTTGCTCAAAAATACGATATCCAAATTAGGGTGTCTAGCCTTTATTTTGTAACACCTTTAATTATACGAAACGAGGGGTGATGTGGTTGCCACCAGCAGAACCTTAACCCTCTTTAGATCATATTTAGGCCCTGCAACAACACACCACAACCCTGCAACAACAACTCACAATAACAATACTTTACTTCGACGATAATTTAACTATAACGACTACAAATTGGTTTGTCTCCAACGCCAAGAATTTCTATACCATTTTCACATTTCCATCCACACAAAAGGTGTATAAAAAACTCCATAACAACACCATAAAGTTCAAATTAAAAGGAGAAACCTTACCTTACCTGAAATAGGCCACAATCCGCCAAGACGCCCCTCGGAACTTCTCTAGACGCGCTGAAATTATGTGCCCTGGAGTTTATGTTGTATATAATTGCAGTATACCATAATCAATTAATTCATGGAACAGAACTCTGAGACTTACCTCCAAAGGGCCTAAACCGTAGCCCCTCTTTTCTTGCCTCCAATGTTTTTTCCTTTTCTTTCTTTCACTTTTCTAGACGTAAAGAAGGAGATATAGTTCCTTAGACATCGTAAGATACATATATACATATCCACGTGGTTGAGGAACACCGTAGAAAATTAATTCATGGAGGAAAATTGGAAAACTTACCTTAAACTTCTCAAACCATGGCTGCCTCTTCCTCTCACATTTTCTCTCTATTCGTTTGGCTGATTTTGGATAAAGAACAAGTTAAGAGTCACATAATACATATATATATGAAGTGACATGTCACGACCCAACCCTATAGGTCGCGACTGGGGTCCAACCTGGACCCTCCCTATGCGTATCTATCAGCTACACCTAAGTTGAACCGTGTGTGATGTAACACTATACCCAAAAGCCTCAATAGTTGATTTTTTATGTACATGTAGCCTCTTTCATTCGTATCATATCATGAAAAGGCACGCAAGCCAACGAGGCTGTCATAACATAAAATCATTTACAACCTGTCGTATAGGCACAGTCGAGACAAACTTATAAACAACCCACACATACATATGTCTACAAACCTCTAAGAATAGTAATAACAACATATGGCAGGATAGGGCCCTCGCCGTACCCCTGGACAATTAAATACATACATATTACATGACTAGTATCAAAAGTTAGGGTCTGGAACAATGGAGCGCTCCCAATATCGCTGAGTGGAAACCCTAAGCTGGCGGATCTCTAAACTAAACATCTGTACCTGCGGGCATGAAACGCAGCCCCCCAAAGAAACAGGGGTCAGTACGATATATGTACTGAGTATATAAAGCATAAAAATACATAACTAAGCTGACAACTGAAGTAGGGATGCAGAAAACAAATATAACAATTAACGAATTTCTCTACCTGCATCTTATGACATGAGGGCATGTATACCTTCCTTACATACCATACCTGGCCCGCTATGGGACTTGGTGCTATAAGTGTGTCACTATATTTCCACATGCATGCCTATAGACTGTATCCGTCCCTTCAGTGAAAGACTCAATGAAGATGTCAATTCATCATTTGTCATGCCCGACCCTTCATGGGATGCGGTGAATGATCATTGCATCATATATCATGCCCGAACCTTCATGGAATGCGGTGAATAATCATTTCATCATATATCATGCCCGACCCTTTATGGGATATGGTGAATTTATCATGCCTGGCCGTTCATGGGATGCGGTGAATTTATCATGCCCGGCCTTTCATGGGAAGCGGTAAATTTATCACGCCCGACCCTTCGTGGGATGCGGTAAATTTATCATGCCCGACCCTTCATGGGATGCAGTGATTTTATCCTGCCCGACCCTTCATGGGATGCGGTGAGTGATGTATTAACAGCCTACACGAGTAAAGTAACGAGGAACCATATGCAATTAGTTCATCCTTTGAGATTCGGTATAACAATCATCATGGATTATCATTTGAGGATCAAAACTATCATCGTCTCACGTATCCTTTAACTTCCATTATGTGCTACATCGACGGAGTCTCAAGAGTCCTAGGCTTTTATTACGGTAATACCAAATGGCTTATGCAATCAGAGGCACTTGTCATTATAGAGTTCTTAGGAATGAGAGCTCATACATTCAATTATTATTCATCATATAGGGACTCAAGGGTAGCAGTTCAACTACTTCAAGAACTTCGATATTAAGAAATGAATAGGAGTTATAGTTCATGATTCCCATGCATCCGGTTACTATTTCCTGTATAGAAGGCTTGAGGGTGATATCTCATCTACCTTAAGAGCCTTAGCATTTAGAAGTGAACATGAGTCAATAGGCTCTACATATATTACCTTTTATCCTATAGAAGCCTTAAAAAGGCAATAGCTCAACTATTACTGGAGTTCTACCATTATGAAGTGGATAAGAATTATGGACTGTAGTCGGAGCTTTACGAATGGAACTATCCCTAAGTTCCATATACAAACCATTCATAACTTATATCTGAGACATGCCAAAATAAAGAAGAATAGCTTTACCTACTTATGCCAAAAACATGCTAAGAGAAGGGATAAGCTTTACATACTTATTCTAAAAACATGCCAAAAGAAAGCTTCACATACCTCTTACATCTCTTTATCTCATTCGTCTCGTCGTCCTCTGAACCTAAGTAATATAAAAGCAACATGAATATTAATAACCCTTGGATTTCAAGCATCTTAGGTTACGTATGAGTATTCATAGAACTCCATCTTTGCTTGCCTCCTCGATTAGTTCTTTAACTAGTTTAAAGAGTTACCGGAAATTTGGCAGCATCTCTCCTATAATATGCCCTATCCAAATTCCCAATTACATACCTAATTACTACAACCAACTAACAACAACAACCTGCAACTCATATACAAGTAAAACATGGCAACATTACACAATATAAACTCCACCCAACTTGCTGAAAATTCTAATACCAAAATAGGGTTTTGTCACACCCAACCCCGTAGGCCGCGACTGGGGTCCGACATGGACCCCCGTACATATATCTATTAGATGTGGTCACATAGAATCATAAATAAAACAATATCATGTAACAGAGCCCCACTGGGCGATAACATTTTCATAAACCTGCAGCTCTTTATTTGTATCACAACATGACAGGGCATGCAAGCCGACAAGGCTTCCATAAAATAATCACATATATCATATATCAGGTAGAACCAGATGAATCAAACTGACATACACGACCCACATATACATGTCTGCAGACCTCTAAAAATATAAATGAAAACATATGGTGGGAAAGGGCCCCCGCCGTACCCCCGAATAGACAAAACAATGTTATACATCAGTGGACAGTATCAAAAACTAGGCCCCGATACAATGGAGCCTCTTCCAGCTAAGCTGCGTGGAATCCTAAGATGGCGAACTCCCAAAACCTGTATCTGTACCTACGGGCATGAACGCAGCCCCCCAAGAAAGGGGGTCAATACGACATATGTACTATGTAAAACATAACATAGTACAACTAGAGGTATATCCAAAATAGAGAAGCAGGGAAACCATTTATCAAATCAGAAACCTGTTCCAGTACTCTGTGAATCACAAAAACATGCATGCTCAAATTTTCAATATAGCCGGCCCCGTCAGGGGTCCGGTGAATCATATATGTAGTATCAGTATCAGGCCCCATGCCATCGCCACCTTATTACAACACATCATCATAGTATTAGTATCAGGCCCCAGGCCATCGTCACCCTATTAAACACATCATATATATACATACAGATGCTGGCCCTCTAGCGAGGGACTCGGCGAACAATGTAGTGAATTGCATGAATCTGATGACCGGGCCGATACTCGGAGAAGAAGTGTTACAGTATGCACGAGTAGAGTAGTGAGAAACAAAACAAAGTTTAAATCAATATCTGAGACTCAATAAAGTCATCAAGTGAACAATCACCTGGGGATCAAGGCAGAAGGTATCTGACGTATACTCTCTAACTGTCACTAAAGACTATGTAAAAAGGAGTTTTTAGAAATCTTAGACATATACCAATGTGAAATATCTTATAGCTGTCCGAGC
This sequence comes from Solanum dulcamara, assembly GCF_947179165.1. Taxonomy (NCBI): domain Eukaryota; kingdom Viridiplantae; phylum Streptophyta; class Magnoliopsida; order Solanales; family Solanaceae; genus Solanum; species Solanum dulcamara. Next base: position 25,342,288 of record NC_077244.1, read on the forward strand.
ATTGGTTATCTAAGAGCCTTTCTTTTTTACAAACAAGAGCTTAGTTGAATCAATTGTTATACAGTCATATAAAAGACTCGAAGATAGCAGCTTACTACTTTGAAGTTTAAACATTCAAAAGTGAGTGAGGGTCCTGAAGTCATATTCAGATCCTGGGAATGAAATTACCCCCAAATCTCATATCATATCCTACTTACATCTAAGACATGCCAAAAGAGAAAAGATAGGCTTTACATACCTATACCAAAAACATACCAAGAGAAGCTTCACATACCTTGTCTGAATTATTCCTTATCCTGTTTGCCTCGCCGTCCTTTGAACCTATTCAACATGAAAGTAATATGAATATCAACCCCTCTTAACTTTCCAGCACTGTAGGTTACACATTAGTATTAATGGAATCTATTTCCTTAGCCGTTTCCCCGACTAGTTCTGTTATTTGCTAAGGCGTCGCCGAAAATTGGTCAGCACCTCCCCTATAATGTGCCCTATCCAAATTTCCAATTAGGTCTCTAAGACCTATAGACAACCAACAACAACCTGCATCATATGTTTAAGCAATTCACATCAACAATATACAACATCAACTCCAAACGACTTATTCAAAAATACGATATCACAATAGGGCGTCTAGCCTTTATTTTGTAACGCCTTTAATTATACGCAATGGGGGGGTCATGTGAGATAAAACAGCAGCACCCTAACCCACATTAGAACATATTTAGTCCCTGCAACAACAAATCAAACCCCTGCAGCAGAAACTCACAAGTACAACGCCTTACTTTGACGACAATTCGACTATAATGACTACAATTTGGATTGTCTTCAACGCCAAGCATTTCTATACTATTTTCACGTTTACATCCACCACAAAGGTGTAAAATAAACTCCATAAAAATACCATAATGTCAAATTTGAAAGGACAAACATCATGTTACCCGAATTTGGCCAAAACCATCAAAGCGCAACTTGGAATTTCTCCAAACGCGCTGAAATTGAGAGGGTTGTTTGTGTTACTTCTTCGTTGCCCCAAATTGAAATTTTAGGTTATTAAACACCAATATACAACTTATTGAAACTTCAAATAATTAATTCACGGAACGTAATCCGGAAGCTTACCCCAAAAGGGCCAAACCCGTAGCCCTCTTTCCTTGCCCCTTTAACGTTTTTCTCTTCTTTTTCTTCCAAATTTCCAATTGTAAAGCTGAAGTTTTGGTTCCATGAACATCCTAAAACACATATATACATATCCAAGTACTTAGGGAACACCATGGATAATTAATTCACGGAAGAAAAGTGAAGAACTTACCTTAATTTCTTAGAAACCATGGCTGCCCATTTCTCTTGTTCTTCTCCACGTTTTTCTCTCTATGTTTTGGGCTGATTTTTGAGTTCCAAATGACTTAATAGTCATTAACATACATATATATGGTCCCTTAGGAAGTGACATGTGTCATACCCTAAGGGTGACACGTGTCAAGCCCTTATTGGGCCACGGATCCACCCTTAGCATCCAAGGCTGCCACGTGTCCTTGGTGGGGCCCACCCCAAAGTAGATGGGTCACCTACTTGACCCCAAGCAGGTGGGTCACCTGCTGCCACATGGAACTTCCCTAGGCTGCCACGTGGCACCTCCTTTTGCCTCCACGTGTCGCCTTCTCCTCTCCCCCATGGGTTCGTAATCTCGCCTTGTTTTAAGAGTCAATGTAATCCGTACTACGTAATCTTGATATATCCTTAAGTAGCTCAAGTGTATAAGACTTTCAACTTAGTAGCTTACGTAGGTAAATCGAGTCCTATGACTCATTTTTTTAGCCTCCAACTCTTTCCAGATTCTCACGACTCTATTTCCAACCTTCCCTCTCACGAGGTATCACATTCTTCTTTCCTTTGAGTTGTTTAATGTGTGTTGATAGTAGGGTTCTCATGGCTACTTTCAAGAAGATTAGGGACAGGTTTCAAGTTTCAAAAGTGTGGGGTGTAATAGATTTCTAGTCTTTGTTTTGCAAAACCTTTAATTATACGAAACGAGGGGTCGTGTGGCTACAACCAGCAGAACCCACACCCCTTTTAAAATACATTTAGTCCCTGAAACACATCACCACAAACCTGCAGCAGCACCCCACACGCACAACACCCTATTTCGTCTACAATTTAACTACGACGACTTCACTTTCGATTGTTTCTATCGTCAAGAATCTACACGACTTTTTTTATACTCCCAGCAGTAAAAAAGGTATATAATACACTACATAACAACCTCATAAAGTCCAAATTTAAAGGATAAGTCTTACCTTACCCGAAATTAGCCAAAACACACCAAAACTCGCCTCGGAACTTCTCTAGTCGCGCTGAAACTGTGTGGACTGTTTGCTGTCCGTTTTGGCCGCACCAAGTCATGATTTTATACTTATAATACCTCCATATAATCGTGGTATACACTGGATAATTAATTTACGGAACAAAATTGGGACTTACATATTTTTTCCTCCTAGCCGCCACACTTTTCTCTCATAGCTTAGGGTTTTCATTTCTTTGTGTTGCTGAAGTTTTGGTGCTTTGCTGCAGGTTTTTGGATAATTAGCTGAAGCTATGAGTCATTGTAACATGTATATATGGGCTGCCTTGGAGGTGACATGTGTCAGCCCCTTAGGGTGACACGTGTCGAGCCATAATTGGCCATCGTATCATGCTGCCAACTAGGGGATGCTACGTGGAAGTGGGGTCCACCCCCACCCCCAAGAAGCTACATCACTTACTTGACCCTAAGTAGGTGCATCACCTGCTTGCTTGAGGTGCTGCCATGTGTTGCTCTCCATTGGCTTCCACGTGTCGTCTTTTTCCCTTTCTCGTGGGTTCATAATCTCGTCTTATTTTAGGAGCCTATGTAATCCATGCTACGTAAGCTTGGTATTTCCTTAAGCTACTCAAGTGTATAAGACTTCTTAATTAGTAGCTTACGTGGGTAAATCGAGTCCTACAACTCATTACTTGGCCTCCAATTCCTTTTGGATTCTTATGACTCTATTTCCAACCTTCTCTACTATAAGGTATCACATTCTCCTTTCCTTGGAGTCGTTTGATAGTGTCGTAGCTTATCCGGCTCATATGATGACTTCTAAGAACCTTAAGAGTCTTCCCAGAGCTTAGGAAGCTTACGAAGCATTCTAAGGTACCAAAGTACGGGGTGTAACATCCTTCCTCCTTTAGAACATTCGTCCTCGAATGTAAACCAAAACCTTCCTCCGGACCTTATACCGATTATATGGAGAGGTCCTCTACCTCGTTGCCATAACATATACTTTCATCGAGCAATCAATATCATAGCTCCAATGGTTAGGATTACCTGTAGACGTAGGAAATAGGTACGGATACTTGTGTTTCATGTTCTCTTCAGCTTCCCAGGTAATTTCTTCACGATTCTCATTCTGCCACAACACCTTGACAGAAGCTACGTTCTTAGTTCGCAACCTTTTACTCTGTCGATCCAACTTGGTGATAGGTTGCGCCTCGTAGGATAACTTTCCTTTCATGTGGAACTCACCCATGAAGAATATTCTGGGAGGGTCGCTTATATATTCGCGGAGTATCGATCTGTGAAAACTGAATGTATTGCTTCAAATCGGATGGTAGATCTAACTCATAGGTAGATTTATATATCCTACGAATGACCTGAGAAGGACCAATGTATCCCCTTCTTGCTGACTCTAGGCTGCTAATCTATAGCTTGTCCCTGAATAAGCTTCACTTTATCGATAATTTAGTGGATCACATCTGGGCCTATCCATTTCTAAGTCAGAATTTCTATCTCCTGTAATTGGTCATTCGACTTTTGATACTCAATCTTGTTCAAGCTACTTCACAATTTCTCTTACGCCAACTTGTAATACTCTAGGTATATTCCACTGTGCCTTTACTCAAATCTTCTTTCCAGTTTTATTACCATGCATTATATTATAATCCTTACACAACGTGTGTAGGTACTTATAGTAATTTAGAAAATGCCTTAACGTTGCTATACTAGCGGCTTACCCCCTTAAGTCGAGGTCAGGGCTCCGCCATGGCTTTTGTCCTTAATACCGATTAGATCTTAATTGATCCGCCTCGAACCATCTTACACTGACTTCTTTTTATCGAGTAATCACTTCATCTTACTCTTAGTATGCCAATGCTCGTAGGCTGCACAATTATTCTTGTGCCATTTCCACAAGGTGCATTCAGATTTAGTCATAATCTTTTCTGCTCTTGGCTTACTCTGTTCCATATGTACCATTGTACTAACACGCACTTACAATCTCTTTTTGTCATATTGGTTTCGTTCCCTTTTTCACTTCCTAGGGGGTCACCCATCCTAATGATACTCTCTCACCCATGCACTCTTAACTTCGGAGTTTTGACTGAATCCGATGCATTAGTGCAGATATAATTGCATCCATCCCTTATGGCTCGTTTGAAGTTTAAGCGTTCCTATTTATATACAATAGCGTCAGTTTATTTTCTCTTACGCTTGTACTTCTCTTGTCCACTTCCCCCCTTTTAAGGTGTATCCATGTCATCCTCTATTTATTTTCAGCTATTCACACGCGAATGATTCTACTCCAACCTATTTAACGTGCCACACCATATCTACATTTTCTATTAAATCATACATACATTAGGTTGCCTTTATAGGAAACCCTAGCACAACCATATGGTGCTTTAGTATTCAGAATATATCCTATAAAATCTCATCTAATTGTTGATACTCGAGTAATATCCGTCATGTAGTAGTGCATTCAAAACCACATTCCATTCATCCCAACCAGTAATTAGCCCGTGCTCATAATTGGTTCAAATTCTCCATTTAGGAGTACTCATGTTACATCCCGCATTCTCGAGCTCGAAATGTCTTCTAAGTTCCTTACACACTATCATATGAGCCGGATAAGCTACGACACTATCAAACAACTCTAAGGAAAGAAGATTGTGATACCTCGTAAGAAGAAAGGTTGGAAATGGAGTCATAAGATTCCGAAAGGAATTGGAGGCCAAGTAATGAGTCGTAAGACTCGATTTACCTACGTAAGCTACTAACTTTGAAGTCATACATACCTAAGCTATTGGAGTACATACCAAGTTTGTGAAGCATGGATTACATAGGCTCTTAAAGTAAGATGAGATTACGAATCCACGAGGGAGGAAAAGAATGATGATGTGGCAGCCCAGGAGGGTGACACATGGCAGCACCTCAAGCAGGCAGGTGACGCACCTTCTTGGGGTCAAGTAGGTGACCCACCTTCTTGGGGGAGGTGGACCCCACTACCACGTGGAAGCACCCCATTGGCCACATGGTTGAGGTGGCCCAAAAGGGCTTGACACGTGTCACCCTTAGGGGATAACACGTGTGTCACGACCCAACCTCGTAGGCCGCGACTGGGGTCCGACCGAGACCCCCATATACATATCAATCAGCTGTGGTCAAACTAAGTTATAGAAACGCAATGCCTATACATCAAGTGTAGTCAAACCAGACTATAACAACACAATAGGTACATAAGACCCAGCTGAACAAAACTAACATATATAACCTACATATATATGTCTGCAGACCACTAAAAAGAATAATGACAACATATGGCGGGATAGGGCCCCTGCCGTACCCTTGAATAAATAAAACAATGATATACATCAATGGCTAGTGCCCAAAACTAGTCTCTGATACAATAGAGCCTCTTTCAGCTGAGCTAAGTGGGATCCTAAGCTGTCGGACTCCCAATACCTATACCTGTACCTGCGGGCATGAAATGCAGCCCCCCGAAGAAAAAGGGGTCAGTACGACATATGTACTGAGTATGTAAGTATAACATAATACAACTGGAGGCATATCTGAAAAAGAGAAGTAGGGGATAATATATCAAATCCAAAACCTGTACATGTACTCTGTGAATCAGAAAAGCATGCATGCTCAAGTCATACCATATAGCCGGCCCTTTTAGGGGTCCGGTGAATCATATCTATAGGACCATCATAGGTCCGGTGCCATCTCCACCTTATTACATCACATCATCATATATCTATACACGTATCCTGACCTTCTATTGAGGGAATCAGTGAATAATGCAGTGAATTGTGCATGAGACCATATCCTGGCCTGGGACTCAGGGAAAGAAGTGTTACAATATATACGAGTAGAGTAGTGAGTAACTATATGCAATTTAAATCATTATTAGAGACTTGACCGTATAAGAAGATTAAAATTTTGTCGGAGGACTCGAGTAGTAGTGTAGTCATCTCGAGTGACCTCTAAATGCCATTATGGGCAATATCGATTACAATCTCAGGGCTCCTAGACATGTACTAAAGTAAAGCTAAATCACTTATGGATAGTCTATAAGACTTGGAGCCTGTATATTTGTTATCTCTTTAGCATAGAGAAGTTTTCAGGAAAATAGTTCAATTATTATAAAAGTCCGATATTCAGACGTAAATAAGAGATGCTAAGAATAGAGTTACCCCGGAACTCATATCATGTTTAACCTACAACTAATACATGCCAGAAGAAGAAAGAGAATAAACTATATATAGTCTGTACTTTCCTTTATGTGGATATTTCGTAACCGTCCCATTCTAGGGCTCAGTGAACAACCATGGAATCATAACCTCATTTTCATGCCAAGTACATATCGAGAGAAAGGAGAGATAGATTTTCATAAACTACTCTTTAACACGTAGAAGCCTTAACAGGCAATACTCAATCTTTATAGGGGTTCCATTATCAAATAGTAGATGGGGATTAGGAGGCGTACTTGGAGTTTTGGGAGTGGAATTATTCCCACATTTCATCCACAAACCACCTAAGGCTATGACATGCCAACAGGAAAGAAAGATAGCTTTACGCACTATGTCAACAACATGCCAAGAGAAAGCTTCACATACCTTGTCTAAGTTATTCCTTATCTTGTTCGCCTCGTCATCCTTTGAACCTATCCAACATAGAAGTAATATGAATATCAACCCTTTTTAACTTTCAAGCATCTTAGGTTACACCTTAGTATTAATGGAATCTATTTCCATAGTCGTTTCCTCGACTAATTCTTTAGTTTGTTAAGGCGTTAGCGAAAATTAGGCAGCACCTCCCCTATAATGTGCCCTATACAAATTTCCAATTAGGTCCCTAATACCTATACCCAACCAACAACAACAACCTGCGGCAATACACACCAACAATATGCAATATAAACTCCAAATGATTCATTCAAAAAGATGATATCAAATAGGGCGTCTAGTCTTTATTCTATAACCCCTTTCATTATACAAAACGAGGGGTCGTGTGGCTGCAACCAGCAGCATCCACACCCCTATTAGAATGCATTTAGGCCCAACAACAATAAATTACACCCCTGCAGCAACAACTCACTCAAAACTATCAAAACGTGAATTTTGGACAACTTACTGTTTTACCTTGTCGCTTCGTTTCAAAGGGGTAATGGAGGGAAACTGGATTTATGTCCTTCATGAAAGTTATAGAAATTCGTCTTAGGGTCGCATACAATTTCGAATCACCCCTACATCAATTCTGTAGAAAAAGATATGCCCAAAACACCAACAGTAGTACGTGTAAGATTTTCAAAACCAAAAATCTGGGCAGTACCTCCTCTACACTTCATCATTCTTTTTCGAGAAGATAAAAGCAAAACTGGATTTTAAAGTCTAAATTAAATTTATATAACTATGAAATTCCTTTCCAAAATATATTGAATTACCCGAAAAAAATCAATACACAAGAAGTTATACCAATATTACTAACAACTGTCCCCTTCAAAAATGGGTTTGTTAACTAGTTCTTAACGTTTTCTCTCTTTGTTCTTTCAACTTTCTCTTATTATTTACAAGTGTAAAGCTGAAGAATTAAGTCCATAGACATCATAATATACATATATACATCCCCACATGATTAAGGAACACTGTAGGTAAGTAATTCACGGAGAGAAACTTGGAAACTTACCTTAACTTCTCCAAAATGTGGCTACCTTTCTCCTTTTTCTTCTTCACGTTTATCTTCTAAGTTCTTGGCTGATTTTTGGATATGTAATGAAGTACTTAGTCATAATACACACATATATAGGTTGGCTTAGGAGGTGACACGTGTCATCCTCTAAGGGTGATACGTGTCCAACCCTTATTGGACCACCTACTATGCAACCACTTAGGGGCTACCATGTGGTAGTGGGGTCCACCCCCACCCCCAAGCAGGCAGGTGGGTCACCTCGTTGCTTGAGGTGCTACCACGTGTCACTCTCTTATTGGCTTCCTCGTTTCATCTTGTTCCCTTCCCCGTGGGTTCGTAATCTCGTCCTATTTTAAGAGCCTACGTAATCCATGCTATGCAAGCTTAGTATGTCCTTAAGTAGCTCAAGTGTATACGACTTCTAAATTAGTATCTTACGTAGGTAAATCAAGTCCTACGACTTATTTCTTGGCCTCCAATTCCTTCCGGATTCTTATGACTCTATTTCCAACCTTCTCTACATAGGGTATCATATTCTCCCCTCCTTAGAGTCGTTTGATAGTGACGTAGCGTATCCTGCTCAAATGATAATGTCTAAGGATCTTATGAAACATTCCAAGTTTTAAAAGTGTGGGGTGTAACATCCTCCCCCCTTTAGAACATTCACCCCCGAATGTTAAATAAATCTTCCCTTAGCACCTTATACAATCGTAGGGAGATTCTTTACTGTTGCCATAACACATTCTTCTATCCAAGTACTTAATATATGAGTTTCAGGAATTGAGGTTACTTGTAGACATCGGAAATAGGTACGAATACTTGTGTTTCCTGCTCTCTTTCATTTCTCAGATTATCCCCTTTTTTGATTTTGGTTTTGCCACAGTATCTTGATGGAAGGAACATCTTTAGACTATAATCTTCTGCTTTGCCGATCTAAGATGGCGATAGGTTGTTCCTCGCAGGATTCCTTTTCCTGGACATCATCTATGGAACATACCCTGGGTGGTTCGTCAGTACCCTTGCGAAGCATCCCTATCTGATGGACTGGGCGTATAGTTTCCAAATGAGGTGGTAAACTCAACTTACCAGCCATGGTGCCCGCCGTACGAGTAACTTGATACAGTCTAACATATTCTGGGTTAAGTTTCCTTTGCTAGGTGACCCTGTTATGAACATCCAATCATCAATTTGAACGCTGTATGCCGATGTTGATTATCTGTATATCATTCCTGCCGACTCTGGGCTTTTTGTCAATAACTTGCTTAATTATGTCGGGGCCTTTTTAGCTTAGTGTTTCTAACATCTACCCATCCAATAGGGGACTTTCACGTCTTACTCTACCAGTCTTGTATAGAGTCATTGGGATACCATAGTGGTAGCCATTATGGTAGTCAACTCGGTAGGTGATAGATAATCATCCCATCTATCTTCGAAGTTAACAACACCAACTCATGACATATCTTCTAGCATTTAAGTGGTACGCTTTAGCCCGTTCATCAGGTTTGACGGTAAAGTATTGTACGAAGACTTATCTGTCTTCCCAGTTTCTTTGCATCTCTCGATAGTTAATTGCAACTTGGGCTCCCTTGCCTAGGACAATAGCTGTGGGGACTCCGTAAGGTCCTACCACCCTCTTACCCTACAATTTTACACCTTCTCGGCTAAGTAGGTAGCCTTTAATCGAAGGAGCAGGGGCTAATATTGTGAATCCATGGGTAACATTCCCTTCAAAGTTATCTGTCGATGGAGTGCGAAGTGAGTCTTGTAGCCTAGGTCATATTGTGGAATTTTTGACCCTGGGGTATTACCTCCTATCGTCCGTAAATTACATCAGCTGGTACCCTGACCCTTTAGGTTTTGCTTTTTCACCCTCAGAGTTGGCTGCTGCATGGTGTCGAAATTACCTCACCCACTGGCCTATATAGCCCTTCGGTGATTTGCCTATTATTAATAGGTACTATGTTGAAGAATTGTGGCATTCGAGTATGTCGTTAGTTAGCAATCAGTTAATCCTTCTCGTTTTTCTTAAGCCCTTGTTACAATTGCCTTAACGTATCTTATAATACTCTGGGTACATAATATCATATCGTTTACCCGTCGCTAGTTCAGATTCTCCCATCTCGCGCGATCACTAACGCATTAAGTTCCATCAGAATTTCGAAGTTAAGCGTGCTGGGGTGAGAGTAATATTGGGATGGGTGACCTCCCTGGGAAGTCTTCATGTCACATTTCATTGCAATCCTTGCAATAATGTGTGGGGCACTCAACTTAGTCCAAGATTTACCTTAGCGTCGTCTCGCTAGTCTTTATGTTTTGCCTTGTCCTTTTCTCTATTATCTTGCAACTAGTATCGGCGTAGATCTTTAGTTCCACTATGACCATGTCCCCCCCTTTTTTTTGGTCATTTTGATTTAACTTCTCCTATTGTATCCCTCCCCTTTTGTACGCACCCATTTATTAGGGTGGGCTACTGAGTAGCGCTAAAGTTGTTCATATAGTGACCTTTAGAGCCTCTTTGATTTTTGTCTATTATTAGCTGGCATAACTTTAAAGGAATTTGACATATAAGCTTGCCTATCATCTAGCAACCAGCTAGTCCTATCCGTCTTATTCAAACCATTTCACAATTTTCCTTACCCCCGCTTGTAATCTTCTTGACACATTTTCGTGTCATTCCTTACCTTTACAAGGATATGAGAAGGTTTTCCACTTAACCTGAGAGATATCTTAGCGTTGTTCCACTCATCCCACCTTGTCGGACTTCTTTCTTTTCCCCTATTCACTCTGTGTTCTTCTCATTTTTATTTATATTTTTGTTTTTTTTACCATAGGAGGCTTTCTATTCTTTTTTCTTTGGTTATTTATCTATCGCAACATCATTTGCGACTAACTCTATAGACAACATTTTGGCTTTTGGTCTAGCATGCTGTTTATTATCCTTCATAATGTCTCTTGAGTTATTCGATATCCTTTCATGGTTACACTCTTCTGTTTTTATACGCAGCCGCCTTCTAGTGGTCTGTTGTTCAGGGTCTCGTCACAAACTTCTTAACGCTGTCTTATGTAGCATTCTGGCTTCCATTCAATTATTAGTGCCTTCCGAACCTTTCTAACTTGGTTTAGCAAGATATCTTATTTAAGTTTAGACATCCATCTCAAATATATTGCCATATTAATTGCCTCCTCTTACTTTTCCCATTTTCTCATTGACTTCCTCCCTTTAGAGAGTGCCTATACTTTTACCTTCTTATGCCTTGCTCTATGTCTCTATATCCCGTCTTAATTTCATCCAATCTCTTTCCCCAATCTACTTGATATTGCATCATGTCTCCGTCTATCTGCATATTTTACAACTTGGTTATCCGCGTATGGAATCTTGGCTAAATTATGAAACGACGAGAACCTTTTCATACATAGTGTGACACCTCATCTATTACTCTGTACTTGAGTAATGGGACCCATGGGACTAATCGTTTGAGGCCACATTTAAAAATTAATTAGTACTTGTAGTCGTTCCGATTTCAATTAGGCAGTACTAGTATTTTGATGATAACTAGTCCAAGTTTTCTTGAAATAGTGGCTTTGTCCTAACCTTTATCCTTTATTCCTTGGGGTGAATGTAGGTTACACCAATTATTCCTTAAGTTTGCCATCTTTGTCTCTTAAGGGTTTCACTATTTTCGGGGCGACGTTGTGTACACGCGTTATTCCTTTATATCTTAAGCTCCATACTCTTACTGCGTACTCAGCGCAGGCTTTTAACTTAATTAGCATCTACCAAGGGCGCCTTATTAGCGGTCTCACTTTATTCCTGTATACTTGTATCACACTGTTCAATTCATACTTACATATCTCCCTTTTTGTTCATACTCATATTCAGTTCCTGACATCTCTTTGAGGTGCTTCTGTTAGAAGTTCTTTCCCCAATTAGTCGGTGGAGAACTATAAACTGTTATCGTAAACAATTTTCTAATCATTGTTGGAAGAAACCATAATCCCTAAAACATCACAGTACTTCTTTTAATACTTGACCTACCTGGTCTCCTTCTGCATTTATCCTCGAGTTATGAACAACTCATCTAATTTACAATAGGAGTTAGGGGCTTGGTACATTCAAAAAGAGTGAATCTCAATTACTGGACATCTTACCCTTCAACCCGAGCTTTTCTTTTGTTGTCCTACAACATAATTACGGTTGGAGATACTTCGGTCTGAACTGTACTGCTCAGACAGACTTTTGTTTCTTCAAAATAAACTTCCCTAAGTAAAGAGGGTGTCCCTTATTGATGTCATGACGAGTACCTCTTACAACTTTACTTTAGCATAATGCGGGTACTCGGTATCAATTTCCAAGACATGTTATAAAGCTACGTTTTATTCCCTTTTCCTTGTTCTGGGGAAAATTTCGGCAGAGTTTCCTGTATATTTCTTACTTATCCCGAACCTACACGCAGAAAATACCAACAATGCCTCACAGGGCCAACACATATATATATATTCGTATCATATCACAACTGCACAGGGCTTTCAATATCATCTCATATCATAGCCACACAGGGCTTTCAATATCAACAATAATATAAAAATAATAGACTTACCTTGTATATCCAACTTTGAACTGTATCTGTTGCGCTTCCTGTCTTCTTTCCTTTCAAGTTCCAACTTTACATTTAAATATTACTTCAATATCTTACCCGATGAATATCTTTCGTGCCTTTACTTTACTTACCTGTGTGCTTTGTAATGTTCATGTCGTTAATTACTTCCTTCGGTAGATGTCGTCCTTCTGCTAAAAGCCAAGGTTAGTATAAGAAATTGTCCTATGACTTGGGTCTATAGCATGATCTTAGATGTGGAAGAAAAGTAACATCCTAAATGTCATGTAGCCTCCTGTTTATGGATGTGGCGTGCAACACATTGATAACTAAGACTTTACTAAACACGGTCTGCAGACAATCTAAGGACGAACTGCTCTGATACTACTTCTGTCAAGACCCAAACCCGTAGGCCGCGATTAGGGTCCGACCGAGACCCCCATATACATATCAATCAGTTGTGGTCAAACCAAGTTATAGAAACGCAATGCATATACATCAAGTGTAGTCAAACCGGACTAAAACAACACAATGCCCACATAGACATGTCTGCACACCTCTAAAAAGAATAATGACAACATATGGTGGGACAGTGCCCCCGCCGTACCCCTGAATAAATAAAATAATGATACACATCAGTGGCTAGTGCCCAAAGCTAGGCTCCGATACAATAGAGCCTCTTCCAATTGAGCTAAGCGGGATCCTAAGCTGTCCGACTCCCAAAACCCGTACCTATACCTGCAGGCATGAAACGCAGCCCTCCGAAGAAAGGGGGTCAATACAACATATGTACTGAGTATATAAGTATAACATAATACAACTGGAGGCATATCTGAAAAAGAGAAGCAGGGGTTAATATATCAAATCTGAAACCTGTACATGTACTCTGTGAATCAGGAAAGCATGCATGCTCAAGTCATACCATATAGACGGCCCTTTTAGGGGTCTGGTGAATCATATCTATAGGACCATCATAGGTCTGGTGCCATCTCCACCTTATTACATCACATCATCATATATCTATACACGTATCCTGTCCCTTTATTAAGGGACTTAGTTAATAATGCAGTGAACTATGTACGAGAACATATCCTATCCCAGAACTCAGGGAAAGAAGTGTTATAATATACACGAGTAGAGTAGTGAGTAAATATATGCAATTTAAATCATTATTAGAGACTTGACCGTATAAGAAGATTAAAATTTTGTCGGAGGACTCGACTAGTAGTGTAGTCATCTCGAGTGACCTCTAAATGCCATTATGGGCAATATCGATTATAATCTCGGGGCTCCTAGACATGTACTAAAGTAAAGCCAAATCGCTTATGGAACCAGAAACACTTGTTAACATATAGTCTGTAAGACTTGGAGCCTGTATATTTGTTATCTTTTTAGCATAGAGAAGTTTTCAGGGAAATAGAGTTCAATTATTATAAAACTCTGATATTCAGACGTAAATAAGAGATGCTGAGAATGGAGTTACCCCGGAACTCATATCATGTTTAACCTACAACTAAGACATGCCAGAAGAAGAAAGAGAATAAACTATATATAGTCTGTACTTTCCTTTATGTGGATATTTCGTACCCGTCCCATTCTAGGGCTCGGTGAACAACCATGGAATCATAACCTCATTTTCATGCCAAGTACATATCCAGAGAAAGGAGAGATAGATTTTCATAAACTACTCTTTAACACGTAGAAGCCTTAACAGGCAATACTCAATCTTTATAGGGGTTCTATTATCAAACAGTGGATGGGGATTAGGAGGCGTACTTGGAGTTTTGGGAGTGGAATTATTCCCACATTTTATCCACAAACCACCTAAGGCTATGACATGCCAACAGGAAAGAAAGATAGCTTTACGCACTATGTCAACAAAATGCCAGGAGAAAGCTTCACATACCTTGTCTAAGTTATTCCTTATCCTGTTCGCCTCGTCATCCTTTGAACCTATCCAACATAGAAGTAATATGAATATCAACCCTTTTTAACTTTCAAGCGTCTTAGGTTACACCTTAGTATTAATGGAATCTATTTCCGTAGTCGTTTCCTCGACTAATTCTTTAGTTTGTTAAGGCGTTAGCGAAAATTAGGCAGCACCTCCCCTATAATGTGCCCTATACAAATTTCCAATTAGGTCCCTAATACCTATACCCAACCAACAACAACAACCTGCGGCAATACACACCAACAATATGCAATATAAACTCCAAATGATTCATTCAAAAAGATGATATCAAATAGGGCGTCTAGTCTTTATTCTATAACCCCTTTCATTATACAAAATGAGGGGTCGTGTGGCTGCAACCAGCAGCATCCACACCCCTATTAGAATGCATTTAGGCCCAACAACAATAAATTACACCCCTGCAGCAACAACTCACTCAAAACTATCAAAACGTGAATTTTGGACAACTTACTGTTTTACCTTGTCGCTTCGTTTCAAAGGGGTAATGGAGGGAAACAGGATTTATATCCTTCATGAAAGTTATAGAAATTCATCTTAGGGTCGCATACAATTTTGAATCACCCCTACATCAGTTCTGTAGAAAAAGATATGCCCAAAACACCAACAGTAGTACGTGTAAGATTTCCAAAACCAAAAATCTGGGCAGTACCTCCTCTACACTTCGTCCTTCTTTTTCGAGAAGATAAAAGCAAAACTAGATTTTAAAGTCTAAATTAAAGTTATAGAAATATGAAATTCCTTTCCATTACATATTTAATCACCCGAAACAAAGCTATACACAAGAAGTTATACCAATATTACTAACAACTGTCCCCTCCAAAAACGGGTTTGTTAACTAGTTCTTAACGTTTTCTCTCTTTGTTCTTTCAACTTTCTCTTATTATTTCTATGGGTAAAGCTGAAGAATTAAGTCCATATATATCATAATATACATATATACATCCCCACGTGATTAAGAAATACCGTAGGTAAGTAATTCACGGAGAGAAACTTGGAAACTTACCTTAACTTCTCCAAAACGTGGCTGCCTTTCTCCTTTCTCTTCTTCACGTTTTTCTTCTAAGTTCTTGGCTGATTTTTGGATATGTAATGAAGTACTTAGTCATAATACAAACATATATAGGTTGGCTTAGGAGGTGACACGTATCATCCTCTAAGGGTGATACATGTCCAACCCTTATTGGACCACCTAACTATGCAACCACTTAGGGGCTGCCACGTGGTAGTGGGGTCCACCCCCACCCCCAAGCAGGCAGGTGGGTCACCTCGTTGCTTGAGGTGCTACCACGTATCACTCTCTTATTGGCTTCCTCGTTTCATCTTGTTCCCTTCCCCGTGGGTTCGTAATCTCATCCTATTTTAAGAGCCTACGTAATCCATGCTATGCAAGCTTAGTATGTCCTTAAGTAGCTCAAGTGTATACGACTTCTAAATTAGTAGCTTACGTAGGTAAATCAAGTCCTACGACTCATTTCTTGGCCTCCAATTCCTTCCGGATTCTTATGACTCTATTTCCAACCTTCTCTACATAGGGTATCATATTCTCCCCTCCTTAGAGTCATTTGATAGTGTCGTAGCGTATCCGGCTCAAATGATAATGTCTAAGGAACTTATGAAAGATTCCGAGTTTTAAAAGCGTGGGGTGTAGCAACGTGTCACTTCCTAAGGGACCATATATATGTATGTTAATGACTCTTAAGTCATTTGAAGTCTAAAAATCAGCCAAAGTATAGAGAGAAACGTGAGAGAAAGAGAGTACACAACGACAGCCACAAATTGGAAGAAATTAAGGTAAGTTCTTCACTTTTCTTCTGTGAATTAATTATCCATGGTGTTCCCTAAGTACGTGGATATGTATATATGTGTTTTATGATGTTTATGGAACCAAAACTTTAGCTTTGCAATTGGAAATTTGGAAGAAAAAGAAGAGAAAAATGTTAAAGGGGCAAGGAAGGAGGGCTACGGGTTTGACCCTTTTGGGGTAAGCTTCCGGGTTTCGTTCCATAAATTAATTATTTAAAGTGTCCCTAAAGTGTATAATGGTGTTTAATAACATAAAATTTCAATTTGTGGCAGCGAAGAAGTAACACAAACAGCCCGCTCAATTTCAGCGCGTTTGGAGAAATTCCGAGTTGCACTTTGACAATTTTGGCTAAATTCGGGTAAGTTAAGGTTTCTCCTTTCAGTTTGGACTTTATGGTGTTGTTATGGAGTGTATTATACACCTTGTGTGTGTCTGGAAACGTTAAAAAAGTATAGAAATGCTTGGCGTTGAACACAATCCAAATTGTAGTCATTATAGTCGAATTGTCGTCGAAGTAAGGCGTTGTTCTTGTGAGTTGCTACTGCAGCGGTGTGATGTGTTGTTTCAGGGCCAAATATGTTCTAATGTGGGTTAGGGTGATGCTGTTTGAATCCACATGACCCCTCGTTACGTATAATTAAAGGCGTTACAAAATAAAGGCTAGATGCTCTATTTTGATATCGTATTTTTGAATAAGTCGTTTGGAGTGTATGTTGTATATTGTTGGTGTGAATTGCTTAAAAATATAATGCTGGTTGTTGTTGATTGGCTTTAGGTCTGAGGGACTTAATCAGAAATTTGTATAGGGCACATTATAGGGGAGGTGCTGCCTAATTTTCGCTAACGCCTTAACAAACTAAAGAATTAGTCGAGGAAACGACTACGGAAATAGATTCCATTAATACTAAGGTGTAACCTAAGATGCTGGAAAGTTTAGAAGGGTTGATATTCATATTACTTTTATGTTGGATAGGTTCAAAGGACGGCGAGGCGAATAGGATAAGGAATAACTCAGACAAGGTATGTGAAGCTTTGTTTTGGCATGTTTTGGCAGAAGTATGTAAAGCCTATCTTGTATCTTCTTTTAGCATTGTATTCAAGTTAAGTAATGATTGATATGATATTGAGGGTAAATCTACTCATAAATGCCAAGCGTAATTCACGGTCCTCATTTACTTCTTGATGAAAGCACTCTTACAGTAATTGAACTAGGGCTTCTCAAGCCTTCCATACGTCAGGAAGTGATGAGTATGTAAGGCTATCCTTCCCTTCTCTTTGCATGTATTAGTCCTAAATATGATGTGTATATAACATATGGAGACGAATCTACTCACAAAGTTCCAAATATGATTCACGACCCCTACCTACTTCTGGAGGTGAAAGCTCCTATGCTAATTGAGTTAGTGTCTCTCACGGTCTCCTAGATAATGGAAAGTAGAGGGTACGTAAAGCTAATTCCTTGCTCTTGGTATATCCGTGATAGAAGTTCAATATGTACATCTGCGTATGCAAGTGGGTATAATCCCATTCATGAGGCCCCGAGCATACCTCCTGATTCTTATCCACTGCTGAATACTTGGACGCCTACGATAGGTGAGTTATTGTATCTCAAACTCCTTTGGGATAGGAAGGGACAAACAAGTGAGGCCTACCCTTTCTTTCTTTTGACATTTCTTAAAGAAAACAATACATGATACGAGCTCTAGAGTAAGTCCATTCTTAAGCTCTAAATACTCTATATGTCTTATATTCACTCGTTGGCAGGAAAGCTCTCATTGTAGTTGAGCTACCTTCCCTGAACCATCTATATGTCGATTAATAATGGGACTTAGAGCTCCTATTCCTAAGGACTCTGTGATGAAAAATGTTTATGATTTCCTCAAGCTAGTTGGCATTACCCTAAAATATGTCTATAATTCCTGAGAATTCACTTAATATAGCCTTAGTGGCACTCAAAGGGCACCTAAGATGATTATTATTCTGATCCACGAATGATAGTTCAATATGATTACCCTAGTGAGTCTCAGATAATGATCTACATGTATATGATGATATGCTTATAACACTGAGTCCCCTAAAGGGTCGGGTATGGTATATGATGATATGATAATAACACAGAGTCCCCTAATGGGCCGGGTACGGTATGTGATGATATAATTATAACACCGAGACCCATACTAGGGCGGGTACGGTATGATATGTAATGATAGATAGGCATGCTTGTGAAAACATAATAATGTAATCGTAATATATGACACGACTCCATATGCGATGACATGGTAACACCGAGTCCCCTAGCAGGATGGATACAGTATATGAAGATGGTGTACATGCCCTTATGTTATAAGATGCAGGTACAGATGTTCATTCTGGAGACCGTCAGCTTAGGAGTTCCTCTTAGCTATGTCGGAAGTGCTTCACTATTCTGGAGCCTAATTTTTTATACTGGTCACTTAATGTATATGTTTGTACATTCAGAGGTACGACAGGGGCCTTGTCTCACCATATGTTGTTGTTACTATTTCTAGAGGTCTGTAGACATATGGATGTAGGATGTTTGTGAGTTCGTTTTGATTGTGCCTATACGACATTTGGTGAATATAGTTATGTTACAGCAGCCTTGTCAGCTTGCATGCCCTTATGTGCTATGAAATGAGTGAAAGAGGCCACATATGCAAGAAAAAGTTTTAACTCATTGGGGTTTAGTGAGTAGTATCACCTTGTTCATAGTTTAGTATAACTACAACTGATAGGTAGGTATACGGGGGTCCAGGTCGGACCCCAGTAGCGACTTACGGGGTTGGGTCGTGATAACTCATACTTTGATGATCCGTGTTTTAAGATCTGTCATTATACTAACCTTATTCCAGTGGGTACCATATATCCATCTAATAATCTCATAATATAGCAATTGTTCTGCAAATCTTTCAACTATAACTTGTCATAGTTTATCCCTATGTATCAATTCAGGCGATGCCTTACTATATTGTTTTATCCCGATCAATCAATCTTCTCTAAGTTATCTTTTTGGTCTATAGGTCCTTCCCAACTTCGTTCTATTATACCTATATCAATCTCCTAGTTGTTATTGCCATTAATTCAGCAATTAACCCATTTCTCGAGGTCAGCAATACTCATTTAGTCAAATCTCATCATTGTTGTGAGCACAACCTTTCAAGACATACTACAACCCTGCATCTCATTCTCTTCTTATTTCTGGGAAAATTTGGGCAAAGTTTCCTCTGTATTTCTTACTATCTCAACACCTACACACAGAAAATATCAACAATGCCTCATAGGGCCAACATATACATTTACATCATATCATATCACAGCCACACAGGGCTCCCAATATAAATGCACATATATTCCAGAAGAAAATTAATAATATACCTGTGACCACATTTGGTGATGCTTCCTGATCCCGTCTGCTAGTTAAGGCGTAAACATAATTCGAAGAAACGCTAGAACTAGAAGTTCTACCACGGCCTCTACCATGGCCTGCTGGCGTCTAAATACTCTATCCCATAGGGCGCATAGCCACGAACGAAGATAAACCAGCAACTGGTTTAGTAGGCTGAACTGCACTTCCTAGGCTGACCCTGTATGAACAATTCCTCATAACATGGCCCTGACGGCCGCATGTAAAACAAGCAATTGTCCCAAAATGACATTTCCCAGAATAAGCCTTATCACAATGAGGACAATGAGGCCAGGGTGGCCTCGACTGATGCGAACCCCTTTTCATCTGTGAGTCTAAAGCCCTGTAGCTCTGACCAGCTGCTAAATACCGTGTGCTATAAAATCTCTTATTTACGACCTGTGAGGGTGCACTTTGGGCTGGCTGGGAAAGGTATCCATTATACTGTTGAGGCTGCCCGCCTCGAAAGTCACCATAATAACCAGTTGATTTAGTCCTCTTATGTTGGCCTCTGTCAAAATCTCTCTCGGGCTGATGTCCCCTATCCCGATCCTCCACTCCATGTGCATACGCTTGTACCCGAGCAATATTTATGCCTGGCTGGCAAGCCATGGCTATACAACTATCAACCAAGTGACGATCTAGTTCCATCACATACCGATACACCTTATCAGCCATATTGGCCACAATAGTGAGTGCATGTCTCGCTAATGAGTCAAACTCGAGGCTATAGTCTTTAATGCTCCTACCATTCTACCTCAGCTGTAGGAATTTATCAACTCTGGCTCATTTAATTTCCAGAGGTAGAAAATGGCCAAGAAAGGCTTCCACAAACTCATCCTAGACTGCTGGAGGAGCACCCTCGCCCCTTGATAATTCCTAAGACTCATACCAGTTAATGGCTACATCACGTAGCCGATATGAAGCCAACTCAACAGATTCAGCCTCAGAAGCCCTGAGTACTCTCAATGTGCGCTACATCTGTCAAATAAACTCCTGCAGGTCGTCTGCAGGCCTCAACCCATAAAACTCTAGATGGTTATAAGTTAAGAAGTTACGAACCCTCAAACTAGTATGACTATCAACATTATCCTCTCCTAACCCACGCCTTCGAGCCTGCTCTGCCATTATTCTGGTCAATAACTGCACGACATCTCTCATAGCCTTATCTTTTGAACTGGATGGTGGGGCTGGAGGCTCAGGTACTAGAGCTTCAAGACCTGTAGTTGCTGCTGTTCTAGGCTCGTCTGAAGGTGGCGGCGTAGTAGAGCTCGCCGATTGCCACACAATCCCTGGCATAGACTAGGAATGAGCCCTAGTAACTCTCGGGGTCTGACTAGTTTCCCCCGCTACTGACTTGCCTTTTTGGGCAGTTGTCGCTTTTCTTGGAGGAATCACTGTAACTATGAGGATATGTTAGTGAGAGACCATCCTAATAACATAGCTCTATCGCACGATGTGAGATACAGAAGAACGACAATATCCTAAATATCCTGTATCCTCTTATTTATAGATGTGGTGCACAACACACCAATAAACAAACCTCTACTAGACACGGTCTGTAGACATTCTGAGGACGAACCACTCTGATACCACTTCTGTCATGATCCAACCCCATAGGCCATGACTGAGGTCCAACCTAGACCCCCTCTATGCGTATCTATCAGCTACACCTAAGTTGAACCGTGTGTGATGTGACACTATACCCAAAAGCCTCAATAGTTGAAAACTTTTTCATGTACATATAGCCTCTTTCATTCATATCATATCATGAAAAGGCACGCAATTCGACAAGGCTGTCATAACATAAAAATATTTACAACCTGCCATATAGGCATAGTCGATACAAACGTATAAACAACCCACATATACATATATTTATAGACCTCTAAGAATTGTAACAGCAACATATGGCAGGACAGGGCCCCCACCGTACCCTTGGACAATTAAACACATACATATTACATGACTAGTATCAAAAGTTAGGCTCTAGAATAGTAGAGCACTCCCAATATCGCTGAGTGGAAACCCTAACCTAGCGGATCTCCAAACTGAACATTTGTACCTACGAGCATGAAACGCAGCCCCCCAAAGAACGAGAGGTCAGTACGATATATGTACTGAGTATATAAAGCATAAAAATACATAACTGAGATGACAACTGAAGAAGGGATGCAGGAAACAAATATAACAGTGAACGAATTTCTCTACCTGCATCTTATGACATGAGGGCATGTATACCTTCCTTACATACCATACCTGGCCCGCTATGGGACTTAGTGCTACAAATGTGTCACTATATTTCCACATGCATGCCTACATACTATATCCGGCCCTTCAGTGAGGGACTCAATGAAGATGTTATTTCATCATTTATCATGCCCGGCCCATCATGGGACGCGGTGAATGATCATTGCATCATATATCATGCCCGACCCTTCATGAGATGCAGTGAATAATCATCTCATCATATATCATACCCGGCCCTTCATGGGATGCAGTGAGTTTATCATGCTCGGCCCTTCATGGGATACGGTGAATTTATCATGCCCGTACCTTTATGGGACGCGGTGAATTTATCATGCCCGACCCTTCATGGGACGCGGTAAATTTATCCTGCCTGGCCCTTCATAGGATGTAGTAAATTTATCATGCCCGGCCCTTTATGGGATGAGGTGAGTTTATCCTGTCCGGCCCTTCATGGGATGTGGTGAGTGACGTATTAACAGCCTGCACGAGTAAAGTAACAAGAAACCATATGCAATTAGTTCATCCTTTGAGATTCGGTATAACAATCGTCATGGATTATCATTTGAGGATCAAAACTATCATCATCTCACATATCCTTTAACTTCCATTAGGGGCCATATCGACGGAGTCTCAAGAGTCCTAGACTTTTATTAAGGTAATACCAAACCGCTTATGCAATAAGAGACACTTGTCATTATAGAGTTCTTAGGTATGGGAGCTCATACATTCAATTAGTATTCATCATATAGGGACTCAAGGGTAGCATTTCAACTACTTCAAGAACTTCAATATTAAGAAATGAATAGGAGTTATAGGTAATGCTTCCCATGCATCCGGTTACTATTTCCTATATAGAAGGATTGAGGGTGATAGCTCATCTACCTTAAGAGCCTTAGCATTTAGAAGTGAACACGAGTCAAGAGGCTCTACATATATTACCTTATATCCTATAGAAGCCTTAAAAAGGTAATAGCTCAACTATTACAGGAGTTCTACCATTACGAAGTGGATAAGAATTATGGACTGTACTCGGAGCTTTACGAATGGAACTATCCCCAAGTTCCATATACAAACTATTCATAACATATATATAAGACATACCAAAATAAATAAGAACAGCTTTACCTACTTATGCCAAAAACATGCCAAGAGAAGGGATAAGCTTTACATACTTATTCTAAAAATATGCCAAAAGAAAGCTTCATATACCTTTTATAGCTCTTTATCTCATTCGTCTCGTCGTCCTCTGAACCTAAGTAATATAAAAGCAACATGAATATTAATAACCCTTGTATTTCCAGCATATTAGGTTATGTATGAGTATTCATAGAACTCAACTCTTCGCTCGCCTCCTCGATTAGTTCTTTAACTAGTTTAAAGAGTTACCAGAAATTGGGCAGCATCTCGCCTATAATATGCCCTATCCAAATTCCCAATTACATACCTAATTACTAAAACCAACCAACAAAAACAACCTTCAGCTCATATACAAGTAAAACATGGCAACATTACAAATATAAACTCCACCCAACTTGCTGAAAATTGTAATACCAAAATAGGGTTTCTAGTCTTTGTTTCGCAAAACCTTTAATTATACGAAATGAGGGGTCGTGTGGCTTCAACCAGAAGAAACCACACCCCTTTTAAAATAAATTTAGGCCCTTCAACACATCACCACACACCTGAAGCAGCACCCCATACGCACAACACCCTATTTCGTCTACAATTTAACTACGACGACTTCACTTTCAATTGTTTCTATCGCCAAGCATCTCCACGACTTGTTTTATACTTCCATCAGTAAAAAAGGTATATAATACACTACATAACAACCTCATAAATTCCAAATTTAAAGGAGAAGTCTTACCTTACCCGAAATTAGCCAAAACACACCAAAACTCGCCTCGGAACTTCTCTAGTCGCACTGAAACTGTGCGGACTGTTTGCTGTCCGTTTTAGCTGTACCAAGTCATGATTTTATACTTATAATACCTCCATATCATCACGATATATGCTGGATAATTAATTTACAAAACAAAATTGGAACTTACCTATTGTTTCCTCCTAGCCGCCACACTTTTCTCTCTTAGCTTAGGGTTTTCATTTCTTTGTGTTGCTGAAGTTTTTGGTGCTTTGCTGCAGGTTTTTGGATAATTAGCTGAAGCTAAGAGTCATTGTAATATGTATATATGGGCTGCCTTGGAGGTGACACGTGTCAGCCCCTTAGGGTGACACGTGTCGAGCCATAATTGGCCACCGTATCATGCTGCAAACTAGGGGCTGCCACATAGAAGTGGGGTCCACCCCCCCAAGAAGATACATCACCTACTTTACCCTGAGTAGGTGCATCACCTGCTTGCTTGAAGTGCTGCCACGTGTCGCTCCTCCATTGTCTGTCACATGTCGTCTTTTTCCATTCCTCGTGGGTTCGTAATCTCATCTTATTTTAGGAGCCTATGTAATCCATACTACGTAAGCTTAGTATGTCCTTAAGCAACTCAAGTGTATAATACTTCTAAATTAGTAGCTTAAGTAGGTAAATCAAGTCCTACGACTCATTACTTGGCCTCAAATTCCTTCTGGATTCTTATGACTCTATTTCCAACCTTCTCTACTATAGGGTATCACTTTCTCCTTTCCTTGGAGTCGTTTGATAGTGTCATAGCTTATCCGGCTCACATGATGACTTCTAAGAACCATAAGAGCCTTCCCAAAACTTAAGAAGCTTACGAAGCATTCTAAGGTACCAAAGTATGGGGTGTAACATGACATGTGTCAGCCCCTAAGGGTGATACGTGTCAAGCCCTTATTGGGCCACCTCAACCTTGCTACCAATAGGGTGCTACCACATGGCAGTGGGTCACCTCCTTGACCCTAAGCAGGTGGGTCACCTAATTGACCCCAAGCAGGTGGGTCACCTGCCAGCTTGAGGTGCTGCCACGTGTCACCTTCCTAGGCTGCCACGTGTCACTTTTTTTACCTCGTAGGTTCGTCATCTCATACTATTTTAAGAACCCGTGTGATCCTTGATACGTAAGCTTGGTATGTCCTACAGTAGCTCAAGTATATAAGACTTTTACATTAATAACTTACGTAGCTAAATCGAGTCCTATGTTTCCTTACTTGGCCTCCAATTTCCTCCGGATTCTTATGACTCCATTTCCAAACTTCTCTACTATGGGGTATCATATTCTCCCTTCCTTGGAGTCATTAGATAGTGTCATAGAGTATCCGGCTCATATGATAATGTCTAAGGAACTTATGAGACATTCCAAGTTTAAAAGTGAGGGGTGTAACATCCTTCCCCCTTTAGAACATTCGTCCCCGAATATTAAACAAAACTTTCCTTAGCACCTTATACAAATCGTAGGGAGATTTTTTTTATTGTTGCTATAACACATACTTCCATCCAAGTACTTAATATCCGTGTTTCAGGAGTTAGGGTTACCTGTAGACATCGGGAACATGTGCGAATACTTGTGTGTCATGTTCTCTTCAGCTTCTCAGGTCATCCTTTTTCTGGTTTTGGGTTTGCCACCGTATCTTGATGGAAGGCACATCTTTAGTACACCATCTTCTAGCTTGTCTATCTAAGATGGCGATAGGTTGTTTCTCACAGGATTTCATCTTTTGACCACCATCTACAGAATATACCTTGGGTGGCTCATTAGTACCCTTGCGAAGCATCCCTATTTGATGGATTGGGCGTATAGTTTTCAAATAAGGTGGTAAGCTCACTTACCAGCCCTGTTTCCCACCTTATGAGCAACTTGGTACAGTCTAATATATTTTGGGTTAAGTTCTCTTTTTTGGGTGACTTCGTTTGGAACGTCCAATTATTCATTTGAATTCTGAATGTCGATATCGATTATTTGTATATCCTTTTTGCCGACTTTGGGCTTTTAGTCAATATCTTACTTAATCATATCGGGGCCTTTTTAGCTTAGTCTTTTTAATGTCTACACATCCAATAGGGGACTTACACGTCTTGCTCTACCAGTCATGTACGGGGCCATTGGGATACCAGAGTGGTAGCCATTATGGTAGGTAAACTTAATAAGTGGTGGACGATTGTCCTAGTTACCCTTAAAGACAACTATATAATAGTATGCTTAGTCTATTCAGCAGCTCAAGGATAAATGCAGTATGAAGACCCGTCTGTGCTCCCAATCTCTTCTTAGACTGATCTCTAGACATTAATCATCATTGAAGTCCCTCTATCTGGGATATTAGTTGGAGAAACCTCACCGAACCTTATTACCTCCGTGTTCTACAACTCCACCTACTTCTAGTTGCATGGGTGCTCTTGATTGGGGCAAATGGGATGATCTATTAGCCTACTCACAATAACCCAAATAGCATCCTACCCTTATAGAGTATAAAATAGTTATGTAACGACGTTGATAATTTGGGAACCGTTAGCCTCGTAAAGTCCTTCTCGACTCTTTTCAGAACTTTTAACTGGCACTCTATCTTCTGGGTCTTTCTTCTCCGCTTTTTTTTCCCAATCCTTAGGGTTGGCTGTCGAATAATGCTATAGTCCCCTCAAATAATGTCTCTCGCAGTTGTTCTTTTCTTTGTCTAACATGATCTGGTATAATTCCGAAGGAATTTTGGCATATAACCTAGCCATCCTGTAGTACCCAACTAGTTCTGCCAGTTTTACTTAAACCCTTCTTACAACTCCCTTAACATAACTTATAGTATCCTAGGTACATAATCCCATATTGTTTCTCCGCCGCTAGTTCAGATTCTACCATCTCGCACGATCATATCAGCACTAATGCACTAATTCCATAAGAATTTTGAAGTCAAGCGTGCTTTGGCGAGAGTAATACTGGGATGGGTGACCTCCCTGGGAAGTCTTCGTGTCGCATTTCACTGCAACCCTTGCCATAATGTATGGGGCACTCAACTTAGGCCAAGATTTACCTTAGCGTCATCTCACTCGTCCCACCTGGTCGCACTTCTTCCCTTTTCCCTATTCATTCTGTGTTCTTCTCATCTTTTATCATAGGAGGCCTTCTATTCTTTTGTCCTTGATTATATATCCATCGCAGCATCATTTATAGCTACCACTTTGGCTTTTGGTCTAGCATGCTATCATTATCCTTCGTAGTGTCTCTTGAATTATTTGATATCCTTTCATGGTTACACTCTTTTATTGTTTTTTTTGTACGCAGTCGCCTTCTAGTGTTATGTTGTTCATGGTCTCATCACAAACTTCTTAACGCTGCCTTCTGTGGCTTCTATTCAATTCTTGGCGGCTTCCGAACCTTTCTAACTTGGTTCGGCAAGATATCTTATTGAAGTTTAGACATCTATATCAACTACATTGCCATATTAATTGCCTCCTCGTACTTTTGTCATTTCCTCATTGACTTCCCCCCTTTAGAGGGTGCCTATACTTTTACTCGCTTATGCCTTGCTTTATGTCTCTATATCCCATCTTAATTTCATCCAATCTCTTTCCCCAATCTATTTGGTACTACATCATGTCTCCGTCTACCTACATATTTTATAATCGGACTATCTGCATACGGAGCCTTGGCTAAATTACAAAGCGACGAGAATCTTTCCATATTTAATATGATGTCTTGTCTACTAATTGGTACATGAATCATATCACCCAAGGAACAACTCATCTAGGGCCACCTTCTACTTTTCCTTTTTCTAGAATTACTTCGCACCTGTAGTCGTTCCAACTCCAATTAGGCAGTGCTAGTATTCCGACGATAACTATTTAAGGTTTTCTTGAAGTAGTGGCTTTGTCCCAACCTATATCCTTTGTTTCTTGGGATGAATAGAAGTTGCGCCATTTATTACTTAAGTTTGCCATCCTTGTCCCGTAAGGGTTCCACTATTTTTGGGGCGACGTTGTGTACATGCATGCTTTTTTGTATCTTAAGCTCCATGCTCTTACTGCATTCTTAACACAGGCTTTTAACTTAGTCAACACATACTAAGTGCGCCTTACTAGTGGTCCCACTTTGTCCCTGCATCCTCATATCTCACTATTCAAATCATTCTTACATATCCCTCTTTGAGTTCATATTCGTATTCAGTTCCTGACATCTTTTTGAGGTGCTCTTATTCGAAGCATTTTCCCCAATTAGTCGATGGAGAACTATAAATTGTTATCGTAAACCATTTCTCAACCATTATTGGAAGAAACTAGAACTGCTTAAACATAATAGTACTTCCTTCTTTATACTCGACCTACCTGGTCTCCCTCTGAGTTTATTGCGAGTTACGAACACCTTATCTACTTTACAATAAGTAATTGAGGGCTTGCTATTTCTAAAAAGAGTGAATCTCAATTACTGGACATCTTACCTTTCAACCTAAACTTCTCCCTTTTTTTCCTATAGCACAATTATAGTCGGAGATACTGCGGTCTGAACTGTACTGCTCAGACAGAATTTTGTTTTTCCAAAATAAACTTCCCTGAGTAAGTAGGGTGTCCCTTATTTATGTCCTGAAGGGTACCTTTTATAGCTTTAGTCTAGAATCCTATGGGTACTCGGTATCAATTTTCGAGATATGTTATAAACTATGCTTTATTCCCTTTTTCTTGTATTGGGAAAATTTTGGTAGAGTTTCCTCTATAATCTTTACTATTCCACAAACTGCATGCAGAAAATACCAACAATGCCTCAAAGGGCCAACATATATACATATATTCGTGTCATATCGTATCACCGCCATAATGCCTCACAGAGCCAATATACACATGTGTTTATCATATTTCATGTACAGCCGCACAGGTCCTCCTACATTATATCAAAACAACATTGGGAAAATTACCCCATATCATCAACAAAACTTCACCTATCACCTTTCGGTACCTGTAGCCCATTTAGTCCCTTGTTCGGTCTGGTGACCTAGGAGGTGAAGTATACTCTTCCTCCTCATCTATGTGCCATCAACTTGTCTGTCCCTCATCATCTTCCTCACTTGAGTCCATAATACATGAATAACACAACATCCCCTAGTTTATCGAGGTCCAAGATAAGGGGCTCGAGTATACAGTAACACTTACCGTAGAAGCCGGCTTGATATAGTGCTCCCTCATCTGAGCAACTGGCGTGGCTTCCATAACAGCTTCCTGGGTCATTAGACATGCTGTGCTATGACCGTTGGGCCTTCCAAGAAATCATCCTTACTAGTATATTGGAAATCCTCTGAAGGATCGGTCTCGATCGAATAATTGGGGTCCTCCGAGGGGTCAGCCTCAATAGAATAGCTCAGACTCTTCCTGCTCGGTCCTGGAGCTGGAGATCTCGGTATCGAAGGCACCTTAGGGGCCTTTCCCACATCCCCTCCACTATCTGGAGCTGGTTTTTCCATCCTTCACCCTGATCTGTACATATCTATGAGAAAATACATCAGAAATAATCTTCACTTTAGAGACATTACCGTACATATAACAGTTTATTAAGGAGGGATGGTCCTAATGACACAGCTCTATTGCACGATCTCCGATATGAAAGAAATAACATCGTAAATGCCTTGTAGCTTCCTGTTTATAGATGTGGCGCACAACACATCGATAACCAAGACTCTAATAGACACGGTCTGTAAACACTCCAAGGACGAACTGCTTTGATACCATTTTTGTCACAACCCAACCCCGTAGGCCGCGATAGGGGTCCGACCTGGACCCTCCGTATATATATCTATCAGTTGTGGTCACATTGAACTATAAATAAAATAATATCATGTAACAGACAACCACTGGGCGATAACATTTTCATAAATCTATAGCAATTTTTATTTATATCACAATATGATAGGGCACGCAAGCCGACAAGGCTGCCATAACATAATAACATATATCATATATCATGTAGACCCAGCTGAATCAAATTGACATACACAACCCAAATATACATGTCTGCAGACCTCTAAAAATATGAATTACAACATATGGTGGGACAGGGCCCCCTCTGTACCCCCGAATGGACAAAACAATTTTATACATCAGTGGACAATATCAAAAACTAGGCCCTGATGCAATGGAGCCTCTTCCCGCTGAGCTATATGGAATCCTAAGCTGATAGACTCCCAAAACATGTATCTGTACCTACGGGCATGAATGTAGCCCCCCCCCCCGAAAAAAGGGGTGAGTACGACATATGTACTGAGTATGTAAAACGTAACATAATACACTGGAGGTATATTCGAAAAAGAGAAACAGGGGAACAAATTATCAAATCGAAGACATGTACCTGTACTTTGAGAATCACAAAAGCATGCATGCTCAATTTATACAATATAGTCGGCCCTTTCAGGGGTTCGGTGAATCATATCCATAGGACCATCATAGGCCCAGCGCCATCACCACCTTATTACAACACATCATCATATATATTCATACGTACCCAGCCCTCTAGTGAGGGGCTCGATGAACAATGTAGTGAATTGTGTATGATAATGTACCCGGCCCGGGACTCAGTGAAAGAAGGGTTACAGTATACACGAGTAGAGTAGTGAGTAATTACATGCAATTT
Organism: Solanum dulcamara; assembly: GCF_947179165.1. Taxonomy (NCBI): domain Eukaryota; kingdom Viridiplantae; phylum Streptophyta; class Magnoliopsida; order Solanales; family Solanaceae; genus Solanum; species Solanum dulcamara. Next base: position 25,372,830 of record NC_077244.1, read on the forward strand.
AAATTATTATCAGAGACTCGACAAAATAAGAAAGTTAAGCTCTTGTTTGAGGACCCGAGTAATGACGTAGTCATCTCGAATGTCCTCTAAATGCCATTATGGGCTGTCTCAAAAGTAATCTCGGGGACCCTAGACATGTATTAACATAGGGCCAAATCATTTATGGAATCAAATACACTTAATCTCGCATAGTCTTTAAGACTTGGAGCCTGTACATTTGGTACCTCTTTAACATATAAAAGTTTCCAGGGAAATAGTTCAACTACTGTAGGAGTTCAATATTCAGAAGTAAATAAGAGATGTTTAAGAATGGAGTTACCCCGAAACTCAGATCATATTCAACTTACAACTAAGACAAAAACATGCCCAAAAGAAGAAAGAGAATAAGATTTATGAAGTCTGTACTTTTCTTCAGGTGATCTTCATATACATATATCGTACCTGGCCCATCATGGGCTCGGTGAACTACTATGGCATCATAATCTCATTTTTGTACCAAATACATATCAAGGGAAATGAGAGAGAGTTGTACGTACTTATACCAAAACATGCCAAGAGAAAGCTTTACATACCTCGTATGAGTTCCTCTTCGTCATGTTTTCCTAGTTGTCCTTTGAACCTATTCAACATGGAAGTAATACGAATATCAACCACTCTTGACTTTCCAACACCTTCAGTTTTACCTTAGTATTCATGGAATCTATTTCCTTGTTCGTTTCCTCGACTAGTTCTTTAGTTAGTTAAGGTGTTAACGAAAATTGGGCAGCACCTCCCCTATAACGTGCCCTATCCAAATTTCCAATCACACCCCTAATAACGACAGCCAACCAACAAAAACAACTTGGAACATGTATACAAGCAATTCAGACCAACATTACACAATACAAACTCCAAACGACTTGCTCAAAAATACGATATCCAAAATAGGGTGTCTAGCTTTTATTTTGTAACATCTTTAATTATACGAAACGAGGGGTCATGTGGTTGCCACCAGTAGCACCTTAACCCTCTTTAGAACATATTTAAGCCCTGCAACAACACACCACACCCCTGCAGAAACAACTCACAAGAACAACACTTTACTTCGACACCAAGCATTCCTATACCATTTTCACGTTTCCAGCCACAAAAAAGTTGTATAACACACTCCATAAAAATACCATAAAGTTAAAATTAAAAAGAGAAACCTTACCTTACTTGAAATAGGCCACAATCTGCCAAGATGCACCTCAGAACTTCTCTAGACGCGCTGAAATTATGTGGACTATTTGTATGACTTCCTTGCTGCCCCAAATTGGAATTTCTAGTTATTAAACCTCGTTATATAACTTCAGGATACCGTAATCAATTAATTCACATAACGGAACTCGAAGGCTTACCTCCAAAGGGCCTAACCCGTAGCCCCTCTCTTCTTGCCTCCAACATTTTTTCCTCTTCTTTCTTTCACTTTTCTAGACGTAAAGATGGAGATATGGTTCTGTAGATATCGTAATATACATAGATACATATCCATGTGGTTGAGGAACACCGTAGATAATTAATTCACGGAGGAAAATCTGAAAACCTTACCTTAAACTTCGCAAACCATGGCTGCCTCTTTCTCTCATGCTTTCTCTCTATTCTTTTGGCTGATTTTGGATAAAGAACAAGTTAAGAATCACATAATACATATATATATGACGTGATACGTGTTAGCCCCTAAGGGTGACACGTGTCAGCCCCTAAGGGTGACATATGTCAAGCCCTTATTGGTCTACCTCAACCATGCTGCCAATAGGGTGCTACCACATGGCAGTGGGGTCCACCTCCCCCAAGCAGGTGGGTCACCTACTTGACCCCAAGCAGGTGGGTCACGTGCTTGCTTGAGTTGCTGCCACGTGTCACCTTCCTAGGCTGCCATGTGTCACTTTTTTTCCCTCGTGGGTTCGTCATCTCATCTTATTTTAAGAACCCGTGTGATCCTTGTTAAGTTAGCTTGGTATGTCCTCCAGTAGGTCATTTATATAAGACTTTTACATTAATAACATACGTAGGTAAATCGAGTCCTACGACTCCTTACTTGGCCTTCAATTCCCTCCAGATTCTTATGACTCCATTTCCAACCTTCTCTACTATGGGGTATCATATTCTCCCTTTATTAGAGTCATTATATAGTGTCATAGCATATCCGGCTCTTATGATAATGTCTAAGGAACTTATGAGACATTCCAAGTTTAAAAGTGTGGGGTGTAACACTTTAGAACCTCCTTGACGCGACTGAAATGTTGTGGCTGCTTGTTACTCTTTTTGGCTGCCCCAAATAGTATTTTTATGTTGTTAAACACCGTTATAAAACCGTAGGATACCTTAAATAATTAATTTACGGAGCGAAATCGGAACGTACCTATTTTTCTCTCCTAGCCGTCCTCTTTTTCTCTCTAGACTTAGGGTTTTGCTTCCTTTGCTTTGGCTGATTTTTTGGATCAGAACTGAAGCTATTAGTCATATATACATATATTTAGGTGGTCCTAGGGGTGACACGTGTCATCCCCTAAGGGGGACATGTGTCCTGCCCCTATTGGGCCACGAATCTATGCCATTAAGGAGGGGCTGCCACATGTCCTTGTGGGCCCCACCTCCCAAGTAGGTGGGTCATCTACTTGACCCTAAGTAGGTGGGTCAACTGCTTACTTGAGGTGCTTCCATGTTTCGCTCCTCCATTGGCTGCCACGTGTCGTCTTTTCCCCTTTTTTGTGGGTTTGTATTCTCGTCTTATTTTAAAAACCCGTGTAATCCATACTACGTAAGCTTGATATGTCTTTAAGTAACTCAAGTGTATAGGAATTCTAAATTAGTAGCTTAAGTAGGTAAATCAAGTCCTATGATTCATTTCTTGGCCTCTAATTCCTTCCGGATTCTTATGACTCTATTTCTAACCTTCCCTACTATGGGGTATCACATTCTTCTTTACTTAGCGTCGTTTGATAGTGTCGTAACTTATATGCCTCACATGATAATGTCTAAGGAAATTAAGAGACATTCTGAGCTCGAGAGTGTGGGGTGTTACAACGACCAACTCTATAGCCATCATTTTGGCTTTTGTTCTAGCATGACGTCATTATCCTCTATAGTGTCTCTTGAATTATTCGATATCCTTTCATTGCTATGCCCTATTGTTTTTATACACACCCACCTTCTAACGTTATGTCATTCAAGGTCTAGTTAAAAACTTTCTAACTTGGTTCAACAAGGGATCTTATTGAAATTTAAACATCCATCTTGAATATGTTGCCACATCAATTGCCTCCACCCTACCCTTGCAATTTTTCTCATTGACTTCCCCCTTTAGAAGGTACTTACACCTTTATCTGCTTATACCTTGTTCCATGTCTCTATGTCCAGTCTCAATTTCATCCAATCTCCTTCCCCAATCTACTTGATACTGTATCATGTCGCCGTCTCTCTGCATATTTTATAACCTGACTACCCATGTATGGAACCTTAGCTAAATCACGAAGCATCGAGAACCTTTTTATACATAGTGCGACACCTCATCTATTAATTTGTACTTGAGTAATGAGAGTCATGGAAAAACTTATCCAAGAACACCTTCTACTTGTCTTCATCCAAGAATTAATTGGCACATGTAGTTGTCCCAATTCCAATTTGGCAGTGCTAGTATTTAGATTTTAGCTCTGTTACATGATATTTTTTTATTTACAGTTCAATATGACCACAGTTGATAGATATGTATATGGAGGGTCTAGGTTAGACCCTAGTCGTGGCCTACAGGGTTGGGTCGTGACACCTTGACCCTCATATACATATCTATAAGCTGTGGTACAGTCAAAACAAAACCCAAATGGGGTATAACATTTTCATACACATATAGCTTCTTTCATCATAACATGGAAGGGCATGTAAGCCGATAGGGCTGCCATAGATATAAACCTTTACAAAACTTCATGTAGACCCAGCTGAACAAAGCTTAAACATACAACCCACATATATATGTCTATAGACCTCTAAGAGTAGTGACGCTAACATATGGCGGGATAAGGCCCCCGCTGTACCTCTATACAAATGAAAGTAAATATGTACATTAAGGATCAGTACCAAAACTAGGCTCTGATTTAATGGAGCTTCTTCCAAATTGGCTGAGCAGAATCCTAGGCAAGCGGGATCCCAGAACCTATACATGTACCTGCGGTCATGAAATGCCGCCTCCTTAAGAAAGGGGGTCAGTACGACATATGTAATGAGTATGTAAAACATAACATTATGTGACCGAAAGCATATCCAAAATAGAGAGGCAGGGGGATAAAATATCAAATCAGAAACCTATACATGGGGAAGTAAAATCATGCGTGCTCAAATTTTACAATATAGCCGACCCTATCAGGGATCCGGTGAATCATATTTATAGAACCATCACCTCCTTATTACAATATATCATCACATATATACATACATACCCTGGCCCTTTAGTGAGGGCGCAATGAAGAATGCAGTAGAATTGAGCACGAATCAGATAACTGGCCTGGGACTCGGAGAAGAAATATTACAGTATACACAAGTAGAGTAGTGAGAAACAAAACATAGTTTAAATCATTATCTAAGACTCAATGAAGTCATCAAGCGAACCATCACTTGGATATCATGGTATGAAGTGTCTAACATATACCCTTGAAATGTCACTAAGGACCAGGTGAAAAGGAGTTTTGGAAATCTTAGACATATACCAGTGTGAAATATCTTATAGAAGTCTAAGCATTAATTATCTCAAAGCCTTTAGAAAAAAGAAGGGCTTTGTCTAATCAATCACTATACAGTCACATAAAAGACTTGAGGAATAGAAGTTTATCTACTTTAAGAGTCTGATCAAGCATTCTGAAGTCATATTCAGAACCTAAGAGTTAAGTTGCACCAAAGCTTATATCATCCACAGTCTACATCTAAGACATGCCAAAAGAAAGAAGAGATAGTTTCACATACTTGTTACGGGTTACTTCTTATCCCATTCGTCTCATCGTTCTTTGAACTTAAGTAATATAAAAGCAATACGAGTATTAAAAACCCTTATATTTCCATCACCTTAGGCTACACATGAGTATTCATAGAACTCAATCCCTCATTTGCCTTCTCGACTAGTTACTTAACCTGTTAAGGAGTTAACAGAAATCGGGCAGCATCTCCTCTATAATGTAACCTATCCAAATTCTCAATTACGTCCTTCATACCCACAGCCAACCAAAAACATAACCAGAAGGTCATACACACATAAACCATAGCAACATTACACAATACAACCTCCAAATGACTCGCTTGAAACTACGATACGAAAATAGGGTTTTTAACCCTTATTTCATAAAATTGTTAACTACGCGAAGTGGAGGGTCGTGTGGATGAAACCAACAGAATCCATGACCTATTTAAAACATATTACATAACCTTAACACACCACCACACGACCAGCAGCCACACACCACAAACACAATGCACTATTCGACTTCAATTTAGCTACGACGACTTCAATATAGATTATTTTGAACGTCAGACATTTACATGGATTTTTTATACTTCCAGCCATGTATAAGGAGTATAATACACTTCATAAAAACCCCATAAAGTCCAAATTGAAAGGAGAAACCTTACCCAAAATTGGCTAAAACTTGCCAAATTGCGCCTCAGAAACTCTTTAAATGTGCTGAAATTATGCAGACTGCTTGTTATCCATTTTGTGCTGCACCAATCCATGATTTTATACTATTAATACCTCCATATAATCGTGGTATATGCTAGATAATTAATTTACGGAACGAAATCGAGACTTACCCTTTTTTCCTGTCCTAGTCATCGCCCTTTCCTCTCTTAGATTAGGGTTTATTTTCCTTGGCTTTGGCTGATTTTCTTGATAAGAACTGAATTTAATAGTCATATATTACTTATATATAAGTGGTCCTAGGATGTTATACGTGTCATCCCCTAAGGGGGACACATGTCCATCTCCTATTGGGCCACCGTATCCTTGCACTCAAGGAGGGGCAGCCATGTGGTAGTGGGGCCTACTTCCCCCCAAGCAGGTGGTTTACCTACTTGAATCCAAGAAGGTGGGTCAGCTGCTTGTTTGAGGTGCTGCCTTGTGTCACTCCTTCATTGGCTGCTCGTGTCATCTTTTCCCCTTCCTCGTGGGTTCGTAATCTCGTATTATCTCACGAACCTATGTAATTGGTACTACGTCAGCTTGGTATTTCCTTAAGTAGCTCAAGTATATAATACTTCTCAATTATTACCTTACGTAGGTGAATCGTGTACTATGCCTCATTTCTTGGCCTCCAACTCTTTTCGGATTCTTATGACTCTATTTCCAATCTTCTCTATTGTGGGGTGTCGTATTCTTCTTTCCTTAGAGTTGTTTGACGTGTGTGGACAATAGGGTTCTCATGGCCAACTTCAAGAAGGTTAGGAACACGTCTCAAGGTTCAAAAGTGTGGGGTGTAATAAATGTGAAGCTTTCTCTTGGCATGTTTTTGGCATAGGTATGTAAAGCTTTCTCTTGGCATATTTTGGAATAAGTATGTAAAGCTATCTTTCTTTCCTTTTGGCATGTATTAGCCCTAAGTGAATTGTATGTGAAATGAGGGGATAATTCCATTCCCAGAACTCCAAGAACGCCTCATAATCCCTGTCCACCATTTTGTGTAGGAACTCCTGCAAGAATTGAGTATTACCTGTTAAGACTTTTACATGTTAAAAAGTAGTGTATGGAAAGCTACCTCTCCTTTCTCTTGATATGTACTTGGTATAAAAATGAGATTATGATGCCATAGTTGTTAACTGAGCCCCAGGATGGGATGGGTACGAAATATATACATGATGACCACAGGAAGGAAAGTACAGACTATATAGACCCAGCTGAATCAAACTAACATTCATAACCTACATATATATGTCTGCAGACCTCTAAAAATATAAATGATAACATATGGAGGGACAGGGACGCCGCCGTACCCCCAAATGGACAAAACAATGTTATACATCAGTGGACAGTATCAAAAACTAGGCCTCAATACAATGGAGCCTCTTCCAGCTGAGCTGCGTGGAATCCTAAGCTGATAGACTCCCAAAACCTGTATCTGTACCTGCGGTCATGAACGCATCCCCCTGAGAAAAGGGGTCAGTAAGACATATGTACTTAGTATGTAAAACGTAACATAGTTCAATTGGAGGTATATCTAAAATAGAGAAGCAAGGGAACCAATTATCAAATCAGGAACATGTACTAGTACTCTTTGAACCACAAAAACATGCATGCTCAAATTATCAATATAGCCGGCCCCGTCAGGGATCTGGTGAATCATATATGTAGTATCAGTATCAGGCCCCATGCCATTGCCACCTAATTACAACATATCATCATAGTATCAGTATCAGGCCTCAGGCCATCGTCACTTTATTACAACACATCATATATATACATACGGATGCCGGCCCTCTAGCGAGGGACTCGATGAAAAATGCGGTGAATTGCACGAATCTGATAACCGGCTCGGGACTCAGAGAAGAAGTGTTACAGTATACATGAGTAGAGTAGTGATAAACAAAACACAGTTTAGATCATCCTCTGAGACTCAATGAAGTCATCAAGTAAACCCTCATCTGGGATCATGGTAGAAGGTATCTGACGTATACTCTCTAACTGTCACTAAGGACTATGTAAAAAGGAGTTTTTAGAAATCTTAAACGTATACCAATGTGAAATATCTTATAGCAGTCCGATTATTAGTTATCTCAGAGCCTTTCTTTTTTACAAACAAGAGCTTAGTCGAATTAATTGTTATACAGTCATATAAAAGACTCGAGGATAGCAGCTTACTACTTTAAAGTTTAACATTCAAAAGTGAGTGAGGGTCCTGAAGTCATATTCAAAACCTGGGAATGGAATTACCCCCAAAGCTCATATCATATCCTTCTTACATCTAAGACATGCCAAAAGAGTAAAGATAGGCTTTACATACCTATCCCAAAAATATACCAAGAGAAGCTTCACATACCTTGTCTAAATTATTCCTTATACTGTTTGCCTCGCCATCCTTTGAACCTTTTCAACATGAAATTAATATGAATATCAACCCCTCTTAACTTTCCAACACCCTAGGTTACACCTTAGTATTAATGGAATCTATTTTCTTAGTCATTTCCCCGACTAGTTCTGTTATTTGCTAAGGCGTTGCCGAAAATTAGGCAACACCTCCTCTATAATGTGCCCTATCCAAATTTCCAATTAGGTCCCTAATACCTACAGTCAAACAACAAGAACAACCTGTAGCAATTCACACCAATAGTATACAACATAAACTCCAAATGACTTATTTAAAAATACAATATCACAATAGGGCGTTCAGCCTTTATTTTGTAATGCCTTTAATTATATGCAATGGTGGGTCATGTGGCTTCAACTAGAAGCACACTAACCCAAATTAGAACATATTTAGGCCCTGAAACAACACATCACACCCCTGCAGCAGCAACTCACAAGAACAACGCCTTACTTTGACGATAATCCGACTATAACGACTACAATTTGGATTGTCTTCAACGCCAAGCATTTCTATACTATTTTCATGTTTACAGCCACAAAAAAGGTGTATAATACACTCCATAACAATACCATAAAGTCAAATTTGAAAGGATAAACATTATCTTACCCGAATTTGGCCAAAACCATCAAAGCGCAACTCGGAACTTCTCCAAATGCGCTGAAATTGAACGGGCTGTTTGTATGACTTCCTCGCTTCCCCAAATTGGATTTTCTTGTTATTAACCATAGATATACAACCAAGGGATACCATAATTAATTAATTCACAGAACGAAACTCGGAGACTTGCCTCCAATAGGCCTAACCCGTAGCCCCTCTCTCTTGTCTCCAACATTTTTCTCGTCTTCTTTCTTCTAAGTTTCCAATTGTAACGCTGAAGTTTTGGTTCCGTAAAATTTGTAAAATACATATATACATATCCACATGCATAAGAAACACAGTAGATAATTAATTCACGGAGAAAAACTTGGAAACTTACCTTAATTTTCTCCAAGCAAGCTCATGGCTGCTCCCTTCTTCTCCTCACGTTTTTCCCCTCTTATGTTTCTGAAATTTTGGATGAGGACTGATTTAATAGTCATAATAATATATACATGTATACCCCTTTAGAAGGTGACACGTGGAAGCCCATGCGGCCAATCATATGCTGCCATGTGGCAGCGGGGTCCACCCCCAAGCAGGCAGGTGAGTCACCTGCTTGCTTCAGGTGCTTGCTTGTCACCTTCTTTCTTGAGGTTCTTTCTTCACTTTCATAAGTTCGGAAACTAGTTTTGCTCCCTCTCGTAGGTTCGTAATCTCGTCTTATTTTAAGAGCCTATGTAACACATGCTACACAAGCTTGGTACGTACTCCAATAGCTTAAGTATGTAATACCTCCAAGTTAGTAGCTTACGTAGGTAAATCGAGTACTACGACTCATTACTTGGCCTCCAATTCCTTCTGAATTCTTATGACTTCATCTCCAACCTTCTCTACTCTGGGGTATCACATTCTCCCTTTCTTAGAGTTGTTTGATAGTGTCGTAGCGTATCCGACTCAGATTATAATGTCCAAGTAACTTATGAGACATTCTGAGTTTAAAAAGGGTGGGGTGTAACACAAGTCATACCCTTCATTAATAAATCTAGGGTTTCATTCCAAGATGATCAAGTCCCCATTATTCTCATGCTTGTATTAGGGTTTGATTACGTAACGTATGTGGGTCTCATTCATAGGTTCTTCCACCCATGGAGCCCAAGTGATTTCTAAACACAATATTTCAATTTCAAGTGATGACTCTTAAGGGTTTCTACATGTTGATTTCAAATATATAGATTATGGTCTATTTGAAGTTTATTTACCTATATTGACTCACATTGATTCTTATTTACAAGAAATTGATGATTTATCAAGGTCCTTATTTGAAGGCATGAAATTAGCTTTGAAGTGTATTGGTGGTGTCATGACCCAACCCTATAGCTCGCGACTGGGGTCCGACATGGACCCCCGTATACATATCTATCAGTTGTGGTCACATTGAACTATAAATAAAACAATATAATGTAATAGAGCCCCACTGGGCGATAACATTTTCATAAACCTATAGCCCTTTTCGTTTGTATCACAACATGAAAGAGCATGCAAGACAACAAGGCTTTCATAGCATAATAACATACTTCATATATCATGTAGACCCAGCTGAATCAAACTAACATACACAACCCACATATACATGTCTGCAGACCTCTAAAAATATCATCGACGATATATGGCAGGACAGGGCCCCCGTCGTACCCCTGAATAGATATATGTACTGAGTATGTAACACACAACATAATACAACTAGAGGCATATCTAAAGTAGAGAAATAGGGGATAAAATATCAAAATTGGGAACCTGTACCTGTACTTTGTGAATCATGAAGGCATGCATGCTCAAATTATACAATATAGTCGGCCCTTTCAGGGATCCGGTGAATCATATATATAGGACCATCATAGGCCCGGTGCCATCCCCTCTTATTACAATACATCATCATATATATATACATACGTACCCGACCCTCTAGTGAGGGGCTCAGTGGATAATGCAGTGAGTTGTGCACGATAACGTACCTGTACCGGGACTCGGTAAAAGAAGAGTTACAGTATACACGAGTAGAGTAGTGAGTAACTATATGCAATTTAAATCATTATCAGAGACTCGACAAAAAAGGAAAGTTAAGCTTTTGCCTGAGGACCCAAGTAGTAGTGTAGTCATCTCTAGTGTCCTCTAGATGCCATTATGGGTTGTCTAAATTGTAATCTCGAGGACCCTAGACATGTATTAACATAGGGCACAATCGTTTATGGAATTAGAAATACTTCTTACCTTATAGTATTTAGGACGTAGAGCCTGTACATTTGTTACCTCTTTAACGTATAAAAGTTTCCAGAGAAATAGTTCAACTACTATAGGAGTTCAATATTCAGAAATAGATAAGAGATGTTTAAGAATGGATTTACCCAGAGCTCAGATCATATTCAACTTACAACTAAGACAAAGACATGAACAAAAGAAGAAAGAGAATAAGCCTATGTAGTCTGTACTTTCCTTCAGGAGATCTGCATATACATATTTTGTACCCAGCCCATTATGGGGCTCGGTGAACCACTATGGCATCATAATCCCATTTTCGTACCAAATACATATCAAGGGAAATGAGAGATAGTTGTACGTACTTATACCAAAACATGCCAAGAGAAAGCTTTACATACCTCTTGTGAGTTACTCTTTATCCCGTTCGCCTCTCCATCCTTTGAAACAATTTAACATGAAAGTAATATGAATATCAACCACTCTTAGCTTTCCATTATCTTAGGTTGCACCTTATCATTCCTGGAATTTATTTCCTTACTCGTCTCTTCGACTAGTTCTTTAATTAGGTAAGGCGTTAACGAAAATTGGGTAGCACCTCCCCTATAATGTGCCCTATCCGAATTTCCAATTCCACTCCTAATACCTAAATCCAAACAACAACAAAAAACCTGCAACATACGTTTAGGAAATTCACACCAACAATATACAACATAACCTCTAAACGACTTGCTCAAAATTACGATGTCAAAATAGGGCGTCTAGCCTTTATTTTGTAACCCCATAAATTATACGAAACAAGGGGTCATGTGGCTGAAACCAGAAATACCCAAACCCATTTTTGAATACACTTAGGCCCTGCAACATCCCCCCCCCCCACACCTGCAACAGCACACCACAAGCCCAACACTTCACTTCGACGACAATTTAACTATAGCAACTATAATTTGGATTGTCTCCCACGTCAAGCATTCCTATACCATTTTTCCATTTCCATCCATACACAAGGAATATAACACACTCCATAACAACACCATAAAGTTTAAATTAAAAGGATAAAGCTAACCTTACCCAAAAAAGACCACAATCTGCCAAGACGCGCCGCAAAACATCTCTAGATGCGCTGAAATTATGTGGACTGTTTGTATGATGTCCTTGCTGCCCCAAATTGGAATTTCTTATTATTAAACATCGTTATATAACTGAGGGATACCATAATCAATTAATTTACGGAAAGAAACTCGGCGAGTTACCTCCAAAGGGCCTAACCTATAGCCCCTCTTTTCTTGCCTCCAACGTTTTTTCCTCTTCTTTCTTTCACTTTTCTAGAGGTAAAGATGAAGAGATGATTCCGAAGACATCGTAAGATACATATATACATATACACGTGGTTTTGGAACACCATAGATAATTAATTCATGGAGGAAAATTGGAAAACTTACCTTAAACTTCTCAAACCATGGCTGCCTCTTCCTCTCACGTTTTCTCTCTATTCTCTTGGCTGATTTTGGATAAAGAACAAGTTAAGAGTCACATAATACATATATATATGAGGTGACACGTGTCGTCCCTAAAGGTGAGATGTGTCAATCGTTTAATGGGCTACCTCAACCATGCAGCCAATAAGGTGCTGCCACATGGCAGTGGGGTCGACCTCACCTAAGCAGGTGGGTCACCTACTTGACCCCAAGCAGGTGGGTCACCTGCCTGCTTAAGGTGCTGCCACGTGTCACCTGCCTAGGCTGCCACGTGTTAGTTTTTTTCTCCCTCATTGGTTCTTCATCTCATCTTATTTTAAGAACCCATGTAATCCTTGCTACGTAAGCTTGGTATGTCCTCCAGTAGCTGAAGTATATAAGACTTTTACATTAATAACTTAAGTAGGTAAATCGATCCCTACAACTCATTACTTGGCCTCCAATTCCCTCCGGATTCTTATGACTTCATTTCTAACCTTCTCTACTATGGGGTATCACATTCTCCCTTCCTTAGAGTCGTTAGATAGTGTCGTAGCGTATCCGGCTCATATGATAATGTCTAAGAAACTTATGAGACATTCCGAGTTTAAAAGTGTGGGGTGTAACATCCTTCCTCCTTTTAGAACATTCGTCCCCGAATGTTAAACAAAACTTTCCTTAGCACCTTATACAAATCGTAGGGAGATTTTTTTACTGTTATCATAACACATACTTCCATCCAAGTTCTTAATATCTGTGTTTCAGGAGTTAGGGTTACTTGTAGACATCAGGAACATGTGCGAATACTTGTGTGTCATGTTCTCTTCAGCTTCTCCGGTCATCCTCTTTCTGGTTTTGGGTTTGCCACCATATCTTGATGGAAGGCACGTATTTAGTCCACAATCTTCTAGTTTGTCGATCTAAGATGGCGATAGGTTGTTTCTCGTAGGATTCCATCTTATGGCACCATCTATAGAATATACCCTGGGTGGCTCGTCAGTACCCTTGCAAAGCATCCCTATCTGATGAACTGGGCGTATAGTTTCCAAATGAGGTGGTAAGCTCAACTTACCAGCCCTGTTGCCCACCTTATGAGGAACTTGATACATTCTAATATATTTTGGGTTAAGTTCTCTTTTCTAGGTGACTCCGTTAGGAACATCAAATCATTCATTTGAACTCTGAATGTCGATGTTGATTATCTGTATATCATTTCTGCCGTCTTTGGGCTTTTAGTCAATAGCTTGCTTAATCATATCAGGGCCTTTTTATCTTAGTCTTTTTAATGTCTACCCATCCAATAAGGGACTTACACGTCTTGCTCTACCAGTCATGTACGGGGCCATTGGGAGACCAGAGTGGTAGCCATTATGGTAGGTAAAATTGATAAGTGGTGGACGATCGTCCCAGTTACTCTTATAGCCAACCATATAATAGTATGCTCAGTCTGTTCAGCAGCACAAGGACAAATGTGGTACGAAGACCCATCTGTGCTCCAATCTCTTCTTGGACTGATCTCTAGACATTAATTATCATTGAAGTCCCTCTATCTGGGATATTAGCTAGGGAAACCTCACGGAACCTTATTACCTCTATGTTCTATAACTCTGCCTAATTTCAGCTGCATGGGTGCTCTTGATTAGAGGCAAATAGGCTGATTCATTAGCCTACTCACAATAACCCATATAGCACCCTACTCTTACAGAGTATAAAATAGGTGCGTATGACATTGATAATTTAGGAATTATTAGCCTCGTATAGTCCTTCTCGACTTTTTTCAAAACATTAACGGGCACTCTATCTTTTGGGTGTTGCTTCTCCTCTTTTTTTTCCAATCCTTAGTGTTGGCTGCCGAATAATGCTGTAGTCCCCTCATATAATGGCTCTCACAGTTGTTCTGTGCTTTGTCTAACATGATTTGGTATAATTCCAAAAGAATTTTGGCATACAACCTCGCTATCCTGTAGTACCCAGCTAGTTCTGCCAGTTTTACTTAAACCCTTCTTAAAACTCCCTTAACATAACTTATAGTATCCTAGGTACATAATCCCATGTAATTTCTCCGCCGCTAGTTCAGATCCTACCATCCCGCATGATCATATCAGCACTAATGCACTAAATTCCACCAGAATTTTAAAGTTAAGCGTGCTTAGGCGAGAATAATACTGGGATGGGTGACTTCCCTTGGAAGTCTTCGTGTCGCATTTCACTGCAATCCTTGCAATAATGTGTGGGGCACTCAACTTAGCCCAAGATTTACCTTAGCGTCATCTCGCTTGTCCCACCTGGTCACACTTCTTCCCTTTTCCCTATTCATTTTGTGTTCTTCCCATCTTTTATCACAGGAGGCCTTCTATTCTTTTGTCCTTCATTATATATCTATCACAACATCATTTATAGCCAACACTTTGGCTTTTGGTCTAGCATGTTGTCATTATCCTTCGTAGTGTCTCTTGAGTTATTGCATATCCTTTCATGGTTACATTCTTTTGTTTTTTCTACGCAGTCGCCTTCTAGTGTTATGTTGTTTAGGATCTCGTCACAAACTTCTCAACGCTGCCTTATGTAGCATTCTGGCTTCCATTCAATTATTGGCGGCTTCCGAACCTTTCTAACTTGGTTCGGCAAGATATCTTATTGAAGTTTAGATGTCTATCTCAACTATATTGCCATATTAATTGCCTCCTCTTACTTTTGCCATTTTCTCATTGACTTCCCCCCTTTATAGGGTGCCTATACTTTGACCTGCTTATGCCTTGCTCTACGTCTCTATATCCTGTCTTAATTTCATTCAATCTCTTTCCCCAATCCACTTAATACTGCATCATGTCTCCATCTATTCGCATATTTTATAATCTGGCTATCCGCGTACAGAATCTTGGCTAAATCATGAAATGACGAGAACTTTTCCATACATAGTGTGACACCTCGTTTGTTACTCTGTACTTTGTTAATGGGACCCATGGGACTACTCGTCTGAGGCCACATTCTACTTATCTTCATCAAAAATTAATCAGTACTTGTAGTCGTTCCAATTTCCCTTAGGAAGTGCTAGTATTCTGACGATAACTATTTAAGGTTTTCTTGAAGTAGTGGCTTTGTCCCACCCTATATCTTTTATTTCTTGGGAAGAATAGAAGTTGCGCCATTTATTCCTTAAGTTTGCTATCCTCATCCTTTAATGGTTCCACTATTTTTGGGGCGACGTTATGTACACGCATCCTTTTTTGTATCTTAAGCTCCATGCTCTTACTGCGTTCTCAACACAGGCTTTTAACTTAGTCAATGTATACTAAGTGCGCCTTACTAGTGGTCCCACTTTGTCCCTACATCCTCGTACCACACTGTTCAAATCATACTTACATATCCCCCTTTTAGTTCGTATTAGTATTCAGTTCCTGACATCTCTTTGAGGTGCTCCTATTCGAAGCTCTTTCCCTAATTAGTCGGTGGAGAGCTATAAACTGTTATGGTAAACCATTTTCCAACCATTGTTGGAGGAAACTAGAACCGCTTAAACATAGTAGTAATTCCTTTTTTATACTCGACCTACCGAGTCTCCCTCTGAGTTTATCTTGATTTACGAACACTTATCTAATTTACAATTAGGAATTGGGGGCTTGGTATTTATCAAAAGAGTGAAGCTCAATTACTGGACATCTTACCCTTCAACCTAAACTTCTCCTTTTTTTTCCTATAGCACAATTACGATCAGAGATACTGCGATCGGAACTGTACTGCTTAGACAGACTTTTGTTTTACCAAGTAAACTTCCCTGAGTAAGGAGGGTACTTATTGACGACCTGAAGGGTACCTTTTATATCTTTAATTTTGCATCCTATGGGTACTCGGTATTAATTTCCGAGATATGTTATAAACTATGTTTTATTCCCTTGTTCGTCCCAGTGACCTAGGAGGTGAAGTATACTCTTCCTCCTTATATGTGTGCCATCTGCTTGTCTGTCCCTCATCATCTTCCTTACTTGAGTCCACAAGACATGAATAACCTAGCGACCCCTGGTTTACCGACGTCCAAGATAAGGGGCTCGAGTATGCAGTAACACTTACCGTAGAAGCTGGTCTGACATAGTGCTCCGTCATCAGAGCAACTGGAGTGGCTTTCGAAATAGCTTCCCAGGTCATCGGATATTCTGGGGCTATCGTCGTTGGGCCTTCCAAGGAATCAGCCTTACTAGTATACTGGAAGTCCTCTGAAAGATCGGTCTCGATCGAATAATTGGGGTCCTCCGAGGTGTCAATCTCAATAGAATAGCTCATACTCTTCCTGCTCGGTCTTGGAGCCAGAGATCTCGGTCTCAAAGGCACCCTGGGGGCCTTTTCCATATCCCCTTCACTGTCTGGAGCTGGTTTTTCCATCCTTTACCCCGATCTGTACATATCTATAAGAAAATACATCAAAAACAATCTCCACTTTAGAGACATTACCGTACACATAACAGTTTATTAAGGAGGGATTGTCCTAATGACACAGATCTATCGCACGATCTTCGATATGAAAGAAAGGTTATATCATAAATGCCTTATAGCTTCCTATTTATAGATGTGGTGTGCAACACATCGATAACCAAGACTCTACTAGACACGGTCTCCAGACACTCCAAGGACAAACTGCTTTGATACCACTTCTGTCACGACCCAACCCCGTAGGTCGATAACACTTTCATAAAGTTGTAGCCCTTTTCGACTGTATCACAACATGAAAGGGCACGTTAGCTGACAAGGCTGCCATAGCATAATAATATACTTCATATATCATATAGACCCAGCTGAATCCAACTAATATACACAACCCACATATACATGTCTACAGACCTCTATAAATATCAACGACAATATATGGTGGGACAGGGCCCCCGCCGTACCCCTGAACAGATAAAACAATTTTATACATCAATGGTCCATGTCAATAACTAGGCTCAGATATAATAGAGCCTCTTCCAACTGAGTTGAGCGGAATCATAAGCTGATGGACTCCCAAAACCTGTATCAATACCTGCGGGTATGAAACGCAGCCCCCCAAAGAAAGGGGGGTCAGTACGATATATTTACTGAATATGTAACACACAACATAATACAACTGGAGGCATATCTGAAGTAGAGAAGCAGGGGCTAAAATATCAAAATTGGGAACTTGTACCTGTACTCTGTGAATTATAAAGGCATGCATGCTCAAATTATACAATATAGCCGGCCCTTTCACGGATCCGGTGAATCATATCTGTAGGACCATCATAGGCCCGATGCCATCCCCTTATTACAATACATCATCATATATATATACATACGTACCCGGCCCTTTAGTGAGGGGCTCGGTGGACAATGCAGTGAGTTGTGCATGATAATGTACCCGTACTGGGACTCGGTAAAAGAAGGGTTATAGTATACACGAGTAGAATAGTGAGTAACTATATGCAATTTAAATCATTATCAGAGACTCGACAAAAAAGGAAAGTTAAGCTTTGGCCTAAGGACCCTAGTAGTGGTGTAGTCATCTCGAGTGTCCTCTAGATGCCATTATGGGTTGTCTCAATTATAATCACGAGGACCCTTGACATGTATTAATATAGGGCCAAATCGTTTATGGAATCAGAAATACTTGTTACCTTATAGTCTTTAGAACGTAGAGCTTGTACATTTGTTACCTCTTTAACGTATAAAGGTTTCTAGGGAAATAGTTCAACTACTGTAGGAGTTTAATATTCAAAAGTAAATAAGAGATGTTTAAGAATGGAGTTACCCCAAAGCACAGATCATATTCAACTTACAACTAAGGCAAAGACATGCCCAAAAGAAGAAAGAGAATAAGCTCTATGTAGTCTGTACTTTCCTTCAGGTGATTTGCATATACATATTTCATACCCAGCCCATTATGGGGATCGGTGAACCACTATGGCATCATAATCTCATTTTCTTACCAAATACATATCAAGGGAAATGAGAGATAGTTGTACGTACTTATACCAAAACATGCCAAGAGAAAGCTTTACATACCTTTTGTGAGTTACTCTTTATCCCGTTCGCCTCTCCGTCCTTTGAACCTATTCAACATGAAATTAATACGAATATCAACCACTATTAGGTTTCCATCATCTTAGGTTGCACCTTATCATTCCTGGAATCTATTTCCTTGCCCTTCTCTTCGACTAGTTCTTTAATTAGGTAAGGCGTTAACGATAATTGGGCAGCACCTCCCCTATAATGTGCCCTATCCGAATTTCCAATTCCACTCCTAATACCTAAAGCCAACCAACAACAACAATCTGCAACATACGTTTAGGCAATTCACACCAACAATATACAACATAACCTCTAAACGACTTGCTCGAAATTACGATGTAAAAATAGGGCGTCTAGCTTTTATTTTGTAACCCCATAAATTATACGAAACAAGGGGGGTCATGTGGCTGCAACCATCAACACCCAAACCCATTTTTGAATACACTTAGGCCCTGCAACATCCCCCCACACACCTGCAACAGCACACCACAAGCCCAACACTTCATTTCGACGACAATTTAACTATAGCGACTACAATTTGGATTGTCTCCCACGTCAAGCATTCTTATATCATTTTTACGTTTCCAGCCACACCACAAGGCATATAACACACTCCATAACAACACCATAAAGTTCAAATTAAAAGGAGAAACCTTACCTTACCCGAAATAGGCCACAATCTGCCAAGACGAGCCTCAGAACTTCTCTAGACACGCTAAAATTATGTGGACTGTTTGTATGACTTCCTTGCTGCCCCAAATTGGAATTTCTTGTTATTAAACATCTTTATATAACTTTGGGATACCATAATCAATGAATTCACCGAAAGAAACTCGGCGACTTACCTCCAAAGGGCCTAACCTATAGCCCCTCTTTTCTTGCCTCCAACGTTTTTTCCTCTTCTTTCTTTCACTTTTCTAGAGGTAAAGATGAAGAGATGATTCCGAAGACATCGTAAGATACATATATACATATACACGTGGTTTTGGAACACCATAGATAATTAATTCACGGAGGAAAATTGGAAAACTTACCTTAAACTTCTCAAACCATGGCTGCCTCTTCCTCTCACGTTTTCTCTCTATTCTCTTGGCTGATTTTGGATAAAGAACAAGTTAAGAGTCACATAATACATATATATATGAGGTGACACGTGTCATCCCTAAAGGTGAGATGTGTCAATCGTTTAATGGGCTACCTCAACCATGCAGCCAATAAGGTGCTGCCACGTGGCAGTGGGGTCGACCTCACCTAAGCAGGTGGGTCACCTACTTGACCCCAAGCAGGTGGGTCACCTGCCTGCTTAAGGTGCTGCCACGTGTCACCTGCCTAGGCTGCCATGTTTCACTTTTTTTCTCCCTCATTGGTTCTTCTTCTCATCTTATTTTAAGAACCCATGTAATCCTTGCTACGTAAGCTTGGTATGTCCTCCAGTAGCTGAAGTATATAAGACTTTTACATTATTAACTTAAGTAGGTAAATAGAGTCTTACAACTCATTACTTGGCCTCCAATTCCCTCCGGATTCTTATGACTCCATTTCTAACCTTTTCTACAATGGAGTATCACATTCTCCCTTCCTTAGAGTCGTTAGATAGTGTCGTAGCATATTCGGATCATACGAGAATGTCAAAGGAACTTATGAGACATTCCGAGTTTAAAAGTGTGGGGTGTAATAGGTGGGTTGTTTTAAGATGTTATTAATTGATGCATTTCCATTACCCTTATGAATGCTAGCATTGTTTTAAATTATTTGAATGTTGAACAAAGTTAGCCCACCTAGTTTTATTATGTTGCAATAAAGTTGAATTGAAAGCTTGAATCCAAAATAAAAGTTCATGAATGCAATTGTTTATGATAAAATGGAGTCTTATGAGATGAAAGAATGATTGAATGATGATGAAAGGGCCTCTAGGGCAAATAATTTACTCTATGTGATTAGGGAAATTCTCACATATTAAATAAAAGAAAGGTTTTAATGAGCTATTCTACTGGATGATGTTTTGATGATTTAAAGTTATGTAAACGATTATGTTCCTATTATATAAACTATTTTATGAAATTTGACTTAGCACTGAATGAAAAATGTAGATGGGGACTCGACCTAAGGGGTCTTTAACCAAAGTATCATTTTGCATTAACTATGTACAAATATAGGAGCCCTTGTAGGCTTAGGCTAGTGGATGCACATATAGACGTTAAAGTTAAAGCTAAAGAAAATGAATGAAGTTGAAGGAGTTCTACCCGGCAACTAGAATTCCCGTGCCAATGCAGGAGGATTTTTGGATTCTATGTAATATATCGCATGTTCTTAAATGTCGATTACGGTACTCTTCCCACAAAATAAATAGTTCAAATTCTACGTACATGATTGATTATGCTTGCATCGTAATATGTTTTATATTACATAAATGTTCTAATATTTCTTAAATGTTCATGCATGCCTACATACTTGGTACATTCAAAGTACTAACACATACTCTTTTGCCTATATTATATCACCATATAGAGACCGACGTTGCTCCAGATTCACCTCCTCCTGGTTAGTTTGATCATTGAAGTCTACTACCTTTGTGAGTTCCCTAGTTTTGAGAACAACATATCATTTCCTTTTCTAGGTTATGACTTATATAGAATTTATGTTATCTTTTTGTTCTTTTGACACTTCATTTGAGGGTGAGCTAGTGACATGTATTAACCCCTACAAAGTCTATGATGTAGATGGATTGTTGGACATGTAAAAGTAAAGTTGGTCTATTTTGACTCTCAATTGAATGTTTACCTAAGCCCCATTTCCCCCTCCCCTTTTTTTATTTTTGTTGTTATTGAATGACATTACCTACGAAAAGCAAGATGAATGTTAAGAGGCTTAGGAAAGGTACCTCCGAGTGTCTTATTTATCGTGTCACTTCTAGGCCCTAGGCTTGGGTCACGACAAACTCTGTATCAGAGCTCGAGGTTTTGAATTGGTTCTCTGAATCCAACATACCGCATTGAATAGAATGTTATTCATGATTGTGAAGCATGCTACAACTATGAATACAAGAGTAGGAAAACTAGGAAAGTTTTCACTTATTTCAAATCCATGTCTTACCCTAATCATTCCTAATACTTCCTCTAAGTAACACATCATTTTACGTCATCTAGATTATGCCTCTTCAAGGGTTGATGATGAGGACCAAGCTCCTTTTATTCCCAAAGCTCCACTTTATGAGGAGGGAGTGATGGTACCAAAGTAGACGAGGACCCTATGGAGTTTATCGATGAGGTCTAATGAATTATGGCTATCATGGGTGTGGTATAGTTTGGGGAGAGGCAGGCATCAACCCTCCTCATGAAAAGGTCGATCCTGTGGCTGACCAACTCAAGGGTGTAGCAAGGGTTTGGTATGAGCAATGGGTCATTGAGAGGGATGGAGAGAGTTTATCAAATGGAAAGAATTCAAGGGAGCCTTCCTAGTCCACTTCTTTCCCTTAGAGCCAAGGGAGGCAAAGATCCAAGAGTTCATCAATCTTTACCAAAAGAGTATGAATGTGAGGGAGTATGCCCTCAAATTCACCAAATTATCTATGTATGCTCCGTTCATAGTGTTACACCCTACACTGTTGAGCTCGGAATATCTCTTAAGCTTTCTAGAAGTTATCATGTGAACCAGATAAACTACGACACTATCAAACAACTCCAAGGAAGGGAGAATGTGATGCCCCATAGTAGAGAAGTTGGAAATAGGGTCGTGAGAAGTCAAAGGAGTTGGAGGCCAAGTAATGAGTCGTAGGACTCGATTTACCTACATAAGATACTAAATTAGAAGTCTTGCATACTTGATCTACTGGAGTATATACCAAGCTTATGTATCAAGGAATACACGGGTTCTTAAAATAAGATGAGATTACGAACCCACAGGAAAGAGAAGAAGATGACACGTGGCAGCCTAGGAAGGTGCCATGTGGAAAAAAGTAACCCACCTTCTTGGAGTTAAGTAGGTAACCCACCTACTTGGGGGTGGGCCCACCAAGGACACGTGGCAGCCCCTAACTTGTTGCATAGCTACGTTGGTCTAATAAGGGTTGGACATGTGTTACCCTTAGGGGATGACACGTATCACCTCCAAACACACCCTATATATGTATGATATGTGACTAAGTACATTATTGATCCAAAATTCAGCCAAGAACAAGAGAGAAAATGTAATAGAAAGAGGCAACCATGGCTTGAAAAGTTCAAGGTAAGTTTTCCAATTTTCCTCCGTGAATTAATTATATACGGTGTTCCTCAACCAAGTGGGGGGATGTATATATGTACCTTATGATGTCTAAGGAACCATATCATCAGCTTTACACCTGGAACCAATAAGAGAAAGTTGAAGGAAAACGTTGGAGGCAAGGAAAGGAGGGCTACGGGTTTGGTCTCCAAAAGGTAAGCCCCCAACTTTCGTTCTGTGAATTAATTATTTAAGGTATACCAAAGATATATAATGGTGTTTAAGAGAATAAAATCATTATTTGGGGAAGCACAGAAGGGACACAAGCAATCCACTCTATTTCAGCATATCAAGAAGTTTTCCGAGACTATTTTGGCGACTTTTAGCCAATTTCGGGTAAGGTAAGGTTTCTCCTTTCAATTTGGATTTTATGGTGTTTTTATGTAGTGTGTTAAAAGGCCTATAGGTGTCTGAAAATGTGAAAATGTCATAGAAATACTTGACGTCGAAGACAATCTAAATCGGAGTCGTTATAGTTGAATTGTCGTCGAAGTAAGGTGTTGTGCTTGTGGTGTGCTGTTGAAGGTTTGTGGGGGTGTGTTGCAGGGAATAAATGTATACTAAAAAGGTTGTGGGTTATTATGGTTGCAGCCACACGACCCCTCATTTTGTATAATTAAAGGTTTTGCAAAATAAAGGCTAGACACCCTATTTTGGTATCGTAATTTTGAGTAAGTTGTTTGGAGTTTATGTTGTATATTGTGGGTGTGAATTACTTAAACATATGCTGCAGGTTGTTTTTTTGGTTGGCTTTTGTTTTTAGGGATCTAATTGAAAATTTGGATAGGGCACGTTATAGGGGAAGTGCTGCCCAATTTTCATTAACGCCTTAGCTAATTAAGGAACTAATCGAGAATGCGAATGAGGGGTTGAGTTATATGAATACTCATGTGTAGCCTAAGGTGATGGAAAGCCAAGGGTTGTTAATACTCATATTTGTTTTCTGTTACTTAGGTAAAAACAACGATGAGACGAACGGGATAAGAAGTAACACATAATAGGTATGTGAAACAATCTTTTCCTTCTTTTGGCATGTCTTAGATGTAGACTATGGATGATGTACGTTTTGGTGCAACTTCATTCTTAAGTTATGAATATGACTTTAGGACTCTTGATCACTTTCGGATGTTAAGACTCTTAAAGTAGATAAACTCATATTCCTCGAGTCTTCTATGCGACTGTATAGTGATTGATTAGACAAACTCTTTTTTTAATAGAGAAAGATTCTGAAATAACCAATGCTTAGGCTTCTATAAGATATTTCACATTGGTAAATGTCTAAGATTTCCAAAACGCCTTTTTACATAGTCCTTGGTGACATTTAGAAGGTATACGTCAGATACTTCCTACCCTGACCTCTAAGTGAGGGTTCGCTTGATGACTTCGTTGAGTCTCAGATAATGATTTAAACTGTGTTTTGTTTCCCACTACTCTATTCGTGTATACTTTAACACTTCTTCTCCAAGTCCCGGGCCGGTTATCAGATTCAGATACAATTCTACTGCATTATCCACTGAGTCCCTCACTAGAGGGCTAGGGCATATATGTATATATGTGATGATGTGATGATGTATTGTAATAAGAAGGTGATGGATCTACAGATATGCTTAACCAGACCCCTCATAGGGCTGGCTATATTGAAAATTTGAGCATGCATGATTTTAATTTCCCAGGTATAGGTTGTTGATTTGATAATTTATCCCCTGCTTCTCTATTTCAGATATACTTCAAGTTGTGATATGTTATCTTTTACGTACTCAGTACATATGTCATACTGACCCCTTTTTTTGGGGGGGGGCTAGATTTTATGCCTGCAGGTACAAATACAGGTTTTGGGAGTCCGTCAACTTAGGATTTTGCTCAGCTCAGTTGGAAGAGGCTTCAATGTATCAGAGCCTAGTTTTTGGCATTAGCCGTTGATGTATAGTATTGTTTTGTTATTCAAGGGTAGACGGCGGCCCTGTCCCGCCATATGTTGTCATTAATATTATAAGAGGTCTATAGACATGTATATGTGGGTTGTGTATGTTAGTTGGTTCAGCTGGGTCTACCAAATGTATGGTACATGTTGTTATGTTATAGAAGCCTTTTCGGCTTGTGTTCCCTTTCATGATGTGATAAAATGAAAGAGGCTATCAGTTTATGAAAATGTTATCACCCAATAGGGTTCGGTTGCATGGTATTATGTTAATTATATTTTGACTTGACCACAGTTGATAGATACGTATACAGGGGTTCAGATCGGACCTCAATTGCGGCCTATGGGGTTGGGTCGTGACACAAAGTCTATCCATCAGTCTGAGGGTAAAGTAGTGTACGAAGGCTTATCTGTCTTCTTAGTTTCTTCACGGACTGACTTCGGTAGTGAACTTAACTTGGGCTCCTTTATCTAGGATAGCAGCTATGAGGACTCGGTAAGGTCCTACCCCCTTTACCCTATAATTTCACACCTTCTCGGCTAAGTAGGTTGCCTTTGATTGAAGGAGAATGGGCTAATATTGTTACTCTGCCGGTAACATTCCCTCCATAGTCATCTATCCATGGAATGCGAAGTGAGTCCTGTAGCCAAGGTTGTATGTTGGAATCTTTGACCTCGTGTTTAACTTCCTGCATTCTTTAAATGACATCAATATGTACCCTTACCTTTTGGGTTTTGCTTTTTCCCCCTCAGAGGTAGTTCCCAAGTGGTGCCTTTTGGGTTTTTCTTTTTGCCCCTCACAGGTGGTTGCAGAGTGGTATCGAAATTCCCTTACCCACTGGCTTATATAGTCGTTCTGTGGTTTGCCTATCATTAATTGGTGTTACGTTGAAGAACTGTGGCATACAAGTGTGACATCAGTTAGTAATCAGCTAATCCTGCTTGTGTTACTTAAGCCCCTTTTATAATTTGCTTAACATAATTTATAATAATCTAGGTACATAATCTCATGTCGTTCCTCCGCCGCTAGTTCATACTCTTCCAACTCGCGCGATAATACTAGTATTAACGCACTAAATTCTACCCTAATTTTAAAGTTAAGCGTGCTTAGGCGAGAGTAATACTGGGATGGGTGACCTTCCTGGGAAGTCTTCGTGTCGCATTTCATTGCAATCCTTGCAATAATGTGCGAGGCACTCAACTTAATCCAAGATTTACCTTAGCATCGTCTTGCGAGTCTTCACGTTTCATTCTGGCCCTACCAGCAACAAAAGGAGATGCATATACGATCTAGTGGAATCTGGGTTTATTAACGTAGATGTATTATGGAAGAAGATTTATAATGTACATGTAGCCATATTTGGTGGCGCTCTCGATCTTGTCTGCTAGATAAAGCATGAATACGACTCAAAGGACCGCTAGAACTAGAAGGTTCACCACGGCCCGCTAAAATATAAGTACCCCACCCCATAAGGCGCGTAGCCATTGAAGAAGAAGAACCTGCAACTGTCCCTATAGGCGGAGATGTACCACTTAGCCTGCTTCTGAATTGACATATTCTCATGAAATAGCCTTGATGGCCATACGTAAAACAAGCACTTGTCCCAAAATGACATTTCTCGGAATGAGTCCTATCACAACAAGGACACTGAGGCAAAGGTAGCCTTTATTGACACGAACTGTTGCCCATCTATGGACCTAGCACCCTAGAATTTTGACTGACTCTTGGACATCCCATGCTATCGAATCTCCAACCTGAGAACTAAGGGGGTGCACTCCAAGTTGGTTGGGAAGGGTATCCACTATACTGCTGAGGGTGTCCGCCTTGGATTTCCCCCAAATCACAAGCTGAGCTAGCTTTCTTATGTTGGCCTCCGTTATAACCTCTATCGGGTTGTTGCCCTCTGTATTGCCCCTTTCTCCCTCGCCCATGCCTTTGAGCCTGCCCTGCCACTAATCTGGTCAGCAATAAAACTGCATCTCTCATCGCCCTATCCTCTGGCCCTGGTTGTGGGGCTGAAGCTTCAAATATAAGGGCCTCAAGTTTTGTGACTAATGCTTCCCCAGGCCTTTCTGGAAGTTGTGGCATAATAGAGCTTGCTGACCGGAACACAATCCCCGGCATAGACTGGGCACGAGTCCTAGTAACCTTAGGGGCCTTACCCGTTTCTTTCGCTATTGACTTGCCCTTCTGGGCGGTTGT
The DNA here is from genome assembly GCF_947179165.1 of Solanum dulcamara. Taxonomy (NCBI): domain Eukaryota; kingdom Viridiplantae; phylum Streptophyta; class Magnoliopsida; order Solanales; family Solanaceae; genus Solanum; species Solanum dulcamara. The sequence continues at coordinate 25,399,599 of NC_077244.1, forward strand.
TGCTTTTCTTTGAAACATCCCTGAAAATATAATGGTTTATTAGGGAGAAATCATCCTAACTGCTATTACCATTAATTCAACAATTAGCTTATTCCTCGGGGTCAGCCATACTCATCGGTTTATCAACTCTTATCCTGTCATGACCCAATCCCGTGGGCCATGACTGGGGTCCGACCTAGATCCCCATGTACCTATCTGTCGACTATAGTCAAATTAGACTATGTATAACGTGATACTACTTAAGAAAACCTCAATAGGTTAAAGCTTTTTCATGTTCATATAGCCTCCTAGATATAGGAACCAAACACATGAACCCTTAGCTAATTAAGGAACTAATCGAGAATGCGAATGAGGGGTTGAGTTATATGAATACTCATGTGTAGCCTAAGGTGATGGAAAGCCAAGGGTTGTTAATACTCATATTTGTTTTCTGTTACTTAGGTAAAAACAACGGTGAGCCGAACGGAATAAGAAGTAACCCATAATAGGTATGTGAAACAATCTTTTCATTCTTTTGGCATGTCTTAGATGTAGACTATGGATGATATACGTTTTGGTGCAACTTCATTCTTAGGTTATGAATATGACTTTAGGACTCTTGATCACTTTCGGATGTTAAGACTCTTAAAGTAGATAAACTCATATTCCTCGAGTCTTCTATGCGACTGTATAGTGATTGATTAGACAAACTCTTTTTTTAATAGAGAAAGATTCTAAAATAACCAATGCTTAGGCTTCTATAAGATATTTCACATTGGTAAATGTCTATGATTTCCAAAATGCCTTTTTACATAGTCCTTGGTGACATTTAGAAAGTATACGTCAGATACTTCCTACCCTGACCTCCAAGTGAGGGTTCGCATGATGACTTTGTTGAGTCTTAGATAATGATTTAAACTGTGTTTTGTTTCCCACTACTCTATTCAGGTATACTTTAACACTTCTTCTCCAAGTCCCAGGCCGGTTATCAGATTCAAGCAAATTCTACTGCATTATCCACTAAGTCCCTCACTAGAGGGCCAGGACATGTATGTATATATGTGATGATGTGATGATGTATTGTAATAAGAAGGTGATGGATCTACAGATATGCTTAACTGGACCCCTCATAGGGCTGGCTATATTGAAAATTTGAGCATGCATGATTTTAATTTCCCTGGTATAGGTTGTTGATTTGATAATTTATCCCCTGCTTCTCTATTTCAGATATACTTCAAGTTGTGATATGTTATCTTTTACGTACTCAGTACATATGTCGTACTGACCCCCTTTTTTTGGGAGGGGGGGCTGGATTTTATGCCCGTAGGTACAAATACAGGTTTTGGGAGTCCGTCAGCTTAAGATTCTGCTCAGCTCAGTTGGAAGAGGCTTCAATGTATCAGAGCCTAGTTTTTGGCATTGGCCGTTGATGTATAGTATTGTTTTGTTATTCAAGGGTAGACGGCGGCCCTGTCCCGCCATATGTTGTCATTAATATTATTAGAGGTCTATAGACATGTATATGTGGGTTGTGTATGTTAGTTGGTTCAGCTGGGTCTACATAATGTATGGTACATGTTGTTATGTTATAGAAGCCTTGTCGGCTTATGTTCCCTTTCATGATGTGATAAAATGAAAGAGGCTATCAGTTTATGAAAATATTATCACCCAATAGGGTTCGGTTGCATGGTATTATGTTAATTATAGTTCGACTTGACCACAGTTGATAGATACGTATACAGGGGTTCAGATCGGACCTCAATTGCGGCCTATGGGGTTGGGTCGTGACACATAGTCTATCCATCAGTCTGAGGGTAAAGTAGTGTACGAAGGCTTATCTGTCTTATTAGTTTCTTCACGGACCGACTTTTGGTAGTGAACTTAACTTGGGCTCCTTCGTCTGGGATAACAGCTCTAGGGACTCGGTAAGGTCCTACCCCCTTTACCCTAAAATTTCACACCTTCTCGGCTAAGTAGGTTGCCTTTGATTGAAGGAGAATGGGATAAGATTGTTACTCTGTCGGTAATATTCCCTCCAGATTCATCTATCCATGGAATGCGAAGTGAGTCCTGTAGCCAAGGTCGTATGTTGGAATCTTTGACCTCGTATTTAACTTTCTGCATTCTTTAAATGACATCAATATGTACCCTTACCTTTTGGGTTTTGCCTTTTCCCCTTCAGAGATGGTTCCCAAGTGGTGCCTTTTGGGTTTTTCTTTTTGCCCCTCACAGGTGGTTGCCAAGTGGTATCGAAATTCCCTTACCCACTGGACTATATAGTCGTTCCGTGGTTTGCCTATCATTAATTGGTGTTATGTTGAAGAACTGTGGCAGACAAGTCTGACATCAGTTAGTAATCAGCTAATCCTACTTGTGTTGCTTAAGCCCTTTTTATAATTTCCTTAACATAATTTATAATACTTTAGGTACATAATCTCATGTCGTTCCTCCGCCGCTAGTTCAAACTCTTCCAACTCGCGCGATAATACCAGTATTAATGCACTAAATTCTAACCTAATTTTAAAGTTAAGCGTGCTTACGCGTGAGTAATACTGGGATGGGTGACCTTCCTGGGAAGTCTTCATGTCGCATTTCATTGCAATCCTTGCAATAATATGCGAGGCACTCAACTTAATCCAAGATTTACCTTAGCATCGTCTTGCTAGTCTTCACGTTTCATTCTGGCCCTACCAGCAACAAAAGGAGATGCATATACTATCTAGTGAAATCTGGGTTTATTAATGCAGATGTATCCTGGAAGAATATTTGTAATGTACATATAGCCATATTTGGTGGCGCTCTCGATCTTGTCTGCTAGATAAAGCATGAATACGACTCAAAGGACCGCTAGAACTAGAAGGTTCACCACGGCCCGCTAAAATATAAGTACCCCACCCTATAGGGCGCGTAGCCATTGAAGAAGAAGAACTCGCAACTATCCCCATAGGCGGAGCTGTACCACTTAGCCTGCTTCTGAATTGACATATTCTCATGAAATGGCCTTGATGGCCATACGTAAAACAAGCACTTGTCCCAAAATGACATTTCTCGGAATGAGTCTTATCACAACAAGGACACTGAGGCAAAGGTAGCCTTTATTGACGCGAACTGTTGCCCATCTATGGACCTAGCACCCTAGAATTTTGACTGACTCTTGGACATCCCATGCTATCAAATCTCCAACCTGAGAACTAAGGGGGTGCACTCCAAGTTGGTTGGGAAGGGTATCCACTATACTGCTGAGGGTGTCCGCCTTGGATTTCCCCCAAATCATAAGCTGAGCTAGCTTTCTTATGTTGGCCTCCGTTATAACCTCTATCGGGTTGTTGCCCTCTGTATTGCCCCTTTCTCCCTCGCCCATGCCTTTGAGCCTGCCCTGCCACTAATCTGGTCAGCAATAAAACTGCATCTCTCATCGCCCTATCCTCTGGCCCTGGCTGTGGGGCTGAAGCTTCAAATATAGGGGCCTCAAGTTTTGTGACTAATGCTTCCCCAGGCCTTTCTGGAAGTTGTGGCATAATAGAGCTTGCTGACCGGAACACAATCCCCGGCATAGACTGGGCACGAGTCCTAGTAACCTTTGGGGCCTTACCCGTTTCTTTCGCTATTGACTTGCCCTTCTGGGCGGTTGTTGCTTTTCTTTGAAACATCCCTGAAAATATAATGGTTTATTAGGGAGAAATCATCCTAACTGCTATTACCATTAATTCAACAATTAGCTTATTCCTCGGGGTCAGCCATACTCATCGGTTTATCAACTCTTATCCTGTCATGACCCAATCCCATGGGCCATGACTGGGGTTCGACCAGATCCCCATGTACCTATCTGTCGACTATAGTCAAATTAGACTATGTATAACGTGATACTACTTAAGAAAACCTCAATAGGTTAAAGCTTTTTCATGTTCATATAGCCTCCTAGATATAGGAACCAAACACATGAACCCTTAGCTAATTAAGGAACTAATCGAGAATGCGAATGAGGGGTTGAGTTATATGAATACTCATGTGTAGCCTAAGGTGATGGAAAGCCAAGGGTTGTTAATACTCATATTTGTTTTATGTTACTTAGGTAAAAACAACGGTGAGACGAACGGGATAAGAAGTAACCCATAATAGGTATGTGAAACAATCTTTTCATTCTTTTGGCATGTCTTAGATGTAGACTATGGATGATATACGTTTTGGTGCAACTTCATTCTTAGGTTATGAATATGACTTTAGGACTCTTGATCACTTTCGGATGTTAAGACTCTTAAAGTAGATAAACTCATATTCCTCGAGTCTTCTATGCGACTGTATAGTGATTGATTAGACAAACTCTTTTTTTAATAGAGAAAGATTCTGAAATAACCAATGCTTAGGCTTCTATAAGATATTTCACATTGGTAAATGTCTATGATTTCCAAAATGCCTTTTTACATAGTCCTTGGTGACATTTAGAAGGTATACGTCAGATACTTCCTACCCTGATCTCCAAGTGAGGGTTCGCATGATGACTTCGTTGAGTCTTAGATAATGATTTAAACTGTGTTTTGTTTCCCACTACTCTATTCGTGTATACTTTAACACTTCTTCTCCAAGTCCCGGGCCGGTTATCAGATTCAGGCACAATTCTACTGCATTATCCACTGAGTCCCTCACTAGAGGGCCAGGACATGTATGTATATATGTGATGATGTGATGATGTATTGTAATAAGAAGGTGATGGGTCTACAGATATGCTTAACTGGACCCCTCATAGGGCTGGCTATATTGAAAATTTGAGCATGTATGATTTTAATTTCCCAGGTATAGGTTGTTGATTTGATAATTTATCCCCTGCTTCTCTATTTCAGATATACTTCAAGTTGTGATATGTTATCTTTTACGTACTCAGTACATATGTCGTACTGACCCCCTTTTTTTTGGGAGGGGGGCTGGATTTTATGCCCGTAGGTACAAATACAGGTTTTGGGAGTCCATCAGCTTAGAATTCTGCTCAGCTCAGTTGGAAGAGGCTTCAATGTATCAGAGCCTAGTTTTTGGCATTGGCCGTTGATGTATAGTATTATTTTGTTATTCAAGGGTAGACGGCGGCCCTGTCCCGCCATATGTTGTCATTAATATTATTAGAGGTCTATAGACATGTATATGTGGGTTGTGTATGTTAGTTGGTTCAGCTGGGTCTACATAATGTATGGTACATGTTGTTATGTTATAGAAGCCTTGTCGGCTTATGTTCCCTTTCATGATGTGATAAAATGAAAGAGGCTATCAGTTTATGAAAATATTATCACCCAATAGGGTTCGGTTGCATGGTATTATGTTAATTATAGTTCGACTTGACCACAGTTGATAGATACGTATACAGGGGTTCAGATCGGACCTCAATTGCGGCCAATGGGGTTGGGTCGTGACACATAGTCTATCCATCAGTCTGAGGGTAAAGTAGTGTACGAAGGCTTATCTGTCTTATTAGTTTCTTCACGGACCGACTTTTGGTAGTGAACTTAACTTAGGCTCCTTCGTCTGGGATAACAGCTCTAGGGACTCGGTAAGGTCCTACCCCCTTTACCCTAAAATTTCACACCTTCTCGGCTAAGTAGGTTGCCTTTGATTGAAGGAGAATGGGATAAGATTGTTACTCTGTCGGTAACATTCCCTCCAGATTCATCTATCCATGGAATGCGAAGTGAGTCCTGTAGCCAAGGTCGTATGTTGGAATCTTTGACCTCGTGTTTAACTTTCTGCATTCTTTAAATGACATCAATATGTACCCTTACCTTTTGGGTTTTGCCTTTTACCCTTCAGAGGTGGTTCCCAAGTGGTGCCTTTTGGGTTTTTCTTTTTGCCCCTCACAGGTGGTTGCCAAGTGGTATCGAAATTCCCTTACCCACTGGCCTATATAGTCGTTCCGTGGTTTGCCTATCATTAATTGGTGTTATGTTGAAGAAATGTGGCATACAAGTCTGACATCAGTTAGTAATCAGCTAATCCTACTTGTGTTGCTTAAGCCCTTTTTATAATTTCCTTAACATAATTTATAATACTTTAGGTACATAATCTCATGTCGTTCCTCCGCCGCTAGTTCAAACTCTTCCAACTCGCGCTATAATACCAATATTAATGCACTAAATTCTAACCTAATTTTAAAGTTAAGCGTGCTTAGGCGAGAGTAATACTGGGATGGGTGACCTTCCTGGGAAGTCTTCGTGTCGCATTTCATTGCAATCCTTGCAATAATATGCGAGGCACTCAACTTAATCCAAGATTTACGTTAGCATCGTCTTGCTAGTCTTCACGTTTCATTTTGGCCCTACCAGCAACAAAAGGAGATGCATATACTATCTAGTGGAATCTGGGTTTATTAATGCAGATGTATCCTGGAAGAATATTTGTAATGTACATATAGCCATATTTGGTGGCGCTCTCGATCTTGTCTGCTAGATAAAGCATGAATACGACTCAAAGGACCGCTAGAACTAGAAGGTTCACCAAGGCCCGCTAAAATATAAGTACCCCACCCCATAGGGCGCGTAGCCATTGAAGAAGAAGAACTCGCAACTATCCCCATAGGTGGAGCTGTACCACTTAGCCTGCTTCTGAATTGACATATTCTCATGAAATGGCCTTGATGGCCATACGTAAAACAAGCACTTGTCCCAAAATGACATTTCTCGGAATGAGTCCTATCACAACAAGGACACTGAGGCAAAGGTAGCCTTTTATTGACGCGAACTATTGCCCATCTGTGGACCTAGCACCCTAGAATTTTGACTGACTCTTGGACATCCCATGCTATCGAATCTCCAACCTGGAAACTAAGGGGGTGCACTCCAAGTTTGTTGGGAAGAGTATCCGCTATCCTGCTGAGGGTGTCCGCCTTGGATTTCCCCCAAAATCATAAGCTGAGCTAGCTTTCTTATGTTGGCCTCCGTTATAACCTCTATCGGGTTGTTGCCCTCTGTATTGCCCCTTTCTCCCTCGCCCATGCCTTTGAGCCTGCCCTGCCACTAATCTGGTCAGCAATAAAACTGCATCTCTCATCGCCCTATCCTCTGGCCCTGGCTGTGGGGCTGAAGCTTCAAATATAAGGGCCTCAAGTTTTGTGACTAATGCTGCCCCAGGCCTTTCTGGAAGTTGTGGTATAATAGAGCTTGCTGACCGGAACACAATCCCCGGCATAGACTGGGCACGAGTCCTAGTAACCTTTGGGGCCTTACCCGTTTCTTTTGCTATTGACTTGCCCTTCTGGGCAGTTGTTACTTTTCTTTGAAACATCCCTGAAAATATAATGGTTTATTAGGGAGAAATCATCCTAACTGCTATTACCATTAATTCAACAATTAGCTTATTCCTCGGGGTCAGCCACACTCATCGGTTTATCAACTCTTATCCTATCATGACCCAATCCCGTGGGCCATGACTGGGGTCCGACCTAGACCACCGTGTACCTATCTGTCGACTATAGTCAAATTGGAGTATGTATAACGTGATACTACTTACAAAAAACCTCAATAGGTTAAAACTTTTTCATGTTCATATAGCCTCCTAGATATAGGAACCAAACACATGAACTCTTAGCTAATTAAGGAACTAATCGAGAATGCGAATGAGGGGTTGAGTTATATGAATACTCATGTGTAGCCTAAGGTGATGGAACGCCAAGGGTTGTTAATACTCATATTTTTTTTATGTTACTTAGGTAAAAACAACGATGAGATGAACGGGATAAGAAGTAACCCATAATTGGTATGTGAAACAATCTTTTTATTCTTTTGGCATGTCTTAGATGTAGACTATAGATGATGTACATTTTGGTGCAACTTCATTCTTAGGTTATGAATATGACTTTAGGACTCTTGATCACTTTCGGATGTTAATACTCTCTTAAAGTAGATAAACTCATATTCCTCGAGTCTTCTATGCGACTGTATAGTGATTGATTAGACAAACTCTTTTTTTAATAGAGAAAGATTCTGAAATAACCAATGTTTAGGCTTCTATAAGATATTTCACATTGGTAAATGTCTATGATTTCCAAAACTCCTTTTTACATAGTCCTTGGTGATATTTAGAAGGTATACGTCAGATACTTCCTACCCTGACCTCCAAGTGAGGGTTCGCTTGATGACTTCGTTGAGTCTTAGATAATGATTTAAATTGTGTTTCTTTTCCCACTACTCTATTCGTGTATACTTTAACACTTCTTCTCCAAGTCCCGGGCTGGTTATCAGATTCAGGCACAATTCTACTGCATTATCCACTGAGTCCCTCACTAGAGGGCCAGGGCATGTATGTATATATGTGATGATGTGATAATGTATTGTAATAAGAAGGTGATGGATCTACAGATATGCTTAATCGGACCCCTCATAGGGCTGGCTATATTGAAAATTTGAGCATGCATGATTTTACTTTCCTAGGTATAGGTTGCTGATTTGATAATTTATCCCTTGCTTCTCTATTTCAGATATACTTCAAGTTGTGATATGTTATGTTTTACATACTCAGTACATATGTCGTACTGACCCCTTTTGTTTGGGGGGGGCTGGATTTCATACCCACAGGTACAAATACAGGTTTTGGGAGTCCGTCAACTTAGGATTCTGCTCAGCTCAGTTGGAAGAGGCTTCATTGTATCAGAGCCTAGTTTTTGGCATTGGCAGTTGATGTATAGTATTGTTTTGTTATTCAAGGGTAGACGGCGGCCCTGTCCCACCATATGTTGTCATTAATATTATTAGAGGTCTATAGACATGTATATGTGGGTTGTGTATGTTAGTTAGTTCAGCTGGGTCTACATAATGTATGGTACATTTTGTTATGTTATAGAAGCCTTGTCGGCTTATGTTCCCTTTCGTGATGTGATAAAATGAAAGAGGCTATCAGTTTATGAAAATGTTATCACCCAATAGAGTTTGGTTGCATGGTATTATGTTAATTATAGTTCGACTTGACCACAGTTGATAGATACGTATACAGGGGTTCAGATCGGACCTCAATTGCGGCCTATGGGGTTGGGTCGTGACACATAGTCTATCCATCAGTCTGAGGGTAAAGTAGTGTACGAAGGCTTATTTGTCTTATTAGTTTCTTCACGAACTGACTTCGGTAGTGAACTTAACTTGGGCTCCTTTGTCTGGGATAGCAGCTATGGGGACTCGATAAGGTCCTACCCCCTTTACCTTATAATTTCACACCTTCTCGGCTAAGTAGGTAGCCTATGATTGAAGGAGAATGGGCTAATATTGTTACTCTGCCGGTAACATTCCCTCTAGAGTCATCTATCCATGGAATACGAAGTGAGTCCTGTAGCCAAGGTCGTATGTTGGAATATTTGACCTCGTGTTTAACTTCCTGCATTCTTTAAATGACATCAATATGTACCCTTACCTTTTGGGTTTTGCTTTTTCCCCCTCAGAGATGGTTCCCAAGTGGTGCCTTTTTGGTTTTTCTTTTTGCCCCTCACAGGTGGTTGCCAAGTGGTATCGAAATTCCCTTACCCATTGGCCTATATAGTCGTTCCGTGGTTTGCCTATCATTAATTGGTGTTACGTTGAAGAACTGTGGCATACAAGTGTGACATCGGTTAGTAATCAGCTAATCCTGCTTGTGTTGCTAAAGCCCTTTTTATAATTTCCTTAACATAATTTATAATACTCTAGGTACATAATCTCATGCCGTTCCTCCGCCGCTAGTTCAAACTCTTCCAACTCGCGCGATAATACCAGTATTAACGCACTAAATTCTAACCTAATTTTAAAGTTAAGCGTGCTTAGGCGAGAGTAATACTGGGATGGCTGACCTTCCTGGGAAGTCTTCGTGTCGCATTTCATTGCAATCCTTGCAATAATGTGCGAGGCACTCAACTTAATCCAAGATTTACCTTAGCATCGTCTTGCTAGTCTTCACATTTCATTCTGGCCCTACCAGCAACAAAAGGAGATGCATATACTATTTAGTGGAATCTGGGTTTATTAATGCAGATGTATCCTGGAAGAAGATTTGTAGTGTACATATAGCCATATTTGGTGGCGCTCTCGATCTTGTCTGCTAGATAAAGCATGAATACGACTCAAAGGATCGCTAGAACTAGAAGGTTCACCACGGCCTTCTAAAATATAAGTACCCCAATAGGGCGCATAGCCATTGAAGAAGAAGAACCCGCAACTGTCCCCATAGGTGGAGCTGTACCACTTAGCCTACTTCTGAATTGACATATTCTCATGAAATGGCCTTGACGGCCATACGTAAAACAAGCACTTGTCCCAAAATGACATTTCTCGAAATGAGTCCTATCACAACAAGGACACTGAGGCAAAGGTAGCCTTTTATTGACGCGAACTATTGCCCATCTATGGACCTAGCACCCTAGAATTTTGACTTACTCCTGGACATCCCATGCTATCGAATCTCTAACCAGGGAACTAAGGGGGTGCACTCCAAGTTGGTTGGGAAGGGTATCCACTATACTGCTGAGGGTGTCCGCCATGGATTTCCCCCAAATCATAAGTTGACCTAGCTTTCTTATGTTGGCCTCCGTTATAACCTCTATCGGGCTGTTGCCCTCTGTATGGCCCCTTTCTCCCTCGCCCATGCCTTTGAGCCTGCCTTGCCACTAATCTGGTCAGCAATAAAACTGCATCTCTTATCGCCCTATCCTCTGGCCCTGGCTGTGGGGCTGAAGGTTCAAATATAGGGGCCTCAAGTTTTGTGACTAATGCTGCCCCAGGCCTTTCTGGAAGTGGTGGCATAATAGAGCTTGCTGACCGGAACATAATCCCCAGCATAGACTGGGCACGAGTCCTAGTAACCTTTGGGGCCTGACCCGTTTCTTTCGCTATTTACTTGCCCTTCTGGGCGGTTGTTTCTTTTCTTGGAAACATCCCTGAAAATATAATGGTTTATTAGGGAGAAATCATCCTAACTGCTATTACCATTAATTCAACAATTAGCTTATTCCACGGGGTCAGCCACACTCATCGGTTTATCAACTCTTATCCTGTCATGACCCAACCCTGTGGGCCACGACTGGGGTCCGACCTGGACCCCCGTGTACCTATCTGTCGACTATAGTCAAATTGGACTATGTATAATGTGATACTACTTACAAAAACCTCAATAGGTTAAAACTTTTTCATGTTCATATAGCCTCCTAGATATAGGAACCAAACACATGAACCCAGTGGGTGATAAAGTATTCATACACGTGTAGCCTCTTTTATTTATATTATGTCATGAAAGGGAAAGCCAGCCAACAAGGCTGCCACAACATAATAGCTTTTACAACATATCGCATAGGCATAACCAAAATAAACTCCTAAACAATGCACACACATATGTCTACAGACCTCTAAGAATAGGAACGACAACATATGGCAGGACAGGGCCCCCGCCGTACCCCTGCATAAATAAATGCATACATCGCAAGACCAATACCCAAAAGTCAGGATCCGAAATAGTGGAGCACTTCCAACATAGCTGAGCAGAAATCCTAACCTGGCGGATCTCTAAAATGAATATTTGTACCTGCAGGCATGAAACGCAGCCCCCCAAAGAATAGAGGGTCAGTACGATACATGTACTGAGTATATAAGCATACATAACTGAGATAACAACTGAAATAGGGATGTAGGAAACCAAGTATAGCATTTAATAAGGTACTGTACCTGCATCTCATAAAATGAAGTCATGTGTACCATTGTCACGTACCGTATCCGGCCCGCTCGGGGACTCTGTGTTACAAACACATCATTTATCATGATAGGCGTATGCATATTATTAGCACTGTGGGATGTACAGCCCGATCCATGTATACAACAAGCACATGCCAAGGAACGATGGCCCAATCCATATGTCACATGATAATGCAGAGGTACGACGGTCCGATCTATATATTACATGATAATGCTGAGGTACGACGGCCCAATCCATATAATGCATAATAATACCGAGGTACGACAGCCCGATCCGTATAATGCATAATAATGCCGAGGTACGACGGCTTGATCCATATAATGCATAATCTGTCGTGGAACGTACGACCCGATCCTTACATAGCAAAATGTGCTGAGGTACGTCCAGCCCGATCCATATATATATCATAATGCATATATATGCACGCAAAACTCTATAACATATCAAACATCCCTTAGATATCATCATAAAGCATATTCAAGAGCCTCTAGGTATATGAGCTTACACATCCCAACACTATTCAACCTATAGGAGGCTCAAGGGTCGTAGTTCAACTACTTCAAGGCCCTTATCATTCAAAAGTGGATACAAGTCATGAGTTACATCCAGAATCTATAAATGGGGCTATATCCAAATCCATTTCCTATAGAACCTTTAGTCTAGTCTTTCTAGAAGCAGGAAAAGACAAGATTTACATGCACCACTTCCTATCACATGAAAGACTTGAAAAGTAATGACTCAACTTGTTATAGGAGTTTTAATTAGTAGGAAGTGAACAAGTCTTAACTCACCCTCAGAGTTTTAAGAGTGGAATAAATTCAAACTTTATATACGCAATACTTACATCTAAGTCATGCCAAAGGAGAGGAAGAATAACTTTACATACGCTACTTCTCAACATATAGAAGACTTGAGGAATGGAAGCTTAACTACTTTAAGAGTCTTAACATTCAATAGTGAAAACGAGTTATGAATCATGAATCATGTTCAGAGCTCATGAATAGAGTTACCCCAAGCTTTATACACATATAACTTGTCACTTAGATCTAAGACATGCCCAAAAGAAAGAACAGATAGGCTTTACATACTTATACCAAAATATGCCAAAAGAAGTAATAGCTTTACATACCTTTTACGGACTTCTCTTAATCACGTTCTCGTCTTCGTCCTCCAAACATATTTAACATGGAATCAATACGAATATCAACCACCTTAGACTTTTCTAGCATCTTATATTACCTACGAGTATTCACAACATTCATTTCCCCGCTCACCTTCTCGACTAGTTCCTTAACTAGTTAAGGCATTAACGAAAATCGGGCAGCACCTTCCCTTTAATATGCCCTATCCAAATTTCCAATTAAACTCCTAATAACTACAGCCAACCAACAACAACAACCTGAAGCACATTTATAAGCAGTTCACACCAACATAATACAACACAAACTGCAAATGACTCGCTCGAAACCACGATACCAAAATAGGGTTTCTAGTTTCCATTTTGCAAAACCCTTAACTATACGAAATGGGGGGCCGGGTGGCTACAACCATAAGCTACAAAACCCCTTTTAGAACACTTTTAGTCCCTGCAACATGTAACCACGCGCTTTCAGCCACGTACCACAAGCACAACACCTTTCTTCGACTATAATTTAACTATAGCAACTCCAATTTGGTTTGTTTCGAACGTGAAGCATATTTATTGAATTTACCTATTTCCATCCACTTAAACAATGTATAATACACTTCATAACCACACCATAAACTTCAAATTGGAAGGAAACCCCTTACCTTAACTGAACTCGCCAAACTCGCCAACATTATCAAAACGTGAATTCTGGATAGCCTACTGTCTTGTATTGTTGGTTAGTTTCAAAGGGGTAATTGAGGTAAACAGGATTTCTGTCCTCAATGAAATTTATAGACATGTGTCTTAGGGTAGTATACAATTTCGAATTACCCCTACATCCATTTTGTACAAAACGATATGCCCAAAATACCAACAGTAGTCTTTGTAGAATTTCTAAAACGAAATCTGGGCAGCTGCTCTCCCATGCTTCACCACCCTTTTTCGAGCAGAGAAAAACAAAACTGGGTTTTAGAGGCTAAATTAAAGTTATATCCCTATAAAATAGATTTCCAAAACATCTTGGATCACTTGAAACTAAGCCTTACACAAGAAGTTATACTCGTTTTACTAACAGCGGTATTATTCAAAAATGGGTCTGTTAACAAGAACAAAAACCTCATCTTTTCCCTAACGATAATTTTTATGTAGTTAAACACCGTCATATCACCATAGGATACCTTAAATAATTAATTCATGGAAAGAAATCGGGGAACTTACCTTTTTGAAGCAAACCCATAGGTCTTCTTTCTTGCTCCCTCACGTTTTTCTCTCAAGTTTTCCAAGTGAATATGGATGAATATGTAATGGATTAGTCATTACTTGTATATATATCCCTTTTGGAAGGTGACACGTGTCATCCTCTAAGGGTGACATGTGTCACAACCTTAGGCAGCCATGTCTCCTCATGCAACCAATCACATGCTGCCATGTGGCAATGTGGGACCCACCTCAAGTAGGTATGTCACCTACTTGGTCCAAGTAGGTGCATCACCTACTTAGTCAAAGTAGGTGCATCACCTTCTTGCTTCCGAGTAGGTGCTACGCCTCCTTCCGCCTCTCCCGTGGGTTTGTAATCTTGTCTTACTTTATGAGCCTATGTAATCCTTGCTACGTAAGCTCAACATGTACCCCAGTGGCTTAGTTATGTAAGTCATCCAATTTGGTAGCTTACGTAGGTAAGTCGAGTCCTACGACCCATTATTTTGGCCTCCAACTCATTTCAAATCCTTATAGACCTATTTCCAACCTTCACTCTTATGGGGCGTCACGTCCTTCCTTCCTTAGAGTTATTTAGTCATGTTATAGATAATCTGGGTCATGGGGCAACTTTCAAGAAGCTTAAGAAGATATTCCAAAGCATAAAGGTATAGGGTACAACATCTCATTACTATCACGACCCAACCTCGTAGACTGTTACTGGGGTCCGACCTAGACCCTCCGTGTACCTATCTATCAACTGTGGTCAAATTGAACTGTAAATAAAATAATATCATGTAACAGAGCCCCATTGGGCGATAACATTTTCATAAACTTGTAGCCCTTTTCATTTGTATTACAACATGACAGGGCATGCAAGCCGAGAAAGTTGCCATAGCATAATAACACATATCATATATCATGTAGACTCAACTGAATCAAACTGACATACACAACTCACATATACATGTCTATAGACCTATAAAAAAATAAATGACAACATATGGCGGGATAGGGCCCCCATCATACCCCCGAATGGACAAAATAATTTTATACATCAGTGGAAAGTATCAAAAACTAGGCCCCGATACAATGGAGCCTCTTCCAGCTAAGCTGCATGGAAACCTAAGCTGACGGACTCCCAAAACCTGTATCTGTACCTACGGGTATGAATGCAGCCCCCTGAGAAAGGGGGTCAGTACGACATATGTACTGAGTATGTAAAACATAACATGATATAACTAGAAGCATATTTGAAATAGATAAGGCAGAGGATAAGATGTCAAATCAGAAACCGGTACTTGGAAAAGTAAAATCATGCATGCTCAAACTTTCAATATAGTCGGCCCTATCAGGGATCCGGTGAATCATATTTGTAGTATCAGTATTAGGCCTCGTGCCATCGTCACCTTATTACAACACATCATCATAGTATCAGTATCAGGCCCCGTGCCATCTTTACCTTATTACAATACATCATCATCATATATACACATACGGATGTCGGCCTTCTAGCGAGGGACTCGATGAACAATGCAGTGAATTGCACAAATCTGATAACTGGCCTGGGACTCGGAGAAGAAGTGTTACAGTATACACGAGTAGAGTAGTGAGAAATAAAACACAGTTTAAATCATTATCTGAGACTCAATGAAGTCATCAAGTGAACAATCACCTGGGGATCAGGGCATAAGATATCTGACGTATACTCTCTAACTGTCACTAAGGACTATGTAAAAGGAGTTTTTGGAAATCTTAGACATATACCAATGTGAAATATCTTATAGCAGTCCGAGCATTGGTTATCTCAAAGATTTTCTTTTTTACAAACAAGAGCTTAGTCAAATCAATTGTTATACAGTCATATAGAAGACTTGAGGATAGCAGCTTACTACTTTAAAGTTTAATCATTCAAAAGTGAGTGAGGGTCCTAAAGTCATATTCAGAACCTGGTAATGGAATTATCCCCAAAGCTCATATCATATCCTTCTTACAGCTAAGACATGCCAAAAGAGAAAAGATAGGCTTTACATACCTATACCAAAAGCATACCAAGAGAAGATTCACATACCTCTTATGGACTCCCCTTAATTGAGTTCACGTCGTTGTCATCGAAACCTATTTAACACGGAAGTAATGCAAGTGTTAACAACCTTATACTTTTCAGCAACTTAGACTACCCATGAGTATTCATAGCATTCATCCCTTCGCTCGCCTTCTCGACTAGTTCCTTAACTAGTTAAGGCGTTAACGAAAATTGGGCAGCACCTCCCCTATAATGTGCCCTATATAAATTTCTAATTAGGTCCCTAAATACTAAATCCAACCAAAAACAAAAACCTGCAACATATGTTTACGCAATTCACACCAACAATATATAACATAAACTCCAAACGACTCGCTCAAAAATACGATATCAAGATAGGGTTTCTAGTTTCCATTTTGCAAAACCTTTAACCGTACGAAGTGGGGGGGTGTGTGCTGAAACCAGAAGCTCCCTCACCTCATTTAGAACATATTTATACCCTGCAACAACAAGCCACACCCCTACAGCAGCACCTTACAAGAACAACACTTTATTTCAACGACAATTCAACTATAGCGACTCCAATTTAGTTTATTCCGTACGTCAAGTGTTTATATGCTATTTCCACATTGACATACACCTATAGGGAGTGTAACAAACTCCATAACAACACCATAAATTCCAAATTAAAAGGAGAAATCCTATCTTACCCGAAATTGGCCAAAATTGTCAAATCGCAACTCGGAACTTCTTCAAACGCGCTAAAATTGACCGGGCTGTTTGTGCGACTTCCTCGCTGCCCCAAATTAGATTTTCTTATTATTAAACATCATTATATAACCATGGAATACCATAATTAATTAATTCACGGAATGAAACTCGGAGGCTTACCACCAATGGCCTAACCCATAGCTCCTCCTCTCTTGCCTCCAACGCTTTTCCTCTTCTTTCTTTCACTTTTCTAGACGTAAATATGAAGAGATGGTTCCATAGCTGTCGTAAAATACATATATAGATCTTCATGGGGTTGAGGAACACCGTAGATAATTAATTCACGGAGGAAAATTGGAAAACTTACCTCAAACTCTTCAAACCATGGCTGCCTCTTCCTCTCATGTTTTCTCTCTATGTTTTGGCTGATTTTGGATAATGAATAAGTGAGTAGTCACATAATAAATATATATATATATGAGGTGACACTTGTCAGCCCCTAAGGGTTACACGTGTCAGGCCCTTATGTGGCCACCTCAACCATGCGGCCAATGGGGTGCTGCCACGTGGCAGTGGGGTCCACCTCTCCCAAGCAGGTGGTTCACCTACTTGACCCGAAGCAGGTGGGTCACCTGCCTACTTGAGGTGCTGCCACGTGTCGCTCCTCCATTGGTTGCCATGTGTCACTTTTTTTTCCCTCGTGGGTTCGTAATCTCATCTTATTTTAAGAGCCTATGTAATCCATGCTACGCAAGCTTGGTTGTTCCCCAATAGCTTAAGTATGTAATACTTCCAAGTTAGTATCTTACGTAGGTAAATCGAGTCCAATGACTCATTACTTAGTCTCCAATTCCTTTCAGATTCTTATGACTCCATTTCCAACCTTTTCTCCTATGGGGTATCACATTCTCCCTTCCTTAGAGTCGTTTGATAGTGTCATAGCGTATCCAGATCACATGATAATGTCTAAAGGACTTATGAGACATTTTGAGTCTAAAAGTGTGGGGTATAATATCCTTCCCCCCTTTAGAACATTCATCCTCGAAAGTTGGACAAAATTTCTCTTAGCACCTTATACAAATCGTAGGCAGATTCTTTATTGTTTCCATAATCTATCCAAGCACTTAATATATGAGTTTCAGGAGTTGGGGTTACCTTCTGTTGTCGGGAATAGGTGAGAATACATGTTTCATGTTAACGAAAATTGGGAAGCACCTCCCCTATGTTCCCTATCCGAATTTCCAATTAAATCCCTAAGCACTAAATCCAACCAAAAACAACAACCTTCAGCATATATATACATAATCATGGCAATATTACACAACACAAGCTCTAAACCACTTGCTGAAAATTACAACACCAAAATAGAGTTTCTAGTCTTTGTTTCACAAAGCCTTTAATTATACGAAATGAGGGGTCGTGTGGATGAAACCAAAACCACCCCTACCCCTTTTTGAAAACATTTAGTCCCTACAACAAAACACCACACCCCTTCAGCAGCACCTCACAAGAACAACACGTTACTTCGACGACAATTCAACTATAACGACTACAATTTGGATTGTCTCCACCGTTAAGCATTCCTATACCCTTTTTACGTTTACATCCACACACAAGGCGTATAATACACTCCATAACAACACCATTAAGTCTAAATTAAAAGGAGAAACCTTACCTTACCCGAAATTGTCCAAAACACTCCAAAATGGCATCTCGGAAACTTCTTGATGTGCTGAATCGGGGCGGACTATTTGTATCCCTTTTCCACTTCCCCAAATTCCGATTTTATGTTATCAAATACTATTATATAACCATGGGTTACCTTAAATAATTAATTCACGTAACGAAATTGGGCCTTACCTTGGTAACCCTTCAAGCCCGTACCTTTCTCCCTAGGTTCTCTAGATTTTTCTTTCAACTTTCTCCTACTTGTTTCAAGTGAAAAGCTGAAAATATGGTTCCGTAGACATCGTAATATACATATATACATGTCCACGTGGTCTAGGAACACCTTAGATAATTAATTCACTGAATAAAATTGGAAAACTTACCTTTAATTTTCCAAACCCATGGCTGCCTTTCTCTCACGTTTTTTTCCTCTCCTTGGCTGATATTTTTGGATAGAAACTGAAGTTATACATCACATAACACACATATATATATCTCTTTAGAAGGTGCCACATGGAAGTCCCTTAGAGGTGACATGTGGCAGCCCCCTAGGACGCCACCTAGGCTCATGCGGCCTATCACACGCCACCACGTGGAAGCGGGGTCCACCTCCCCCTAAGCAGGCAAATGAGTCACCTGCTTGCTTCACTTTCGTAAGTTCAGAAACTAGTTTTTTCTCCCTCTCGTAGGCTCGTCACCTTACCTTATTTTAAGAGCCTATCTAATTCGTGCTACGTAGGTTTGGTATGTCCTCAAGTAGCTCAAGTATATAAGACTTTTACATTAATAACTTACGTAGGTAAATCGAGTTCTACGACTCATTACTTGGCCTCCAATTCCCTCCAGATTCTTATGACTCTATTTCCAACATTCTCTACTATGGGGTATCACATTCTCCCTTCCTTAGAGTCGTTAGATAGTATTGTAGAGTATCCGGATCATATGATAATGTCTAAGGAACTTATGAGACATTCCGAGTTTAAAAGTGTGGGGTGTAACATCCTTCCCCCCTATAGAACATTCGTCCCCGAATGTTAACAAGACTTTTCTTAGAACTTTATGCAGAGTATAGGGAGATTCTTTTCCATTGCCATAACCCATACTGTC
This sequence comes from Solanum dulcamara, assembly GCF_947179165.1. Classification (NCBI taxonomy): domain Eukaryota; kingdom Viridiplantae; phylum Streptophyta; class Magnoliopsida; order Solanales; family Solanaceae; genus Solanum; species Solanum dulcamara. The sequence continues at coordinate 25,419,098 of NC_077244.1, forward strand.
ATCCAGGTACATAATAGACGAGTTTTGAGATTTGGGGTTAGACATCGGGAATTGGTACGAATACTTGCATTTTCTATCCTCTTCAATTTCTCAGGTCATCCCTTTTTCTGGTTTTGGTTTTGCCACAGTAACTTGACGGGATGTACGTCTTTTGTCTACAATCTTCTATCTTGTTGATCTAAAATGACGATAGGTTGTCCCTCATAAGATTCCATTTCCTAGACATCATTTATGGAGCATACCCTGGATGGATCGTCAGTACCTTTGTGAAGCATCCCTATCTAATAGACTGGGCGTATAGTTTTCAAATAAGGTGGTAAGCTCAACTTACCAGCCACTTTGCCCACCTTACGAGCAACTTGATACCATCTAATATAATTTGGGATAAGTTTCCTTTTCTGGGTGACCATGATATGAACATCCAATAATCAATTTGAACTTTGTATGTCGATGTCGTTATCTGTATATCATTTCTGCCGACTTTGGGCTGGTAGTCAATAGCTTGCTTAATCATGTTTGGCTTACCAGCTTAGTCTTTCTAACATCGACCCTACCAATAAGGGACTTACATGTCTTACCCCACCAGTCTTGTACAAGGTAATTGGGATACCAGAGTGGTAGTCATTATGGTAGGCAACTCGATAGGTGATAGATAATCATCCCAGCTATCTTCGAAGTTAACAACACCAGCTCATGACATATCTCCTAGCGTTTAAGTGGTATGCTTTAGCCTGTTCATCAGGTTTAAGGGTAAAGTAGTGTACGAAGACTTATCTGTCTTCCCAGTTTCTTTGCGTACTGAGTTAACTGTAACTTGGGCTCCTGCGTCTGGGGTAATAGCTATGGGGACTCCGTAACATCCCACCACTCTTTTACCCTACAATTTTACACCTTCTTGGCTAAGTAGGTAGCCTTTGATTGAAGGAGCATCAGCTAATATCGTTAATCCCTAGGTAACATTCCCTCCAAAGTCATCTGTCGACGGAGTGCGAGTCTTGTATCCCTGGTCATATTGTGGGATTTTCAACCTCGCGTATTACTTCCTGTCTTCTGTAAATTACATCAACTGGTACCCTTACCTTTTGGGTTTTACTTTTATTTTTTCCGCCCTAAGAGTTGGCTGCCAAGTGGTGTCAAAATTCCCTCGCCCACTAGCCCATATAGCCATTTTGTGGTTTGCCTCTCATTAACTGGTACTATATTGAAGAACTATGGCATTTGAGTGCGTCGTCAATTAGCAGTTAGCTAATTCTTCTTGTCTTGCTTAAAATATTGTTTTTTACAATACCCTCAACGTAATGTATAGTACTCCAGGAATATAATCTCATGTCATTTCTCCGCTGCTAGTTCAGATTCTTCAATCTCGTGCGACCACATCCGTACTATTGCACTAAATCCCACCAGAATTTAGAAGTTAAGCGTGCTTGGGAAAGAGTAATACTAGGATGGGTGACCTCCCTTGGAAGTCTTCGCGTCGTGTTTCATTGTAATCCTTGCGATAATGTGCGGGGCACTCAACTTAGCCTAAGAGAAGTATGACAAAAAGAGATTGTAAGTGCGTGTTAGTGCAATGGCACAAATGGAACCGAATAAGCCAAGAGCAGAAAAGATTATGACTAAATCTGAACGAACCTCATGCAAATGGCATAAGAATAATTGTGCAGCCTACGAGCATTGGTATACTAAGAGTAAGATGAAGTGATTACTCGATAAAAAGAAGTCAGTAATAGCAATGTGATTGCCATACTTAGAATTTATTCAAGAAAAGTGTAAGATGGTTCGAGGCAGAACTATTAAGATCTAATCGGTATTAAGGACAAAAGCCAAGGCGGAGCCCTGACCTCGACTGAAGGGGGTAAGCCGCTAGAATAGCGACGTTAAGGAATTTTCTAAATTGCTCTAAGTACCTACACACGTTGTGTAAGGATTATAATATAATGCTTGCTAATAAAAGTGGAAACAAGATTTGAGTAAAGGCACAGTGGAATATACTTAGAGTATTACAAGTTGGCGTAAGAGAAATGGTGAAGTAGCTTGAACAAGATCGAGTATCAAAAGTCTAATAACCAATTACTGTAGATAGAAATTTTGACTTAGAAATGGATAGGCCCAGACGTGATCCACTAAATTATCAATAAAGTAAAGCTTATTCAGGGACAAGCTATCAATTAACAGCCTAGAGTCGGCAAGAAGGGGATACATTGGTCCTTCTCAGGTCATTCGTAGGATAGATAAAGCTGCCTATGAGTTGGATCAACAGAGTAAAAGGTTGCGAACTAAGGAAGTAGCTTCTATCAAGGTGCTGTGGCAAAATGAGAATTATGAAGAAATGACCTAGGAAGCTGAAGAGAGCATGAAACACAAGTATCTGTACCTATTTCCTACGTCTATAGGTAATCCTAACCCTTGGAACACTGATATTGATTGCTCGATGAAAGTATATGTTATGGAAACGAGGTAGAGGACCTCTCCATATAATCGGTATAAGGTCTGGAGGAAGGTTTTGGTTTATATTCAAGGACGAATGTTCTAAAGGGGGGAAGGATGTTACACCCCGTACTTTGGTACCTTGAAACACTTCGTAATCTTCCTAAGTTCTGGGAAGGTCTTAAGGTTCTTAGAAGTTATCATGTGAGCCGGATAAGCTACGACACTATCAAACGACTCCAAAGAAAGGAGAATGTGATACCCTATAGTAGAGAAGGTTGGAAATAGAGTCATAAGAATCCAGTAGGAATTGGAGGCCAGGTAATCGGTCGTAGGACTGTATTTACCTATGTAAGCTACTAATTTAGAAGTATTATCCACTTGAGTTGCTTAAGGAAATACTAAGCTTACGTAGAATGGATTACATACACACCTAAAATAAGACGAAGTTACGAACCCACGAGGAAGGGGAAAAGACAGCACATGGAAGCCAATGGAGGAGCAACACGTGGCATTACCTCAAGCAAGCAGGTGACCCACCTACTTAGGGTCAAGTAGGGGACCCACCTACTTGGGAGGTGGGGCCCACAATGACACGTGGCAACCTAGGGGTAAGGCATGGATCGGTGGCCCAATAGGGGCTGGACACGTGTCACCATATAAGGATGACACGTGTCACCTCCTAGGACCACATATATACATGTATATGTTTCTTATACTTCAGATCTGATCCATTAAACTTCAGGAAAAACTCAAGAACAAAACCCTAGTTTAGAGAGAAACTAGCGACGGCTAGGAGGAAAGAAAAAGAGGTAAGTCCCGATTTCGTTCTGTAAATTAATTATATAGAATATACCACGATGATATGGAGGTATTATAAGTATAAAATCACGGCTTGGTGCAGCCAAAACGGACAGCAACCAGTCCACACAGTTTTAGCACGCTAAGAAGGGTTCCGAGGCGCGATTTTGGCAAGTTTGGCCAATTTCGGGTAAGGTAAGGTTTCTCTTTTAAATTTGGAATTTATGAGGTTGTTATGGAGTGTATTATGTACCTTTTATACTGCTGTAAGTATGGGAAAATCTTGGGTATGCTCAGCGAAAGAAACAATCAAAATTAAAGTCGCCGTAGTTAAATTGTAGTCGAAGTGAGGCGTGGTGTGTTTGGAGGCTGCTGCTGGTTGGGTGGATTGTTTTGAAGGGTCTAAATGTGTTTTAAAATAGGTGTGGAAGTTTATGGTTGCAGCCACACGATTCCACGTTTCATACGATTAAAGGTTTCGCAAAATAGAAACTAGAAACCCTATTTTGGATATCGTAATTTCGAGCGAGTCGTTCGGAGGTTGTACTGTATAATGTTGCAAAGTTTTCTATATATACGAGCTGCTGGTTATGTTTTTCATTGGCTGTAGATATTAGGGAGGTGATTGGGAATTCGGATAGGGCACATTATAGGGGAGGTGCTGTCCGATTTTCGTTTACGCCTTAACTAGTTAAGGAACTAGTCGACAAGGCGAGCGAGGGAATGGGATTTATGAATACTCTTAAGTAATGTAAGACGCTGAAAGGTATAAAGAGGTTGATGTTCATATTGATTTCATGTTACCTAGGTTCACGGGATGACAAGGCGACCGGGACAAAGACTAACCCATAACAGGTATGTGAAGCTTTCTTTTGGCATGTTTCTGGCATAAGTAGGTAAAGCTATTCTTCTTTATTTTGGCATGTCTTAGATATAAGTTATGAATGGTTTTTATATGGAACTTGGGGATAGTTCCATTCGTAAAGCTCTGAGTACAGTCCATAATTCTTATCCACTTCGAAAAGGTAGAACTCCTGTAATAGTTGAGCTATTGCCTTTTTAAGGCTTCTATAGGATAAAAGGTAATATATGTAGAGCCTTTTGACTCATGTTCACTTCTAAATGCTAAGGCTCTTAAGGTAGCTGAGCTATCACCCTTAAGCCTTCTATATAGGAAATAGTAACCGGATACATGGGAAGCATGAACTATAACTCCTATTCATTTCATAAAATCGAAGTTCTTGAAGTAGTTGAACTGCTACCCTCGAGTCCCTGTATAAGGAATACTAACTGAATGTATGAGCTCTCATGCCTAAGAACTCTATAATGAAAAGTGTCTCTGATTGCATGGGCCATTTGGTATTACCTTAATAAAAGCTTAGGACTCTTGAGACTCCGTCGATGTGGACCCTAATGGAAGTTAGAGGATATGTGAGACGATGATAGATTTGATCCTCAAATGATAGTCCATGATGATTGTTATACCGAATCTTAGATGATGAACTAATTGCATATGGTTCCTCATTACTTTACTCGTGCAGGCTGTTAATACGTCACTCACCGCGTCCCATGAAGGGCTGGGCAGGATAAATTTACCGCAACCCATGAAGGGTCAGGCATGATAAATTCACCGCGTCCTATGAAGGGCCGGGTATGATAAATTCACTGCGTCCCATGAAGGTCCGGGCATGATAAATTTACCGCATCCCATGAAGGGCCGGGAGGATAAATTCAGCGCGTCCTATGAAGGGCCGGGCATGATAAATTCACTACGTCCCATGAAGGGTCGGGCATGATAAATTCACCACGTCCATGAACGTCCGGCCCTAATAAATTCACCGCGTCCCATGAAGGGCCGGGGATGATAAATTCACTACGTCCTATGAAGGGCCGGGCATGATATATGATGAAATGATTATTCACCGCGTCCCATGAAGGGTCGGGCATGATAAATTCACCGCGTCCCATAAAGGGCCGGGTATGATATATGATAAAATGATTATTCACTGCATCCCATGTAGGGCCGGGCATGATATATGACACAATGATCATTCACCACGTCCCATGAAGGGCGGAGTATATGATTATGAATAAATGATTATGATACAGAGTTCACTAGAGGGCCGGGTACAGGGTATGATAAGGTATATGACTGCATGTCCTAAGCTGTAGGTACAGTAATTTGTTAACTGTTATACATGTTTTCTGTATCCCCATTTCATTTGTTGTTTCAGTTATTATATGTTATGCTTTATATACTCAGTACATATGTTGTACTGACCCCCTATTCTCCGGGGGGCTGTGTTTCATTCTCGCAGGTACAAATATTCATTTTGGAGATCGGTCAGCTTAGGAGTTCCTCTCAGGTATGTCGGAAATGCTTCACTGTCCTAGAGCCTAATTTTTGATACTGGTCTTTTAAGATACATATTTATTTATTCAGGGGTATGGTGGGGGCCTTGTCCCGCCATATGATGCAGTTATTACTCTTAGAGGTCTGTAGACATATGTATGTGGGTTATTTGTAAGTTTGTTTCAGTTGTGCTCATAAGATGTATTGCAAATGTTTTCGTGGTATGGCAGCCTCGTCGGCTCGCATGCCCTTTCCGGTTATGATACAGGTGAATGAGGCTACAGGTTCTTGAAAAAGGTTTTTGACCCACTGGGTTTTGTATATTGTAACACCCCAAAAGGTTTTTTTTAGCAAATACCTAAATTTTTGATTTAGAGTATTTTGATAGTAAGGATATATTTTAGGTTTGCACTTCTTGATTGTGAACTTGATGACATTTAAACTTATTGGAAGTTTTATGGTGTAGTTATATAAACTACTCCTACTATGATTATCTTTTCAATTTATTAAATGGACTAGATATTTACAAGAGTGGGGAAACTTCCTTTTTGTTATCATTTATTTTCTCATTTCTTTAAGTTCCTATCCTTTCCACCTTATCCTCTCCACCAACCCTCCAATTTCATTTTTTCTTCAAGAAATACAGAAACCAAAACCTCCCTTCTCTGACATATTCATCCACCAAATCGATCATCAAGACTTTCCTTGGTTGATCCCCAAACAAACTCCACACGATTGAGGTAAGCTATAAACCCATTTTTGGAATTGACTGTTGTTAGTGTTTTTAGCATAATCTCTTATATAAAGCTTTGTTTTAAGTGATTCAAGATGTTCTAGAAAGATATTTCATATGTTTACAACTTTCGTTCAGCTCTCAAAACTCAACTCTTCATGTATTTACTTGAAACTGGGCGAGGAAGTACATGGCAAGTGCTGCCCAGAATTCTGTTTATGCAAACTCTACTTGTACTGCTGTTAGTGTTTTGACGATATCGTTTTGTAAAAAAATGAATTTTGAGTTGATTTCTATTGGGTTGAAAACCAAAGACATAGATATACAAGTTTGGTGAAGGGTATAAAGTCTATTTTTGCCGTTTTCAGTTCCCAAACTTAGATACAACTAGACAAGTATGTCTGTCCAGATTTTTGATTTTCAAAATTTATCATGTGTACCTGTTAGTATGTTGGGGATATATTTTTGTATAAAATTCTTTTTGAGTTGATTTCTGTTGGGTTGGAAACAAAAGACATATATCTACAAGTTTGGTGAAGGGTATAAAGTCCAGTTTTGCCATTTTCAATTTCCAAACTTAGATACAACTGGACAAATATGTCTGTCCAGATTCTTGATTTACAAAATCTGTCATGTGTACCTGTTAGTGTTTTGAGGATATCGTTTCTTACAAAATGAATTTTGAGTTGATTCTTTTTGGGTTGCAAACTTAAGACATACATCTAAAAGTTTCATGAAGGGGATAAAATCTAATTTTGCAGTTTTGAGTTTCAAAATTTAGATTCAAGCTGCGATACTTGACTTTCCGAATTTTCTGTTTTGGTAACATAATTCGGGTTGAAACATTCTAGGGTTAATTGCAATAATAAATCTTGTTTTATGTAAATATTATGGATATTCTGAAAATTTAAATAAGATATTTAATGGTATTTTTAAGGTTTGTTTATAGCGTATGCAAGTTGAAGAACTTGAGATATTTGATGGCCTACGGTTTGAACTTTTGAAGTCGTGTGGGACTGTTGAATTGTTGTATGCTAAAAGGGCTGAGGTTTGTGTATAAACTCTTGTTACCTGCTAATATATTGAAAGCCTATCTTGGTATATTTGTTATTTTCTTGAAATATGTCTTGTCATGTTGCGATCTTTGGAAATTGCAAGACACTTGTTTAACTCGCCCACTTGTACGGATTGTTTGATCACTTGCCATTCTTGTGGACTTTGTCCTTCTTGTGGCTGTGACTTTGTCACCATTGGCATGCCTCTTGTCATGAATTTTGAGTTGATTCTTTTTGGGTTGCAAACTTAAGACATATATCTAAAAGTTTCATGAAGGGGATAAAATCTAGTTTTGCAGTTTTGAGTTTCAAAATTTAGATTCAAGCTGCGATACTTCACTTTCCGAATTTTCTGTTTTGGTAACATAATTTGGGTTGAAACATTCTAGGCTTAATTGCAATAATAAATCTTGTTTTATGTAAATATTATGGATATTCTAAAAATTTAAATAAGATATTTAATGGTATTTTTAAGGTTTGTTTATAGCGTATGCAAGTTGAAGAACTTGAGACATTTGATGGCCTACGGTTTGAACTTTTGAAGTCGTGTGGGACTGTTGAATTGTTGTATGCTAAAAGGGCTGAGGTTTGTGTATAAACTCTTGTTACCCGCTAATATATTGAAAGCCTATCTTGGTATATTTGTTATTTTCTTGAAATATGTCTTGTCATGTTGCGATCTTTGGAAATTGCAAGACACTTGTTTAACTCGCCCACTTGTACGGATTGTTTGATCACTTGCCATTCTTGTGGACTTTGTCCTTCTTGTGGCCGTGACTTTGTCACCATTGGCATGCCTCTTGTTTCGGACCCTTTGCCATTTTGATTATGGATTTTTAATTCGTCTTAAGTATGGAAGTTGTCCATTTTAAGTACGAATTAGGAATCCATTATTAATATGGTTCTTGGTTCTCTTGATTATTGGGTGTTTACTCTTCTGGATACAGGGCTCCGGTCCTTCTTGAGACTTGATCATGTTTGGTGTGAAGGCATGACGTACACATTGGGCGAAACTAAATGTCAAAGCTTGTTAACGTGTTTTCATGAATTATTGACACTTAGTTTTTTTTTTATCGAACTAGTCATGATATATTTGTTGTCTTGATTTATTTGTTATGTGTACATTTGTGCTGCTATGACTTGAGAAAATAAGTTGAAGAACCCAAAGTCTTCAAACTTGTAGTTTTGCACCACTAAGCTTTATGCTTAGCGATAGTTGTTTCTATCGTAGGAAATGTCCGAGAAGATGCTTGAGGTTGCCCATTGGAGATGAAGTTTTGGGAGATTTAAGGGAGATCACATTTGCATATAGGCACCTATATTTTGTAGTATTTTGGGACGTGTATACGATTTATGGTTTGCTTGTGTATTTGTCTTTATGTACGTATTTCTGAGAGTTGTAACTTAAAGATTATTGCTTGTTTTGTAAATTTTGAGGTATGTACATTTCTAAGTTTTAGAAAGTACTAAATTTCCTTTTGGAGTTAGAATATTTGAATGAAGCATAAATTATCATAATACATGATTGTCTCGGAAGATATCTCTTTTTAAAATAAAACTATTTTGAGAAGTCGCCCGTCCTAAATTGAAATTTTTATTTGATTTAATTGAGATGGAAATTTTTTTTAAGTTGGCTAACAACTTACACCTTTCATTTTTTTTGATCATATAAATGGGTCTTATGGAAAGTTATATATATTATTTTTTTTGTGTCACGAATTTAATATACATTTTTTTTGTAGTAGCATCCTCCCTGGAGGGTCCCTACAAGTGTTGGTATCAGAGCCTAGGTTTGTGGTTCTAGGAATTTTATTGTGCACACTTGTTTTTTTTGTTTTTGGAAGGTTTGGGTTATATTAGTTAATCACTATAGGGTAAATAGTATATTTAATTCATATAAGTTGCAAATGTATCATATTCATGTCCCTAATGCAATGTGATCTTCACTTTCGAAGGAGTTAAGTTATGGCCTCTTCTTCTCATAGACCTATAGAAGCTGATCGTGAAGATACAGGTGACTCTCATTCACAACCTTATACACAAGAAGGAATTGGCGAACAGTCCTCGGGTCAATCTATTCCTCATACTAGTGGGTCTGGTGTGGGAAATCAACAAGGAGTACGAGTTGGTCCACATCCTCACATGAGCCCTGGTACTGACGTTATGAACCCTCCTTTTCAACAAATGGCTGAATTCTTTCACCGTATGGCTGAAACGATCCATGACCCACATGGGTTAAGCTTTGAAAAAATGAGGAAAATGGGTGGAGTTGAATTTGAAGGTAATATTAATCCCACAGATGCTGAACAATGGGTTGAGCGCATAGAGAGAGTGTTTGAGCAGCTGGAGTGTTCTGATGTTGCCAAATTTAAGTATGCCATCTCGTTATTGCAGAAGGATGCTTATGACTGATGGATAGGTGTGCCAAATGCAAAAGCAAAACCTCCAGTTCTTACTTGGGATGATTTTGTTAAAGAGTTTCGTATGAAGTATGTCCCGCCTGCTTATTGTGATGCTAAGAAAAAAGAGTTTTTGAATCTAAGGCAATGAGGCATGTCTATTGCTGAGTATCAATAAAAGTTTCTTAGACTCTCTCGTTATGCTGGAGGCATTATTACCGATGAAAAAGATAAATGCAGAAGGTTTGAAGATGGCCTAAACGATTCCATCAGAAAGAATGTGGCAATCCTGCAACATGAGAACTTTTGTAAATTAGTTTCTGCTGCTTTCACTTGGGAAAGACTTGATAAGGAAGAAGCTAGTAGACATGAAAATAGATTCCGGAAGCCTAGGTCAGATTTTGGAGGTCCATCCAAGAAGGAAAGGTTTGATGATTCTAAGGCTGGTAGTGTCAACAAGTCAAATCAACAGAAACAAAGCAGACTAGATTTTTCTACAGCTAGTACCTCGAGTTATAGCCAAGGCAAGACTTGCATTCCCACTTGTGCAGAATGTGGAAAGAATCATTATGGTGCTTGTAGGAGAGCTTCTGGTGCTTGTTTTAATTGTGGCAGCTTTGATCATAAAGTGAAGGACTGTCCAAATCCTAAAAACGTTCCTCCCGTGTACACTGAGGGCTCAGTGCAGAAGTATTCTAATAATCCTCCACAAACCAATAGAGGTGCAAGGCCTAAAACCAACCAAGCAGCAGGGGCAAGTGGAGCAAATCAAGCTAGCGGGTCCAGAGCTACTGCACGAGCTTATGCTATGAGGCAGAGAGATGATCAAGAGGGACATGACGTGGTTGTCGGTAAATTTGACTTATATGGCTTATCTATGTTTACACTATTTGATCCTGGCTCTACACATTCCTATATTTGTTCGTCACTGGTTCTTCCTGAAAATATGAAATCTATGAGACTTAACTTTGATGTTCTGGTTGAAAGTCCTTTGGGTTACCAAGTTCTCTGTAATCGAATTTACCAAGCTTGTCCTTTCATGATTCAAAACTTGATCTTTCCTGCTTATTTGATTGAAATGCCTTTCCACGATTTTGATATTATTATCAATATGGATTGGCTTTATAAATATCATGCAGTAGTAGATTGTAGGTCTAAGCAGGTGACTTTTAAGGACCCTACATTTTCACACATTATTGTACATGGTGAAAGATCATTGTCATCTAATATTATTTCTGCGGCCTTAGCAAGAAAAATGATTCATCAAGGTTGTAGTGCATATCTTGCTCACATAATTGATACACGTGTAGAGAGTCCTAGCCTTAAAGATATACCTACTGTGTGTGACTTTCCTGAAGTATTTTCAGAAAATCTTCCTGGGTTACCACCAGAAAGAGAAGTTGAATTTCCGATTGAGCTCATTCCTTGATCTACTCCTATTTCTATCACTCCTTATAGAATGGCACCAGCAGAATTAAGGGAATTGAAAACTCAGTTGCAAGAACTTCTTAAGAAAGATTTTATTCGTCCAAGTGTTTCTCCTTGGGGAGCCCCTGTGCTATTTATGAAGAAGAAAGATGGTACTCTTAGACTTTGTATTGACTATAGACAATTGAACAAAATAACAATCAAGAACAGATATCCACTACCAAGGATTGATGATTTGTTTGACCAGCTAAAGGGTGCAAATTTATTCTCAAAGATTGATTTAAGGTCTGGATATCATCAACTGCGTGTTAGAAAGGAAGATGTTCCTAAAACTGCTTTTAGAACTCGATACGGTCATTATGAATTCTTAGTGATGCCATTCGAATTAACTAATGCTCCTGCAATATTCATGGATTTGATGAATCGAGTATTTAGGCCTTATCTTGATCAATTTGTTGTGGTCTTTATAGATGATATTTTGATATATTCCAAGAATGAAGAAGAGCATGATAAACATCTTCGAATTGTTTTGCAAATTCTGCAAGAGAAGAAGCTTTATGCTAAGCTTTCTAAATGTGAATTCTGGCTCGGTGAAGTGGCCTTTCTGGGACATGTTGTGTCAGCCGAAGGGGTGAAGGTGGATCCTAATAAAATTGAAGCAATTATTGAATGGAAACCACCTAAAAGTCCAACTGAAGTAAGGAGTTTCTTAGGTTTAGCGGGATACTATAGGAGGTTTGTTAAAGGCTTCTCCATTATTGCCTCCCCTTTGACTAAACTCTTGAGGAAGGATGTCAAGTTTGCATGCGATGACAAATGCCAGGAAAGTTTTGAAAAGCTCAAATCCTTATTGACACAAGCTCCTATACTTACTCTTCCAACTGAAGGTAAAGAATATGTGATATATAGTGATGCTTCTCATCATGGTTTAGGTTGTGTCCTGATGCAAGAAGGGAAAGTTGTTGCGTATGCTTCTCGAAAATTGAAACCACATGAATTGAACTATCCTACTCATGACCTTGAGCTCGCTGCCATAGTGTTTGCCTTGAAAATTTGGAGGCATTACTTATATGGAGAAAAGTGTCACATATTTACCGATCACAAGAGTTTGAAGTACTTGGGCACACAAAAAGAATTGAATTTGAGGCAACGTAGATGGCTTGAACTCATTAACGATTATGACTGTACCATTGACTATCATCCTGGTAAAGCCAATGTAGTTGCGGATGCTCTAAGTCGCAAAGCCTTTGCTAGTTTATCTATTAATCCTTTGACTTCATTCCTTGACTTACGAGCCATGAATGCTTGTCTTGCAATTAATTCTGATGGGTCTATTGTTGCTAGGTTGCAAGTCAAGCCAGTTCTACTTGAACAGGTGAAAAAGCACAACAGTTAGATGAGAAGCTTGTGAAATTGATCAAAGAAGTTCAAACTGGAGGAAAGCTTAATTTTATTTTAGGGGAGGATGGTGCTCTATTTTATCATAATAGGTTATGTGTTCCAAAGGATGACAACTTGAGGAAAGAAATTTTGAATGAAGCACATACGTCACCATATGCAATGCATCCTGGAGGCACAAAAATGTACCAAACCATTAAAGAACACTACTGGTGGAATGGTATGAAGAAAGATATTGCGGTATATGTTTCTAAATGCTTAGCTTGTCAACAGATAAAGGCCGAGCATCAAGTCCCAATAGGATTATTACAACCCTTATTAATACCTGAGTGGAAATGGGAAAGAATAACCATGGACTTTGTTTCTGGGCTTCCACGTACCCAAAGAAATCATGATGCAATTTGGGTTATAGTTGATAGGCTCACTAAAAGTGCTCACTTCTTGGCCGTCAGAATGGACTACCCACTTGAACGTTTAGCATAATTGTACGTTAATGAGATGGTGAGACTACATGGAGTTCCTATTTCTATTGTATCTAATCGAGACACAAGGTTTACATCTAGATTTTGGACTAGCTTGCAAGAATCTTTGGGCACTAGGGTGAACTTTAGTACATCTTTCCATCCTCAGACAGATGGCCAATCCGAGAGGGTGATTCAAATCTTGGAAGATATGCTTCGAGCTTGCATTATGGAATTTGAAGGTAGTTGGGACAGACACCTAGCCTTGATAGAATTCGCTTATAACAATAGCTATCAATCAAGCATTGGCATGCCACCCTACGAAGCCTTATATGGGAGGAAGTGTAGAACTCCTCTTTGCTGGAGTGAAGTTGGTGAACGAAAACTCATTAGTCCTGAGATTGTGCAACAAACTGAAGATAAGGTAAAAGTCATCAACGATCGTCTAAAAATAGCTTCGGATAGACAAAAGTCATATGCTGATCTGAAAAGGCATGAAATTGAGCATCAAGTTGGCGATAAAGTATTTTTAAAGGTTTCCCCATGGAAAAAGATTATGAGATTTGGCCAAAAAGGAAAACTTAGTCTTCGATTTATCGGGCCTTATGAGATACTAGAAAGAGTAGGACCAGTTGCATATAAATTAGCTTTGCCGCCTGAGTTGGACAAAATCCACAATGTATTCCATGTTTCGATGCTCAGAAGATATCGTTCTGATCCATCTCATGTTCTTCCAGTAGAATCTATTGAGGTTAATCCAGATTTGACGTATAACGAAGAACCTATCCTAATTCGAGCTCGTGAAATGAAGCAGCTTAGAAATAAGAGAATTCCCTTAGTAAAGGTACTTTGGAGGAACCATTCTAGAAAAGAAGCCACTTGGGAGAGAGAGGAAGACAAGAGGACTCAATATCCATACTTGTTCCATGACTAAAACAAGGTAAATTTCGAGACGAAATTTCTTAAGGGGGAGAGAGTTGTAACACCCCAAAAGGTTTTTTTTAGCAAATACCTAAATTTTTGATTTAGAGTATTTTGATAGTAAGGATATATTTTATGTTTGTACTTCTTGATTGTGAACTTGATCACATTTAAACTTGTTGGAAGTTTTATGGTGTAGTTATATAAACTACTCCTACTATGATTATCTTTTCAATTTATTAAATGGACTAGATATTTACAAAAGTGGGGAAACTTCCTTTTTGTTATCATTTATTTTCTCATTTCTTTAAGTTCCTATCCTTTCCACCTTATCCTCTCCACCAACCCTCCAATTTCGTTTTTTCTTCAAGAAATACAGAAACCAAAACCTCCCTTCTCTGACATATTCATCCACCAAATCGATCATCAAGACTTTCCTTGGTTGATCCCCAAACAAACTCCACACGATTGAGGTAAGCTATAAACCTGTTTTTGGAATTGACTGTTGTTAGTATTTTTAGCATAATCTCTTATATAAAGCTTTGTTTTAAGTGATTCAAGATGTTCTAGAAAGATATTTCATATGTTTACAACTTTCGTTCAGCTCTCAAAACTCAACTCTTCATGTATTTACTTGAAACTGGGCGAGGAAGTACATGGATAGTGCTGCCCAGAATTCTGTTTATGCAAACTCTACTTGTACTGCTGTTAGTGTTTTGACGATATCGTTTTGTAAAAAAATGAATTTTGAGTTGATTTCTATTGGGTTGGAAACCAAAGACATAGATATACAAGTTTGGTGAAGGGTATAAAGTCTATTTTTGCCGTTTTCAGTTCCCAAACTTAGATACAACTAGACAAGTATGTCTGTCCAGATTTTTGATTTTCAAAATTTATCATGTGTACCTGTTAGTATGTTGGGGATATATTTTTGTATAAAATTCTTTTTGAGTTGATTTCTGTTGGGTTGGAAACAAAAGACATATATCTACAAGTTTGGTGAAGGGTATAAAGTCCAGTTTTGCCATTTTCAATTTCCAAACTTAGATACAACTGGACAAATATGTCTATCCAGATTCTTGATTTACAAAATCTGTCATGTGTACCTGTTAGTGTTTTGAGGATATCGTTTCTTACAAAATGAATTTTGAGTTGATTCTTTTTGGGTTGCAAACTTAAGACATATATCTAAATGTTTCATGAAGGGGATAAAATCCAGTTTTGCAGTTTTGAGTTTCGAAATTTAGATTCAAGCTGCGATACTTGACTTTCCGAATTTTCTGTTTTGGTAACATAATTCGGGTTGAAACATTCTAGGGTTAATTGCAATAATAAATCTTGTTTTATGTAAATATTATGGATATTCTAAAAATTTAAATAAGATATTTAATGGTATTTTTAAGGTTTGTTTATATCGTGTGCAAGTTGAAGAACTTGAGACATTTGATGGCCTACGGTTTGAACTTTTAAAGTCGTGTGGGACTGTTGAATTGTTGCATGCTAAAAGGACTGAGGTTTGTGTATAAAATCTTGTTACCTGCTAATATATTGAAAGCCTATCTTGGTATATTTGTTATTTTCTTGAAATATGTCTTGTCATGTTGGTATCTTTGGAAATTGCAAGACACTTGTTTAACTCGCCCACTTGTACGGATTGTTTGATCACTTGACATTTTTGTGGACTTTGTCCTTCTTGTGGCCGTGACTTTGTCACCATTGGCATGCCTCTTGTTTCGGACCCTTTGCCATCTTGATTATGGATTTTTAATCGTCTTAAGTATGGAAGTTGTCCATTTTAAGTACGAATGAGGAATCCATTTTTAATATGGTTCTTGGTTCTCTTGATTATTGGGTGTTTACTCTTCTGGATACAGGGCTCCGGTCCTTCTTGAGACTTGATTATGTTTGGTGTGAAGGGATGACGTACATATTGGGCGAAACTAAATGTCAAAGCTTGTTAACGTGTTTTCATGAATTATTGACACTTAGTTTTTTTTTTATCGAACTTGATAGTCATGATATATTTATTGTCTTGATTTATTTGTTAGGTGTACATTTGTTCTGCAATGACTTGAGAAAATAAGTTGAAGAACTCAAAGTCTTCAAACTTGTAGTTTTGCACCACTAAGCTTTATGCTTAGCGATAGTTGTTTCTATCGTAGGAAATGTCCGAGAAGATGCTTGAGGTTGGCCATTGGAGATGAAGTTTTGGGAGCTTTAAGGGAGATTACATTTGCATATAGGCACCTATATTTTGTAGTATTTTGGGACGTGTATACGATTTATGGTTTGCTTGTGTATTTGTCTTTATGTACGTATTTCTGAGAGTTGTAACTTAAAGATTGTTGCTTGTTTTGTAAATTTTGAGGTATGTACATTTCTAAGTTTTATAAAGTACTAAATTTCCCCTTGGAGTTAGAATATTTGAATGAAGCATAAATTATCATAATACATGATTGTCTCGGAAGATATTTCTTTTTAAAATAAAACTATTTTGAGAAGTCGCCCGTCCTAAATTGAAATTTTTATTTGATTTAATTGAGATGGAAAATTTTTTTAAGTTGGCTAACAACTTACACCTTTCATTTTTTTTGATCATATAAATGGGCCTTACGAAAAGTTATATATATTATTTTTTTTGTGTCACGAATTTAATATACGTTTTTTTTTTTGTAGTAGCATCCTCCCTGGAGGGTCCCTACATATATAGTATCACATCATACATGGTTCAACTTAAGGGTACCTGATAGATACGCATAAGGGGGTCCAAGTCGGATCCCAGTCGCGGCCTACAGGGCTGGGTCGTGACATGTGGCCTGAACTGTACTGCTCAGACAGACTTTTGTTTTTCCGAAATAAACTCCCCCAAGTAAAGAGGGTATCCCTTATCGACGACATGAAGAGTATCTCTTACAGCTTTAATTTAGCATCCTATAGGTACCAGGTATCCATTTCCAAGATATGTTATAAACTATGTTTTATTCCTTTCTTCTTGTATTGGGAAAATTTCGACAGAGTTTCCTCTACACTTCTTATTATCCCAAAACCTGCACGCAAAAAATACCAACAATGCCTCACAGGGCCAACATATATATAGATACATATCATATTACAGCTGCACAGGACTTTCAATGTCATCTCATATTGCAGCCACACAGGGCTTTCAACGTCAACAATAATATAAAAATACTGGACTTACCTCATATGTCCAACTTCAAACTGCATCTGTTGCACTTTTTGTCTGCTTTCCTTTCAGGTTTTAACTTTACATTTCAATACTACTTCAATACCTTACCCAATGGATATTTTCCGTGGCTTTACTTTACTTACCTGCATGCTTTGTAACTTTCTATGTCGTCAATTACTTCCTTCTGTTGGTGTCATTCTTCTGTTAAGATCCAAGTTTATTATAAGGAATTTTTCTATGACTCGGATCTAAAGCACGATCTCATATGTAGAAGAAAGGTAACATACTAAATATCTTGTAGCTTCCTATTTATTGATGTGACGTGCAACACATCGATAACCAAGCCTCTACTAGACACGGTCTGTAGACAATCCATAGGTCGCGACTAAGGTCCGACCTGAACCCTCCATATAAATATCTATCAGTTGTGGTCACATTGAAATGTAAATAAAACAATATCATGTAATAGATCCCCACTAGGCGATAACATTTTCATCAACCTGTAGCCCTTTTTATTTATATCACAATATGATAGGGCACGCAA
The DNA here is from genome assembly GCF_947179165.1 of Solanum dulcamara. Classification (NCBI taxonomy): domain Eukaryota; kingdom Viridiplantae; phylum Streptophyta; class Magnoliopsida; order Solanales; family Solanaceae; genus Solanum; species Solanum dulcamara. Next base: position 25,436,805 of record NC_077244.1, read on the forward strand.
GCCGACAAGGCTGCCATAACATAATAACATATATCATATATCATATAGACCCAGCTGAATCAAACTGATATACACAACCCACAAATACATGTCTGCCGACCTCTAAAAATATTAACGACTACATATGGCGGGACAGGGCCCCCGCCGTACCCCTGAGTAGATAAAACAATTTTATACATCAATAGTCTGTATCAATAACTAGGCTCCAATACAATGGAGCCTCTTCCATCTGAGCTGCATGGAATCTTAAGTTAAAGGACTCCCAAAACCTGTATTTGTACCTACGGGCATGAATGCAGCCCCCTGAGAAAGGGGGTCAGTACGACATATGTACTGAGTATGTAAAACGTAACATAATACACTAGAGGTATATTCGAAATAGAGAAGCAAGGGAACAAATTATCAAATCGAAGATATGTACCTGTACTCTGTGAATCATAAAAGCATGCATGCTCAATTTATACAATATAGCCGGCCCTTTCAGGGGTCTGGTGAATCACATCTGTAGGACCATTATAGGCCCGGTGCCATCACCACCTTATTAAAACACATCATCATATATATACATACGTACCCGGCCCTCTAGTAAGAGGCTCGGTGAACAATGTAGTGAATTGTGCACGATAACGTACCCGACCCAAGACTCAGTGAAAGAAGGGTTACAGTATACACGAGTAGAGTAGTGAGTAACTATATGCAATTTAAAGTATTATCAAAGAATCGACAAAATAAGAAAGTTAAGCTTTTGTTTGAGGACCTGAGTAATGGTGTAGTCATCTCGAGTATCCTCTAAATGCCATTATGGGTTATCTCAAAAGTAATCTCGAGGACCCTATACATGTATTAACATAGGGCCAAATCATTTATGGAATCAAAAACACTCAATCTCGTATAGTCTTTAAGACTTGGAGCCTATATATTTGGTACCTATTTAACATATAAAAGTTTCCAGGGAAATGGTTCAACTACTTTAGGAGTTCAATATTCAGAAGTAAATAAGAGATGTTTAAGAATGGAGTTACCCCGGAGCTTAGATCATATTCAACTTACAACTAAGACAAACACATGCCCAAAAGAAGGAGAATAAGCTTTATGTAGTCTGTACTTTCCTTCAGGTGATCTGCATATACATATTTCATACCCAGCCCATTATGGGGCTCGGTGAACCACTATGGTATCATAATCTCATTTTTTTTACCAAATACATATCAAGGGAAATGAGAGATAGTTGTACGTACTTATACCAAACCATGCTAAGAGAAAGCTTTACATACCTCTTGTGAATTACTCTTTTTCTCTTTTGCCTCGTTGTCCTTTGAACCTATTAAACATGAAATTAATACGAATATCAACAACTCTTATCTTTGCATCATCTTCGGTTGCACCTTAGCATTCCTGGAATCTATTTCCTTGCCCGTTTCTTCGATTAGTTCTTTATTTAGGTAAGGCGTTAACAAAAATTGGGCAGCACCTCCCCTATAATGCGCCCTATCTGAATTTTCAATTAAATCCCTAAGCACTACAGGCAACCAACAAAAACAACCTGCAGCATATATATACATAATCATGGCAAAATTACACAACACAAGCTCCAAACCACTTGCTGAAAATGACAACACCAAAATAGTGTTTCTAGTCTTTGTTTCGCAAAGCCTTTAATTATACAAAATGAGGGGTCATGAGGCTGAAACCAACACCACACCTACCCATTTTTGAATACATTTAGTCTCTGCAACAAAACACCACACCCCTGCAGCAGAACCTCACAAGAACAACACGTTACTTCGACGACAATTAAACTATAACGACTACAATTTGGATTGTCTCCAACGTCAAGCATTCCTATACCCTTTTTACGTTTCCAACCACACACAAGGCATATAATACACTCCATAAAAACAAAATGAAGTCCAAATTAATAGTAGAAACCTTACCTTACCCGAAATTGGCCAAAACACTCCAAAACTTCATCTCAGAAACTTCTTGATGTGCTGAATCGGGGCCGACTGTTTGTGTCCCTTTTCCACTGCCCCAAATTCCGATTTTATGTTATCAAATACTATTATATAACCGTGGGGTACCTTAAATAATTAATTCATTTAACGAAATTGGGCCTTACCTTGGTAACCCTTCAAACCCGTAGCTTTCTCCCTAGGTTCTCTAGATTTTTCTTTAAACTTTCTCCTACTTGTTCAAGTGCAAAGATGAAAATATGATTCCATAGACATCGTAAGATACATATATACATGTACACGTGGTTCAGGAACACCGTAGATAATTAATTCACGGAGGAAAATTGGAAAAATTACCTTTAATTTTCTAAACCCATGGCTGCCTTTCTCTCATATTTTTTCCCTCTCCTTGGCTGATATTTTTGGATAGAAACTGAAGTTAGAGGTGACATATGGCAGCCCCCTAGGACACCACCTAGGCTCATGCGACCTATCACACGCCACCACGTGGAAGTGGGGTCCACCTCCCCCAAGTAGGCAGGTGAGTCACCTGCTTGCTTGTCACCTGTTTGCTTCACTTTCGTAAGTTTGGAAACTAGTTTTTGCTCCCTCTCTTAGGCTCGTCACCTCACCTTATTTTAAGAGCCTATATAATCCGTGCTACGCAGGTTTGGTATGTCCTCTAAGTAGCTCAAGTATATAAGACTTTTACATTAATAACTTACGTAGGTAAATCGAGTCCTATGATTCATTACTTGGCCTCCAATTCCCTCCAGATTCTTATGACTCCATTTCTAACCTTCTCTACTATGGGGTATCACATTCTTCCTTCCTTAGAGTCGTTAGATAGTGTCGTAGAGTATCCGGCTCATATGATAGTGTCTAAGGAACTTATGAGACATTTCTAGTTTAAAAGTGTGGGGTGTAACAGTACCCTTACCTTTTGGGTTTTGCTTTTTTGCCTTCAGAGTTGGCTGGCAAGTGGTGTAGAAATTCCCTCGCCCACTGGCCCATATAGTCATTCTGTGGTTTTCCTCTCATTAACTGGTTCTATGTTGAAGAACTGTGGCATTTGAGTGCGTCATCAGTTAGCAATTAGCTAATCCTTCTTGTCTTGCTTAAATCCTTTTTACAATACCCTCAACGTAACGTATAGTATTCCAGGAACATAATCTCCTGTCGTTCCTCCATCGCTAGTTCCGATTCTTCTATCTCATGTGATCATACCAGCACTAACGCATTAAGTTCCATCAGAATTTTGAAGTTAAGTGTGCTGGGGAGAGAGTAAAACTGGGATGGGTGACCTCCCTAGGAAGTCTTCGTGTCGCGTTTCATTGTAATCCTTGCCATAATGTATGGGGCAATCAATTTAGCTTCAGATTTACCTCAGCATTGTCTCGCAAGTCCTTATGTTTTGCCCTATCCTTTCGTCTATTATCTTGCATCCAGTATCGGCGTAGACCTTTAGCTCCACTATCCTCTATAAGCTTTGTGTTCTCCTCATTTTCTACCACAAGAGGCTTTTTATTCCTTTTTCTTTGGTTATTTATCTATCGCAACATCATTTGCGACTAACTCTATAACCAACATTTTGGCTTTTGGTCTAGCATGCTGTCATTATCTTTCGTAATGTTTCTTAAGTTGGTTGATATCCTTTCATGGTTACACTCTTTTATTTTTATACGCAGCCGCCTTCTAGTGTTATATTGTTCACGGTCTCGTCACAAACTTCTTAACACTGCCTTATGTAGCATTCTGGCTTCCATCCAATTATTGATAGCTTCTGGACCTTTCTAACATCGTTCAGCAAGATATCTTATTGAAGTTTAGACGTCTATATCACATATATTGCTATATCAATTGCCTCCTCCTACCATTGCCATTTTCTCATTAACTTCCCCCCTTTAGAGGGTACTCGTACTTTCATCTACTTGTACCTTGCTCTATGTCTCTTTGTCCAGTCTCAATTTTGCCCAATATCTTTCTCCAATCTACTTGGTACTACATCATGTCTCCGTATATCTTTATATTTTATAATCAAACTATCCGCGTATGGAGCCTTGGCTAAATTACGAAGGGATGAGAATATTTCCATATTTAATATGATGTCATGTTTACTAATCGGTACTTGAATAATGTGACCCAAGGAATAACTCATCCAAGGCCACCTTCTACTTTTCCGTTTCCCAGAATTACTTTGCACCTGTAGTCATTCCAATTCCAATTAGGCAGTGCTAGTATTTCGACGATAACTATTTATGGTTTTCTTGAAGTAGTAGCTTTATCCCAACCTATATCCTTTGCTTCTTGGAAAAATAGAAGTTGCGCCATTTGTTCCTTAAGTTTCCATCCCCGTCCCGTAAGGGTTCCACTATTTTTGGGGCGACATTGTACACCCGTGTCATTTTTTTTTCTTAAGCCCCATGCTCTTACTGCATTCTCAATGCATGCCTTTAACTTAGTCAACGTGTACTAAGTGCGTCTTACTAGTGGTTCCACTTTATCCCTACATACTCGTATCACAATGTTCAATTCATACTTACATATCCCCCTATTAATTTGTATTCGTGTTCCATTCCTAACATCTCTTTGAGGTGCTTCTGTTAGAAGTTCTTTTCCCAATTAGTCGGTGAAGAACTATAAACTGTTATCATGAACCATTTTCCAACCATTGTTGGAAGAAACCAAAACCTCTTAAACATCACAGTACTTCCCTTTTAATACTTGCTCGACCTGGTCTCCTTCTAAGTTTATCCTCAAGTTATGAACAACTCGTCTCATTTACGATAGGAATTGAGGACTTGGGACTTTTAAAAAGAGTGAAGCTAAATTACTAGACACCTTACCCTTCAATCTGAGCTTCTTTTTTTTCCTATAACACAATTATGGTTGGAGATACTGCGGTCTGAACTGTATTGCTTAGACAGAATTTTGCTTCTTCGAAATAAATTTCCCCAAGTAAAGAGGGTGTCCCTTATCGATGACCTAAAGAGTACCTCTTACAGCTTTAATTTGGCATAATATGGGTACTCGATATCAATTTCCAAGACATGTTATAAACTATGTTTTATTCCCTTTTTTTTGTATTGGGAAAATTTTGGCAGAGTTTCCTCTACACTACTACTATCCCAAAACCTGCATGCAGAAAATACCAACAATGCCTCACAGGGCAACCATATATATATATACATATCATATCACAGCCGCACATGACTTTCAATGTCATCTGATATCGCCGCCACATAGGGCTTTCAACATGAACAATAATATAAAATACTGGACTTACCTCATATGTCCAACTTCAAACTGCATTTGTTGCACTTTCTGTCTGCTTTTCTTTCAGGTTTCAACTTTACATTTCAATAGTACTTCAATATCTTACACGACGGATATCTTTCGTGGCTTTACTTTACTTACCTGCATGCTTCGTAACTTTCCATTTCATCAATTACTTCCTTTTGTTGGTGTCGTCCTTCTGTCAAGATCCAAGGTTAGTATAAGGAATTTTCCTATGACTCGGATCTAAAGCACGATCTCAGATGTAGAAGAAAAGTAACATTCTAAATGTCCTATAGTTTCCTGTTTATAGATGTAGCATGCAACATATCGATAACCAAGACTCTACTTGACACGGTCTGCAGACACTCCCAGGACAAACTACATTAATACTACTTCTGTCATGACCCAAACCCGTAGGCCGCGACTGGTGTCCGACCTGGACCCCCATATACATATCTATCAGCTGTGGTTACATTGAACTGTAAATAAAACAATATCATATAACAGAGCCCCACTGAGCGATAATATTTTCATAAACCTGTAGTGCTGAATCAAACTGACATACACATGATAGAGCACGCAAGCCGACAAGGCTGCCATAACATATTAATATATATCGTATATCATGTAGACCCAGCTGAATCAAACTAACATACACAACCCACATATACATGTCTGCAGACCTCTAAAAATATAAATGACAACATATGGAGGGACAGGGCCCCCGCCATACCCCCGAATGGACAAAACAATGTTATACATTAGTGGACAGTATCAAAAACTAGGCCCCTATACAATACAGCCTCTTCCAGCTGAGCTGCATGGAATCCTATGCTGACTGTCATGACACAACCCTGTATGCCACAACTGGGGTCCGACCTGGACCCCCCGTATACATATCTATCAGTTGTGGTCACATTAAACTGTAAATAAAACAATATCATGTAACAGAGCCCCACCGGGCGATAATATTTTCATAAACCTGTAGCTCTTTTTGCTTGCACCACAACATGACAGGGCATGCAAGCCGACAAGGCTGCCATAACATATTAACATATATCATATATCAGGTAGACCCAGTTGAATCAAACTGACATACACAACCCACATATATATGTCTGCAGACCTCTAAAAATATAAATGACAACATATGGCAGGACAGGGCCCCTGCTGTACCCCCAGATGGACAAAACAATGTTATACATTAGTGGACAGTATGAAAAACTAGGCTCCGATACAATAAAGCCTCTTCCAGCTAAGCTGAATGGAATCCTAAGTTGACGGACTCCCAAAACCTATATCTGTACCTGCGGACATGAACAGTCCCCCGAGAAAGGGGGTCAGTACGACATATGTACTGAGTATGTAAAACATAACATGATAAAACTGGAAGCATATCTGAAGTAGAGAAGCAGGGGATAAAATGTCAAATCAAAAACCGGTACTTGGAAAAGTAAAATCATGCATGCTCAAACTTTCAATGTAGCCGGCCCTATTAGGGATCCGGTGAATCATATTTGTAGTAAAAGTATCAGGCCCCTTGCCATCATCACCTTATTACAACACATCATCATAGTATCAGTATCAGGCCCCGTGCCATCATCGCCTTATTACAACACATCATCATTATATATATACATACGGATACCGGCCCTCTAGGGAAGGACTCGGTGAACAATGCAGTGAATTGCACGAATATGATAACCGGCTCGGGACTCGGAGAAGAATTGTTATAGTATACATGAGTAGAGTAGTGAGAAACAAAACACAGTTTAAATCATTATCTAAAACTCAATGAAGTCATCAAATGAACCATCACTTGGGGATCAGGGCAGAAGGTATCTGACGTATACTCTCTAACTGTCACTAAGGACAATGTAAAAAGGAGTTTTTGGAAATCATAGACATATACCAATGTGAAATATCTTATAGCAGTCTGAGCATTGGTTATCTCAGAGCCTTTCTTTTTTTACAACCAAAAGCTTAGTCGAATCAATTGTTATACAGTCATATAGAAGACTCGAAGATAGCAGCTTACTACTTTAAAGTTTAATCATTCAAAAGTGAGTGAGGGTCCTGAAGTCATATTCACAACCTGGGAATGGTATTACCCCAAAAGCTCATATCATATCCTTCTTACATCTAAGACATGCTAAAAGAGAAAATAGAGGCTTTACATACCTATACCAAAACATACCAAGAGAAGCTTCACATACTTCTTATGGACTCCCCTTATTCGTGTTCACGTCGTTGTACTCGAAACCTATTTAACATGGAAGTAATGATAGTGTTAAAAACCTTAGACTTTTCGTCAACTTAGACTACGCACGAGTATTCATAGCATTCATCCCTTCGCTCGCCTTCTCACCTAGTTCCTTAACTAGTTAAGTCGTTAACGAAAATTAAGCAGCACCTCCCCTATAATGTGCCCTGTCCAAATTTCCAATTAGGTCCCTAAACACTAGAGCCAACCAAAAACAACAACCTGCAACATATGTTTATGCAATTCACACCCACAATATACAACATAAACTCCAAATGATTCGCTCAAAAATACGATATCAAGATAGGGTTTCTAGTTTCCATTTTGCAAAATCTTTAACCGTACGAAGTAGGGGGTCGTGTGGATGCAACCAGAAGATACCCCACCTCATTTAGAACATATTTAGACCCTACAACTACAAGCCACACCCCTTCAGCATCACCTCACAAGTACAACACTTTATTTCGATAACAATTCAACTATAGCGACTCCAATTTAGTTTATTCCGAATGTCAAGTGTTTCTATGCAATTTCCACATTTTCAGCCACCTATAGGGGGTGTAACACACTCCATAACAACACCATAAAGTCCAAATTAAAAGGATAAACCTTACCTTACCCGAAATTGGCAAAATTGTCAAATCGCAACTCGTAACTTCTTCAAACGCGCTAAAATTGAGCGGGCTATTTGTGTGACTTCCTCGCTGCCCCAAATTGGATTTTCTTATTATTAAACATCTTTATATAACCACGGGATACCATAATTAATTAATTCACAGAATGAAACTCGGAGGCTTACCTCCAATGGCCTAACCCGTAGCTCCTCCTCTCCTGCCTCCAACGTTTTTCCTCTTCTTTGTTTCACTTTTCAAGACGTAAAGATGAAGAGACAGTTCCGTAGCTTTCATAAAATACATATATACATCTTCACGGGGTTGAGGAATACCATAGATAATTAATTTACAGAGAAAAATTGGAAAACTTACCTCAAACTCTTCAAACCATGGGTGTCTCTTCCTCTCACATTTTCTCTCTATGTTTTGGCTAATTTTGGATAATGAATAAGTGAGTAGTAACATAATACATATATATATATATATATAAGGTAACACGTGTCATCCTCCAAGGGCGACACGTGTCAGGCCCTTATTGGGCCACCTCAACCATGCGGCCAATGGGGTGCTGCCACGTGGCAGTGGAGTCCACCTCCCCCAAGCAGGTGGGTCACCTGCCTGCTTGAGGTGCTGCCACGTGTCACCTCCCTAGGCTGCCACATGTCATTTTTTTCCCTGTGTGTTCGTAATCTTGTCTTAATTTAAGAGCCTATGTAATCTATGCTACGCAAGATTAGTACGTGCCCCAATAGCTTAAGTATGTAAAACTTCCAAGTTAGTAGCTTACGTTGGTAAATCGAGTCCTACGACTCATTACTTAGCCTCCAATTCCTTCCGGATTATTATGACTCCATTTCCAACCTTCTGTACTGTGGGGTATCACATTATCCCTTCCTTAGAGTCGTTTTATAGTGTCATAGCATATCTGGCTCACAGGATAATGTCTAAGGAACTTATGAGACATTCCGAGTTTTAAAAGCGTGGAGTGCAACATCCTTTCCCCCTTTAGAACATTTGTCCCCGAATGTTAGACAAAATTTCTTTTAGCACCTTATACAAATCGTAGGGAGATCCTTTGTTGTTTCCATAACACATACTTCTATCCAAGCACTTAATATACGAGTTTCAGGAGTTGGGGTTACTCGCTGATGTCGGGAATAGGTGAGAATACTTGGTTCATGCTCTCATCAGTTTCCCCGGTCACTCTCTTTCTGGTTTTGGTTTTTCCAACGTATCTTGACGGAAGACACGTCTTTAGTCTACAATCTTCCAGTTTGCCAATTTATGATGGAGATAGGTTTTTCCTCACAGGATTTCATCTCCTGGACCTCATCTATGGAATATATCCTGGGTGACTCGTCAGCACCCTTGCAAAGCATTCTTATTTGATGGATTGGGCGTATAGTTTCCAAATGAGGTGGTAAGCTCAACTTACCAGCCATATTGCCAACCTTATGAGTAACTTGATACAGTCTAATATATTTTGGGTTAAGTCCCCTTTTTAGGGTGACTCTGTGATGAACATCCAATCATCCATTGCCAACTTTGGGTTTTTAGTCAATAGTTTGCTTAATCCTGCTTGGCCTACCAACTTAGTCTTTTTCCCCAATAGAGGGACTTAAACACTTTGCCTTACAACATCTTGTAGGGTGTCATCTGAATACTTGAATGGTAGCCCTTCTCGTAGGCAAATTCAATAAGTGGTGGTCGATCATTTCAGTTACTCTTAAACCCAACCATATTAGTCCGCAATATATCTTCTAACGTCTGATAGTATGCACAGTCTATTCAGCAGCTCGAGGGAAAAACTGGGGTACTAAGACCTACCTGTGTTCCCGATCTCTTCTTGGACTAATATCCAAATATTAATCTTAATTGAAGTTCTTCCATCTAAGATATTAGATGGGGAAACCTCATGGAACCTTACTACCTCCATGTTGTATAACTCCACCTAATATTAGGTGCAAAAGTGCTTTTGATTGGAAGCAAATGGGCTGATTTATTTTCCTACTTACAATAACCCATATAGCACCCTACTCTTATAGAGTACAAAATAGGTTCATACCGATGTTGATAATTTGGGAACTGTTAGCCTCGTATAGTCCTTCTTGACTCTTTTCAGAACTTTAACTGGCATCCGATCTTTTGGGTCCTTCTTCCCCTTTTGTTTCCAATCCTTAGGGTTAGCTACCGAATAATGCTGCAGTCCGCTCATATAATGGCTCTCGTAGTCGTTCTTTGCTTTTTCCAGCATGATCTGGTATAATTCCAAAAGAGTTTTGGCATAGAAGCTCGTTATCCTATAGTAACCAGCTAGTTCAATCAATTTTACTTAAACCCTTTCACAATTTCCCTTACTCTCGCTTGTAATCTTCTAGACACATTATCTTGTGTCATTCTTTACCTTTACAAGAATATGAGAGGGTACAAGAAGTATCTACCTCGCTAGTCCTCATGTTTTACCCTGCCCTTTCCCCCCTTTTCCTATACTCAATGTTGGGGTAGATCTTTGGTCCACTCATGGCTATGTCTTACTCCACCCGTAGCACTAATTCCATCTCGGTAATTTGTCTTAACCTATCTTTGTATCTCTTGATAGTTACTTGCAACTTGGTCTCCCTTGCCTAGGAAAATAGCTGTGGGGACTTTGTAAGGTCCTACCACTCTTTTACTCTACAATTTTACACCTTCTTAGCGGAGTAGGTACCCTTTGATCGAAGGAATAGGGACTAATATCATTAATCCATAAGTAACATTCCCTCCAGATTCATTTGGCATTGGAGTGGGAAGTGAGTCTTGTAGTCCTAGTCATATTATGGAATTTTTGACCTAGGGTATTGCTTCCTGTCATTCGTAAATTACATCAGCTGGTACCCTTACCTTTTGGGTTTTGTTTTTTCGCCCTCAGAGTTGGCTGCCAAGTGGTGTCGAAATTACCTCGCCAATTGGCCCATATAGTCATTTTGCGGTTTTCCTCTCATTAACTGGTTCTATGTTGAAGAGTTGTGGCATTTGAGTGCGTCGTCAGTTAGCAGTTAGCTAATCCTTCTTGTCTTGCTTAAATTGTTTTTACAATACCCTCAACGTAATGTATAGTATTCCAGGAACATAATCTCATATCATTCCTCCGCCACTAGTTCTGATTCTTCCATCTAGCATGATCATACCAGCACTAACGCATTAAGTTCCATCAGAATTTCGAGGTTAAGCGTGCTGGGGCGAAAGTAATACTAGGATGTGCGACCTTTCTTAGAAGTCTTTGTGTCGCTTTTTATTGTAATCCTTGCCATAATGTGTGGGGCACTCAACTTAGCTCCAGATTTACCTCAGTGTTGTCTCGCGAGTCCTTATGTTTTGCCCTGTCCTTTCATCTGTTATCTTGCATTCAGTATCGGCGTAGACCTTTAGCTCCACTATCCTCTATTCACTTTTTGTTCTCCTCATTTTCTACCACCGGAGGCTTTCTATTCCTTTTTCTTTGGTTATTTATCTATCGCAACATCATTTGCGACTAACTCTATAACCAACATTTTGGTTTTTGGTCTAGCATGCTGTCATTATCCTTCGTAATGTCTCTTAAGTTTGTTGATATACTTTCATGGCTACACTCTTTTGTTTTTATACGCAGCCGCCTTCTAGTGTTATGTTGTTCATGGTCTCGTCACAAACTTCTTAACGCTGCCTTATGTAGCATTCTGGCTTCCATCCAATTATTGGTAGCTTCCGGACCTTTCTAACTTGGTTCAGCAAGATATCTTATTGAATTTTAGACGTCTATCTCACATATATTGCTATATCAATTGCCTCCTCCTACCTTTGCCATTTTCTCATTAACTTCCCCCCTTTAGAGGGTACTCGTACTTTCATCGGCTTGTACCTTGCTCTATGTCTCTTTGTCCAATCTTAATTTCGTCCAATCTCCTCCTCTAGTCCACTTGGTACTACATCATGTCTCCGTCTATCTTCATATTTTATAATCAGACTATCTGTGTACGTAGCCGTGGCTAAATTATGAAGCGACGAGAACCTTTCCATATTTAATGTGATGTCATGTCTACTAATCGGTACTTGAATAATGTGACCCAAGGAACGAGTCATCCAAGGCCACCTTCTACTTTTCCTTTTCCCAAAATTACTTGGCACTTGTAGTCAATCCAATTCCAATTAGGCAGTGCTAGTATTCTGACGATAACTATTTAAGCTTTTCTTGAAGTAGTAGCTTTATCCCAACCTATATCCTTTGGTTATTGGGGAGAATATAAGTTGCGCCATTTGTTCCTTAAGTTTTCCATCCTCGTCCCTTAAGGGTTCCACTATTTTGGGGCGACGTTATGTACACCCATCATCATTTCTTTTTGTATCTTAAGCCCCATGCTCTTACTGCGTTCTCAACGCAGGCCTTTAACTTAGTCAACACGTACTAAGTGCATCTTACTAGTGGTTCCACTTTATCCGTGCATACTCGTATCACACTTTTCAATTCATACTTACGTATCCTCCTTTTAATTCGTATTCGTGTTTAGTTCCTGACATCTCTTTGAGGTGCTTTTGTTAGAAGTTCTTTTCCCAATTAGTTGGTGGAGAACTATAAACTGTTATCGTGAACCATTTTCCAACCATTGTTCGAAGAAACCAAAACCTCTTAAACATCACAGTACTTCCCTTTTAATACTTGCCCGACCTGGTCTCTTTCCAAGTTTATCCTCAAGTTATGAACAACTCGTCTAATTATGATAGGAATTGAGGGCTTGGTATTTTTTCAAAAAGAGTAAAACTCATTCGCGGGACCTCTTATCCTTCATCTTGAGCCCTCTGTTTATATTCCTTCAGTACAAATACGGCTGGAGATACCGTAGTCTGAACTTTACTACTTAAATAAGCATTTGTTCCTCCGAGATAAAATTCTTCAAGTGAAAAGGGTGCCCCTTATCGACGACCTGAAGGGTACCTCTTACACCTTTAGTTAAACATGGTAGGGTTACTTGGTATAAATTTTCCAGACATCTCAAAAATCTATGTTCCATTCCCTTTTACTTGTTCTGGAAAAATTTCGGCAGAGTTTCCTCTATACTTCTTACTATCACACAACCTGTACGCAGAAAATATCAACAATGCCTCACAGGGCCAACACACATATATATATATATATATATATATATATTCAGGTTATATCACAGCCGCACAGGGCTTTCAATATCATCTCATATCACAGCCACACAGGGCTTTCAATGTCAATAATAATATAAAAATACTGGACTTACCTCATACATCAAACTTCAAACTGCATTTGTTGCACTTCCTATATATTTTCCTATCAGGTCTCGACTTTACATTCCAATATTACTTCCATATCTTACTCAAATAGATAGATATCTTTTGTGCCTTTAATTTACTTACCTGCATGCTTTGTGACGTCCTATGTCGTCAATTACTTCCTTCAGTTGATGTCTTCCTTCTTTTAAGATCTAAGATTAGTATAAGGAACTTTCCTATGACTCAGATCTATAGCACGATCTCAGATGTAGAAGAAAGGTAACATCGTAAATATCTTATAGCTTCCTGTTTATAGATGTGGCATGCAACACATCGATAACCAAGACTCTACTAGACACGGTCTGTAGACAATCCCAAGACAAACTGCACTAATACCACTTCTATCACGATCCAACCCCATAGGCCGCGACAGGGTTCCGACCTGGACCCCCCGTATATATATCTATCAGCTGTGGTCACATTGAACTGTAAATAAAACAATATCATATAACAGAGCCCCATTGGGCGATAATATTTTCATAAACATGTAGCCCTTTTTGATTGTACCACAACATGATAGGGCACGTAAGCCGACAAGGCTGCCATAACATAATAACATATATCAGATATCATGTGGACCCAGCTAATTCAAACTGACATACATAACCCACATATACATGTCTGTAGACCTCTACAAATATAAATGATAATATATGGCGGGACAGGGCCCCTGTCGTACCCCCGAATGGACAAAACAATGTTATACATCAGTGGACAGTATCAAAAACTAGGCCCCGATACAATAGAGCCTCTTCCAGCTGAGCTGTATGGAATCCTAAGCTGACGGACTCCCAAAACCTATATCTGTACCTATGGGTATGAACGCAGCCCCCCGAGAAAGGGGCTCAGTACAATATATACTAAGTATGTAAAACATAACATGATACAACTGTAAGCATATCTAAAGTAGAGAAGCAGGGGATAAAATGTCAAATTATAACCCGGTACTTGGAAAAGTAAAATCATGCATGCTCAAACTTTCAATATAGCCGGCTCAATAAGGGATCTGGTGAATCATATTTGTAGTGTTAGTATCAGGCCCCGTGCCATCGTCACCTTATTACAATACATCATCATCATATATATACATACAGATGTTGGCCCTCTACCAAGGGACTCGGTGAACAATGCAGTGAATTGCATGAATCTGATAACTGGCCTGGGACTCGGAGAAGAAGTGTTACAGTATACACGAGTAGAGTAGTGAGAAACAAAACTATTTAAATCATTATGTTACACGTTGACTCTTGAGCTCGGAATGTCTCTTAAGTTTTTTAGACATTATCATGTGAGCCGGATAAGCTACGACACTATCAAACGACTTTAAGTAAAGACAAATGTGATACCCCATAGTAGAGAAGGTTAAAAATAGAGTCATAAGAATCCAGAAGGAATTGGAGGCCAAGTAATGGGTCGTAGGACTCGATTTACCTACGTAAGCTACTAAATTAGAAGTCTTACATACTTGAGCTACTTAAGGACATACCAAGCTTACGTATCACGGATTACATAGAATCTTAAAATAAGACGATATTATGAACCCACGAGGAAGGGGAAAAGATGACACGTGGCAGCCAATGGAGGAGTGACACGTGGCAGAACCTCAAGCCAGCAGGTGACCCACCTACTTAGGGTCAAGTACGTGACCCACCTACTTAGAGGTGGGTCCACAAGGACACATGGCAGCCTAGGGTAAGGCATGGATCCGTGGCCCAATAGGGGCTGGACATGTGTCACCATATGGGGATGACACATGTCACATCCTAGGACCACATATATACATGTATATCATGTCTTAAGTTCAGTTCCTGCACTTCAACTTCAGCAAACAAAAAGAAAAGCAAACCCTAGAATAAGAGAGAAAAACGTGATGGCTTGGAGGAAACAAATAGGTAAGTTCCGATTTTGCTCCATAAATTAATTAGATAAGGTATTATTATATCAATAGGAGGTGGTTAATAACGTAACTTACCTATTTTAGGTAGCAAAATCGAGTAACAACCAGCCACTACATTTTAACCGCGTCAAGGAGGTTACGAAGTTAATTTTCAGCAAGTTTGGGAAGCCATATGATAAGCTATGGCTTGATTATCTTCTACCACGTTTTTTCATAGACTTGTACATGTTATTAGGGTGTGAATAATGTGAAGTTAGGGTTTGTAGCAGCACCAAATGGACAGCAAAGAGTCCACACAGTTTCAGCGCGACTAGAGAAGTTCCGAGGCAAGTTTTGGCGGGTTTTGGCTAATTTCGGATAAGGTAAGACTTCTCCTTTAAATTTAGACTTTATGGGGTTGTTATCTAGGGTATTATATACCTTTTATACTGCTTGAAGTATTAAAAAGGTCATGGAAACGCTCGACAGTAGAAACAATCGAAAGTGAAGTCGTCGTAGTTAAATTGTAGTAGAAATGGGGTGTTGTGCGTGTGGGGTGATGCTGCAGGTGTTTGGTAATTTGTTTCAGGGGATAAATGTATTTTAAAAGGTGTTTGGGTGCTTATGGTTTCATCCACACAACCCCTCATTTTGTTTAATTGAAGATTTTGTGAAATAAAGACTAGAAACCCTATTTTGGTATTACAATTTTCAGCAAGTCGGGTGGAGTTTATATTGTGTAATGTTGCCATGTTTTACTTGTTTATGAGCTGCAGGTAGTTGTTCTTGGTTGGATGTAGTAATTAGGTATGTAATTGTGAATTTGGATACGGCACATTATAGAGGAGGTGCTGTCCAATTTTCGTTAACGCCTTAACTAGTTAAGGAACTAGTCGAGAAGGCGAGCGAGGGAATGGGGTTTATGAATATTCTTAAGTAATGTAAGATGCTGAAAGGTTTAAAGAGGTTGATATTCGTATTAATTTCATGTTACCTAGATTCATGGGACGACAAGGTAACTGGGACAAAGACTAACCCATAACAGGTATGTAAAGCCTTCTTTTGGCATTTTTTTGGCATAAGTATGTGAAGCTCTCTCTTGGGATGTTCTTGGCATAAGTATGTACAGCCTATCTCTCTTTTCTTCTGGGCATGTCTTAGAAATATGTTATGAATGATTAGTATATGAAACATGGGAATAATTCCATTCGTAAAGCTCCGAGTATAGTTCATTATTCTTATCCACTTCGTAATGGTAGAACTCTTGTAATAGTTGAGCTATTGCCTTTTTAAGGCTTCTATAGGATAAAAAGTAATATATATAGAGCCTATTGACACGTGTTCACTTCTAAATGCTAAGGGTCTTAAGGTAGCTGAGCTATTACCCTCAAGCCTTCTATACAGGAAATAGTAACCGGATGCATGGGAAGCATGAACTATAATTCCTATTCATTTATTAATATCGAAGTTCTTGAAGTTTTTAAACTGCTACCCTCGAGTCCCTATATGATAAATACTAATTGAATGTATGAGCTCCCATGCCTAAGAACTCTATAATGACAAGTTTCTCTGATTGCATAAGTCGTTTGGTATTACCTTAATAAAAGCCATTTGTTATGCTTTATATACTCAGTACATATATTGTACTGACCCCTCATTCTTCGGGTTGATGTGTTTCATGCCCGCAGGTACAGATGTTCAGTTTAGAGATCCGCCAATTTAGGGTTTCCCATCAGCGACACTGGGAGCGCTCCATTGTTCCGGAGCCTAACTTTTGATACTAGTCATGTAATATGTATGTATTTAATTGTCCAGGGGTATGGTGGGGCCCCTGTTCTGCCATATGTTGCTGTTACTATTCTTAGAGGTCTGTAGATATATGTATATATGGGTTGTTTATAAGTTTGTCTCGACGGCAGGTTGTAAATGTTTTTATATTATGGCAGCCTCGTCGACTTGCGTGCCCTTTCATGATATGATGCGAATGAAAGAGGCTACTTGTACATGAAAAAGTTTTTAACTATTGACGTTTTTGGGTATTGTGTCACATCACACACGGCTCAACTTAGATGTAGCTGATAGATACGTATCGGGGGGTCCAGGTTAGACCCTAGTCGCGGCCTACGGGGTTGGGTTGTGACAGAACTGGTATCAGAGTAGTTCGTCCTTGGAATATATACAGACCGTGTCTAGTAGAGTCTTGTTTATCGGTGTGTTGTGCACTACATCTATAAACAGGAGGCTACAGGACATTTAGGATGTTACTTTCTTTCATATCTAGAATCGTGCGATAGAGCTGAGTCATAGGAAATGAAATTCCTCATATTAACTTGTGATTTCGGTAGAAAGGCAATATCGATAAAAGAAAGTAACTGACGATATTGAAAGTTACAAAGCACGCAGATAAGCAAAGGCACGAAGGACCTATGTCAGGTAAGGCGTTGCAATACGATTGATCTATAAAGTTGAAAAATAAAAGGAAAAGTATACAAGAAAGTGTAATAGGTGCAGTTCGAGTGGACATATGAGGTAAGTCCATTTTCATACTGCTAATTGTGGGCGCCCTATGTGGCTGCGATATGAGATGATATGACTATATATGTGTGCCCTGTGAGGCATTGTTGGTATTTTCTGCGTGCATGTGTGGAGATACTAAGAAATACAGAGGAAACTCTATCCAAAATTTTCTAGAAATAAAAAAGAGAATGAGATGCAGGG
Organism: Solanum dulcamara; assembly: GCF_947179165.1. Classification (NCBI taxonomy): domain Eukaryota; kingdom Viridiplantae; phylum Streptophyta; class Magnoliopsida; order Solanales; family Solanaceae; genus Solanum; species Solanum dulcamara. The sequence goes on from NC_077244.1 coordinate 25,454,820, forward strand.
CTGTAGTATATCTTGAAAAGTTGTGCTCACAATAATGATGAGATTTGACTAAACGAGTATGGCTGACCTCGATAAATGAGTTAATTGTTGAATTAATGGCAATAAAAACTAGGAGGTCGATATGAGGATAGTAGAATGAAGTCGGGAAGGACCTATAGGCTAAAGAAGACGACTTAGAGAAGACTGATCGATCGGGATAAAACAATATACTAAGGCATTGCCTGAATTGATACATAGGGATAAACTATGACAAGTTATAGTTGAAAGATTTGCAGAACAACTGTTGCATTACGAGGTTATTAGAAGAATAAGTGGTATCCACTGGAATTAAGCTAGTGTTATGATGAAGCTCGAAACACGGATCATCAAAGTATAAGTACTCTCGAGTGGAGAGTTTGAACCGATCATGGGCACGAGCCAATTACTGATTGGGATGAATGGAATATGGCTTTGAATGCACTACTATATTATGGATGTTACTCGAGTACCAACCGTCAGATGAGATTTTATATGATATATTGCGAATACCAAAGCACCCTATAGTTGTGCTAGGGGTTCTTATAAGAGCAATCAAACGTATGGAAGATCTAACAGAAGATGTGGACATGGTGCAGTATGTTAAAAATATTGGAGTAGAATCATTCGCGTGTGAATAGCTGAAAATAAACGGAGGATGACATGGGTACACCCTAAAAGGGGGAAATGGACAAGAGAATTACAAGCGTAAGAGAAAATCAACCGATGCAATCGTATATAAATGGGAACACTTAAACTTCAAATGAGCCATAAGGGATAGACGCAACTATACCCGTACTACTGCACCGGATTCCGTCAAAACTCCGAAGTTAAGCGTGCTTGGGTGAGAGTAGCACTGAGATGGGTGACCCCCTGGGAAGTGAAAAAGGGTACGAAACCAGTATGACAAAAAGAGATTGTAAGTGCGTGTTAGTGCAATGGCACATATGGAATAGAGTAAGCCAAGAGCAAAAAAGATTATGACTAAAATGGAACGCACTTCCTCCAAATAGCACAAGAATAGTTGTGCGGCCTACGAACATTGGCATATTAAGAGTAAGGTCAAGGGATTACTAATTCCTTGATAAAAGGAAGTCGGTAATAGCAGTGTGATGGCCACATTTAGAATCGATTAAAGAAAAGTGTAAGATAGTTCACGGCAAAACTAGTAAGATATAATTGATATTAAGGGCAGAAGCCATAGTGGAGCCCTGACCTCGACTGAAGGAGGTAAGCCGCTAGTATAGTGATGCTAAGGCATTTTTTGAATTTCTCTAAGTACCTACACATGTTTGTGTAAGAATTACAACATAATGTTTGGTAGTAAAACTGGAAAGAAGATCTGAGTAAAAAAGCAAGATAGCATACCTAAGGTGTTACAAGTTGAATTAAGAGGAATTGTATAATAGCTTAAACGAAGTGGAGCATTAGAGGCTTGATAGCTTGTTATGGGGGATGGGAATCCCGACTCAGAAATGGAAGGTAATTAAGGTAGGTTATAGTCCAAGCTGACCTCACACTCTACAGAAGTATAAGATGGGTTATGATGGATAAGGCTGCCTATGAGTGGGACCTACTGTCCGATTTGAAGCAATACATTCAGTTTTCACAGATCAATACTCCGCAAGTATATAAATGACCCTCCCAGAATATTTCTCGGGGAGGAGGTCTATGTAACAAGGAGTTATCCTATGAGGGGCAACTTATTGCCATCCTGGATCGGCAGATTAAAAGGGTGCGACCTAAGGACGTAGCTTTTGTCAAAGTACCGTGGTGGAATAAGAATCATGAAGAAATAACTTGGGAAACTGAAGAGGACATAAAACACAGGTATCCGTACCTATTTCCAAATATCTACGGGTAAACTACTCCTGGAACTCATATATTAATTACTTGGATGAAAATGTATGTTATTGCAATAGAAGAGAATCTCTCTATAGTTTGTATAAATTCTTAAGGGAAGTTTTATTCAACATTCGGGGATGAATGTTCTAAAGGGGGAAAGGATGTTACACCCCCACACTCTCGAGCTTGGAATGTCTCTTAAGTTCTTTAGACATTATCATGTGATCCGGATAAGCTACGACACTATCAAACGACTTTAAGTAAAGACAAATATGATACCCCATAGTAGAGAAGGCTGAAATAGAGTCATAAGAATCCGAAAGGAATTAGAGTCCAAGTAATGGGTCGTAGGACTCGATTTACGTACGTAAGCTACAAACTTAGAAGTCTTACATACTTGAGCTACTTGAGGACATACAAAGCTTACGTATCACGGATTACATAGGATCTTAAAATAAGACGATATTACGAACCCACGAGGAAGGGGAAAAGACGACATGTGGCAAACAATGGAGGAGAGATGCGTGGCAGACAATGGAGGTGGGGCCCATCAGGACACGTGGCAGCCTAGGGTAAGGCATGGATCCGTGGCCCAATAGAGGCTGGACATGTGTCACCATATGGGGATGACACGTGTCACATCCTAGGACCACATATATACATGTATATCATGTCTTAAGTTCAGTTCCTGCACTTAACTTCAGCAAACAAAAAGAAAAGCAAACCCTAGAATAAGAGAGAAAAACGTGACGGCTTGGAGGAAACAAATAGGTAAGTCCCGATTTTGCTCCATAAATTAATTAGATAAGGTATTATTATATCAATAGGAGGTGGTTAATAACGTAACTTACCTATTTGGGGTAGCAAAATCGAGTAACAACCAGCCACAACATTTCAGCCGCATCAAGGAGTTTACGAAGTTAATTTTCAGCAAGTTTGGGAAGCCATATGATAAGCTATGGCTTGATTATCTTCTACCACGTTTTTTCACGGACTTGTACATGTTATTAGGGTGTGAATAATGTGAATTTAGGGTTTGTAGCAGCACCAAATGGACAGCAAATAGTCCACACAGTTTCAGCGCGACTAGAGAAGTTCCGAGGCAAGTTTTGGGGAGTTTTGGCTAATTTAGGGTAAGGTAAGACTTCTCCTTTAAATTTAGACTTTATGGGGTTGTTATGTAGGGTATTATATACCTTTTATACTGCTTGAAGTATAAAAAAGGTCGTGGAAATGCTCGACAATAGAAATAATCGAAAGTGAAGTCGTCGTAGTTAAATTGTAGTCGGAATGGGGTGTTCTGCGTGTGGGGTGATGCTGCAGGTGTTTGGTGATTTGTTTCAGGGCCTAAATTTATTTTAAAAGGTATTTGTGTGCTTATGGTTTCATCCACACGACCCCTCGTTTCGTATAATTAAAGGTTTTGCGAAACAAAGACTAGAAACCCTATTTTGGTATTACAATTTTCAGCAAGTCGGGTGGAGTTTATATTGTGTAATGTTGCCATGTTTTACTTGTATATGAGCTGTAGGTTTTTGTTGTTGGTTGGCTGTAGTAATTAGTTATGTAATTTTGAATTTGGATACGGCACATTATAAGGGAGATGCTTCCCGATTTTCGTTAACACTTTAACTAGTTAAGGAACTAGTCGAGAAGGCGAGCGAGGGAATGGGGTTTATGAATACTGTTAAGTAATGTAAGACGCTGAAAGGTCTAAAGATTTTGATGATCGTATTTATTTCATGTTACATAGGTTCACGGGACGACAAGGCAACCGGGATAAAGACTAACCCATAACAGGTATGTGAAGCCTTCTTTTGGCATGTTTTTGGCATAAGTATGTGAAGCTTTCTCTTGGCATGTTCTTGGCATAAGTATGTACAGCCTATCTCTCTTTTCTTCTGGGCATGTCTTAGAAATACGTTATGAATGATTGGTATATGAAACATGGGAATAATTCCATTCGTAAAGCTCCGAGTATAGTTCATAATTCTTATCCACTTCGTAATGGTAGAACTCCTGTAATAGTTGAGCTACTGCCTTTTTAAGGCTTCTATAGGATAAAAGGTAATATATGTAGAGCCTATTGAATCGTGTTCACTTCTAAATGCTAAAGCTCTTAAGGTAGCTGAGCTATCACCCTCAAGCCTTCTATACATGAAATAGTAACCGGATGCATGGGAAGCATGAACTATAACTCCTATTCATTTCTTAATATCGAAGTTGTTGAAGTAGTTGAATTGCTACCCTCGAGTCCCTATATGATGAATACTAATTGAATGTATGAGCTCCCATGCCTAAGAACTCTATAATGACAAGAGAAGACAACTGTTTTTGATTGCATAAGCCATTTGGTATTACCTTAATAAAAGCCTAGGACTCTTGAGACACCGTCGATGTGGCCCCTAATAGAAGTTAGAGGATACATGAGACGATGATCGTTTTGATTCTCAAATGATAGTCCATGACGATTGTTGTACCGAATCTCAGATGATAAACTAATTGCATATAGTTCCTCATTACTTTACTCATATAGGCTATTAATACGTCACTCACCGCATCCCATGAAGGGCAGGGCAGGATAAACTCAGTGCGTCCCATGAAGGACTGGGTATAATAAATTCACCGCGTCCCATGAAGGGTCGGACATGATAAATTCACCGCGTCCCATGAAGGGTCGGTCATGATATATGATTAAATGATTATTTACCACATCCCATGAAGGGCCGAGCATGATAAATTCACTGCATCCCATGAAGGGCCGGGCATGATAAATTCACCGCTTCCCATGAAGGGCCGGGTATGATATATGATGCAATGATCATTCACCGCATCCCATGAAGGGCCGGGCATGATAAATGATGAAATGACATCTTTATTAAGTCCCTCACTGAAGGGCCGAATACAGTCTGTAGGCATGCATGTTGAAATATAGTGACACACTTGTAGCACCAAGTCCCATAGCGGGCCAGGTATGGTATGTAAGGAAGGTATACATGCCCTCATGTCATAAGGTGCAGGTAGAGAAATTTGTTAACTATTATATTTGTTTCCTGCATCCCTACTTCAATTGTCACCTCAGTTATGTATTGTTATGCTTTATATACTCAGTACATATATCATACTGACCCCTCGTTCTTCGGAGGGCTGCATTTCATGCCCGCAGGTATAGATGTTCAGTTTGGAGATCTGCTAGCTTAGGGTTTCCACTCAGCGATACTGGGAGCGCTCCACTGTTTTGGAGCCCAACTTTTGATAATAGTCATATAATATGTATGTATTTAATTATCTAGGGGTACGGCGGGGGTCCTGTCCTGCCATATGTTGCTGTTACTATTCTTAGAGGTCTGTAGACATATGTATATGTGGGTTGTTCATAAGTTTGTCTCGACTATGCCTATACGCTAGGTTGTAAATATTTTTATGTTATGGCAGCCTCATCGGCTTATGTGCCCTTTCATGATATGATGGGAATGAAAGAGGCTACTTGTACATGAAAAAGATTTCAACTATTGAGGCTTTTGGGTATAGTGTCACATCACACACGGTTCAACTTAGGTGTAGCTGATAGATACGCATAGGGGGAGTCCAGGTTGGACCCCAGTCATGGCCTACGGGGTTGGGTCATGTCACATTATCTTAAACTCAATGAAGTCATCAAGTGAACCATCACTTGGGGATCAGGGCAGAAGGTATCTGACGTATACTCTTTAACTGTCACTAAGGACTATGTAAAAAGGAGTTTTTGGAAATCATAGACATATACCAATGTGAAATATCTTATAGCAGTCCGAGCATTGGTTATCTCATAGCCTTTCTTTTTTTACAACCAAGAGCTTAGTCGTATCAATTGTTATACAGTCATATAGAAGACTCGAAAATAGCAGCTTACTACTTTAAAGTTTAATCATTCAAAAGTGAGTGAGGGTCCTGAAGTCATATTCAGAACCTAGGAATAGAATTACCCCCAAAGCTCATATCATATCATGCTTATATCTAAGATGTGCCAAAAGAGAAAAGATAGGCTTTACATACCTATACCAAAACATACCAAGAGAAGCTTCACATACCTCTTATGGACTCCCCTTAATCGTGTTCACATCGTTGTCCTCAAAACCTATTTAACATGGAAGTAATGCAAGTGTTAACAACCTTAGAATTTTCAGCAACTTAGACTAACCACGAGTATTCATAGCATTCATCCCTTCGCTCGCCTTCTCGACTAGTTCCTTAACTAGTTAAGTCGTTAACGAAAATTAAGCAGCACCTCTCCTATAATGTGCCCTATCCAAATTTCCAATTAGGTCCCTAAACACTAAATCAAACCAACAACAACAACCTGCAACATATTTTTACGCAATTCACACCCACAATATACAACATAAACTCCAAACGACTCGCTCAAAAATACGATATCAAGATAGGGATTCTAGTTTCCATTTTGCAAAACATTTAACCGTACAAAGAGGGGGGGTTGTGTGGCTGCAACCAGTAGCTCCCCAACCTCATTTAGAACATATTTAGACCCTACAACTAAAAGCCACACCCCTGCAGAAGCACCTCACAAGAACAACACTTTATTTCGACAACAATTCAACTATAGCGACTCCAATTTAGTTTATTCCGAACGTCAAGTGTTTCTATGCCATTTACATATTTCCAGCCACCAATAGGGCGTGTAAAAAACTTCATAACAACACCATAAAGTCCAAATTAAAAGGAGAAACCTTACCTTACCCGAAATTGGCAAAAATTGTCAAATCGCAACTCGGAACTTCTTCAAACGCGCTGAAATTGAGCAGGCTGTTTGTGCGACTTCCTCGCATCCCCAAATTGTATTTTCTTATTATTAAACATAATTAATTAATTCACGGAATGAAACTCGTAGGCTTACCTCCAATGACCTAACCCGTAGCTCCTCCTCTCCTTCCTCCAATGTTTTTTCTCTTCTTTTTTTCACTTTTCTAGACGTAAAGATGAAGAGATGGTTCTGTAGCTATTCTAAAATACATATATACATCTTCACGGGTTTGAGGAACACCATAGATAATTAATTTACGGAGAAAAATTGGAAAACTTATCTCAAACTCTTCAAACCATGGCTGCCTCTTCCTCTCATGTTCTCTCTATGTTTTGGCTGATTTTGAATAATGAATAAATTAGTAGTCACATAATACATATATATATGAGGTGAGACGTGTCAGGCCCTAAGGGTGACACATGTCAGTCCCTTATTGGACCACCTCAACCATGAGGCCAATGGGGTACTGCCACATGGCAGTGGGGTCCACCTCCCCCAAGCAGGTGGGTCACCTACCTGCTTGAGGTGCTGCCACGTGTCAACTCCCTAGGCTGCCACATCACCCTTTTTTTTCCCCTGTGGGTTTGTAATCTCGGCTTATTGTAAGAGTCTATGTAATCCAAGCTATGCAAGCTTGGTACGTGCCCAACAGCTTAAGTATGTATGAATTCCAAGTTAGTAGCTTACGTAGGTAAATCGAGTCCAACAACTCATTACTTAGCCTCCAATTCCTTCCGGATTCTTATGACTCCATTTCCAACCTTCTCTACTATGGGGTATCACATTCTCCCTTCCTTAGAGTCGTTTGATAGTGTCGTAGCGTATCCAGCTCACATGATAATGTCTAAGGAACTTATGAGACATTCCGAGTTTTAAAAGTATGGGGTGTAACACTGACGGATTCCCAAAACCTATATCTATACCTGCAGGCATGAACGCAGCCCCCCGAGAAAGGGGGTCAGTACGACATATGTACTGAGTATGTAAAACATAACATGATACAACTGGAAGCATATCTTAAGTAAAGAAGCAGGGGATAAAATATCAAATCAGAAACCGGTACTTGGAAAAGTAAAATAATGCATGCTCAAACTTTCAATATAGCCGGCCCTATCAGGGATCCGGTGAATCATATTTGTAGTATCACTATTAGGCCCCATGCCATCGTCACCTTATTAAAACACATCATCATAATATCAGTATCAGGCCCTTTGCCATCGTCACCTTATTAAAACACATCATCATATGTATACATACGGATGTCGGCCCTCTAGTGAGGGACTCAATGAACAATGCAGTGAATTGCACAAATCTGATAACCGGCCCGGGACTCGGAGAAGAAGTGTTACAGTATACATAAATAGAGTAGTGAGAAACACAACACAGTTTAAATCATTATTTGAGACTCAATGAAGTCATCAAGTGAACCATCACTTGGGGATCAATGCAGAAGGTATCTGACGTATACTCTCTAACTGTCACTAAGGACTATGTAAAAAGGAGTTTTTGGAAATCATAGACATATACCAATGTGAAATATCTTATAGCAGTCCGAGCATTGGTTATCTCATAGCCTTTCTTTTTTTACAACCAAGAGCTTAGTCGCATTAGTTGTTATACAGTCATATAGAAGACTCGAAGATAGCAGCTTTCTGCGTTAAAGTTTAATCATTCAAAAGTGATTGAGGGTACTGAAGTCATATTCAGAACCTAGGAATAGAATTACCCCCAAAGCTCATATCATATCCTGCTTATATCTAAGACATGCCAAAAGAGAAAAGATAGGCTTTACATACCTACCCAAACATACCAAGAGAAGCTTCACATACCTCTTATGGACTCCCCTTAATCGTGTTCACATCGTTGTCCTCAAAACCTATTTAACATGGAAGTAATACAAGTGTTAACAACCTTAGAATTTTCAGCAACTTAGACTAACCACGAGTATTCATAGCATTCATCCCTTCGCTCGCCTTCTCGACTAGTTCCTTAACTAGTTAAGTCGTTAACGAAAATTAAGCAGCACCTTTCCTATAATGTGCCCTATCCAAATTTCCAATTAGGTCCATAAATACTAAATCAAACCAACAACAACAACCTGCAACATATTTTTACGCAATTCACACCCACAATATACAACATAAACTCCAAACGACTGGCTCAAAAATACGATATCAAGATAGGGATTCTAGTTTCCATTTTGCAAAACATTTAACCGTACAAAGAGGGGGGGTCGTGTGGCTGCAACTAGTAGCTCCCCAACCTCATTTAGAACATATTTAGACCCTACAACTACAAGCCACACCCCTGCAGAAGCACCTAACAAGAACAACACTTTATTTCGACAACAATTCAACTATAACGACTCCAATTTAGTTTATTCCGAAAGTCAAGTGTTTCTATGCCATTTACATATTTCCAGCCACCAATAGGGCGTGTAAAAAACTTCATAACAACACCATAAAGTCCATATTAAAAGGAGAAACCTTACCTTACCCGAAATTGGCAAAAATTGTCAAATCGCAACTCGGAACTTCTTCAAACGCGCTGAAATTGAGCAGGCTATTTGTGCGACTTCCTCGCATCCCCAAATTGTATTTTCTTATTATTAAACATAATTAATTAATTCACGGAATGAAACTCGTAGGCTTACCTCCAATGACCTAACCCGTAGCTCCTCCTCTCCTTCCTCCAATGTTTTTTCTCTTCTTTTTTTCACTTTTCTAGACGTAAAGATGAAGAGATGGTTCTGTAGCTATTCTAAAATACATATATACATCTTCACGGGTTTGAGGAACACCATAGATAATTAATTTACGGAGAAAAATTGGAAAACTTATCTCAAACTCTTCAAACCATGGCTGCCTCTTCCTCTCATGTTCTCTCTATGTTTTGGCTGATTTTGAATAATGAATAAATTAGTAGTCACATAATACATATATATATGAGGTGAGACGTGTCAGGCCCTAAGGGTGACACATGTCAGTCCCTTATTGGACCACCTCAACCATGAGGCCAATGGGGTACTGCCACATGGCAGTGGGGTCCACCTCCCCCAAGCAGGTGGGTCACCTACCTGCTTGAGGTGCTGCCACGTGTCAACTCCCTAGGCTGCCACATCACCCTTTTTTTTCCCTGTGGGTTTGTAATCTCGGCTTATTGTAAGAGTCTATGTAATCCAAGCTATGCAAGCTTGGTACGTGCCCAACAGCTTAAGTATGTATGAATTCCAAGTTAGTAGCTTACGTAGGTAAATCGAGTCCAATAACTCATTACTTAGCCTCCAATTCCTTCCGGATTCTTATGACTCCATTTCCAACCTTCTCTACTATGGGGTATCACATTCTCCCTTCCTTAGAGTCGTTTGATAGTGTCGTAGCGTATCCAGCTCACATGATAATGTCTAAGGAACTTATGAGACATTCCGAGTTTTAAAAGTATGGGGTGTAACACTGACGGATTCCCAAAACCTATATCTATACCTGCAGGCATGAACGCAGCCCCCCGAGAAAGGGGGTCAGTACGACATATGTACTGAGTATGTAAAACATAACATGATACAACTGGAAGCATATCTTAAGTAAAGAAGCAGGGGATAAAATATCAAATCAGAAACTGGTACTTGGAAAAGTAAAATAATGCATGCTCAAACTTTCAATATAGCCGGCCCTATCAGGGATCCGGTGAATCATATTTGTAGTATCACTATTAGGCCCCATGCCATCGTCACCTTATTAAAACACATCATCATAATATCAGTATCAGGCCCTTTGCCATCGTCACCTTATTAAAACACATCATCATATGTATACATACGGATGTCGGCCCTCTAGTGAGGGACTCAATGAACAATGCAGTGAATTGCACAAATCTGATAACCGGCCCGGGACTCGGAGAAGAAGTGTTACAGTATACATAAATAGAGTAGTGAGAAATACAACACAGTTTAAATCATTATTTGAGACTCAATGAAGTCATCAAGTGAACCATCACTTGGGGATCAATGCAGAAGGTATCTGACGTATACTCTGTAACTGTCACTAAGGACTATGTAAAAAGGAGTTTTTGGAAATCATAGACATATACCAATGTGAAATATCTTATAGCAGTCCGAGCATTGGTTATCTCATAGCCTTTCTTTTTTTACAACCAAGAGCTTAGTCGCATTAGTTGTTATACAGTCATATAGAAGACTCGAAGATAGCAGCTTTCTGCGTTAAAGTTTAATCATTCAAAAGTGATTGAGGGTACTGAAGTCATATTCAGAACCTAGGAATAGAATTACCCCCAAAGCTCATATCATATCCTGCTTATATCTAAGACATGCCAAAAGAGAAAAGATAGGCTTTATATACCTATACCCAAACATACCAAGAGAAGCTTCACATACCTCTTATGGACTCCCCTTAATCGTGTTCACATCGTTGTCCTCAAAACCTATTTAACATGGAAGTAATACAAGTGTTAACAACCTTAGAATTTTCAGCAACTTAGACTAACCACGAGTATTCATAGCATTCATCCCTTCGCTCGCCTTCTCGACTAGTTCCTTAACTAGTTAAGTCGTTAACGAAAATTAAGCAGCACCTCTCCTATAATGTGCCCTATCCAAATTTCCAATTTGGTCCCTAAACACTAAATCAAACCAACAACAACAACCTGCAACATATTTTTACGCAATTCACACCCACAATATACAACATAAACTCCAAACGACTCGCTCAAAAATACGATATCAAGATAGGGATTCTAGTTTCCATTTTGCGAAGCATTTAACCGTACAAAGAGGGGGGGGTCGTGTGGCTGCAACCAGTAGCTCCCCAACCTCATTTAGAACATATTTAGACCCTGCAACTACAAGCCACACCCCTGTAGAAGCACCTCACAAGAACAATACTTTATTTCGACAACAATTCAACTATAGCGACTCCAATTTAGTTTATTCCGAACGTCAAGTGTTTCTATGCCATTTACATATTTCCAGCCACCAATAGGGCGTGTAAAAAACTTCATAACAACACCATAAAGTCCAAATTAAAAGGAGAAACCTTACCTTACCCGAAAATTGGCAAAAATTGTCAAATCGCAACTCGGAACTTCTTCAAACGCGCTGAAATTGAGCAGGCTGTTTGTGCGACTTCCTCGCATCCCCAAATTGTATTTTCTTATTATTAAACATAATTAATTAATTCACGGAATGAAACTCGTAGGCTTACCTCCAATGACCTAACCCGTAGCTCCTCCTCTCCTTCCGCCAATGTTTTTTCTCTTTTTTTTTTCACTTTTCTAGACGTAAAGATGAAGAGATGGTTCTGTAGCTATTCTAAAATACATATATACATCTTCACGGGTTTGAGGAACACCGTAGATAATTAATTCACGGAGGAAAATTGGAAAACTTATCTCAAACTTTTCAAACCATGGCTGCCTCTTCCTCTCACGTTTTCTCTCTATGTTTTGGCTGATTTTGGATAATGAATAAGTGAGTAGTCATATAGTACATATATATATGAGGTGACACGTGTCAGCCCATAACGGTGACACATGTCAGTCCCTTATTGGACCACCTCAACCATGCGGCCAATGGGGTGCTGCCACGTGGAAGTGGGGTCCACCTCCCTTAAGCAGGTGCGTTACCTGCCTGCTTGAGGTGCTGCCATGTGTCACATCCCTAGGCTGCCACATCACCTTTTTTTCCCCTATGGGTTCGTAATCTTGTCTTATTTTAAGATTCTATGTAATCCATAATACGCAAGCTTGGTACGTGCCCTAATAGCTTAAGTATGTATGAATTCCAAGTTAGTAGCTTACGTAGGTAAATCGAGTCCAACAACTCATTGCTTAGCCTCCAATTCCTTCCGGATTCTTATGACTCCATTTCCAACCTTCTCTACTGTGGGGTATCACATTCTCCCTTCCTTAGAGTCGTTTGATAGTGTCGTAGCATATCCAGCTCACATGATAATGTCTAAGGAACTTATGAGACATTCCGAGTTTTAAAAGTATGGGGTGTAACACTGACGGATTCCCAAAACCTATATCTATACCTGCGGACATGAACGCAGCCCCCCGAGAAAGAGGGTCAGTACGACATATGTACTGAGTATGTAAAACATAACATGATACAACTGGAAGCATATCTTAAGTAAAGAAGCAGGGGATAAAATATCAAATCAGAAACCGGTACTTGGAAAAGTAAAATAATGCATGCTCAAACTTTCAATATAGTCGGCCCTATCAGGGATCCGGTGAATCATATTTGTAGTATCACTATTAGGCCCCATGCCATCGTCACCTTATTAAAACACATCATCATAATATCAGTATCAGGCCCTTTGCCATCGTCACCTTATTACAACACATCGTCATCATATGTATACATACGGATGTTGGCCCTCTAGTAAGGGACTCCATGAACAATGCAGTGAATTGCACAAATCTGATAACCGGCCCGGGACTCGGAGAAGAAGTGTTACAGTATACATAAATAGAGTAGTGAGAAACACAACACAGTTTAAATCATTATTTAAGACTCAATGAAGTCATCAAGTGAACTATCACTTGGGGATCAAGGCAGAAGGTATCTGACGTATACTCTCTAATTATCACTAAGGAGTATGTAAAAAGGAGTTCTTGGAAATCATAGACATATACCAATGTGAAATATCTTATAGCAGTCTGAGCATTGGTTATCTCATAGCCTTTCTTTTTTTACAACCAAGAGCTTAGTCACATCAATTGTTATACAGTCATATAGAAGACTCGAAGATAGAAGCTTACTACTTTAAAGTTTAATCATTCAAAAGTGAGTGAGGGTCCTGAAGTCATATTCAGAACCTGGGAATTGAATTACCCCCAAAGCTCATATCATATCCGTCTTACTCCTAAGACATGCCAAAATAGAAAAGATAAGTTTTACATACCTATACCAAAAACATACCAAGAGAAGCTTCACATACCCCTTATGGACTCCCCTTAATCGTATTCACCTCGTTGTCCTCAAAACCCATTTAACACGGAAGTAACACAAGTGTTAACAACCTTAGACTTTTCAGCAACTTAGACTACCCACGAGTATTCATAGCATTCATCTCTTCGCTCGGCTTCTATACTAGTTCCTTAACTAGTTAAGGTGTTAACGAAAATTGGGCAGCACCTCCCCTATAATGTGCCCTATCTAAATTTCCAATTAGGTCCCTAAACACTACAGCCGACCAACAATAACAACCTGCAACATATGTTTACGCAATTCACACCAACAATATAGAACGTAAACTCCAAACGATTCGCTCAAAAATACGATATCAAGATAGGGTTTCTAGTTTCTATTTTGCAAAACCTTTAACCGTACGAAATGGGGGGGTCATGTAGATGCAACCAGAAGCTACACCACCTCATTTATAACATATTTAGACCCTGTAACCATAGGCCACATCTCTGCAGCAGCACCTTACAAGAACAACACTTTATGTCGACGACAAGTCAACTATAGCGACTCCAATTTAGTTTATTCCGAACGTCAAGTGTTTCTATGTCATTTACACATTTACAGCCACCTATAGGGAATGTAACACACTCCATCAAAACACCATAAAGTCCAAATTAAAAGGAGAAACCTTACCTTACCCGAAATTTGCCAAAATTGTCAAATCGCAACTCGAAACTTCTTCAAACGCGCTGAAATTGAGCAGGCTGTTTGTGCGACTTCCTCGATGCCCCAAATTGGATTTTTTATTATTAAACATAATTATATAACCTTGGGATACCATAATTAATTAATTCACAGAATGAAACTCGGAGTCTTACCTCCAATGGCCTAACCCGTAGCTCCTCCTCTCCTGCCTCCAATGTTTTTCCTCTTTTTTCTTTCACCTTCCTAGACGTAAAGATGAAGATTTAGTTTTTTAGCTGTTGAAAAATACATATATACAACTTCACGGGGTTGAGGAACACCGTAGATAATTAATTCATGGAGGAAAATTTCAACTCTTCAAACCATGTCTGCCTCTTCCTCTCACACTTTCTCTCTATGTTTTGGCTAATTTTGGATATATATATATATGAGGTGACACATGTTAGCCCCTAAGGGTGACATGTGTCAGTCCCTTATTGGGCCACCTCAACCATGCGGCGAATGAGGTGTTGCCACGTGGCAGTGGGGTCCACCTTCCCCAAGAAGGTGGGTCACCTACTTGACCCCAAGTAGGTGGGTCACCTTCCTGCTTGAGGTGCTTCCATGTTTCACCTCCCTAGGCTGCCATGTCACTTTTATTTTTCCTTGTGGGTTCGTAATCTTGTTTTATTTTAAGAGCCTATGTAATCCATGCTACGCAAGCTTGGTACGTGCCCCAATAGCTTAAGTATGTAAGACTTCCAAGTTAGTAGCTTACGTAGGTATATCGAGTCCAACGACTCATTACTTAGCCTCCAATTCCTTCTGAATTCTTATGACTCAATTTTTAACCTTCTCTACTGTGGGGTATCACATTCTCCCTTCCTTAGAGTCGTTTGATAGTGTCGTAGCATATCCGGCTCACATGATAATGTCTAAGGGACTTACGAGACATTCCGTGTTTAAAAGCGTGGGGTGTAACAGTTACGATGGTCACTACCTTTCAAGGCCTATTTCAATCCTATACTTCCTTCTCTTTTTATTTCTAAGAAAAATTTGGGTAGAGTTTCCTCTGTATTTCTTACTATCCCAAACCTGCACGCAGAAAATGCAAACAATGCCTCACAGGGCCAACATATATATACATCCATTTCGTAGCCACACGCGGCGCCCAATATTAACAGTAGTATGAAATGATTGACTTACCTCATATGTCCAACAAGAACTGCCCCGTCTACTTTTCTATATCAATCGCACTTTAATGTCTTACCTAATATATATCTTTCATTCCTTTACTGATATGCATGTTGTGTAACTCCCAATATTGTCAACTACTTTCTTTTATTGATGTTGTCCTTCTGCTGAAATCACTGGTTAGTATGAGGAATTTCATTACCAATAACTCGGCTCTATCCTACGATCTTAGATATGAAAGAAAGGTAACATCCTAAATTCCCTGTAGCTTCCTATTTATAGATGTGGCATGCATTACATTAATACACAAGACTCTACTAGACATGGTCTCTAGATATTCCAACGACGAATTGCTCTGATACCACTTCTGTCACAACCCAACCCCGTAGGCTGCGATAGGGTTCCAACCTGAACACCCGTATACATATCTATCAGCTGTGGTCAAGTCAAATCGGAACCCCAGTAGGGTATAATATTTTCATACACATATAGCTTCTTTCATCATAACATGGAAGGGCACATAAGCCGATAAGGCTGCCATATATATAAACGTTTACAACATTTCATGTAGACCCAGCTGAAACAAACTTACACATACAACCCACATATACATGTCTATAGACCTCTAAGAGTAGTGACACTAACATATGGTGGGACCAAAACTAGGCTCTAATCTAATGGAGCTTTTTCCAAATTGGCTGAGCAGAATCCTAGGCTAGCGAACTCCCAAAACCTGTACCTGTACCTGTGTGCATGAAATGTAGCCCCTCACCCCCCACCCCCCCGAAAAAAGAGGGTCAGTACGACATATGTACTGAGTATGTAAAACATAACATAATATGACCGAAAGCATATCTGAAACAAAGATGTAGGGGATAAACTATCACATCAAAAACTTGTACCTGGGGAAGTAAAAGCATGTATGCTCAAATTTTACAATATAGCCGGTCCTATCAGGGATCTAGTGAATCATATCTGTAGAACCATCACCTTCTTATTACAACACATCATCACATATATACATATATATCCCAGCTCTCTAATGAAGGGTGGTAGACAATATAGTAGAATTGAGCACGAATTTGATAACCAGCCCGGGACTCGAAGAAGAAGTGTTACAATATACACGAGTAAAGTAGTGGAAAACAAAACACAGTTTAAATCATTATCTGAGACTCAATAAAGTCATCAAGCAAACCATCACTTGGAGATCAGGGCTGGAAGTATCTGACGTATACTCTCTAAATGTCACTAAGGACTATGTAAAAATGAGTTTTGGAAATCTTAGACATATACCAATGTGAAAATCTTATAGAAGTCTGAGCATTGGTTACCTCGAAGCCTTTTTTTAAAAAAAGAAGAGTTTTGTCTAATCAATCACTATACATTCAAATAGAAGACTCGAGGAATATGAGTTTATCTACTTTAAGAGTCTTAACATCCGGAAGTGATCAAGAGTCTTGAAGTTATATTGAGAACCTAAAAATGAAGTTTCACCCAAGCTTACATCATCCATAGTCTACATCTAAGACATGCCAAAAGAAAGAAGAGATAGTTTCACATACCTGTTACAGGTTACTTGTTATCCCGTTCGTCTTGTCGTTCTTTGAACCTAAGTAACATAAAAGTAATACGAGTATTAACAACCCATGTCTTTCCATCACCTTAGGCTACCCATGAGTATTCATAGAATTCAACCCCTCATTCGCCTTCTCAACTAGTTCCATAACCAGTTAAGGAGTTAACGGAAATCGAGCAGCACCTCCCTTATAACATGCCCTATCTGAATTCCATTTTGCTCCAAAAACTTAGTATCCACAACAACCATAAACTAAACCACATAAAAATATCACAATAGGATGAAATATAAGTTCCAAACAACTCGCCCAAAACTACGATATCAAAAAAGGGTTTGTAATCCTTATTTTGTAAAGTCGTTAACTACGCGAAGTGGAGGGTCATGTGGATGCAACAATCTGAACCCACACCCTATTTAAACCATATTCAATCACCTTAGAACACCACCACACGACCATCATCCACACACCACAAACACAACGCACTATTCGACTTCAATTTAGCTACGACGACTTCAATTTAGATTGTTTCAAATGTCGGGCATTTCCACAGATTTTTTTTATACTTACATCCATGTATAAGGTGTATAATACACTTCATAACAATGCCATAAAGTCCAAATTTAAAGTAGAAACCTTACCGTACCCGAAATTGGCTAAAACTCGCCAAAACTCGCCTCGGAACTTCTCTAAACGTGCTGAAATTGAGAGGGCTATTTTGTATCCCTTCTTTGCTGCTCCAAATTGAAAATTTTCATTATTAAACATCTTTATATCATCGTAGGATACCTCAAATAATTAATTCACGGAATGAAATCGGGCCTTACCTCTTTTCATTGGCAAACCCGTAGCTCCCTCCTTAGGTTTCCTAAGTTTTTCTCTCAACTCTTTCTTATTTTCTAAGTGATAAAGGATGAGTTTAATTGAAGAATAGTCATCAACACACATATATATAGTTTCTTAGGAGGTGACACATGTCATTCCTTAAGGGTGACACGTGTCAAGCCCTTATTAGGCCACCTCAACCATGCAACCAATGAGGGAGTGCCACATGTCCTTAGTGGGGCCCACCCCAAGTAGGGTCATATACTTGATCCAAGTAGGTGGGTCATGTTCTTGCTTGAGGTGCTTCCACGTGTCGCGTTCCTAGGCTACCACATGTCCTTCTCTTCTCTTCCTCATGGGTTCGTAATTTCGTATTATTTTAAGAGCCTATGTAATCCATTCTACGCAGGCTTGGTATATCCTTGAGTATCTTAAGTATGTAAGGATTCTATGTTAGTAGCTTACACAGGTAAATCGAGTCCTACGAATCATTACTGAGCCTCCAACTCCTTTCGGATTCTTATAACTCCATTTCCAACCTTCTCTACTGTGGGGTATCGCATTCTTCTTTCCTTAAGGTTGTTGGATGTGTGTGGACAGTAGGGGTATCATGTCCACTTTCAAGAAGGTTAGGAACATGTTTCAAGGTTCAAAGGTGCGGGGTGTAACATTCTTCCCCCCTTTAGAACATTCGTCCTCGAATGATAACTCGGCTTATAGGGTTTTACGAGGCGTTAACGAAAATTGGGAAGCACCTCCCCTATAACATGCCCTATCCGAATTTCCAATTACATCCCTTATCACTACATCCAACCAATAACAACACCCTGTAGCATATATGTCACGACCCAATCTCATAGGCCGCGATTGGGGTCCGACCTGGACCCCCCATATACATATCTATCAGTTGTGCTCACATTGAACTATAAATAAAACAATATCATGTAGCAGAGCCCCACAGGGTGATAATATTTTCATAAATCTGTAGCCCTTTTCATTTGTATCAAAACATGACAGGGCATGCAAGCCAACAAGGCTGCCATAACATATTAATATATATCATATATCATGTAGACCCAACTGAATCAAACTAACACACACAACCCACATATACATGTCTGCAGACCTCTAATGGATAAAACAATTTTATACATCAGTGGACAGTATCAAAAACTAGGCCCTGATACAATGTAGCCTCTTCTATCTGAGCTGTATGGAATCCTAAGCTAACGGACTCCCAAAACCTGTATTTGTACCTGCGGGCATAAATGCAGCCCCCCGAGAAAGGGGATCAGTACGACATATGTACTGAGTATGTAAAACGTAACATAATACACTAGAGGTATATTCGAAATAGAGAAGCAGGGGAACACATTATCAAATCGAAGATATGTACCTGTACTCTGTGAATCACAAAAGCATGCATGCTCAATTTATATAACATAGCCGACCCTTTCAAGGGTCTGGTGAATCACATCTGTAAGACCATCATAGGCTCGGTGCCATCACCACCTTATTATAACACATCATCATATATATACATATGTACCCGACCCTCTAGTGAGAGGCTCGGTGAAAAATGCAGTAAATTGTGGACGATAACATACCTGGCTCGGAAATCGGTGAAAGATGGGTTACAGTATACACGAGTAGAGTAGTGAGTAACTATATGCAATTTAAATCATTATCAGGGACTAGACAAAATAAGAAAGGTAAGCTTTTGTTTGAGGACCCGAGTAACGGTGTAGTCATCTCGAGTGTCATCTAAATGCCATTATGGGCTGTCTCAAAAGTAATCTCGGGGACCCTAGACATGTATTAACATAGGGCCAAATCATTTATGGAATCCAAAACACTTAATCTCGTATAGTCTTTAAGACTTGGAGCCTGTACATTTGGTACCTCTTTAACATATAAAAGTTTTTAGGGAAATAGTTCGACTACTGTAGGAGTTTAATATTCAGAAGTAAATAAGAGATGTTTAAGAATAGAGTTACCCCGAAGCTCAGATCATATTCAACTTACAACTAAGACAAAGACATGCCCAAAAGAAGAAAGAGAACAAGCTCTATGTAGTCTGTACTTTCCTTCAGGTGATCATATATATATTTCATACGCGGCCCATCATGGGGCTCGGTGAACTACTATGGCATCATAATCTCATTTTCGTATGAAATACATATCAAGGGAAATGAGAGATAGCTGTACGTACTTATACCAAAACATGCCAAGAGAAAGCTTTACATACCTCTTGTGAGTTACTCTTTATCCCGTTTGCCTCATCGTCAATTTAACCTATTCAACATGAAAGTAGTACGAATATAAACCACTCTTGACTTTCTAGCACCTTCAGTTGCACCTTAGTATTCATGGAATCTATTTCCTTGTTCGTTTCCTCGACTAGTTCTTTAATTAGGTAAGGCGTTAACGAAAATTGGTAAGCACCTCCCCTATAATGTGCCCTATCTAAATTTCCAATTCCACACCTAATACTTACAGCCAAACAACAACAACAACCTGTAACATATGTTTAATCAATTCACACCAACAATATACAACATAACCTCCAAACAACTTGCTCGAAATTACGATATTAAAATAGGGCGTCTAGCCTTTATTTTTTAACCCCATTAATTATACGAAACAAGGGGTCGTGTGGCTAAATCCAGCAACACACACACCCCTTTTTGAATACATTTATTCCCTTCAAAAGCCCCCCCCCACACACCTGCAAAAGCACACCACAAGCCCAATACTTCACTTCAACGACAATTTAACTATAGCGACTACAATTTGGATTATTTCCAACGTCAAGCATTCCTATACCATTTTTATGTTTCCAGCTACACACAAGGCATATAGTAAACTCCATAACAACACCATAAAGTCCAAATTAAGAGGAGAAACCTTACCTTACCCAAAATTGGCCAAAACACTCAAAAAATGCATCTCGGAAACTTCTTGATGTGCTGAATCGGGGCGGACTGTTTGTGTCCCTTTTCCACTGTCCCAAATTGGGATTTTATGTTATAAAATACAATTATATAACCGTGGGACACCTTAAATAATTAATTCACATAATGAAATTGGTCCTTACCTTGGTAACCCCTCAAACCCGTAGCTCACTCCCTAGGTTCTCTAGATGTTTCTTTCAACTTTCTCCTACTTGTTTCAAGTGCAAAGCTGAAAATATGGTTCCGTAAACATAGTAATATACATAAATACATATCCAAGTGGTTGAGGAACACCGTATATAATTAATTCACGGAGGAAAATTGGAAAACTTACCTTTAATTTTCCAAACCCATGGCTACCTTTCTCTCACATTTCTCTGTTATTTTAGTTGCTGGAGTTTCAGATCCAAATGGAATAAGGATGACTTAGTAGTCATCCAAATACACATATATACCCCTCTTTAGAAGGTGCCACATGGCAGCCCCTTTAATTTTCCAAACCCATGGCTACCTTGCTTGCTTGAGGTGCTTTCTTGTCACCTACTTGCTTCACTTTCGTATGTTCAGAAACTAGTTTTTGCTCCCTCTCGTAGGTTCATCATCTCATCTCATTTTAAGAGCCTATGTAATCCATGCTACGCAGGCTTGGTATGTCCTCCAGTAGCTCAAGTATATAAGACTTTTACATTAATAAATTACGTAGGTACCCTTGCGAAGCATCTCTATCTATATATCATCTCTGCCGACTCTGGCTTTTAGTTAATATCTTGCTTAATCATATCGGGGCCTTTTTAGCTTAGTCTTTCTAATATCTACCCGTCCAATAGGGGACTTACACGTCTTGATATACCAGTCTTGTACGGGGCCATTGAGATACCAGAGTGGTAGCCATTATGGTAGGTAAACTTAATAAGTAGTGGATGATCGTCCCAGTTACTCTTAAAGCCAACCATATAATAGTATGCTCAGTCTGTTCAGCAGCTCGAGGACAAATGCGGTACGAAGTCCCGTCTATGCTCCCAATCTCTTCTTAGACTGATCTCTAGACATTAATCATCATTGAAGTCTCTCTATCTGAGATATTAGCTAGGGAAACCTCCCGGAACCTTACTACCTCCATGTTCTATAACTCCACCTGCTTTCAGCTGCATGGGTGCTCTTGATTGGAGGCAAATAGGCTGGTTCATTAGCCTACTCACAATAACCTATATAGCACCCTACTCTTACAGAGTATAAAATAGATGTGTAATGACGTTGATAATTTGGGAATCGTTAGCCTCGTATAGTCCTTCTTGACTCTTTTCAGAACTTTAACTGGCACTCTATCTTTTGGGATTTCTTTTCCTCTTTTTTTCCCAATCCTTAGGGTTGGCTGCCGAATACTGCTGCAGTCCCCTCATAGAATGGCTCTCATAGTTGTTCTGTGCTTTGTCTAACATGATCTAGTATAATTCCGAAGGAATTTTGGCATATAACCTCACCATCCTGTAGTACCCAGCTAGTTTTGCTAGTTTTACTTAAACCCTTCTTACAACTCCCTCAACATAACTGATAGTATCCTAGGTACATAATCCCAGGTCGTTTCTCCACCGCTAGTTCAGATCCTACCATCTCGCACGACCATATCAGCACTAATGCACTAAAATCCACCAGAATTTGGAAGTTAAGCATGCTTAGGCGAGAGTAATACTGGGATGGGTGACCTACCAGGGATGTCTTTGTGTCGCATTTCACTGCTATCCTTGCAATAATGTGTGGGGCACTCAACATAGCCCAAGATTTACCTTAGCATCGTCTCGCTCATCCCACCTGGTCACACTTCTTCCTTTTCCCCTATTCATTCTGTGTTCTTCTCATATTTTATCACAGGAGGCCTTCTATTCTTTTGTCCTTGGTTATATATCTATCGCAACATCATTTATAGCCAACACTTTGGCTTTTGGTCTAGCATGCTATCATTATCCTTCGTAGTGTCTCTTGAGTTATTCGATATCCTTTAATGGTTACACTCTATTGTTTTTTGTACGCAGTCGCCTTCTAGTGTTATGTTGTTCAGGGTCCCATCACAACTTCTTAACGCTGCCTTATGTAGCATTCTGGCTTCCGTTTAATTATTGGCGGCTTTCATACCTTTCTAACTTGGTTCCGCAAGATATCTTATTGTAGTTTAGACATCTATCTCAACTATATTGCCATATTAATTGCCTCCTCTTACTTTTGCCATTTTCTCATTGACTTCCCTCTTTTAGAGGGTGCCTATACTTTTACCTGCTTATGCCTTGCTCTATGTCTCTATATCCCATCTTAATTTCATCCAATCTCTTTCCCCCGATCTACTTGGTACTGTATCATGTCTCCGTCTATCTGCATATTTTATAATTAGACTATCCGCGTACAGAGCCTTGGCTAAATCATGAAACGATGAGAATGTTATACCCCGTGCTTTTGAACCTTGACACGTGTCCCTAATCATCTTGAAAGTAGACATGAGACCCTTATTGTCCACACACACCAAACAACTCTAAGGAAAGAAGATTGTGATACCTCGCAAGAAGGAAGGTTGGAAATAGAGTCACAAGAATCCGGAAAGAGTTGGAGGCTAAGAAATGAGTCATAGGACTCGATTTACCTACGTAACCTACTAAGTTAAGAGTCTTATACACTTAAGTTTCTTAAGGATATATCAAGCTTACGTAGTGTGGATTACATCGTCTCTTAAGACAAGACGATATTACAAACCCACGGGGGATAGGAGAAGGCAACACGTGGCAGCAAAAGGAGGTGCCACATGGCAGCCTAGGGAAATGCCATGTGGCAACAGGTTACCCACCTGCTTGGGGTCAAGTAGGTGACCCACCTACTTGGTGGTGGGCCCCACCAAGGACACGTGGCAGCCTTGGAGGCTAATGGTGGATCTGTGGTCCAATAAGGGCTTGACACGTATCACTCTTAGGGGATGACACGTGTCACTTCCTAAGGAATCATATATATATATATGTTTGAATGACTCTTAAGTCATTTGGAGTCCAAAAAAATCAGCCAAACATAGAGAGAAATCGTGAGAGGAAGAGAGTACTATGGCAGCCATGGTTCAAGAAGAATTAAGGTAAGTTCTTCACTTTTCTTCCGTGAATTAATTATCTACGATGTTTCCTAAGTATGTGGATATGTATATATGTGTTTTATGATGTTTATGGAACCAAAACTTCAGCTTTACAATTGAATGTTTGGAAGAAAAAGAAGAGAAAAATGTTAAAGGGGCAAGGAAGGAGGGCTACGGGTTTGGCCTTTTTGGGGTAAGCTTCCGGGTTTAGTTTCGTGAATTAATTATTTGAAGTGTCCATAAGTTTTATAATGGTTTTTAATAATATAAAAGTTTAATTTGGGGCAGAGAATAAGTAACACAAACAGCCCGCTCAACTTCAACCCGTTTGGAGAAGTTCCGAGTTGCGCTTTGACAATTTATGCTAAATTCGGGTAAGGTAAGGTTTCTCCTTTCAATTTGGACTGTATGGTGTTGTTATGGAGTGTATTATACACCTTTTTTGTTGCTGGAAACGTGAAAACAGTATAGAAATGCTTGGCGTTGAAGACAATCCAAATTGTAGTCGTTATAGTCGAATTGTCGTTGAAGTAAGGTGTTGTTCTTGTGAGTTGATGCTGCAGGGGTGTGATGTGTTTTTGTAGGGCCTAAATATTTTCTAATTTGGGTTAGGGTGATGCTGGTTGAAGCCACATGACCCCTCATTTCGTATAGTTAAAGGCGTTACAAAATAAAGGCTAGATGCCCTATTGTGATATCATATTTTTGAATAAGTCGTTTGGAGTTTATGTTGTATATTGTTGGTGTGAATTTCTGCAGGTTGTTGTTGATTGGTTGTTTGTAGGTCTTAGGGACCTAATTGGAAATTTGGATAGGGCACATTATAGAGGAGGTACTGCCTAATTTTTATCGATGCCTTAGCGAATAACAGAACTAGTCGGGGAAACAACTAAGGAAATAGATTCCATTAATACTAAGGTGTAACCTAGGGTGATGGAAATTCAAAGGAGTTGATATTCATATTACTTTCATGTTGAATGGGTTCAAAGGATGGCCAGGTAAATAGGATAAGGAATAATTCAGACAAGGTATGTGAAGCTTTTTTTTGGCATGTTTTGGCATAATTATGTAAAGCCTATTTCTTTCTTCTTTTGGCATGTCTTCAAGTTAAGTAATGAATGATATGAGATTGAGGGTAAATCTACTCATAAATACCAAGCGTAATTCATGGTCCTCATTTACTTCTTGATGAAATGTTACACCCCACACTTTTGAACCTTGAAACGTGTCCCTAATCTTCTTGAAAGTAGACATGAGACCCCTACTATCCACACACATTAAACAACTCGAATGAAAGAAGAATGTGGTACCTCATGAGAGGGAAGGTTGGAAGTAGAGTTGTGAGAATCCGAAAAGAGTTAGAGGCTAAAAACAATGAGTCGTAGGACTCGATTTACCTACGTAAGCTACTAAGTTAAAAGTATTATACACTTGAGCTACTTAAGGATATATTAAGCTTACGTAGTACGGATTACATCGACTCTTAAAACAAGACGAGATTACGAACCCATGGGGGAAAGGAGGAGGCGACATGTATCAACAAAAGGTGGTGCCATGCGGCAGCCTAGGGAAGTGCCACGTAGCAGCAGGTGACCCACCTGCTTGGGGTCAATTAGGTGAACCACCTACTTGGGGGTGGGCCCCACCAAGGACACGTGGCAGCCTTGGAGGCTAAGGGTGGATCCGTCGCCCAATAAGGGCTTGACACGTGTCACCCTTAGGGGATGACATGTGTCACTTCCTAAGGAACCATATATATATATATGTGTGTTAATGACTCTTAAGTCATTTGGAGTCCAAAAAAATCAGCCAAACATAGAGAGAAATTGTGAGAGGAAGAGAGTACTATGGCAGCCATGGTTTAAGAAGAATTAAGGTAAGTTCTTCACTTTTCTTTCGTGAATTAATTATCTACGATGTTCCCTAAGTACGTGGATATCTATATATGTGTTTTATGATGTTTATGGAACCAAAACTTCAGCTTTATAATTGGATGTTTGGAAGAAAAAGAAGAGAAAAACGTTAAAGGGGCAAGGAAGGAGGGCTATGGGTTTGGCCTTTTTGGGGTAAGCTTCCGGGTTTAGTTTCGTGAATTAATTATTTGAAGTGTCCCTAAGTTTTATATTGGGGCAGCGAAGAAGTGATACAAACAGCCCACTCAATTTCAGCGCGTTTGGAGAAGTTCCAAGTTGCGCTTTGATGGTTTTGGCCAAATTCGGGTACGATGATGCTTGTCCTTTCAAATTTTACTTTATGGTATTATTATGGAGTGTATTATACACCTTTTTTGTGGCTGTAAACGTGAAAATAGTATAAAAATGCTTGGCGTTGAAGACAATCCAAATTGTAGTCGTTATAGTCGAATTATCATCAAAGTAAGGAGTTGTACTTGTGAGTTGCTGCTAAAGGGGTGTGATGTGTCGTTGTAGGGCCTAAATATGTTCTAATGTTGGTTAGGGTGCTGCTGGTTGAATCCACATGACCCCCCATTGCATATAATTAAAGGCGCTACAAAATAAAGGCTAAACGCCCTATTGTGATATTGTATTTTTGAATAAGTCGTTTGGAGTTTATGTTGTGTACTGTTGGTGTGAATTGCTGCAGGTTGTTGTTTCTGGTTGGCTGTAGGTCTTAGGGACCTAATTGGAAATTTGTATAGGGCACATTATAAGGGAGGTGCTGCCCAATTTTCGTCGACTCCTTAGCGATTAACAGAACTAGTCGAGGAAAACGACTAAGGAAATAGATTCCATTAATCCTAAGGTGTAACCTAGGGTGCTAGAAAGTTAAAAGGGGTTGATATTCATATTACTTTCATGTTGAGTAGGTTTAAAGGATAGCGAGGCAAACATGATAAGGAATAATACAGAAGGTATGTGAAGCTTCTCTTGGTATGTTTTTTTGGTATAGGTATGTAAAGCCTATCTTTTCTCTTTTGGCATGTCTTGGATGTAAGCAGGATATGATATGAGCTTTGGGGGTAATTCCATTCCCAGGTTCTGAATATGACTTCAGGACCCTCACTTACTTTTGAATGATTAAATTTTAAAGTAGTAAGCTGCTATCTTCGAGTCTTCTATATGACTGTATAACAATTGATTCGACTAAGCTCTTGTTTGTAAAAAAAGAGAAGAAAGGCTCTAAGATAACCAATGCTTGGACTACTATAAGATATTTCACATTGGTATATGTCTAAGATTTCCAAAAACTCCTTTTTACATAGTCCTTAGTGATAGTTAGAGAGTATATGTCAAATACCTTCTGCCCTAATACCCAGGTGAGGGTTTACTGGATGACTTCATTGAGTCTCAGATAATGATTTAAACTGTGTTTTGTTTCTCACTACTCTACTCGTGTATATTGTAACACTTCTTCTCCAAGTCCCGGGACAGCTGTCAGATTCGTGCAATTCACTGCATTATTCATCGAGTCCCTCGCTAAAGGGCTGGCATCCGTCTGTATATATATGATATGTTGTAATAAGGTGACGATGGCCTGGGGCCTGATACTGATACTATGATGATGTGTTGTAATAAGGTGGCGATGGCACGGGGCCTGATACTGATACTACATATATGATTCACCAGACCCCTGATGGGCTTGCTATATTGAAAATTTGAGCATACATGTTTTTGTGATTCACAGAGTACTGGTACATGTTTCTGATTTGATAATTGGTTCCCCTGCTTCTCTATTTTGGATATAACTCCAGTTGTACTATGTTACATTTTACATACTCAGTATATATATCGTACTAACCCCCTTTCTTGGGGGGCTGCATTCATGCCTGCAGGTACAGATACAGGTTTTGGGAGTCCGTCAGCTTAGGATTCCATGCAGCTCAGCTGGAAGAGGCTTTATTGTATTGGGGCCTAGTTTTGATACTGTCCACTGATGTATAACATTGTCTTTTCCATTTGGGGGTACGGCCGTGGCCCTATCACGCTATATGTTGTCATTTATATTTTTAGAGGTCTGCAGATATGTATATGTAGGTTGTGTATGTCAGTTTGATTCAGTTGGGTCTACCTGATATATGATATATGTGATTATGTTATGACAACCTTGTCGTCTTGCGTGCCCTGTTATGTTGTGATACAAATAAAAAGGGCTACAGGTTTATGAAAATGTTATCATCCAGTCCCTGTTACATGATATTGTCTTATTTACAATGCAATGTGACCACAACTAATAGATATGTGTATGGGGGTCCAGGTCGGACCCCAATTGCGGCCTACGGGGTTGGGTCATGACAGAAGTGCTATCAAAGTAGTTCGTCCTCGGATTGTCTGCAGACCGTGTCTAATAGAGTCTTGATTATCAATGTATTGCGCTCCACATCTATAAATAGGAAGCTATAGGATATTTAGGATGTTACCTTTATTCTACATCTAAGATCATGCTATAGATCCGATTTATAAGAAAATTCCTTATACTAACCTTGGATCTTAACAGAAGGGCGACATCAATTGAAGGAGGTGATTGACGACATGGGCATTACGAAGCACCCGGGTAAGTAAAGTAAAAGCCTGAAAGATATCTATTGTGGTGAGTTATGAATGAAAAATTGAAATGTAAGGTCGAAACCTGAAAGGAAAGTTGACTGGAAAATGCCACAAATGCAGTTTGAAGTTGGACGTACGAGGTAAGTCCATTTTTTTATATTACTATTGACATTGAAAGCCTTGTGTGGCTGCGATATGAGATGATATTGAAAGCCTTGTGCGGCTGTGATATGACATGACTATAGATATATATGTGTGTTGGCCCTGTGAGGCATTATTGGTATTGTCTGTGTGCAGGTTATGGGATAGTAAGAAGTGTAGAGGAAACTCTGTCGAAATTTTCCCAGAATGGGGAAAAGGAAATGAAGCATACAATTTTGAGATGTCTGAGAAATTGATACCACGTACCCCTACTGTGTTTAACTAAAGTTGTAAGAGGTATCCTTTAGGTCCCCGATAAGGGGCACCCTTTTTACTTGAAGAATTTTATTTCAGAGGAACAAAAGCTTATTTAAGTAGTAAAGGTCAGATTACGGTATCTCCAGCCGTATTTGTATTGTAGGAATATAAACAGAGGGCTCAGGATGAAGGATAAGATGTCCCGCGAATGAGTTTCACTCTTTTTGAAAAAAAATACCAAGCCCTCAACTTCTAATTGTAAATTAGATGAGTTGTTCATAACTCGAGGATAAACTCAGAAGGAAACCAGGTAGGTCAAGTATTAAAAGAAGTATTGTGATATTTAAGAGGTTCTGATTTCTCCCAACAATGGTTGGAAAATGATTTATGATAACAGCTTATAGTTCTCCACTGACTAATTGGGGAAAAAACTACTAACAGAAGCACCTCAAAGAGATGTCAGGAACTGAATATATGTACGAACTAAAAGGGGGATATTTAAATATGAATTGAACCGTGTGATATAATTATATAGGGATAAAGTGAGACCGCTAATAAGGCGCCCTTAGTAAAGGCTAACTAAGTTAAAAGCCTGCATTGAGTATGCAGTAAGGGTATGGAGCTTAAGATATAAAGGATTAACGTGTGTGCACACCGTCACCCCCAAAACAGTGGAACCCTTAAAAGAAAAAGACGGAAAACTTAAGGAATAAATAGCACAACTTCCATTCATCCCAAGAAACAAGGGATATAGGTTGGGAAAGCCACTACTTCAAGAAAACTTGGAATAGTTATCGTCGGAATATTAGCACTGCCTAGTTGGGATTGGAACGATTATAAGTACTAATTAAATTTTGATGAAGATAAGTAGGATGTTGCCTCGAACGAGTTGTTCCATGGATCCCATTACTAAAGTACAGAATAATAGATGAGATGTTGCACTATGTATGGAAAGGTTCTCGTTGCCTTGTAGTTTTACCAAGATTTCATACACGTACAATCAGGTTATGAAATATATGGAAAAATGGGGACCTGATGCAGTACCAAATAGATTGGTGAAAGGAATTGGACAAAAATTGAGATTTGACATAGAGGCGTAGAGCAAAGTACAAACAGAGGAAAGTACGGGTACCCTCTAAAGGGGGGAAGTTAATGAGAAAATGGCAAAAGTAAGAGGAGGCAATTAATATGGAAATATATTTGATATGGACGTCTAAACATCCACAAGATATCTTGCCAAGACAAGTTAGAAAGATCCGAAAGCTACCAATAATTGGATGGAAGCCAGAATGCTATATAAGGCAGCGTTAAGAAGTTGGTGACGAGACACTAAATGACATAACACTAGAAGGCGGCTGCGTATAAAAACAAAAGAGAGTAACCATGAAAAGATATCGAATAACTCAAGAAACACTACGAAGGATAATGACAGCATGCTAGACCAAAAGAAAAAATGTTGGTTATAGAGTTAGTCGCAAATGATGTTGCGATAGATAAAAAACCAAAGAAAAAGGAATAGAAAGCCTCTTGTGGTAGAAAATGAGGAGAACACAAAGTGAATAGAGGATAGTGGAGCTAAAGGTCTACGCCGATACTGGATGCAAGATAACAGACGAAGGGACAGGGCAAAACAGAAAGACTCGCGAGACAACGCTGAGGTAAATCTATAGCTAAGTTGAGTATCCCACATATTATGGCAAGGATTACAATGAAATGCGACACGAAGACTTCCTAGGAAGGTCACCCATCCCAATATTACTCTCGCCTCAGCACGTTTAACTTCGAAATTCTGATGGAACCTAATGTGTTAGTACTGGTATGATCGCGTGAGATGGAAGAATCTGAACTAACGATAGAAAAATGACATAAGACTATGTTCCCGGAGTACTATACCCTACATTGCGGGTATTGTAAAAAAAATAATTAAGCAAAACAAGAAGGATTAGCTAACTGCTAACTGATGGCGCACTTGAATGCCACTGTTCATCGACATAGTATTAGTTAATGATAGGCAAACGATTGAATAGCTATACGGGCCAGTGGGCGAGGGAATTTCGATACCACTTGGTAGCCAACTCTGAGGGCAAAAAAGCAGAACCCAAAAGGTAAGGGTACCAGCTGATGTAATTTACGAATGACAGGAAGCAATGCCCAAGGTCGAAAATTTCACAATATGACCAGGACTACAAGAATCATTTCGCACTCCAGCATCAGAGAATCTGGAGGGAATGTTACTTGTGGATTAATGATATTGGACCCTACTCCTTTGATCAAAGGATACCTACTTAGCCGAGAAGGTGTAAAATTATAGGGTGAAGAAATGGTAAGACCTTACGGAATCCCCATAGCTATTATTCCAGGCAAAGAAGCCCAAGTTACAATTAACTACCGAGAGATGTAAAGATAGGTTAAGCCAAACTATTGAGATGGAATTGGTACTACGGGTGACATAATGCATGGCCACGATTGGGCCAAAGATCTCCCCCGGCATCAAATGTAGGATAAGGGAGAAAAAAGCGAGGTAAAACATAAGGGCTAACGAGATAACGCTAGGATACTTCTTGTACCCTCTCATTATTTTTTAAGGAAGAAAATGACACAAGATAATGTGTCTAGAGGGGTGCAAGTGGGGGTAAGGAAAGTGGTGAAAGAGTTTAAACGAAACTGGCAGAACTAGTTGGTTACTACAGAATGGCGAGTATATACGCCAAAATTCTGTTAGAACTTTACCAGATCATGTTAGACAAAGCACAAAATGACTATGAGAGCCATTACATGAGGGGACTACAGCATTTTCTGGTAGCCAACCCTAAGGAATGGAAAGAAAGAGGAGAAGAAGGACCCAAAAGATAGAATGCCAATTATAATTTTTAAAAGAGTCAAAAAGG
Source organism: Solanum dulcamara (assembly GCF_947179165.1). NCBI lineage: Eukaryota > Viridiplantae > Streptophyta > Magnoliopsida > Solanales > Solanaceae > Solanum > Solanum dulcamara. The sequence continues at coordinate 25,486,538 of NC_077244.1, forward strand.
ACTATACGAGGCTAACGAATCAGCCCATTTACTTCCAATCAAGAGCACCTATGCAGCTAATATTAGGTGTAGTGATACAACATGGAGGTAGTAAGGTTCCGTGAGGTTTCCCCAGCTAATATCTTAGATGGAAGAACTTTAATTCAGATTAACATTTGGACATCAGTCCAAGAAGAGATCGGGAACACATGTAGGTCTTAGTACCCCAGTTTTTCCCTCGAGTTGCTGAATAGACTGAGCATACTATCAGACGTTAGAAGATATATTGTGGACTAATATGGTTGGCTTTAAGAGTAACTGAGACGATCGCCCACCACTTATTGAATTTGCCTACGAGATGGGCTACCATTCCAGCATTCAGATGGCCCCCTATAAAATGTTGTAAGGCAAAGTGTATAAGTCCCCTTGTTGGGGAGAAAGACTAAGTTGGTAGGCCAAATAGGATTAAGCAAACTAATGACTAACAACCCAGAGTCGGCCGATATGATGTATAGATAATCGATATCAACATTCAGAGTTCAAATTGATGATTAATGTTCATAACGGAGTCCCTAGAAAAGGGAACTTGACCCAAAATATATTAGACTGTATCAAGTTACTCATAAGGTGGGCAACGTGGCTGATAAGTTGAGCTTACCACTTCATTTGGAAACTATACGCGCAGTCCATCAGATAGGAATGCTATGCAAAGATACTGACGAGCCACCCAGGGTATATTCTATAGATGAGGTCCAGGAGATGGAATCCTCTAAGGGAAAAAAAAAACCTATCGCCATCTTAGATTGGAAACTAGAAGATTGTAGACTGAAGATGTGTCTTCCATCAAGATACTGTGGCAAAATCAAAACCATTAAAGGGGATGACTTGAGAAATTGAAGAGGATAGGAAACACAAGTATTCGTACCTATTTCCTGATGTCTACAGGTAACCCCAACTCCTGAAACCGGTATATTAATAACTTAGGTGGGAGTATGTATTATAACAACAGCAAAGAACCTCCCAATACTCTGTACAAAGTTCTAAGGGAAATTTTGTTTAACATTCGGGAATGAATATTCTAAAGGGGGGAAGGATGTTACACCCCACACTTTTAAACCTTGAAGCGTGTTCCTAATCTTCTTGAAAGTAGACATGAGACCCCTACTATCCACACACATTAAACAACTCGAAGGAAAGAAGAATGTGGTACCTCGTGAGAGGGAAGGTTGGAAGTAGAGTCGTGAGAATCCGAAAAGAGTTGGAGGCTAAAAAAAATAAGTCGTAGGACTCGATTTACCTACGTAAGCTACTAAGTTAAAAGTGTTATACACTTGAGCTACTTAAAACAAGACTAGATTACGAACCCACGGGGGAAAGGAGGAGGCTACACGTGGAAGCAAAAAGTGGTGCCACGTGGCAGCCTAGGGAAGTACCATGTGGCAGCAGGTGACCCACCTTCTTGGGGTCAAGTAGGTGACCCACCTACTTGGGGGTGGGTCTCACCAAGGACACATGGCAGCCTTGGAGGCTAAGGGTGGATCTGTGGCCCAATAAGGGCTTGACACGTGTCACCCTTAGGGGATGACACGTGTCACTTCCTAAGGGACCATATATATGTATGTTAATGACTCTTATGTCATTTGTAACTCAAAAATCAGCCCAAAACATAGAGAGAAAAAAGTGGAGAAGAAGAAGAGAAAGGGGCAGACATGGTTCCTAAGAAATTAAGGTAAGTTCTTCACTTTTCTTCCATGAATTAGTTATCCACTGTGTTCCCTAAGTACGTGGATATGTATATATGTGTTTTATGATGTTCATGGAACCAAAACTTCAGCTTTACAATTGGAAAGTTGAAAGAAAAAGAAGAGAAAAACGTTAAAAGGGCAATGAAAGAGGGCTACGGGTTTGGCCCTTTTGGCGTAAGCTTCCGGGTTTCGTTACGTGAATTAATTAATTGAAGGGTCCCTAAGTTGTATATTATTTTTTAATAAACTAAAAGTTCAATTTGGGTCAGCGAAGAAGTAATAAAAACAGCCCGCTCAATTTCAGCGCATTTGGAGAAGTTCCTAGTTGTGCTTTGATGGTTTTTGCCAAATTCGGGTAAGATGATATTTTTCATTTCAAATTTGACTTTATGGTATTGTAATGGAGTTTATTATACACCTTTTTTGTGGCTGGAAACTTGAAAATAGTATAGAAATGCTTGGCGTTGAAGACAATCCAAATTATAGTAGTTATAGTCGAATTGTCGTCAAATTAAGGCGTTGTTCTTGTGCGTTGCTTCTGCAGGGGTGTGATGTGTTGTTTCAGGGACAAAATATTCTAATGTGGGTTAGGGTGCTTCTGGTTGTAGCCACATGACCTCCTGTTGCGTATAATTAAAGGTGCTACAAAATAAAGGCTAAATGCCCTATTGTGATATTGTATTTTTGAATAGGTAGTTTGGAGTTTATGTTGTGTACTGTTGGTGTGAATTGCTGCAGGTTGTTGTTGTTGGTTGTCTGTAGGTCTTACGAACCTAATTGGAAATTTGTATAGGGCACATTATAGGGGAGGTGCTGCCCAATTTTCGTCGACGCCTTAGCGAATAACAGAACTAGTTAAGGAAAACGAGTAAGGAAATAAATTCCATTAATACTAAGGTGTAACCTAGGGTGCCAGAAAGTTAAAAGGGGTTGATATTCATATTACTTTCATGTTGAATAGGTTCAAAGTACGGCGAGGCAAACAGGATAAAGAATAATTCAGACAAGATATGTGAAGCTTCTCCTGGTATGTTTTTTTGGTATAGGTATGTAAAACCTATCTTTTCTCTTTTGGCATGTCTTAGATGTAAGCAGGATATGATATGAGCTTTGGGGGTAATTCCATTCCCAGGTTCTGAATATGACTTCATGACCCTCACTTACTTTTGAATGATTAAACTTTAAAGTAGTAAGCTGCTATCTTCGAGTCTTCTATATGACTGTATAACAATTGATTCGACTAAGCTCTTTATAAAAAGAAAGGCTTTGAGATAACCAATGCTCGGACTGCTATAAGATATTTCACATCTGTATATGTCTAAGATTTCCAAAAACCCATTTTAACATAGTCCTTAGTGACAGTTAGAGAGTATACAGTAGATACCTTCTGCCCTGATCCCTAGGTGAGGGTTCACTTGATGACTTCATTGAGTCCTAGATAATGATTTAAATTGTGTTTTGTTTCTTACTACTCTACTCGTGTATACTGTAACACTTCTTCTCTGAGTCCCAGTTCGGCTGTCAGATTCGTGCAATTCATTGCATTGTTTACCGAGTCCCTGGCTAGAGGGCCGACATCCGTATATATATATATATGATATGTTGTAATAAGGTGATGATGGCCTGGGGCCTGATACTGATACTATGATGATGTGTTGTAATAAGGTGGCGATGGCACAGGGACTGATACTGATACTACATATATGATTCATCGGACCCCTGATGGGCCTGCTATATTGAAAATTTGAGCATACATGTTTTTGTGATTCACAAAGTACTGGTACATGTTTCTGATTTGATAATTGGTTCCCCTGCTTCTCTATTTTGGATATAACTCCAGTTGTACTATGTTACATTTTACATACTCAGTATATATATCGTACTAACCCCCTTTCTTGGGGGGCTGCGTTCATGCCTGCAGGTACAGATACAGGTTTTGGGAGTCCGTCAGCTTAGGATTCCATGCAGCTCAGCTGGAAGAGGCTCTATTGTATCGGGGCCTAGTTTGGATATTGTCCACTGATGTATCACATTGTCTTATCCATTCGGGGGTACGGCGAGGGCCCTGTCCTGCCATATGTTGTCATTTATATTTTTAGAGGTCTACAGACATATATATGTGGGTTGTGTATGTCAGTTTGATTCATTTGGGTATACCTGATATATGATATATGTGATTATGTTATGGTAGACTTGTCGGCTTACGTGCCCTGTCATGTTTTGATACAAACGAAAAGGGCTACAGGTTTATGAAAATTTTATCGCCCAATGGGGCTCTGTTACATGATATTGTCTTATTTACAATTCAATGTGACCACAGCTAATAGATATATGTACGGGGGGTCAAGGTCGGACCCCTATCACGGCCTACGGGGTTGGGTCGTGATATGAAAGCACTCGTACGGTAATTGAACTAGGTCTTCTCAAGACTTCCATACGTTAGGAAGTGATGAGTATGTAAGGCTATCCTTCCCTTCTCTTGGCGTGTCTTAGTCCTAAATATGATCTGTATATAACATGTGGGAACGAATCTGCTCACGATGTTCCAAATATGATTCACAACCCCTACCTATTTCTGGAGGTGAATGCACCTATGCCAATAGAGTTAGTGTGTCTCACGGTCTCCTAGCTAATAGAAAGTAGAGGGTACGTAAAGGTAATTCCTTCCTCTTGGCATATCTTTGATAGAAGTGTAATATGTATATCTGCGTATGCAAGTGGGGATAATCCCATTCATAAGGCCCCAAGCATACCTCCTGATTCTTATCCTCTAGTGAATACTAGGACGCCTACGATAGGTGGATTATTGTCTCTCATACTCCTTTGGGATAGGAAAGGACAAACAGGTGAGGCGTACCCTCTCTTTCTTTTGATATGTCTTAAAGAAAATGATACATGATACGAGATCTAGAGTAAGTCCATTCCTAAGCTCCGAATACGCTATATGTCTCATATTCACTCCTTGGCAAGAAAACTCTCATCGTAATTGAGCTACCTTCCCTGAATAGTCTATATGTCGATTAATAGTGGGACTTAGAGCTCCTCTTCCTAAGGACTCTATGATGACAGATGTCTATGATTCCCTTAAGCTGGTTGGCATTACCCTAAAATATGTCTATAATTCCTGAGACTTCACTTAATATAGCCCTAGTGGCACTCAAAGGGCACCTGAGATGATTATTATCCTGATCCACGAAGGATAGTTCAGTATGATTATCCTAGTGAGTCTCAGTTAATGATCTGCCTATATATGATGATATGATGATAACACCGAGTCCCCTAATGGGCCTCGTATGGTATATTATGATATGATTATAATACCGAGTCCCCTAATGGGCCGGGTATGGTATATGATGATATAATGATAACACCGAGTCCCCTAATGGGCCGGGTACGGTATGTGATGATAAGATTATAACACCAAGTCCCTTAATGGGTCGGGTTCGGTATATGATGATATGATGATAACACCAAGTCCCCTAATGGGCTGGGTACGGTATATAATGATATGATGATAATACCGAGTCCCCTAATGGGTCGGGTACGGTATGTGATGATAAGATTATAACACCGAGTCCCCTAAAGGGCCGGGTACAGTAGATGATGATATGATTATAACACCGAGACCCATACTGGGTCGGATACGGTATGGTATATAATGATAGATAGGCATGCATATGAAAACATAATAATGTAATCGTAACATATGGAACGACGCCATATGCGATGACATGGTAACACCGAGTCCCTTAGCGGGCTGGATACAATATATGAAGATGGTGTACATGCCCTTATGTTATAAGATGCAGGTATAGTGCCTTATTAACTGTTATACTTGTTCCCTGCATCCCTATTTTAGTTGTCCTCTCAGTTATGATGCATTATGATTTATATACTGAGTACATATATCGTACTGACCCCTCGTTCTCCGGAGGGCTGCATTCATGCCTGCAGGTACAAATGTTCATTCTGGAGATCAGTCAGCTTAGGAGTTCCTCTCAGCTATGTTGGAAGTGCTTCACTATTCTAGAGCTTAATTTTTGATACTGGTCACTTAATGTATATATTTGTACATTCAGGGGTACGGCGGAGGCCCTGTCCTGCCATATGTTTCTGTTACTATTCCTAGAGGTCTGTAGACATATGGATGTGGAATATTTGTGAGTTCGTTTCGATTGTGCCTGTACGACATTTGTGAATATAGTTATGTTACAGCAGCCTTGTCGGGTTGCACGCCCTTATGTGCTATGAAACAAGTGAAAGAGGCCATACTTGCACGAAAAAGTTTTAACTCATTGGGGTTTTTGTGAGTAGTATCCCCTTGTTCATAGTTTAGTATGATAGGTAGGTAGACGGGGGTCCAGGTCGGACCCTAGTGACAGAGAACCTTTCCATATTTAATGTGATGTTTTGTCTACTAATCGGTACTTGAATAATGTGACCAAAGAAACAACTCATCTAAGGCCACCTTCTACTTTACCTTTTCCCAGAATTACTTCACACCTGTAGTCGTTCCAACTCCAATTAGGCAGTGCTAGTATTCCGACGATAACTATTTAAGGTTTTCTTAAAGTAGTAGCTTTATCCCAACCTATATCCTTTGCTTCTTGGGGCGAATAGAAGTTTCACCATTTGTTCCTTAAGTTTTCCATCCTCATCCCTTAAGGGTTCCACTATTTCTGGGGTGATGTTGTGTACACGTGTCATTTTTTTGTATCTTAAGCCGCATGCTCTTACTGTGTTCTCAATGAAGGCCTTTAACTTAGTCAATGCATACTAAGTGCATCTTACTAGTGGTTCCACTTTATCCCTTCATACTCGTATCACACTGTTCAATTCATACTTACATATCCTCCTTTTAATTCGTATTCGTGTTCAGTTCCTGATATTTGTTTGAGGTGCTTCTATTAGAAGTTCTTTTCCTAATTAGTCAGTGGAGGACTATAAACTGTTATCGTAAAACATTTTTCAATCATTGTTGGAAGAAACCAAAACCTCTTAAATATCACAGTACTTCCCTTTTAATACTTGCCCGACCTTGTCTCCTTCCAAGTTTATCCTCAAGTTATGAACAACTCATCTAATTTACGATAGGAATTGAGGGCTTGGGACTTTCAAAAAGAGTGGAGCTCAATTACTAGACACCTTAACCTTCAACCTGTGCTTCTTTTTTTTTCCTATAATACAATTATGGTTGAAGATACTGCGGTCTGAACTGTACTGCTTAGACAGACTTTTGTTTCTTCAAAATAAATTTCCCCAAGTAAAAAGGGTGTCCCTTATCGACACATGAAGAGTATCTCTTATAGCTTTAATTTAGCATCCTATAGGTACCCATTATCCATTTCCAAGATATGTTATAAACTTTCATAACCCAACCCCGTAGGCCGCGACTGGGGTCCGACCTGGACCCTCCGTACACATATCTATTAGCTGATATCACATTGAATCGTAAACAAGACAATATCATGTAACACAGCCCCACTAGTCGATAACATTTTCATAAACTGTAGCCCTTTTCGTTTGTATCACAACATGACAGGGCACACAAGCCGACAAGGCTGCCATAACATAATAACATATATCATATATCATGTAGACCCAGCTGAATCAAACTGACATACACAACCCACATATACATGTCTGCAGACCTCTAAACATATAAATGACAACATATGGCGGGACAGGGCCCCCGCCGTACCCCTGAATGGATAAAACAATTTCTATACATCCGTGGACAGTATCAAAAACTAGGCTCCGATACAATGGAGCCTCTTCCAGCTGAGCTGCATGGAATCCTAAGCTGACGGACTCCCAAAATCTGTATCTGTACCTGCGGGCATGAACGCAGCTCCCCAAGAAAAGGGGGTCAGTACGATATGTGTACTGAGTATGTAAAACATAATATAACACAACTGGAAACATATCTGAGATAGAGAATTAGGGGATAAGACATCAATTCAGAAGCTTGTACATGTACTTTATGAATTACAAAAACATGCATGTTCGAGTCATATCATATAGCCGGCCCTTTCGGGGGTCCGGTGAATCATCTCTGTAAAACCATCATGGCCCCAGTGCCATCACCACCTTATTACAACACATCATCATATATTTATACACGTAACCTGGCCCTCTATTGAGGGACTCAGTGAATAATGCAGTGAACTGTGCACGAGAACATATCCTGGCCCGGGACTCAAGGAAAGAAGTGTTACGGTATACACGAGTAGAGTAGTGAGTAACTATATGCAATTTAAATCGTTATCAGAGACTCGACAGAATAAGAAAGTTAAGCTTTTATTTGAGAACCCGAGTAACGGTGTAGTCATCTCGAGTGTCCTCTAAATGCCATTATGGGCTGTCTCAATTATAATCTCGGGGCTCCTAGACATGTACTAAAGTAAAGCCAAATCACTTATGGAACCAGAAACATTTGTTAACATATAGTCTGTAAGACTTGGAGCCTGTACATTTGTTACCTTTTTAACATATAAAGGTTTCCAGGGAAATAGTTCGACTACTGTAGGAGTTCTATATTCAGAAGTAAATAAGAGATGTTTGAGGATGGAGTTACCCCAGAGCTCAGATCATATTCAACTTACAACTAAGACAAAGACATGCCCAAAAGAAGAAAGAGAATAAACTATATATGGTCTGTACTTTCCTTTATGGGATCTGTATACACATATTTCATACCCGGCCCATCATGGGGCTTGGTGAATCATTATGGCATCATAATCTCACTTTCGTACCAAATACGTATCAAAGGAAATGAGAGATAGCTTTCCACATACTAGTGTTTAACACATAAAAGCCTTACTAGGCAATACTCAATTCTTGCAGAAATTCCAATACTAAGCAGTGGATATGGGTTATGAGGCATACTTGGAGTTTTGGGAATGGAATTATCCCCACATTCCACACACACTTTACTTAAGGCTAAAACTTGCCAAAACGAAAGAAAGATAGCTGTACGAACTTATACCAAAACATGCCAAGAGAAAGCTTTACATACCTTTTGGGAGTTACCCTTTATCCTGCTCGTCTCGTCGTCTTCCGAACCTATTCAATATGAAAGTAATACGAATATCAACTACTCTTAACTTTCCAGCATCTTGGATTATGCCTTAATGTTAATGGAATCTATTTCCTTAGTCGTTTCCTCGACTAGTCCTTTAGTTTGTTAAGGCGTTAACGAAAATTGGGCAGCACCTCCCCTATAATGTGCCCTATCCGAATTTCCAATTAGGTCCCTAAGACCTACAGCCAACCAACAACAATAACCTGCAGCAACTCATACCAACAATATATAATATATACTCCAAACGACCTATCCAAAATACGATATCAAAATGAAGTTTCTAGTTTCCATTTTTGTCAAATCTTTAACCGTGCGAAGCGGGGGTCGTGTGGATGAAACCAGCATCTCCCCCACCTCATTTAGAACATGTTTAGGTCCTGAAATAACACACCACACCCCTGCAGTAGCAACTCACAAGAATAACGCCTTACTTTGACGACAATTCGACTATAACGACTACAATTTAGTTTATTCCGAACGCCAAGTATTCCAATGATATTTACACACTTCCAGCCACCTATAGGGCGTTTAAAATTCTCCATCAGAACACATAAAGCTCAAATTTAAAGAAGAAACCTTACCTTACGTTAAACTTGTCAAACTTGCCAAAACTATCCAAAATGTGAAATCTGGACAGCTTACTGTTTTACCTTGTCGCTTCATTTCGAAAGGGTAATGGAGGGAAACAGGATTTATGTCCTTCATGAAAGTTATATACATGTGTCTTAGGGTCGCAAAAAATTTCGAATCATCCCTACATCAATTTTGTACAAAAAGATATGACCAAAATACTTACAGCTGTCCGTGTAGAATTTCCAAAACCAAATCTGAGCAGTACCTCCTCTACACTTTATCACCATTTTTCGAGCTGATACATGTAAAACTGTATTTTGGAGTCTGAATGAAAGTTATAGACCCATGAAATACCTTTCCAAAACATATTAAATCATTCGAAACGAATCTGTACACAAGAAGTTACACCAATATTACCAACAACAGTCCCTTCCAAAAACGGGTTGTTTAATTAGTTCTCAACATTTTTTTCCTTCCACTTTCTTTCAAGTTTCTAGGCATAAGGTTAAAGAAACGATGCCTTAGTCATCATCATATACATATATATACATATATACATCTCCACGTGCTTGAGGAACACCGTAGCTAATTAATTCACGGAGGAAAAATTTTAGAACTCACCTTTAATTCTTCAAAAATGTTGCTGCCTTGTTCCTTTTGGTTTTTCACGTTTTTCCTCTCATTTGGCTGATGTTTTTGGATGGAAAATGAGTTAAAGAGTCAGCCAACATGTATATATACACCTCCTTAGGAGGTGACACGTGGCATCCCCTAGGGTGACACGTGGCAGCCTCCTAGGGTGACACCTCGTCCAAGCTTCCAACACAAAACTGCCACATGGCAGCGTGGGGTCCATCCTAAGTAGGTGAGTCACCTGCCTGCTTTTCACCTGCTTGCTTCACTTTCGTAAGTTCGGAAACTTGTTTTTGCTCCCTCTCATAGGTTCGTAATCTCGTCTTATTTTAAGAGCCTATGTAACCCATGCTACCCAAGCTTGGTACGTACTCCAATAGCTTAAGTGTGTAAGACTTCCAAGTTAGTAGCTTACGTAGATAAATCGAGTCCTACGACCCATTAGTTGGCCTCCAATTCCTTCTGAACTCTTATGATTTCATCTCCAACCTTCTCTAGTATGGGGTATCACATTCTCCCTTCCTTAGAGCCGTTTGATAGTGTCGTAACTTAAGTGGCTCACATACTAGCTTCTAAGTAACTTAAGGGACCTTCCGAGTACAAAGATGTGGGGTGTAACATCCTTCCCCCCTTTAGAACATTCGTCCCCGAATGTTAAATGCAACTTCCTTTAAGACTTTATATAAATTATAGAGGGGTTCCTTTCCTTTATGCTATCACATACATTTCCATCTATATTATTAACATACGAGTGCTCAAGAGTTGGAGTTACCTGTAGACATCGGTTACTGGTGCGAATACTTGTATTTCATGTTCTCTTCAGTTCCCCGATCATCCTCTTTCTGGTTTTGGTTTTTCCACCGTAACATGACGGAAGATATGTCTTTAGTCTACAATCTTCCAGTTTGCCGATCCAAGATGGTGGTAGGATTTTCCTCATAGGATTCCATCTACTGGACCTCATTTATGGAATATACCCTGGGTGACTCGTCAGTATCTAATGGACTGGGCGTATAGTTTCCAACTGAGGTGGTAAGCTTAACTTACCAACCACGTTGCCCACCTTATGAGTAACTTGATACCGTCTAATATATTCTGGTTTAAGTTCCTTTTCTAGGTGACCCTATGATGAACATCCAATCATCAACTTGAACTCTGTATGTCATTCCTGCCGACCCTGGGCGTTTAGTCAATAGCTTGCTTAATCATGTCGAGGCCATTGGAATACTGGAGTAGTAATTATTATTGTAGGCAACTTGATAAGTGAGGGATAATCATTCCGGCTACCTTCGAAGTTAGTCTCCCGGCTTGTGACATATCTTCTAGCGTCTAATAGTGCGCTCAGTCTGTTTAGTAGCTCGAGGGAGAAATGCGGTACTAAGACCTGTCTGTGCTCCTGACCTCTTCTTGGACTGATCTCAAGGCGTTAATTATAATTGAAGTCCCTTTATCTGGATATTAGAGGAGGAAACCTCACGGAACCTTACCATTCTCCATGTTCAATAACTCCCTCTAATTTCAGCAGCATAGGTGCTCTTGATTGGAAGCAAATGGGCTGATTCCTTAGCCTAATCACAACAACTCATATAGCACCCTACTCTTACCAAGTATAAAATAGGTGCATAATGACGTGGATAATTTGGGAACCGTTAGTCTCGTATAGTCTTTCTCGACTCTTTTCAGAACTTTAACTGGCATTTGATCTTTTGGGTCCTTCTTCCCTTTTTTTCCAATCCTTAGGGTTGGCTACCGAATAATGTTGCAGTTTCCCCCATATAACGGCGCTCGTAGTCATTCTGGGCTTTGTCTAACATGATCTGGTGTAATTCCAAAAGAGTTTTGGCATAGAAGCTCGCTATCCTGTAGTAACCAGCTAGCTCAGTCAGTTTTACTTAAACCTTTTCACAATTTCCCTTACCCCCACTTATAATCCTCTAGACACATTATCTTGTGTCATTCTTTACCTTTATAAGAATACAAGAGGGTACAAGAAGCATCCTAGCGTTACCTCGCCAGTCCTCATATCTTGCCCTGCCTTTCCTCCCTTCCTACACTCGAGGTCGGGGTAGATCTTTGGTCCAATCGTGGCCATGTCTTACTTCACCCGTAGTACTAATTCCATCTCGGTAGTTTGGCTTAACTTATCTTTGCACCTCTCGGTAGTTAGTTGCAACTTGGGCTCCTTCGTTTGGGATAATAGCTGTGGGGACTCCGTAAGGTCCTAACATGTTTTTTTTACTCTATAATTTTACACCTTCTCGGTGGATTAGGTAACCTTTGATCGAAGGAGTAGGGACTAATATCGTTATTCCACAAGTAACATTCCCTCCAGAGTCATCTAGCGCTAGAGTGCAAAATGAGTTTTGTAGTCCTGGTCATATTGTGGGATTTCCGACCTTGGGCACTACTTCTTGTCATTTGTAAATTACATCCGCTAGTACCCTTACCTTTGGAGTTTGCTTTTTCGCCCTCAGAGTTGTCTACCAAGTGGTGTCGAAATTCCCTCGCCCACTAGCCTATATAGCCATTCTGCGGTTTTCCTCTCATTAACTAGTTCTATGTTGAAGAGCTGTGGCACTCAAGTGTGTCGTCAGTTAGCAAATAGCTAATCCTTCTTGTTTTTCTTAAGACCTTGTTACGATTTTCTTTACCATATCTTATAATACTCCGGGTACATAATCTCATCTCGTTTCTCCGTTACTAGTCAAATGCTTCTGTCTCGCGTGATCATACCAGCACTAACGTATTAAGTTCCATCAGAATTTTGAAGTTAAGCGTGCTGGGGCGAGAGTAATATTGGGATGGGTGACCTCCCTGGGAAGTCTTCGTGTTGCGTTTCATTGTAATCCTTACCATAATGGGTGTGGTACTCAACTTAGCTCCCGATTTACCTCAGCGTTGTCTCGTGGGTCTTTATGTTTTGCCCTGTCCTTTTGTCTGTTATCTTACATCCAGTGTCGGCGTAGACCTTTATCTCCACTATCCTCCATTCACTTTGTGTTCTCCCCATTTACTACCACGGGAGGCTTTTTATTCCTTTTCGTTTAGTTATTTATCTATCGCAACATCATTTGCGACTAACTCTATGACAAACGTTTTGGCTTTTGGTCTAGCATGCTGTCGTTCTCCTTCATAGTGTCTCTTGAATTATTTGATATCCTTTCATGGTTACACTATTTTGTTTTTATACGTAGCCGCCTTCTAGGGTTATGTTGTTCAGGGTCTCGTCACAACCTTCTCAACGTTGCCTTATGTAGCATTCTGGCTTCCATCCAACTATTGGTAGCCTCCAAACCTTTTTAACTTGGTTCGACAAGATACCTTATTGAAGTTAAGACGTTCGTCTCAGCTATATTCCCATATCGATTGCCTTCACCTTACTTTTGCCATTTTCTCCTTAACTTCCCCCCTTTAGAGGGTACTCGTACTTTCATTTGTTTGTACTTGTAGTCGTTCAATTTCAATTAGGCAGTACTATTATTCCGACGATAACTATTCCAAGTTTTCTTGAAGCAGTGGCTTTGTCCCAACCTATATCCTTTGTTTCTTGGGACGAATACAAGTTGTGCCAATTATTCCTTAAGTTTGCCATCCTCGTCCCTTGAGGGTTCCACTATTTTTGGGGCGACGTGGTGTACCCACGTCATTTCTTTGTATCTTAAGCCCCATGCTCTTACTGCATTCTCAATGCAGGCCTTTAACTTAGGCAACGCGTACTAAGTGCGTCTTACTAGTGGTTCCAATTTATCCCTGCATACTCATATCACACTCTTCAGTTCATACTTACATATCCCCCTTTTAACTCGTATATATATTTGATTCCTGACATCTCTTTGAGGTGCTTCTATTAGAAGTTCTTTCCCCAATTAGTCAGTGGCAAATTATAAACTATTATCGTACATCATTTTCCAACCATTGTTGGAAGAAATCAGAACCTCTTAAACATCACAGTACTTCTTCTAATATTTGACCTACCTGGTCTCCTTCTGAGTTTATCCTCGAGTTATGAACAACTCATCTAATTCACAATTAGGAGTTGAGGGCTTGGTATTTTTTTTTCTAAAAGAGTGAAACTCATTCGCGGGACATCTTATCCTTCACCCTAAGCCCTCTGTTTATATTTCTACAGTACCAATACGGCTGGAGATACCGTAGTCTGAACTTTACTACTTAATTAAGCTTTTGTTCCTACGAAATAAAATTCTTCAAGTGAAAAGGGTGCCTCTTATCGACCACCTAAAGGTTACCTCTTATAGCTTTAGTTGAACAATGTAGGGGTACCTGGCATCAACTCCTCAGACATCTCAAAAATCTATGTTTCATTTCCTTTTCCCTGTTCTGGGAAACTTTCGGCAGAGTTTCCTCTACATTTCTTACTTACCCCAAAACCTGCACGCAGAAAATACCAACAATGCCTTACAGGGCCAACATATATATATATATATACATATATATACATATCATATCATAGCCGCACAGGGCTTTCAATGTCATCTCATATTGCAGCCACACGGGGCTTTCAATATCAATAGTAATATAAAAATACTTGACTTACCTCGTATGTCCAACTTTAAACTGTATTCATTGCCCTTCCTGTCTGTTTTCCTTTCATATTTCAACTTTATATTTCAATACCTTACCCGATGGACATCTTCCGTGGCTTTACTTTACTTGCATGCGTGCTTCGTAACTTTCCATGTCGTCAATTACTTCTTTCTGTTGGTGTCGTCCTTCTGTTAAGATCCAATGTTAGTATAAGGAATGTTTCCTATGACTCAGATCTAAAGTACGATCTCAGATGTAGAAGAAATGTAACATCCTAAATGTCCTATAGCTTCCTGTTTATAGATGTGGCGTGCAACACACCGATAACCAAGACTCTACTAGACACGGTCTGCAGACAATCCGAGGACGAACTGCTCTGATACCACTTCTGTCATAACCCAACCCCGTAGGCCGCGACTGGGGTCCGACCTGGACCCTCCGTACACATATCTATTAGCTGATATCACATTGAATCGTAAACAAGACAATATCATGTAACAGAGCCCCACTAGTCGATAACATTTTCATAAACTGTAGCCCTTTTCGTTTGTATCACAACATGACAGGGCACACAAGCCGACAAGGCTGCCATAACATAATAACATATATCATATATCATGTAGACCCAGCTGAATCAAACTGACATACACAACCCACATATACATGTCTGCAGACCTCTAAACATATAAATGACAACATATGGCGGGACAGGGCCCCCGCCGTACCCCTGAATGGATAAAACAATTTCTATACATCCGTGGACAGTATCAAAAACTAGGCTCCGATACAATGGAGCCTCTTCCAGCTGAGCTGCATGGAATTCTAAGCTGACGGACTCCCAAAATCTGTATCTGTACCTGCGGGCATGAACGCATCTCCCCGAGAAAAGGGGGTCAGTACGATATGTGTACTGAGTATGTAAAACATAATATAACACAACTGGAAACATATCTGAGATAGAGAATTAGGGGATAAGACATCAATTCAGAAGCTTGTACATGTACTTTATGAATTACAAAAACATGCATGTTCGAGTCATATCATATAGCCGGCCCTTTTGGGGGTCCGGTGAATCATCTCTGTAAAACCATCATGGCCCCAGTGCCATCACCACCTTATTACAACACATCATCATATATTTATACACGTAACCTGGCCCTCTATTGAGGGACTCAGTGAATAATGCAGTGAACTGTGCACGAGAACATATCCTGGCCCGGGACTCAAGGAAAGAAGTGTTACGGTATACACGAGTAGAGTAGTGAGTAACTATATGCAATTTAAATCGTTATCAGAGACTCGACAGAATAAGAAAGTTAAGCTTTTATTTGAGAACCCGAGTAACGGTGTAGTCATCTCGAGTGTCCTCTAAATGCCATTATGGGCTGTCTCAATTATAATCTCGGGGCTCCTAGACATGTACTAAAGTAAAGCCAAATCACTTATGGAACCAGAAACATTTGTTAACATATAGTCTGTAAGACTTGGAGCCTGTACATTTGTTACCTTTTTAACATATAAAGGTTTCCAGGGAAATAGTTCGACTACTGTAGGAGTTCTATATTCAGAAGTAAATAAGAGATGTTTGAGGATGGAGTTACCCCAGAGCTCAGATCATATTCAACTTACAACTAAGACAAAGACATGCCCAAAAGAAGAAAGAGAATAAACTATATATGGTCTGTACTTTCCTTTATGGGATCTGTATACACATATTTCATACCCGGCCCA
The DNA here is from genome assembly GCF_947179165.1 of Solanum dulcamara. Lineage (NCBI taxonomy): Eukaryota > Viridiplantae > Streptophyta > Magnoliopsida > Solanales > Solanaceae > Solanum > Solanum dulcamara. Next base: position 25,502,828 of record NC_077244.1, read on the forward strand.
TCATGGGGCTTGGTGAATCATTATGGCATCATAATCTCACTTTCGTACCAAATACGTATCAAAGGAAATGAGAGATAGCTTTCCACATACTAGTGTTTAACACATAAAAGCCTTACTAGGCAATACTCAATTCTTGCAGAAATTCCAATACTAAGCAGTGGATATGGGTTATGAGGCATACTTGGAGTTTTGGGAATGGAATTATCCCCACATTCCACACACACTTTACTTAAGGCTAAAACTTGCCAAAACGAAAGAAAGATAGCTGTACGAACTTATACCAAAACATGCCAAGAGAAAGCTTTACATACCTTTTGGGAGTTACCCTTTATCCTGCTCGTCTCGTCGTCTTCCGAACCTATTCAATATGAAAGTAATACGAATATCAACTACTCTTAACTTTCCAGCATCTTGGATTATGCCTTAATGTTAATGGAATCTATTTCCTTAGTCGTTTCCTCGACTAGTCCTTTAGTTTGTTAAGGCGTTAACGAAAATTGGGCAGCACCTCCCCTATAATGTGCCCTATCCGAATTTCCAATTAGGTCCCTAAGACCTACAGCCAACCAACAACAATAACCTGCAGCAACTCATACCAACAATATATAATATATACTCCAAACGACCTATCCAAAATACGATATCAAAATGAAGTTTCTAGTTTCCATTTTTGTCAAATCTTTAACCGTGCGAAGCGGGGGTCGTGTGGATGAAACCAGCATCTCCCCCACCTCATTTAGAACATGTTTAGGTCCTGAAATAACACACCACACCCCTGCAGTAGCAACTCACAAGAATAACGCCTTACTTTGACGACAATTCGACTATAACGACTACAATTTAGTTTATTCCGAACGCCAAGTATTCCAATGATATTTACACACTTCCAGCCACCTATAGGGCGTTTAAAATTCTCCATCAGAACACATAAAGCTCAAATTTAAAGAAGAAACCTTACCTTACGTTAAACTTGTCAAACTTGCCAAAACTATCCAAAATGTGAAATCTGGACAGCTTACTGTTTTACCTTGTCGCTTCATTTCGAAGGGGTAATGGAGGGAAACAGGATTTATGTCCTTCATGAAAGTTATATACATGTGTCTTAGGGTCGCAAAAAATTTCGAATCATCCCTACATCAATTTTGTACAAAAAGATATGACCAAAATACTTACAGCTGTCCGTGTAGAATTTCCAAAACCAAATCTGAGCAGTACCTCCTCTACACTTTATCACCATTTTTCGAGCTGATACATGTAAAACTGTATTTTGGAGTCTGAATGAAAGTTATAGACCCATGAAATACCTTTCCAAAACATATTAAATCATTCGAAACGAATCTGTACACAAGAAGTTACACCAATATTACCAACAACAGTCCCTTCCAAAAACGGGTTGTTTAATTAGTTCTCAACATTTTTTTCCTTCCACTTTCTTTCAAGTTTCTAGGCATAAGGTTAAAGAAACGATGCCTTAGTCATCATCATATACATATATATACATATATACATCTCCACGTGCTTGAGGAACACCGTAGCTAATTAATTCACGGAGGAAAAATTTTAGAACTCACCTTTAATTCTTCAAAAATGTTGCTGCCTTGTTCCTTTTGGTTTTTCACGTTTTTCCTCTCATTTGGCTGATGTTTTTGGATGGAAAATGAGTTAAAGAGTCAGCCAACATGTATATATACACCTCCTTAGGAGGTGACACGTGGCATCCCCTAGGGTGACACGTGGCAGCCTCCTAGGGTGACACCTCGTCCAAGCTTCCAACACAAAACTGCCACATGGCAGCGTGGGGTCCATCCTAAGTAGGTGAGTCACCTGCCTGCTTTTCACCTGCTTGCTTCACTTTCGTAAGTTCGGAAACTTGTTTTTGCTCCCTCTCATAGGTTCGTAATCTCGTCTTATTTTAAGAGCCTATGTAACCCATGCTACCCAAGCTTGGTACGTACTCCAATAGCTTAAGTGTGTAAGACTTCCAAGTTAGTAGCTTACGTAGATAAATCGAGTCCTACGACCCATTACTTGGCCTCCAATTCCTTCTGAACTCTTATGATTTCATCTCCAACCTTCTCTAGTATGGGGTATCACATTCTCCCTTCCTTAGAGCCGTTTGATAGTGTCGTAACTTAAGTGGCTCACATACTAGCTTCTAAGTAACTTAAGGGACCTTCCGAGTACAAAGATGTGGGGTGTAACATAAACTATGTTTTATTCCCTTCTTCTTGTATTGGGAAAATTTCGACAGAGTTTCCTCTACACTTCTTACTATCCCAAAACCTGTACGCAGAAAATACCAACAATGCATCACATGGCCAATATATATATATATATACATATCATATCAAAGCCGCACAGGGCTTTCAATATCATCTCATATCGCAGCCACACAAGGCTTTCAACGTCAACAATAATATAAAGATACTAGACTTACCTCATATGTCCAACTTCAAACTGCATCTGTTGCATTTCCTGTCTGCTTTCCTTTCAGATTTTAACTTTACATTTCTATAGTACTTCAATACCTTACCCGATGGATATCTTCTGTGGATTTACTTTACTTATCTGCATGCTTCGTAACTTTCTATGTCGTCAATTACTTCAATCTGTTGGTGTCGTTCTTCTGTTAAGATCCAAGGTTAGTATAAGGAATTTTCCTATGACTCGGATCTAAAGCACGATCTCAGATGTGAAGGAAATGTAATATCCTAAATGTCCTATAGCTTCCTATTTATGGATGTGGCGTGCAACACATCGATAATCAAGACTCTACTAGACACGGTCTGTAGACAATCCAAGGATGAACTGCTCTGATACCACTTCTGTCACCACCCAACCCCGTAGGCCGCGACTAGGGTCCGACCTGAACCCCCGTATACATATCTATCAGTTGTGGTCAGTGTTACACCCCACCTTTTCTAAACTCAAAATTTCTCTTAAGTTCCTTAGACATTGTCATGTGAGCCGGATAGGCTACAACATTATCAAATGACTCTAAGGAAGGGAGAATGTGATACCCCATAGTAGAGAAGGTTGGAAATGGAGTCATAGGAATCCAGAAGCAATTGGAGGCTAAGTAATGAGTCGTTGGACTAGATTTACCTACGTAAGCTACTAACTTGGAAGTATTAAACACTTAAGCTATTGGAGTATGTACCAAGATTGCATAGCATGAATGACATAGACTCTTAAAATAAGACGAGATTATGAACCCACGAGGAACAGAAAAAAATGATGCGGGGCAGCCAATGAGAGGGTGACACATGGCAGTACCTTAAGAAGGCTACCACGTGGCACCCCTCCTTTAGTGCATGGATGCGGTGGCCCAATAGGGGCTGGAAACGTGTCACCTTAAGGGGCTGACACATGTCACTCTCTAGGACCACATATATATGTGTATATAGAGCATACACTTCAGTTCTTATCCCAAATATCTAGCCAAAGTGAAGAGAAAACAAACCCTAAAAGTAGAGAGGAAAACGTTACGACTTAGGAGGAAAAATAAGGTAAGTCCCGATTTCGTTGCATTAATTAATTATCTAGCATATAAAAAGATAATATGGAAGTATTAGTAGTATAAAAATAGGGTTTTGTGCAGCAAAAATCGGACAGCAAGCTGCCACGATGTTAGAGCGTGCTAAAAAGAGTTCTGAGGCACAATTTCGGCGAGTTCTAGCCAATTCCGGGAAAGGTAAGGTCTTCACCTCTAATTTTAAGTTTATGATGTTATTATAGGGTGTATTACACACCTTTTGGGCTGCTGGAAGTTGGGTAAAAGTCGTAAAAAGATCGACGTTAGAAAAAATGAATAATGCATTGCGCTTGTGGTGTGGGACTACTGGTCGTGTGGTAATGAATTATGATGCCATAAAATGAGTTAATAAGGGCGTGGGAGCTGCTGGTTGCATCCACACGACCCTCCGGTTTGCACAAATTAAAGAATTCACAAAAGGAAGGATAAAAACCCTAGTTTTGGTATGTAGTTTCGAATGAGTTGTTTGGGGTTTATATTGTGTAAGGTTTCTATAATATACATATATATGAGATGATGTTTATGTTTTTGGTTGGCTGTAGGTGTTAAGGACATGATTGGGGAATTCAGATAGGGCACATTATAGGGGAGGTGCTGTCCGATTTCCGTTAACGCCTTAACTAGTTAAGGGACTAGTCGAGAAGGCGAGAGAAGGGACAAATGCTATGAATACTCGTGGGTAGTCTAAGTTGCTGAAAAGTCTAAGGTTGTTAATACTTGCATTACTTCCATGTTAAATAGGTTTCGAGGACAGCGACGCGAACACGATTAAGGCAAGTCCATAAGAGGTATGTGTCACGACCTAACCCCGTAGGCCGCAACTGGGGTCCGATCTAGACCCCCCCTCCCCGTATACAAATCTATCAGATGTGGTCACATTGAACTATAAATAAACGTTATCATGTAACAAAGCCCTATTAGGTGATAACATTTTCATAAACCTGTAGCCCTTTTCGTTTGTACCACAACACGATAGGGCACGCAAGCCGACAAGGCTGCCATAACATAATAACATATATCATATATCATGTAGACCCAACTGAATCAAACTGATATACACAATCCACATATACATGTCTGTAGACCTCTAAATATATAAATTACAACATATGGCGGGACAGGGCCCTTGCCGTACCCCTAAATGGACAAAATAATTTCTGTACATCCGTGGACAGTATCAAAAACTAGGCCCCAATATAATGGAGCCTCTTCCAGCTGAGCTGCATGGAATCCTAAGCTGACGAACTCTCAAAACCTGCATTTGTACCTGCGGGCATGAATGCAGCCCCCCGAGAAAGGGGGTCAGTATGATATATGTACTGAGTATGTAAAACATAATATAATACAACTGGAAGCATATCTGAGATAGAGAATAGGGGATAAGATATCAATTCAGAAACCTGTACCTGTACTTTGTGAATTACAAAAATATGCATATTCGAGTCATATCATATAGCCGGCCCTTTCGGGGGTCCGATGAATCATCTCTGTAAAACCATCATGTCCCAGTGCCATCACCACCTTATTACAACACATCATCATATATCTATACACGTATCCTGGCCTTCTATTGAGGGACTCAGGGAATAATGCAGTGAACTGTGCAGGAGAACATATCCTGGCCCGGGACTCACGAAAAGAAGTGTTACAATATACACGAGTAGAGTAGTGAGTAACTATATGAAATTTAAATCATTATCAGAGACTCGACAGAATAAGAAAGTTAAGCTTTTATTTGAGAACCTGAGTAACAGTGTAGTCATATCGAGTGTCCCTTAAATGTCATTATGGGTTGTCTCAAAAGTAATCTCGGAGGCCCTGGACATGTATTAACATAGGGCCAAATCATTAATGGAATCAAAAACACTTATTACCTTATAGTCCTTAGGTTGTAGAGCTTGTACATTTGTTACCTCTTTAACGTATAAAAGTTTCCAGGGAAAGTAGTTCAACGACTATAGGAGTTTAATATTCAGAAGTAATTAAGAGATGTTTAAGGATGGAGTTACCTTGGAGTTCAGATCAGATTCAACTTACAACTAAGACAAGGACATGCCCCACAAGAAGAAAGAGAATAAACTCTATATAGTCTGTACTTTCCTTCAGGTGATCTTCATATACATATTTCATACCCGACCCTTCACGGGGCTCGGTGAACCACTATGGCATTATAACCTCATTTTCATGCCAAGTACATAGAAAGAGAAAGGAGAGATAGCTTTTCATAAACTACTTTTTAACACGTAGAAGCCTTAACAGGCAATACTCAATCTTTATAGAAATTCCAAAACTAAGCAGTGGACAGGGGTTATGAGGCATACTTAGAGTTTTGGGAATGGAATTATTCCCACATTCCACATACAATTCACTTAAGGCTAAGACTTGCCAAACGGAAAGAAAGATACTGTACGTGTTTATACCAAAACATGCCACGAGAAAGCTTTACATACCTCGTGGGAGTTACCCTTTATCCTACTTGCCTCATCGTCTTCTGAACCTATTCAATATAAAGTAATACGAATATCAACTACTCTTAACTTTTCAGCATCTGAGGTTACGCCTTAATGTTAATGGAATCTATTTCCTTAGTCGTTTCCTCGGCTAGTTCTTTAGTTTGTTAAGGCGTTAACGAAAATTGGGCAGCACCTCCCCTATAATATGCCCTATCCGAATTTCCAATTAGGTCCCTAAGACCTACAGCCAACCAAAAACAATAACCTGCAGCAATTCATACCAGCAATATACAACATAAATTCCAAACGACTTATTCGAAAATACGATATCAAAATAGGGCCTCTAGCCTTTATTTTGTGACGCCTTTAATTATACGTAATGAGGGGTCATGTGGCTTCGACCAGCAGCACCATAACCCACATTAGGACATATTCAGGCCCTGCAACAACAAGCCACACCCCTGCAGAGCAACTCACAAGAACGATACTTTATTTCGATGATAATTCACTTTTAGCGACTCCAATTTAGTTTATTCCGAACGTCAAGTGTTCCAATGATATTTACACACTTCCAGCCACCTATAGGGCGTGTAAAATGCTACATAACAATACCATAAAGCTCAAAGTTAAAGATAAAGGCCTTACCTTACGTTACCTTGTCGCTTCGTTTCGAAGGGGTAATGGAGGGAAACAGGATTTATGTCCTTCATGAAAGTTATAGAAATGTGTCTTAGGGTCGCAAAGAATTTTGAATAATCCCTACATCAATTTTGTACAAAACTATATGACCAAAATACTCACAGCTGTCCGTGTAGGATTTCCAAAACCAAATCTGGGCAGTACCTCCTCTACACTTCATCACCTTTTTTCGAGCTTCTACAAGTAAAACTGGATTTTGGAGTCTAAATTAAAGTTATATACCCATGAAATACCTTTCCAAAACATATTGAATCGCCTGAAATGAAGCTATAAACAAGAAGTTATACCAATATTACTAACCACTGTCCCTTCCAAATACGGGTTTGTTAACTAGCGTTTTCTCTTAATTTCTCTTCCAAATTCCAATTGCAAAGCTAGAGTTTTAGTTCCATGAAGGTCTTAAAATACATATATACGTATCCACGTACTTAAGGTACACCGTATATAATTAATTCACGGAAGAAAATTGGAAAACTAACCTTTAAACTTCAAGAACCATGGTTGCCTCTCTATTTCTCTCCCTCACGTTTGTTTTCTCTATGTTGGCTGATGTTTTGATGGATAACTGAAGTATATGATACATATCAACATATATATGTGGCTTTAGGGGGTGACACGTTTCAACCCCAAGAGGTGACACGTGTCCAGCCCCTATTGGGCCACCGCACCTACCTGTTCAAGGAGGGGCTGCCACGTGGCAGTGGGGCCAACCTTCCCCAAGCAGGTGGGTCACCTGCCTGCTTAGGTGCTGCCACGTGTCACCCTCCTATTGGCTGCCCCGCGAAATTTTTTTCTTCCTCGTGGGGTCGTAATCTCGTTCGTAATCTCGTCTCACTTTAAGAGCCTATGAAACCCCTTCTACATAAGCTTGGTATGTATTCAAGTAACTCACGTATGTAAGATTTCTAAATTAGTAGCTTACGTAGATAAGTCGAGTCCTACGACTCGTTACTTGGCCTCCTATTCCTTCCGAATTCTTATGATTCCCCTTCCAACCTTCTCTACCACGAGGTATCACATCCTCCCTTCGTTGGAGTCATTTGATAGTATCGTAGCATATCCGGTTCATATGGTAATGTCCAAGGAACTTATGAGACATTCTGAGTTTAAAAGGGTGAGGTGTAACATTCTTCCCCCCTTTTAGAACATTCGTCCCCGAATATTAAACAAAACTTCCCTTAGAAGTTATACAGACCATCGGGGGATTCATTTCTATTTCCTTACACATATTTCCATCGAAGTACTTAGTATACGAGTTTCAGGAGTTGGGGTTACCTGTTGACCTGGTGTTTTATGTCCTCGTTTTAATTTCTTAGGTCATCCCCTTTTCTGGTTTTGATTTTGCCATAGTACCTTAACGGAAGGCACGTCCTCAATTCGCAACCTTCTAATTTGCCAAGAGAAGATGGAAATAAGTTTCTCCTCATAGGATAACTCTTTCATCTCATGGACTTCATTTATAAGACATACTATGGGTGGATCGCTAGTACATTCGCGAAATATCTATATTTGATAGGCTGGGCGTATAGTCTCCAAATCAAGCTGTAAGCTCAACTTACCAGCCACGTTGCCCACCTTACGCGTAACCTGATACAGTCTATCATATTCTGGGTTAAGTTCCTTTTCTAGGTGACCCCATTATGAACATCCAATCATCAACTTGAACTCTGTATGTCGACGTCGATTATCTGTATATCATTTCTGCCGACTCTGGGTTGTCATTCAATAGTTTGTTTAATCATGTTTGGCCTACCAGCTTAGTCTTTTCCCCATCAGGGGGACCTATAGGCGCTTCCTTACAACATCTTTTAGGGGGTCATTTGGATACTGAAATGGTAGCCCTTCTCGTAGGCAAACCTAATAATTAATGGACGATAGTCCTAGCTACACTTAAAGCCAACCTCATAAGCTCGCAATATATTTTCTAGCAGTTGATAGTATGCTCAGTCTATTTAGAAGCCCAAGGTGGGTCACCTGCCCTCTTAGGTGCTGCCACGTGTCACCCTCCCATTGGCTGCCCCGCGAAATTTTTTTCTTCCTCGTGGGGTCGTAATCTCATTCGTAATCTCGTCTCACTTTAAGAGCCTATGAAACCCTTGCTACATAAGCTTGGTATGTAATCAAGTAACTCACGTATGTAAGATTTCTAAATTAGTAGCTTACATAGATAAGTCGAGTCCTACGACTCATTACTTGGCCTCCTATTCCTTCCGAATTCTTATGATTCCCCTTCCAACCTTCTCTACCATGAGGTATCACATCCTCCCTTCGTTGGAGTCATTTGATAGTGTCGTAGCATATTCGGTTTATACGGTAATGTCCAAGGAACTTATGAGACATTCTGAGTTTAAAAGAGTGAGGTGTAACAGTATGTGAAGCCTATCCCTTCTTTTCTTTTGGCATGTCGTAGAGGTAAGTAAATGGTGATATAATCTCTATAGTGATTCCATCCCTGAATGTCTTCTATTCACTCCTGAATGTTGAGCCTTTATAATAGTTAAGTTACTTGCCTTGAATCGTTTATATACTAAGGACTTAATGAAAATATAGACTCTTAGTCATAGGACTATATGGAGGTAAATACTCTGGAGTTCTTAAGTGAATAGTAATACTTTAGTATACGTCTAGGGACCTCGAGATGCTAATTAATGGAGCCTCTAATGGCATTTAGAGGGCAGTTAGAATGACTATACTATTACTTGAATCCTCAGACGATAGTTTAGTCCTTTTACATAGTCGAGTCTCTGATGTCAATATAAATTGCATATAGTTACTCATGACTCTACTCGTGTATACTGTAACCTTTCTTTCACTGAGTCTCGGGCCAGGTACGTTATCATGCACAATTCACTGCATCAGTCACCAAGCCCTTCACTAGAGGGCCGGGTACGTGTGTATATATATGATGATGGGTTGGAATAAGGTGGTGATGGCGCCGAGCATATAATGGTCCTACAGATGTGATTCACTGGACCCTTGAAAGGGCCAGCTATATTATATAAATTGAGCATGCATGCTTTTATAATTCAAAGGGTACAGGTACACATTTTTGATATGATAATTTGTTCCCCTGCTTCTCTGTTTTGGATATACCTCTAGTTGTATTATGTTATCTTTTACATACTCAGTACATATGTTGTACTGACCCTTCTTTTCTTTGGGGGGCTGCGTTTCATGCCCGCAAGTACAGGTACACAGGTTGGGGATCCGCCAGCATAAGAGTCCCACTCAGTAGTCCAAAAGCGCTCCATTGTGCTAGAGCCTGATTTTGGGTACTAAACTCTGATGTGCATATTAGTTTATTCACGGGTACGGCAGAGGCCCTGTCCCGCCTTATGTTATTGTTTTCTTACTCTTAGAGGTCTGTGGATACGGATGTGGGTTGAATGTGCACTATATATGAACTGTATATGAGTGGTATATGAGTCGCATATGCATGTCTATATAGTTGTGCTGATATGACTTATGGTTTAGGGCATTCCCTGTGTCGTGGCGGCCTTGTCGGCTCGCGTATATATGTATCACAGAATGACCCCACAGGTTACAATAGCCTTGTCAGCTTGTATGTTTTCTTACCTGTTAGTGTATTTTGAGTGTGATCAGGAGACAGACTAGGTATAGTTGGCCAGGTGTATAGGTGTATCTAGTTCAGGCACCCGTCATGACCTATGGGGTTGGGTCGTGTCTAGTAGAGGCTTGTTTATCGGTGTATTGTGCACCATATCTATAAATAGGAGGCTACAGAACATTTAGGATATTATCTTTTTTCTTATCTTAGATCGTGCTATAGAGCTAGACACTTTCAGGATGGCCCTTCACTAACCGAGTTATATGTTTATAGTAATGCCTCTAAAGAAAGCGAACACTTCCCAGAAGGGCAAGTCAGCAGCAGGGGAAACTAGTCAGACCCCGAGAGTTACCAGGGCCCGTGCCTAGTCTATGCCAAGGATCGTACTTCAGTTGGCAAGCTCTACTATGCCGCCGCCTGAAGAGGAATTTAGGGCAGCAGTTGCTGCCAATCCTGATCCTCCAGTACAGGAACCTCCCGTCCCGCAACAAGGGGCGGAGGATAGAGCTATAAGAGATGCGGTGCAGCTGTTGACTGGACTGATGGCAGGGCAGGGTCGGAGGCATGGCCTAGATGATGCTAATAGACAAGATAGCCTAAGGGTCTGTGATTTCCTAGCTTGTAACCCTCCAGAATATTACGGATCGAGAACGATAGAGGAACCACAGGAATTCATTTGACAAATGTTGCATACAATGCAAATTATTAGGGCTTTGGAGACTGAGTTAGTTTTATTGGCTTTCTATCGGCTACGTGATGTAGCTGCTAATTGGCACGAGTCTTGGGAGTTATCGAGAGGCGAGAATGCTCCTCCAGCTGAATGGGATGAATTTGCGGAGGCTTTTCCTAGCCACTTCCTGCCCTAAGAAATGAGACGGTCCAGGGTAGATAAGTTTTTGCAGCTGAAGCAGAACGACAAGAGTGTTCGAGACTATAGCCTCGAGTTTGACTCGTTGGCAAGACATGCCCCCATAATTTTAACTGATATGGGAGATAGGGTGCATCGATACATCATGGGCTTGGATCTTTATTTGGTTGATAGTTGTATGGCCGTGGCTTCTCAGCCAGGCATGGATATTGCTCGAGTACAAGTGTACGCCCAAGGGGTAGAAGAGCGACATAAAAGGCGTCATCCTTATAGAGGGTTTGATAGAAGTCTGCCTAAGAGGGCTAAGTCAGATGGTTATCTAGGGGAATTTTGCAGCGGGCGGTTTCAGCAGTTTGGTAGGTATCCCTCCCAGCCAGCTCGAAGTGTACCTACTTAGTTTCCAGATGAACGAGTTGAAAGCACTAGGTATTCAGGGGTCGGACAAGGCTCTAGAGCTTCAGGTATACAGGTGAACCAGGGTTCTCGATAGTCAAGACCACCGATGCCCTAGTGTCCCCATTGTGATAGGCCTCATTTTGATGAATGTCGTTGGACTACAGGTGCTTTTTTTTCTTGTTATCATCAAGGCCATATGGCGAGGGAGTGTCCACGTAAAATTACTCCAGGTGTTATGGCTCAGCCAACAGGGTCAGTTGCAGGTTCTTCTTCTTCTGTGGCTATGCGCCCGATGGGACGCGGAATGCAGATAGATACCAGCGGGCCATGGGGGAGCCTCCAGTTCTGGTGGTCCTTTCAACCGTATGTATGCTTTGTCCAGTATACAGGACCAGGAAGCATCGCCGAATGTAGTCACAGGTACATTATCAATCTTTTCTCAGGATATATATGCATTGATGGATCCAGGCTCTACTTTATCATATATATCTCCTTTTGTTGCTAGTAGAATTGGAATTAAGCCAGAGTTAATAGAATCGTTTGAGGTTGCTACACCAATAGGGGACTCTATTGTGGTAAAGAAGGAACATAGACATTGCCAGGTAAATGTGTATAGTCATCGTACCTTGCCCGATTTGATAGAGTTAGACATGGTGGAGTTTGATGTTATTATCGGTATGGATTGGCTAGTTTCTTGTCATGCCAATGTAGACAGTAAAAATAAAATGGTTCGGCTTTAGTTCTAATTGTCGAGTTGTTAGGAAACATAGCATCACCAAAGGGTAGTTTATTTCATACCTTAAGGCAAAGAAAATGATCAGCAAGGGGTACATTTATCATTTAGTCCACGTACAAGATCTGGAAGCAGAGGTGCCAAGTTTTCAGTCAGTGCCCATGGTTAATGAGTATCCAGATGTGTTTCCAGATGAACTTCCACGCCTCCCTCTAGAATGAGAGATAGAGTTCATTGTGGATGTGCCACCTAATACCCAGCCTATCTCTATCTCCCCATATAGAATGGCACCCGCGGAGCTAAAAAAGCTAAAGGAGCAATTAAAGGACCTACTAGAAAAGGGTTTTATCAAGCCCAGCACATCACCATAGGGAGCACTAGTGCTTTTAGTGAAAAAGAAAGATGGATCGCTGCGAATGTGTATTAACTACAGGCAGCTGAATAAGGTAACAATTAAGAACCGATATCCCCTCCCCAGGATTGATGATTTGTTTGACCAGTTGTAGGGTGCCCAATGTTTTTCAAAGATAGACCTGCGGTCAGGCTAACATCAGGTACGAGTGAGAGAGGTAGATATACCAAAGACCGCATTCAGGACCCGATACGAGCATTATGAGTTTAAGGTGATGTCTTTTGGGCTGACAAACGCTCCAGCTATATTTATGGATCTAATGAATTGAGTGTTCAAACCATTTCTAGATTTGTTTGTGATCGTATTTATTGATGATATTCTGGTCTATTCATGATCAGAGATGGAACACGCGGACCATTTGCTGAGGTACTAGGGGTACTTCAACACCAGATATTATATGCTAAGTTCTCTAAATGTGAATTTTGGTTAACGTCAGTGGCTTTTCTTGGACATATTATTAGAACTGACAGTATTCGAGTGGATACACAGAAGATTGACATCGTAAAGGCTTGGCCAAGACCCACAACCCCTATGGAGGTACGTAGCTTCTTGGGGTTAGAAGGGTACTACTGAAGATTCGTAGAAAGGTTTGCTTCCATTTCAGCGCCTTTAACAAGAATGACTCAAAAAGCGGTTAAATTCCAATGGACTGATGCCTGTGAATGAAGCTTCCAGCTGTTAAAAGAAAAATTGACTACGGCTCCTGTCCTTATTCTTCCAGAAGGACCAAGCGGCTTTGTTATTTATTGTAATGCTTCCAATATTTGATTAGGGTGCATTTTGATGTAGCATGGTAGGGTTATAGCTTATGCCTCCCGACAGCTTAGGAAGCACGACAAAAACTACCCAACGCATGATCTGGAATTAGCAGTGGTGATTCATGCCTTGAAAATATGGAGACACTACTTGTATGGCATACATGTTGACATTTATACGGACCACAAAAGCCTCCAGTATATCTTCAAACAAAAAGAATTGAACTTACGGCAGAGAAGGTTGCTGGAATTATTGAAGGACTATGATGTCAAAATCCTATACCACCTTGGGAAAGAGAATATGGTGGCGGATGCACTCAGCCGTAAGTTAATGGGTTGCTAGGCAGAGATACAACCAGAATGGAAGGAGCTAGTCCGTGAGATCTGCCAACTCGCTAGACTTGGAGTTCGCCTAGCTGAATTAGGTAATGATGGGGTTTCTATTCGAGGAATTGCTAAATCCTCGATCATGGAGGAAGTAAAACAATGTCAGTACCAGGACCATGTCCTAGCATAGTATAGGGATGAAACTCTCCATAAGGAAATGACTCCATTTGAAATCACAACTGGAGAGATATTATGATATCAAGGCAGAGTCTATGTACCAGAAGTTGCAGGGTTGCGACAGCAAGTACTGGGAGAGGCACATCATGCCCGTTATTCTATTCATCCGGGATCAACCAAGATGTATCACAACCTCAAATGTTTATATTGGTGGGGCGGTATGAAGAGGGATATAAAAGAGTTCGTAGCCCAATGTCTAAATTGCCAGCAAGTAAAAGTTGAACATCAAAAATTAGGTGGTCTACTACAGAAGATGGAGATTCCAACCTGGAAATAGGAAGCAATTAATATGGATTTCATTAGTGGCTTACCTCATAATCCTCGGAAGCATGATTCTACATGGGTTATTATGGATAGGCTGCCAAAATTAGCCCACTTCCTCCCAGTCAAGACCACATATTCAGCCGGGGACTATGCGAAGATATACGTCAAGGAAATAGTATGACTTCATGGAGTTTCCACATCTATTATTTCGGACAGGGGAGCCCAGTTCACAACCCACTTTTGGCGGTCATTCCAGGAAGGCTTGGGAACACAAGTAAGCCTTAGCACAGCATTTCATCCACAAACTGATGGGCAGGCCGAACGCACTATTCAGACACTAGAGGACATGTTACGAGCTTGCATCATTGACTTTAAAGGTAGCTGGGATGATCATATACCACTTATTGAGTTTGCCTACAATAACAGTTATCACTCCAGCATTCAGATGGCACCGTATGAGGCTTTATGTCACGACCCAACACCGTAGGCCGTGACTAGGGTCCGACCTGGACCCCCTTATGCATATCTATCAGCTATCCTTAAGTTGAACTGTGTGTGATGTGATACCATACACAAACCCCAATAGGTCAAAAAAAATTTCATAAACCTGTAGCCTCATTCACCTGTATCATAACAGGAAAGGGCAAGCGAGCCGATGAGGCTGCCACACCACGAAAACATTTGCTATACATCTTATGAGCGCAACTGAAACAAACTTACAAATAATCCACATACACATGTCTACAGACCTCTAAGAGTAATAATTGTTTCCTATGGTGGGACAGGGCCCCTGCCGTACCCCTGAATAAATAAATATGTACATTAGATGACCAGTATCAAAATTTAGGCTCTAGGACAGTGAAGCACTTCCGACATAGCTGAGAGGAACTCCTAAGCTGACCGATCTCCAAAATGAACATCTGTACCTGCGGGCATGAAACGTAGCCCCCTGGAGAACGGGGGGTCAGTACGACATATGTACTGAGTATATAAAGCATAACATATCATAACTGAAATAATAACTAAAATGGGGATACAGAAAACATGTATAATAGTTAACAGATTACTGTACCTGCAGGCTGCAGCTTAGGATATGCGGTCATATACCTTATCATACCCTGTACCCGGCCCTCTAGTGAACTCAGTATCATAATTATTTCATCATAATAATGCCTGACCCTTCATGGGACGTGGTGAATTTATCCTGCCCAACCCTTTATGGGATGCGGTGAATTTATCATGCCCAGCCCTTTATGGGACGCGGTGAATTTATCATGACCGGCCCATCATGGGACGCGGTGAATTTATCATGCCCGGCCCTTCATGGGACGTGGTGAGTTTATCATGCTTAGGCCTTCATAGGACGTGGTGAATTTATCATGCCCGGGCCTTCATGGGACACGGTGAGTTTATCATGCCCGACCATTCATGGGATGTGGTGAATTTATCATGCCTGGCCCTTCATGGGACATGGTGAGTTTATCCTGCCCGACCCTTTATGGGATAAGGTGAGTTTATCCTGCTCGACCCTTCATGGGACGCGGTGAGACGTATTAACAGCCTGCACGAGTAAAGTAACGAGGAACCATATGCAATTAGTTCATCATCTGAGATTCGGTATAACAATTGTCATGGAATATCATTTGAGGATCAAAACTATCATCCGCTCACGTATCCTCTAACTTCCATTAAGGGGGCACATCGATAGAGTCTCAAGAGTCCTACGCTTTTATTAAGGTAATACCAAATGGCTTATGCAATCAGAGACACTTGTCATTATAGTGTTCTTAGGCATGGGAGCTCATACATTCCATTTGTATTCATCATATAGGGACTCGAGGGTAGCAGTTCAACTACTTCAAGAACTTCGATATTAAGAAATGAATAGGAGTTATAGTTCATGCTTCCCATGCATCCGATTACTATTTCCTGTATAGAAGGCTTGAGGGTGATAGCTCAGCTACCTTAAGATCCTTAGCATTTATAAGTGAACATGAGTCAATAGGCTCTACATATATTACCTTTTATCCTATAGAAGCCTTAAAAAGGCAATAGCTCAACTATTACAGGATTTCTACCATTACGAAGTGGATAAGAATTATGGAAAAAACATTCATAACTTATATCTACGACATGCCAAAATAAAGAAGAATAGCTCTACCTACTTATGCCAAAGACATGCCAAGAGAAGAAATAAGCTTTACATACTTATTCCAAAAACATGCCAAAAGAAAGCTTCACATACTTGTTATGGGTTAGTCTTTGTCCCGGTCGCCTTGTCGTCCCGTGAACCTAGGTAACATGAAATCAATACAAACATCAACCTTTTTAGACCTTTCAGTGTCTTACATTACTTAAGATTATTCATAAACCCCATTCCCTCGCTCGCCTTCTCAACTAGTTCCTTAACTAGTTAAGGCATTAACGAAAATCGGACAGAACCTCCCCTATAATGTGCCCTATCCGAATTCCCAATCACATCCCTAATATCTACAAGCAACCAAAAATATAACCATAAGCTCATATATATAGAAAACTTTGCAACATTATACATTACAACCTCCGAATGACTTGCTCGAAATTACGATATTCAAAATAGGGTTTCTAGTTTCTATTTTGCGAAACCTTTAATCGTACGAAGCGTGGAATCATGTGGATGCAACCAGAAAATTCCACACCTATTTTAGAAAATATTTAGACCCTGAAAAACACACCACCCAACCAGCAGAAGCCTCCAAACACACCACGCCTCACTTCGACTACAACTTAACTACGACGACTTCAATTTAGATTGTTTCTTTCGCTGAGCATCCCCACGATTTTTCAATACTTCCAGCAGTATAAAAGGTACATATTACACTCCATAACAACTCATAAAGTCCAAATTTAAAGGAGAAACCTTACCTTACCCGAAATTGGCCAAACTAGCCAAAATCGCGCCTCGGAACCCTTCTTAGCGTGCTGAAACTGTGTGGACTGGTTGCTGTCCGTTTTGGCTGCACCAAGACGTGATTTTATAATTATAATACCTATATATCATCATGGTATATGCTAGATAATTAATTTACAGAACGAAATTGGAACTTACCTCTTTTTTTTCCACCTAGCCGTCGCTAGTTTCTCTCTAAACTAGGGTTTTGTTCTTGACTTTTTGCTGAAGTTTAATGGATCAGAACTGAAGTATAAGACACAGATACATGTATATATGTGGTCCTAGGAGGTGACATGTGTCATCCCCATATGGTGACACGTGTCTAGCCCCTATTGGGCCACAGATCCATGCCTTACCCCTAGGCTGCCACATGTCCTTGTAGGCCCCACCTCCCAAGTAGGTGGGTCACCTACTTGACCCTAAGTAGGTGGGTCACCTGCTAGCTTGAGGTGCTGCAACGTGTCGCTCCTCTATTGGCTTCCACATGTCGTCTTTTATCCTTCCTCGTAGGTTGTAATCTCGTTTTATTTTAGGTGCCTGTATAATCCATGCTACGTAAGCTTAGTATGTCTTCAAGTATCTCAAGTATGTAAGACCTCTAAGTTGGTAGCTTACGTGGGTAAATTGCGTCCTACGACTCATTATTTGGCCTCCAATTCCTTCCGGATTCTTATGACTCTATTTTCAAACTTCTCTACTATGGGGTAACACATTCTCCTTTCCTTAGAGTCATTTGATAGTGTCGTAGCTTATTCGGATCACATGATAATGTCTAAAGAACTTAAGAGACATTCTGAGCTCGAGAGTGTGGGGTGTAACATCCTTCCCCCCTTTAGAACATTCGTCCCCGAATGTTGAATAAAACTTCCCTTAAGACTTTATACAAACTGTAGTGAGATTTCCTTCTATTGCAATAACATACATTTTCATCCAACTAATTAATATATGAGTTCTAGGAGTGGGGTTTACCCATAGACATTTGGAAATAGGTAAGGTTACCTGTGTTCATTGTCCCCTTCAATTTCCCAAGTTATTTCTTCATGATTATTATTCTGCCACGGCACCTTGACAAAAGCTACGTCCTTAGCTCGCACCCCTTTTTAATCTGCCGATCCAGGATGGTAATAAGTTTCCCCTCATAGGATAACTCCCTATTACATAGACCTCTTCCCCAGGAAATATTCTGGGATGGTCATTTATATACTTGCGGAGCATTGATCCGCGAAAACTGAATGTATTGCTTCAAATTGGACAGTAGGTCCCACTCATAGGCAGCTTTATCCATTATAACCCATATAAAATTATACTTCTGTGAGTGTGAGGTTAGCTTGGACTATAACCTACCTTAATTGCCTTTTATTTTCGAGTCGGGATTCCCAACCCCCGTAACAAGCTATCAAGCTTCTGATGCTCCACTTCGTTTAAGCTATTATACAATTCCTCTTATTTCAACTTGTAACACCTTAGGTATGCTATCTTGCTCTTTTACTCGGATCTTCTTTCCAGTTTTATTACCAAACATTATGCTGTAATTCTTACACAAATGTGTGTAGGTACTTAGAGAAATTTAGAAAATGCCTTAGCGTCGCTATACTAGCAGCTTACCTCCTTCAGTCGAGGTCAGGGCTCCACTATGGCTTTTGTCCTTAATATCGATTATATCTTACTAGTTCTCCCTCAAACCATCTTACACTTTTCCTTAATCGATTCTAAATGTGGCCATCACATTACTATTACCGACTTCTTTTTATTGAGTAATCCCTTGATCTTACTCTTAATGTGCCAATGTTCGTAGGCCGCACAGCTATTCCTATATACTTTTCCTTTCATTTTTCACCTTTATATATCAATTGTATTGCAACGCCTTACCTGACATAGGTCCTTCGTGCCTTTGCTTACCTGCGTGCTTTGTAACTTTCAATATCATCAGTTACTTTCTTCTATCGATATTGTCTTTCTACTAAAATCAGAAGTTAGTATGAGGAATGTCATTTCCTATGAGTCAGCTCTTTCGCATGATTCTAGATATGAAAGAAAGTAACATCCTAAATGTCCTGTAGCCTCTTATTTATAGATGTGGTGCACAACACACCGATAAATAAGACTCTACTAGACACGGCCTGTAGACATTCGAAGGACGAACTGCTCTAATACCACTTCTGTCACGATCCAACCCCGTAGGCTGTGACTGGGGTCCGACCTGGACCCCCTTATACGTATCTATCAGCTATCCTTAAGTTGAAACATCTGTGATGTGATACCATACACAAACCCCAATGGGTCAAAAAAAAATCATAAACCTATAGCCTCATTCACCTATATCATAACAGGAAAGGGCATGGGAGCCGACGAGGCTGCCACACCACGAAAACATTTACAATACGTCTTGTGAGTGCAATTAAAACAAACTTACAAATAACCCACATACACATGTCTACAGACTTCTAAGAGTAATAACTGTATCCTATGGAGGGACAGGACCCCTGCCGTACTCCTGAATAAATAAATATGTACATTAGATGACCAATATCAAATTTTAGGCTCCAGGACAGTGAAGCACTTCCGACATAACTGAGAGGAACTCCTAAGCTGATCGATCTCCAAAATGAACATCTTTACCTACAAGCATGAAACGTAGCCCCTCGGAGAATGGGGGGTCAGTATGACATATGTATTGAGTATATAAAGCATAACATATCATAACTAAAACAACAACTAAAATGGGGATACAGAAAATATGTATAACAGTTAACAGATTACTGTACCTGCAGCTTAGGTCATGTGGTCATATACTGTTACACCCCACACTTTTAAACTCGGAATGTCTCATAAGTTCCTTAGACATTATCATGTGATCCAGATACGCTACAACACTATCAAACGACTCTAAGGAAGGGAGAATGTGATACCCCATAGTAGAGAAGGTTGGAAATGGAGTCATAAGAATCAGGAAGGAATTGGGGGCAAAGTAATGAGTCGTAGGACTCGATGTAAGCTACTAACTTGGAGGTCTTACATACTTAAGCTATTGGAGTACGTACCAAGCTTGTGTAGCATGGGTTATATAGGGTCTTAAAATAAGACGAGATTACGAACCTACGAGAGAGAGCAAAAACTAGTTTCCGAACTTACGAAAGTAAAGCAAGCTTCTCAAGCAAGCAGGTGACAAGCAAGCACCTCAAGCAATAAAGTAACTCACCTGCCTGCTTGGGGTAAGACATGCCAAAATAAAAAAGAATAGATCTACCTACTTATGCCAAAAACATGCCAAGAGAAGGAATAAGCTTTACATACTTATTTCAAAAACATGCCAAAAGAAAGCTTCACATACCTGTTATAGGTTAGTCTTTGTCCCGGTCGCCTTGTCGTCCCGTGAACCTAGGTAACATGAAATCAATACAAACATCAACCTCTTTAGACCTTTCAGAATCTTACATTACTTAAGAGTATTCATAAACCCCATTCCCTTGCTCGCCTTCTCGACTAGTTCCTTGACTAGTTAAGGCGTTAACGAAAATCGGACAGCACCTCCCCTATAATGTGCCCTATTCGAATTCCCAATCACGTACCTAATATCTAATGAAAACCAAAAACATAACCAGAAGCTCATATATATAAAAAACTTTGCAACATTATACATTACAACCTCCGAACGACTTTCTCAAAATTACGATATTCAAAATAGGGTTTCTAGTTTCTATTTTGCGAAACCTTTAATCGTACGAAGCGTGGAATCATGTGCCTGCAACCACAAACTTCCACACCTATTTTAGAACACATTTATACCCTGAAACACACACCACCCAACCATCAGCAGCCTCCAAATACACCACGCCTCACTTCGATTACAATTTAACTACGACGACTTTAATTTAAATTTTTTCTTTCGCTGAGCATCCCCACAATTTTTCCATACTTCCAGCAGTATAAAAGGTACATAATTCACTCCATAACAACCCCATAAAGTTCCAATTTAAAGGAGAAATCTTACCTTACCCGAAATTGGCCAAAATAGCCAAAATCGCGCCTCAGAACCCTTCTTAGCGTGCTGAAACTGTGTGGACTGGTTATTGTCCGTTTTGGCTGCACCAAGACGTGATTTTATACTTCTAATACCACCATATCATCGTGTTATATGCTAGATAATTAATTTACGGAACGAAATCGGGACTTACCATTTTGTTTCCTCCTAGCCGTCGCTAGTTTCTCTCTAAACTAGGGTTTTGTTCTTGACTTTTTGCTGAAGTTTAATGGATCAGAACTGAAGTATAAGACACATATACATGTATATATGTGGTCCTAGGAGGTGACACGTGTCATCCCCATATGGTGACATGTGTCCAGCCCTTATTGGGCCACGGATCCATGCCTTACCCCTAGGCTGCCACATGTCCTTGTGGGCCCCACCTCCCAAGTAGGTGGGTCACCTACTTGACCCTAAGTAGGTGGGTCACCTGCTAGCTTGAGGTGCTGCAACGTGTCGCTCCTCCATTGGCTTCCACATGTCATCTTTTATCCTTCCTCGTAGGTTGTAATCTCGTTTTATTTTAGGTGCCTATATAATCCATGCTACGTAAGCTTAGTATGTCCTCAAGTATCTCAAGTATGTAAGACCTCTAAGTTGGTAGCTTACGTGGGTAAATCGCGTCCTACGACTCATTATTTGGCCTCCAATTCCTTCCGGATTCTTATGACTCTATTTTCAAACTTCTCTACTATGGGGTAACACATTCTCCTTTCCTTAGAGTCATTTGATAGTGTCGTAGCTTATTCGAATCACATGATAATGTATAAAGAACTTAAGAGACATTCCGAGCTCGAGAGTGTGGGGTGTAACACTTTATACGGCAGAAAGTGCAGGTCACCTATCGGTTGGTTCGATGTTGGCAAAACACAACTAATGGGTCCAGACATAGACCAACAGGCGGTGGAAAAGGTAAAGCTTATTCGGGAAAGATTATTAACTGCCCAAAGTCGATAGAAGTCATATGCAGACAGTCGACGTCGACCATTGGAATTTCAAATGGGTGAATGGGTGTTTTTGATAGTGTCTCCCATGAAAAGAGTAATGAGGTTCGGCAAGAAAGGAAAGTTGAGTCTGAGATACATTGGCCCTTACTTGATCTTTCGCCGAATAGGCAAGGTCGGCTATGAATTAGACTTGCCGACGGACCTGGAAGCCATACATCCAGTTTTCCATGTATCAATGCTTCGCAGCTGTGTAGGTGACCCATCCCGAGTGCATTCCCTAGATGACATCTAGGTCACTAAAGTGTTAGCCTACGAAGAACAGCCAATCGCCATCTTGGATCGACAGATTAGAAGATTGCGAACTAAGGACATAGCTTCGGTTAAGGTGCTGTGGAGGAATAGAAATCGCGAGGAAATGACTTGGAAAGCTGAGGAGGAGATGAAATGCAAGTATTCTCACCTATTCCCAACGTTAGCAGGTAACCCCAACTCCTGAAACTCATATATTAAGTACTTGGATAGAAGTATGTGTTATGGGAACAATAAAGAATCTCCCTAAGATTTGTTTGAGGTGCTAAGAGAAGTTTTGTCTAACATTTGGGGACTAATGTTCTAAAGGAGGGGAAGGATCTTAACCCCACCTTTTCTAAACTCGAAATGTCTCATAAGTTCCTTAGACATTATCATATGACCCAGATACTCTATGACACTATCTAACGACTCTAAGGAAGGGAGAATGTGATACCCCATAGTAGAGAAGGTTGGAAATGGAGTCATTGGAATACGGAAGGAATTGGAGGCTAAGTAATGAGTCTTTGGACTCGATTTACGTACGTAAGCTACTAACTTGGAAGTCTTACACACTTAAGCTATTAGAGTACTTACCAAGCTTGTGTAGCATGAATGACATAGGCTCTTAAAATAAGACGAGATTACGAACCCATGAGGAAGAGAAAAAATAACGTGGGGCAGCCAATGAGAGGGTGACACGTGGCAGCACCTCAAGAAGGCAGGTGACCCACCTGCTTGGGGTCAAGTAGGTGACCAACCTGCTTGGGGGAGGTGGGCCCCACTGCCATGTGGCAGCCCCTCCATGGATGCGGTGGCCCAATAGGGGCTGGACACGTGTCACCTCTAGGGGCTGACACGTGTCACTCCCTAGGACCAAATATATATGTGTATATAGAGCATACACTTCAGTTCTTATCCCAAATTTCCAGCAAAAGTGAAGAGAAAACAAACCCTAAAAGTAGAGAGGAAAATGTGACGGCTTAGGAGGAAAAATAAGGTAAGTCCCGATTTCATTCCGTAAATTAATTATCTAGCGTATACCACGATAATATGGAAGTATTAGTAGTATAAAATTAGGGTTTTGTGCAGCAAAAATTGGAAAGGAAGCTGCCACGACGTTATAGCGCGCTACAAAGAGTTCCGAGGCACAATTTCGGCGAGTTCTAGCCAATATCGGGAAAGGTAAGGTCTTCTCCTCTAATTTGAATTTTATGATGTTATTATAGGGTGTATTACACACCTTGTGGGCTGCTGGAAGTGGGTAAAAGTCGTAAAAAGTTTGACGTTACAAATAAACAAAATTGAAATCACTGTAGTTGAATTATAATCGAATAACGTGTTGCGCTTGTGGTGTGGGACTGATGGTCTTGTGTTGATGCATTATGATGCTGGAAAATGAGTTAATAAGGGTGTGGGAGCTGCTGGTTTCATCCACACAATCCTCCGCTTTGCACAAATTAAAGAATTCACGAAAGAAAGGATAAAAACCCCAGTTTTGGTATCGTAGTTTCGAATGAGTTGTTTGGGGTTTATATTGTGTAAGGTTGCTATAATATAAATATATATGAGCTGCTGGTTATGTTGTTGGTTGGCTGTAGGTGTTAAGTACATGATTGGGGAATTCGGATAGGTTACATTATAGGGGAGGTGCTGTCCGATTTCCCTTAACGCCTTAACTAGTTAAAGGACTAGTCGAGAAGGAGAGCGAAGGGAGGAATGCTATGAATACTCGTGGGTAGTCTAAGTTGCTGAAAACTCCATAAGAGGTATATGAACCCTATCCCTTCTTTTCTTTGGCATGTCATAGAGGTAAGTAAATGGTGATATAATCTCTAAAGTGATTCCATCCTTGAATGTCTTTTATTGACTCCTGAATGTTGAGCCTTTATAATAGTTAAGTTACTTGCCTTGAATCATTTATATACTGAGGACTTAATGAAAATATGGACTCCTAGTCATAGGACTATATGGAGGTATATACTCTGGAGTTCTTAAGTGAATAGTAATACTTTAGTATACGTTTAGGGACCTCGAGATGCTAATTACTGGAGCCCCTAATGGCATTTAGAGGGCAGCTAGAATGACTATACTATTACTTGAATCCTCAGACGATAGTTTAGTCCTTTTACATAGTCGAGTCTCTGATGTCAATTTAAATTGCATATAGTTACTCATGACTCTACTCGTGTATACTGTAACCTTTCTTTCACCGAGTCCCGGGCCGGGTACGTTATCATGCACAATTCACTACATCACTCACCGACTCCCTCACTAGAGGGCCAGGTACGTATGTATATATATGATGATGGGTTGGAATAAGGTTGTGATGACGCTGAGCCTATAATGGTCTTACAGATGTGATTCACCGGACCCCTGAAAGGGCCGACTATATTGTATAATTTGAGCATGCATGTTTTTATAATTCACAGGGTACAGGTACACGTTTTTGATTTGATAATTTGTTCCCCTGCTTCTCTGTTTCGGATATACCTCCAGTTGTATTATGTTATGTTTTACATACTCAGTACATATGTCATACTGACCTCTTTTATCTTTGGGGGGCTGCGTTTCATGCCCACAGGTATAGGTACACAGGTTGGGGATCCTCCAGCATAGGAGTCCCACTCAGTCGTCCAAGAGCACTCCATTGTGCTGGAGCTTGATTTTGGGTACTAAACTCTGATGTGCATATTAGTTTATGGACTGTAATCGGAGCTTTACGAATGGAACTTTCCCCAAGTTCCATATACAAACCATTCATAACTTATATCTAAGACATGCCAAAATAAAGAAGAATAGCTTTACCTACTTATGCCAAAAACATGCCAAGAGAAGGAATAAGCTTTACATACTTATTCCAAAAACATGCCAAAAGAAAGCTTCACATACCTCTTACAACTCTTTATCTCATTCGTCTCGTCATCCTTTGAACCTAAGTAATATAAAAGCAACATGAATATTAATAACCCTTGGATTTACAGCATCTTAGGTTACATATGAGTATTCATAGAACTCAACTCTTCGCTCGCCTCCTCGATTAGTTCTTTAACTAGTTTAAAGAGTTACCAAGATTGGGCAGCATCTCCCCTATAATATGCCCTATCCAAATTCCCAACTACATACCTAATTACTACAACCAACCAACAACAACAACTTGCAGCTCATAGACATGTAAAATATGGAAACATTACACAATATAAATGTTACACCCCACCCTTTTTAAACTCGGAATGTCCCTTAAGTTACTTAGAAGTTAGCATGTGAGCCACTTAAGTTACGACACTATCAAACGGCTCTAAGGAAGGGAGAATGTGATACCCCATACTAGAGAAGGTTGGAGATGAAATCATAAGAGTCCGGAAGGAATTGGAGGCCAAGTAATGAGTCGTAGGACTCGATTTACCTATGTAAGCTACTAAGTTAAAAGTCATATGCACTTGAGCTACTTAAGCATATATCAAACTTACATAGCACGGATTACATAGGTACATAAAATAAGACGAGATTACGAGCCCACGAGGAAGGGAAAAAAAAAAAGAAGAGACGACACGTGGTAGCCAATGAAGAAGCGACACGTGGCAGCACCTCAAGCAAGCAGGTGATCCACCTGCTTGGGGGGTGGTGGACCCCACTGCCACGTGGCAGCCCATAGTTGGCAGCATGATACGGTGGCCCAATAGGGGCTGGACACGTGTCACCTCTTGGGGTTGACACGTGTTACACCCTAAAGCCACATATATATGTTGATATATATCATATACTTCATTTATCCATCAAAACATCAGCCAACTTAGAGAGAAAAAAACGTGAGGGAGAGAAATAGAGAAGCAGCCATGGTTCTTGAAGTTTAAAGGTTTGTTTTCCAATTTTCTTCCGTGAATTAATTATATACGGTGTACCTTAAGTACGTGGATATGTATATATGTATTTTAAGACCTTCATGGAAGTAAAACTCCAGCTTTGCAATTGGAATTTGGAAGAGAAAATAAGAGAAAACGTTAATTAATAAACCCGTTTTTGGAAGGGACAGTGGTTAGTAATAATCGTATAACTTCTTGTGTACAGATTCGTTTCAAGTGATTTAATATGTTTTGGAAAGGTATTTCGTGGTTCTATAACTTTCATTCAGACTCCAAAATCCAGTTCCACTTGTATCAGCTTGAAAAGTGGTGATGAAGTGTAGAGGAGGTACTGCTCAAATTTGGTTTTGGAAATCCTACACGGACAGCTGTGAGTATTTTGGTCATATCTTTTTGTACAAAATTGATGTAGGGATGATTCGAAATTGTTTGCGACCCTAATACACATGTCTATAACTTTCATGAAGGACGAAAATCCTTTTTCCTTCCATTACCCCTTCGAAACGAAGCGACAAGGTAAAACAGTAAGCTGTCCAGATTTCACATTTTGGATAGTTTTGGCGAGTTTGACAAGTTTAACGTAAGGTAAGGTTTCTTCTTTAAATTTGAGCTTTATGTGTTCTGATGGAGCATGTTACACTCCCTATTGGTGGCTGGAAATATGAAAATGGCTTAGAAATACTTGGCGTTCGGAATAAACTAATTTGTAGTCGTTATAGTTGAATTGTTGTCGAAACAAAGTGTTGTTCTTGTGAGTTGCTCTGCAGGGGTGTGGCTTGTTGTTGCAGGGCCTAAATATGTCCTAATGTGGGTTAGGGTGCTGCTGGTAGAAGCCACATGACCCCTTGTTATGTATAATTAAAGGCGTCACAAAATAAAGGCTAGACGCCCTATTGAGATATCGTATTTTTGGAATAAGTTGTTTGGAGTGTATGTTGTATATTGTTGGTATGAATTGCTGCAGGTTGTTGTTGTTGGTTAGCTGTAGGTCTTAGGGACATGATTGGAAATTTGGATAGGGCACATTATAGGGGAGGTGCTGCCCAATTTTCGTTAACGCCTTAACAAACTAAAGGACTAGTCGAGGAAACAACTAAGGCAATAGATTCCATTAACATTAAGGCGTAATCCAAGATGCAGGAAAGTTAAGAGTAGTTGATATTCGTATTACTTTCATATTGAATAGGTTCGGAAGACGACGAGACGAGCAGGATAAAGGGTAACTCCCAAAAGGTATGTAAAGCTTTCTTATGGCATGTTTTGGTATAAGCACGTACAATTATCTTTCTTTCCTTTTGGCAAGTTTTAGCCTTAAGTGAAGTGTGTGTGGAATGTGGGGATAATTCCATTCCCAAAACTCCAAGTATGCCTCATAACCCATATCCACTGCTTAGTATTGGAATTTCTGCAAGAATTGAGTATTGCCTAGTAAGGCTTCTATGTGTTAAACACTAGCATATGGGAAGCTATCTCTCATTTCCTTTGATACGTATTTGATACGAAAGTGAGATTATGATGCCATAATGATTCACCGAGACCCATGATGGGCCGGGTATGAAATATGTGTATGCAGATCCCATAAAGGAAAGTACAGACCATATATAGTTTATTCTCTTTCTTCTTCTGGCATGTCTTAGTTGTAGGTTAAACATGATATGAGTTTCGGGGTAACTCCATTCTTGGCATCTCTTATTTACGTCTGAATATCGAACTTTTATAATAATCGAACTATTTCCCTGGAAACTTTTATATGTTAAAAAGGTAACAAATGTACAGGCTCCAAGTCTTACAGACTATATGTTAACAAATATTTCTGGTTCCATAAGCGATTTGGATTTACTTTAGCACATGTCTAGGAGCCCCGAGATTATAATTGAGACAGCCCCTAATGGCATTCAGAGAACACTCGAGATGACTACACCTTTACTCGGGTCCTCAAACAAAAGCTTAACTTTCTTATTCTGTCGAGTCTCTGATAATGATTTAAATTGCATATAGTTACTCACTACTCTATTCGTGTATATTGTAACACTTCTTTCCCTGAGTCCCGGGCCAGGATATGTTCTCGTGCACAGTTCACTGCATTATTCACTGAGTCCCTCAATAGAGGGCCAGGATACGTGTATAAATATATGATGATGAGTTGTAATAAGGTGGTGATGGCACTGGGGCCATGATGGTTTTACAGAGATGATTTTACAGAGATGATTCACCGGACCCCCGAAAGGGCCGGCTATATGATATGACTCGAACATGCATGTTTTTGTAATTCATAAAGTACAGGTACAGATTTCTGAATTGATATCTTGTCCCCTGATTCTCTATCTCAGATATGTTTCCAGTTGTATTATATTATGTTTTACATACTCAGTACACATATCGTACTGACCCCCTTTCTCGGGGGGCTGCATTCATGCCCGCAGGTACAGATACAGATTTTGGGAGTCCGTCAGCTTAGGATTCCATGCAGCTCAGCTGGAAGAGGCTTCATTGTATCGGAGCCTAGTTTTTGATACTGTCCACGGATGTATAGAAATTGTTTTATCCATTCAGGGGTACGGCGGGGGCCCTGTCCCGCCATATGTTGTCATTTATATGTTTAGAGGTCTGCAGACATGTATATGTGGGTTGTGTATGTCAGTTTGATTAAGCTGGGTCTACATGATATATGATATATATTATTATGTTATGGCAGCCTTGTCGGCTTGTGTGCCCTGTCATGTTGTGATACAAACGAAAAGGGCTACAGTTTATGAAAATGTTATCGCCAGTGGGGCTCTGTTACATGATATTGTCTTATTTATGATTCAATGTGACCTCAGCTAATAGATATATGTACGGGGGGTCCAGGTCGGACCCCAGTCGCGGCCTACGGGGTTGGGTCGTGACAGAAGTGGTATCAGAGCAGTTCGTCCTCGGAGTGTCTGCAGACCGTGTCTAATAGAGTCTTGGTTATCGATGTGTTGCGCGCCATATCTATAAACAGGAAGCTATAGGACATTTAGGATGTTACTTTTCTTCTACATCTGAGATCGTGCTTTAGATCCGAGTCATAGGAAAATTCCTTATACTAACCTTGGATCTTAACAGAAGGACGACACCAACAGAAGAAAGTAATTGACGACATGGAAAGTTCGGAAGCATGCAGGTAAGTAAAGTAAAGCCACGGAAGATATCCGTCGGGTAAGGTATTGAAATATTAAGTTGAAACCTGAAAGAAAAGCAGTCAGGAAGTGCAATAGTTGTAGTTTGGAGTTGGACATATGAGGTAAGTCTAGTATTTTTATATTATTGTTAACGTTGAAAGCCCTGTGTGGCTGCGATATGAAATGACATTGAAAGCCCTGTGCGGCTGTGATATGACATGTAACTATATATGCTGGCCCTGTGAGGCATTGTTGGTATTTTCTGCATGCAGGTTTTGGGATAAGTAAGAAATGTAGAGGAAACTCTGCCGAAATTTTCCCAGAACAAGAAAAAGGAAGTAAAGCATAGATTTTTGAGATGCCCGAGAAATTGATACCAAATACCCCTACTGTGTTTAACTAAAACTGTAAGAGGTATCTTTCAGGTCGCCGACAAGGGGCACTTTTTTTTTACTTGAAGAATTTTATTTCGGAGTAACAAAAGCTTAATTAAGTAGTAAAGTTCAGACTACGGTATCTCCAGCCGTATTTGTACTGTAGAAATATAAATAGAGGGCTCAGGGTGAAGGATAAGATGTCCCGCGAATGAGTTTCACTCTTTTTGAAAAAAAATACCAAGCCCTCAACTCCTAATTGTAAATCAGATGAGTTGTTTATAGCTTGAGGATAAACACAGAAGGAGACCAGGTAGGTCAAGTATTAGAAGAAGTACTGTGATGTTTAAGAGGTTCTGATTTCTTCCAATAATGGTTGGAAAATGATGTACGATAATAGTTTATAATTTGCCACCGACTAATTGGGGAAAGAACTTCTAATAAAAGCACCTCAAATAGATGTCAGGAACCAAATATATATACGAGTTAAAAGGAGGATAGGTAAGTATGAACTGAATAGTGTGATATGAGTATGCAGGGATAAATTGGAACCACTAGTAAGACGCACTTAGTGCGCGTTGCCTAAGTTAAAGGCCTGCATGGAGAACGCAGTAAGAGCATGGGGCTTAAGATACAAAGAAATGACGCGTATACACAACGTCGCCCCAAAAATAGTGGAATCCTTAAGGGACGAGGATGGAAAACTTAAGGAACAAATGACGTAACTTTTATTCGTCCCAAGAAACAAAGGATATAGGTTGGGACAAAGCCACTACTTTAAGAAAACCTGGAATAGTTATTCCCAGAATACTAGTACCGCCTAATTGAAATTGGAATGACTACAAGTACATACAGAGGAAAGTACGGGTACCCCCTAAAGGGGGGAAGTTAATGAGAAAATGACAAAGGTAGGAGGAGGCAGTTGATATAGCAATAAATGTGAGATAGACGTCTAAACTTTGATAAGATATCTTGCTAAACCAAGTTGGAAAGCTCCGGAAGTTACCAATAATTGGATGGAAGCCGGAATGCTACATAAGGTAGCGTTAAGAAGTTTGTGACGAGACCCTGAACAACATAACACTAGAAGGTGGTTGCGGATAAAAACACAAAAAAATGTAACCATGGAAGGATATCGGATAACTCAAGAGACACTACGAGGGATAATGACAACATGCTAGACCAAAAAGCCAAAATGTTGGCTATAGAGTTTGTCGCAAATGATGTTGTGATAAATGTATAACCAAGGACAAAGGAATAGAAAGCCTCCTGTGGTAGAAAATGAGAAGAACACAAAATGAATAAAGGATAGGGGAGCTCATATGTGAAATTACATTAAAGATATGCCAGCTAATAATAGCCAAAACTCAAAATGGCTCCAAAGGTTACTATATAAAAGAACTTTAGCGCTACTCAGTAGCCCACCCTAATGAATGGGTGCGTACAGAAAGGGGGGGATACAATAGGGGAAGTTAAACCAAACTGACCAAAAAGGGACATGGTCATAGCGGAACTAAAGGTCTATGCCGATACTGGTCGTAAGATAACAAAGGAAGGACAGGGAAAAACATAAAGACCCGCGAGACAACACTAAGGTAAATCTTGGGCTAAATTGAGTGCCCGCACATCGTAGAAAGGATTACAGTGAAACGATACACGAAGACTTCCCAGGAAGGTCACCCATCCCAATATTACTCTCGCCCCAGCACGCTTAACTTCAAAATTCTGATGGAACTTAATGCGTTAGTGCTGGTGGGATCCCGCGAGATGGAGGAATCTGAACTAGTGATGGAGAAACGATATGAGATTATGTACCCAGAGTATTATAAGATACGTTAAGGCAATTGTAACAAGGGTTTAAGCAAAATAAGAAGGATTAGCTAATTGCTAATTGACGACGCACTTGAATGCCACAGTTCTTCAACATAGAACCAGTTAACGAGTGGAAAACCACAGAATAACTATATAGGCTAGTTAAAGTTCTAAAGAAAGTCGAGAAAAACTATACGAAGCTAAGGATTCCCAAATTATCAACGTCACCATGCACCTATTCTAAACTTTTCAAGAGTAGGGTGCTATGCGGGTTATTGCGAGAAGGCTAACGAATCAACCCCTTTGCTTCCAAGCAAGACCACCTATGCAACTGGAACTAGGTGAAGCTATATGACAAGGAAGTAGTAAGATTCCGTGAAGTTCCCCAACTAATATCTCAGATAGAGGAACTTCAAATATGGTTAACGTTTGGACCTCGGTCCAAGAAGAGGTCGAGAGCAAAGACAAACCTTCATACCGCATTTACCTCGGGCTTCTGAATAGACTGAGCATACTATCAACTGCAAAAAAATATATTGCGAGCTTATGAGGTTGGCTTAAGTGTAGCTAGGACTATCGTCCATCAATTATTAGGTTTGCCTACGAGAAGGGCTACCATTACACTATCCAAATGACCCCCTACAAGATGTTGTAAGGAAGCGCCTATAGGTCCCCCTGATGGGAAAAAGACTAAGCTGGTAGGCCAAACAGGATTAAGCAAACTATTGACTAAAAGCCCAGAGTCGGCAGGAATGATATACAGATAATCGACATCGACATTCAAAGTTCAAATGGATGATTGGATGTTCATAACGGAGTCACCCAGAAAAGGGGACTTAACCCAAAATATGTTAGAAGGTATCAAGTTACTCATAAGGTGGGCAATGTGACTGGTAATTTAAGCTTACCACCTGATTTGGAAACCATACGCCCAGTCTATTAAATATAAATGTTTCGCAACTGTACTGGTGATCCACCCATAGTATGTCTCATAAATGAAGTCCATGAGATGGAAGAGTTATCCTATGAGGAGAAATTTATTGCCATCTTGGATTGGCAAATTAGAAGGTTGCGAACTGAGGACGTGCCTTCCGTCAAGATACTGTGGCAAAACCAAAACCAGAAAAGGGATGACCTGGGAAATTGAAGAGGATATAAAACACAAGTATTTGCACCTATTCCCAATATTTATAGGTAACCCCGATTCCTGAAACACGTATATGAAATATTGGTATGGAAGTACGTGTTAAGAAAATAGCAATGAATCTCCCTACGATTTGTATAAGGTGCTAAGAGAAGTTTTAGCTAACATTCGGGGACGAATGTTCTAAAGGGGGGAAGGATGTTACACCCCACCCTTTTTAAACTCGGAATGTCCCTTAAGTTACTTAGAAGTTAGCATGTGAGCCACTTAAGTTACGACACTATCAAACGGCTCTAAGGAAGGGAGAATGTGATACCCCATACTAGAGAAGGTTGGAGATGAAATCATAAGAGTCCGGAAGGAATTGGAGGCCAAGTAATGAGTCGTAGGACTCGATTTACCTATGTAAGCTACTAAGTTAAAAGTCATATGCACTTGAGCTACTTAAGCATATATCAAACTTACATAGCACGGATTACATAGGTACATAAAATAAGACGAGATTACGAGCCCACGAGGAAGGGAAAAAAAAAAAAAAAGAGACGACACGTGGTAGCCAATGAAGAAGCGACACGTGGCAGCACCTCAAGCAAGCAGGTGATCCACCTACTTGGGGGGTGGTGGACCCCACTGCCACGTGGCAGCCCATAGTTGGCAGCATGATACGGTGGCCCAATAGGGGCTGGACACGTGTCACCTCTTGGGGTTGACACGTGTTACACCCTAAAGCCACATATATATGTTGATATATATCATATACTTCATTTATCCATCAAAACATCAGCCAACTTAGAGAGAAAAAAACGTGAGGGAGAGAAATAGAGAAGCAGCCATGGTTCTTGAAGTTTAAAGGTTTGTTTTCCAATTTTCTTCCGTGAATTAATTATATACGGTGTACCTTAAGTACGTGGATATGTATATATGTATTTTAAGACCTTCATGGAAGTAAAACTCCAGCTTTGCAATTGGAATTTGGAAGAGAAAATAAGAGAAAATGTTAATTAATAAACCCGTTTTTGGAAGGGACAGTGGTTAGTAATAATCGTATAACTTCTTGTGTACAGATTCGTTTCAAGTGATTTAATATGTTTTGGAAAGGTATTTCGTGGTTCTATAACTTTCATTCAGACTCCAAAATCCAGTTCCACTTGTATCAGCTTGAAAAGTGGTGATGCAGTGTAGAGGAGGTACTGCTCAAATTTGGTTTTGGAAATCCTACACGGACAGCTGTGAGTATTTTGGTCATATCCTTTTGTACAAAATTGATGTAGGGATGATTCGAAATTGTTTGCGACCCTAATACACATGTCTATAACTTTCATGAAGGACGAAAATCCTTTTTCCTTCCATTACCCCTTCGAAACGAAGCGACAAGGTAAAACAGTAAGCTGTCCAGATTTCACATTTTGGATAGTTTTGGCGAGTTTGACAAGTTTAACGTAAGGTAAGGTTTCTTCTTTAAATTTGAGCTTTATGTGTTCTGATGGAGCATGTTACACTCCCTATTGGTGGCTGGAAATATGAAAATGGCTTAGAAATACTTGGCGTTCGGAATAAACTAATTTGTAGTCGTTATAGTTGAATTGTTGTCGAAACAAAGTGTTGTTCTTGTGAGTTGCTCTGCAGGGGTGTGGCTTGTTGTTGCAGGGCCTAAATATGTCCTAATGTGGGTTAGGGTGCTGCTGGTAGAAGCCACATGACCCCTTGTTATGTATAATTAAAGGCGTCACAAAATAAAGGCTAGACGCCCTATTGAGATATCGTATTTTTGGAATAAGTTGTTTGGAGTGTATGTTGTATATTGTTGGTATGAATTGCTGCAGGTTGTTGTTGTTGGTTAGCTGTAGGTCTTAGGGACATGATTGGAAATTTGGATAGGGCACATTATAGGGGAGGTGCTGCCCAATTTTCGTTAACGCCTTAACAAACTAAAGGACTAGTCGAGGAAACAACTAAGGCAATAGATTCCATTAACATTAAGGCGTAATCCAAGATGCAGGAAAGTTAAGAGTAGTTGATATTCGTATTACTTTCATATTGAATAGGTTCGGAAGACGACGAGACGAGCAGGATAAAGGGTAACTCCCAAAAGGTATGTAAAGCTTTCTTATGGCATGTTTTGGTATAAGCACGTACAATTATCTTTCTTTCCTTTTGGCAAGTTTTAGCCTTAAGTGAAGTGTGTGTGGAATGTGGGGATAATTCCATTCCCAAAACTCCAAGTATGCCTCATAACCCATATCCACTGCTTAGTATTGGAATTTCTGCAAGAATTGAGTATTGCCTAGTAAGGCTTCTATGTGTTAAACACTAGCATATGGGAAGCTATCTCTCATTTCCTTTGATACGTATTTGATACGAAAGTGAGATTATGATGCCATAATGATTCACCGAGACCCATGATGGGCCGGGTATGAAATATGTGTATGCAGATCCCATAAAGGAAAGTACAGACCATATATAGTTTATTCTCTTTCTTCTTCTGGCATGTCTTAGTTGTAGGTTAAACATGATATGAGTTTCGGGGTAACTCCATTCTTGGCATCTCTTATTTACGTCTGAATATCGAACTTTTATAATAATCGAACTATTTCCCTGGAAACTTTTATATGTTAAAAAGGTAACAAATGTACAGGCTCCAAGTCTTACAGACTATATGTTAACAAATATTTCTGGTTCCATAAGCGATTTGGATTTACTTTAGCACATGTCTAGGAGCCCCGAGATTATAATTGAGACAGCCCCTAATGGCATTCAGAGAACACTCGAGATGACTACACCTTTACTCGGGTCCTCAAACAAAAGCTTAACTTTCTTATTCTGTCGAGTCTCTGATAATGATTTAAATTGCATATGGTTACTCACTACTCTATTCGTGTATATTGTAACACTTCTTTCCCTGAGTCCCGGGCCAGGATATGTTCTCGTGCACAGTTCACTGCATTATTCACTGAGTCCCTCAATAGAGGGCCAGGATACGTGTATAAATATATGATGATGAGTTGTAATAAGGTGGTGATGGCACTGGGGCCATGATGGTTTTACAGAGATGATTTTACAGAGATGATTCACCGGACCCCCGAAAGGGCCGGCTATATGATATGACTCGAACATGCATGTTTTTGTAATTCATAAAGTACAGGTACAGATTTCTGAATTGATATCTTGTCCCCTGATTCTCTATCTCAGATATGTTTCCAGTTGTATTATATTATGTTTTACATACTCAGTACACATATCGTACTGACCCCCTTTCTCGGGGGGCTGCGTTCATGCCCGCAGGTACAGATACAGATTTTGGGAGTCCGTCAGCTTAGGATTCCATGCAGCTCAGCTGGAAGAGGCTTCATTGTATCGGAGCCTAGTTTTTGATACTGTCCACGGATGTATAGAAATTGTTTTATCCATTCAGGGGTACGGCGGGGGCCCTGTCCCGCCATATGTTGTCATTTATATGTTTAGAGGTCTGCAGACATGTATATGTGGGTTGTGTATGTCAGTTTGATTAAGCTGGGTCTACATGATATATGATATATATTATTATGTTATGGCAGCCTTGTCGGCTTGTGTGCCCTGTCATGTTGTGATACAAACGAAAAGGGCTACAGTTTATGAAAATGTTATCGCCAGTGGGGCTCTGTTACATGATATTGTCTTATTTATGATTCAATGTGACCTCAGCTAATAGATATATGTACGGGGGGTCCAGGTCGGACCCCAGTCGCGGCCTACGGGGTTGGGTCGTGACAATAAACTCCACCCAACTTGCTGAAAATTGTAATACCAAAATAGGGTTTGTAGTCTTTGTTTCGCAAAACCTTTAATTATACAAAACGAGGGGTCGTGTGGCTCAACCAGATGAAGACGCACCCATTTTAAAACACATCTAGGCCCTGAAACACATCACCACACACCTGCAGCAGCACCCCACACGCACAACACCCTATTTCGTCTACAATTTAACTACGACAACTTCACTTTCGATTGTTTCTATCGTCAAGCATATCCACAACTTTTTTTATACGTACATCAGTATAAAAGGTATATAATACACTAAATAACAACATCATAAAGTCCAAATTTAAAGGAGAAGTCTTACCTTACCCAAAATTAGCCAAAACTCACCTCAGAACTTCTCTAGTCGCGCTGAAACTGTGTGGACTATTTGCTGTCTGTTTTGGCTGCACCAAGTCATGATTTTATAATTCTAATACCTTCATATCATTGCGTTATAATCTGGATAATTAATTTACGGAATGAAATTGGGACTTACCTATTTTTTCCTCCTAGCCGCCACACTTTTCTCTCTCAGCTTAGGGTTTTCATTTCTTTATGTTGCTGATGTTTTTGGTGCTTTGCTGCAGGTTTTTGGATAATTAACTGAAGCTAAGATTCATTGTAACATGTATATATGGGCTGCCTTGGAGGTGACACGTGTCATCCCCTTAGGTTGACACGTGTCGAGCCATAATTGGCCACCGTATCATGCTGCCAACTAGGAGCTGCCACGTGGCAGTGGGGTCCACCCCACAAGCATCTACATCACCTACTTGACCTTAAGTAGGTGCATCACCTGCTTGTTTGAGGTTCTGCCACGTGTTGCTCCTTCATTGGCTGCCACGTGTCGTCTTTTTTCCTTCCTCGTGGATTCGTAATATCGTCTTATTTTAGGAGCCTATGTAATCTATGCTACGTAAGCTTGGTATGTCCTTAAGCTACTCAAGTGTATAAGACTTCTAAATTAGTAGCTTACATAGGTAAATCGAGTCCTACGACTCATTACTTGGCCTCCAATTCCTTTCAATTTCTTATGACTCTATTTCCAACCTTCTCTACTATAGGGTATCACATTCTCCTTTTCTTGGAGTCGTTTGATAGTGTCGTAGCTTATCCGGCTCACATGATGACTTCTAAGAACCTTAAGAGCCTTCCCAAAACTTAGGAAGCTTACGAAGCGTTCCAAGGTACCAAAGTATGGGGTGTAACATCCTTCCCCCCTTTAGAACATTCATCCTCGAATGTAAACCAAAACCTTCCTCCGGACCTTATACCGATTATATGGAGAAGTCCTCTACCTCGTTGCCATAACATGTAATTTAATCGAGCAATCAATATCAAAGCTCCAAGGGTTAGGATTACCTATAGACATAGGAAATAGGTACGGATACTTGTGTTTTATGTTCTCTTCAGCTTCCTAGGTAATTTCTTCACGATTCTCATTCTGCCATGGCATATTGACAGAATCTACATCCTAAGTAGGTTGGCGATAGGTTGCGCCTCGTAGGATAACTTTCCTTTCATGTGGACCTCACCCATGAAGAATATGATGGGAGGGTCACTTATATATTCGCGGAGTACCAATCTGTGAAAACTGAATGTATTGCTTCAAATCGGATGGTAGATCCAACTAATAGGCAGCTTTATCTATCCTATGAATGACCTGAGAAGGACCAATGTATCCCCTTCTTGCCGACTCTAGGCTACTAATCGATAGCTTGTCCCTGAATAAGCTTCACTTTATCGATAATTTAGTGGATCACATCTGGGCCTATCCATTTCTAAGTCGGAATTTCTATCTCCTGTAATTGGTCATTTGACTTTTGATACTCGATCTTGTTCAAGATACTTCACAATTTCTCTTACGCCAACTAGTAATACTCTAGGTATATTCCACTATGCCTTTACTCAAATCTTCTTTCCAGTTTTATTACCATGCATTATATCATAAACCTTACACAACGTGTGTAGGTACTTAGAGCAATTTAGAAAATGCCTTAGCGTCGCTTTACTAGCGACTTACCCCCTTCAGTCGAGGTGAGGGATCCGCCATGGATTTTGTCCTTAATACCGATTAGATCTTAATAGATCGGCCTCGAATCATCTTACAATTTTCTTGCATAAATTCTAAGTATGGCAATCACACTGCTATTACTGAATTCTTTTTATCGAGTAATCACTTGCTCTTACTCTTAGTATGCCAATGCTCGTAGGCTGCACAATTATTCTTGTGCTATTTTCATGAGGTGCATTCAGATTTAGTCATAATCTTTTCTGCTCTTGGCTTACTCTGTTCCATATGTGCCATTGCACTAACACGCACTTA
Source organism: Solanum dulcamara (assembly GCF_947179165.1). NCBI lineage: Eukaryota > Viridiplantae > Streptophyta > Magnoliopsida > Solanales > Solanaceae > Solanum > Solanum dulcamara. The sequence goes on from NC_077244.1 coordinate 25,541,708, forward strand.
TAATCTCTTTTTGTCATACTGGTTTCGTTGCCTTTTTCACTTCCCAGAGGTCACCCATTCTAGCTCTACTCTCACCCAAGCACGCTTAACTTTGGAGTTTTAACGGAATCTGGTGCATTAGTACAGGTATAATTGCGTCTATTTATATATGATAGTGTCAGTTTATTTTCTCTTACGCTTGTACTTCTCTTGTCCACTTCCCCCCTTTTAGGGTTTATCTATGACATCCTATATTTATTTTCAGCTATTCACACGCGAATGATTCTACTCCAACCTAATTAACGTGCCAAACCATATCTACATTTTCTGTTAAATGATCCATATGTTAGGTTGCCTTTATAGGAAACCCTAGCATAACCATAGGGTGCTTTAGTATTCAGAATATATGCAATAAAATCTCATCTAATGGTTGATACTCGAGTAATATCCGTCATGTAGCAGTGCATTCAAAACTACATTCCTTTCATCCCAACCAGTAATTAGCCCGTGCTCATAATTGGTTCAAATTCTCCATTCGGGAGTACTCATACTTTGATGATCCATGTTTCAAGCTCCGTCATTATACTAACCTTATTCCAGTGGGTACCACCTATCCATCTAATAATCTCGTAATGTAGCAATTGTTCTGCAAATCTTTCAACTATAATTTGTCATAGTTTATCCCTATGTATCAATTCAGGCGATACCTTACTATATTGTTTTATCCCAATCGATCAGTCTTCTCTATGTCGTCTTGTTTGGTCTATAGGTCCTTCCCAACTTCATTCTATTATACCATATCGACCTCCCAGTTTTTATTGCCATTAATTCAACAATTAACTCATTTCTCGAGGTCAGCCATACTCGTTTAATGAAATCTCATCATTGTTGTGAGCACAACCTTTCAAGACATATTACAGCCCTGCATCTCATTCTCTTCTTATTTCTAGGAAAATTTGAACAGAGTTTCCTCTATATTTCTTAGTATCTCAACACCTGCACACAGAAAATGTCAACAATGCCTCACAAGACCAACATATACATTCACATCATATCATATCGCAGCCACACAACGCTCCCAATATCAATGCAATTATATTCCAGAAGAAAATTGATAATATACCTGTGACCACATTTGGTGATGCCTCCTGATCCCGTCTGCTGGTTAAGGAGTAAATGCAATTCAAAGGAACGCTAGAACTAGAAGTTCTACCACGGCCTCTACCATGGACTGCTGGTATCTGAATACTCTGTCCCATAGGGCGCATAGCCACAAACGAAGATAAACCAGCAACTGGCCCAGTAGGCTGAACTGCACTTCCTAGGCTGCCCCTATAAGGACAATCCCTCATAACGTGTCCCTAACGGCTGCAAGTAAAATAAGCATTTGTCTCAAAATGATATTTCTGAGAATTAGCCATATCACAATGAGGACAATGAGGCAAGGGTGGCCTCGACTGATGCGAACCCCTTTTCATTTGTGAGTATGAAGCCCTGCAGCTCTGACCAGCTCTTGAATACCGTGTGCTATAAAACCTCCTACCTACCATTTGTGAGGTGAACTCTTGTTATACCCCACACTTTTAAATCTTGACACGTGTCCCTAATTGTCTTGAAAGTATCCATGATACCCTTACTGTCCACACACACCAAACAACACTAAGGAAAGAAGATTGTGATACCTCGCGAGAAGGAAGGTTGGAAATAGAGTCATAAGAATACGGAAAGAGTTGGAGGCTAATAAATGAGACGTAGAACTCATTTACCTACGTAAGCTACTAATTTAAGAGTCTTATACACTTAAGTTTCTTAAGGATATATCAAGCTTACGTAGTGCGGATTACATCGACTCTTAAGACAAGACGAGATTACAAACCCACGGAGAAGAGGAGAAGGCGACATGTGGCAGCAAAAGGAGGTGCCACGTGGCAGCCTAGTAAAGTACCACATGGAAGCAGGTGACCCACCTGCTTGGGGTCAAGTAGGTGACCCACCTACTTGGGGGTGGGCCCCACCAAGGACATGTGGCAGCCTTGGAGGCTAAGGGTGAATTCGTGGCCCAATAAGGGCTTGACACGTGTCACCCTTAGGGGCTGGCATGTGTCACTTCCTAAGGAACAATATATATATGTTTTAATGAATCTTTAAGTCATTTGGAGTCCAAAACATCAGCCAAACATAGAGAGAATGTGAGAAGAAGAGTGTACTATGGCAGCCACAAATTGGAAGAAATTAAGGTAAGTTCTTCACTTTTCTACTGTGATTTAATTATCCACGGTGTTCCCTATGTATGTGGATATGTATATGTGTGTTTTATGATGTTTATGGAAACAAAACTTCAGCTTTGCAATTGGAAATTTGGAAGAAAAAGAAGAGAAAAATGTTAAAGGGGCAAGGAAGGAGGGCTACGGGTTTGGCCCTTTGGGGTAAGCTTCCGGGTTTCGTTCCATGAATTAATTATTTAAAGTGTCCCTAAGTTTTATAATGGTGTTTAATAACATAAAATTTCAATTTGGGGCAGCGAATAAGTAACACAAATAGCCTGCTCAATTTCAGCGCGTTTGGAGAAGTTCCGAGTTGCGCTTTGACAATTTTGGCTAAATTCGGGTAAGGTAAGGTTTCTCCTTTCAATTTGGAATTTATGTTGTTGTTATGGAGTGTATTATAAACCTTGTGTGTTGCTGGAAACGTGAAAAAAGTATAGAAATGCTTGGTGTTGAAGACAATACAAATTGTAGTCGTTATAATCGAATTATCGTCAAAGTAAGGCGTTGTTCTTGTGAGTTGATACTGCAGGGGTGTGATGTGTTGTTTCAGGGACTAAATATGTTCAAATTTGGGTTAGGGTGATGCTGGGTGAATCCACATGACCCCTCGTTTTGTATAATTAAAGGCGTTACAAAATAAAGGCTAGACGCCCTATTGTGATATCGTATTTTTGAATAAGTAGTTTTGAGTTTATGTTGTATATTGTTGGTGTGAATTGCTTAAACATATGGTGAAGGTTGTTGTTGTTGGTTGGCTGTAGGTCTTAGGGACCTAATCGGAAATTCAGATAGGGCACATTATAGGGGAGGTGCTGCCCAATTTTCGTCGATGCCTTAGCGAATAACAGAACTAGTCGAGGAAATGACTAAGGAAATAGATTCCATTAATACTAAGGTGTAACCTAAGATTCTGGAAAGTTAAGAAGGGTTGATACTCATATTAATTTTATGTTTGATAGATTCAAAGAACGACGAGGCAAACAGGATAAGGAATAATTCAGAAAAGGTATGTGAAGCTTTCTTTTGGCATGTTTTTGGCATAAGTATGTAAAGCCTATCTTGTTTCTTCTTTTGGCATGTTTTCAAGTTAAGTAATGAATGATATGAGATTGAGGGTAAATCTACTTATTAATGCCAAGCGTAATTCACGGTCCTCATTTACTTCTTGATGAATGCTCTCTTACAGTAATTGAACTAGGGCTTCTCAAGCCTTCCATACGTTAGGAAGTGATGAGTATGTAAGGATATCCTTTCCTTCTCTTGGCGTGTCTTAGTCCTAAATATGATGTGTATAGAACATGTGGGTACGAATGTACTCACAAAGTTCCGAATATGATTCACAACCCCGACCTACTTCTGGAGGTGAAAGCTCCTATGCTAATTGAGTTAGTGTCTCTCACGGTCTCCCAGATAATGGAAAGTAGAGGGTACGTAAAGCTAATTCCTTGGTCTGGGCATATCTGTAATAGAAGTGCAATATGTATATCTGCGTATGGAAGTGGGGATAATCCCATTCATAAGGCCCCGAGCATACCTTTTGATTCTTATCCACTGCTGAATACTAGGATGCCTACGATAGGTGAATTATATTCTCTGAAACTCCTTTGGGATAGGATGGGACAAACAGGTGAGGCCTACCCTTTCTTTCTTTTGACATGTCTTAAAGAAAATGATACATGATACGATCTCTAGAGTAAGTCCATTCTTAAGCTCTAAATACGCTATATGTCTCATATTAACTCCTTGGCAGGGAAACTCTCATCGTATTTGAGCTACCTTCTCTAAACCATCTATATGTCGATTAATAGAGTGACTTAGAGCTCCTATTCCTAGGAACTCTGTGATGACAAATGTTTATGATTTCCTTAAACCGGTTGGCATTTCCCTAAAATATGTCTATAATTCCTGAGACTTCACTTAATATAGCCTTAGTGGCACTCAAAGTGCAGCTGAGATGATTATTATCCTGATCAACGAACGATAGTTCAGTATGATTACCCTAGTGAGTCTCAAATAATGATCTACCTATATATGATGATTATGACATTGAGTCCCCCAAAGGGCTAGGTACGGTATATAATGATATGATTATAACACCGAGTCCCCTAAAGGGTCGAGTACGATATATGATGATAACACCGAGTCCCCGAAAGGGCCAGCTATGGTATATGATGATATGATTAGAACACCGAGTCCCCTAAAGGGCCGGGTATGGTATATGATGATATGATGATAACACCGAGTCCCCTAATGGGTTGGGTATGGTATGTGATGATATGATTATAACACCGAGACCCATACTGGGCCGGGTATGGTATGATTTGTAATGATAGATAGGCATGCATGTGAAAACATAATAATGTAATTGTAGCATATGACACGATGTCATATGCGATGACATGGTAACACCGAGTCCCCCAGCGGGCTGGATACGGTATATAAAGATGGTGTACATGCCCTTATGTTATAAGATGCAGGTATAGTGCCTTATTAACTGTTATACTTATTCCCTGCATCCCTATTTTAGTTGTTCTCTCAGTTATGATGCGTTATATTTTATATACTCAGTACATATATTATACTGACCCCCCATTCCCCGAGGGGCTGCGTTTCATGCCCGCAGGTACTCATATCCATTCTGGAGATTTGTCAGCTTAGGTGTACCTCTCAGCTATATCGGAAGTGATTCACTGTCCATTCTGTTTGTACATTCAGGGGTACGGCAAGGGTCCTGTCCCGCCATATGTTGTTGTTACTATTCCTAGAGGTCTATAGACAGATGGATGTTGGTTGTTTGTGAGTTCGTTTTGATTGTGACTATATGGCATTTTGTGAATATAGTTATGTTACAGCAGCCTTGTCGGCTTGCACGCCCTTGTGTGCTATGAAACGAGTAAAAGGGGCCATACGTTCACGAAAAAGTTTTAACTCATTGGGGTTTTTGTGAGTAGTATCCCCTTATTCATAGCTCAGTATGACTACAACTGATAGGTAGGTATACGGGGGTCCAGGTCGGATCCCAGTCGCGACCTACGGGGTTGGGTAGTGACAACTCTGGGCTGGCTGGTAGGGGTATTCACTATACTATTGAGGTTGCCCGCCTCGAAAGTCACCATAATAACCAGCTGATTTAGTCCTCTTATGTTGGCCTCTGTCAAAATCTCTCTCGGGCTGATATCCCTGTGCCGATCCTCCACTCCATGTGCATACATTTGTACCCGAGAAATATCCATGCCTGGCTGAGAATCCATGGCTATACAACTATCAACCAAGTGATGATCTAGCCCCAACACATACTGATGCACCCTATCAGCCATATCGGCCATAATAGTGGGCGCATGTCTCGCCAATAAGTCAAACTCGAGGCTATAGACTTTAACGCTCCTACCATTCTGCCTCAGCTGCAGGAATTTATCAACTCTGGCTAGTTTAATTTCCGGAGGTAGAAAATGGCCAAGGAAGGCTCCCACAAACTCATCCTAGACTACTAGAGGAGCATCCTCGCCCCTTGATAATTTCCAGAACTCATACCAGTTAACGACTACGTCACGCAGCCGATATGAAGCCAACTCAACAGATTTAGCCTCAAAAGCCCTGAGTACTCTCAATATGCGCTGTATTTGTCGAATAAACTCCTACAGGTAGTCTACAGGCCTCGACCTATAAAACTATGGAGGGTTACAAGTTAAGAAGTCACGAACCCTCAAACTAGTATGTCTATCAACATTATCCGCTCCTAATCCATGCCTTCGAGCCTACCCTGCCATTATTCTGGTCAGCAACTACATGGCATCTCTCATAGCCTTATCTTTTGAAGTAGGCGATGGGGCTGGAGGCTCAGGTATTGGAGCTTCAAGACCTGCAGTTGCTGCTATTCTATGCTCCTCTAAAGGTGGCAGTGTAGTAGAGCTCGCCGATTGTCGAATAATCCCTGGCATAGACTGGGAATGAGCCCTAGTAACTCTCGGGGTCTAACTAGTTTCCCCTGCTACTGACTTGCCCTTCTGGGCAGTTGTCGCTTTTCTTGGAGGTATCACTGTAACCATGAGGATATGTTAGTGAGAGACTATCCTAATAACATAGCTCTATCGCACGATATGAGATACAGAAGAATGACAACATCCTAAATGTCTTGTAGCCTCTTGTTTATAGATGTGTTGCACAACACACCGATAAACAAGTCTGTATTAGACACGGTCTGTTGATACTCTAAGGACAAACCGCTCTGATACCACTTCTGTCACGACTCAATCCCATAGGCTTAGACTGGGGTCCAACCTGAACCCCCCCTATACGTATCTGTCAGCTACACCTAAGTTGAAATATGTGTGATATGACACTATACCCAAAATCCTCAATAGTTGAAAACTTTTTCATGTACATGTAGCATCTATCATTCGTATCATATCATAAAAGGGAATGCAAGCCGACGAGGCTGTCATAACATAAAAACATTGACAACCTGCCATATAGTCACAGTCGAGACAAACTTATAAACAACCCACAAAATATATATGTCTACAGACCTCTAAAAATAGTAACAGCAACATATGGCAGGACAGGGCCCCCATTGTACCCCTGGACAATTAAATACATACATATTACATGACTAGTATCAAAAGTTAGCCTCCGCAATAGTGGAGCGCTCCCAATATTGCTGAGTGGAAACCTTAAGTTGGCGGATCTCCAAATTGAACATCTGTACCTGCGGGCATGAAATGCAGCCCCCCCCGAATAACAAAGGGTCAGTACGATATATGTACTGAGTATATAAAGCATAAAAATACATAACGGAGCTGACAATTGAAGTAGGGATGCAGGAAACAAATATAACAGTTAACGAATTTCTCTACCTACATCTTATGACATGAGGTCATGTATAACTTCCTTACATACCATACCTGGCCCGCTATGGGACTTGGTGCTACAAGTCTGTCACTATATTTCCAGATGCATGCCTACAGACTGTATCCGGCCCTTCAGTGAGGGACTCAATGAAGATGTCATTTCATCATTTATCATGCCCGACCCTTCATAGGACGCAGTGAATAATCATTTCATCATATATCATGCCCAGCCCTGCATGGGATGTGGTAAATTTATCATGCCCGGCCCTTCATGGGACGCAGTGAATTTATCATGCCAGGCCCTTCATGGGATGCGGTGAATTTATCATGCCCATTCCTTCATGGGATGCGGTAAATTTATCATTCCCAACCCTTCATGGGACGTAGTAAATTTAACATGCCCGGCCCTTCATAGGATGCGGTGAGTTTATCCTGCCCGGCCCTTCATCGGACACGGTGAGTGATGTATTAATAGCCTGCATGAGTAAAGTAAAGAGGAACCACATGTAATTAGTTCATCCTCTGAGATTCGGTATAACAATCGTCATGGATTATCATTTGAGGATCAAAACTATCATCGTCTCACGTATCCTCTAACTTCCATTAGGGGTGATATCGATGGAGTCTCAAGAGCCCTAGACTTTTATTAAGGTAATACCAAACGACTTATGTAATCAGTGACACTTGTCATTATAGAATTCTTAGACATGGGAGCTCGTACATTCAATTAGTATTCATCATATAGGGACTCGAGGGTAGCAGTTCAACTACTTCAAGAACTTCGATATTAAGAAATGAATAGGAGTTATAGTTCATGCTTCCCATGCATCCGGGTACTATTTCCTGTATAGAAGGCTTGAGGGTGATAGCTTAGCTACCTTAAGAGCCTTAGCATTTATAAGTGAACACGAGTCAATAGGCTCTATATATATTACCTTTTATCCTATAGAAGCCTTAAAAAGGCAATAGCTCAACTATTACAAGAGTTCTACCATTACGAAGTGGATAAGAATTATGGACTATACTCGGAGCTTTACGAATGGAGCTATCCCCAAGTTCCATATACAAACCATTCATAACTTATATCTGAGACATGCCAAAATAAAGAAGAATAGCTTTACCTACTTATGCCAAAAACATGCCAAGAGAAGGGATAAACTTTACATACTAATTCCAAAAACATGCCAAAAGAAAGCTTCACATACCTCTTACAGCTCTTTATCTCATTCATCTCGTTGTCCTCTGAACCTAAGTAATATAAAAATAACATGAATATTAATAACCCTTGGCTTTCCATCATCTTAGGTTACATATGAGTATTCATAGAACTCAACTCTTTGCTCGCCTCCTCGATTAGTTCTTTAACTAGTTTAAAGAGTTACCGGAAATAGGGCAGCATCTCCCCTATAATATGGCCTATCCAAATTCCCAGTTACATACCTAATTACTACAACCAACCTGAATCTCATATAAAAGTAAAACATGGCAACATTGCACAATATAAACTCTACCCAACTTGCTGAAAATTGTAATACCAAAATAGGGTTTCTAGTCTTTGTTTCGCAAAACCTTTAATTATACGAAATGAGGGGTCGTGTGGCTTCAACCAGCATCAGACACACCCCTTTTAAAATACATTTAGTCACTACAACACATCATCACACACCTGCAGAAGCACCCCATACGCACAACACCCTATTTCGTCTACAATTTAACTACAACGACTTCACTTTCGATTGTTTCTATCGTCAAGCATATCCACGACTTTTTTTATACTTACAGCAGTAAAGAAGGTATATAATACACTACATAACAACCTCATAAAGTCCAAATTTAAAGGATAAGTCATACCTTACCCGAAATTAGACAAAACACACCAAAACTTGCCTCGAAACTTCTCTAGTCGCGTTGAAACTGTGTGGACTGTTTTCTGTCCATTTTGGCTGCACCAATTCATGATTTTATACTTATAATACCTCCATATCATCGTGTTATATGCTGTATAATGATTTTATGGAACAAAATTGGGACTTACCTATTTTTTCCTCCTAGCCGCTACACTTTTCTCTCTTATCTTAGGGTTTTCATTTCTTTGTGTTGTAGAAGTTTTTGGTGCTTTGCTGCAGGTTTTTGGATAATTAACTGAAGCTAAGAGTCATTTTAACATGTATATTTGGGCTTCCTTGGAGGTGACACTTGTCATCCCCTTAGAGTGACACGTGTCCAACCATAATTGGCCACCGTATCATGCTACCAACTAGGGGCTGCCACGTGGTAGTGGGGTCCACCCCCCCAAAGCAGCTACATCACCTACTTGACCCTAAGTAGGTGCATCACCTGCTTGCTTGAGGTGCTGCCACGTGTCGCTCCTCCATTGGGTGCCATGTGTCGTCTTTTTCCCTTCCTCGTGGATTCGTAATCTCGTCTTATTTTAGGAGCCTATGTAATCCATGCTACGTAAGCTTGGTATGTACTTAAGAAAATCAAGTGTATAAGACTTCTAAATTAGTAGCTTATGTAGGTAAATCGAGTCCTACTACTCATTACTTTGCCTCCAATTCCTTCTGAATTCTTATGACTCTATTTCCAACCTTTTCTACTATAGGGTATCACATTCTCCTTTCCTTGGAGTCATTTGATAGTGTCGTAGCTTATCTGGCTCACATGATGACTTTTAAGAACCTTAAGAGCCTTACCAGAACTTAGGAAGCTTACAAAGCGTTCCAAGGTACCAAAGTATGGGGTGTAACACTTACCTTACCCGAAATTAGCCAAAACACTCCAAAACTGCATCTCAGAAACTTCTTGATGTGCTGAATCGGGGCAGACTGTTTGTGTCCCTTTTCTACTACCCCAAATTGTGATTTTATGTTATAAAATACTATTATATAACCGTGGGACACCTTAAATAATTAATTCACGTAACGAAATCGGGCCTTACCTTGATAACCCCTCAAACCCGTAGCTCTCTCCCTAGGTTCTCTAGATTTTTCTTTCAACTTTCTCCTACTTTTTTCAAGTGCAAAGCTGAAAATGTGGTTCCGTAGACATCGTAAGATACATATATACATATCCATGTGGTTGAGGAACACCGTAGATAATTAATTCACGGAGGAAAATTGGAAAACTTACCTTTAATTTTCCAAACCCATGGCTGCCTTTCTCTCATGTTTTCTCTCTTATTTTGGTTGATGGAGTTTCAGCTCCAAATGGAATAAGAATTACTTAGTAGTCATCCAAATACACATATATACCCCTCTTTAGAAGGTGCCACGTGGCAGCCCCTTAGGACGCCACCTAAACTCATACGTCCTATCACATGCCACCACGTGGCAGCGGGGTCCACCCCCAAGCAGGCAAGTGAGTCACCTGCTTGCTTGTCACCTGCTTGCTTGAGGTGCTTGTTTGTCACTTGCTTGATTCACTTTCGTAAGTTTGGAAACTAGTTTTTGCTCTCTCTCGTAGGTTCGTCATCTCACCTTATTTTAAGAGCCTATGTAATCCGTGCTACGCAGGCTTGGTATGACCTCCAGTAGCTCAAGTATATAAGACTTTTACATTAATAACTTACGTAGGTAAATCGATTCCTATGACTCATTACTTGGCCTCCAATTCTCTCCGGATTCTTATGACTCTATTTCCAACCTTCTCTACTATGGGGTTTCATATTCTCCCTTCCTTTGAGTCATTAGATAGTGTCGTAGCATATCCGGCTCATATGATAATGTCTAAGGAATTTATGAGACATTCCGATTTTAAAAGTGTGGGGTGTAACAATATATACACATAAAACGTGGCAACATTACACAATACAAGCTCCAAACCACTTGCTGAAAATTGCAATATCAAAATAGGGTTTCTAGTCTTTACTTTGCAAAGACTTTAATTATACAAAATGAGGGGACATGTGGCTGCAACCAGAAGCACCCACACCCCATTTAGAAAAAATTTAGGCCCTGCAACAAACCCCCACACACCTGAAACACTACACCACGCACCTGCAACACTACACCACAACTAAGTGACGATCTAGCCCCATCACATACTGATGCACCCTATCAGCCATATCGGCCACAATAGTGGGCGCATGTCTCGCCAATGAGTCAAACTCGAGGCTATAGTCTTTAACGCTCTTACCATTCTGCCTCAGCTGCAGGAATTTATCAACTCTGGCTATTTTAATTTCCGGAGGTAGAAAATGGCCAAGGAAGGCTTCCACAAACTCATCCTAGACTGCTGGAGGAGCACCCTCAACCCTTGATAATTTCTAGGACTCATACCAGTTAACGGCTATGTCACGCAGCCGATATGAAGCCAACTCAATAGATTTATCCTCAGAATCCCTGAGTATTCTCAATGTGTGCTGCATCTGTCGAATGAACTCCTGTGGGTTGTCTGCAGGCCTCGACCCATAAAACTTTGGAGGGTTACAAGTTAAGAGGTCACGAAACCTCAAACTAGTATGTCTATCAACATTATCCGCTCCTAACCCATGCCTTCGAGCCTACCCTACCATTATTCTAGTCAGCAACTACACGGCATCTCTCATAGCCTTATCTTCCAAATGGGGCGGTGGGGCTGGAGGCTCAGGTACTGGAGCTTCAAGACCTATAGTTACTGCTATTCTAGGCTCCTCTGAAGGTGGCGGTGTAGTAGAGCTCGCCGATTGCAGCACAATCCTTGGCATAGACTGGGAATGAGCCCTAGTAACTCTCGGGGTCTGACTAGTTTCCCTTGCTACTGACTTGCCCTTCTAGACAGTTGTCGTTTTTCTTGGAGGTTAACATAGTTCTATCGCACGATGTGAGATACAGAAGAACGACAACATCCTAAATATCCTGTAGCCTCCTGTTTATAGATGTGGTGCACAACACACCGATAAACAAGTCTGTACTAGCCACGGTCTGTAGACACTATTAGGACAAACCACTCTGATACCACTTCTTTCACGATCCAACCCCGTAGGCTGCGACTGGGGTCCAACCTGGACCCCCGCTATGCGTATCTATCAGCTACACCTAAGTTGAACCATGTGTGATGTGACGCTATACCCAAAAGCCTCAATAGTTGAAAACTTTTTCATTTACATGTAGCCTCTTTCATTCGTATCATATTATGAAAGTGCACGCAAGCCGATGAGGCTGTGATAACATCAAAACATTTACAACCTGTCGTATAGGCACAGTCGAGACAAACTTATAAACAACCCACATATACATATGTCTACAGACCTCTAAGAATAGTAACAGCAGTATATGGTAGGACAGGGCCCCCGTCGTACCCCTAGATAATTAAATACATATATATTACATGACTAGTGTCAAAAGTTAGGCTCTGGAATAGTGGAGCGCTCCCAATATCGCTAAGTGGAAACACTAAGCTGGCGGATCTCCAAACTGAACATCTGTACCTGCGAGCATAAAACATAGCCCCCCCAAAGAACAAGGGGTCAGTACGATATATGTACCGAGTATATAAAGCATAAAAATACATAACTGAGCTGACAACTAAAGTAAGGATGCAGGAAATAAATATAACAGTTAACGAATTTCTCTACTTGCATCTTATGACAAGAGGGTATGTATACCTTCCTTACATACCATACCTAGCCCGCTATGGGACTTGGTGCTACAAGTGTGTCACTATATTTCCACATGCATGCCTACAGACTGTATCCAGCCCTTCAGTGAGGGACTCAATAAAGATGTCATTTCATCATTTATCATGCCCGGCCCTTCATGGGATGCAGTGAATAATCATTTCATCATATATCATGCCCAGCCCTGCATGGGACGCGGTGAATTTATCATGCTCGGCCCTTCATGGGACGCAGTGAATTTATCATGCCCGACCCTTAATGGGGCGCGGTGAATTTATCATGCCCAGCCCTTCATGGGATGCGGTAAATTTATCATTCCTGGCCATTCATGGAACGCGGTAAATTTATCATGCCCGGCCCTTCATGGGACGCGGTGAGTTTATCCTGCCCGTCCCTTCATGGGATGCAGTGAGTGATGTATTAATAGCCTGCATGAGTAAAGTAAAGAGGAACCATATGCAATTAGTTCATCCTCTGAGATTCGGTATAACAATTGTCATGGATTATCATTTGAGGATCAAAACTATCTGCGTCTCACGTATCCTCTAACTTCCATTAGGGGCCACATCGACGGAGTCTCAAGAGCCCTAAACTTTTATTAAGGTAATACAAAATGACTTATGCACTCAGAGACACTTGTCATTATAGAGTTCTTAGGCATTGGAGCTCATACATTCAATTAGTATTCATCATATAGGGACTCGAGGGTAGCAGTTCAACTACTTCAAGAACTTCAATATTAAGAAATGAATAGGAGCTATAGTTCATGCTTCCCATACATCCAGTTACTATTTCCTGTCTAGAAGGCTTGAGGGTGATAGCTTAGCTACCTTAAGAGCCTTAGTATTTAGAAGTGAACACGAGTCAATAGGCTTGACATATATTACCTTTTATCCTATAGAAGCTTTAAAAAGGCAATAGATCAACTATTACAGGAGTTCTACCATTACGAAGTGGATAAGAATTATGGACTGTACTCGGAGCTTTACGAATGGAACTATCCCCAAGTTCCATATACAAACCATTCATAACTTATATCTGAGACATGCCAAAATAAAGAAGAATAGCTTTACCTACTTATGCCAAAAACATGCCAAAAGAAGGGATAAGCTTTACATACTAATTCCAAAAACATGCCAAAAGAAAGCTTTACATACCTCTTACAGCTCTTTATCTCATTCGTCTCGTTGTCTTCTGAACCTAAGTAATATATAAAAGAAACATGAATATTAATAACCCTTGGATTTCCAGCATCTTAGGTTACGTATGAGTATTCATAGAACTCAAATCTTCGCTCGCCTCCTCGATTAGTTCTTTAACTAGTTTAAAGAATTATCGGAAATTGGGCAGCATCTCTCCTATAATATGCCCTATACAAATTTCCAATTACATACCTAATTAACACAACCAACCAACAACAACAACCGGCAGCTCATATACAAGTAAAACATGGCAACATTACACAATATAAACTCCACCCAACTTGCTGAATATTATAATACCAAAATAGGGTTTCTAGTCATTGTTTCACAAAACCTTTAATTATACGAAATGAGGGGTCATGTGGCTTCAACAAGAAGCATCCACACCCCTTTTAAAAAACATTTATTCCCTGCAACACATCACCACACACCTGCAGCTGTACCCCACACGCACAACACCCTATTTTGTCTACAATTTAACTACGACGACTTCACTTTCGATTGTTTCTATCGTCAAGCATTTCCACGACTTTTTTTAAACTTACAGCAGTACAAAAGGTATATAATACACTACATAACAACCTCATAAAGTCCAAATTTAAAGGAGAAGTCTTACCTTACCCGAAATTAGCCAAAACACACCAAAACTCGCCTCGAAACTTCTCTAGTCGCGCTGAAACTGTGTGGACTGTTTGTTGTAAGTTTTGCCTGCACAAAGTCATGATTTTATACTTATAATACCTCCATATCATCGCGTTATATGCTGGATAATTAATTTACCGAACGAAATTGGGACTTACCTATTTTTTCCTCCTAGCCGCCACACTTTTCTGTCTTAGCTAAGGGTTTTTATTTCTTTGTGTTGCTGAAGCTAAGAGTCATTGTAACATGTATATATGGACTTCCTTGGAGGTGACACATGTCATCCCCTTAGGGTGACATGTGTCGAGCCATAATTGGCCACCGTATCATGCTGCCAACTAGGGGCTGCCACGTGGCAGTGGGGTCCACCCCCCCAAAGCAGCTACATCACCTACTTGACCCTAAGTAGGTGCATCACCTGCTTGCTTGAGGTGCTGCCACGTGTCGCTCCTCCATTGGGTGCCATGTGTCGTCTTTTTCCCTTCCTCGTGGATTCGTAATCTCGTCTTATTTTAGGAGCCTATGTAATCCATGCTACGTAAGCTTGGTATGTACTTAAGAAAATCAAGTGTATAAGACTTCTAAATTAGTAGCTTATGTAGGTAAATCGAGTCCTACTACTCATTACTTTGCCTCCAATTCCTTCCGAATTCTTATGACTCTATTTCCAACCTTTTCTACTATAGGGTATCACATTCTCCTTTCCTTGGAGTCATTTGATAGTGTCGTAGCTTATCTGGCTCACATGATGACTTCTAAGAACCTTAAGAGCCTAACCAGAACTTAGGAAGCTTACAAAGCGTTCCAAGGTACCAAAGTATGGGGTGTAACACTTACCTTACCCGAAATTAGCCAAAACACTCCAAAACTGCATCTCAGAAACTTTTTGATGTGCTGAATCGGGGCAGACTGTTTGTGTCCCTTTTCCACTACCCCAAATTGTGATTTTATGTTATAAAATACTATTATATAACCGTGGGACACCTTAAATAATTAATTCACGTAATGAAATCGAGCCTTACCTTGATAACCCCTCAAACCCGTAGCTCTCTCCCTAGGTTCTCTAGATTTTTCTTTCAACTTTCTCCTACTTTTTTCAAGTGCAAAGCTGAAAATGTGGTTCCGTAGACATCGTAAGATACATATATACATATCCACGTGGTTGAGGAACACCGTAGATAATTAATTCACGGAGGAAAATTGGAAAACTTACCTTTAATTTTCTAAACCCATGGCTACCTTTCTCTCATGTTTTCTCTCCTATTTTGGTTGCTGGAGTTTCAGCTCTAAATGGAATTTGGATGACTTAGTCATCTAAATACACATATATACCCCTCTTTAGAAGGTGCCACGTGGCATCCCCTTAGGACGCCACCTAGGCTCATGCGGCCTATCATACGCCACCACGTGACAGCGGGGTCCACCCCACCAAGCAGGAAGGTGAGTCACCTGCTTGCTTGTCACCTGCTTTCTTGAGGTGATTGCTTGTCACCTGCTTACTTCACTTTCGTAAGTTCAGAAACTAGTTTTTGCTCCCTCTCGTAGGTTCGTCATCTCACCTTATTTTAAGAGCCTATGTAATTCGTGCTACGCAGGCTTGGTATGTCCTCCAGTAGCTCAAGTATATAAGACTTTTACATTAATAACTTATGTAGGTAAATTCAGTCCTACGACTTATTACTTGGCCTCCAATCCCCTCCGGATTCTTATGACTCCATTTTCAACCTTCTCTACTATGGGGTATCATATTCTCACTTCCTTAGAGTCGTTAGATAGTGTCGTAGCGTATCCGGCTCATATGATAATGTCTAAGGAACTTATGAGACATTCCAATTTTAAAAGTGTAGGGTGTAACAATATATACACATAAAACGTGGCAACATTACACAACACAAGTTCCCAACCACTTACTGAAAATTGCAATATCAAAATAGGGTTTCTAGTCTTTACTTCACAAAGCCTTTAATTATACAAAACGAGGGGACATATGGCTGCAACCAGAAGCACCCACACCCCATTTAGAACAAATTTAGGCCCTGAAACAAACCCCCACACACCTACAATACTACACCACAAGCACAACACTTTACTTCGATGACAATTCAACTATAGTGACTCCAATTTAGTTTGTTTCGAACGTCAAGCATATCTATGATGTTTTCACATTTCCAGCCACTTAAAAAACATATAATACACTTATTAAAAACACCATAAATTCCAAATTGAAGGGAGAAACCTTACCTTACCCAAAATTGGCCAAAACTGCCAAATTGCAACTCGGAACTTCTCCAAACGTGCTGAAATTGAGCGGGTTGTTGGTGTCACTTCTTTTCTGCCTCAAATAATGACTTTATGTTCTTAAATACCATTATATAACCGTTGGATACCTCAAATAATTAATTCACGGAACGAATGTTAGGGGCTCACCTTTTGGAGACCAAACTCATAGCCCTCCTTTCCTTGCCTCCAACACTTTCCTTGAACTTTCTCTTATTAGTTCTAGGTGTAAAGATGAATATATGTTCCGTAGATATCATAAGGTACATATATACACCCCCACGTGGTTGAGAAACATTCTAAATAATTAATTCATGGAGAAAAATTGAAGAACTTACCTTTAATTTCTCAAGACCATGGCTGCCTTGTTCTTTTCTTTCTTCACATTTTTCTCTCTATGTTCTTGGCTGATTTTTGGATAATGAACAAGTTAAGAGTCAAGTAATACATATATACACCTCTTTAGCAGGTGCCACATTGCAGCCCCATAGGGTGACACGTGGCATCCTCCTAGGGTGCCACCTCAACTTGTTTGGCAAATTACATGCTGCCATGTGGCAGTGGGGTCCACCACCCAAAGCTGCTGCATCACCTACTTGACCTTAAGTAGGTACATCACCTATTTGCTTCGAGTGGCGCATCTTTTCCTTATTTTTCTTTCGTGAGCTTGTAATCTCGTCTTACTTCAGGAGCCTATGCACTCCTTACTACTTAAGCTCAACATGTTGTCATGACCCAACCCCGTAGGTTGCGACTGGGGTCCGACCTGGACCCCCTGTATACATATCTATCAGTTGTGGTCACATTGAACTATAAATAAAACAATATCATGTAATAGAGCCCCACTAAGCGATAACATTTTCATAAACTTGTAGCCCTTTTCGTTTGTATCACAACATGAAAAGGCATGCAAGACGACAAGGCTGCCATAGCATAATAACATACATCATATATTATGTAGACCTAGCTGACTCAAACTGACATACACAACCCACATATACATGTCTGCAGACCTCTAAAAATAATAACGACAACATATGGCGGGATAGGGCCCTTGTCGTACCCCTGAATAGACAAAAAACAATTATACATCAATGGTTCGTATCCAAAAACTAGGCTCCAGTATAATGGAGCCTCTTCCAACTGAGGTGAATAGAATCCTAAGCTGACAGACTCCCAAAACCTGTATCGGTACCTACGAGCATGAAACGCAGCCCCCCGAAGAAAAGGGGTCAGTACGACATATGTACTGAGTATGTAAAATATAACATGATACAACTGGAAATATATCTGAAGTAGAGAAGCAGGGGATGAAATATCAAAATTGGAAACCTGTACCTGTACTCTGTGAATCATAAAAGCATGCATGCTCAAATTATACATTATAGCCGGCCCTCCAGGGATCCGATGAATCACATCTGTAGGACCATCATAGGCCCGGCTCAATCACCACCTTATACAACACATCATCATATATATATATACATACGTACCCGGCCCTCTAGTGAGGGGCTCGGTGGATAATGCAGTGAGTTATGCACGATAACATATCCGGCTTGGAACTCGGTGAAAGAAGGTTTACAGTATACACGAGTAGAGTAGTGAGTAATATATGCAATTTAAATCCTATCGGAGACTCGACAGAACAAGAAAGTTAAGATTTTGCTTGAGGACCCGAGTAGTGGTGTAATCATCTCGAGTGTCCTCGAAATGCCATTATGGCCTGTCTCAATTGTAATCTTGGGGACCCTAGATGTTACACCCGACACTTTTAAACTCAGAATGTATCTTAAGTTCCTTAGACATTATCATGTGAGCCGGTTACGCTATGACACTATCAAGAAACTCTACAAAGGGAGAATGTGATACTCCATAGTAGGGAAGGTTGGAAATAGAGCCATAAGAATCTGGAAGGAATTGGAGGTCAAGTGATGAGTCATAGGACTCGATTTACCCACATAAGCTACTAACTTGAAAGTCTTACATACTTAATCTATTGGAGTACGTACCAAGCTTGCATAGCATGGATTATATAGGCTCTTAAAATAAGATGAGATTACGAACCCACGAGGAAGGGAAAAAGATGACACATGGCAGCCAATGGAGGAGTGACACATGGCAGTACCTCAAGCAAGCAGGTGACCCACCTGCTTGGGGTCAAGTAGGTGACCCACCTGCTTGGGGGAGGTGGACCCCACTGACATGTGGCAGCCCCTAATTGGAAGCATGTATGCGGTGGCCCAATAAGGGCTGGACACGTGTCACCCTTAGGGGCTGACACGTGTTACCTCCTAAGGACACCTATATATATGTATATTGTGACTAAGAGGCTGCTTCTTATCTTAAATTTCAGCCAAAACCAAGAACAAAAACCGTAGAGCTTAGAGAGAAAAGAGTGACGGCCTAGGAGAAAAATCAAGGTACGTCCCGATTTCGTTCTGTAAATTAATTATCTAGCGTATACCACAATGATATGTAGGTATAAGAAGTATAAAATCATGGCTTGGTTCAGCCAAAATGGACAGCAAATAGTCCACAGTTTCAACGCGACTAAAGAATTCCGAGGCGCAATTTTGGCTAGTTTTGGCCAATTTTTGGTAAGGTAAGACTTCGCCTTTAAATTTGGACTTTATGGGGTTGTCATATAGTGTATTATAAACCTTGTATGCTTCTGGAGGTATAAAAAAAGTTGTGGAAGTGCTCGACAGTAGAAACAATTGAAATTGAAGTCATCGTAGTTAAATTGTAGGCGAAATAATGCGTTGTGTATGGAGGCTACTGCTGATTGTGTGGTGCGTGTTGCAGGGTCTATGTATGTCCTAAAATATGTGGGGGAGCTGCTGGTTTCAGCTACCCAACCCTCGCTTCGTACGGTTAAAGGTTTTGTAAAATGGAAACTAGAAATCTTATTTTGGTATCGTAACTCCGGGCGAGTCGTTTGGACTTTATGTTGTATATTGTTGATGTAAACTGCTTAAACATATGCTTCAGGTAGATGTGGTTGGTTGTCTGTAGGTATTAGGAGGGGAATTAGAAATTCGGATAGGGCACATTATAGGGGAGGTGCTGCCCAATTTTTGTTAATGTCTTACCTAATTAAAGAACTAGTCGAAGAGACGGACAAGGAAATAGATTCCGGGAATGCTAATGTGCAACCTAAGATGCTGGAAAGCTAAGAGTGGTTGATATTCATTTTACTTTCATGTTGAATAGGTTCAAAGGACGACGAGGCGAATGGGATAAAGAGTAACTCACAAGAGGTATGTAAAGCTTTCTCTTGGCATGTTTTGGTATAAGTACATACAGCTATCTCTTATTTCCCTTGATATGTGTTTGGTACGAAGATGAGATTATGATGCCATAGTGGTTCACCAAGCCCCATGATGGGCCGGGTACAAAATATGTAGATGACGATCACCTGACGGAAAGTACAAACTATACAAAGCTTATTCTCTTTCTTCTTTTGGGCATGTCTTTGTCTTAGTTGTAAGTTGAATATGATCTGATCTCCGGGGTAACTCCATTCTTAAACATCTCTTATTTACTTTTGAATATTGAACTCCTACAGTAGTCGAACTATTTCCCTTGAAATGTTTATATGTTAAATAGGTACCAAATGTACAGGTTCCAAGTGTTAAAGACTATACGAGATTAAGTGTTTTTGATTCCATAAATGATTTGGCCCTATGTTAATACATGTCTATGGTCCCTGAGATTACTCTTGAGACAGCCCATAATGGCATTTAGAGAACACTCGAGATGACTACACCGTTACTCGGGTCCTCAAACAAAATCTTAACTTTCTTATTTTGTCGAGTCTCTGATAATGATTTAAATTGCATATAGTTATTCATGTATATTGTAACCCTTCTTTCCCCGAGTCCCAGGCCGGGTACGTTATTGTGCATAATTCACTACATTGTTCACCGAGTTCCTCACTAGAGGGCCTAGTACGTATGTATATATATGATGATGTGTGGTAATAAGACAGTGATGGCACCGGGCCTATGATGGTCCTACAGATGTGATTCACCAGACCCCTGAAAGGGCCGGTTATATTGTATAAATTGAGCATGCATGCTTTTGTGATTCACAAAGTACAAGTACATGTCTTAGATTTGATAATTTGTTCCCCTGCTTCTCTATTTTGAATATACCTCCAGTGTATTATGTTACGTTTTACATACTCAGTACATATGTCATACTGGCCCCCTTTCTCAGGGGGCTGCATTCATGCCCGCAGGTACAGATACAAGTTTTGGGAGTCCGTCAGCTTAGGATTCCATGCAGCTCAGCTGGAAGAGGCTCTATTGTATCGGGGCCTAGTTTTTGATACTATCCACTGATGTATAAAATTGTTTTATCCATTTGGGGGTACGGTGGGGGCCCTGTCCCTCCATATGTTGTCATTTATATTTTTAGAGGTCTGCAGACATGTATATGTGGGTTGTGTTTGTCAGTCTGATTTAGCAAGGTCTATATGATATTATGCTATAGCAGCCTTGTCGGCTTGCGTGCCCTTTCATGTTGTGATATAAACGAAAAGGGCTACAAGTTTATGAAAATGTTATCGCCCAGTGAGCCTCTGTTACATGATATTGTTTTATTTACAGTTCACTATGACCACAACTGATAGATATGTATATAGGGGGTCCAGGTAGGACCCTAGTCGCGACCTATAGGGTTGGGTCATGACAGAAGTGGTATAAGAGCAGTTCGTCGTTGGATTATCTACAGAATGTGTCTAGTAGAGTCTTGGTTATAGATGTGTTGTGCGCCACATCCATAAACAGGAAGCTCTAGGGCATTTAGGATGTTACTTGTCTTTTACATCTGAGATCGTGCCATAGATCCGAGTCATAAGACAATTCCTTATACTAACCTTGGATCATAACAGAAGGAAGACATCAACCGAAGGAAGTAATTGACGACATGGGAAGTTATGAAGTACGCAGGTAAGTAAAGTAAAGGTACGGAAAATATCCATTGGGTAAGGTATTGAAGTAATATGGAAATGTAAAGTTGAAACTTGAAAGAAAAATATACAGAAAGTGCAACAGATGTAGTTTGAAGCTAGACATATGAGGTAAGTCCAATATTTTTATATTATTGTTGATGTTGAAAGCCCTGTGTGGCTACGATATGATATGCTATTGAAAGCCCTGTGTGGCTGTGAGATAATACGATTATATATATATGTGTGTTTGTTGGCCCTATGAGGCATTATTAGTATTTTGTGCGTGCAGGTTTGGGATAAGTAAGAAGTATAGAGGAAACTCTGCCAAAATTTTCCCAGGACAAGAAAAAGGAATGAAACATAGCTTTATAAAATATCTTGGAAGTGGATACGAAGTACCCCTATTGGGTTTAATTAAAGCTATAGGAGGTACTCTTCATGTCATCGACAAGGGGCACCATTCCTACTGGGAGAGTTTTCTTTCAGAGAAACAAAATCCTATTTGAGCAGTAAAGTTCAGATTACGGTATCTCCAGCCGTATTTGTGTGGTAGGAAAGGAAAGGAAAACTCCGGGTAAAGGGTAAAATGTCCAGCAATTGAGTTCACTTTTCTTGAAAAGTACCAAGCCCTAACTCGTAGTTAAAAATTGAATAAGTTACTCATAACTTGAGGATTAACCTGGAGGGGAACCTGGGAAGTCAAACATTAAGAAGTATTGTGATGTTTAAAGGACTCTAGTTTTCTTTTAACGGTGGTTGAAAAGTGTTCCGTGATAACATTTTATTAGTTTCCCACCAACTAATTGGAGAAAGAAATTCTAATAAAAGTTCCCCAAAGAGATGTCATGAACTGAATATGAGTATGAATTTAAAGGTATGGTATAGCAGTACGGGGACAAAGTGAGACCGCTACTAAGGCGCACTCAGTAGAGGCTAACTAAGTTAAAAGCCTGCGTTGAGTACGCAACAAGAATATGGAGCTTAAGATATAAAGGAATGACGCGGGTACACAACGTCGCCCTGAAAATAGTGGAACCTTTAAGGGACGAGGATGGCAAACTTAAGGAATAATTGGTGTAACCTACATTCACCTCAAGGAATAAAAGGCGCAACTTCCATTCATCTCAAGAAACAAAGGATATAGGTTGGGAAAGCCACTACTCCAAGAGAACATGGGACAATGAATGCCGAATTACAAATGTTGCCTAGTTAAAAGAAAATTTAGAATGGCTACAAGTGTATATTAATTTTTTTTATAAAGACAAGTAGAATGTGGCCTCAAACGAGTTGTTCCATGTGTCCCATTACTCAAGTATAGATTACTAGATGAGGTGTCGCACTATGTATGAAAAGGGTTTTTGACGCTTCGTAATTTAGCCAAGGTTCCGTACATGGATAATCAGGTAGGCAAAAAAATACAGACAGACGGGGACAAGATATAGTACCAAGTAGACTGAGGAAGGAGACTGGACAAATTTGAAACTAGGCATAGAGACATAGAGCAAGGTATAAGCGGATAAAGGTATAAGTACCCTCTAAAAGGGGGAAGCAAGTGAGAGAACTCTAAGAGTAAGCTGGAGGAAATTGATATAACAGCATGCTTAAGATAGATGGTTAAACTTCAATATGATCCCCAGCTGAACAAAGCTAGAAAAATGTGGAAGCCACGGTAATTGGATAGAAGTCAGAACGGTATGTAAGACAGGGTTAAGAAGTTTTGATGAGACCCTGAACGACATAACATTAAAAGGCGGCTGCGTATAAAAACAAAAAAGTGTAACCATGAAAAGATGTCGAATAACTCAAGAGACATTATGAAGGATAATGACAGCATGCTAGATCAAAAGCCAAATGTTGGTTGTAGAGTTGGTTTCAAGTGATATTGCAATAGATAAATAACCAAGGAAAAGAAATAGCAAGACTCCTATGGTAGGAGATAAGATGAGTAAGGAGTAAATAAGGAAATAGGAAAAAGTGCGACAAGGTATTTCTTGCACTCTCGCATATTCTCGTAAAGATAAAGAATGACATGAGAATGTGTCAAGAAGGTTACAAGCGGGGGTACGGAAAAATTGTGAAATGGTTTAAATAAGAAGGACATGACTACCTGGTTACTATAGGATTGGTAAGCTTATATGTCAAATTCCTTTAAAACTATGCCAGCTAATGATAGACAGAACTCAAAGTGGCTCAAAGGGAACTATATGAATGAACTTTAGTACTACTCAATAGCCAAACCTAATGAATGGGTACGTACAAAAAGGGGTGAATACAATAGAAGGATTTAAACCAAAATGACCAAAAAGGGACATGGTCATAGTGGAACTAAAGATCTACCCCTATACCAGTTGTAAGATAATAGAGGAAAGAGCAAGGCAACACATAAAGACTAGTGAGACGACGCTAAGATAAATTTTGGGCTAAGTTGAGTGCCCCGCACATTATTGCAAGGATTACCATGAAATGCGACACGAGGACTTCCCAAGGAGGTCACCCATCCCAGTATTTCTCTCGCCCAAGCACGCTTAACTTCTAAATTCTGGTGGAATTTAGTGCGATAGTGTGAGTATGATCGCGCGAGATGGAAGAATCTGAACTAGCGGCAGAGAAATGAGACGAGATTATGTTCCTGGAGTACTATAAGTTACATTAAGGGTATCGTGAAAAGAATTTAAGCAAAACAAGAAGGATTAGCTAATTGCTAACTGACGATGCCCTTGAATACCACAGTTCTTCAACATAGTACTAGTTAATGAGAGGTAAACCACAGAATGACTATACGGGCCAGTGGGCGAGAGAATTTCAATACCACTTGGCAGCCAACTCTTAGGGCAGAAAAAAAAAGCAAAACCCAAAAGGTAAGGGTATTAGTTGATGTAATTTACGGAAGACAGAAAGTAATACGTGAGGTCAAAAATCCCACAATATGACCAGGGCTACAAGACTCACTTCACACTCCAGCACCAGATGACTCTAGAGGGAATGTTACTTGTGGATTAATGATATTAGCCCCTGGTCCTTCGATCAAAGGCTACCTACTCAGCCGAGAAGGTGTAAAATTATAGGGTAAAAGTGTAGTAGGACCTTACAGAGTCCCCATAGCTATTATCCCAGATGAAGGAGCCCAAGTTACAGTTAACTACCGAGGATCAGTCCGCGAAGAAATTGGGAAGACAGATGAGTCGTCGTACACTACTTGACCCTCGAACCTAATGACCAGGCTAAAGCATACCATTTAAACGCTAGAAGAAATATCATGAGGTGGTGTTGTTAACTTCGCAAATAGCTGGGATGATTATCTATCACTTATCAAGTTGCCTACAATAATAATTACTACTCTAGTATCCCAATAGCCCTGTACAAGACTGGTAGAGCAAGACGTGTAAGTCCCCTAGTGGATGGGTCGATGTTAGAAAGACAGCTAAAAATGCTTCGACATGATTAAGCAAACTATTGACTAAAAGCCCAAAGTCGGCAAAAATGATATACAAATAATCGCCATCGACATACAGAGTTCAAATTGATGATTGGATGTTCATAACAGGGTCACCCAAAAAAAGGAAACTTAACCCAAAACACATTGGATCGTGTCAAGTTGCTCATAAAGTGGGAAAAGTTGTCGGTAAGTTGAACTTACCACCTGATTGGAAAACTATACGCCCAGTCTATTAGATAAGGATGTTTCGCAAAGGTACTGGTGAGCCACCTAGAGTATGTTCCATAGATGATGTCCAGAAAATAGAATCCTACGAGGAACAACCTATCGCCATCTTAAATCGGAAAACCAGAAGATCATAGACTAAAGATGTGCCTTCCGTCAAGATACTATGGCAAAACAAAAACCAGAAAGGGAATGACCGGGAGAGCTGAAGAGAACATGAAACACAAGTATTCACACCTATTCCTGATGTCTGCAGGTAACCCCAACTCCTGAAATTCGTATATTAACTACTTGGATGAAAATATGTGTGATCGCAATAGAAAACAATCTCCCTAAAGTCGGTATAAAGTCTTGAAGGAGGTTTTATTTAACATTCGGGGATGAATGTTTCAAAGGGGGGAAGGATGTTACACCCCACACTTTTAAACTCGGAATGTCTCTTAAGTTCCTTAGACATTATCACGTGAGCCGATTATGCTACGATACTATCAAGCGACTCTACAAAGGGATAATGTGATACTCCATAGTAGGGAATGTTGGAAATAGAGCCATAAGAATCCGGAAGGAATTGGAGGCCAAGTGATGAGTCGTAGGACTCGATTTACCCACATAAGCTACTAACTTTAAAGTCTTACATACTTAAGCTATTGGAGTACGTACCAAGCTTGCGTAGCATGAATTATATAGGCTCTTAAAATAAGACGAGATTACGAACCCACAAGGAATGAGAAAAGATGACACATGACAGCCAATGGGAGAGTGACACGTGGCAGCATCTCAACCAAGCAGGTGACCCACCTGCTTGGGGAAGGTGGACCCTACTGACACGTGGCAGCCCCTAATTGGAAGCTTGTATGTGGTTGCCCAATAGGGGTTGAACACGTGTCACCCTTAGGGGCTGACACATGTTAACTCCTAAGGACACCTATATATATGTATATTGTGACTACGAGGCTGCTTCTTATCTTAAATTTCATCCAAAACCAAGAACAAAAACCCTAGAGCTTAGAGGGAAAAGAGTGACGGCCTAGGATGAAAATCAAGGTACGTCCCTATTTCGTTCCATAAATTAATTATCTAGCATATTCCACAATGATATGGAGGTATTAGAAGTATAAAATCATGGCTTGGTGCGGCCAAAATGGACAGCAAACAGTCCACAGTTTCAGCGCGACTAAAGAATTCCGAGGCACAATTTTGGCTAGTTTTGGCCAATTTCGGGTAAGGTAAGACTTCTCCTTTTAATTTGGACTTTATGGGGTTGTAATATAGTTTATTATAAACCTTATATGCTGCTGTAAGTATAAAAAAAATTGTGGAAGTGCTCGACGGTAGAAACAGTCGAAATCGAAGTCGTCGTAGTTAAATTATAGGCAAAATGAGGTGTTGTGTGTATGGAGGCTACTGCTGGTTGTGTGGTTCGTGTTGCAGGGTCTAAGTGTATCCTAAAATATGTGGGGGAGCTTCTAGTTGCAGACACCCAACCCTCACTTCGTACGGTTAAAGGTTTTGCAAAATGGAAACTATAAATCTTATTTTGGTATCGTAGCTTCGGGCGAGTCGTTTGGAGTTTATGTTGTATATTGTTGATGTGAACTGCTTAAACATATTCTGCAGGTTGTTGTGGTTCGTCGGCTATAGGTATTAGGAGGGGAACTGAAAATTCGGATAGGGCACATTATAGGGGAGGTGCTGCCCAATTTTCGTTAATGCCTTACCTAATTAAAGAACTAGTCAAAGAGACAGACAAGGAAATAGATTCCAGGAATGCTAAGGTTCAACCTAAGATAATGGAAAGCTAAGAGTGGTTGATATTCGTATTACTTTCATGTTGAATAGGTTCAAAGGATGACGAGGCGAACGGGATAAAGAGTAACTCACAAGAGGTAAGTAAAGCTTTCTCTTGGCATGTTTTGGTATAAGTACGTACAACTATCTCTCAGTTCCCTTGATATGTATTTGGTACAAAGATGAGATTATGATGCCATAGTGGTTAACCAAGCCCCATGATGGGCTAGGTACGAAATATGTATATGAAGATCATCTAAAGGAAAGTACAGACTACGTAAAGCTTATTTTCTTTCTTCTTTTGGGCATATCTTTGTCTTAGTTGTAAGTTGAATATGATCTGAGCTCCGAGGTAACTCCATTCATAAACATCTCTTATTTACTTCTGAATATTGAACTCCTACTGTAGTCGAACTATTTCCCTAGAAACTTTTATATGTTAAAGAGGTACCAAATGTACAGGCTCCAAGTCTTAAAGACTATACGAGATTAAGTGTTTTTGATTCCATAAATGATTTGGACATATGTTAATATTAACATGTCTAGGGTCTCCGAAATTACTCTTGAGACAGCTCATAATGGCATTTAGAGGACACTCGAGATGACTACACCGTTACTCGGGTCCTCAAACAAAAGCTTAACTTTCTTATTTTGTCGAGTCTCTAATAATGATTTAAATTGCATATAGTTACTCACTACTCTACTCGTGTTTACTGTAACCCTTCTTTCACTGAGTCCCGAGCTGGGTACGTTATCGTGCACAATTCACTGCATTATTCACCGAGCCCCTCACTAGAGGGCCAGGTACGTATATATGTATATGATGATGTATTGTAATAAGGTGGTGATAGCGCCGGGCCTATGATGGTCCTTCAGATGTGATTCACCGGACCCCTGAAAGGGATGGCTATATTGTATAAATTGAGCATGCATGCTTTTGGGATTCACAGAGTACAGGTACATATCTTCGATTTGATAATTTTTTCCCCTTTCTCAGGGGGCTGCGTTCATGACCGCAGGTACAGATACAGGTTTTGGGAGTCCGTCAGCATAGGATTCTATGCAGCTCATCTGGAAGAGGCTCCATTGTATCAGGGCCTAGTTTTTGATACTGTCCACTAATGTATAAAATTGTTTTGTCCATTTGGGGGTACGGCGGGGGCCCTGTCCCGCCATATGTTGTCATTTATATTTTTAGAGGTCTGCAGACATGTATACGTGGGTTGTGTATGTAAGTCTGATTTAGCTGGGTCTATATGATATTATGCTATGGCAGCCTTGTCGGCTTGCGTGCCCTTTCATGTTGTGATACAAACTAAAAAGGCTACAAGTTTATGAAAATGTTATCGCCCAATAGAGCTCTATTATATGATATTGTTTTATTTACAGTTCACTATGACCACATCTGGACAAATCATTTATGGAATTAGAAACACTTGTTACCATATAGTCTTTAGGACGTAGAGCCTGTACGTTTTTACCCTTTTAATGTATAAAAGTTTCCATGAAAATAGTTCAACTACTATAAGAGTTCAATATTCAGAGGTAATTAATAGATGTTTAAGAATGGAGTTACCTCGGAGCTCAGATCATATACAACTAACAACTAAGACAAAGACATGCCCAAAAGAAGAAAGAGAATAAGTCTTATATAGTCTGTACTTTCCTTTATGTGGTCATCATATACAGATCTCGTACCCGGCCCATCCTGGGGCTCGATGAACAACTATGGCATCATATTCTCATTTTCATACCAAGTACATATCAAGAGAAATTAAAGTTAGTTTCCCATACACTGCTCTTTAGCACGTAGAAGCCTTAACGGGCAATGCTCAATTCTTGTAGGGGTATCAACACCTAACTGTAGTTAGGGATTATGAGGCGTACCTGGGGTTTTGGAAATGGAATTATCCCAACATTCCACATACAATTCACTTAAGGCTAAGACTTGCCAAAAGGAAAGAAGGATAGTTGTACGTACTTATACCAAAACATGCCAAGAGAAAGCTTTACATACCTTTTAAGAGTTACTCTTTATTTCGTTCGCCTCGTCGTCCTTTGAACCTATTCAACATGAAAGTAATATAAATATCAACCACTCTTAGCTTTCCAGCATCTTAAGTTGCACCTTAGTATTCCTGAAATCTGTTTTCTTGTTCGTCTCTTCGACTAGTTGTTTAATTAGGTAAGGCGTTAACGAAAATTGGGCAGCACCTCCCCTATAATATGCCCTATCCCAATTTCCAATTAGATCCCTAAACACTACATCCAACCAACAACAATAACCTGCAACATATTTTTAAGCAATTCACACCAACAATATACAACATAACCTCCAAATGACTCGCTAGAAATTACGATATCAAAATAAGGCGTTTAGCGTTTATTTTGTAATCCCATTAATTATATGAAAAAAGGGGTCATGTGGATGCGACCAAAAACACCCACACCCCTTTTTGAATACATTTAGGCCCTGAAACAGCCCCCCACATGCCTGCAACAGCACACCGCAAGCCCAACACTTCACTTCGACGACAATTTAACTATAGCGACTATAATTTGGATTATCTCCAACGTCAAGCATTCCTATACCATTTTTATGTTTCCAGCAACACACAAGGCATATAATATACTACATAACAACACCATAAAGTCCAAATTAAAAGGAGAAATCTTATCTTACCCGAAATAGGCCACAATTTGCCAAGACGCGCCTCGGAACTTCTCTAGACGCGCTGAAATTAGGAGGACTGTTTGTATGACTTCCTCGCTGCCCCAAATTGGAATTCCTTGTTATTAAACATCGTTATATAACCTAGGTCTATGATAATTAATTAATTCATGGAACAAAAGTCGGGGCTTACCTCCAAAGGGCCAAACCCGTAGCCCCTCTCATCTTGACTCCAACGTTTTTCCTCTTCTTTATTTCACTTTTCTAGACATAAAGATGAAGAAATGGTTCCGTAGATGTCGTAAAATTCATATATACATCTTCACATGGTTGAGGAACACCGTAGATAATTAATTCACGGAGGAAAATTAGAAAACTTACCTTTAATTTTCTAAACCCATGGCTGCCTTTCTCTCACGTTTTCTCTCTTATTTTGGTTGCTAGAGTTTCAGCTCCAAATGGAATAAGAATGACTCAGTAGTCATCCAAATACACATATATACCCATCTTTAGAAGGCGCCACATGGAATCCCCTTAGGGGTGACATGTGGCAGCCCCCTAGGATGCCTCTGTCACGACCCAACCCCGTGGGCCGCGACTGGGGTCCGACCTGGACCCCCATTTACGCAACTATCAACTACAGTCAAATTGGACTATGTATAACGTGATACTGCTCACAAAAACCTCAATGGGTTAAAACTTTTTCATGTTCATAAAGCCTCTTAGATATAGGAACCAAACACATGAACCCAGTGGGTGATAAAATATTCATACACGTGTGGACTCTTTCATTTGCATCATATTATGAAAGGGCATGCAAGCCGATAAGGCTTCTATGTCATAAGAACATTTACAACTGAACAAACGCACAACAACCCATATATACATATGTCTACAGACCTCTAAGAATAGGAATGACAACATATGGTAGGACAGGGCCCCCATCGTACCCCTGCATAAACAAATATATACATCGCAGGACCAGCACTTAAAAGCTAGGCTCCGAAAATGTGAAGCACTTCCAACATAGCTGAGCAGAAATCCTAAGCTGGCGGATCTACGAAAAGTACATCTGTAACTGCGGGCATGAAAGGCAGCCCCCCGAAGAAAGGGGGGTCAATACGAAAAATGTACAGAGTATATAAAGCATGGACTGTAATAAGTAAAGTCGTTACTAGAGTAGAATGTGCAAAAATGAGCAAAATATCCAGAATATCAAAATGCTTTTCATAATCACCGATAATGTATGCAGAAAAACATATGCCACATTCGGCCCTATTAAGGGACTCGGTAAACAAATACAAAATGTGGTCGCCGCCCCTTCACTAGCGCCACAACACATCATAACACCAGAGTAGGGAATATCTTTGTAACAAATCATATCATATCAGATCATATCATATCAGATCATATCATATGTGTACGTGGCACATCATAACTCCACAAAAACCATGTACAGGTCGTACCTGTCCTCTCACGTCGGGGCATGGCGAACAATGCAGAGAAGTACGCGTGATAACAAAACCTGGCCCGGGCTCGGTAAAGGAAACATTGAGGCATCCACGAGTGGAGTAGTGAGAAACTATATGCAATTTAAATCATATTTGAGACTCGACGGAATAATCAAAATGAGCTTTCCTTCAAAATCGAGACAAAAGTCATATCAAGTACCTTTTGAAAGTCACTATGGACTATATCAAAATAGAACTTCTGGGAATCATATATACGTATCAAGGCATAACAAAATATCTTTTGGAAGTCGAAAACTTGGCCATCCTAGTGGCTTTAAGAATAGGACTTCTTGGGAATCATATGGAAATCATATACTTGTTTCATAAAAACCATGCCACAAAAGGGAGATTAGCTTTATATACTTATGTCAAATTATGCTAAGAGAAGGAATAAGATTTACATACTTACGCCAAAGAAATAATAAAATAAAGTATAAGCCTTACATACGTATGCCAAAACATGCCAAAAGAAGGAAACGTTAGCTTTACATACCTGTGATGAGTTACTCTTTATCCCATTCGCCTCGTCGTCCTTTGAACCTATTAAATATGAAATTAATACGAATATCAACCACTCTTAACTTTCTATCATCTTAGGTTGCACCTTAGTATTAATGGAATCTATTTCCTTAGTCGTTTCCCTGACTAGCTCTATTATTTGCTAAGGCGTCGACGAAAATTGGGCAGCACCTCCCCTATAATGTGCCCTATCCAAATTTCCAATTAGGTCCCTAAGACATACAGCCAACCAACCACAACAACCTGCAGCAATTCATACCAACATTATACAACATAAACTCCAAACGACTTATTCAAAAATACGGTAGCACAATAGGGCGTCTAGCCTTTATTTTGTAACACCTTTCATTATACGCAACGAGGGGTCGTGTGGATTCAACCAGCATCACCCTAAACCACATTAGAACATATTTAGGCCCTGAAACACCACATCACACCCCTGCAGCAGCACCTCACACAAACAACACTATCCTTCGACGACAATTTAACTATAACAATTCCAATTTAGTTTATTTCAAACGTCAAGCATTTCTACGACAAACTTCTAGAAGCATAAAAGGGGTGTAATACACCATATAACAACACCATAAACTTCAAATTGAAAGGAAAAACCTTACCTTTCCCAAAATTGGACAAAACTCGCCAAACCTATCAAAACGTGAATTCTGGACAGCCCACTGTCTTATATTGTCGCTTAGTTTCAGAAGGGTAATAGAGGGAAAAAGGATTTATGGCCTCAATGAAAGTTATATACATGTGTATCAAGGTCGCAAACCATTTTGAGTTACCCCTACAACAATTTTGTATGAAAAGATATGCCCAAAATACCCACAACTGTCCGTGTAGGATTTCCTAAACAAAATCTGGGCAGTACCTCCTCTACACTTCATCACCCTTTTTCACGAAGCTAAAAGCAAACCAGGATTTGAAAGTTTAAATAAAAGTTATAGACCAATGAAATAACTTTCCAAAACATATTGAATCACCCGACACGAATCTATACAAAAGAAGTTATACCAATATTACTAACGACTATCCCCTCCAAAAACGGGTCTATCCCCTAACGTTTTCTCTTTAAGTTTCTCTTAGTTTTCCAAGTGAAGAACTGAAAATATGGTTCCATAGGCATCATAATATACATATATACACCTCCACATAATTGAGGAACACCGTAGATATTCAATTCACGGAAGAAAAGTGAAGAACTTACCTTAATTTCCTCCAATTTGTGGCTGCTATTGTGAGCTCTCTTTCTCTCACGTTTTTCTCTCTATTTTTGTTCAAGTTTTTGGCTAAAAATGACTTAATAGTCATCCATACATGGATATATATTTCCTCAAGAAGTGACACGTGTCATCCCCTAAGGGTGACACGTGTCCATCTCCTATTGGGCCATGGATCCTTGCCTTGTCTCCTAGGCTGCCATGTGTCTTTGTGGGGCCCACACTCAAGTAGGTGGGTCACCTACTTGACCCCCAAGCAGGTGGGTCACCTACTTGACCCCCAAGCAGGTGGGTCACCTACTTTCTTGAGGTTCTGCCACGTGGCACCTCCTTATCGGCTGCCACGTGTCGTCTTTTCCCCTTCCTCGTGTGTTCGTAATCTCGTCTTATTTTAGGAGCCTATGTAATCCATGCTTCGCAAGCTTGGTACGTACTCCAATAGCTTAAGTATGTAAGACTTCCAAGTTAGTAGCTTACGTAGGTAACTCGAGTCCTACGACTCATTACTTGGCCTCCAATTCCTTTCGGACTCTTATGACTCTATTTCCAACCTTCCTTCTCGCGAGGTATTACAATCTTCTTTCCTTAGAGTTGTTTGGTGTGTGTGGATAGTAAGGGTCTCATGGCTACTTTCAAGATGATTAGGGACACGTATCAAGGTTCAAAAATGCGGGGTATAACATCCTTCCCCCTTTAGAACATTCGTCCCCGAATGTTTAATAAATTTCCCTTAAGACTTTATACGGATTATAGGGAGATTCCTTTCTACTAGAATAACATACATTTTCATCCAAGTAATTAATATATGAGTTCCAGGACTGGGGGCTATCTGTAGACATCGTGAATAGGTACAGACACCTGTGTTTCATATCCTGTTCAACCTCCCAGTTTACATCTTCACGATTCTTATTCCGCCACAGTACCTTAACGGAAGCTATGTCCTTAGTTCACAACCCATTTAATCTGCTGAACCCGGATGGAAATAGGTTTCCCCTCATAGGATAACTCCCTGTTATGTGGACCTCCTCCACGGGAAATATTCTAGAAACATCATTCACATTCTTGCGGAGCATTGATCTATGAAAACTAAATGTATTATTTCAAATCGGATGGTAGGT
The DNA here is from genome assembly GCF_947179165.1 of Solanum dulcamara. Taxonomy (NCBI): domain Eukaryota; kingdom Viridiplantae; phylum Streptophyta; class Magnoliopsida; order Solanales; family Solanaceae; genus Solanum; species Solanum dulcamara. Next base: position 25,575,969 of record NC_077244.1, read on the forward strand.
CCCACTCATAGCCAGCTTTATCTATTCCACAAATGAACTGAGAAGGACGAATGTATCCCCTTCTTGCCGACTCAAGGCTATTAATAGTTTTTCCTGGGCAAGCTTCACTTTATCAATAATTTAGTGGGTCACATCTGGGTCTGTCCCTTAATCAGAGGGAAAAATGTCGTACTAAGATTCATCTGTGTTCCTCAATCCCTTTCGGAATGATTTATAGCGGTTAGCTGTAAATTGAACTTCCCTATTTAAGATAATAGATGTTGGAATTCCGTGAAATCTTATTGTTTCTCTACTATGTCATCTCGCATAACCTTCTGTTACACCCTACACTATTGAACCTTGAAACGTGTCCCTAATCTTCGTGAAAGTAGCCATGAGACCCCTACTATCCACACACATTAAACAAACCGAAGGAAAGAAGAATGTGATAGCCCGTGAGAGGGAAGGTTGGAAATAGAATCATAGGAATCCGGAATGAGTTGGAGGCCAAGAAATGAGTCGTAGGACTCGAATTACCTACATAAGCTACTAGCTTAGATGTCTTACATACCTAAGATACTTGAGGACATACCAAGCTTACGTAGCATGGATTACATGGGTTCTTAAAATAAGATGAGATTACGAACCCACGAAGAAGAGGAGAAGATGACACGTGGCAGCCTAGGAAGGAGAGACGTGGCAGCACCTCAAGCAAGCAGGTGACCCACCTGCTTGGGGTAGAGTAGGTGACCCACCAACTTGGGGGTGGGCCCCACCAAGGACACGTGGCAGCCCCTAACTAGTTGCATGGTTACGGTTGCCCAATAAGGTGTGGACATGTGTCCCCCTATGGAGATGACACATGTCACCTCCCAAAACAGCACATAAAGGTATGTTAATGACTCTTAAGTCATTCATTTTCAGCAAAAAGGAAACCAAAGAGAAGAGAGAACAAACGTGAAGCAAGAAAAGGAATAGCTACGACTTTGGCCAAATTTAAGGTGAGTTCTTCAATTTTCCTCCGTGAATTAATTATCTACAATATTTTCAACCATGTCGGGGTGTATACATATGTCTTAGGAAGCCTACGGAACCATGGTTGCAGTTTACACTTGTAAAGAAATAAGAGAAAGTTGAAGGAGAAACTGTTAAGAACTAATTAACAAACCCGTTTTTAGAAGGGACTTTTGTTAGTAATATTGGCATAAGTTCTTGTGTATAATTCATTTCGAATGATTTAATATGTTTTGGAAAGGTATTTCATATTTATATAAATTTCATTTAGACTTTCAAATCCAATTTTGCTTTTAGCTTCTCTAAAAAGGGTGATGAAGTGTATTGGAAGTACTGCCCAGATTTTAGTTTTGGAAATCTTACACGGGTTGCTGTTGGTGTTTTGGGCATATCTTTTTATAAAAAATTGATGTAGGGATGATTCAAAATTGTATGCGACCCTAATACACATGTATATAACTTTATTGAAGGACGTAAATCCTGTTTCCCTCCATTACCCCTTCGACACAAAGCGACAAGGTAAAATAGTAAGCTGTCCAGAATTCACGTTTTGATAGTTTTGAGTGAGTTATTGCTGCAGGGGTGTGGTGTGTTGTTGCAAGGACTAAATATGTTCTAATATGGGTTAAGGTGATGCTGGTTGAAGCCACATGACCCCCCATTGCGTATAATTAAAGGCGTTACAAAATAAAGGCTAGACGCCCTATTGTGATATCGTATTTTTGAATAAGTCGTTCGGAGTCTATGTTTTATATTGTTGGTATGAATTGCTGCAGGTTGTCGTTGTTGGTTGGCTGTAGGTCTTAGGGACCTAATTGGAAATTTGGATAGGACAGATTATAGGAGAGGTGCTGCCCAATTTTCGTTAACGCCTTAACAAACTAAAGAACTAGTTGAGAAAACGACAAAGGAAATAGATCCCATTAATATGAAGGCATAACCTAAGATGCTGGAAAGTTAAGAGTAGTTCATATTCGTATTACTTTCATATTGAATAGGTTCAGAAGCCGACAAGATGAGCAGGATAAAGGGTAACTCCCAAGAGGTATGTAAAGCTTTTTCTTGGCATGTTTTGGTATAAGTTCGTAAAGCTATCTTTCTTTCCTTTTGGCAATGTTTAGCCTTAAGTGATTTGTATATGAAGTACGGGGATAATTCCATTTCCAGAATTTTGAGTACGCCTCATAACTCCTATCTACTGTTCAGTATTAAAGTTCCTGTGAAGATTAAGTATTGCCTAGTAGGGCTTCTATGTGTCAGAATATAATGTATGGGAAGCTAACTCTCATTTCCATTGAGATGTATTTGATACGAAAATAAGATTACAATGCCATAGTGGTTCACCGAGCCCCTGAAGGGCCGGGTATGAAATATGTATATGAAGATCACCTGAAGGAAAGTACAGACTATATAGAGCTTATTCTCTTTCTTATTTTGGGCATGTCCTTGTTTTAGTTGTAAGTTGAATTTGATCTGAACTCCTAGGTAACTCCATTCTGAAACATCTCTTAATTACTTCTAAGTATTGAATTCCTATAATAGTCAAAATGTTTCTCTAGAACTCTTAAGTGAATAGTCTTACTTTGGTATATGTCTAGGTACCTCGAGATATAATTAGTGTAGCCCCTAATGGCATTTAGAGGGCAGCTAGAATGACTATACTATTACCCGAATTCTTAGACAATAACTTAGTCCTCTTATATAGTTGAGTCTTGGACAATGATTTGAACTGTGTTTTGTTTCTCACTACTCTACTCGTATATACTGTAACACTTCTTCTCAGAGTCCCGAGCCGGTTAAAAGATTCATGCAATTCACTGCATTTTTCACTGAGTCCCTCGTTAGAGGGCCGACATCCGTACGTATATATATGATGGCCTGGGGCTTGATACTGATACTATGATGATGGCCTGGGGCCTGATACTGATACTATGATGATGGCCTGAGGCCTGATACTGATACTATGACGATGGCCTGGGGCCTGATACTAATACTGTATATATGATTCACTCGACCCCAGACAGGGCCGGCTATATTGAAAATTTGAACATGCATGTTTTTGTGATTCACATAGTATAGGTACATGCGTACTGACCCCCTTTCTCGGGGGGCTGCGTTCATACCCGCAGGTATAAATATAGGTTTTGGGAGTCCGTCAGCTTAGGATTCCATGCAGCTCAGCTGGAAGAGGCTTCATTGTATTGGGGCCTAGTTTTGATAATGTCCACTGATATATAGAAATTGTTTTGTCCATTCAAGGGTACGGCGGGGGCCCTGTCCCACCATATGTTGTCATTTATATTTTTAGAGGTCTACAGACATGTATATGTGGGTTGTGTATGTTAGTTTGATTCAGTTGGGTCTACATGTTATATGATATATGTTATTATGTTATTGGCAGCCTTGTCGGCTTGCATGCTTGTCATGTTGTGATACAAACAAAAAAGGCTACAGGTTTATGAAAATGTTGTCGCCCAATGGGGCTCTGTTATAAAATATTGTTTTATTTATAGTTCAATTTGACCACAGCTGATAGTTGGGTATATGGGTGGTCCAGGTCGGGCCCCAGTCGCGGCCTACGGGGTTGGGTCGTGAAAGAAGTGGTATCAGAGTAGTTTGTCCTTGGATTGTCTGAAGACCGTATCCAGTAGAATCTTGTTTATCGGTGTGTTGCGCGCCACATCTATAAACAGGAAGCTACAAGGCATTTAGGATGTTACCTTCCTTTCACATATGAGATCGTGCTATAGATCCGAGTCATAGAAAAATTCCTTATACTAACCTTGGATCTTAACTGAGGGAGGACACCAACAAAAGGAGGTTATTGACGACATAAGACATTACAAAGCATGCAGGTAAGTAAAGTAAAGGCACGGAAGATATCTGTTTGGTAAGGTATTGAACTAATATTGAAATGTAAAGTGAAACCTGAAAGGAAAACAAATAGGAAGTGCAACGGATGCAGTTTGAAGTTGGACATATGAGGTAAGTCCAGTATTTTTATATTATTATTGATGTTGAAAGCCCTGTGCGGCTGTGACATGAATATATATATGTGTTGGACCTGTGAGGCATGATTGGTATTTTCTGCGTACAGGTTTGGGATAAGTAAGATATATAGAGGAAACTCTGCCAAAATTTTCCCAGGACAAGAACAGGGAATGAAACATAGATTTTTAGGATGTCCTGGAGATTGATATCAAGTACCCCTATTATGTTTAATTAAATCTATAAGAGGTACTCTTCATGTCATCAATAAAGGATACTCTTCTTACTCGAGGAAATTATTTCGAAGAAACAAAAGTCTGTCTGAGCAGTACAGTTCAGACCGTAGTATCTCCAACCGTAACTGTGTTGTAAAAAAAAAAAACTCAGGTTGAAGGGTAAGATGTCCAGTAATTGAGCTTCGCTCGTTTTAAAATACCAAACATCCAATTCCTAATTGTAGGAAACCAGGTTGAAGGAAACCAGGTAGGTCGAGTATAAAAATGGAAGTACTATGATGATTAAGGGATTCGAGTTTCTTCCAACAATGATAGGAAAAGGGTCTAAGATAATAGTTTATAGTTCTCCACTGACTAATTAGGGAAAGAGCTTTGAATAGAAGCACCTCAGAGAGATGTCAGGAACTGAATACGAATGAAAACAAAAAAGGGGATATGTAAGTATAAGTTGAATAGTGTGATACGAGTATGCAGGGATAAAGTGGGACCACTAGTAAGACGCACTTAGTAAGCGTTGATTAAGTTAAAAGCCTACATTGGGAACGCAGCAAGAGCATGGAGCTTAAGATCCAAAAAAAAATGACGCATGTACACCACGTCGCCCCAAAAATAGTGGAACCCTCAAAGGACGAGGACGGCAAACTTAAGGAATAAAGTGTGCAACTTCTATTCGCCCCAAGAAGCAAAGGATATAGGTTGGAATAAAGCTACTACTTCAGGAAAACCGTAAATGGTCATCATCAGAATACTAGTACTGCCTAATTGAAATTGGAACAACTACAAGTACAAATAGAGGAAAATACGAGTACCCTATAAAGGGGGGGGGGAAGTTAATGAGAAAATGACAAAAGTAAGGTGAAGGCAATCGATATGGGAATATATTTGAGATGGGTGTCTAAACTTCACTAAGATATCTTGCCGAACCAAGTTAGAAAGGTCCGAAAGCTACCAATAATTGGATGGAAGCCAGAATGCTACATAAGGCAGCATTAAGAAGTTTGCGAGGAGACCCTGAACAACATAACACTAGAAGGCGGCTGCGTATAAGAACAGAAGAATGTACCAATGAAAGGATATCGAATAATTCAAAAAACACTACGAAGGATAATGACAGCATGCTAGACCAAAAGCCAAAACGTTGGTTATAGAGTTAGTCGCAAATAATGTTGCGATAGATAAATAACCAAAGAAAAAGGAATAGAAAGCTTCCTGTGGTAGAAAATAAGGAGAACACAAAGTGAATAGAGAATGGTGGAGGTAAAGGTCTACGCTGATACTGGATTCAAGATAACAGATGAAAGGACAGGGAAAAACATAAAGACTCGCGAGACAACGCTAAGGTAAATTGGGAGCTAAGTTGAGTGCCCCACACATTATGGCAAGAATTACAATGAAACGCAACACGAAGACTTCCCAAGGAGGTCACCCATCCTAGTATTACTCTCGCCCAGCACGCTTAACCTCGAAATTCTAATGGAACTTAATGCATTAGTGCTGGTATGATCACGCGAGATGGAAGAATCTAAATAGCAATGGAGAAACGATATGAGATTATGTACCCGGAGTATTATAAAATACGTTAAGGCAATTGTAACAAGGACTTAAGCAAAATGAGAAGGATTAGCTAATTGCTAACTGACGACACACTCGAGCCACAGTTCTTCAATATAGTACCTGTTAATGAGAGGCAAACCACCAAAGGGCTATATGGACCAGTAGGCAAGGGGATTTCGACATCACTTGGCAGCCAACTCTGAGGGCGAGAAAAAGAAAAGCCCAAAAGGTAAGGGTACCAGTTGATGTAATTTACGAATGACGGGAAGCAATACCCAAGGTCAAAAATTCCACAATGTGACCAGGACTACAAGACTCATTTTGCACTCCAGCGCTAGATGACTCTGGAGGGAAGGTTACTTGTGGATTAACGATATTAACCCCTTCTCCTTCGATCAAAAGATACATAGTCAGCCGAGAAGGTGTAAAATTGTAGGGTAAGGGAGTGGTACGACCTTACGGAGTCCCCACAGCTATTATCCCATGCGAAAGAGCCCAAGTTGCAATTAACTACCGAGAGGTGCGAAGATAGGTTAAGCCAAACTACCGAGATGGAATTAGTACTACTGGTGAAGTAAGACATGGCCATGATTGGACCAAAGATCTATCCCGACATCTAGTGTAGGAAGGGAGAAAAGGCAGGGTAAAATATGAGGACTAGCGAGGTAACGCTAGGATACTTATTGTACCCTCTCATAATCTTGCAAAGGTAAAGAATGACACAAAATAATGGGAAGGCCTATACGAGGCTAAGGATTCCTAAATTATCAACATCATTACACACCTATGTTATACTTTTTAAGAGTAGGGTGCTATACGGGTTGTTGCGAGAAGGATAACAAATCAGCTCATTTGCTTTCAAGCAAGACCATCTTTGTAGCTGGAACTAAGTGAAGTTGCAGGACAAGGAAGTAATTAGGTTCAGGGAAATTTCCCCAGCCAATATCTCAGATAGAGGGATTTCAAATATGATTAACGTTTGGACCTCAGTCCAAGAAGAGGTCGGGAGCACAGACAGGCCTTCATACCACATTTACCTCGAGCTTCTAAATAGACTGAGCATACTATGAACTGCTAAAAAGTATATTGCGAGCTTATGGGGTTGACTTTAAGTATAGCTAGGACTATCGTCCACCAATTATTGAATTTGCCTACGAGAAGGGCTACCATTCCAGTATTCAGATGACCCCCTTCAAGATGTTGTAAGGCAAAGTGTATAAGTCCCCCTGTTGGGGAAAAAGACTAAATTGGTAGGCCAAACAGAATTAAACAAACAATTGACTAACAACCCAGAGTCGGTAGAAATGATACACAGATAATCGATATCAACATTCAGAGTTTAAATGGATGATTGGATGTTCATAACGGAGTCAACCAGAAAAGGGGATGACCTGAGAAATTAAAAAGAGGACATAAAACACCAGTATTCGTACCCATTCCTAATCTCAACAGGTAACTCCAACTCCTGAAACTCGTATACTGAGTACTTTGATGGAAATATGTGTTAGGGAAATGGAAATGAATCCCCTTATAGTCTATATAAGTTCTAAGGGAGATTTTGTTTAACATTTGGGGACGAATTTTCTAAAAGGGGGAAGGATGTTACACCCCACACTATTGAACCTTGAAACGTGTCCCTAATCTTCGTGAAAGTAGCCATGATACCCCTACTATCCACACACATTAAACAAACCGAAGGAAAGAAGAATGTGATAGCCCGTGAGAGGGAAGGTTGGAAATAGAATCGTAGGAATCCGGAATGAGTTGGAGGCCAAGAAATGAGTCGTAGGACTCGAATTACCTACATAAGCTACTAGCTTAGATGTCTTACATACCTAAGATACTTGAGGACATACCAAGCTTACGTAGCATGGATTACACGGGTTCTTAAAATAAGACGAGATTACGAACCCACAGAGAAGAGTAGAAGATAACACGTGGCAGCCTAGGAAGGAGAGACGTGGCAGCACCTCAAGCAAGCAGGTGACCCACCTGCTTGGGGTCAAGTAGGTGACCCACCAACTTGGGGGTGGGCTCCACCAAGGACACGTGGCAGCCCCTAACTAGTTGCATGGTTACGGTTGCCCAATAAGGTGTGGACATGTGTCCCCCTAAGGAGATGACACATGCCACCTTCCAAAACAGCACATAAAGGTATGTTAATGACTCTTAATTCATTCATTTTCAGCAAAAAGGAAACCAAAGAGAAGAGAGAACAAACGTGAAGCAAGAAAAGGAATAGCTACGACTTTGGCCAAATTTAAGGTGAGTTCTTCAATTTTCCTCCGTGAATTAATTATCTACAATGTTTTCAACCATGTCGGGGTGTATACATATGTCTTAGGAAGCCTACGGAACCATGGTTGCAGTTTACACTTGTAAAGAAATAAGAGAAAGTTGAAGGAGAAACTGTTAAGAACTAATTAACAAACCCGTTTTTAGAAGGGACTTTTGTTAGTAATATTGGCATAAGTTCTTGTGTACAATTCATTTCGAATGATTTAATATATTTTGGAAAGGTATTTCATATTTATATAAATTTCATTTAGACTTTCAAATCCAATTTTGCTTTTAGCTTCTCTAAAAAGGGTGATGAAGTGTATTGGAAGTACTGCCCAGATTTTAGTTTTGGAAATCTTACACGGGTTGCTGTTGGTGTTTTGGGCATATCTTTTTATACAAAATTGATGTAGGGATGATTCAAAATTGTATGCGACCCTAATACACATGTATATAACTTTATTGAAGGACGTAAATCCTGTTTCCCTCCATTACCCCTTCGACACAAAGCGACAAGGTAAAACAGTAAGCTGTCCAGAATTCACGTTTTGATAGTTTTGAGTGAGTTGTTGCTGAAGGGGTGTGGTGTGTTGTTGAAGGGACTAAATATGTTTTAATGTGGGTTAATGTGATGCTGGTTGAAGCCACACAACCCCCCGTTGCATATAATTAAAGGCGTTACAAAATAAAGGCTAGACGCCCTATTGTGATATCATATTTTTGAATGTCGTTCGAAGTCTATGTTGTATATTGTTGGTATGAATTGCTACAGGTTGTCATAGTTGGTTGGTTGTAGGTCTTAGGGACCTAATTGTAAATTCGGATAGGGCACATTATAGGGGAGGTGATGCCCAATTATCGTTAACGCCTTAACAAACTAAAGAACTAGTCGAGGAAACGACTAAGGAAATAGATCCCATTAATGTGAAGGCATAACCTAAGATGCTGGAAAGTTAAGAGTAGTTCATATTCGTATTACTTTTATATTGAATAGGTTCAGAAGCCGACAAGACGAGCAGGATAAAGGGTAACTCCCAAGAGGTATATAAAGCTTTCTCTTGGCATGTTTTGGTATAAGTTCGTAAAGCTATCTTTCTTTCCTTTTGGCAATGTTTAGCCTTAAAGTGAATTGTATATGAAGTATGGGGATAATTCCATTTCCAGAATTTTGAGTATGCCTCATAACTCCTATCTACTGTTCAGTATTAAAGTTCCTGTGAAGATTAAGTATTGCCTAGTAGGGCTTCTATGTGTCAGAATATAATGTATGGGAAGCTATCTCTCATTTCCATTGAGATGTATTTGATACGAAAATAAGATTACAATGCCATAGTGGTTCACCGAGCCCCTGAAGGGCCGGGTATGAAATATGTATATGAAGATCACCTGAAGGAAAGTACAGACTATATAGAGCTTATTTTCTTTCTTCTTTTGGACATGTCCTTGTTTTAGTTGTAAGTTAAATCTGATCTGAACTCCTAGGTAACTCCATTCTGAAACATCTCTTAATTACTTCTAAGTATTGAATTCCTATAATAGTCAAACTGTTTCTCTGGAACTCTTAAGTGAATAGTCTTACTTTGGTTTATGTCTAGGAACCTCGAGATATAATTAGTGTAGCCCCTATGGCATTTAGAGGGCAGCTAGAATGACTTTACTGTTACCCGAATTCTTAGACAATAACTTAGTCCTCTTATATAGTTGAGTCTTGGACAATGATTTAAACTGTGTTTGGTTTCTCACTACTCTACTCGTGTATACTGTAACACTTCTTCTCCGAGTCCCGGGCTGGTTAAAAGATTCATGCAATTCACTGCATTTTTCACCGAGTCCCTCGCTAGAGGGCCGACATCCGTATGTATATATATGATGGCCTGGGGCTTGATACTGATACTATGATGATGGCCTGGGGCCTGATACTGATACTATGATGATGGCCTGAGGCCTGATACTGATACTATGACGATGGCCTGGGGCCTGATACTGATACTGTATATATAATTCACCGAACCCCAGACAGGGCCGGCTATATTGAAGATTTGAGCATGCATGTTTTTGTGATTCATAGAGTACAGGTACATGACTTCGATTTAATAATTTGTTCCCCTGCTTCTCTATTTCGAATATACCTCCAGTGTATTAAGTTACATTTTACATACTCAGTACATATGTCGTACTGACCCCCCTTCTTGGGGGGCTACGTTCATGCCCGCAGGTACAGATATAGGTTTTGGTAGTCCGTCAGCTTAGGATTCCATGCAGCTCAGCTGGAAGAGGCTCCATTGTATTAGGGCCTAGTTTTGATACTGTCCACTGATGTATAAAAATTGTTTTATCCATTCAAGGGTACGGCGGGGGCCCTGTCCCACCATATGTTGTCATTTATATTTTTAGAGGTATATAGACATGTATATGTGGGTTGTGTATGTTAGTTTCATTCAGCTGGATCTATATGTTATATGATATATGTTATTATATTATGACAGCCTTGTCGTCTTGCGTGCCCTATCATGTTGTGATACAAACGAAAAGGGCTACAGGTTTATGAAAATGTTGTCGCCCAATGGGGCTCTATTATATAATATTGTTTTATTTACAGTTCAATTTTACCATAGCTGATAGTTAGGTATATGGGGGGTCCAGTTCGGGCCCTAGTCGCGGCCTATGGGGTTGGGTCGTGACACCTTCAGCTGAATATGCCCTCCTAACTGGAGGGGAATGAGTTGATTCTATCAGCCCATCTACCATAGCTCATATGAGTTCACAGTTCCTTAGAATGCGAGGTCAGCTTGTACTATAATACATATTAACTGCTTTCCACCTACGAGTCGGGTTTTCCATTCCTTGAGATAGGCTATCAGACTGTTGATGTTTCTTTTAACTTAAGCTATTGTACAACTCCTCTTAATCCAACTTGTAATACCTTAGGTATGCTATCTTTCTCTTTTACTCAGATCTTCTCTCCAGTTTTCTTACCATACATCAGATTGCTCCATATCTATGCCTTCGTTTATATCTTCCATACCTTTGGTTTCCTAGGTACGACAACTTAACACAATCATGAGGTGCTAATCCAGTCTAATTATGGGTACTCGAGTCACGTAGCAATTTATTCGAAGCCACTTTCCATTTATTTTGATCAACAACTTTCCAATCCTCAAATAGGCAGTACTTACCTTCCGACGCTCGGTGTCCCAAGCTTTGTCATAGTCCTAGCCTTATCCCAGTGGGTACCCCTTGTCCCTTTAATGAATTCACAATGCGCTAGTTATTTTGCAAAGCTACATCCCCTATCTCAAAGGGTCTTATCATCTTTCACGGTGGAGTTACGTATCCACAATACTTCTTTATATCAACAATGCCATGCATGGCCAACGTGTATATATACATTCATATCATCTCATATCACAGCCACACAGGGCTTCCCAGGGGGTCACCCATCCCAATATTAGTCTTGCCCAAGCACGCTTAACTTCGGAGTTCTAATGGGATCCGATACGTTAGTGCTGGTATGATCGCACCCTCCCCCGTGGGGCGCATATCTATTGAAGAAGACGATGACCCAGCAGCTGATCCAGTAGGCCAAGCTGCACCGCCCAAGTTACCCTTCTTAGTTAGTCTTATCCTTAATATATCGTTCTATCCTGAACTACCAGTCTTTCCTAAATCATTTTCCTTTTATTTCAAGGGAAATTTGGGCAGAGTTTCCTCTGTATTTCTTACTATCTCAACACCTGCACGCAGAAAATGCCAACAATGCCTCACAGGGGCAATACGCATAAATATACATATATACGTATCATATCACATCATATCGCATCCTCACAGGGCGCCCAATATCAACAATAGTATAAACTGATGGACCTATCACGTATGTCCAACTAGAACTGCACCTGCTACACTTTCCTCTAAAATTTTCCTTTCATTTTCCAACTTTATATATCAATTGTATTGCAACACCTTACCTGACATATGTTCTTCATACCTTTGCTTACCTGTGTTCTTCGTAACATCCAATATTATCAGTTACTTTCTTCTATCGGCATTGTCCTCCTACTAAAATCGCAGATTAGTATGAGAAATTTCATTTCGTATGACTCAGCTTTATAGCACGATCTTAGATATGAAAGAAAGTAACATCCTAAATGCCCTGTAGCCTCTTGTCTATAGAAGTGGTGCACAACACACTGATAAACAAGACTCTACTAGACACGGTCTGTAGACACTCCAAGGATGAACTACTCTGATACCACTTCTGTCATGACCCAGCCCCGTGGGCCGCGACTGGGGTCCGACCTGGACCCCCATTTATGCAACTATCGACTATAGTCAAATTGTACTATGTATAACATGATACTGCTCACAAAAACCTCAATGGGTTAAAACTTTTTCATGTTCATATAGCCTCCTAGATATAGGAACCAAACACATGAACCTAGTGGGTGATAAAATATTCATACACGTGTGGCCTCTTTCATTTGCATCATGTCATGAAAGGGCATGCAAGCCGATAAGGTGTTACACCTCACCCTTTTAAACTCAGAATGTTTCATAAGTTCCTTGGACATTACCATATGAACCGGATATGCTACAACACTATCAAACGGCTCTATGGAAGGGAGAATGTGATACCCCATACTAGAGAAGGTTGGAGATGAAATCATAAGAGTCCGGAAGGAATTGGAGGCCAAGTAATGAGTCGTAGGACTCGATTTACCTATGTAAGCTACTAAGTTAAAAGTCATATGCACTTGAGCTACTTAAGCATATATCAAACTTACGTAGCACGGATTACATAGGTACATAAAATAAGACGAGGTTACGAGCCCGCGAGGAAGGGAAAAAAAGACGACACGTGGTAGCCAATGAAGAAGCGACACGTGGCAGCACCTCAAGCAGGCAGGTGACCCACCTGCTTGGGGTCAAGTAGGTGACCCACCTGCTTGGGGGAGGTGGACCCCACTGCCACGTGGCAGCACCCCATTGGCCGTGTGTTGAGGTGGCCCAATAAGGGCTTGACACGTGTCACCCTTAGGGGATGACACGTGTCACCCTATATATATATATGTGTATATGACTCCTTAGTTGTTCATTATCCAAAAATAGCAGCAGCCTTGGAGAACAAAACGTGAAAGAGGGAAATAGAGAGGCAGCAACATTTTTGAAGAATTAAAGGTGAGTTTTCCAATTTTCTTCCGTGAATTAATTATATACGGTGTACCTTAAGTACGTGGATACGTATATATGTATTTTAAGACCTTCATGGAAGTAAAACTCCAGCTTTGCAATTGGAATTTGGAAGAGAAAATAAGAGAAAACGTTAATTAATAAACCCGTTTTTGGAAGGGACAGTGGTTAGTAATATTGGTATAACTTCTTGTATACAGATTCGTTTTGAGTGATTTAATATGTTTTGGAAAGGTATTTCGTGGTTATATAACTTTCATTCAGACTCCAAAATCCATTTCTACTTGTATCAGCTTGAAAAGTGGTGATGAAGTGTAGAGGAGGTACTGCTCAAATTTGGTTTTGGAAATCCTACACGGACAGCTGTGAGTATTTTGGTCATATCTTTTTGTCAAAAATTGATGTAGGTATGATTCGAAATTGTTTGCGACCCTAAGACACATGTCTATAACTTTCATGAAGGACGTAAATCCTGTTTCCCTCCATTACCCCTTCGAAACGAAGCGACAAGGTAAAACAGTAAACTGTCCAGATTTCACATTTTGGATAGTTTTGGCGAGTTTGACAAGTTTAACGTAAGGTAAGGTTTCTTCTTTAAATTTGAGCTTTATGTGTTCTGATGGAGCATGTTACACGCTCTATTGGTGGCTGGAAATATGAAAATGGCTTAGAAATACTTGGCGTTCGGAATAAACTAATTTGTAGTCGTTATAGTTGAATTGTTGTCGAAATAAAGTATTGCTTTGTGAAGTACTGCTGCAGGGGTATTGGCTGGTTTTTGCAGGGTCTAAATATGATCTAATGTGGGTTAGGTTGTTGCTGGTTGAGACCCCATGACCCCTCGTTACGTATAATTAAAGGCGTCACAAAAATAAAGGCTAGACGCCCTATTTTGATATCGTATTTTTGAATAAGTCGTTTGGGATTTATGTTGTATATTGTTGGTATGAATTGCTGCAGATTGTTGTTGTTGGTTGGCTGTAGGTCTTAGGGACCTAATTGGAAATTCGGATAGGGCACATTATAGGGGAGGTGCTGCCCAATTTTCGTTAATGCCTTAACAAACTAAAGGACTAGCCGAGGAAACGACTAAGGAAATAGATTCCATTAACATTAAGGCGTAACCTCAGATGCTGAAAAGTTAAGAGTAGTTGATATTCATATTACTTTATATTGAATAGGTTCAGAAGACGATGAGGCGAGCAGGATAAAGGGTAACTCTCAAGAGGTATGTAAAGCTTTCTCTTGGCATGTTTTGGTATAGGCTCGTACAGCTATCTTTCTTTCCTTTTGGCAAGTTTTAGCCTTAAGTGTAGTGTGTGTGGAATGTGGGGATAATTCCATTCCCAAAACTCCAAGTATGCCTCATAATCCATATCCACTGCTTAGTATTGGAATTTCTGCAAGAATTGAGTATTGCCTAGTAAGGCTCCTATGTGTTAAACACTAGTAGGTGGAAAGCTATCTCTCATTTCCTTTGATACGTACTTGGTACGAAAGTGAGATTATGATGCCATAATGATTCACCGAGCCCCATGATGGGCCGGGTATGAAATATGTGTATGCAGATCCCATAAAGGAAAGTACAGACCATATATAGTTTATTCTCTTTCTTCTTCTGGCATGTCTTAGTTGTAGGTTAAACATGATATGAGTTCCGGGGTAACTCCATTCTTAGCATCTCTTATTTACGTCTGAATATCGAACTTTTATAATAATCGAACTATTTCCCTGGAAACTTTTATATGTTAAAAAGGTAACAAATGAGATATGTTAACAAATGTTTTTGGTTCCATAAGCGATTTGGCTTTACTTTAGTACATGTCTAGGAGCCCCGAGATTATAATTGAGACAGCCCATAATGGCATTCAGAGAACACTCGAGATGACTACACCGTTACTCGGGTCCTCAAACAAGAGCTTAACTTTCTTATTCTGTCGAGTCTCTGATAATGATTTAAATTGCATATAGTTACTCACTACTCTACTCGTGTATACTGTAACACTTCTTTCCTTGAGTCCCGGGCCAGGATATGTTCTCGTGCACAGTTCACTGCATTATTCACTGAGTCCCTCAATAGAGGGCCAGGATACGTGTATAAATATATGATGATGTGTTGTAATAAGGTGGTGATGGCACTGGGGCCATGATGGTTTTACAGAGATGATTTTATAGAGATGATTCACCGGACCCCCGAAAGGGCCGGCTATATGATATGACTCAAACATGCATGTTTTTGTAATTCATAAAGTACAGGTACAGGTTTCTGAATTGATATCTTATCCCCTAATTCTCTATCTCAGATATGTTTCCAGTTGTATTATATTATGTTTTACATACTCAGTACATATATCGTACTGACCCCCTTTCTCGGGGGGCTGCGTTCATGCCCGCAGGTACAGATACAGATTTTGGGAGTCTGTCAGCTTAGGATTCCATGCAGCTCAGCTGGAAGAGGCTTCATTGTATCGGAGCCTAGTTTTTGATACTGTCCACGGATGTATAGAAATTGTTTTATCTATTCAGGGGTACGGCGGGGGCCCTGTCCCGCCATATGTTGTCATTAATATGTTTAGAGGTCTGCAGACATGTATATGTGGGTTGTGTATGTCAGTTTGATTAAGCTGGGTCTATATGATATATGATATATGTTATTATGTTATGGCAGCCCTGTCGACTTGCGTGCCCTGTTGTGATACAAACGAAAAGGGCTACAATTATGAAAATGTTATCGCCCAGTGGGGCTCTATTACATGATACTGTCTTATTTATGATTCAATGTAACCTCAGCTAATAGATATATGTACGGGGGGTCCGGGTCGGACCCCAGTCGCGGCCTACGGGGTTGGGTCGTGACATAAGGCTTCCATGTCATAAGAACATTTACAACTGAACAAACTCACAACAACCCACATACACATATGTCTACAGAGCTCTAAGAATAAGAATGACAACATATGGCGGGACAGGGCCCCCGCCGTACCCCTGCATAAATAAATATATACATCGTAGGACCAGTACTCAAAAGCTAGGCTCCGAAAATGTGAAGCACTTCCAACATAGCTGAGCAGAAATCCTAAGCTGGCGGATCTCCGAAACGTACATCTATAACTGCGGGCATGAAATGCAGCCTCCCGAAGAAAGGGGGGTCAGTACGAAAAATGTACCGAGTATATAAAGCATGGACTGTAATAAGTAAAGTCGTTACCAGAGTAGAATGTGCAAAAACGAGCAAAATATCCAGAATATCAAAATGTTTTTCATAATCACCGATAATGTATGCAGAAAAACATATGCCACATCCGGCCCCATTAAGGGACTCGGTGAACAAATACAAAATGTGGTCGCCGCCCCTTCACTAGCGACACAACACATCATAACACTAGAGTAGGGAATATCTCCGTAACAGATCATATCATATCATGTGGTCATATCAGATCATATCATACAATATGTGTACATGGCACATCATAACTCCACAAAACCCATGTACAGGTCGTACCTGTCCCCTCACGTCGGGGCATGGCGAACGATGCAGAGAAGTACACACGATAACAAAACCTGGCCCAGGCTCGGTGAAGGAAACATTGAGGCATCCACGAGTTGAGTAGTGAGAAACTATATGCAATTTAAATCATATTTGAGACTTGACGGAATAATTAAAATGGGCTTTCCTTCAAAATCGAGAAAAAAGTCATATCAAGTACCTTTTGAAAGTCACTATGGACTATATCAAAATAGAACTTCTGGGAATCATATATATGTATCAAGGCATAACAAAATATCTTTTGGAAGTCGAAAACTTGGCCATCCTAGTGGCTTTAAGAATAGGACTTCTTGGGAATCATATGGAAATCATATACTTGTTTCATAAAAACCATGCCACAAAAGGGAGATTAGCTTTATATACTTATGTCAAATCATGCTAAGAGAAGGAATAAGATTTACATACTTATGCCAAAGAAATACTAAAATAAAGTATAAGCCTTACATATGTAAGCCAAAACATGCCAAATTAAGGAAACGTTAGCTTTACATACCTGTTATGAGTTACTCTTTTTACGATTCGCCTCGTCGTCCTTTGAACCTATTCAATATGAAAGAAATACGAATATCAACCACTCTTAACTTTCCAGCATCTTAGGTTGCACCTTAGTATTAATGGACTCTATTTCCTTAGTCGTTTCCCCGACTAGCTCTATTATTTGCTAAGGCGTCGACGAAAATTGGGCAGCACCTCCCCTATAATGTGCCCTATCCAAATTTCCAATTAGGTCCCTAAGACATACAGCCAACCAATCAAAACAATCTGCAGCAATTCATACCAACAATATACAACATAAACTCCAAACGACTTATTCAAAAATACGGTAGCATAATAGGGCGTCTAGTCTTTATTTTGTAACACCTTTCATTATACACAACGAGGGGTCGTGTGGATTCAACCAGAAGCACCCTAATCCACATTAGAACATATTTAGGCCCTGCAACAACACATCACACCCCTGCAGCAGCACCTCACACGAACAACACTATCCTTCGATGATAATTTAACTATAGCAATTTCAATTTAGTTTATTTCGAACGTCGAGCATTTCTACGACATTCTTAAACTTCCAGAAGCATACAAGGGGTGTAATACATCATATAAAAATACCATAAACTTCAAATTGAAAGGAAAAACCTTACCTATCCCAAAATTGGCCAAAACTCGCCAAACCTATCAAAACGTGAATTCTGGACAGTCCACTGTCTTATAATGTCGCTTAGTTTTGGAGGGGTAATTGAGGGAAAAAGGATTTCTGGCCTCAATGAAAGTTATATACATGTGTATCAAGGTTGCAAACCATTTTGAGTTACCCCTACAACAATTTTGTACGAAAAGATATGCCTAAAATACCCACAACTGTCCGTGTAGGATTTCCAAAACAAAATCTGGGCAGTACCTCCTCTACACTTCATCACCCTTTTTCATGAAGCTAAAAGCAAACCAGGATTTGAAAGTCTAAATAAAAGTTATAGACCTATGAAATAACTTTCCAAAACATATTGAATCACCCAAAACGAATCTATAAAAAAGAAGTTATACCAATATTACTAACGACTGTCCCCTCCAAAAATGGGTTTATCCCCTAACGTTTTCTCTTTAAGTTTCTCTTAGTTTTCCAAGTGAAGAAGTCAAAATATGGTTCCGTAGGCATCGTAATATACATATATACACTTCCACGTAATTGAGGAACACCGTAGATAATTAATTCACGGAAGAAGAGTGAAGAACTTACCTTAATTTCCTCCAATTTGTGGCTGTTGTTGTGAGCTCTCTTTCTCTCACGTTTTTCTCTCTCTATTTTTGTTCAAGTTTTTGGCTAAAAATGACTTAATAGTCATCCATACATGGATATATATTTCCTCAAGAAGTGACACGTGTCATCCCCTAAAGGGTGACACGTGTCACGTGTCCGTCTTCTATTGGGCCACGGATCCTTGCCTTGTGTCACGACCCAACCCCGTAGGCCGCGACTGGGGTCCGACCTGGACCCCCGTATACCTACCTATCTGTTATAGTCATACTGAACTATGAACAAGGAGATATTACTATAAAAAAAAAACCCAACGAGTTAAAACTTTTTCATGTACATGTAGCCTCTTTCATTTGTTTCATATAATGAAAGGGCACGCGAGCCGACAAGGCTGCTATAACAAAAACATTCACAATATATCGAATAGGCAACATCGAAACTATCTCATAAACAACCCACATATACACATGTCTACAGACCTCTAAGAATAGTAACAATAACATATGGCGGGACAAGACCTCCGCCGTACCCCTGAATGTACAAATATATACATTAAGTGACCAGCATCAAAATTTAGGCTCCAGAACAGTGAAGCACTTCCGACTCAGCTGAGAGGAACTCCTATGCTGATGGATCTCCAGAATAAACATCTGTACCTGCGGGCATGAAACGCAGCCCCCCGAGAAAAGGGGGTCAGTACGATATATGTACTGAGTATGTAAAGCATAACACATCGTAACTGAGATCATAACTGAAATAGGGATGCAGGGGACAAGTATAATAACTAAATAAATTACTGTACCTGCACCTTAGGACACGTAAATCATACACATCATCATATGCTGTGCCCGACCCTCTAGTAAACTCGGTGTTATAATCAATTTTTCATAATCACATATCATCATATCATAATGCATTTTATTTCATCATATCATCGTATACGGTATCATACCATCGTATACGGTATCATCTCATCATGTATATCATTGTATCAAACCCGGTTCACTGCGGGGCTTAGGGTCACAATGTATTGCTTTAATCTCATATGCATGCCTACATAAAGTATCCGGCCCTTTAGTGAGGGACTCGGTGAATGGAGTGGTGTACGTCTATAGCGTACCATCATAATATACATATGTACCCGGCCCTCTAAGGAGGGACTCGGTGTTCCTTCCTTATTTCACCATATATACAATCATATTACAGCCGGCCCGGGACTCGGTGAATAATCGTATCGTCATAACATATAACATATATCACACCTCACGTACGGCATCGTCTCCTCGTACGTGGAACTATACACATCCGGCCCGGGACGCGGTGAAAGAATCAGTAACACTGTGCACGATAACATATCCCGGCCCATCGTGGGACTCGAGGAAGGATGGGTTACAGTATATACGAGTAGAGTAGTGAGAAACCATATGCAACTAAGTCATTATCTAAGACTCGATGAAACAGTCAAGTGAACCGTCACCTGAAGACTGGGGAGTAATTATCCGAGGTATCCCTTTAGATGTCATTAGGGCTTACATCAGTTGGGGCCTCAAGAATCAGAGACATGCATCCAGATAATGTCATATAGCTTATGCAATCAGAAACATGGTTTATGCAATCAAAGACACAGTTATGCAATCAGAGACACAGTTATGTAATTAGTGACATTGATCATTCCAGAGATTTCAAGGAAAGGAGCTTGTATCTCCACTTACTATTCACTGTATAGCAGTCTTGAGAATAATTGTTTGACTACTTTCAGACTCTTAATATTCAGGAGTAGCTACAAGTCACGAGTTGCAATCAGAGCTCATAAATGGAATTACCTCTAAACCTATATCATATACCATTTAACTTAAAATTAAGCCATTCCACAGGGAAGGAGAAATAGGTTTTCCATGTACTAGTTTTTATCACATAAAAGACTTAAGGGCAACAACTCAGCTATTGTAGGAGTTCTAACATCAAGAAGTAAATAAGAGTTTCGACTTATATTCAGGGCTTTATGAATGGATTGAATCCCACATATCATATACATATCATTTATAACTTACATCTAAGACATGCCAAAAGAAAAGAAAGATAGTTCTACATACTAATTCCAAAAACACGCCAAAAGAAAACTTCACATACCTCGTCTGACTTATTCTTTATCCTGTTCGCCTCGTCATCCTTTGAACCTATTAAACAGGAGAGTAATATGCATATCAACTCTTCTTAATTTTCCAGCATCTTAGGTTACACCTTAGTGGTAATGGAATCTATTCCCTTAGTCGTTTCCTCGATTAGTTCTTTAGTTTGTTAAGGCGTTAACGAAAATTGGGCAGCACCTCCCCTATAATGTGCCCTATCCGAATTCCCAACCATGTCCTTAGAACCTGCAGCCAACCAACAATGCAACCAGCAGACCATATATATACATATTACGACCAAAATCATACAATATAAACCCCCAACAATTCACTCGAAACTAAGATACCAAAACTAGAGTTTTTAATCTTTCTTTCGCGAATTCTTTAATTGCAAAGCCTGTGGCTGCAACCAGCAGCTACCACACCTCATTTAGATAAATTTTAGACCCTGCAACACGCCACAACACAACCAGCAGCAGCCCCTACGCGTACAACACCTTATTTCGACAACAACTTAACTATAGCGATTCTAAATTCGTTTATTTCGAACGCCGAACTTTTGAAACATTTTCCCCAACTTCCAGCAGGTCCTAAGGTGTGTAATATAGCATAATTTAACGTCATAAACTTCAAATTAGAGGGGAAGCACTTACCTTTCCCGAAATTGACTAAAACTTGCCGAAATCGCGCCTCGGAATTTTATTTACGTGCTGAAACTGTGTGGACTGGTTGCTGTTCGTTTTGGCTGCACCAAGCCATAATTTTATACTTCTAATACCTCCATATCATTGTATTATACGCTAATTAATTAATTTACGGAACGAAAACGGGACTTACCTTTTGTTTTGCTCAAACCCGTGGCTGCCCTCACTTGTTCTTCACGTTTCTCTTGTTGCTGCTTTGTTGCTGCTGGAAATATGCTAATGAACTGAAGTAATTAGAATATATATCAACTTATATAGGTGGTCCCAAGGGGTGACACGTGTCAGCCCCTAAGAGGGACACGTGTCCAGCCCCTATTGGGCCACCGTGTCCATGCAAGAAGGGTGGGGCTGCCACGTGGCAGTGGGGCCCACCTCCCCCAAGCAGCTGCATCACCTACTTGACCCTAAGTAGGTGCATCACCTGCTTGCTTGAGGTGCTGCCACGTGTCGCTCCTCCATTGGCTGCCACGCATCGTCTTTTTCCCTTCCTCGCGGGTTCGTAATCTTGTCTTACTTTAAGAGCTCATGTAATCCGCACTACGTAAGCTTGGTATATCCTTAAACAACTTAAGTGTATAGGACTCTTAACTTAGTGCCTTACGTAGGCAAATTGAGTCCTACGACTCATTTCTTAGCCTCCAACGCTTTCCGGATTCTTATGACTCTATCTCCGACCTCCCTTCTCGCGAGGTATCACAATCTTCTTTCCTTAGAGTTGTTTGATAGTGTTGTAGCTTATCCGGCTCACATGATAGTGTCTAAGGAACTTAAGAAGACGTTCCGAGCTCAAGAGTGCGGGGTGTAACACCTTGTCTCCTAGACAGCCACGTGTCTTTGTTGGGACCACCCTCAAGTAGGTGGGTCACCTAATTGACCCCCAAGCAGGTGGTTCACCTACTTTCTTGAGGTTCTGCCACATGGCACCTCCTTATTGGCTGCCACGCGTCGTCTTTTCCCCTTCCTCATGTATTCGTAATCTCATCTTATTTTAGGAGCCTATGTAATACATGCTTCGCAAGCTTGGTATATACTCCAATAGCTTAAGTATGTAATACTTCCAAGTTAGTATCTTACATAGGTAATTCGAGTCCTACGACTCATTACTTGGCCTCAAATTCCTTTCGGACTCTTATGACTCTATTCCAACATTCCTTCTCACGAGGTATCACTATCTTCTTTCCTTAGAGTTGTTTAGTGTGTGTGGACAGTAAGGGTCTCATGGCTACTTTCAAGACGATTAGGGACACGTGTCAATGTTAAAAAATGCGGGGTATAACAGCCACCTAGGCTCATGCAGCCTATCATATGCCACCACGTGGCAGCGGGGTCCACCTCCCCAAGCAGGCAGGTGAATCACCTGCTTGCTTGAGGTGCTTTCTTGTCACCCGCTTGCTTCACTTTCGTAAGTTCGGAAACTAGTTTTTGCTCCCTCTCATAGGTTCGTCATCTCACCATATTTTAAGAGCCTATGTAATTCGTGCTATGCAGGCTTGGTATGTCCTCCAGTAGCTCAAGTATATAAGACTTTTACATTAATAACTTATGTAGCTAAATCGAGTCCTATGACTCATTACTTGCCTCCAATTCCCTTTGGATTCTTATGACTCCATTTCCAACCTTCTCTATTATGGGGTATCACATTCTCCCTTCCTTAGAGTCGTTAGATAGTGTTGTAGCGTATCCGGCTCATGTAATAATGTCTAAGGAACTTATGAGACATTCCGAGTTTAAAAGTGTGGGGTGTAACATCCTTCCCCCTTTAGAACATTCATCCTCGAATGTTAAACAAAACTTCCCTTAGCACCTTATACAAATCGTAGGGAGATTCTTTACTGTTGCCATAACACATACTTCCATCCAAGTACTTAATATACGTGTTGCAGGAGTTGGGGTTACTTGTATACATTGGGAACATGTGTGAATACTTGTGTTTCATGTTCTCTTTAGCTTCTCCGGTCATCCTCTTTCTGGTTTTGGGTTTGCCATAGTATCTTGACGAAAGGCACGTCTTTATTCCACAATCTTCTAGTTTGTCGATCTAAGATGGCGATAGGCTGTTCCTCGCAGGATTCCATCTTCTATCCATCATCTATAGAATATACCTTGGGTGGCTCGTCAGTACCTTTGTGAAGCATCTCCATCTGATGGACTGGGCATATAGTTTCCAAATGAGGTGGCAAGCTCAACTTACCAGCCACGTTGCCCACCTTATGAGTAACTTGATACAGTCTGATATAATCTGGGTTAAGTTTCCTTTTCTAGGTGACCCTGTTATGAACATCCAATCTTCAGTTTGAACTTTGAATGTCAATGTGAATTATCTGTATACCATCTCTGCCGACTCTGGGCTTTTAGTCAATAGCTTGCTTAATCATGTCGGGGCCTTTTTAGCTTAGTCTTTCTAACTTCTACCCATCTAATAGGGGACTTACATGTCTTGCCCTACCAGTCTTGTACAGGGTCATTAGGATACCAGAATGATAGCCCTTATGGTAGGTAAACTTAATAAGTGGTGGACGATCGTCCTAGTTACTCTTAAAGCCAACCACATAAGCTCGCAATATATTTTCTAGCATTTGATAGTATGCTCAGTCTATTCAGCAGCCCGAGGAAAATGCAGTACGAAGGCCTGTCTGTGCTCCTAGCCTCTTCTTGGGCTAATGTCCAAATGTTAATCATAATTGAAGTCCTTCTATCCAAGATATTAGCTGGGGAAACCTCACGGAACCTTACTATCTCCATGTTCTATAACTCCACCTAATTTCAGCTGCATAGGTGCTCTTGCTTGAAAGCAAATAGGCTGATTCATTAGCCTACTCACAATAACCCACATAGCACTCTACTCTTACAGAGTATAAAGTAGGTTCATAATGACGTTGATAATTTGGGCTCCTTAACCTCGTATAGTCCTTCTCGACTTTCTTCCAAACTTTGACTGGCACTCTACCTTTTGAGTTCCCATTTTTATTTTTTTCAATTCTTAGGGTTGGCTACTGAATAATGCTGAAGTCCCCTCATATCATGGCTCTCATAGTCGTTCTGTGCTTTGTCTAACATGATCTAGTATAATTCCAAAGGAATTTTGGCATATAAACTCGCCATCCTGTAGTACCCAGCTAGTTCTGTCAGTTTTACTTAGACCCTTTCACAATATCCCTTACTCCCGCTTGTAACCCTCTAGACACATTATCTTGTGTCATTATTTACCTTTACAAGATTATGAGAAGGTATAAGAAGTATCCTAGCATTACTTCGCTAGTCCTCATGTTGTACCCTGCCTTTTTCTCCCTTATCCTACACTCGATGTTGGGGTAGATCCTTGGTCCAATCGTGGCCATGTCTTACTTCACCTATTGTACTAATTCCATCTCGATAGTTTGTCTTAACCTATCTTCGCATCTCTCGGTAGTTAATTACAACTTGGGCATCTTCGCCAGGGATAATGGTTATGGGGACTCCGTAAGGTCCTACCACTCCTTTACCCTATAATTTTACACCTTCTCGGCTGAGTGGTAGCCTTTGATAGAAGGATCAAGGGCTAATGTCGTTAATCCACAAGTAACATTTCCTCCAGATTCATCTAGCGCTGGAGTGCGAAGTGAGTCTTGTAGCCCAGGTTATATTTGTGGGATCTCCGACCTCGCGTATTACTTCCTGCCTTCCATAAATGACATTAACTGGTACCATGTTGAAGGACTGTGGCGTTCTAGTCCGCCATCAGCTAGTAATTAGCTAATCTTGCTTGTTTTACTTAAGTACTTTTTACAATATTCTCAACGTAACGTATAGTACTCCAGGAGCATAATCTCATGTGATTTCTCTACCGCTAGTTTAGATTCTTCCATCTCGCGTGATCATACCAGCACTAACGCATAGGTTCTATCAAAATTTCGAAGTTAAGCATGCTGGAGCGAGAGTAATACTGGGATGGGTGACCTCCCTAGGAAGTCTTTGTGTCGCGTTTCATTGTAATCCTTTCCATAATGTGCGGGGCACTCAACTTAGCTCCAGATTTACCTCTGTGTTGCCTCACGAGTCTTTATGTTTTGCCTTGTCCTTTCCTCTGTTATCTTGCAATCAGTATCAGGATAGACCTTTAATCCCACCATGACCATGTCCCCTTTGTTTTTTTGTTTTCGCCATTTTGATTTAACTTCTCCTATTGTATTCCCCCCTTTTTGTACGCACCCATTCATTAGGGTGGGCTGCTGAGTAGCGCTAAAATTCGTTCATATAGTGACCTTTGGAGCCGCTTTGAGTTTTGTCTATTATTAGCTGGCATAGCTTTAAAGGAATTTGACATATAAGCTTCCCTATCCTCTATTCACTTTGTGTTCTTCTCATTTTCTACCACAAGAGGCTTTCTATTCCTTTGTCCTTGGTAATATATTTATCGCAACATCATTTGAGACCAACTCCATAGCCAACATTTTGGCTTTTGGTTTGGTATGTTGTCATTATCCTTTGTAATGTCTCTTGAGTTATTCGATATCCTTTCATGGTTACACTCTTTTGTTTTTATACGCACCTACCTTCTAGTGTTATGTTATTCAGGGTCTCGTCACGAACTTCTTAACGCTGCCTTATGTAGCATTCTGGCTTCCATCCAATTATTGGTGGCTTCCAGACCTTTCTAACTTGGTTTCACAAGATATCTTATTGAATTTTAGACGTCTATCTCAAATATATTGCCAGATCAATTGCCTGCCTTATGTGCTAGTATTTCGACGATAACTATTTAAGGTTTTCTTGAAGTAGTAGCTTTATCCCAACCTATATCCTTTGCTTCTTGGGGTGAATAGAAGTTGTGCCATTTGTTCCTTAAGTTTTCCATCGTTGTCCCCTAAGGGTTCCACTACTTCTAGGTCGATGTTGTGTACACGCGTCAGTTTTTTGTATCTTAAGCCCCATGCTCTTACTGCATTCTCAACACAGGCCTTTAACTTAGTCAACGCGTACTAAGTGCGTCTTACTAGTGGTTCCACTTTATCCCTACATACCCGTATCACACTATTCAATTCATACTTACATATCCCCCTTTTAATTAGTATTCGTGTTCAGTTCCTGACATCTCTTTGAGGTGTTTCTATTAGAAGTTCTTTTCCTAATTAGTCGGTGGAGAACTATAAACTGTTATCGTAAATTATTTTTCAATCATTGTTGGAAGAAACCAGAAACTCTTAAACATCACAGTACTTCCATTTTAATACTTGTCCTACTTGGTCTCCTTCCACATTTATCCTCAAGTTATGAACAACTCATCTAATTTACAATAGGAATTGAGGGCTTGGGACTTTCAAAAAGAGTGAAGCTCAATTACTAGACACCTTACCCTTCAACCTGAACTTCTTTTTTTTTCCTACAACACAATTATGGTTGGAGATACTGCGGTCTGAACTGTACTGCTTAGACAGACTTTTATTTCTTCGAAATAAATTTCCCCAAGTAAAGAGGGTGTCCCTTATCGACGACATGAAGAGTATCTCTTACAGCTTTAATTTAGCATCCTAAAGGTACCCGGTATCCATTTCCAAGATATGTTATAAACGATGTTTTATTCCCTTTTTGTTTTGGGAAAATTTCGGCAGAGTTTCCTCTACACTTCTTACTATCCCAAAACCTGCACGCACAAAATACCAACAATGCCTCACAGGGCCAACATATATATATAAATACCATATCACAGTCTCACAGGGCTTTCAATGTCCACTTATATCGCAGTCACACAGGGCTTTCAACGTCAATAATAATATAAAAATATTGGACTTACCTCATATGTCCAACTTCAAACTGTATTTGTTGCAAATCCTGCCTGCTTTCCTTTCAGGATTCAACTTTACATTTCAATAGTACTTCAATAGCTTACCCGACGGATATATTCTGCGGCTTTACTTTACTTACCTGCATGCTTCGTAACTTTCCATGTCGTCAATTACTTCCTTCTATTGATGTCGTCCTTCTGTTAAGATCCAAGGTTAGTATAAGAAATTTTCCTATGACTCGGATCTAAAGCACGATCTCAGATGTGAAAGAAAGGTAACATCCTAAATGTCCTATAGATTCCTATTTATGGATGTGGCGTGCAACACATCGATAATCAAGACTCTACTAGACATGGTCTGCAGACAATCTAAGGACGAACTGCTCTGATACCACTTCTTTCATGACCCAACCTTGTAGGTCGCGACTGGGGTCCGACCTAGACCCTCCGTATTTATATCTATCAGCTGTGGTCACATTGAACTTTAAATAAAACAATATCATGTAATAGAGCCCCATTGGGTGATAAAATTTTCATAAACCTATAGCCCTTTTCGTTTGTATCACAACATGAAAGGGCATGCAAGCCGACAGGCTGCCATAGTATAATAACATACATCATATATCATATATACCTAGATGACTCAAGCTGACATACGCAACCCACATATACATGTATGCAGACCTCTAAAAATATTAACGACAACATATGGCGGGATAGGGCCCCCGTCGTACCTCTGAATAGACAAAACAATTTTATACATCAATGGTCCGTATCCAAAAACTAGGCTTTCGTATAATGGAGCCTCTTCCAACTGAGCTGAATGGAATCCTAAGTTGACGGACTCCCAAAACATATATCGGTACCCGCGGGCATGAAACGCAGCCCCCCGAAGAAAGGGGGTCAGTACGACATATGTACTGAGTATGTTTTATAACATGATACAACTAGAAGCATATCTGAAGTAGAGAAGTAGGGGATGAAATATCAAAATTGGAAACCTGTACCTATACTCTGTGAATCATGAAAGCATGCATGCTCAAATTATATAATATAGCCGGCCCTTCCAGGGATTCGGTGAATCACATCTGTAGGACCATCATAGGCCCGACGCCATCACCACCTTATTACAACACATTATCATATATATATACATACGTACCCAGCCCTCTAGTGAGGGGCTCGGTTGACAATGCAGTGAGTTGTGCATGATAACATACCCGGCTCGGGACTCAGTGAAAGAAGAGTTACAGTATACACAAGTAGAGTAGTGAGTAACTATATGCAATTTAAATCCTATCGGAGACTCGTCAGAACAAGAAAGTTAAGATTTTGCTTGAGGACCCGAGTAGTGGTGTAATCATCCCGAATGTCCTCTAAATGCCATTATGTCCTGTCTCAATTGTAATCTCGGGGACCCTAGACATGTATTAACATAGGGCCAAATCGTTTATGGAATCAGAAACACTTGTTACCATATAGTCTTTAGGACGTAGAGCATGTACGTTTGTTACCCCTTTAATGTATAAAAGTTTCCAGGGAAATAGTTCAACTACTATAGGAGTTCAATATTCAAAGGTAATTAAGAGATGTTTAAGAATGGAGTTACCTCGGAGCTCAGATCATATTCAACTTACAACTAAGACAAAGACATGCCCAAAAGAAGAAAGAGAATAAGTCCTATATAGTCTGTAATTTCCTTTAGGTGGTCATCATATACATATCTCGTACCCGGCCCATCCTGGGGATCGTTGAAAAACTATGGCATCATACTCTAATTTTCTTACCAAGTACATATCAAGAGAAAGGAAAGTTAGTTTCCCATACACTACTCTTTAGCACGTAGAAGCCTTAACGGGCAATGCTCAATTCTTGTAGGGGTGTCAACACCTAACTGTAGTTAGGGATTATGAGGCGTACCTGGGGTTTTGGGAATGAAATTATCCCCACATTCCACATACAATTCACTTAAGTCTAAGACTTTCCAAAAGGAAAGAAGGATAGTTGTACGTACTTATACCAAAACATGCCAAGAGAAAGCTTTACATACCTTTTAGGAGTTACTCTTTATCCCGTTCGCCTCGTCATCCTTTGAACCTATTCAACATGAAAGTAATACGAATATCAACCACTCTTAGCTTTCCAGCATCTTAAGTTGCACCTTAGTATTCCTGAAATCTATTTTCTTGTTCGTCTCTTCGACTAGTTGTTTAATTAGGTAAGGCATTAACGAAAATTGGGCAGCACCTCCCCTATAATGTGCCCTATCCAAATTTCCAATTAGATCCCTAAACACTACAGACAACCAACAACAACAACCTGCAACATATGTTTATGCAATTCACACCAATAATATACAACATAACCTCCAAATGACTCGCTCAAAATTACGATGTCAAAATAGGACATTTAGCCTTTATTATGTAATCCCATTAATTATACAAAACAAGGGGTCGTGTGTCTGCGACCAGAAACACCCACACCCATTTTTGAATACATTTAGGCCCTGCAACACCCCCCCACACCCCTGCAACAGCACACCACAAGCTCAACACTTCACTTCGACGACAATTTAACTATAGTGACTACAATTTGGATTGTCTCCAATGTCAAGCATTCCTATACTATTTTTACGTTTCCAGCCACAAAAAAGGCATATAATACACTCCATAACAACACCATAAAGTCCAAATTAAAAGGGGAAACCTTACCTTAACCGAAATAGGCCACAATTTGCCAAGACGCGCCTCGGAACTTCTCTAGACGCGCTGAAATTAGGAGGACTATTTGTATGACTTCCTCGCTGCCCCAAATTGGAATTCCTTGTTATTAAAAATCTTTATATAACTGTGGGATACCATAATTAATTAATTCACAGAACGAAAGTTGGGGCTTACTTCCAAAGGGCCAAACCCGTAGCCCCTCTCATCTTGCCTCCAACGTTTTTCCTCTTCTTTCTTTCACTTTTCTAGACGTAAATATGAAGAGATGGTTCCGTAGATGTTGTAAAATACATATATACATCTTCACATGGTTGAGGAAAACCGTAGATAATTAATTTACGGAGGAAAATTAGAAAACTTACCTTTAATTTTTCAAACCCATGGCTGCCTTTCTCTCACGTTTTCTCTCTAATTTTGGTTGCTGGAGTTTCAGCTCCAAATGGAATAAGAATGACTTAGTATTCATCCAAATACACATATATACCCCTCTTTAGAAGGTGCCACGTGGCATCCCATTAGGGGTGACACGTGGCAGCCCCCTAGGATGCCACCTAGGCTCATGCAGCCTATCATACGCCACCACGTGGCAGCGGGGTCCACCCCCAAGTACGCAGGTGAGTCACCTGCTTGCTTGTTACATGCTTGCTTAAGGTGATTGCTTGTCACTTGCTTGCTTCACTTTCGTAAGTTTGGAAACTAGTTTTTTCTCCGTCTCATAGGTTCGTCATCTCACCTTATTTTAAGAGCCTATGTAATCCGTACTACGCTGGCTTGGTGTGTCCTCCAGTAGCTCAAGTATATAAGACTTTTACATTAATAATTTACATAGGTAAATCGAGTCCTACGGCTCATTACTTGGCCTCCAATTCCCTTCGTATTCTTATGACTCCATTTCCAACCTTCTGTACTATGGGGTATCACATTCTCCCTTCCTTAGAGTTATTAGATAGTGTCGTAGCGTATCCGGCTCATATGATAATGTGTAAGGAACTTATGAGACATTCTGAGTTTAAAAGTGTGGGGTGTAACACGTGTACTCAAGTAGCTTATGTGTATATGACTCCTAATTTAGTAGCTTACGTAGGTAAGTTGAGTCCTACAACTCCTCATAACCCTACTTCCAACCTTTCCTACTCTGGGGTATCAAATTCTCCTTTCCTTGAAGTTGCTTAATAACGTTGTAGATTATCCTGCTCACGTAGTAGCTGCTAAGAAGCTTGAGGGACATTCCGGGCTCCAGAGTGTGGGGTGTAACATCTAACCTCATAGATGAATTGGGAGACGATGATTAAACAGAACCCCCAAAAAGTAATAGGAGGTTATCTATTTTAAGAGTCTTAACATTCAGAAGTGATCAAGAGTCCTGAAGACATATTCAGAACCTAAGAATGAAGTTGCACCAAAGCTTACATCATCCATAGTCTACATCTAAGACATGTTAAAAGAAAGAAGAGATAGTTTCACATACTTATTCCAAAAACATACCAAGAGAAAGCTTCACAAACCTCGTACGGGTTACTCTTTGTCACGTTCACCTCATCATACTTTGAACCTATTCAACACGAAAGTAATATGAATATCAACCACACTTGACTTTACATCACCTTAAGTTGTACCATAGTATTCATGGAACCTATTTCCTTGTTCGTCTCTTCGACTAGTTCTTTAATTAGTTTAAGGCATTAACGAAAATTGGGCAGTACCTCCCCTATAATATGCCCTATACGAATTTTCAATTACATCCCTAACCACTAAATCCAACCATCAACAACACCCTGCAGCATATATATACATAAAATATGGCAACATTACACAACACAAGCTCCAAACCACCTGCTGAAAATTACAATACCAAAATAGGGTTTCTAGTCTTTATTTTGCAAAACCTTTATTTATTCAAAATGAGGGGTCGTGTGGCTGCAACCAGAAGCACCCACACCCCATTAGAACACTTTTCTTCGACGACAATTCAACTATAACGACTCCGATTTAGATTCTTTCGAACGTCAAGTGTTTCTATGACATTTTCACATATACAGAAACATATAGGGAGTGTAAAACACTCCATAACAAAACCATAAAGGACCAATTGAAAAGAGAAACCTTACCTTACCCGAAATTGGCCAAAACTCGCCAAAACTACATCTCGGAAACTTCTTGATGTGCTGAATTGGGGCGGACTGTTTGTGATCCTTTTCCTCTCCCACAAATTGGAATTTTTGGTTATCAAACACCATTATATAACCGTGGGAAACCTTAAATAATTAATTCATGGAACGAAACTCAGAGTCTTACCTTGGCAGCTCCAAACCCGTAGCTAGTCTTCTTGCCCTCCAACATTTTTCTCTTCTTCTTTCACACTTCCTCCTGTTTTCTCCAAGTGTAAAGCAGAAGATATGGTTTTGTAGGCATCATAAAATACATATATAAACCTCCACTTACCTGAGGAACACCGTAGATAATTAATTCATAGAGAAAAATCGAGGAACTCACCTTTAATCCTTCAAAACTATGGCTGCCTTGTTCCTTTTGTTCTTCACATTTTTTTCCTCTTCCTTGGCTGAAGTTTCAGCTCCAAAATATGATAAGTAATGACTTAACAATCATATATATGTCTCTTCAAGAGGTGACACATCTCATCCCTAAGGGTGACACATGTCCAGCCCTCATTGGGACAACACATTCATGCAGCCAATCCGTGGCTGCCACATGTCCTTGGTGGGGCCCACCCCCAAGTAGGTGGGTCACCTACTTTACCCCAAGCAGGTGGGTCACCTGCTTCCACCTGGCACTTTCCTAGGCTGCCACGTGTTATCTTCTTCTCTTCTCCGTGGGTTCATAATCTTGTCTTATTTTAAGAACCCATGTAATCCATGCTACGTAAGCTTGTTATGTTCTCAAGTAGCTTAGGTACGTAAGACTTCCAAGTTAGTAGCTTACGTAGGTAAATCGAGTCCTACAACTCGTTACTTGGCCTCCAACTCCTTCCGACTTCCCATGACCCTAGCTTAAACCTTCCCTACCACGAGGTATAACATTCTTCCTTCCTTAGAGTCATTTGATAGTGTGGTAGATTATCCGACTCACTGATAACTTCTAAGAAGACTAAGAGACATTCTGAGCTCAAGAGTGGGGTGTAACAAAGCTTGTACATTTGGTACCTCTTTAACACATAGAAGTTTCCAGAGAAATAGCTCAACTATTATAGGAATTCAATACTCAGAAGTAAATAAGAGATGCTTAAGAATAGAATTACTCCAGAGCTCATACCATATTTAATTTAAAACTAAGACATGCCAAAAAAGAAAGAGAATAAGCTCTATATAGTCTGTAATTCCCTTTGTGTGGTCATCACATACACATTTCGTACCTGACCGATCATGGGGCTTGGTGAACTACTATTTCATCATACTCTTATTTTCATACCAAGTACCTATCAAGAGAAAAGAGAGGTAGCTTTCCACACACTACTTTTAACACATAGAAGCTCTAACAGGCAATACTCAATTCTTGCAGGAGTTCCAATACTAAGTAGGGGACAGGGATTATGAGGCGTACTTGGAGTTCTGGTAATGGAATTATACCCTCATTTCACATACAATTTACTTAAGGCTAAGCCATGCCAAAATGAATGAAAAATAGCTTTACCTACTTATTCCAAAACATACAAAGAGGAAGATTCACATACCTCGTATGGACTTCTCTTAATCATGTCCACGTCGTCCTCTTCCAAACCTATCTAACATGGAAGCAATGTGAGTATCAACAACGTTAAACTTTTCAGCGCCTTCAGTTTCATCTTAACATTCACGGAACCTATGTCCTTGTTCGTCTCCTCGACTAGGTTTTTAATTAGTTAAGGCGTTAATGAAAATAGGGCAGTACCTCCCCTATAATATACCCTATCCGAATTTCCAATTACACCCTTAATACCTACAAACCAACAATAACCTGTAGTATATGTTTAAGCAATTCACACCAATAATATACAACATAACCTCCAAATGACTCACTCAAAACTATGATACCAAAATAGGGTTTCTAGACTTTATTTCACAACGCCTTTAATTATATGAAACGATGGTCCGTGTTGATGAAATCATAAGCACCACACCCCTTTTAGATAACATTTACGCCCTACAACAAACCCCCACACACCTGCATCAGCACACCACAAGTACGACACTTTACTTCGACGGTAATTTAACTATAACAACTCTAATTTAGATTGTCTTCGACGTCAAGCAATTATATGACATTTTCATATTTACAGCCACCTATAGGGCGTGTAAAACACTTCATAACAAAACCATAAAGTAAAATTGAAAGGAGAAAGCTTACCTTACCCGAAATTGGCCAAAACTCGCCAAAACTACATCTCAGAAACTTCTTGATGTGCTGAAATGGAGCGGACTGTTTGTGTCCCTTTTTTCTGCCCCAAATTGGAATTTTATATTATTAAACACCATTATATCATCATGGGATACCCTGAATAATTAATTTGCAGAACGAAATTGAAGAACCCACCTTCCAAGTCCCAAACCCGTAGCTTCCTCCTTTGCCCCTCTAGCGTTATCCTCTTCTTCTTTCACACTCTTCTAGGTGTAAAGATGAAGAAATAATTCCGTATAATAAGTAAGATACATATATACATCTCCAAGTTCTTGAGTAACACCGTAGATAATTAATTTACAGAGTAAAATTGAAGAACTTACCTTTAATTCTTCACAACCATGGTTGCCTTTCTTTTTGCTCATCACGTTTTTCCTTTTCTTTGGCTGCTATTTTTGGATAAGAAAATGAGACCTTAGTCACAATACATGTTGATATATGTTGCCTTAGGGGGTGACATATGTCAGCTCCTAAGGGCAACACATGTCCATCCCCCATTGGGCCAACACATCCATGCTACCAATTAGGGGCTTCCACGTGGCAGTGGGGTCCACCTCCCCCAAGCAGGTGGGTCACCTACTTGACCCCAAGCAGGTGGGTCACCTACCTACTTGAGGTGCTGCCACGTGTCACCTTTCTAGGATGCCACATGTCATTTTTTTCCTTTCCCATGGGTTCATAATCTCGTCTTGTTTTAAGAACCCATGTAATCCTTGGTACGTAAGCTTGGTGTGTACTCAAGTGGTTTAAGTATGCAAGACGTGTAAGTTGGTAACTTACGTAGGTAAATCGAGTCCTACGACTCATTACTTGGCATCCAACTTCTTCCAGATTCTTACGACCCTATTTCTAACCTTCCCTCTCACGGGTTATCGCATTCTTCTTTCCTTAGAGTTTTTTGATGTGTGTGGATAGTAGGGGTATCATGGACACTTTTAAGAAGGTTAGGAACATGTTCCAAGGTTCCTAAGTGTGGGTGTAACATCCTTCCCCTTTTAGAATATTCATTCTCGAATGTTAACTTACCTCGTAGGGTTTCACAAGAATTTCAGGGGTTCTGTATAACTGTCGTTTCCCCTCCATTTAGGGGTTTAAAATACCTTTGTATATAGGTAACAAGTACGTATATCTTCTCAATTCCTCCTTTTTTTTGACTTCTCAGGTCATCCCCTTTCTAGTTTCTGTTTTGTCATAATACCTTGATGGAAGTCACGTCCTAGTTTGGAACCTTTTAACTGGTCAATCCAAGACGGCTATAGGTTGTTCCTCATAGGATTCCATTTCCTGAACATCATTCATGGGACATACTCTGGGTGGCTCACCAGTAGCTTTGCGAAGCATCCCTAACTAATAGACTGGACGTATAGTTTTTCAATTAGGTGGTAAGCTCAACTTACCGGTAACTTTGCCCACCTTACGAGCAACTTGACAAGATCTAATATATTTTGGGCTAAGTTTTCTTTTCTCGCCGAATCCTATTTCTCCCTTCCTGGGTGACCCTGTTATGAACACCTAATTGTCAGTTTGAATTCTGCATATCGATGTTGATTATCTGCATGTCACTTCTACTGATTCTAGGCTGCTAGTCAATAGCTTGCTTAATCATGTTTGGGCCTACTAGCTTAATCTTTCCAACCTCAATCCAACTAATAAGGGACTTAGATGTCCTACCCCACTAGTCTTGTACGGGGTCATTGGGATACTAGAGTGATAACCATTATAGTAGGAAACTCGATAAGTGATAGATAATTATCCCATCTACCTTCGAAGTTAGCAACCCCGTCTTGCAACATATCTTCTAGCGTCTAACAGTGCACTCAGTCAGTCTGTTTAGCAGCTCGAGGGAAAAATGCAGTACTAAGACCTACCTGTGTTCCCGATCTCTTCTTGGTCTGATATCCAGACATTAACTGTAATTGAATCTTTCTATCTGCGATAGTAGCTGGACAAACCTCATGGAGCCTTACTACCTCCTTAATTTATGACTTCACATAGTTTTAACTAAGTAGGTAGGTTTTATTGAAAGTAAATGGGCTGATTCATTAGCCTACTCACAATAATCCTTATAGTACCCTACTCTCGCAGAGTATAAAATAGGTTCATAATGCCATTGATAATTTAGGACTCTTTAGTCTCGTATAGTCCTTATTGATTCCTTTCAAAACTTTAACCGGCACTCTACCTTTTAGGTTTTGTTTTTTCCATCCTCAGAATTGGCTTTCTAGTCGTTCTATGCTCCGTCTATCATTACATGATATAGTTTCGAAGGACTTTGACACATAAGTTTGCCATCTTTTGGTAAGTAGTTAGTTCAGCTCCTGTTGGTTAACTCATTTCATGATTTCCTTACCCCAGCTTGTCCTACCTTATAATACTTTAAATACGCTATCTCGTGTCATCCTTTACTTTTATGAGAATACGAGAGCGTACTCATCTTAATCCAAGAAATACCTTAGCATTGTCTTGCCAGGTCTCGTGTATTACCTTGTCGTTTTCCCCTCATCCTACAATCAATATCGGGATAGACCTTTGGTCCAATTGTGACCACGCCTTACTTTGCTCGTAGTACTAACTTCATCCCGATAGTTTGGCTTATCCTAGCTTCTTAGCTTTTGGTGGGGTATCCAAAATATCATACTTGCCTTGTCATTATTAAGCCCCTATTCCTTTTATCATGTACTTATTCACTTATCCTGATGCTTATACATACATATCTGTAGGTTGCACCACCATTATGATGCAACTTGTAGGAGGTAGACATAGTCCTTTTGTCTCCTAGTTCATTCTACTGTACACATCTTCCTCATATTGAAACTTGCTTGTCCCATCTTCTTATACTTCTTTCCTTTCCCTTATTCACTCTTTGCTCTTCTTATCCCCCATCTATCACGACCCAACCCTGTAGGCCGCGATTGGGGTCCGGCCTGGACTCCTCGTATATATATCTATTAGTTATGGTCACATTGAACTGTAAATAAAACAATATCATGTAATAGAGCCCCATTGGGTGATAACATTTTCATAAACCTGTAGCCCTTTTTGTTTGTATCTAAACATGATAGGGCACGTAAGCCGACAAGGCTTCCATAACATAGTAGCATATATCATAGATCATGTAGACCTAGATAAATCAAACTGACATACATAACCCACATATGCATGTCTACAGACCGCTAAATATATAAATGACAACATATGGCGGGACAAGGCCCCCGCCATACCCCCGAATGGACAAAACAATTTTATACATTAGTGGACTGTATCAAAAACTAGGCCCGA
Source organism: Solanum dulcamara (assembly GCF_947179165.1). NCBI lineage: Eukaryota > Viridiplantae > Streptophyta > Magnoliopsida > Solanales > Solanaceae > Solanum > Solanum dulcamara. Next base: position 25,613,495 of record NC_077244.1, read on the forward strand.
TACAATGGAGCCTCTTCCAGCTGAGCTGCATGGAATCCTAAGTTGATGGACTCTTCAAACCTGTAACTGTACCTGTGGGCATGAACGCAGCCCACCGAGAAAGGGGGTCAGTACGACATATTTACTATGTAAAACGTAACATAATACACTTGAGGTATATTTGAAATAGAGAAGCAGGGGAAACAAATTATCAAGTCAAAGACATGTACCTGTACTCTATGAATCACCAAAGCATGCATTCTCAATTTATACAATATAGCCGTCCCTTTCAGGTGTCCGGTGAATCACATTTGTAGGACCATTATAGGCCCGGCTCCATCACCACCTTATTACAACACATCATCATATATATACATACGTACCTGGCCCTCTACTAAGGGGCTCAATGAGTGATGCAATGAATTGTGCACGATAACGTACCCGACTCGAGACTCGGTGAAAAAAGGGTTACAGTATACACGAGTAGAGTAGTGACTAACTATATGCAATTTAAATCATTATCAGAGACTCGAAAAAATAAGAAAGTTAAGCTTTTGTTTGAGGACCCGAGTAACGGTGTAGTCATCTCGAGTGCCCTCTAAATGTCATTATGGGCTATCTCAAAAGTAATCTCGGGGACCCTAGACATGTATTAACATAGGTCAAAACCATTTATGGAGTCAAAAACACTTAATCTCGTATAGTTTTTAAGACTTGGAGCCTGTATATTTGGTACCTTTTTAACATATAAAAGTTTCAAGGGAAATAGTTCGACTACTGTAGGAGTTCAATATTCAGAAGTAAATAAGAGATGTTTAAGAATGGAGTTACCCCGGAGCTCAGATCATATTCAACTTACAACTAAGACAAAGACATGCCCAAAAGAAGAAAGAGAATAAGCTTTATGTAGTCTGTACTTTCCTTCAGGTGATCTGCATATACATATTTCGTACCCGGCCCATTATGGGGCTCGGTGAACCACTATGGCATCATAATCTCATTTTCGTACCAAATAAATATCAAGGGAAATGAGAGATAGCTGTACGTACTTATACCAAAACATGCAAGAGAAAGTTTTACATACCTCTTGTGAGTTACTCTTTATCTCGTTTGCCTCGTCGTCCTTTGAACCTATTCAACATGAAAGTAATATGAATATCAACCACTCTTGACTTTCCATAACCTTAGGCTGCACCTTAGCATTCCTGGAATCTATTTTCTTGCCCGTCTCTTCGACTAGTTCTTTAATTATGTAAGGCGTTAACGAAAATTGGGCAGCACCTCCCCTATAATGTGCCCTATCCAAATTTCCAATTAAATTCCTCAGCACTACATCCAACCAACAACAACCACCTGCAGCATATATATACATAATCATGGGAATATTACACAACACAAACTCCAAACCACTTGCTGAAAATTACAACACCAAAATAGGATTTCTAGTCTTTGTTTCGCAAAGCCTTTAATTATACGAAACGAGGGGTCGTGTGGCTGCAACAAACACCACCCCTATCCCTTTTTGAAAACATTTAGTCGCTGCAATAAAACACCACACCCCTGCAGCAGCACCTCACAAGAACATGTTACTTCGATGACAATTCAACTATAACAACTACAATTTGGATTGTCTCCAACGTCAAGCATTCCTATACCTTTTTTACGTTTCCAGACACACAAAAGGCGTATAATACACTACATAAAAATACCATGAAGTCCAAATTAAAAATATAAACCTTACCTTATCCGAAATTGGCCAAAACACTCCAAAACTGCATATCGGAAACTTCTTGATGTGCTGAATCGGGCCGGACTGTTTGTGTCCCTTTTCCACTGCCCCAAATTGCTATTTTATGTTATCAAATACTATTATATAACTTTTGGATACCTTAAATAATTAATTCACGTAATAAAATCGGGCCTTACCTTGGTAACCCTTCAAACCCGTAGCTTTCTCCCTAGGTTCTCTAGATTTTTCTTTCAACTTTCTCCTACTTGTTTCAAGTGCAAAGCTTAAAATATGGTTCTGTATATATCGTAAGATACATATATACATGTCCACGTGGTTGAGTAACACCGTAGATAATTAATTCATGGAGGAAACTTGGAAAACTTACCTTTAATTTTCCAAACCCATGGCTGCCTTTCTTTCACGTTTTTTCAGTCTCTTTGGCTGCTATTTTTGGATAGAAACTGAAGTTATACATCACATAACACATATATATATATATGTCTCCTTAGAAGGTTCTATGTGGCATCCCCCTAGGACGTCAACTAGGCTCATGCGGCCTATCACACGCCACCATGTGGCAGCGGGGTCCTCCTCCCTGCAAGAAGGTAGGTGAGTCACCTGCTTTCTTGAGGTGCTTGCTTGTCACCTGCTTGCTTGTGACCTGCTTACTTCACTTTAGTAAGTTCGGAAACTAGTTTTTCTCCTTCTCGTAGGCTCGTCACCTCACCTTATTTTAAGAGCCTAGTATGTCCTCCAGTAGCTCAAGTATATAAGACTTTTACATTAATAACTTACATAGGTAAATCGAGTCCTACGACTCATTACTTGGCCTCCAATTCCCTCCGGATTCTTATGACTCTATTTCCAACCTTCTCTACTATGGGGTATCACATTTTCCCTTCCTTAGAGTCATTAGATAGTGTCGTAGCGTATCCAGATCATATGATAATGTCTAAGGAACTTATGAGATATTCTGAGTATAAAAGTGGGGTGTAACATCCTTCCCCCCTTTAGAACATTCGTCCCAGAATGTTAACAAGACTTTTCTTAGAACTTTATGCAGAGTATAGGGAGATTCTTTGCTATTGCCATAACCCATACTGTCATTCAGGTACTTAATATACGAGTTTCGACATTTGGGGTTAGACATCAGGAATAGGTACGAATACTTGTATTTTCTGTCCTCTTTAATTTCTCAGGTCATCCCCTTTTCTAGTTTTGGTTTTGCCATAGTATCTTGACGGGAGGTACGTCTTTAGTCTACAATCTTCTAGCTTGTCGATCTAAGTTGGCGATAGGTTGTCCTTCATAATATTCCATTTCCTGGACATCATCTATAGAGCATACCCTGGGTGGCTCGTCAGTACCTTTGCGAAGCATCCCTATCTGATGGACTGGGCATATAGTTTTCAAATAAGGTGGTAAGCTCAACTTACCGGCCACTTTGCCCACCTTACTAGCAACTTGATACCATCTAATATAATTTGGGCTAAGTTTCCTTTTCTGGGTGACCATGTTATGAACATCCAATAATCAATTTGAACTCTGTATGTCGATATCGATTATCTGTATATCGTTTTTGCTGACTCTGGGCTGATAGTCAATAGCTTGCTTAATCATGTTTGGCTTACCAGCTTAGTCTTTCTAACATCTACCCTACCAATAAGGGACTTACACTTCCTACCCCACCAGTCTTGTATGGGGTAATTGGGATACCAGAGTAGTAGTCATTATGGTAGGCAACTCGATAGGTGATAGATAATCATCCCAGCTATCTTCGAAGTTAACAACACCAGCTCATGACATATCTCCTAGCGTTTAAGTGGTATGCTTTAGCCTGTTCATTAGGTTGAGGGTAAAGTAGTGTACGAAGACTTATCTATCTTCCCAGTTTCTTTGCGTAATAATCCTCGATAGTTAACTATAACTTGGGCTCCTGCATCTAGGGTAATAGCTATGGGGACTCCATAACGTCCCACCACTCTTTTACCCTACAATTTTACACCTTGTCGGCTGAGTAGGTAGCCTTTGATTGGAGGAGCATGGGCTAATATCGTTAATCCCTATGTAACATTCCCTCCAAAGTCATTTGTCGATGGAGTGTGAAGTAAGTCTTGTATCCCTAGTCATATTGTGGGTTTTTCGACCTCGCATATTACTTCCTGTCTTCCATAAATTACATCAACAGGTACCCTTAGCTTTTGGATTTTGCTTTTTTTCCCGCCCTAAGAGTTGGCTACCAAATGGTGTCGAAATTCCCTTGCCCACTAGCCCATATAGCTATTTTATGGTTTGTGTCACGACCCAACCCTGTAGGCCGCGACTGGGGTCCAACTTGGACCCCTCTTATGCGTATCTATCAGCTACACCTAAGTTGAACCGTGTGTGATGTGACTCTATACCCAAAAGCCTCAATAGTTGAAAACTTTTTCATGTACATGTAGCCTTTTTCATACGTATCATATCATGAAAGGGCACGCAAGTTGACAAGGCTGTCATAACATAAAAACATTTACAACCTGCCGTATAGGAACAGTCGAAACAAACTTATAAACAACCCACATATACATATGTCTACAGACCTCTAAGAATAGTAACAGCAACAGATGGCAGGACAGGTCCCCCACTGTAGCCCTGGACAATTAAATACATACATATTACATGACTAGTATCAAAAGTTAGGCTCCAGAACAGTAGAGCGCTCCCAATATCGCTGAGTGGAAACCTTAGGCTGGCGGATCTCCAAACTGAACATCTATACCTGCGGGCATGAATGCAGCCCCCTAAACAACGAAGGGTCAGTACGATATATATACTGAGAATATAAAGCATAACAATACATAACTGAGCTGACAACTGAAGTAGGGATGCAGGAAACAAATATAACAGTTAACTAATTTCTCTACCTGCATCTCATGACATGAGGGTATGTATACCTTCCTTACATACCATACCTGGCCCGCTATGGGACTTAGTGCTACAAGTGTGTCACTATATTTCCACATGCATGCCTATAGACTGTATCCGTCCCTTCGGTGAGAGACTCAATGAAGATGTCATTTCATCATTTATCATACCCGGCCCTTAATGGGACACAATGAATGATCATTACATCATATATCATGCCCGACCCTTCATGGGATGGGGTGAATAATCATTTCATCATATATCATGCCCGGCTCTTTATGGGACGCGGTGAATAATCATTTTATCATATATCATGCCTGGCCCTTTATGGGACGCGGTGAATTTATCATGTCCGACCCTTCATGGGATGCGGTGAATTTATCATGCCCGGCCCTTTATGGGATGCGGTAAATTTATCCTGCCCGGCCCTTTATGGGATGCGGTGAGTGACGTATTAACAGCCTGCACGAGTAAAGTAATGAGGAACCATATGCAATTTGTTCATCATCTGATATTCGGTTTAACAATCGTCATGGACTATCGTTTGAGGATCAAAACTATCATCATATCACGTATCCTCTAACTTCCACTAGGGGCCACATCGACGGAGTCTCAAGAGTCCTAGGCTTTTATTAAGGTAATACCAAACGGCTTATGCAATCAGAGACACTTGTCATTATAGAGTTCTTAGGCATAGGAGCTCATACATTCAGTTAGTATTCATCATATAGGAACTCAAGGGTAGCAGTTCAACTACTTCAAGAACTTCGATATTAAGAAATGAATAGGAGTTATAGTTCATGCTTCCCATGCATCCATTTACTATTTCCTGTATAGAAGGCTTGAGGGTGATAGCTAAGCTACCTTAAGAGCCTTAGCATTTAAAAGTGAACACGAGTCAATAGGCTCTACATATATTACCTTTTATCCTATCGAATCCTTAAAAAAGCAATAGCTCAACTATTATAGGAGTTCTACTATTACGAAGTGGATAAGAATTATGGACTGTACTCGGAGCTTTACGAATGGAACTATCCCCAAGTTCCATATACAAACCATTCATAAATTATATCTAAGACATGCCAAAATAAAGAAGAATAGCTTTACCTACTTATTCCAAAAACATGCCAAGAGAAGGAATACGCTTTACATACCTCTTACGGCTCTTTATCTCATTCGTCTCGTCGTCCTATGAACCTAAGTAATATAAAAAGCAACATGAATATCAATAACCCTTGGCTTTCCAGGATTTTAGGTTATGTTTGAGTAGTCATAGAACTCAACTCTTCGCTCGCCTCCTCGATTAATTCTTTAACTAGTTTAAAGAGTTATCGGAAATTGGGCAGCATCTCCCCTACAATATGCCCTATCCAAATTCCCAATTACATACCTAATTACTACAGACAACCAACAACAACAACCTGCAGCTCATATACAAGCAAAACATGGCAACATTACACAAGATAAACTCCACCCAACTTGCTGAAACTTGTAATTCCAAAATAGGGTTTCTAGTCTTTGTTTCGCAAAACCTTTAATTATACGAAACGAGGGGTCGTGTGGCTTCAACCAGAAGAACCCACACCACTTTTAAAATACATTTAGGCCCTGCAACACATCACCACACACCTTCAGCAGCACCCCACACGCACAACACCCTATTTCGTCTACAATTTAACTACTACTACTTCACTTTCGATTGTTTCTATCGTCAAGCATCTACACGACTTTTTTTATACTTACAGCAGTAAAAAAGGTATATAATATACTAAATAACAACCTCATAAATTCCAAATTTAAAGGATAAGTCTTACCTTACCCGAAATTAGCCAAAACACACCAAAACTCGCCTCGGAACTTCTCTAGTCGCGCTGAAACTGTGTGGACTGTTTGCTGTCCATTTTGGCTGCACCAAGTCATGATTGTATACTTCTAATACGTCCATATCATCGTGGTATATGCTGGATAATTAATTTACGGAATGAAATTGGGACTTATCTATTTTTTCCTCCTAGCCGCCATACTTTTCTCTCTTAGCTTAGGGTTTTCATTTCTTTGTGTTGCTGAAGTTTTTGGTGCTTTGCTACAGGTTTCTGGATAATTAACTGAAGCTAAGAGTCATTTTAACATGTATATATGGGATGCCTTAGAGGTGACATGTGTCATCCTTTTAGGGTGACACGTGTCGAGCCATAATTTAGGGTTCCAGGACTGAGGGTTATATGTAGACATCACCTACTTGACCAAGTAATTAATATACGAGTTCCAGGACATCACCTACTTGACCAAGTAATGACTGGGGGTTATTTGTAGACATCACCTACTTGACCAAGTAATGACTGGGGCTGCCACGTGGCAGTGCCCCCCCAAGCAGCTACATCATCTACTTGACCCTAACTAGGTGCATCACCTGCTTGCTTGAGGTGCTGCCACATGTCGCTCCTCCATTGGCTGCCACGTGTTGTCTTTTTCCCTTCCTCGTGGGTTCGTAATCTCATCTTATTTTAGGAGCCTATGTAATCCATGTTACGTAAGCTTGGTATGTCCTTAAGCAACTCAATTGTATAAGACTTCTAAATTAGTAGCTTACGTAGGTAAATCGAGTCCTACGACTCATTACTTGGCCTCCAATTCCTTTCGGATTCTTATGTCTCTATTTCCAACCTTCTCTACAATAGTGTTATACCCCGCACTTTTGAACCTTGAGACATGTCCCTAATCGTCTTTAAAGTATCCATGAGACCTTTACTGTCCACACACACCAAACAACTCTAAGGAAACAAGATTGTGATACCTCGCGAGAAGGAAGGTTGGAAATAGAGTCATAAGAATCTGGAAAGAGTTGGAGGCTAAGAAATGAGTCATAGGACTCGATTTACCTATGTAAGCCACTAAGTTAAGAGTCCTATACACTTAAGTTGCTTAAGGATATATCAAGCTTACGTAGTGCTTATTACATCAGCTCTAAAGAAAAGACGAGATTACGAACCCACGGGGGAGATGAGAAGGCGACACATGGCAGAAAAAGGAGGTGCCACGTGGAAGCCTAGGGAAGTGGCACATGGAAGCAGGTGACCCACCTTCTTGGGGTCAAGTAGGTGACCCGCCTACTTGGGGGTGGGCCCCACCAAGGACACGTGGCAGCCTTGGAGGCTAAGGGTGGATCTGTGGCCCAATAAAGGCTTGACACGTGTCACCCTTAGGGGATGACATGTGTCACTTCCTAAGGAACCATATATATATATGTGTTAATGACTCTTAAGTCATTTGGAGTCCAAAAAAATCAGCCAAACATAGAGATAAAACATGAGAGGAAGAGAGTACTACGGCAGCCATGGTTCAAGAAGAATTAAGGTAAGTTCTTCACTTTTCTTCCGTGAATTAATTATCTACGATGTTCCCTAAGTACATGGATATGTATATATGTTTTTTATGATGTTTATGGAACCAAAAATTCAGCTTTACAATTGGAAATTTTGAAGAAAAAGAAGAGAAAAACGTTAAAGGGGCAACGAAGGAGGGCTACAGGTTTGGCCCTTTTGGGGTAAGCTTCCGGGTTTTGTTCCGTAAATTAATTATTCTAAGTGTCCATACGTTTTATAATGGTGTTTAATAACATAAAATTTAAATTTGGGGCAGAGAATAAGTAACACAAACAGCCCGCTCATTTTCAGCGCGTTTGGAGAAGTTCCGAGTTGCGCTATGACAATTTTGGCTAAATTCGGGTAAGGTAAGGTTTCTACTTTCAATTTCGACTTTATAGTGTTGTTATTGAGTGTATTATACACCTTGTGTGTAGCTGTAAACGTGAAAACAGTATAGAAATGCTTGGCGTTGAAGACAATTCAAATTGTAGTCGTTATAGTTGAATTGTTGTCGAAGTAAGGCGTTGTTCTTGTGAGTTGCTGCTGCAGGGGTGTAATGTATTGTTTTATGGAATAAATTAATTCTAAAATATGTGTGGATGCTTCTGGTTTCATCCACACAACCCCTCGTTTCGTATAGTTAAAGGCATTACCAAATAAAGGCTAGACGCCCTATTGTGATATCGTATTTTTGAATAAGTCGTTTGGAGTTTATGTTGTATATTGTTGGTGTGAATTGCTGCAGGTTGTTGTTGTTGGTTGGCTGTAGGTCTTAGGGACCGAATTGGAAAATCGGATAGGTCACATTGTAGGGGAGGTGCTGCCCAATTTTCGTTAACGCCTTAACAAACTAAAGAACTAGTCGAGGAAACGACCAAGGAAATAGATTCCATTAATACTAAGGTGTAACCTAAGATGCTGGAAAGTTAAGAAGGGTTGATATTCATATTACTTTTATGTTGAATAGGTTCAAAGGACGACGAGGCAAACAGGATAAGGAATAACTCAGACAAGGTATGTGAAGCTTTCTTTTGGCATGTTTTTGGCATAAGTATGTTAAAGCCTATCATATTTCTTCTTTTGGCATGTATTCAAGTTAAGTACTGAATAATATGAGATTGAGGGTAAATCTACTCATAAATGGGAAGCGTAATTCACGGTCCTCATTTACTTCTTGATGAAAGCACTCCTACAGTAATTGAACTAGGGCTTCTCAAGCCTTCCATACGTCAGGAAGTGATAAGTATGTAAGGCTATCCTTCCCTTCTCTTGGAATGTGTTAGTCCTAAATATGATCTGTATATAACATGTGGGGACGAATCTACTCACGAAGTTCCAAATATGATTCACGACCCCTACCTACTACTAGAGGTAAAAGCTCTTATGCCAATAGAGTTAGTGTCTCTCACGGTCTCCTAGATAATGGAAAGTAGAGGGTACGTAAAGCTAATTCCTTCCTCTTGGCATATCCTTGATAGAAGTGGAATATGTATATCTGCATATGCAAGTGGGGATAATCCCATTCATAAGGCCCCGAGCATACCTTCTGATTCTTATCCACTGCTGAACACTAGGACGCCTACGATAGGTGAATTATTGTCTCTCAAACTCCTTTGGGATAGGAAGGGAAAACCAGGTGAGGCCTACCCTTTCTTTCTTTTGACATGTCTTAAAGAAAATGATACATGATACGAGCTCTAGAGTAAGTCCATATTTAAGCTCCGAATATGCTATATGTCTCATATTCACTCCTTAGCAGGAAAACTCTCATCGTAGTTGAGCTACCTTCTCTGAACCGTCTATATGTCGATTAATAGTGGGACTTAGAGCTCCTATTCCTAAGGACTCTGTGATGACAGATGTTTATTATTTCCTTAAGATAGTTGGCATTGCCCTAAAGTATGTCTATAATTCATGAGACTTCACTTAATACAGTCCTAGTGGCACTCAGTGGGCACCTGAGATGATTATTATCCTGATCCACGAACGATAGTTCAGTATGATTACCCTAGTGAGTCTCAGATAATAATCTACCTATATATGATTATTATAACACCGAGTCCCCTAAAGGGACGGGTAGGGTATATAATGATATGATGATAACACCGAGTCCCCTATTGGGTTGGGTACGATATGTGATGATATGATTATAACACTGAGACCCATACTGGGCCGGGTATGGTATGATATGTAATGATAGATAGGCATGCATGTGAAAACATAATAATGTAATCGTAACTTATGACACGATGCCGTATGCGATGACATAGTAATATCGAGTCCCCAAAAGGGCCGGATACGGTATGTGAAGATGGTGTACATGCCCTTATGTTATAAGATGTAGGTATAGTGCCTTATTAACTGTTATAATTGTTTCCTGCATCCCCACTTCAGTTCTTCTCTCAGTTGGGATGCGTTATGCTATATATTCTCAGTACATATATCGTACTGACCCCCCTTTTCTCGGGGGGCTACGTTTTGTGCCCGCAGGTACAGATGTTCATTCTGGAGATCCGTCAGCTTAGGAGTTCCTCTCAGCTATGTCAAAAGGGCTTCACTGTTTTGGAGCCTTATTTTTGATACTGGTCACTTAATGTATAGAATTGTACATTCAAGGGTACGGCGGGGGCCCTGTCCCACCATATCTTGTTGTTACTATTCCTAGAGGTCTGTATAGATATGGATGTGGGTTATTTATAAGTTTGTTTCAACTGCGCCTATACGGCATGTTGTAAATGTTTTTTTGTTATGGTAGCCTCGTCGGCGCATGCTCTTTCATGATATGATACGAATGAAAGAGGCTACAGGTACATGAAAAAGTTTTAAACTATTGAGGTTTTTGTGTATAGATCGGGATAAAATGATACAGTAAGGCATTGCCTGAATTGATACATAGGCATAGACTATGACAAGTTATAGTTGAAGGAAGTAACAATATGATTAAGACAAGAGCACGAGGGATAAAGAATTGTGACGGATATGAAGTGTTAATAAGACAACTTGTGAAACATTAAGGATAATACTAACAAAGAAAGGTAGGTAGCCCATAATAAGAATCGTGAAGAAAGTCAAGCGGTGTTATACTATGGGACTGAATGTGAACAGGGTACTAGGTGAATATAACAAAAATCGTTGTGAGAATAAGTAAAGCTTAGTAAGGAAAGTTTCGAATAAAGGTTGTGTGATGACAAAAAAGGTAGCTAGTACAAGGAAATAAAGAGTAATATGGAATTTCTTGTGACCAACCAAAAAGGGAAATGAGCTGGAGGAATAATAGAGAAGTTATAATATAGGTGTTCAAGATAGATGTGATTAATTAAGTATGAGTACCGAACAAAAAGGGAGATAGACAGTTATGAATTGAAAGTATAGTATGATGAAAGAGTAATAAGATAAGGCCCCTACTATAACAAAGTTAATATGGTTTTAAGAAGGATTAGAAGGGAGCCTGAAGCACATGACAAAGATGAAAGTTCAGAAGGCATAACGAAGTTAATATACGTGACTCCACCTTGATGATTAGTGAGATTCTGCAAGGAGAGGGTATGTCGATTTGCAGAACAACTGCTGCATTGCGAGGTTATTAGAAGAATAAGTTGTATCCACAGGAGTAAAGTTAGTATAATGATGAAGCTTGGAACATGAGTCATTAAAGTATAAGTACACTCGAATGGGGAATTTGCACCAATTATGAGCCCCTGCTAATTACTGATTGGGATGAATGGAATGTGGCTTTGAATGCACTGCTACATTACGGATATTACTCGAGTATCAATCATTAGATCAGATTTTATATGATATATTCTAGATACTAAAGCACCCTACGGTTGTGCTAGGGTTTCCTATAAAGGCAACCTAACGTATGGAAGATTTAATAGAACATGTAGATATGGTGCAGCACATTAAATATGTTGTAATGGAATCGTTCGTGTGTGAATAGCTGAAAATAAACAGAGGATGACATGGGAACACCCTGAAAGGGGGGAAGTGTACAAGAGAAGTATAAGTGTAAGAAAAAATCGACAGACACTATCGTATGTAAATGTGAATGCTTAAACTTCAAACAAGACCCCATAAGGGATGGACACGATCATACCCACACTAATGAACCAGATTCCGTCAAAACTCCGAAGTTAAGCATGCTTGGACAAGAGTAGCACTGGGATGGGTGACCCCTTAGGAAGTGAGAAAGGGAACGCAAGTATGACAAAAAGAGATTATAAAGGCGTGTTAGTACAATGACACATATAGAACACAGTAAGCCAAGAGAAGAAAAAGTTATGACTAAAATACAACACACTTCGTGAAAATGGCACAAGAATAGTTGTGTAGCTTACGGACATTGGCATACTAAGAGCAAGGTCAAATGATTACTCGATAAAAGGAAGTCAGTAATAGCAATATGATTGCCATATTTAGAATCTATTAAAGGAAAGTGTAAGATGGTTCGAGGCAGAGCTATTAAGATATAATCGGTATTAAGGACAAAAGCCATAGCGGAGCCCTGACCTAGACCGAAAGAGGTAAGCCGCTAGTATAGCGACACTAAAGCATTTTCTGAATGGCTCTACGTATCGTAACATGTTTTTGTAAGAATTACAGTATAACCTGTGGTAATAAAACTGGAAGGAAGATCTAAGTAAAGGAGAAAGATAGCATATCTAAGGTGTTACAAGTTGAATTATGAGGAGTTGTATAATGGCTTAAACAAAGAGGAGCATCAGAGGCTTGATAGCCTGTTACAGGGGATAGGAATCCCGACTCGAAAATGGAAGGCGATTAATATAGGTTATAGTGCAGGCTGAGCTCGCACTCTACGGAAGTATAAGTTCATATGGATTATGGTAGATAAGCTGACAAAATTAACCCATTTCCTTCCAATTAGGAAGGTATATTCAGCTAAAGGTTATACGAGATGACATAGCAAGGAAACAATAAGATTTCACGGGGTTCCTATATCTATTATCTCGGATGGGGAAGTTCAACGTACGGCTAATCGCTGGAGATCATTACGGTAAGGATTGGGAACACAGGTGAATCTTAGTACGACATTTTTCCCTTCGACTAATGCATAGGCTAAGAGGGGATCCAGTAAATTATTGATGAAGTAAAGCTTAATCCGGGACAAGCTATCGATTAGCAGCCTAGAGTCGACAAGAAGGGGATACATTGATCCTTCTTAGGGAATTTGTAGAATAGATAAAGCTGCCTATGAGTGGGACCTACCATCCGATTTGAAGCAATACATTCAGTTTTCACAGATCAATGCTCCGCAGGAATGTGAACGACGCTCCCAGAATATTTCCCATAGAGGAGGTCCACGTAATAGGGAGTTATCCTATGAGGGGAAACCTATTTCCATCCGAGATCAGAAGATTAAATGGGTTGCGAACTAAGGACATAGCTTCCGTCAAGGTACTGTGGTGGAATAAGAATTGTGATGCCATAACCTGGGAAGTTAAAGATTAAATGAAACACAGGTGTTCGTACCTACTCCCGATGTCTACAAATAACCCCCATTCCTGGAACTCGCATATTAATTATTCCAGTAGAAAGTAATCTCCCTATGATCCGTATAAAGTCTTAAGGGAAATTTATTCAAACATTTGGGGACGAATGTTCAAAAGGGGGGAAGGATGTTATACCCCGCACTTTTGAACCTAGACACGTGTCCCTAATCGTCTTGAAAGTAGCCATGATACCCTTACTATCCACACACACCAAACAACTCTTTGGAAAGAAGATTGTGATACCTCGCGAGAAGGAAGGTTGGAAATAGAGTCATAAGAATCCGGAAAGAATTGGAGGCTAAGAAATGAGTCGTAGGACTCGATTTACCTATGTAAGCCACTAAGTTAAGATTCTTATACACTTCAGTTGCTTAGGGATATATCAATCTTACGTAGTGCGGATTTCATCGACTCTTAAGACAAGACGAGATTACGAACCCACGGGGAAGAGGAGAAGGCGACACGTGGCAGTAAAAGGAGGTTCCACGTAGCAACCTAGGGAAGTTCCATGTGGCATCAGGTGACCCACCTGCTTAGGGTCAAGTAGGTGACCCACTTACTTGGGGGTGGGTCCCACCAAGGACACGTGGCAGCCTTGGAGGATAAGGGTGGATCTGTGGCCCAATAAGGGCTTCACACGTGTCACCCTTAGGGACTGACACATGTCACTTCCTAAGGAACCATATATATATATATGTGTTAATGACTCTTAAGTCATTTGGAGTCCAAAAAAATCAGCCAAGCATAGAGATAAAACGTGAGAGGAAGAGAGTACTACGGCAGCCATGGTTCAAGAAGAATTAAGGTAAGTTCTTCACTTTTCTTCCGTGAATTAATTATCTACGATGTTCCCTAAGTACGTGGATATGTATATATGTGTTTTATTATGTTTATGGAACCAAAAATTCAGCTTTACAATTGGAAATTTTGAAGAAAAAGAAGAGAAAAACGTTAAAGGGGCAACGAAGGAGGGCTACAGGTTTGGCCCTTTTGGGGTAAGCTTCCGGGTTTGGTTCCGTAAATTAATTATTTGAAGTGTCCATAAGTTTTATAATGGTGTTTAATAACATAAAATTTAAATTTGGGGCAACAAAGAATTAACACAAACAGCCCGCTAAATTTCAGCACGTTTGGAGAAGTTCCGAGTTGCGCTTTGACAATTTTGGCTAAATTCGGGTAAGGTAAGGTTTCTACTGTCAATTTAGAATTTATAGTGTTTTTATAGAGTGTATTATACACCTTTTGTGTGGATGGAACCGTGAAAACGGTATTGGAATACTTGGCGTTGAAGACAATCCAAATTGTAGTCGTTATAGTTGAATTGTTGTCGAAGTAAGGCGTTGTTCTTGTGAGTTGCTGCTGCAGGGTGTAATGTATTTTTTTTATGGAATAAATTAATTCTAAAATATGTGTGGATGCTTCTGGTTTCATCCACACAACCCCTCATTTCGTATAGTTAAAGGCATTACCAAATAAAGGCTAGACGCCCTATTGTGATATCGTATTTTTGAATAAGTCGTTTGGAGTTTATGTTGTATATTGTTGGTGTGAATTGCTACAGGTTGTTGTTTTTGGTTGGCCTTAGGTATTAGGGACCTAATTTGAAATTCGGATAAGGCACATTGTAGGGGAGGTGCTGCCCAGTTTTCGCTAACGCCTTAACAAACTAAAGAACTAGTCGAGGAAACGACTAAGGAAATAGATTCCATTAATACTAAGGTGTAACCTAAGATGCTGGAAAGTTACGAAGGGTTGATATTAATATTACTTTTATGTTGGATAGGTTCAAGGGACGACGAGGCGAATAGGATAAGGAATAACTCAGACAAGGTATGTGAAGCTTTCTTTTGGCATGTTTTTGGCATAAGTATGTAAAGCCTATCTTGTTTCTTCTTTTGGCATGTCTTCAACTTAAGTAATGAATAATATGAGATTGAGGGTAAATCTACTCATAAATGCCAAGCATAATTCACGGTACTCATTTACTTCTTGATGAAAGCACTCGTACGGTAATTGAACTAGGGCTTCTCAAGCCTTTCATACGTTAGGAAGTGATGAGTATGTAAGGCTATCCTTCCCTTCTCTTGGAATGTCTTAGTCCTAAATATGATTTGTATATAACATATGGGGACGAATCTACTCATGAAGTTCCGAATATGATTCACGACCCATACCTATTGCTGGAGGTGAAAGTTCCTATGCCAATAGAGTTAGTGTCTCTCACGGTCTCCTAGATAATGGAAAGTAGAGGGTACGTAAAGCTAATTCCTTCCTCTTGGCATATCCTTGATAGAAGTGCAATATGTATATCTATGTATGCAAGTGGGGATAATCCCATTCATAAGGCCCCGAGCATACCTTTTGATTCTTATCCACTGCTGAACACTAGGACGCCTACGATAGATGAATTATTGTCTCTCAAACTCCTTTGGGATTGGAAGGGACAAACAGGTGAGGCCTACCCTTTCTTTCTTTTGACATGTCTTAAAGAAAATGATACATGATACGAGCTCTAGAGTAAGTCCATTCTTAAGCTCCGAATACGCTATATGTCTCATATTCACTCTTTGGCAGGAAAACTCTCATCGTAGTTGAGCTACCTTTCCTGAACCGTCTATATGTCGATTAATAGTGGGACTTAGAGCTCTTATTCCTAAGGACTCTGTGATGACAGATGTTTATGATTTCCTTAAGTTAGTTGGCATTGACCTAAAGTATGTCTATAATTCCTGAGACTTCACTTAATATAGCCCTAGTGGCACTCAAAGGGCACCTGAGATGATTATTATCCTGATCCACGAACGATAGTTAAGTATGGTTACCCTAGTGAGTCTTAGATAATAATCTACCTATATATGATGATTATAACACCAAGTCCCCTAAAGGTCTGGGTACGGTATATATTGATATGATGATAACACCGAGTCCCCTAATGGGCTGGGTACGGTATGTGATGATATGATTATAACACCGAGACCCATACTGGGCCGGGTACGGTATGATATGTAATGATAGATAGGCATGCATGTGAGAACATAATAATGTAATCGTAACTTATGACAGGACGCCGTATGCGATAACATGGTAACACCGAGTCCCCCAGCGGGCCGGATACAGTATGTGAAGATGGTGTACATGCCCTTATGTTATAAGATGCAAGTATAGTGCCTTATTAACTGTTATACTTGTTTCCTGCATCCCGACTTCAGTTATTCTCTCAATTGTACTGACCCCCCTTTTATCGGGAGGCTGCATTTCGTGCAACAGGTACAGATGTTTATTCTAGAGATCCGTCAGCTTAGGATTTCCTCTCAGCTATGTCGGAAGGGCTTCACTATTCTGGAGCCTAATTATTTATACTGGTCACTTAATGTATATAATTATACATTCAGGGGTACAGCGGGGGCCCTGTCCCGCCATATGTTACTGTTACTATTCCTAGAGGTCTGTAGACATATGGATGTGGGTTGTTTATAAGTTTGTTTCGACTGTGCCTATACGACATGTTGTAAATGTTTTTATGTTATGGCAACCTCGTCGGCGCGTGCCCTTTCATGATATAATAAGAATGAAAGAGGCTATAGGTACATGGAAAAATTTTAAACTATTGAGGTTTTTGTATATAGTATCACATCACACACGGTTCAACTTAAGTGTAGCTGATAAATACGCATAAGAGGGTCCAAGTTGGACCCCAGTCGTGGCCTACAAGGTTGGGTCGTGATATATAGGGTATCACATTCTCATTTCCTTAGAGTCGTTTGATAGTGTCGTAGCTTATCCGACTCACATGATGACTTCTAAGAACCTTAAGAGCCTTCCCAGAACTTAGGAAGCTTACAAAGCATTCCAAGGTACCAATGTATGGGGTGTAACAGTTTTCCTCCCATTAACTGGTAGTATGTTGAAGAACTGTGGCATTTGAGTGCGTCGTCAGTTAGCAGTTAACTAATTCTTCTTGTCTTGCTTAATTGTTTTTTACAATACCCTCAATGTAATGTATAGTACTCCAGGAACATAATCTCATGTCGTTTCTCCGCCGCTAGTTCCGATTCTTCTATCTCACATGATCATACCAGCACTAACGCATTAAGTTCCATTAGAATTTCGAAGTTAAGCATGCCGAGGAGAGATAAATACTGGGATGGGTGACCTCCCTAAGAAGTCTTTGCGTCGTGTTTCATTGTAATCCTTTCGATAATGTGCGGGGCACTCAAATTAGCCTAAGATTATCCTTAATGTCGTCTCGCTAGTCTTTATGTGTTGCCTTGCCCTTTCCTCTGTTATCTTGCAGCCAGTATAGGGGTAGATCTTTAGTTCCACTACGACCATGTCCCCCTTTTGTTTTTGTCATTTTGATTTAACTTCTCCTATTGTACTCACCCCTTTTTGTATGCACCCATTCATTAGGGTGGGCTACTGAGTAGCGCTAAAATTCGTTCATATAGTGACCTTTAGAGCCGCCTTGAGCTTTGTCTATTATTAGCTAGCATAGTTTTAAAGGAATTTGACATATAAACTTTCCAATCTTATAGCAACCAGCTAGTCCTGTCCGTCTTATTTAAACCATTTCACAATTTTTACTTACCCCTGCTTGTAACCTTCTTGACACATTCTTATGTCATTCTTTACCTTTACGAGAATATGAGAGAGTGCAAGAAATACCTTGTCGCACCTCTTTCTATTTCCTTATTTTCTCCTTGATCATCTTATCTCCTACCATAGGAGTCTTACTATTTCTTTTCCTTGGTTATTTATATATCGCAATATCCTTTCATTGCTATATTCTTTTGCTTTTATATGTACCCACCTTCTAGTGTTATATCGTTCAGGGTCTCGTCAAAACTTCTTAACGCTGTCTTACATACCATTTTGACTTCTATCCAATTACTGGTAGCTTCCAGATCTTTCTAACTTGGTTCAACAAGGGATCTTATTGAATTTTAATCATCCAACGCAAGTATGTTGTCATATCAAGTGCCTCCATCTTACCCTTGCAGTTCTCTCATTAGTTTTCCCCCTTTAGAGGGACCTTATACTTTTATCCGTTCCTACCTTGCTTTATGTCTCCATGTCCAGTTTCAAATTCATATGGTCTCCTTCCTCAGTCTACTTAGCACTGCATCATATCCCCTTTTTTCCGTATATTTTATAACCTGATTATCCACGTATGGAACCTTGGCTAAATCACGAAGCGATGAGAACTTTTCCATACATAGTGCGACATCTCCTTTATTAATTTGTACTTGAGTAGTGGGGCTCATGGAATGACTCGTGCAAGGACACCTTCTACTTATCTTCATCAAAATTTAACTAGTACTTGTAGTCACTCCAATTTCAATTAGGCGGTGCTAGTATTCCGATGATAACTGTTCAAGGTTCTTTTGAAATAGTAGCTTTACCCCAACCTATATCCTTTATTCCTTGGGGTGAATGTAGGTTACACCTATTATTCCTTAAGTTTGTCATCCTCGTCCCTTAAGGGTTCCACTATTTTTGGGGCGACGTTGTGTACACGCGTCATTTCTTTATATCTTAAGCTCCATATTCTTACTGAGTGCTCAACGCAGGCTTTTAACTTAGTCAACGCGTACTAAGTGCGTCTTACTAGTGGTTCCACTTTATCCCTACATACTCGTATCACACTGTTCAATTCATACTTATATATCCCCCTTTTAATTCGTATTCGCGTTCAGTTCCTGACATCTCTTTGAGGTGCTTCTGTTAGAAGTTCTTTCCCCAATTAGTCGGTGGAAAATTATAAACTGTTATCGTAAACCATTTTTCAACCATTGTTGGAAGAAACCATAACCTCTTAAACATCACAGTACTTCCCTTTTAATACTTGCCCGACCTGGTCTCTTTCGGGGTTTATCCTCGAGTTATGAACAACCTATCTAATTTATAATTAGGAGTTGGGGGCTTGGTACTTTCAAAATGAGTGAAGCTCAATTACTGGACATCTTACCTTTCAACCTGAGCTTCTCTTTTTTTTTCTACAACATAATTACGGCTGGAGATACTATGGTCTGAACTGTACTGCTCAGACAGTCTTTTATTTTTCCGAAATAAACTCCCCCAAGTAAAGAGGATATCCCTTATCAACGACATGAAGAGTATCTCTTACAGCTTTAATTTAGCATCCTATAGGTACCCGGTATCCATTTCCAAGATATGTTATAAACTATGTTTTCTTCCCTTCTTCTTATATTAGGAAAATTTTGGCAGAGTTTCCTCTACACTTCTTACTATCCCAAAACCTGCACGCAGAAAATACCAACAATGCTTCACAGGGACAACATATATATATACATATCATATCACAGCCGCACAGGGCTTTCAATGTCATCTCATATCGCAGCCACACAGGGCTTTCAATGTCAACAATAATATAAAAATACTAGACTTACTTCATATGTCCAACTTCAAACTGCATCAGTTGCACTTTCTGTCTGCTTTCCTTTCAGGTTTCAACTTTACATTTCACTAGTACTTCAATAGCTTACCCGACGGATATCTTCTGTGGTTTTACTTTATTTACTTGCATGCTTCGTAACTTTCCATGTCGTCAATTACTTCCTTCTGTTGGTGTCGTCCTTCTGTTAAGATCTAAGGTTAGTATAAGGAATGTTCCTATGACTCGGATCTAAAGCACGATCTCACATGTAGAAGAAAGGTAACATCCTAAATGTCCTGTAGCTTCCTGTTTATAGATGTGGCACGTAACACATCGATAACCAAGTCTCTACTAGACACAGTGTATAGACAATCCAAGGAAGAACTGCTCTGATACCATTTCTGTCATGACCCAGCCTCGTAGGCCGCGACTAGGGTCCGACCTGGACCCCCGTATACATATCTATCAGCTGTGGTCACATTGAACTATAAATAAAACAATATCATATAATAGAGCCCCACTGGGCGATAATATTTTCATAAAACTGTAGCACTTTTTGTTTGTATTACAATATGATAGGGCACGCAAGCCGACAAGGCTACCATAACATAATAACACATATCATATATTATGTAGACCCAGCTGAATCAAACTGACATACAAAATCTACATATACATGTCTGCAGACCTCTAAAAATATAAATGACAACATATGGCAGGACAGGGCCCCCGCCGTACCCCCGAATGGACAAAACAATTATATACATCAGTGGACAGTATCAAAAACTATGCCCCGATACAATCGAGGCTCTTCCAGCTGAGCTGCATGGAATCCTAAGCTGATGAACTCCCAAACCCTATATCTGTACCTATAGGCATGAACGTAGCCCCCCCCGAGAAAGGAGGTCAGTATGACATATGTACTGAGTATGTAAAACGTAACATAATACACTAGAGGTATATTTGAAATAGAGAAGTAGGGGAAACAAATTATCAAATCGAAGACACGTACCTGTACTCTATGAATCACAAAAGCATGCATGCTCAATTTATACAATATAGCCGGCCTTTTTAGGGGTCTGGTGAATCACATCTGTCGGACCATTATAGGCCCGGCGCCATCACCACCTTATAACAATACATCATCATATATATACATATGTACCCGGCCCTATAATGAGTGGCTCGGTAAGTGATGCAATGAATTGTGCACGATAATGTACCCGGCCCGTGACTCGGTGAAAGAAGGGTTACAGTATACACGAGTAAAGTAGTGAGTAACTATATGCAATTTAAATCATTATTAGAGACTCGACAAAATAAGAAAGTTAAGCTTTTGTTTGAGGACCCGAGTAACGGTGTAGTCATCTCGAGTATCCTCTAAATGCCATTATGGGCTGTCTCAAAAGTAATCTCGGGGACCCTAGACATGTATTAACATAGGGCCAAATCATGTATGGAATCAAAAACACTCAATCTCATATAGTCTTTAAGACTTGGAGCCTATACATTTGGTACCTCTTTAACATATAAAAGTTTCTAGGGAAATGGTTCAACTACTGTAGGAGTTCAATATTCAGGAGTAAATAAGAGATGTTTAAGAATGGAGTTACCCTGGAGCTCAGATCATATTCAACTTACAACTAAGACAAAGACATACCCAAAAGAAGAAGGAGAATAAGCTTTATGTAGTCTGTACGTTCCTTCAGGTGATCTGCATATACATATTTTGTACCCGGCCCATTATGGGGTTCGGTGAACCACTATGGCATCATAATCTCATTTTTGTACCAAATACATATCAACGGAAATGAGAGATAGTTGTACGTACTTATACCAAAACATGCCAAGAGAAAGCTTTACATACCTCTTGTGAGTTACTCTTTATCCCATTTGCCTCGTCGTCCTTTGAACCTATTCAACATGAAAATAATATGAATATCAACCACTCTTAGCATTCCAGCATCTTAGGTTGCACCTTAGCATTCCTGGAATCTATTTCCTTGCCCGTCTCTTCGACTAGTTCTTTAATTAGGTAAGGCGTTCACGAAAATTGGGCAGCACCTCCCTTATAATGTGCCCTATTCAAATTTCCAATTAAATCCCTAATTAGTACAGCCAACCAACAACAACAACCTGCAGCATATATATATATATATATATATATATATATATATATAATCATGGCAATATTACACAACACAAGCTCCAAACCACTTGGTGAAAATTACAACACCAAAATAGGGTATCTAATATTTGTTTCGCAAAGCCTTTACTTATACGAAATGAGAGGTAGTGTGGCTGATACAAAAAGCACCCTTACACCTTTTTGAACACATTTATGCCCTGCAACAAAACACCACACCCCTGCAGCAGCACCTCACAAGAACAACACGTTACTTCGACGACAATTCAACTGTAAGGACTACAATTTGGATTGTCTCCAACGTCAAGCATTCCTACACCATTTTTACGTTTCCAGCCACACACAAGGCGTATAATACACTCCATAACAACACCATTAAATCCAAATTCACGGGAGAAACCTTACCTTACCCAAAATTGGCCAAAACACTCCAAAACTGCATCTCGGAAACTTCATGATGTGCTGAATCGGGGCGGACTGTTTGTGTCCCTTTTCCACTGCCCCAAATTGGAACTTTATGTTATAAAATACTATTATATAACTGTCGGATACCGTAAATAATTAATTCACATAAATAAATCGGGACTTACCTTGGTAACCCTTCAAACCCATAGCGTTCTCCCTAGGTTCTCTAGATTTTTCTTTCAACTTTCTCCTACTTGTTTCAAGTACAAAGCTGAAAATATGGTTCCGTTGATATTGTAAAATACATATATATATGTCCACGTGGTTGAGGAACACCGTAGATAATTAATTTATGGAGGAAAATTGGAAAACTTACCTTTAATTTTCCAAAGCCATGGCTGCCTTTCTCTCACATTTTTTCCCTCTCCTTGGCTGATATTTTTTGATAGAAACTGAAGTTACACATCACATAACACACACATATATATATATATATCTTTAGAAGGTGCCATATGGAAGCCCCTTAGGGGTGACACGTGGCAGCCCCCTAGGACGCCACCTAGGCTCATGCGGTCTATCACATGCCACCACATGGTAGCGGGGTCCACCTCCCCCCAAGCAGGTAGGTGAGTCACCTGCTTGCTTGTCTCCTACTTGCTTGAGGTGCTTGCTTGTCATCTGCTTGCTTTTCACCTGCTTTCTTCACTTTCGTAAGTTCGGAAACTAGTTTTTTCTCCATCTCATATGCTCGTCACCTCATCTTATTTTAAGAGCCTATGTAATCCATGCTACGCAGGTTTGGTATGTCCTCCAGTAGCTCAAGTATATAAGACTTTCACATTAATAACTTACGTAGGTAAATCGAGTCCTATGACTCATTACTTGGCCTCTAATTCCCTCCGGATTCTTATGACTCAATTTCCAACCTTCTCTACTATGGGGTATCACATTCTCCCTTCCTTAGAGTTGTTAGATAGTGTCGTAGCGTATCCGGCTCATATGATAATGTCTAAGGAACTTATGAGACATTCTGAGTTTAAAAGTATGGGCTGTAACAATATCAATGTCATCATGAACCTATTTTATACTCTGTAAGAGTAGGGTGCTACATGGGTTATTGTGAGTAGGCTAAGCAATCATCCCATTTGCTTCCAATCAAGAGCACCTATGCAGCTAAAATTAGGTAGAGTTATAGAACATTGAGATAGTAAGGTTCCGTGAGGTTTCCCCAGCTAATATCTTAGATACAAGGACTTCAAAAATGATTAACATTGGGATATCAATCCAAGAAGAGATCGGGAACACAGGTAGATCTTAGTACCCCAGTTTATCCCTCGAGCTGCTGAACAGACTGTATCAGACGTTAGAAGATATATTGCGGGCTTATATGGTTGTCTTTAAGAGTAACTGAGACAATCGTCCACCACTTATTGAGTTTGCCTACGAGAAGGGCTATCATTCCAGTATCCAGATGACCCCCTACAAGATGTTGTAAGGCAAAGTGTATAAGTCCCCTTGTTGGGGAAAAAACTAAGTTGGTAGGCCAAACAGGATTAAGCAAACTATTGACTAACAACCCAAAGTCAGCAGAAATGATATACAGATAATCGACATCGACATTCAGAGTTCAAATAGATGATTGGATGTTCATAAAAGAGTCACCCAAAAAAGAGAACTTAACCCAAAATATAGTAGACTTTATCAAGTTGCTCATAAGGTGGGCAACATGGCTGGTAAGTTGAGCTTACCACCTTATTTGGAAACTATGCGCCCAGTCCATCAGATAGGAATGCTTTGCAAGGGTACTGACGAGTCACCCAGGGTATATTCCATAGATGATGTCCAGAAGATGGAATCCTATAAGAAAAAAAATCTATCGCCATCTTAGATCGGCAAACTAGAAGATTGTAGACTAAAGACGTGCCTTCCGTCAAGATATGGTGGAAAAACAAAAACTAGAAAGAGACTGACCGGGGAAACTGAAGAAAATATGAAACACAGGTATTCGCACCTATTCCCGATGTCAGCATGTAACCCCAACTCTTGAAATTCATATATTAAGTACTTGGATAGAAGTAGGTGTTATGGAAAGAATAAAGAATCTCTCTACGATTTGTATAAGGTGCTAAGAGACGTTTTGTCTAACATTCAGGGACGAATGTTCTAAAGGGGGAAAGGATGTTACACCCCACACTTTTAAACTCGGAATGTTTCATAAGTTCCTTAGACATTATCATGTGAAACGGATACTCTACGATACTATCAAATGACTCTAAGGAAGGGAGAATGTGATACCCCATAGTAGAGAAGGTTGGAAATGGAGTCATAAGAATCCAGAAGGAATTGGAGGGTAAGTAATGAGTCGTTGAACTCGATTTACCTACGTAAGCTACTAACTTGGAAGTCCTATACACTTAAGCTATTGGAGTACGTACCAAGCTTGCGTATCATGGATTACATAGGCTCTTAAGACAAGACGATATTACGAACCCACGGGGGAGAGGAGAAGATGACACGTGGCAGCAAAAGGAGGGGCCACGTGTCATCCTAGGGAAGTGCCACGTGGCAGCAGGTGACCCACCTGCTTGGGGTCAAGTAGGTGACCCACCTGCTTGGGGTCAAGTAGGTGACCCACCTACTTGGGGGTGGGCCCCACCAAGGGTACGTGGTAGCCTTGGAGGCTAGGTGTGGATCCGTGGCCCAATAAGGGCTTCACACGTGTCACCCTTAGGGGCTGACACATGTCACTTCCTAAGGAACCATATATATATGTGTTAATGACTCTTAATTCATTTGGAGTCCAAAACAATCTGCCAAACATAGAGAGAAAACGTGAGAGAAAGAGAGTATCTACGGCAGCTATGGTTTGGAAGAATTAAGGGTGAGTTTTTCACTTTTCCTCCGTGAATTAATTATCTACGGTGTTCCCTAAGCACATGGATATGTATATATGAATTTGAAGATGATTAAGGAAACAAAACTTCAGCTTTACAATTGGAAACTTGGAAGAAAGAAGAAGAGGAAACGTAGAGGGGCAAGGGAGGGAGCTACGGGTTTGCTCCAAGAAAGAGGTAAGGCCCGATTTTGTTTTGCGAATTAATTATTCAGGGTATTCCACGGCTACATAATAGTGTTTAATGGCATAAAATTCCAATTTTGGGAAGCGGAGAAGTAATACGAACAGCCCGCTCAATTTCAGCGCGTTTGAAGAAGTTCCGAGTTGCGATTTGACAGTTTTGGCTAAATTCGGGTAAGGTAAGGTTTCTCCTTTCAAATTTAACTTTATGGAGTTGTTATGGAGTGTTTTATACACCTTGTGTGTGTATGGAAACGTGAAAATGGTATAGGAATGCTTGGCGTTGGATACAATCCAAATTGTAGTCGTTATAGTTGAATTATCGTCGAAGTAAAGTATTGTTCTTGTGAGTTGTTGCTTCAGGGGTGTGGTGTGTTGTTGCAGCGCCTAAATATGTTCTAAAGAGGGTTAAGTTGCTTCTTGTGTCAACCACATGACCCCTCATTTCGTATAATTAAAGGTGTTACAAAATAAAGGCTAGACACCCTATTTTGGATATCATATTTTTGAGCAAGTCGTTTAGAGTTTATATTATGTATAGTTGGTGTGAATTGCCTAAACATATGCCGCAGGTTGTTGTTGTTGGTTGGCTGTAGTTTTTAGGGATCTAATTGGAAATTTGGATAGGGCACAAGAACTAGTTAAGGGAAGGAATAAGAAAATAGGTTCCATGAATGCTAAGGTGCAACTTAAGATGCTGGAATGTTAAAAGTGGTTGATATTCATATTACTTCCATGTTGAATAGGTTCAAAGGGCAACGAGGCAAGCAGGATAAAGGAGTAACTTAGACAAGGTATGTAAAGCTTTCTCTTGACATGTTTTGGTATAAGTACGTGCAACTATCTTTCTGTACTTTTGGCAAGTCTTAGCCTTAAGTGAATTGTATGTGGAATATGGGGATAATTCCATTCCCGGAACTCCAGGTACGCCTCATAATCCCTAACTACAGTTAGGTGTTGACACCCCTACAAGAATTGAGCATTGCCTGATAAGGCTTCTACGTGCTAAAGAGTAGTGTGTGGGAAAGTATATTCCCTTTCTCTAGATATGTACTTGGTATGAAAATGAGATTATGATGTCATAGTTGTTCACCGAGCCCCAGGATGGGCCGGGTACGAGATACGTATATAATGACCACATGAAGAAAAGTACATACCATGTAGAGTTTACTCTCTTTCTTTTCTGGCATGTCTTAGTTGTAAGTTAAATATGATGTGAGCTCCGGAGTAACTCCATTCTTAACATCACCTATTTAATTTTGAATGTCGAACTCTGATAGTAATTGAACTATTTCCCTAGAAACTTCTATAAGGTAAAGAGGTACCAAATGTACAGTCTCCAAGTCTTAAGGACTATACGAGACTAAGTGTTTTTGATTCCATAAATGATTTGGCCCTATGTTATACATGTCTAGGGTCCCCGAGATTAGTTTTGAGGCAGCCCATGATGGCAGTTAGAGGACACTCGAGATGACTACACCGTTACTCGGGTCCTCAAACAAAAGCCTAACTTTCTTATTTTGTCGAGACTCTGATAATGATTTAAATTGTTTATAGTTACTCACTACTCTACTCGTGTATACTATAACCCTTCTTTTACTGAGTCCCGGGCCAGGTACGTTATCATGCACAACTCACTGCATTGTCCACCGAGCCCCTCACTAGAGGGCCGGGTACGTATGTATATATATATATGGTGATGTGGTATGATAAGGAAATGATGGCGCCGGGCCCAATGATGGTCCTACAGATATGATTCACCGAGTCCCCGAAGGGGCCGGCTATACGATATGATATATGCATGCATGCTTTTGTAATTAACAGAATACAAGTACAGGCTTCTAATTTGATAATTTTTCCCCTACTTCTTTATTTCGGATATACTTCCAGTTGTGTTATGTTACATTTTACATACTCAGTACATATGTCGTACTGACTCCCTTTTCTCGGGGGGGCTGCGTTCATACCCGTAGGTACAGATACAGGTTTTGGGAGTCCGTCAGCTTAGGATTCCATGTAGCTTAGCTGGAAGAGGCTCTATTGTAGCGGGGCCTAGTTTTTGATACTGTACACTAATGTATAAAATTGTTTTGTCCATTCGGGAGTACGGCGGGGGCCCTGTCCTGCCTTATGTTGTCGTTAGTATTTTTAGAGGTCTGCAGACATGTATATGTGGGTTGTGTATGTTAGTTTGATTCAACTTGGTCTACATGATATATGATATATGTTATTATGTTATGGCAGCCTTGTCGGCTTGCGTGCCCTGTCATGTTGTGATACAAACGAAAAGGGCTACAGGTTTATGAAAATGTTATTGCCTAGTGGGGCTCTGTTACATGATATTATTTTATTTATAGTTCAATTTGACCACAATTGATAGCTAGGTATATGGGGGGCTAGGTCGGACCCTAGTCACGGCCTATGGGGTTGAGTCGTGACACAACCCATTTGGTTTTAGTCGAAACTACCTATACAGTTAAAACTGTGCGACGTTAAAGGTCAAGGAGGTAGTGAGACTTCATGAGGTTCCCACTGCTATCACCTTGCGTAGAGGGACCTTAATTACAATTAGCATCTAGAGATCAGTCCAAGGAAAAAAAATTGGGAACACAGGCGGATCTTAGTACCGCATTTTTTCCTTAAGCTGCTGGACAGACTGAGTGCACTGTTAGATGCTAGAAGATATATCGCGAGCTGGTGTTGTTAACTTCATAGGTAGCTGGGATCATTATCGATCACTTATCTAATTGTCTACCATAATGAATACCACTCCAGTATCCCAATGACCCCATACAAGACTGATGGGGCAGCACATGTAAGATCCTTATTAATTGGATCGATATTAAAAAGACTAAGCTAGTAGGCCCAGACATGAATAAGCAAGCTGTTGACTAGCAACTCAGAGTCGAGAGAAATGATATATAGATAATCGACATCGATATTCATAGTTCAAATTGATGATTGGGTGTTCGTAAGAAACTCACCCAGAAAAGGAAACTTAGTCCAAAATACATTATACCTTATCAAGTTGCTCGTAAGGTGGATAATGTTGCCGGTAAGTTGACCTTACCACCTGATTGGGAAACTATATGCCCAGTCCATCAGTAGGGATGCTTCGCAAGGGTACTGGTGAACCACCCACAGTATGTCCCATAGATGATGTCCATAAAATTAAATCATGTGAGGAACAACCTATCCCCATCTTGGGTAGGCAACTTGAAGGTTTCGAACTAGGACGTGACTTCCATCAAGATATTGTAGAAAACAACTAGAAAAGGGATGACCTAGGAAATTGAAGAGGACAGGAAACACAAATATTCATACCTATTTCTAATGTATACAAGTAACCCCAACTCCTGAAACTCGTATATTAATTACTTGGATGAAATTATGTGTTATGGCAATAGCAATGAATCTCCCTACAATCTGTATAAATTCGTGAGGGAAGTTTTGTTTAACATTCAGGGATGTATATTCTAAAAGGGGGAAGGATGTTAAACCCCACACTCTTGTGCTCGGAATGTCTCTTTCCTAGAAGTTATTATGTGAACCAGATAAGATACGACACTATCAAACGACTCCAAAGAAGGGAGAATGTGATGCCCCATAATAGGGAAGGTTGGAAATAGGGTCGTGAGAAGTCGGAAAGAGTTGGAGGATAAGTAATGAGTCATAGGACTCAATTACCCTACGTAAGCTATGAACTTAAAAGTCTTGCATACTTGAGCTACTGGAGTATATACCAAGTTACGTAGTAAGGATTATACGGGTTCTTAAAATAAGACCAGATTATGAACCCACGTGGAAGAGGAGAAGATGACACGTGAAAGCGAGAGGAGGTGCCACATGGCAGCAGGTGACCCACCTTCTTGGGTTCAAGTAGGTGGGTAGGTGACCCACCTACTTGGGGGTGGGCCCCACCAAGGACATGTGGCAGCCCCTAACTGGTTGCATAGCTACATTGGTCCAAAAAGGGTTGGATACGTGTCACCTTTAGGGGATGACACATGTCACCCCCAAAGCCACCCTATATATGTATGATATATGACTAAGTACTTCATTATTCATCCAAAATTCAGCCAAGAACAAGAGAGAAAATGTGAGAGAAAGAGGCAGCCATGGCTTGAAAAGTTCAAGGTAAGTTTTCCAATTTTCCTCGATGAATTAATTATCTATGGTGTTCCTCAACCACGTGGGGGTTTTTATATATACCTTATGATGTTAAAGGAAGCATATATTCAGCTTTACACCTGGAACTAATAAGAGAAAGTTGAAGGAAAACGTTGGAGGCAAGGTAAGGAGGGCTATGGGTTTAGTCTCCAAAAGGTAAGCCCCTGACTTTCATTCTCTGAATTAATTATTTAAGGTGTACCACGAATATATAATGGTGTTTAAGAGAATAAAATAATTATTTGGGGAATCAAAGAAGACCCACAAACAATCCACTCCATTTCATCACATCAACAAGTTTTCCGTGACTAGTTTGGCGAGTTTTAGCCAATTTCGGGTAAGGTAAGGTTTATCCTTTCAATTTGGACTGTATAATGTTTTATGGAGTGTGTTACACGACCTATAGGTGGCTGTAAATGTGAAAATTTCATAGAAATGCTTGATGTCTAAGACAATCTAAATCAGAATCGTTATAGTTGAATTGTCGTCGAAGTAAGGTGTTGTGCTTGTGGTGTGTTGTTGCAGGTGTGTGTGTGTGTGTGGGGGGTGTTGCAGCCCCTAAAGTATTCTAAAAAGGGTATGGGTTCTTCTGGTTTCATCCATACGACCCCTCATTTTGTATAGTTAAAGGTTTTGCAAAATAAATGCTAGACACCCT
Organism: Solanum dulcamara; assembly: GCF_947179165.1. Taxonomy (NCBI): domain Eukaryota; kingdom Viridiplantae; phylum Streptophyta; class Magnoliopsida; order Solanales; family Solanaceae; genus Solanum; species Solanum dulcamara. The sequence goes on from NC_077244.1 coordinate 25,643,840, forward strand.
ATTTTGGTATCGTAATTTTGAGTGAGTCGTTTGGAGTTTATGTTGTATATTGTGGGTGTGAATTTCTTAAACATATTCTGCAGGTTGTTGTTATTGGTTGGCTGTATGTTTAGGGATCTAATTGGATATTTGGATAAGGCACATTATAGGGGAAGTGCTGCCCGATTTTCATTAATACCTTAACTAATTAAGGAACTAATCAAGAAGGAGAATGAGGGATTGAGTTCTATGAATACTCACGTGTAGCCTAAGGTACTGGAAAGCCAAAGGTTGTTAATACTCATATTGCTTTTATGTTACTTAGGTGCAAAGAACGATGATATGAACGGGATAGGAAGTAACCCATAACACGTATGTGAAACCATCTTTTCCTTCCTTTTGCATGACTTAGATGTAGACTATGGATGATGTAAGTTTCGGTGCAACTTCATTCTTAGGTTCTAAATATGACTTCAGGGCTCTTGATCACTTCTCAATGTTAAGACTCTTACAGTAGATAAACTCCTATTCATCGAGTCTTCTATGTGACTGTATAGTGATTGATTAGATAAACTCTTCTTTTAAAAGAGAAAGATTCGGAAATAACCAATGCTCAGGCTTCTATAAGATATTTAACACTGGTATATTTCTAAGATTTCCAAAACTTTTATTTACATAGTCCTTGGTGATATTTAGAAGGTAAACATCAGATACTTCCTACCCTAACCTCCAAGTGAGGGTTCGCTTGATGACTTCGTTGAGTCTAAGATAATGATTTAAATTATGTTTTGTTTCCCAGTACTCTATTCGTGTATATTGTAACGCTTCTTCTCTGAGACCAGGGCCGGTTATCGGATTTGTGCACAATTCTGCTGCATTATCCACTGAGTCCATCACTAGAGGGCCAGGGCATGTATGTATATATGTGATGATATGATGATGTGTTGTAATAAGGAGGTGATGGTTCTACAGATATAATTCACCGGACCCCTAATAGGGCCGGCTATATTGAAAATTTGAGCATGCCTGATTTTACTTTCCCCAGTATAGGTTGCTAATTTGATAATTTATCCCCTACTTCTCTATTTCAGATATAATTCCAATTGTATTATGTTATGTTTTACGTACTCGATACATATGTCGTACTGACCCCACTTTCTTTGGGGGGTGGCTGTATTTTATGCCTGCAGGTACAAATACAGGTTTTGGGAGTCCGTCAGCTTAGGATTCCGCTCAGCTCAGCTGGAAGAGGCTCCATTATATCAGAGCCTAGTTTTTGGCACTGACTGTTGATGTATAATATTGTTTTGTTATTCAGGGGTACGACAGGGGCCCTGTCCCTCCATATGTTGTCATTAATATTGTTAAAGGTCTGGACATTTGTATATGTGGGTTATGTATGTCAGTTGGTTGAGTTCATTCTACATAATGTATAGTACATGTTGTTCTGTTATAGCAGTCTTGTCGGCTTATGTGCCCTTTAATTATATGATACAAATGAAAGAGGCTATCGGTTTATGAAAATATTATCACCTAATAGGGTTTGGTTGCATAGTATTATGTTAATTATATTTCGATTTGACCATAACTGATAGATACATATACGAGAGTTCATATCGGACCCCAGTCATGGCGTACGGGGTTGGGTCGTGACAAAAGTGGTACCAGAGCAGTTCGTCCTTAGATTGTCTGCAAACTGTGTCTAGTAGCGTCTTGGTTATCGATGTGTTATGCGCCATATTTATAAATAGGAAGCTACAGGGCATTTGGAATGTTTCCTTTCCTTCACATCCAAGATTGTACTATAGATATGAGTCATAGGACAATTCTTTATACTAACCGTGGATCTTAACAGAAGGGAGACATCAACAGAAGGAAGTAATTGATGACATGGTAAGTTACAAAGCACATAAGTAACTAAAGTAAAGGCACGAAAAATATCCGTGGGATAAGGTATTGACATGTGCTTGTAATGTAAAGTCGAAAACCGAAGGAAAAAATAGATAGGAAGTGCAACAGACGTAGTTCGAAGGTGGAAATACGAGGTAAGTCCATTATTTCTTTGTTATTATTATTGATATTGAAAGCCCTGTGTAGCTGCGATATGAGATGATATTGAAAGCCCTGTGTGGCTTTGATGTGATATGAATATATATATTTGTTGGCCCTGTTAGGCATTATTGGTATTTTTTATGTGCAGGTTTGGGATAAGTAAGGAGTATAGAGGAAACTCTGCCGAAATTTTCCCAAAACAAGAAAAGGGAATGAAACATAAATTCTTAAGATGTCTCAGAAATTGATACCAAGTTCCCCTATTATATTTAACTAAAGGTGTAGAAGGTACTCTCCACGTCATCGATAAGGGGCACCTTTTTTACTTGGAGAATTTTATTTTGGAGAAACAAAAGCCTATGTAAGTAGTAAAGTTCAGACCACGGTGTATCTAACCGTATTCTTATTGTAGGAACAAAAACAGGGGGCTTAGGTTGAAGTGTAAGATGTCCTGCGATTGAGTTTTACTCTTTTTGTAAAGTACCAAGCCCCAACTGCTAGTTGTAAACTAGATAAGTTGTTCATAACTCGACGATAAACTCAGAAGAAGACGATGTAGGTCAAGTTTTAAGAAGTACTGTGAGGTTTAAGGGATTCTAGTTTTCTTCTAACGATGGTTGGAATGTGTTCTATGATAACAGTTTTGTTACACCCCACATCTTTGAACTCGGAAGGTTTCTTAAGTTACATAGAAGCTAGTATGTGAGCCACTTAAGTTACGACCCTATTGAACAACTCTAAGAAGGGAGAATGTGACACCCCATGGTAGGGGAGGTTGGAAATAGGGTCAAGAGAAGTAGGAGGGAGTTGGAGGTCAAGTGATGAGTCGTAGGACTCGATTTGCTTATGTACGCCCCTAACTTAAAAGTTTTACATACTTAATCTATTTGAGTATATACTAAGCTTGCGTAGCACGGATGACATAGGCTCTTAAACAGTAGTGTGTGGAAAGCTAAATCTCATTTCCCTTGATACGTATTTGGTACGAAAATGAGATTATGATGCCATAATGGTTCATCGAGCCCATGGTGGGCCCGGTACGACATATGTATATGAAGATCACCTGAAGGAAAGTATAGACTAAATAGAGCTTATTCTCGTTATTCTTTTGGGCATGTCCTTATTTTAGTTGTAAATCGAATATGGTATGAGCTCCATAGTAACTCCATTCTTAAACATCTCTTAATTACTTCTGAATATTGCACTCCTATAGTAGTGAAGTATTTCTCTGGGAACTTTTATATGTTAACGAGGTAACAAATGTACAGGCTCTACGTCCTAAAGACTATAAGGTAATAAGTGTTTCTAATTCCATAAACGATTTGGCCCTACATTAATATAGGTCTAGGGTCCCCGAAATTACAATTGAGGTAACCCATAATGGCATGTAGAGGACACTCGAGATGACTACACCATTACTCGGTTCCTCAAATAAAAGCTTAACTTTCTTATTCTGTCGAGTCTTTGATAAAGATTTGAATTGCATATAGTTACTCACTACTCTACTCGTGTATACTATAACACTTCTTTCACCGATTCCCGAGCCCAGTACGTTATCATGCACCACTCATGCATTGTCTACCGAGCCCTTTACTAGAGGGCCGGGTACGTATGTATATATGTATGTTGATATATTGTAATAAGGGCTGATGGCGTCGGGCCTGTGATGGTCCTACAAATATGATTCACCGAGGCCTTGAGAGGGCCGGCTATATTGTATAAGTTAAGCATGCATGCTTTTGTGATACACAGAGTACAGGTACATGTTTCTGGTTTGATAATTTGTTACCCTGCATCTCTATCTCAGATATACCTCCAGTTGTATTATGTTACATTTTATATACTTAGTACATATATCGTACTGACCCCCCCTTTCCTCGAGGGGGAGGGGGAGGGGGGAGGGGAGAGGGGCTGCATTTTATGCCCGCAGGTACAGGTACACAAGTTGGGGATCCGCCAGCTTAGGAGTCCCACTCAGCGGTCCAAGAATGCTCCATTGTGCTGGAGCCTTATTTTGGGTACTAAAACTTGATGTATGTATATAAGTTTTGTTCACGGGTACGGCGGGGGCCCTATCCCGCCTTATGTTACTGTTTTTTTTTACTCTTAGAGGTCTGTGGATACAGATGTGGGTTGTATATGTGTAGAGCATATGTGTATATAAGCTGTATATATGTTGTATATGAACTATATCTAAGCTATATATGAGTTGTATATGAGTTGTGTATAAGCTGTATATGAGCTGTGCTTAAGTAGTATATGAGTTGTATGTACAGGTATGTACGGCTATACTGATATGACTTATAATCCAGGGTGCTCCCGTTGTCGTGGCGGCCTTGTTGGCTTGCGTATATTTGTATTAAGAACATCCTTATGTGTTACTACAGCCTTGTGGGCCTGTATGTTTCTTTCCCTTAAATATCTTTTGAGTGTAAGTAGGAGACAGTTTATGCATCGTTAGCTGGGGTACACGTGGGTGTCCGGTTCGGATACTTGTCATGGCCTATGGGGATGGGTCGTGACAGAAGTGGTATCAGAGCAGTCCTTTCTCGGAGTATCCACATATCGTGTGTAGTAGAGGCTTGTTTATCGGTGTGTTGTGGACTACACCTATAGATAGGAGGTTGTAGGATATTTAGGATGTTAGCTTCTTTCTTATCTTAGATCGTGCGATAGAGCTATATTTTTAGGATGACCCCTCACTAACCGATCTATATGTTTACAGTAATGCCTCTACGGAAAGTGACCACGGCCTAGAAGGGCAAGTCAGCAATGGGGGAAACTAGTCAAACCCTGAGAATTACCAGGGGCCGTGCCCAGTCTATGCCGAGGATTGTACTCTAGTCGGCGAGTTCTACTACGCCGCTACCTCCAGAGGAGCTTGGGGTAGCAGCAGTTGCCGATCCTGAACCTCCAACACAGGAACCTTCCATCCCACAGCAAGGGGTGGAATATAGAGCTATGCGAGATGTCGTGCAGTTGTTGACTTGACTGATGGCAGGACAGGCTTGGAGGCGTTGCCCAGATGATGCTAATAGATAAGACAGCTTGAGGGTCCATGATTTCCTAGCCTATAACCCTCCAGAATTTCATGGATCGAGAACTGCAAAGGATTCATAGGAATTCATTCGACAAATGCAGCGTACACTGCGGATCATTAGGGCTTCGGAGACTGAGTCAGTTGAATTGGCCTCCTATCGGCTACGTGATGTAGCCGCTAACTGGCATGAGTCTTGGGAATTATCAAGGGGTGAGGGTGCTCCTCCAGCTAAATGGGATGAGTTTGTAGAAGCTTTTCTTAGACACTTCCTGCCTCTAGAAATAAGACGATCCAGGGATGATAGATTCTTGTAGTTAAAGCAGAACGACAGAAGTGTTCGAGACTATAGCCTCGAGTTTGACTCGTTGGGAAGATATGCCCACACGGTTTTAGCTGATATGGCAGATAGGGTGCATCAATACATTATGGGCTTGGATCTTTATTTGGTTGATAGCTGTATGGCCATGGCTTCTCAGCAAGGCATGGATATTGCCCAGGTACAAGCATACGCCCAAGGGGTAGAAGAGTGACATAGAAGGCGTCAGGCTGACAAAGGGTTTGACAGGAGTCAGCCGAAGAGGGCTAGGTCAGTTTGTTATTTGGGGGAATTTTGCAGCGGGCGGTTCCAGCAATTTGGTAGATACCCCTCCCAGCCAATGCGGAGCGTACCTCCACAGTTCCTAGGTGGACGAGTTGAAAGCGCCAGATATCCGAGGGCCGGTCAAAGCTCTAGAGTCTCAAGTACACAGGTGAACTAGAGCTCTCGACAGTCAAGACCCCCGACACCCCAGTGTCCTCATTGTAATAAGCCTCATTTTGGGGAATGTCGTTGGACTACAGGTGTTTGCTTTTCTTGTGGACGTCAAGGCCATATTGCGAGGGACTGTCCACATAAAAGTACTCCAGGTGGTATGGCTCAGCCCACTGGGTCAATTGTGAGTTCGTCTTCTTCTATGGCTATGCGCCCGATGGGGCAGGGAATGTAGATACCAGCAGGCCGCGGTAGAGGCCGTGGTGGAGCTTCCAGTTCTGACGGTCCTTCTAATCTATATATGCTTTAGCCAGTAGACAGGACCAGGAAGTGTCGCCGAATGTGGTCACAAGTACATTATCAATCTCTTCTTAGGACATATATGCGTTGATGGATCTAGACTCTACTTTATCATATATATCTTTTTTTGTTGCTAGTAGAATCGGAATTAAGTCGGAGTCAATAGAATCGTTTGAGGTTGCTACACTAGTACGGGACTCTATTGTGGTAAAGCAGGTATATAGACACTGCCCGGTAAATGTGTATAGTCATCGTACCTTGGCTGATTTGATAGAGTTAGATATGGTGGAATTTGAAGTTATCATGGGTATGCATTAGCTAGCTTCTTGTCACGCCAACGTAGACTGTAAAAATAAAATGGTTCGATTTCAGTTCTCAGATGAACCAATTGTCGAGTGGTTAGGAAACACAGAGTCACCAAAGGGTAGGTTTATTTCACACCTTAAGGGAAGGAAAATGACCAACAAGGGATACATTTATTATTTAGTCCGCGTGCATGATCTGGAAGCAGAGGTGCCAAATCTTCAGTCGGTACCCATGGTTAATGAATATCCAGATGTGTTTCCAGATGAACTTCCAGGCCTCCCTCCAGAATGGGAGTTAGAGTTTACTGTGGACGTGCCACCAGATACCAGCCTATCTCTATTTCCCCATATAGAATGGCACCCGCGGAGTTAAAGGAGCAGTTGAAGGACCTATTGGAAAAATGGTTTATTAGGCCCAGCACATCACCATAGGGAGCACCATTGTTGTTTGTGAAAAAGAAAGATGGATCACTGCGAATGTGTATTGACTACAGGCAGCTGAATAAGGTAACAATTAAGAATCGATATCCCCTCCCCAGGATTGATGATTTGTTTGACCAGTTGCAGGGTGCCCAATGCTTTTCAAAGATAGACCTGCAGTCAGGCTATCATCAGGTGCAGGTAAGGGAAGCGGATATACCAATGACCGTATTCAGGACTCGGTACGGACATTATGAATTTAAGGTGATGTCTTTTAAGTTGACAAACGCTCCAGCAGTATTTATGGATTTAATTAACCGAGTGTTCAAACCATTTCTAGATTTATTCATGATTGTATTTATTGATGATATTCTGGTCTATTCACGATCGGAGATGGAACACACGGATCACTTACGGGTGGTACTAGGGGTACTTTGACATCAGAAATTGTACGCTAAGTTCTCTAAATGCGAATTTTGGTTAACATCAGTGGCTTTTATTAGACACATTATTAGGACTGACGATATTCGAGTGGATACACAGAAGATTGAGGCCGTAAAGGCTTGGCAAAGACCCACAACCCCTACGGAGGTACGTAGCTTCTTGGGATTAGCAGGATACTATAGGAGTTCGTGGAAAGGTTTGCTTCCATTTCGGTGCCCTTAACAAGACTGACTTAAGAAGCGGCTAAGTTCCAATAGACTGATGCTTGTGAACGAAGCTTCCAACTATTAAAAGAAAAATTGACTATGGCTCCTGTCCTCACTCTTCCAGAAGGACCAGATGACTTTGTTATTTATTGTGATGCTTTCGGTATTGGTTTAGGGTGCGTTCTGATGCAGCATGGTAGAGTTATAACTTATGCCTCCCGACATCTCAGAAAGCATGAAAAGAACTACCCAACGCGTGATTTGGAATTGGCAGCGGTGATTCATGCCTTAAAAATATGGAGACACTCTTTGTATGGAATACATGTCAACATTTATACGGACCACAAAACCCTCTAATATATCTTCAAACAGAAAGAATTGAACTTACAACAGAGAAGGTGGCTGGAACTACTGAAGGACTATGATGTCGACATCTTATACCACCTTGGGAAAGCAAATGTGGTGGTGGATGCACTCAGCCGTAAGTCAATGGGTAGCTTGGCAGAGGTATAACCAGAATGAAAGGCGATGATCCAAGAGATCATCCAACTCGCTAGTCTTGGAGTCTGTCGAGCTGATTAAGGTAATGACGGGTCTCTATTCGAGGAATTGTTAAATCATCGATCATGGAGGAAGTAAAACAATGCCAATACCAGGACCCTATCCTAGCGCAATATAGGGATGAAACTCTCCAAAAGGGAAAACCTCTATTTGAAGTCACGACAGGTGGGATACTACGATATCAAGGTAGAGTATGTGTGCCAAAAGTTGTAGGATTACGGCAACAAGTACTGGGAGAGGCACATCATGCCCGTTATTCTATTCATCCGGGGTCAACCAAGATGTATCATGACCTCAGGGATTTATATTGGTGGGATGGTATGAAGAAAGATATAGCCGAGTTTGTAGCCCAATACCCGAATTGCCAATAAGTTAAAGTAGAACATCAGAAACTGGGTGGGCTACTACAGGAGATGTAGATTCCAACCTAGAAATGGGAAGCAATTAACATGGATTTCATTATCGGCTGACCTCGCACTCTCCGGAAGCAGGATTCTATATGGGTTATTATGGATAGGTTGACAAAATCAGCCCACTTCCTCCCAGTCAGAACCACATACTCAGCAGAAGACTATGAAAAATTATACATCAAAGAGATAGTGCGACTTCACGGAGTTCCCACCTCTATTATCTCAGATAGGGGAGCCCAATTCATAGCCCACTTTTGGCGGTCATTCCAAGAAGGCTTGGGCACATATGTAAGCCTTAGCACAACATTACATCGCCAGACTGATGAACAAGCCGAGTGCACTATTTAGACGCTAGAGGATATGTTACGAGCCTGCATAATTGACTTTAAAGGCAGCTGGGATAATCATATACCACTTATTGAGTTTGCCTACAATAACAGTTATTACTCCAGCATTCAGATAGCGCCGTATGAGGCTTTATACGGCAGGAAGTTCAGGTCCCCTATCAGTTGGTTCAATTTTTGCGAAACGTAACTAATGGATCCAGACATAGTCCAATAGGTGGTGAAAAAGGTAAAGCTTATTCGGGAAAGATTATTAACTGCCCAAAGTCGACAGAAGTCATACGCAGATAGTCGACATCGACCATTGAAGTTTTAAGTGGGTGAATGGGTGTTCTTGAAAGTGTGTCCCATGAAAGGAGTAATGAGATTCGACAAGAAAGGGAAGTTGAGTCCAAGATACATTGGTCCTTACTTGATCCTTCACCGAATAGGCAATGTTGCCTACGAACTAGACTTGCCAGCAGACTTGGAGGCAGTACATCCGGTTTTCATGTATCAATGCTTCGCAGATGTGTAGGTGAACCATCCCGAGTGCATTCCCTAGATGACATCCAGGTCACTGAGGAGTTAGCCTACAAAGAACAGCCAGTCGCAATCCTAGATCGGCAGATTAGGAGATTGCGAACTAAGGATGTAGCCTCGGTTAAGGTTCTGTGGCGGAATAAAAATTGGGAGGAAATGACCTAGGAGGCCGTAGAGGACATGAAGCACAGGTATCCATAGCTGTTCCCGATATCTACAGGTAACTCCAACTCTTGAGCACTCGTATATTAATAATATAGATGGAAATGTGTGTGATAGCATAAAAGAAATGAACCTCTCCATAATTGATATAAAGTCTTAAGGGAAGTTGCATTTAACATTCGGCGACGAATATTCTAAAGGGGGAAGGATGTTACACCCCACATCTTTGAACTCGGAAAGTTTCTTAAGTTACTTAGAAGCTTATATGTGATCCATTTAAGTTACGACCCTATTGAACAACTCTAAGAAGGGAGAATGTGACACCCTATGCTAGGAGAGGTTGGAAATAGGGTCAAAAGAAGTCGGAGGGAGTTGGAGGCCAAGTGATGAGTCGTAGGACTCAATTTGCTTACGTACGCTCCTAACTTAGAAGTTTTACTTACTTAAGCTATTTGAGTATATACTAAGCTTGCATAGCACGGATGACATAGGCTCTTAAAATAAGACGAGATTACGAACCCACGAGGAGGGAAAAAAAATTGTGCGGGGCAGCCAATGGGAGGGTGACACGTGGCAGCACCTAAGAAAGCAGGTGACCCACCTACTTGGGGTCAAGTAGGTGACCCACCTGCTTGGAGGAGGTGGGCTCCACTGCCACGTGGCAGCCCCTCCTTCAGTGCATGGGTGCGGTGGCCCAATAGGGGTTGGACACGTGTCACCTCTTGGGGATGACACGTGTCACCCCTAAAGACCACATATATGTATGGATATGTATCATATACTCTAGCTTCCTTCATCAAATTTCCCACAAAAACAAGCATGAACAAACCCTAAAAGTGGAGAGAAAATTGCGATGGCTTGGTAGAAAAATAAGGTAAGTCCCGATTTCATTCCATAAATTAATTATCTAGCATATACCACGGTTATATGTAAGTATTATTAGTATAAAATTAGAGGGTGATTCATCCAAAAATCGGACAGCAAGCTGCCACGATGGTTGAGCGCGCTAAAAAAAATTACGAGGCGCGATTTTAGCGAGTTCTTGCCAATTTCGGGAAAGGTAAGGTCTTACCCTCTAATTTGAAGTTTATAAGGTTATTATAGGGTGTATTACAGACCTCCTGGGCTGCTGGAAGTTGGGGAAAAGTCATGGAAGGTTTGACGTTAGAAATAAACGAATGTGGAATTGCTATAGTTGAATTGTAATCGAATAACCCGTTGTGCTTGGGGTGTGTGACTGCTGGTAGTGTGGTAGTGTGTTGTGATGCTGGAAAATGATTTAATGAGGGCGTGGGATCTTCTTCTTGCAGCCACATGACCCTCCGCTTTGTACAATTAAAGAATTGACGAAAAGAAGGATAAAAACCAGAGTTTTGGTATTGTAGTTTCGAATGAGTTGTTTGGGGTTTATATTGTGTAATGTTGCTATAATATACATATATATGAGCTGATGTTTGTGTTTTTGGTTGGCTGTAGGTGTTAAGTATATGATTGGAAATTCGTATAGGGCACATTAAAGGGGAGTTGCTGTCCGATTTCCGTTAACACCTTAACTAGTTAGAAAACTAGTCGAGAAGGCGAGCGAAGGGATGAATGCTATGAATACTCGTGCTGAGAAGTCTAAGGTTTTTAATACTTTCTTTACTTCCATATTAACTAGGTTTTGAGGACAACGACGTGAACGCGATTAAGGGAAGTCCATAAAAGGTATGTAAAGATTTCTCTTGGCATGTTTTGGTATAAGTACGTACAACTATCTTTCCCTCCTTTTGGCAATGTTTAGCCTTAAGTGAATTGTATATGGAGTGTGGGGATAATTCCATTCCCAGAATTACAAGTACGCCTCATAACCCCTACCCACTGCTTAGTATTGGAACTTCTGTAATGGTTGGGTATTGCCTAGTAAGGCTTCTACGTGTTAAACAGTAGTGTGTGGAAAGCTACCTCTCATTTCCTTTGATACGTATTTGGTACGAAAATGAGATTAGGATGCCATAATGGTTCACCGAGCCCATGGTGGGTCGGGTACGACGTATGTATATGAAGATCACCTGAAGGAAAGTATAGACTAAATAGAGCTTATTCTCGGTATTCTTTTGGGCATGTCCTTATTTTCGTTGTAAGTCGAATATGTTCTGAGCTCCGGAGTAACACCATTCTTAAACATCTCTTAATTACTTCTGAATATTGCACTCCTATAGTAGTGAAGTATTTCTCTGGGAACTTTTATAAGTTAACGAGGTAACAAATGTACAGGCTCTACATCCTAAAGACTATAAGGTAATAAGTGTTTCTGATTCGATAAATGATTTGGACCTACATTAATAAAGGTCTAGGGTCCCCAAAATTACAATTGAGACAGCCCATAATAGCATGTGGAGGACACTCGAGATGACTACATCGTTACTCGGTTCCTCAAATAAAAGCTTAACTTTCTTATTATGTCGAGTCTTTGATAATGATTTGAATTGCATATAGTTACTCACTACTCTACTCGTGTATACTGTAATACTTCTTTGACCGAGTCCTGGGCCGAGTACGTTATCGTGCACTACTCACTACATTATCTACCGAGCCCTTTACTAGAGGACCGAGTACGTATGTATATATGTATGTTGATATGTTGTAATAAGGGGTGATGGCGTCGGGCATGTGATGGTCCTACAGATATGATTCACTTGGGCCCTAAGAGGGACGGCTATATTGTATAAGTTAAGCATACATGCTTTTGTGATTCACAAAGTACAGGTACATGTTTCTGGTTTGATAATTTGTTACCCTACTTCTCTATCTCAGATATACCTCCAGTTGTATTATTTATGTTTTATATACGCAGTACATATGTCGTACTGACCCCTCATTTCCTCGGGGGGGGGGGGAGGGTCTACATTTCATGCCCGCAGGTACAGGTACACAGGTTGGGGATCTGCCAGCATAGGAGTCCTACTCAGCGGTCCAAGAACGCTCCATTGTGCTGGAGCCTAATTTTGGGTACAAAAACTTGATGCATGTATATAAGTTTTGTTCATGGGTACGACGGGGGCCCTGTCCCGCCTTATGTTACTGTTCCTTTGACTCTTAGAGGTCTATGGATACATATGTGGGTTGTATCTATATAGAGCGTATGTGTATATAAGCTGTATATACGTTGTATATGAACTGTATCTAAGCTATATATGAGTTGTATATGAGTTGTGTATAGGCTATATATGAGCTGTGCTTGAGTAGTATATGAGCTGTATGTACAGGTATGTACGGCTATACTGATAGGACTTATAATCCGGGGTGCTCCCGGTGTCGTGGTGGCCTTGTCGGCTTGCGTATATTTGTATTAAGAAATCCTTATGTGTTACTACAGCCTTGTTAGCCTGTATGTTTCTTTCCCTTGAATATCTATTGAGTGTAAGCAAGAGACAGGTTATACATCGTTAGCCGGGGTACACGTGGGTGTCCGGTTCGGACATCTGTCACGGCCTACGGGATGGGTCGTGACAGAAGTGGTATCAGAGCAGTCCTTTCTCAGAGTATCCACAGACCGTGTCTAGTAGAGGCTTGCAAATTGGTGTGTTGTGCACTACACCTATAGACAGGAGGCTGCAGGATATTTAGGATGTTACCTTCTTTCTTATCTTAGATCGTGCGATAGAGCTATATTTTTAGGATGACCTCTCACTAACCAATGTATATGTTTACAGTAATGCCTCCAAGGAAAGCGACCATGGCCTGGAAGGGCAAGTTAGCAACGAGGGAAACTAGTCAGACCCCGAGAATTACCAGGGCCCGTGCCCAGTCTATGCCGAGGACTATACTCCAGTCGGCGAGCTCTACTACGCTGCCACCTCTAGAGGACACCCGTCACGGCCTACGGGGATGGGTCGTAAAGAGTTTATTAGTTCTCCAACAACTAATTGGAGAAAGAAATTCTAACAGAAGCTCCAGAGAGATGTTAGGAACTGAATATGAGTATGAACTAAAAGAGGGATAAAGTAGGACCCCTAGTAAGGTGCCCTTGGTATGTGTTGACTACGTTAAAAGCCTGTGTTGGGTACACAATGTCACGACCCAACCCCGTGGGCCGTGATTGGGGTCCGACCTAGACCCCCGTATACATATTTGTCAACTACAGTCAAATTGAACTATGAGCAAAGCGATACTACTCATAAAAAAACCCCAATGAGTCAAAAACTTTTTTTTCATAAACCTGTAGCCTCATTTACCTGTATCATTACAGGAAGGGGCATGCGAGCCGACAAGGCTGCCATAGCATGAAAACATTTGCAATACGTTGGATGAGCACAACTGAAATAAAATTACAAATAACCCACATACACATATATCTACAGACCTCTAAGAATGGTAACAGCAACATATGGCGGGACAGGGCCCCCGCCGTACCCCTGGACAAATAAATATATACATATCAAATGACCAGCATCAAAAGTTAGGCTACGGAATAGTGGAGCGCTCCCAACATCGCTGAGTGGAAACCCTAAGCAAGCGGACTTCCAAAATGAACATATGTACCTGCGGGCATGAAATGCAGCCCCCTCAAGAAAAGGGGGGTCAGTACGATATATGTACTGAGTATATAAAGCATGGACTGTAACTAGTAAAGCCATTACCAAAATAGAAGGTGCAAAAATGAGCAAACTATCCAGAATATAAAAATGCTTTTCATAACCACAGATAATGTATGCAGAGAACCATATGCCATATCCGGTCCCATAATGGGACTCGGTGAACAAATATAAAATGTGGTCGCCGCCCCCTCACTAGCGCCACAGCACATCATAACTCCAGAGTAGGGAAGATCTCCGTAATAGATCATATCATATCAGATGGTCATATCAGATCATATCATATCATAGGTGTACATGGCACATCATAACTCCACAAATCAAACCCATGTACAGGTCGTACCTGCCCCCTTATGTCGGGGCACGACGAATAATGTAAAAAGTATGCACGATAACAAAACCTGGCCCGGGCTCGGTGAAAGAAGTATTGAGGCATCCACGAGTGGAGTAGTGAGAAACCAAATGCAATTTAAATCATATCTGAGACTCGATGGAATACTCAAAATAAACTATCACTCAAAATCCAGAAAAGGGTCATATCAAGTACCTTTTGAAAGTTACTATGGGTTACATCAAAATTGAACTTTTGAGAATCATATACACATATCAAGGCATAACAAAATATCTTTTGGAAGTCGAGAAGTTGGCTATTCTAGCGGCTTTACGAATAGGAACTTCTTTAAAATCATATGAAAGTTATATACTTGTTTCTTAAAATCCATGCCGAAAAGGAATATTAGCTTTATATACTTATGTCAGAGAAATGCTAAAAGAAAGTATAAGCCTTACATACGTATGCCAAAACATGCCAAAAGAAAGAAACGTTAGCTTTACATACTTATACCAAAACATGCCAAAAGAAGGAATAACTTTACATACCTTGTATGGACTTCTCTTAATCACGTCCATATCAATGTCCTCAAAACCTATTTAACATGGAAGTAATGTAAGTATTAACAACTTTGGACTTTTCATCAACTTAGACTACCCACGAGTATTCATAACATTCATCCCTTCGCTCGCCTTCGCAGCACCTACCCTATAATGTGCCCTATACGAATTCCCAACCATGTCCTTAGAACCTGCAGCCAACCAACAATGCAACCATCAGCCCATACATATACATATTACGACCAAAATTACACAATATAAACCCCCAACAATTCACTCGAAACTAAGATACCAAAACTAGAGTTTTTAATCTTTCTTTCGCGAATTCTTTAATTGCAAAGCGGAGGGTCATATGGATGAAACCAGCAGCCCCAACACCTCATTTAGAGAAATTTTAGACCCTTCAACACGCCACAACATAACCAGAAGCAGCCCCCACGCGCACAACACATTATTTCGACAACAACTTAACTATAGCGATTCTAAATTCGTTTATTTCGAACGCCGAACTTTTCAAACCTTTTCTCCAACTTCCAGAAGCTCCTAAGGTGTGTCATACACCATAATTTAACATCATAAACTTCACATTAGAGGGGAAGAACTTACCTTTCCCGAAATTGGCTAGAACTCGCCGAAATCGCGCCTCGGAATTGTTTTCACGTGCTGAATCGTTGTGGCAGCTTGCTGTCCGATTTTTTTCTGACCCAAATCCTAATTTTGTACTACTAATACTTCTATATCATCATAGTATACGCTAATTAATTAATTTACGGTACGAAAACGGGACTTACCTATTTTTCTCCCAAAGCCGTCGCAAGTTTCTCTCCTTAGCTTTAGGGTTTTTTGTTCACGTTGCTGCTGGAAATTTTGATGAGCAAGCTGAAGTTTGAGATACATATCACTTATATGGGTGGTCCCAAGGTGTGACACGTGTCAGCCCCTAAGGATGACACGTGTCAAGCCATGATTTATCACCGTGTCATGCTGCCAATTAGGGGCTGCCACGTGGCAGCGGGGTCCACCTCCCCCAAGCAACTGCATCACCTACTTGACCCTAAGTAGGTGCATCACCTGCTTGCTTGAGGTGCTGCCACGTGTTGCTCCTCCATTGGCTTCCACGCATCGTCTTTTTCCCTTCCTCGCGGGTTTGTAATCTCGTCTTACTTTAAGAGCTCATGTAATCCGCACTACGTAAGCTTGGTATATCCCTAAGCAACTTAAGTGTATAATAATCTTAACTTAGTGTCTTACGTAGGTAAATCGAGTCCTACAACTCATTTTTTAGCCTCCAACTCTTTCCGGATTCTTATGACTCTATCTCCGACCTCCTTTTTCGTGAGGTATCACAATCTTCTTTCCTTAGAGTTGTTTGATAGTGTCGTAGCTTATCCGGCTCGCATGATAGTGTCTAAGGAACTTAAGAAGACGTTCCGAGCTCAAGAGTGCGGGGTGTAACACACAATAAGGGCAAGGGGCATAGGTTTTAAAGGAATGATGTGTGTACACAATGTTGACCTGAAAATAGTGGAACCCTTAAGAGATAAAGACGACAAACTTAAGGAATAATTGGTATAACCTATATTCACCCCAAGGAATGAAGGATATAGGTTGGGATAAAGCTAATACTTCAAGAAAACATTGAATAGTTATCGTCGGAATACTACCACTGCCTACTTAAAATTGGAATGGCTACAAGTGTGTTAACTTTTTATAAAGATAAGTGGAATGTGGCCTTGGACGAGTTGTTCCATGGGCCCCATTACTTAAGTACAGATTAACAAAGGAGATATAGCATGTGGCGGGACAGGGCCCCCATCGTACCCCTGAATGGATAAAACAATGTTTATACATCTGTGGACAGTATCAAACACTAGGCCCCGATACAATGGAGCCTCTTACAGTTGAGCTGCATGGAATCCTAAGCTGACGGACTCCCAAAATCTGTATCTGTACCTGCGGGCATGAGAACGTATCCTGGCCCGAGACTCAGGAAAACAAGTGTTACAATATACACGAGTAGAGTAGTGAGTGACTATATGCAATTTAAATCATTATTAAAGACTTGACCGTATAAGAAGATTAAAATTTTGTCGGAGGACTCGAGTAGTAGTGTTGTCATCTCGAGTGACTTCTAAATGCCATTATGGGCAATATCAATTATAATCTCGGGGCTCCTAGACATGTACTAAAGTAAAGCCAAATCGCTTATGGAACCAGAAACATTTGTTGACATATAGTCTGTAAGACTTGGAGCTGGTACATTTGTTACCTCTTTAACATATAAAAGTTTCTAGGGAAATAGTTCGACTACTATCAGAGTTCGATATTCAAAAGTAATTAAGAGATGCTTAAGAATGGAGTTACCTCGGAGTTCATATCAGATTCAACTTACAACTAAGACAAGGACATGCCCCAAAAGAAGAAAGAGAATAAGCTCTATCTAGTCTGTACTTTCCTTCAAGTGATCTTCATATACATATTTCATACCCGGACCTTCACGGGGCTCGATGAACCACTATGGCAATGTAACCTCATTTTCTTATCAAATACATCTCAATGAAAATGAGAGATAACTTCCCATACATTACATTCTGACACATAGAAGCCCTACTAGGCAATACTTAATCTTCACGGGAACTCTAATATTGAACAGTGGATAGGGGTTATGAGGCATACTCGGAATTCTAGGAATGGAATTATACCCGCACTTCATATACAATTCACTTAAGGCTAAACATTGTCAAAAGGAAAGAAAGATAGTTGTAAGAACTTATACCAAAACATGCCAAGAGAAAGCTTTACATACCTCTTGGGAGTTACCTTTTATCCTTCTCGCCTCGTCTTCTTATGAACCTATTCAATGTGAAAGTAATACGAATATCAACTACTCTTAACTTTCCAGCATCTTAGGTTATGCCTTAATATTAATGGAATCTATTTCCTTAGTCGTTTCCTCGACTAGTTCTTTAGTTTGTTAAGGCGTTAACGAAAATTGGGCAGCACCTCCCCTATAACATGCCCTATCCGAATTTCCACTTAGGTCCCTAAGACCTAAAGCCAACCAACAACAACAACCTGCAGCAATTCATACCAATAATATACAACATAAACTCCAAACGACATATTCAAATTTACGATATCAAAATAAGGTTTCTAGTTTCCATTTTTGTCAAACCTTTAACCGTACGAAGCGGGGGTCGTGTGGCTGCAACCAGAAGCTCCCCCTACTCATTTAGAACATTTTTAGACCCTGAAACCACAAGCCACACCCCTGCAGCAGCACCTCAAGATAACAACACTCTATTTCGGCAACAATTCAACTATAGCGACTTCAATTTAGTTTATTTCGAACGTCGAACTTTTTACGACTTTTCCACAACTTCCAGCAGCCCAAAAGGTGTGTAATATACCCTATAATAACACCATAAATTCCAAATTTAAAGGAGAAGTCTTACCTTACCCGAAATTGGCCAAAACTAGCCAAATCGCAACTCAGAACTTCTTCAAATGCGCTGAACTTGAGCGGGCTGTTTGTGCGACTTCCTCGCTGCCCCAAATTAAACTTTTATGTTATTAAACATCATTATAAATCTGATGTACACTTAAAATAATTAATTCACGGAACGAAACCCGGAAGCTCACCCCAAAAGGGCAAAACCCGTAGCCCTCTCCCTTTGATCCTCTAGGTTTTCTTCTTTGAGCTTCTTTTAGTTTTTCAAGTGTAGAACTGAAAATATGGTTCTGTGAGCATCATAATATACATATATACACCTCCACGTATTTTAGGAACATCGTATATAATTAATTCACGGAGAGAAAATTAGAAAACTCTCCTTTAAGCTTCCAAACTATGGCTGTCTTTCTCTTTCACGTTTTTTCCCTATGTTGCTGCTATTTTTGGATAAATGAACACATGAAGAGTCATATAAATATATATATATGAGGTGACATGTGTCAGGCCCTTATTGGGCCACCTCAAACATGCGGCCAAAGTAGGCTGACACGTGGCAGTGGGGTCCACCTCCCCCAAGCAAGTGGATCACCTACTTGACCCCAAGCAGGTGGGTCACCTTACTGCTTGAGGTGCTGCCATGTGTCACTCTCCTAGGCTGCCACGTGTTGCCTTCTCTTCTCTCCCGTGGGTTAGTAATCTCGTCTTGTTTTAAGAGTCGATGTAATCGGTACTACGTAAGCTTGATATATCCTTAAGTAGCTCAAGTGTATAAGACTTTTGACTTAGTAGCTTATGTAGGTGAATCGAGTCCTACGACCCATTACTTGGCCTCCAATTCCTTTCGGATTCTTATGATTTCGTCTCCAACCTTCTCCACTATGG
Source organism: Solanum dulcamara (assembly GCF_947179165.1). Taxonomy (NCBI): domain Eukaryota; kingdom Viridiplantae; phylum Streptophyta; class Magnoliopsida; order Solanales; family Solanaceae; genus Solanum; species Solanum dulcamara. The sequence goes on from NC_077244.1 coordinate 25,663,140, forward strand.
GGTATCACACTCTCCCTTCCTTAGAGTCATTTGATAGTGTCGTAGCGTATCTGGCTCACATGATAATGTCCAAGGAACTTATGAGACATTCCGAGTTTAAAAAGGATGGGGTGTAACATCCTTCCCCCCTTTAGAACATTCGTCCTCGAATGTTAGACAAAACTTCTCTTAACCCTTTATACAAATCGTAGGGAGATTCTTTGCTATTTTCTTAACACATACTTCCATACCAGTACTTCATATACGTGTTTCAGGAATTGGGGTTACCTGTAAATATTGGTTACAGGTGCGAATACTTATATTTCATGTTCTCTCTAGTGCCCGATCATCCTTTTTCTGGTTTTGGTTTTTCCACTGTAACTTGACGGAAGGTATGTCTTTAGTCTACAATCTTCTAGTTTGCCGATCTAGGATGGTGGTAGGATTTTCCTCATAGGATTCCATCTACTGGACCTCATTTATGGAATATACCCTGGGTGACTCGTCAGTATCTGATGGACTGGGCGTATAGTTTCCAAATGAGGTGGTAAGCTTAACTTACCAGCCATGTTGTCCACTTTATGAGTAACTTGATACCGTCTAACATATTTTGGGTCAAGTTCCTTTTCTAGGTGACCCTATAATGAGCATCCAATCATCAACTTGAACTATGTATGTCAATGTCGATTATCTGTATATCATTCCTACCGACTCCGGGCCTTAAGTCAATAGATTGCTTAATCATGTCGGGGCCATTGGAATACTAGATTAGTAATTATTATTGTAGGCAACTTGATAAGTGAGGGATAATCATTCCGGCTACCTTTGAAGTTAATCTCCCGGCTTGTGACATATCGTCAAGCGTCTAATAATATGCTCAATCTGTTCAGTAGCTCGAGGGAGAAATGCGGTACTAAGACCTGTCTGTGCTCCTGATCTCTTCTTGGACTGATCTCAAGGTGTTAATTATAATTGAAGTCCCTCTATCTGAGATATTAACTGGGGAAACCACACGGAACCTTACCCTTCTTCATATTCTATAATTCCACCTAATTTCAGCTGCATAGGTGCTTTTGATTGGAAAAAATGGGATGATTCATCGGCCTATTCGCAATAACCCACATAGCACCCTACTCTTACTGAGTATAAGATAGGTTCATAATAATGTTGATAACTTAGGGCTCCTTAACCTCGTGTATTTCTTCTCGACTCTTTTTAGAACTTTAACTGGCATTCAATCTTTTGGGTCCTGCTTTTTTGCCCTCAGAGTTGGCTACCAAGTGGTGTCGAAATTCCCTCGCCTACTGGCCCATATAGCCATTCTGCTGTTTCTCTCTCATTAACTAGCTCTATGTTGAAGAGCTGTGGCATTCGAGTGCGTCGTCAATTAGAAATTAGCTAATCCTTCTTGTTTTGATTAAGACCTTGTTACAATTTCCTTAATGTATCTTATAATACTCTAGGTACATAATCTCATATCGTTTCTTCGTCACTAGTTTAGATTCCTCCATCTCGCGCGATCACACAAGCACTAACGCATTAAGTTCCATCAGAATTTTAAAGTTAAGCGTGCTGGGGCGAAAGTAATATTGGGATGGGTGACCTCCATGGGAGGTGTTCGTGTCGCGTTTTATTGTAACCTTTTCCACGATGTACGGGCACTCAACTTAGCTCCAGATTTACCTCAACGTTGTTTCGTGAGTCTTTATGTTTTCCTCTGTCTTTTCATCTGTTATCTTGCATCCAGTGTCGGCGTAGACCTTTAGCTCCACTATCCTCCATTCACTTTGTGTTCTCCTCATTTACTACCACAGGAGGCTTTCTATTCCTTTTCCTTTGGCTATTTATTTATCGCAACATCATTTGCGACTAACTCTATGACCAACGTTTTGGCTTTTGGTCTAGCATGCTGTCATTCTCCTTCGTAGTGTCTCTTGAATTATTTCATATCCTTTCATTGGTACATTCTTCTGTTTTATAAGCAGCTGCCTTCTAGTTTTATGTTGTTCAGGGTCTCATCACAACCTTTTTAACGCTGCTTTACATAGCATTCTGGCTTTCATATAATTATTGGTGGCCTCCGGACCTTTTTAACTTGGTTTGGCAAGATATCTTATTTAAGTTTAGATACCCATCTCAAATATATTCCCATATCGATTGCCTTCACCTTACTTTTGCCATTTTCTCATTAACTTCCCCCCTTTAGAGGGTACTCGTACTTTCTGCTGTTTGTACTTGTAGTCGTTCCAATTTCCATTAGGCAGTGCTAGTATTCTGATGACAACTATTCTAGGTTTTCTCGAAGTAGTGGTTTTGTCCCAACCTATATCCTTTGCTTCTTGGGGCGAATTGAAGTTGCGTCATTTGTTCCTTAAGTTTTCTATCCTCGTCCCTTAAGGGTTCCACTATTTTTGGGGTGACGTTGTGTACACGCGTCATTTTTTTTGTATCGTAAGCCTCATGCTCTTAGTCTGTTCTCAACGCAGGCCTTTAACTTAGCCAACACGTACTATGTGCGTCTGACTAGTGGTTCCACTTTATCCTTGCATACTCGTATCACACTGTTCAATTCATACTTACATATCCCCCTTTTAATTTGTATTCGCATTCAGTTTTTGACATCTCTTTGTGGTGCTTCTGTTCGAAGCTTTTTCCCCAATTAGTCCGTGGAGAACTATAAACAGTTATCATAAATCATTTCCCAATCATTGTTGGAAGAAATCAAAACCTCTTAAATATCATAGTACTTCTTTTAGTACTTAACCTACCTGGTCTCCTTCTGAGTTTATCCTCGAGTTATGAACAACTCGTCTAATTTACAATTAGAAGTTGAGGACTTGGTATTTTTGTCAAAAAGAGTGAAACTCATTCGCGGGACATCTTATCCTTTATCTTGAGCCCTCTATTTATATTCCTACAGTACAAATACGGCTGGAGATACCGTAGTCCGAACTTTCTACTAAAATAAGCTTTTGTTCCTCCGAAATAAAATTCTTCAAGTGAAAAGGATGCCCCTTATCAGCGACCTGAAGGATACCTCTTATAGCTTTAGTTGAACACAGTAGGAATACTTGGTATCAACTTTTCAGACATCTCAAAATTTATGTTTTATTTCCTTTTCCCCGTTCTGGGAAAATTTCGGCAGAGTTTCCTCTACACTTCTTACTATCCCAAAACCTGCACACAGAAAATACCAACAATGCCTCGTAGGGTCAACATATATATATACATATCATATCACAGCCACACAGGGCTTTCAATGTCATCTCGTATCACAGCCAAACAGGGCTTTCAACGTCAGCAATAATATAAAAATACTGGACTTACCTCATATGTCCCACTTCAAATTGTATCTATTGCATTTTCTGTCTGCTTTTCTTTCAGGTTTCAACTTTATATTTCAATACCTTACCCGATGGATATCTTCCATGGCTTTACTTTACTTACCTGCATACTCCGTAACTTTCCATGTCGTCAATTACTTCCTTCTGTTGATATCGTCCTTCTGTTAAGATCCAAGGTTAGTATAAATATTTTTTCCTATGACTCGTATCTAAAACACGATCTTAGATGTAGAAGAAAGGTAACATCCTAAATGTCCTATAGCTTCCTGTTTATAGATGTGGCACGCAACACATCGATAACCAAGACTCTATTAGACACGGTCTATAGACACTCCGAGGATGAACTGCTCTGATACCACTTCTGTCACGACCCAACCCCGTAGGCCGCGATTGGGGTTTGACCATGACCCCCCATACACATATCTATTAGCTGCGATCATATTGAATCGTAAATAAGATAATATCATGTAACAGAACCCTTGGACGATAACATTTTCATAAACTTGTAGCCCTTTTTGTTTGTATCACAACATGATAGGGCACGCAAGCTGATAAGGCTGCCATAACATAATAACATATATCATATATCTTTTAGACCCAGCTGAATTAAACTGACATACACAACCCACATATACACGTCTACAGACCTCTAAACATATAAATGACAACATATGGTAGGACAGGTCCCCCGCCGTACCCCTGAATGGATAAAACAAATTTTATACATCCGTGGACTATATCAAAAACTAGGCCCCGATACAATGGAGCCTCTTCCAGCTGAGCTGCATGGAATCCTAAGCTGACGGACTCCCAAAATCTATATTTGTACCTACGGGCATGAACGCAGCCCCCCGAGAAAGGGGGTCAGTACGACATATGTACTGAGTATGTAAAATGTAACATAATACACTGGAGGTATATTCAAAATAGAGAAGCAGGGGAACAAATTATTAAATTGAAGTCATGTACCTGTACTCTGTGAATCACAAACGCATGCATGCTCAATTTATACAATATAGCCAGCCCTTTCAGGGGTCCGGTAAATCACATCTGTAGGACAATCATAGGCCCGGCACCATCACCACCTTATTACAACACATCATCATATATCTATACACGTATCATGGCCCTCTGTTGAGGGACTCAGGGAATAATGCAGTGAACTATGCACGAGAACGTATCCTGGCCCGAGACTCAGGGAAAGAAGTGTTACAATATACACGAGTAGAGTAGTGAGTGACTAAATGCAATTTAAATCATAATTAAAGACCTGACCGTATAAGAAGATTAATATTTTGTCGGAGGACTCGAGTAGTAGTGTAGTCATCTCGAGTAACTTCTAAATGCCATTATGGGAAATATCAATTATAATCTCGGGGCTCCTAGACATGTACTAAAGTAAAGCCAAATTGCTTATGGAACCAAAAACATTTGTTGACATATAGTCTGTAAGACTTGGAGCCAGTACATTTGTTACCTCTTTAACATATAAAAGTTTCCAAGGAAATAGTTCGACTACTATCAGAGTTCGATATTCAAAAGTAATTAAGAGATGTTTAAGAATGGAGTTACCTCAGAGTTCAGATCAGATTCAACTTATAACTAAGACAAGGACATGCCCCAAAAGAAGAAAGAGAATAAGCTCCATCTAGTCTGTACTTTCCTTTAGGTGATCTTCATATACATATTTCGTACCCGGCCCTTCACGGGGCTCGGTGAACAACTATGGCATTGTAACCTCATTTTCGTATCAAATACATCTCAATGAAAATGGATAGGGGTTATAAGGCGTACTCGGAATTCTGGGAATGGAATTATCCCCGCACTTCATATACAATTTACTTAAGGCTAAACATTTCCAAAAGGAAAGAAAGATAGCTGTACGAACTTATACCAAAACATGCCAAGAGAAAGCTTTACATACCTCTTGGGAGTTACCCTTTATCCTGCTCGCCTCGTCGTCTTCTGAACCTATTCAATGTGAAATTAATACGAATATCAACTACTCTTAACTTTCCAGCATCTTAGGTTATGCCTTAATATTAATGGAATCTATTTCCTTAGTCGTTTCCTCGACTAGTTCTTTAGTTTGTTAAGGCGTTAACAAAAATTGGGCAGCACCTCCCCTATAATGTGCCCTATCCGAATTTCCAATTAGGTCCCTAAAACCTACAGCCAACCAAAAACAACAACCTGCAGCAATTCATACCAACAATATACAACATAAACTCCAAACGACTTATTCAAAATTACGATATCAAAATAGGGTTTCTAGTTTCCATTTTTGTCAAACCTTTAACCGTACGAAGAGGGGGTCGTATGGCTGAAACCAGAAGCTCCCCCACCTCATTTAGAACATTTTTATACCCTGCAACCACAATACACACCCCTGCAGCAGCACCTCACAAGAACAACACTCTATTTCGGCAACAATTCAACTATAGCGACTTCAATTTAGTTTATTCCGAACGTTGAACTTTTTACGTCTTTTCCACAACTTCCAGAAGCCCAAAAGGTGTGTGATGCACCCTATAATAACACCATAAATTCCAAATTTTAAGGATAAGTCTTACCTTACCCGAAATTGGCCAAAACTAGCCAAATCGCAACTCGGAACTTCTTCAAACGCGCTGAACTTGAGCGGGCTGTTTGTGCGACTTCCTCGCTTCCCCAAATTAAAATTTTATGTTATTAAACATAATTATACAGCTGAGGGACACTTAAAATAATTAATTCACGGAACGAAATCCGGAATCTCACCCCAAAAGAGCCAAACCCGTAGCCCTCTCCCTTTTGATCCTCTAGGTTTTCTTCTTTGAGCTTCTTTTAGTTTTTCAAGTGTAGAACTGGTTCCGTAAGAATTGTAATATACATATATACACCTCCACGTATTTTAGGAACGTCGTATATAATTCATTCACAGAGAGAAAATTAGAAAACTCACCTTTAAGCTTCCAAACTATGGCTGCCTTTCTCTTTCACGTTTTCTCCCTATGTTGCTGCTATTTTTGGATAAATGAACACATGAAGAGTCATATACATATATATATGAGGTGACACGTGTCAGCCCCTAAGGGTGACACTTGTCAGGCCCTTATTGGACCACCTCAAACATGCGGCCAATGGGGTGCACCTCCCCCAAGCAGGTGGGTCACCTGCCTGCTTGAGGTGCTGCCACATGTCACCCTCCTAGGCTGCCACATGTCGCCTCTCCTCTCCCCCGTGGGTTCGTAATCTCATCTTGTTTTAAGAGTCGATGTAATCCGTACTACGTAAGCTTGATATATCCTTAAGTAGCTCAAGTGTATAAGACTTTTGACTTAGTAGCTTATGTAGGTGAATCGATTCCTACGACCCATTACTTGGCCTCCAATTCCTTCCGGATTCTTATGATTTCGTCTCCAACCTTCTCCACTATGGGGTATCACACTCTCCCTTCCTTAGAGTCATTTGATAGTGTCGTAGCATATCCGGCTCACATGATAATGTCCAAAGAACTTATGAGACATTCCGAGTTTAAAAAAGGTGGGTGTAACATCGCACTACATATGGAAAAGTTCTCATTGCTTCGTAATTTAGCCAAGGTTCCATACGTGGATAACCTGGTTATGAAATATATAGAAAGAAGGGGACATGATACAGTACCAAGTAAATGGGGGAAGGAGATTGGACCGAATTGAGATTGGACATAGAGACATAGAACAAGGTACAGGGAGATAAATGTGTAAGTATCCTCTAAAGAGAGGATGCAAGTGAGAAAACTACAAGGGTAAGATGGACGCTATTAATATGGCAACATATTTGAGAGATATGCTTAAACTGTAATAAGATCCCTTGTTGAACCAAGTTAAGAAGATCTGGAAGTCGCCAATAGTTGGATAGAAGTTAGAATGCTATGTAAGGTAGTTTTAAGAAGTTTTTAATAAGACCTTGAATGACATAACGCTAGAAGGTGAATGCGTATGAAAAGAAAAGGGTATAGCAATAAAAGGATATAAAATAACTCAAGAGACACTACGAAGGATAATGACATCATGCTGGGTCAAAAAAAAGATATTGGCTATAGAGTTGGTTGCAAATAATGTCGCGATAGATAAATAACCAAGGAAAACGGAACACAAAACCGCATATGATGGGGGATGAGAAGAGCAAAGAATGAATAAAGAAAAAAAGTATAACAAGATGGGACAAGCAAGTTTCAATGTGAGTAAGATGTGTACAGTAGAGTGAACCAGGAGACAGAAGGACTACATCTACCTTCTACAAGTTGCATCAGAATAGTGGTGCAACCTACGGTTATGCATGTATGAGCATTAGGATAAGTGAAAAAGTACATGATAAAAGGAATAAAGGCATAATAATGACAAGGCAAGTATGATATTTTGGATACCCTACCAAAAGCTACGAAGATAGGATAAGCCAAACTGTCGGGATGAAGTTAATACCACGGGCAAAGTAAGGCATGGTCATGATTGGACAAAAGGTCTATCCCGATACTGATTATAGGATGAGGGGAAAAAACATGGTAACACATAAGACCTAGCGAGAAAACGCTAAGGTATTTCTCAGATTAAGGTAAGCACCCTCTCATATTCTCATAAAGGTAAAGGATGATATGAGATACCATGTATAGAGGGTTACAAGCTGGGATAAGGAAACTGTGAAATAATTTAGCCAAGAGGGGCAGAACTAACTGGTTACTAAAAGATGGCGGACTTATATACCAAACTCCTTTGAGATTATGTCAGCTAATGCTAGACAGAACTCAAAGCGGCTATAAGGATCACTGTATGATCGAACTATGGTGCTACTCAGTAGCACCCTCTAAGGATTAACAAACAAAACATAAAAGGTAAAATGCCAGTTAAAGTCTTAAAAGGAATCGAGGAGGACTATACGGGGCTAAGGATTCCTAAATTATCAACGTCATTATAAACCGATTGTATACTCTGCGAGAGTAAGATGCTATACGGGTTATTATGAGTATGCTAAATGAACCATCCCATTTGCTTTCAATCGAAACTACCTATGCAGTTAAAACTGTGCGATGTTAAAGGTCAAGGAGGTAGTGAGACTTCATGAGGTTTCCACAGCTATCACCTCACGTAGAGGGACCTTAATTACAATTAATATCTGGAGATCAGTCCAAGGAAAAAAATTGGGAACACTGGCGGATCTTAGTACTGCATTTTCCCCTCAAACTGCTGGACAAACTAAGCCCACTATTAGACGCTAGAAGATATGTCGCGAGCTGGTGTTGTTAACATCGAAGGTAGCTGGGATGATTATCCATCACTTATCAAATTGCCTACCATAATGGCTTCCACTCCAGTATCCCAATGACCCCGTACAACACTGATGGGGTAGAATATGTAAGTCCCTTATTGATTGGATCGATATTAAAAAGACTAAGCTAGTAGGCCCAGACATAATTGAGCAAGCTGTTGACTAGTAACTCAAAGTCTGTAGAAATGATATACAGATAATCGACATCGACATTTAGAGTTCAAATTGATGATTGGGTATTTATAACAGAGTCATCCAAAAAAGCAAACTTAGTCCAAAATATATTAGACCTTATCAAGTTGCTCTTAAGGTGGACAAAGTTGTCGGTAAGTTGAGCTAACCACCTGATTGGGAAACTATACGCCCAGTCCATCAGATAGGGATGCTTCACAAGGGTACTGGTGAACCACCCAAAGTATGTCCCATAGATGATGTCCATGAAATGAAATTCTATGAGGAACATCCTATCGCCATCTTAGGTAGGCAACTAGAAGGTTGCAAACTAGGACGTGACTTCCATCAAGATATTGTGAAAAAAAACTAGAAAAGGGATGACTTGGGAAATTGAAGAGTACAGGAAACACAAGTATTCGTACCTATTTCCGATGTCTACAGGTAACCCCATCTCTTAAAACTCATATATTAATTACTTGGATGAAAGTATGTGTTATGACAATAGCAACGAATCTCCCTATAATCTGTATAAAGTCATGAGGGAAGTTTTGTTTAACATTTGGGGATAAATGTTATAAACGGGGGAAGGATGTTACACCCCACACTTTTGATCTCAGAATGTCTCTTAAGCTTCCTAGAAGTTATTTTGTGAACCAGATAGCTATGACACTATCAAACGACTTCAAGAAAGGAAGAATGTGATACCCCATAGTAGGGAAGGTTGGAAATAGGGTCGTGAGAAGTCTAAAGGAGTTGGAGGATAAGTAAGGAGTCATAGTACTAGATTTACCTACGTAAGCCACTAACTTAGAAGTCTTGCATACTTGAGCTACTGGAGTATATACCAAGCTTACATAGCAAGGATTACACAGATTCTTAAAATAAGATCAGATTACGAAACCACGGGGAAGAGGAGAAGATGACACATGGAAGTGAGAGGAGGTGACACGTGGCAGCAGGTGACCTAGCTACTTGGGGTCAAGTATGTGACCCACCTACATAGGGTTGGGACCCACCAAGGACACGTGGCAGCCCCTAACTGGTTTCATAGCTACGTTGGTCCAATAAGGGTTGGACACGTGTCACCCTTAGGGGATGGCACATTTCACCCTCAAAGACTCCCTATATATGTATGATATGTGACTAAGTACTTCATTATTCATCCAAAATTCAGCCAAGAACAAGAGAGAAAACGTGCGAGAAAGAGGCAGCCATGGCTTGAAAAGTTCAAGGTAAGTTTTCCAATTTTCCTCGGTGAATTAATTATATACGATGTTCCTCAACCATGTGGCGGTGTATATATGTACCTTATGATGTCTATGGAACCACATCTTCAGCTTTACACCTGAAACCAATAAGAGAAAGTTGAAGGAAAATGTTGGAGGCAAAGAAAGGAGGGCTACAGGTTTGGTTTCCGAAAGGTAAGCCCTCGACTTTTGTTCCGTGAAATTATTACTTAAGGTTTCCCACGGATATATAATCGTATTTAAGAGAATAAAATCATTATTTGGGGAAGCAAATAAGGGACACAAACAGTCCACTCCATTTCAGCACATCAACAAGTTTTCTGAGACTAGTTTGGTGAGTTTTAGCCAATTTCGGGTAAGATAAGATTTCTCCTTTCAATTAGGACTATATGGTGTTGTTATGGAGTTTTTTAAACGCCATATAGGTGTATGTAAATGTGAAAATGTCATATAAATGCTTGACGTCGAAGATAATCTAAATCGGAGTCGTTATAGTTTAATTGTCATCGAAGTAAGGTGTTGTGCTTGTGGTGTGCTGTTGCAGGTGTGAGGGGGTGTGTTTCAGGGCCTAAAAGTATTCTAAAAAGGGTGTGGGTGCTGCTCGTTTCAGACACACGTCCCCTCATTTCGTATAATTAAAGGTTTTGCAAAATAAAGGCTAGACACCCTATTTTGGTATCGTAATTTTGAGCGAGTCGTTTGGAGTTTATGTTGTATATTGTGGGTGTGAATTTCTCAAAAATATGCTGAAGGTTGTTTTTTTTGGTTGGCTTTAGTGTTTACGGATTTAATTGGAAATTTGGATAGGGCACGTTATAGGGGAAGTGCTGCCCGAGTTTCGTTAATGCCTTAGATAATTAAGGAACTAATCGAGAAGGCGAACGAGGGGTTGAGTTCTATGAATACTCATGTGTAGCCTAAGGTGCTAGAAAGCCAAGGGTTGTTAATACTCTTATTTTTTTTATGTTACTTAGGTGCAAAGAACGATGAGACAAACGTGATAACAAGTAACCCGTAACAGGTATGTGAAACCATCTTTTTCTTCTTTTGGCATGTCTTAGATGTAGACTATGGATGATGTATGTTTTGGTGCAACTTCATTCTTAGGTTCTGAATATGACTTCAGGACTCTTGATCACTTCTAGATGTTTATACTCTTAAATTGGATAAACCCCTATTCCTCGAGTCTTTTATGTGACTGTATAGTGATTGATTAGACAAACTCTTCTTTTAAAAGAGAAAGATTGTTACACCCCGCACTCTCGAGCTCGGAATGTCTTCTTAAGTTCCTTAGACACTATCATGTGAGACGGATAAGCTACGACACTATCAAACAACTCTAAGGAAAGAAAATTGTGATACCTCATGAGAAGGAAGGTTGGAAATGGAGTCATAAGAATCCTAAAGGAATTGGAGGCCAAGTAATGAGTCGTAGGACTCGATTTATCTACGTGAGCTACTAACTTGGAAGTATTACATACTTAAACTATTGGAGTACGTACCAAGATTTTGAAGAATGGATTACATAGGCTCTTAAAGTGAGACGAGATTATGAACCCACGAGGAAGAATAAAAAACGACGCGGGGCAGCCAATGAGAGGGTGAAACGTGGCAGCACCTTAAGAAAGCAGGTGACCCACCTTCTTGGGGTCAAGTAGGTGACCTACCTTCTTGGGGGAGGTGGGCCCCACTGCCATGTGGCAGCCCCTCCTATATCATGTAGATACGGTGGCCCAATAGGGGCTGGACACGTGTCACCTCTAGGGGATGACACGTGTCACACCCTAGGACCACCTATATACATATGACTAATAATTCAGATTGTTCCCCAAAACTTCAGCCAAAGCAAATGAAAAATAAATCCTAGAGCTAAGGAGAAAAGAGCGACGACTTTAGGAGGAAAAATAGGTAGGTCCCGCTTTCAATCCATAAATTAATTACTTAGCATATACTACAATTATATGGAAGTATTAGTAGTATAAAATTTGAAGTTTGGTGCAAAAAAAATCGGACAACAAGCTGCCACGGCGTTACATCGCGCTAAAAAGAGTTCTGAGGCACAATTTCGGCAAGTTCTAGCCAATTTTTGGAAAAGTAAGTTCTTCCCCTCTAATTTGAAGTTTATGATGTTAAATTATGGTGTATTACACACCCTAGGGGCGGATGGAAGTTGGGGAAAAGGTTTGAAAAGTTCGGCGTTCGAAAAGTTTGGGTGGTGAGGTATTGTGGTTCTGTAATGTATGTTAATAAGGGCGTGGGGGGGCTGCTGGTTGCATCCACACGAACCTCTGCTGTGCAATTAAAGAATTCGCGAAAAAAAGATTAAAAACTTTAGTTTTGGTATCACAGATTCGAGTGAATCGTAGGGGGTTTATATTGTGTAATGTATTGTTGCAGGGACTAAATGCATTCTAAAAGAGGTGTGTATGCTGATGGTTGCAGCAGCATGACCCCTTGTTTCGTAGAGTTAAAGGCGTTACAAAATAAAGGCTAGACGCCCTATTGTGATATCGTATTTTTGAATAAGTCGTTTGGAGTTTATGTTGTATATTGTTGGCATGGATTGCTGCAGGTTGTTGTTGTTAGTTGGATGTAGGTCTTAGGGACATAATTGTAAATTTTGATAGGGCACATTATAGGGGAGGTGTTGCCCAATTTTCATTGACGCCTTAGCAAATAACATAACTAGTCAGGGAAACGACTAAGGAAATAGATTCCATTAATACTAAGGTGTAACCTAGGGTGCTGGAAAGTTAAGAGGGGTTGATATTCATATTACTTTCATGTTGAATAGGTTAAAGGAAAGCGAGGCAAACAGGATAAGAAATAATTCAGACAAGGTATGTGAAGCTTTCTTTTGGCATGTTTTTGGCATAAGTATGTAAAGCCTATCTTGTTTCTTCTTTTGGACTGTCTTCAAGTTAAGTAATGAATGATATGAGATTGAGGGTAAATCTACTCATAAATGCCAAGCATAGTTAGCGGTCCACATTTACTTCTTGATAAAAGAACTCTTACAGAAATTGAACTAGGGCTTCTCAAGCCTTCCATACGTTAGGAAGTGATGAGTATGTAAGCCTATCCTTCCCTTCTCTTGGCATATCCTTGATATAAGGTTAATATGTATATCTGCATATGCAAGTGGGGATAATCCCTTTCATAAGGACCCTAACATAGCTCCTGATTCTTATCCACTGCTGAACACTAGGACGCTTACGATAGGTGAATTATTCTCTCTCAAACTCCTGTGGGATAGGAAGGGACAAACAGGTTAGGCCTACCCTTTCTTTCTTTTTACATGTCTTAAATAAAACGATACATGGTACGAGCTCTAGAGTAAGTCCATTCTTAAGCTCCGAATACGCTATATGTCTCACATTCACTCCTTGGCAGAAAAACTCTCATCATAGTTGAGCTACCTTCCCTGAACCGTCTATATATCGATTAATAGTGGGACTTAGAACTCCTATTCCTAAGGACTCTGTGATGACAGATGTTTATGATTTCCTTAAGCCGGTTGGCATTGCCCTAAAATATGTCTATCATTCCTGAGACTTCACTTAATATAGCCCTAGTGGCACTCAAAAGGCACTTGAGATGATTATTATCCTGATCCACGAATGATAGTTCAGTATGATTAACCTAGTGAGTCCCAGATAATGATCTACCTATATATGATAATGTGATGATAACACCGAGTCCCCTAAAGGGACGAGTATGGTATATGATGATATAATTATAACATTGAGTCCCCTAAAGGGTCGAGTATTGTATATGATGATATGATGATAACACCGAGTCCCCTAATGGGCCGGGTACGGTATTTGATGATATAATTATAACACCGAGACCCATACTAGGCCGAGTACGGTATGATATGTAATGATATATAGGCATGTATGTGAAAACATAACAATGTAATTGCAACATATGACACGACCCCGTATATGATGACATGGTAACACCGAGTCCCCTAGCGGGCCGGATACAGTATATGAAGATGGTGTACATGCACTTATGTTATAAGATGCAGGTATAGTGCCTTATTAACTGTTATACTTGTTCCCTACATCCCTATTTCAGTTGTTCTCTCAGTTATGATGCGTTATGCTTTATATACTCAGTACATATATCGTACTGACCCCCCTTTTCTTAGGGGGTTGCATTTCATGCTCGTAGGTACGGATGTCCATTCTGGAGATCCGTCAGCTTAGGAGCTCCTCTCAGCTATGTTGGAAGTGCTTCACTTTTCTGGAGCCTAATCTTTTATACTGGTCACTTAATGTATATGTTTGTACATTCAGGGGTACGGCGGGGGCCCTATCTCGCCATATGTTGTTGTTACTATTCCTAGAGGTCTGTAGACATATAGATGTGGGATATTGGTGAGTTCGTTTCGATTGTGCCTATACGACATTTTGTGAATATAGTTACGTTACAGCAGCCTTGTCGGATTGCATGCCTTTATGTGCTATGAAATGAGTGAAAGAGGTCACACGTGAACGAAAAAGTTTTAACTCATTGGGGTTTTGCGAGTAGTATCCCCTTGTTCATAGTTCAGTATGACTACAATTGATAGGTAGGTATACGGGGGTCCAGATCAGACCCCTATCGCGACCTACGGGGTTGGGTCATGACAGAAGTGGTATTAGAGCAGTTCATCCTCGGAGTGTCTACAGACCATGTCTAGTAAAGGCTTGTTTATCGGTGTGTTGTGCACCACACCTATAAACAGGAGGCTGCAGGACATTTAGGATCTTATCTCTCTTTTCTATCTTATATCGTGCGATATAGCTATGTTGTTAGGATGATCTCTCATTAACATAACATTGTGTTTACAGTGATGCCTCTAAGGGAAGCAATGACTGCCTAGAAGGGAAAGTCTATAGCAAGGGAATCTAGTAAGACCCCAAGAGTTACCAGGGCTCGTGCCCAGTCTATGCTAGGGATTATGCTACAATCAGCGAGCTCTACTACTCCGCCACCTCCAGAGGAACTCAGAACAATAGCAGGGGCAGATCCTGAAGCTCCAATGCCTGAGCCTCCATCTCCCCAGCCACGGCCGGTAGATAGGGCCATGAGAGATGCAGTGCAATTATTGACTAGGATAGTGGCAGGGTAGGCTCAAAGGCATGGGTTAGGAGCAGATGATACAAATACACAACATAGTTTAAGGGTCCGTGACTTCCTGGCCTGTAACCCTCCAGAGTTTCATGGGTCGAGACTTGCAGAGGATCCATATGAGTTAATTCGACAAATGCAGCGTACATTGCGAATAATCAAGGCCTCGAAGACTGAGTCGGTCGAATTGGCTTAATATCTGCTGCCTGACGTAGCCGTTAATTAGTATGAGTCCTAGGAATTATCGAGGTGCGAGGGTTCTCCTCCAACAGTCTGGGATGAGTTCATGGAAGCCTTCTTTGGCCATTTTTTACCTCCAGAAATGAAACGACCCAGAATTGATAGATTCTTACAGTTAAGGCAGAATGGTAGAAGCATTAAAGACTATAGCCTCGAGTTTGACTCATTGGCAAGGCATGCGCCCTCTATAGTAGCTGATATGGCTGATAGGTAGCATCGCTATATGATGGGGTTGGACTATTATTTAATTGATAACTGTGTGGCCATGGCTTCTCAGCTAGACATGGATATCGACCGAGTACAGGCGTACGCACAATGGGTGAAAGATCGGCATAGAAGACGACAACCCGAGAGAGATTTTAGTAGAGGCCAGTGTTAGAGGACTAAATCAGCCGGTTATTATGGTGGCTTTCGAGGTGGGCAGCCTCAACAGTATGGTATATACCCTTCTCAGCCGGCCCATAGTACACCGCTATAGTTCCCAGATAGTAGATTTGATAACACAATGTATTCAGGAGCCGGTCAAAGCTCTAGGGTTTCAGGCTCACAAACGAACAGGGGTCCGCGTCAATCAAGGCTATCTTTGCCCCAATGTTCTCATTGCGGTTGGTTTCATTTTGTGGAATGTCGTTTTCCCACCGACACTTGTTTTGCTTGCGACTGTTAGGGCAATGTTATGAGGGAGTGCCCATTCAGGGGAAGGCTACTGGGTCATTGCCGATTCTTCTTCTTCTGTGGCTATGCACCCTAAGAGGTGGGGTGTGCAGACACTAGCAGGTCAAGGTAGAGGTCGTGGCGAAGCTTCCAGATTCAGTGTCCCTTCAAATCGCATATACACCCTGGCTAGTAGACAAGGCCAGGAGACGCCAATAGGTATATTATTAATTTTCTTTAGGAATATATATGCATTCATATTGGGAGCACTGTGTGGCTGCGATATGATATGATATGAACATATATGTTGGCCCGATGAGACCTTGTTGGTATTTTCTGCGTACATGTGTTGAGATAGTAAGAAATAGAGAGGAAACTCTGCCCAAATTTTCCTAGAAATAAAAGGAAAAGACAAGAACTCTATTAAAGCGAAATTGATGAGATTTCAAGTAAAAATTAAAAGTGAGCATCAGGTACACGACAAAGATGAAAGTTCATGAGGCATAATGAAGTTAATATACGTGACTCTACCTTGATGATTAGTGAGATCCTACAAGGAGAGGGTATGTCGATTTGCAGAACAACTGCTGCATTACGAGGTTATTAGAAGAATAAGCTGTATCCACGGGAATAAAGTTAGTATAATGACGAAGCTTGAAACATGAGTCATTAAAATATAAGTACACTCGAGTTGGGAATTTGCACCAATTATGAGCCCTCGCTAATTACTGATTGGGATGAATGGAATGTGGCTTTGAATGCACTACTACATTACAGATATTACTCGAGTATCCATCGTTAGATAAGATTTTATACGAATATTCCAAATACTAAAGCACCCTACGGTTGTGCTAGGGTTTCCTATAAAGGCAACCTAACATATGGAAGATTTAACAAAACATGTAGATATGGTGCAGCACGTTAAATATGTTGGAGTGGAATCATTTGCATGTGAATAGCTGAAAATAAATGGAGGATGACATGGGTATACCCTAAAAAGGGGGAAGTGGACAAGAGAAGTACAAACGTAAGAGAAAATCGACTGACGCTATCGTATGTAAATGGGAATGCTAAAACTTCAAACGAGACCCCATAAGGGATGGACGCGATCATACCCGCACTAATGCACCAGATTCCATCAAAACTCCGAAGTTAAGCATGCTTGGATGAGAGTAGCACTTGGATGGGTGACCCCTCTGGGAAGTGAGAAAAGGAACGAGACAAGTATGACAAAAAGAAATTATAAAGGTGTGTTAGTACAAGGACACACATAGAACAGAGTAAGCCAAGAGTAGAAAAGATTATGACTAAAATACAATGCACCTCGTGAGAATGGCACAAGAATAGTTGTGCAGCTTACGAACATTGGCATACTAAGAGCAAGGTCAAAGGATTACTTGATAAAAGGAAGTCAGTAATAGCAATGTGATTGCCATATTTAGAATCTATTAAAGAAAGGTGTAAGATGGTTCGAGGCAGAACTATTAAGATATAATCGGTATTAAGAACAAAAGCCATAGCGGAGCCCTGACCTCGATCGAAGAAGGTAAGCCGCTAGTATAGCGACACTAAAGCATTTTCTAAATAGCTTTACGTACCTACACACGTTTGTGTGAGAATTACAGTATAACGTGTGGTAATAAAACTGGAAGGAAGATTTGAGTAAAGGAGTAAGATAGCATACCTAAGGTGTTAAAAATTGAATTAAGAGGAGTTGTATAATGGCTTAAACGAACAGGAGCATCAGAGGCTTGATAGCCTGTTACTAGGGATGGGGATCCCGACTCAGAAATGGAAGGCGATTAATGTAGGTTATAGTGCAGGCTGACCTCGCACTCTACGAAAGTATAAGTTCATATGGGTTATGGTAGATAAGCTGACAAAATTAACCCATTTTCTTCCAATTAGGAAGGTATATTCAGCTCAGGGTTATACGAGATGACATAGCAAGGAAACAATAAGATTTCACGGGGTTCCCACATCTATTATCTCGGACAGGGAAGTTCAACGTATGGCTAATCGCTGGAGATCATTCCGGTAAGGATTGGGAACACAGGTAAATGTTAGTACGACATTTCTCCCTTCGATTAATGGATAGGGCCAGAGGGTATCTAGTAAAGTATTGATGAAGTAAAGTTTAATCCGAGACAAGCTATCGGTTAGAAGCCTAGAGTCGGAAAGAAGGAGATAGATTGATCCTTCTTAGGTCATTTGTAGAATAGATAAAGCTTCCTATGAGTGGGACCTACCATCTGATTTGAAATAATACATTTGGTTTTCACAGACCAATGCTCTGAGAGGAGGTCCATATAACAGGGAGTTATCCTACGAGGGGCAACCCATTTCCATCCGGGATCAGTAGATTAAACGGGTTGCGAACTAAGGACGTAGCTTCCGTCAAGGTACTGTGGCGGAATAAGAATCGTGAATACATAACCTGGAGGTTGAAGAAGACATGAAACACATGTGTCCGTACTTATTCCCGATGTCTATAGATAACCCCCAGTCCTGGAACTAGTATATTAATTACTTGGATGAAAATGTATGCTATTCCAGTAGAAAGGAATCTCCCTACAATTTGTATGAAGTCTTAAGGGAAATTTTAATCAACCTTCGGGGATGAATGTTCTAAAGGGGGGAAGGATGTTAGACCCCGCACTCTCGAGATCAGAATGTCTTCTTAAGTTCCTTAGACACAATCATGTGAGACGGATAAGCTACGACACTATCAAACAACTCTAAAAAAAGAAGATTGTGATACCTCGTGAGAAGGAATTTTGGAAATGGAGTCATAAGAATCCGAAAGGAATTGGAGGCCAAGTAATGAGTCGTAGGACTCAATTTACCTACGTAAGCTACTAAATTGAAAGTCTTACATACTTAAGCTATTGGAGTACGTACCAAGCTTGCGAAGCATGGATTACATAGGCTCTTAAAGTGAGACAAGATTACAAACCCACGAGGAAGAAAAAAAAACAATGTGGGGCAGCCATTGAGAGGGTTACACGTGGCAGCACCTCAAGCATGCAGGTGACCCACCTGCTTGGGGTCAAGTAGGTTACCCACCTTCTTGGGGGATGATATTGAAGTATTAGTAGTATAAAATTTGAGTTTTGATTCCGCAAAAATCAGACAGCAAGCTGCCACGGCGTTACATCGCGCTAAAAAAAGTTCTGATGCACAATTTTGGCAAGTTCTAGCCAATTTCGGGAAAGGTAAGTTCTTCCCCTCTAATTTGAAGTTTATGATGTTAAATTAGGGTGTATTACACACCCTAGGGGCTGCTGGAAGTTGGGGAAAAGGTTTGAAAAGTTCGGCATTCGAAATTAGCGAAATTGGAATCGCTATAGTTAATTGTAATCGAATAATGCGTTGCGCTTGTGGTGTGTGACTGCTGGTAGGCTGGTGAGGTATTGTGGTTATGTAATGTATGTTAATAAGGGCGTGGGGGGCTACTGGTTGCATCCACACGACCCTCCACTGTGCAATTAAACAATTTGCGAAAGAAGGATTAAAAACTTTCGTTTTGGTATCATAGCTTCGAGTGAATCGTTGGGGGTTTATATTGTGCAATGTATTGTTGCAAGGCCTAAATGCATTCTAAAAGGGGTGTGGATGCTTCTGGTTGCAGCCACACGACCCCTCGTGTCACAACCCAACCCCGTGGGCCGCGATTGGGGTCTGACCTGGACCCCTATTTACATAACTATCGACTATAGTCAAATTGGACTATGTATAACGTGATACTGCTCACAAAAACCTCAATGGGTTACAACTTTTCATGTTCATATAGCCTCCTAGATATAGAAACCAAACACATGAACGTGTGGCCTCTTTCATTTGCATCATGTCATGAAAGGGCATGAAAGCCGATAAGGCTGCCATGTCATAAGAACATTTACAACTGAACAAACTCATAACAACCCACATACACATATGTCTACAGACCTCTAAGAATAGGAACGACAATATATGGCGGGATAGGGCCCCCGCCGTACCCCTATATAAACAAATATATACATCACAGGATCAGTACTCAAAAGCTAGGCTCCAAAATAGTGAAGCACTTCAAACATAGCTGAGCAGAAATCCTAAGCTGGCGGATCTCCAAAATGAACATCTGTAACTGCGCACATGAAACTCAGCCCCCCTAAAGAAAGGGGGTCAGTACGATATATTTACTGAGTATATAAAGCATGGACTGTAATAAATAAAGTCATTACCTGAACAGAAGGTGCAAAAATGAGCAAAATATCCAGAATATCAAAATGTTTTTCATAACCATAGATAATGTATGCGGAAAAACATATGTCATATCCGGACACATTATGGGACTCAGTGAACAAATACAAAATATGGTCGCCGCCCCGTCACTAGCGCCACAGCACATCATAACTCCAGAGTAGGGAATATCTCCGTAACAGATCATATCATATCAGATGGCCATATCAGATCATATAATATCATAAGTGTACATGGCACATCATAACTCCACAAATCAAACCCATGTACATGTCGTACTTTCCCTCTCACATCGGGGCACGACGAACAATGCAGAAAAGTATGCACGATAACAAAACTTGGCTCGGGCTCGGTGAAAGAAATATTGAGGCATCCACGAGTAGAGTAGTGAGAAACTATATGCAATTTAAATCATATTTGAGACTCGACCAAATAATCAAAATGAGCTTTCCTTCAAAATCGAGACAAAAGTCATATCAAGTACCTTTTGAAAGTCACTATGGACTATATCAAAATAGAACTTCTGGGAATCATATATATGTATCAAGTCATAACAAAATATCTTTTGGAAGTCAAAAAATTGGCCATCCTAGTGGCTTTAAGAATAGGACTTCTTGGGAATCATATGGAAATAAAATACTTGTTTCGTAAAAACCATGCCGAAAAGGGAGATTAGCTTTATATACTTATGTCAAATCATGCTAAGAGAAGGAATAAGATTTACATACTTATGCCAAAGAAATACTAAAATAAAATATAAGCCTTACATACGTATGCCAAAACATGCCTAAAGAAGGAAACATTAGCTTTAGATACCTCTTATGAGTTACTCTTTATCCCATTCGGCTCGTCGTCCTTTGAACATATTTCCTTAGTCGTTTCCCTGACTAGTTCTATTATTTGCTAAGGCGTCAACGAAAATTGGGCAGCACCTCCCCTATAATGTGCCCTATCCAAATTTCCAATTAGGTCCCTAAGACCTACAGACAACCTACCACAACAACCTGCAGCAATTCATATCAACAATATACAACATAAACTCCAAACGACTTATTCAAAAACACGGTAGCACAATAGGGCGTCTAGCCTTTATTTTGTAACGCCTTTCATTATACGCAATGAGGGGTCGTGTGGATTCAACCAGAAGCACCCTAACCCACATTAGAACATATTTAGGCCCTGAAACAACACATCACACCCCTGCAGCAACACCTCACCTAGTAATTCCAATTTAGTTTATTTTGAACGTCGAGCATTTCTACGACATTCCTAAACTTCCATCAGCATACAAGGGGTGTAACACCATAAACTTCAAATTGAAAGGAAAAACCTTACCTTTCCCAAAATTGGCCAAAACTCGCCAAACCTATCAAAACGTGAATTCTAGACAGCCCATTGTCTTATATTGTCGCTTAGTTTCGAAGGGTAATTGAGGGAAAAAGGATTTGTGGCCTCAATGAAAGTTATATACATGTGTATCAAGGTCTCAAAAAATTTCGAATTACCCCTACATCAATTTTGTACGAAAAGATATGCCCAAAATACCCACAACTGTCCGTGTAGGATTTCCAAAACAAAATCTGGGCAGTACCTCCTCTACACTTCATCACCCTTTTTCATGAAGCTAAAAGCAAACCTGGATTTGAAAGTCTAAATAAAAGTTATATACCTATGAAATAACTTTCCAAAACATATTGAATAACCCGAAACTAAGCTATACACAAGAGGTTATACCAATATTACTAACAACTGTCCCCTCTAAAAATGGGTCTATTCCCTAGCGTTTTCTCTTTAAGTTTCTCTTAGTTTTCCAAGTGAAGAACTGAAAATATGGTTATGTAGGTATCGTAATATCCATATATACATATCCATATAATTGAGGAACACCATAGATAATTAATTCACGGAAGAAAAGTGAAGAACTTACTTTAATTTCCTCCAATTTGTGGCTGTTGTTGTGAGCTCTCTTCTCTCACGTTTTTCTTTCTATTTTTGTTCAAGTTTTTGGCTAAAAATGACTTATTAGTCATCCATACATAGATGTATATCTTTTTGGACAGTGACACATGTCCTTCCCTAAGGGTGACATGTGTCACACCCTTATGCAGCCACCTCAATTATGCAACCAATCCATGGCTGCCACGTGGCAGGTGGGGGGGGGGGTCCACCCCATGGTGTGTCACCTGCTGCCATGTGTCACTTTCATGTGATGCCATGTGTACCTATCATGTGCTGCCATGTGTCAAGTAGGTGAGTCACCTACTTGCTTTAAGTAGGTGTGTCATTTTCTTATTTCTCTTCCGTGGGTTCGTAATTTTGTCGCACTTTAAGAGCCTATGTATTCCTTGCTACTTAGTATCAACACGCACTTGAGTAGCTTAACTACGTAAAACATCCAAGTTGGTAGTTTACGCGAGTCAATCGAGTCCTACGACTCATTTCTCGGCCTCCAACTCCTTTTGAATTTTTATAACCCTATTTCCAATCTTCCTTATTATGAAGCATTTTGTTCTCCTTTCCTTGGAGTTATTTGATAGCATTATAAACTATCCGACTCACATAATGACTTTTAAGAAACTTAAGAGCCTTCCCAGAAACTTGAGAAGTTTAAGAAGCATTCTAAGGTACCAAAGTACGGGGTGTAACACCTAGTTTCGTATAGTTAAAGGCATTACAAAATAAAGGCTAAACGCCCTATTGTGATATCGTATTTTTGAATAAGTCATTTGGAGTTTCTATTGTATATTGTTGGTGTGAATTGCTGCAACAACTTGGCACATAATAGTGGAGGTGCTGCCCAATTTTCATCGGCGCCTTAGCAAATAACAGAACTAGTCAGGGAAATGACTAAGGAAATAGATTCCATTAATACTAAGGTGTAACCTAGGGTGATGGAAAGTTAAGAGGGGTTGATATTCATATTACTTTCATATTGAATAGGTTCAAAGGACGGCGACACAGACAGGATAAGGAATAATTCAGACAAGGTATGTGAAGCTTTCTTTTGGCATGTTTTTGGCATAAGTATGTAAAGCCTATCTTGTTTCTTCTTTTGGCATGTCTTCAAGTTAAGTAATGAATGATATGAGATTGAGGGTAAATCTACTCATAAATGCCAAGCGTAGTTCATGGTACTCATTTACTTCTTGATGAAAGCACTCTTACAGTAATTGAACTAGGGCTTCTCAAGCCTTTCATACTATCACGACCCAATCCCATAGGCCGCGACTGGGGTCCGACCTGGACCCTTGTATACCTATCTATCAGTTGTATCTATATTGAACTATGAACAATGTGATTCCTCTCACAAAATAAAAAAAAACCAACGCAAGTGGGGATAATCCCATTCATAAGGCCCCGAGCATACCTCCTGATTCTTATCCACAACTGAACACTAAGACGCCTAGGATAGGTGAATTATAGTCTCTCAAACTACTTTAGGATAGGAAGGGACAAACAGGTGAGGCCTACCCTTTCTTTCTTTTGACATGTCTTAAAGAATATGATACATGATACGATCTCTAGAGTAAGTCTATTCTTAAGCTCCGAATACGCTATATGTTTCACATTCACTCCTTGGCAGGAAAACTTTCATCGTAGTTGAGCTACCTTCCCTGAATCGTCTATATGTCGATTAATAGTGGGACTTAGAGCTCCTATTCCTAAGGACTCTGTGATGACATATGTTTATGATTTCCTTAAGCCGGTTGGCACTGCCCTAAAATATGTCTATAATTCCCGAGACTTCACTTAATATAGCCCTAGTGGCACTCAAAGGGCACCTAAGATGATTATTATCCTAATCCACGAATGATAGTTCAGTATGATTACCCAAGTGAGTCCCAGATAATGGTCTACCTATATATGATAATATGATGATAACACTGAGTTCCCTAAAGGGCTGGGTACGGTATATGATGATATGATTATAAACTGAGTCACCTAAAGGGCCGGGTATGGTATATGATGATATGATTATAACACCGAGTCCCCTAAAGGGTCGGGTACGGTATATGATGATATAATGATAACACCGAGTCCCCTAATGGGCCGAGTACAGTATGTGATGATATGATTAAACCACCGAGACCCATACTAGGCCGGGTACGGTATGATATGTAATGATAGATAGGCATGCATGTGAAAACATAATAATGTAATTGTAACATATGACACAACCCCTTATGCGATGACATGGTAACACTAAGTCCCCTAGCGGGCCGGATATAGTATATGAAGATGGTGTACATGCCCTTATGTTATAAGATGCAGGTATATTGCCTTATTAACTGTTATACTTGTTCCCCGCATCCCTATTTCAGTTGTTCTCTCAGTTATGATGTGTTATGCTTTATATACTCAGTACATATATCGTACTGACCCCCATTTTCTCGGGGGATTGCGTTTCATGCCCTCAGGTACAGATGTCCATTCTGGAGATCCGTCAGCTTAGGAGTTCCTCTCAGCTATGTCGGAAGTTCTTCACTGTTCTGGAGCCTAATTTTTGATACTGGTCACTTAATGTATATGTTTGTACATTCAGGGGTACAGTGGGGGCCCTGTCCCACCATATATTTCTGTTACTATTCCTAGAGGTTTGTAGACATATGGATGTGGGATGTTGGTGAGTACATTTCGATTGTGCCTGTACGGCATTTTCTGAATATAGTTACATTACAGCAGCCTTGTAGGCTTGCATGCCCTTATGTGCTATGAAAAGAGTGAAAAAGGCCACACGTGCACGAAAAAGTTTTAACTCATTGGGGTTTTTATGAGTAGTATCCCCTTGTTCATAGTTTAGTATGACTACAACTGATAGGTAGGTATACGGGGGTCTAGGTCGGACCCCAATCGCGACCTATGGGGTTGGGTCGTGGCAAAGATTCTAAAATAACCAATGCTCAGA
Source organism: Solanum dulcamara (assembly GCF_947179165.1). NCBI lineage: Eukaryota > Viridiplantae > Streptophyta > Magnoliopsida > Solanales > Solanaceae > Solanum > Solanum dulcamara. Next base: position 25,688,333 of record NC_077244.1, read on the forward strand.
CTTATAAGATATTTTATACTGGTATATGTCTAAAATTTCCAAAACTCCTTTTTACATAGTCCTTGGTGACATTTAGAGGGTATACGTCAGATACTTCCTACCCTGACCTCCAAGTGAGGGTTCGGTTGATGACTTTGTTGAGTCTCAAATAATGATTTAAACTGTGTTTTGTTTCCCACTACTCTATTCATCTATACTGGAACACTTCTTCTCCGAGTCCCGGGCCATTTATCGGATTCATGCATAATTCTACTACATTATCCACTGAGTTCCTCACTAGAGGGCCAAGGCATATATTGTTATACCCTATATTTTCTAAACTCGAAATGTCTCTTAAGTTCCTTAGACATTGTCATGTGAGCTGGATAGGCTACGACACTATCAAACGACTCTAAGAAAAGGAGAATGTGATACCCCATAGTAGAGAAGGTTGGAAATGGAGTCATAAGAATCCGGAAGGAATTGGAGGCTAAAGTAATAAGTCGTTGGACTCGATTTACCTACGTAAGCTACTAACTTGGACGTCTTACATACTTAAGCTATTGGAGTACGTAACAAGCTTGCGTAGTATGGATGACATAGGTTCTTAAAATAAAATGAGATTACGAACCCACGAGGAAGAGGAAAAAATGACGCGGGGCAGCCAATGAGAGGGTGACACGTGGAAGAACCTCAAGCAAGCAGGTGACCCACCTGCTTGAAGGAGGTGGGCCCCAATGCCACGTGGCAGCTCCTCCTTCAGCGCATGGATGCGGTTGGCCAATAGGGGCTGGACACGTGTCACCTCTAGGAGCTGACACGTGTCACTCCCTAGGACCACATATATATTTGTATATACAGCATAAACTTCAGTTCTTATCCCAAATTTCAGCCAAAGTGAAGAGAAAACAAACCCTAATCTAGGGAGAAAAACATGGCGGCTAGAAGGAAACAATAAGGTAAGTCCCGGTTTCGTTCTGTAAATTAATTATCTAGCGTATACCACGATGATATGGAAGTATTAGTAGTATAAAATTAGGGTTTTGTGCAGCAAAAATCGGACAGCAAGCTGCCACGACGTTACAGCGCGCTAAAAAGAGTTCCGAGACACAATTTCAGCGAGTTCTAGCCAATTTTGGGAAAGGTAAGGTCTTACCCTCTAATTTAAAGTTTATGGTGTTATTATAGGGTGTATTACACACCTATAGGCTGCTGGAAGTGGGGCAAAAGTCGTGAAAAGTTCGACATTCAAAATAAATGAAATTGGAATCGCTATAGTCGAATTGTAATCGAATAATGCATTGTGCTTGTGGTGTATGACTGCTGGTCGTGTTGTGATGTATTTTGGTTCTGGAAATGAGTTAATAAGGGCGTGGGGGCTTCTGTTTGCAGCCACACGACCCTCCGCTTTGCACAAATTAAAGAATGCACGAAAGGAAGGATAAAAACCATAGTTTTGGTATCGTAGTTTTGAATGAGTTGTTTGGGGTTTATATTGTGTAATTTTGCTATAATATACATATATATGAGCTGTTTGTTATGTTGTTGGTTGAATTTAGGTGTTAATTACATGATTGGGGAATTCGGATAGGGCACATTATAGGGGAGGTGCTGTCCGATTTCCGTTAACGCCTTAACTAGTTAAGGGACTAGTCGAGAAGGTGAGCAAAGAGAGGAATGCTATGAATACTAGTGAGTAGTCTAAGTTGCTGAAAAGTGTAAGGTTGTTAATACTCGTATTACTTCCATGTTAAATAGGTTTCGAGGATAGTGACGCGAACACGGTTAAGAGAGGTCCATAAGAGGTATGTAAAGCCTATTCTTTCTCTTTTTTTGGCATGTCTTAGAGGCAAGTAAAAGGTGACATGATCTCTGAAATAATTTCATTTCTAAGTGTCTCATATTCACTTCTGTATGTTGAACTACATTCCTAGAACTTTCTATATGTTAAGGAAGAAATGAATGTAAAGACTTTACTTTACTTACCTGCATGCTTCGTAACTTTCCATGTCGTCAATTACTTCCTTCTATTGGTGTCGTCCTTCTGTTAAGATCCAAAGTTAGTATAAGAAATTTCCTATGACTCGGATCTAAAGCACGATCTCAGATGTGAAAGAAAGGTAACATCCTAAATGTCCTGTAGCTTCCTGTTTATGGATGTGGCGCGTAACACATCGATAATCAAGACTCTACTAGACATAGTCTGCAGATAATCCAACGATGAACTTCTTTGATACAACTTCTGTCACGACCAAACCCCATAGGCCGTGACTGGAGTCCGACCTGGACCCCCCGTATACCTAGGTATCAACTGTGGTCAAATTGAACTATAAATATAACAATATCATGTAAAATAGCTCTACTAGGCGATAACATTTTCATAAACTTGTAGCCCTTTTCGTTTGTATCACAATATGACAGGGCACGCAAGTCGACAAGGCTTCCATAATATAATAACATATATCATATATCATGTAGACCCATCTAAATCAAATTGACATACACAACCCACGTATACATGTCTGCAGACCTCTAAAAATATTAACAACAACATATGGTGGGATAGGGTGACCGTCGTATCCCTGAATAGACAAAACAATTTTATATATCAATGGGCCGTATCCAAAAACTAGGCTACGGTATAATGGAGCCTCTTTCAACTGAGCTGAATGGAATCCTAAGCTGACGGACTCCCAAAACCTGTACCTGTACCTGCGGGCATGAAATACAGCCCCCCCGAAGAAATGGGGTCAGTACGACATATGTACTGAGTATGTAAAACGTAACATAATACACTAGAGGTATATTCGAAATAGAGAAGCAGGGGAATAAATTATCAAATCGGAGACATGTACCTGTACTCTATGAATCACAAAAGCATGCATGCTCACTTTATACAATATAGCCGGCCTTTTCAGGGGTCCGGTGAATCACATCTGTAGGACCATCATAGGGCCGGCGCCATCACCACCTTATTACAATACATCATCATATATATATATACATACGTACCCGGCCCTCTAGTGAGGGGCTCGGTGGAAAATGCAGTGAATTGTGTACGATAACATACCCAGCCCGAGACTCGGTGAAAGAAGGGTTATAGTATACACAAGTAGAGTAGTGAGTAACTATATGCAATTTAAATCATTATACGAGACTCGACAAAATAAGAAAGTTAAGCTTTTGTTTGAGGATCCGAGCAATGGTGTAGTCATCTCAAGTATCCTCTAAATGCCATTATGGGCTGCCTCAAAGGTTAACTCAGGGACCCTAGACATGTATTAACATAGGGCCAATTTATTTATGGAATCAGAAACACTTGTTACCTTATAGTCTTTAGGACATAGAGCCTGTACATTTGTTACCCCTTTAATGTATAAAAGTTTCCAGGGAAATAGTTCAACTACTATAGGAGTTCAATATTCAGAGGTAATGAAGAGATGTTTAAGGATGGATTTACCCCGGAGCTCAGATCATATTCAACTTACAACTAAGACAAAGACATGCCTAAAAAAAGAAAGAGAATAAGTCCTATATAGTCTGTACTTTCCTTCAGGTGGTCATCATATACATATCTCGTACCCGGCCCATCCTGGGGCTCGGTGAACAATTATGGCATCATACTCTCATTTTCATACCAAGTACATATCAAGAGAAAGGAAAGTTAGTTTCCCATACACTACTCTTTAGCAGGTAGAAGCCTTAACGGGCAATGCTCAATTCTTGTAGGGGTGTCAACACTTAAGTGTAGTTAGGGATTATGAGGCGTACCTGGGGTTCAGGGAATGGAATTATCCCCACATTCCACATACAATTCACTTAAGTCTAAGACTTTCCAAAAGGAAAGAAGGATAGTTGTACTTACTTATACCAAAATATGCCAAGAGAAAGCTTTACATACCTTTTAGGAGTTACTCTTTATCCCGTTCGCCTCATCGTCCTTTGAACCTATTCAACATGAAAGTAATACGAATATCAACCACTCTTACCTTTCCAGCATCTTAAGTTGCACCTTAGTATTCCTGGAATCTATTTCCTTGTTCCTCTTTTCGACTAGTTCTTTAATTAGGTAAGGCGTTAACGAAAATTGGGCAGCACCTCCCCTATAATGTGCCCTATCCAAATTTCCAATTAGATCCCTAAACACTACAGCCAACCAACAACAATAACCTGCAACAAATGTTTAAGCAATTCACACCAACAATATACAACATAACCTCCAAACGACTCGCTTGAAATTACGATATCAAAATAGGGCGTTTAACCTTTATCTTGTAATCCCATTAATTATACGAAACAAGGGGTCTTGTGGCTGCGACCATCAACACCCACACCCCTTTTTGAATACATTTATTCCCTGCAACATCACCCCACACTCCTGCAACAGCACACCACAAGCCCAACACTTTCCTTTGACGACAATTTAACTATAGCGACTACAATTTGGATTGTCTCCAACGTCAAGCATTCCTATACCATTTTTATGTTTCAAGAAACAAAAAAGGCATATAATACACTCCATAACAACACCATAAAGTCTAAATTAAAAGGAGAAACCTTACCTTACCCGAAATAGGCCACAATTTGCCAAGACGCGCGTCAGAACTTCTCTAGACGCGCTGAAATTAGGAGGACTGTTTGTATGACTTCCTCGCTGCCCCAAATAGGAATTCCTTGTTATTAAACATCGTTATATAACCGCAGTATACCATAATTAATTAATTCATAGAACTAAAGTCGGGGCTTACCTCCAAAGGGCCAAACCCGTAGCCCCTCTCATCTTGCCTCCAACGTTTTTCCTCTTCTTTCTTTCACTTTTCTAGACGTAAAGATGAAGAGATGGTTCCGTATATGTCTTAAAATACATATATACATCTTCATGGGTTTGAGGAATATCGTAAATAATTAATTTATGGAGAAAAATTGAGGAACTCACCTTTAATTTTCCAAACCCATGGCTGCCTTTCTCTTTTCCTTCTGCACATTTTTCTCTCTATGTTCTTAGTTGATTTTTTGATAATGAATAAGTTAAGAGTCACATAATACATATATATATGAGGTGACACATTTCAGCCCCTAAGGGTGACACGTGTCAAGCCCTTATTGGGCCACCTTAACCATACTTCAAATAGGGTGCTGCCACGTGGCAGTGGGGTCCAACTCCCCCAAGAAGGTGGGTCCCCTACTTAACCCCAAGCAGGTGGGTCACCTTCAGCTACATGGCACTTCCCTAGGCTGCCATGTGGCACCTCTTCTTGCTGCCACGTGTCATCTTCTCGTCTCCCCCGTGGGTTTGTAATCCCGTCTTATTTTAAGAGCCGATGTAATCCGTACTACATAATCTTGGTATGTCCTTAAGTAGATTAGGTATGTAAGACTTCTAAGCTAGTAGATTATGTAGGTAATTCGAGTCCTACGATTCATTTGTTGGCCTCCAACTCATTCTGGATTCCTACGATTCTATTTCCAACTTTCCCTCTCACGGAGTATCACATTCTTCTTTCCTTAGAGTTGTTTGATGATGTCATAGCGTATACGGCTCACATGATAATGTCTAAGAAACTTGTAAGACATTCCGAGTTTAAAAGTGTGGGGTGTAACATCCTTTCCCCCTTTAGAACATTCGTCCCCGAATGTTAAACAAAACTTCCCTTAGCACCTTATACAAATCGTAGGGAGATTCTTTACTGTTGCCATAACACATACTTCCATCCAAGTACTTATTATACATGTTTCAAGAGTTGGGGTTACCTGTAGATATCGGGAATAGGTGCGAATACTTGTGTTTCATGTTCTCTTTAGCTTCTCCAGTCATTCTCTTTCTGCTTTTGGGTTTGCCACAGTATCTTGACGAAAGGCACGTCTTTAGTCCACAATCTTCTAGCTTGTTGATCTAAGATGGAGATAGGTTGTTCCTCAAAGGATTCTATCTTCTGGACACCATCTATAGAATATACCCTGGGTGGCTCGTTAGTACCCTTGTGAAGCATCTCTATCTAATGGACTGGGCGTATAGTTCTAACTAAGGGGGTAAATTCAACTTAGTGGCAACTTTGTCCACCTTACGAGCAACTTGATAAGTTCTAGCATATTTTGGGTTAAGTCTCCTTTTCTCGGTGACTCTATTATGAACATCCAATCATCAATTTGAACTCCGAATGTCGATGTCGAGAATCTGTATATCATTTATGTTGGCTTTGGGCTGTTAGTCAATAGCTTGCTTAATTATGTTGGGGCCTTTTTAGCTTAGTCTTTCTAACATCTTCCCATCTAATAGGGGACTTACACGTCTTGCCCTACCAGTCTTGTACGGGGCCATTGGTATACCAGAATGATAGCCCTTACGGTAGGTAAACTTAATAAGTGGTGGACGATCGTCCCAGTTACTCTTAAAGCCAACCATATAAGCTCGCAATATATTTTCTAGCATTTGATAGTATGCTCAGTCTATTCAGCAGCCCGAGGAAAATACGGTAGGAAGGCCTATCTATGCTCCCGACCTCTTCTTGGGCTATTGTCCAAATGTTAATCATAATTGAAGTCCTTCTATCTAAGATATTAGCTGGGAAAACCTCACGGAATCTTACTATCTCCATGTTCTATAACTCTACCTAATTTCAGCTACATAGGTGCTCTTGCTTGAAAGCAAATGGGCTGATTCATTAGCCTACTCACAATAACCCACATAGCACCCTACTCTTACAGAGTATAAAATAGGTTCATAATGACGTTGATAATTTGGGAACCGTTAGCCTCGTATAGTCCTTCTTGATTCTTTTCAGGACTTTAAATGGCATTTGATCTTTTGGGTCCTTCTTCCCTTTCTTTTTTCCAATCCTTAGGGTTGGCTACCGAATAATGCTGCAATCCCCTCATATAATTTCGAAGGAATTTTTGCATATAAATTGGCCATCCTGTAGTACCCAGCTAGTTCTGCCAGTTTTACTTAGACCCTTTCACAATTTCCCTTACTTCCGCTTGTAACCCTCTGGACACATTATTTTGTGTCATTCTTTACCTTTACAAGATTATGAGAGGGTACAAGAAGTATCCTAGAGTTACCTCGCTAGTCCTCATGTTGTACCTTGCCTTTTTCTCCCTTATCCTACACTCGATGTTGGGGTATATCCTTGGTCCAATCATGGCCATGTCTTACTTCACCCATAGTACTAATTCCATCTCGGTAGTTTGGCTTAACCTATCTTCGCATCTCTTGGAAGTTAATTATAACTTGGGCTCCTTCGCCTGGGATAATGGTTGTGGGGACTCCGTAAGGTACTACCACTCTTTTACCCTATAATTTTACACCTTCTCGGCTGAGTAGGTAGCCTTTGATCGAAGGAGCAAGGGCTAATATCGTTAAACCACAAGTAATATTCCCTCCAGAGTCATCTGGCACTGGACTGCGAAGTGAGTCTTGTAGTCCTGGTCATATTGTGGAATTTTCGACCTTGGGTATTACTTCCTGTCATCCATAAATTACATCGGTTAGTACCCTTACCTTTTGGGTTTTGCTTTTTCGCCTTAAGAGGTGACTGCCAAGTGGTGTCGAAATTCCCTCGCCCACTGGCCCATATAGTCCTTTTGTAGTTTTCCTCTCATTAACTAGTTCTATGTTATAGAGCTGTGGCATTTGAGTGCGTCGTCAGTTAGCAGATAGCTAATCCTTCTTGACTTGCTTAAATCCTTTTTTACAATACCCTCAACATAACGTATAGTACTCTAGGAACATAATCTTATGTCGTTTCTCTGCCGCTAGTTTAGATTCTTCCATTTCGCGTGATCATACCTGCACAAACGCATTAGGTTCCATCAGTATTTTAAAGTTAAGCATGCTGGGGCTAGAGTAGTACTGGGATGGGTGACCTCCCTGGGAAGTCTTCGTGTCACGTTTCATTGTAATCCTTGCCATAATGTACGAGGCACTCAACTTAGCTCCAGATTTACCTCAGCGTTGCCTCGTAAGTCTTTATGTTTTGCCTTGTCCTTTCCTCTGTTATCTTGCAACCAGTATCGGCGTAGACCTTTATCTCCACTATGACCATGTCCCTCCTTTTTTCGGTCATTTTGATTTAACTTCTCCTATTATATTTCCCCCCTTTCTGTACGCACCTATTCATTAGGGTGGGCTACTGAGTAGCGCTAAAATTAGTTCATATAGTGACCTTTGGAGCCGTTTTGAGTTTTGGCTATTATTAGCTGGCATAGATTTAAAGGAATTTGACATATAAACTCCCCTATCCTCTATTCACTTTGTGTTGTCCTCATTTTCTACCACAGGACGCTTTTTATTCCTTTTTCTTTGGTTATTTATCTATCGCAATGTCATTTTCGACTAACTCTATAACCAACATATTAGCTTTTGGTCTAGCATGCTGTCATTATCCTTCGTAATGTCTCTTAAGTTGGTCGATATCCTTTCATGGTTACACTCTTTTTTTATACGCAACCTCCTTCTAGTGTTATGTTGTTCAGGGTCTCGTCACATACTTCTTAACGCTGCCTTACGTAGCATTCTGGCTTCCATCTGATTATTGGTAGCTTACGGACCTTTCTAACTTGGTTCAGCAAGATATCTTATTGAAGTTTAGACGTCTATCTCAAATATATTTCCATATCAATTGTCTCCTCCTAGTTTTGCCATTTTCTCATTAACTTCCCTTCTTTATAGGGTACTCGTACTTTTATCTGCTTGTACCTTGCTCTATGTCTCTTTGTCCAGTCTCAATTTCACCCAATCTCTTCCTCCAATCTACTTGGCACTGTATCATGTCTCCGTCTATCTGCATATTTTATAATCGGTCTATCCGCGTACGGAGCCTTGGCTAAATTACAAAGCGACAAAAACCTTTCCATATTTAATGTGATGTCTTGTCTACTAATCGGTACTTGAATAATGTGACCCAAGGAACAAGTCATCCAAGTCCACCTTCTACTTTTCCTTTTCCTAGAATTACTTCGCACCTGTAGTCGTTCCAACTCTAATTAGGCAATTCTAGTATTCCGACGATAACTATTTAAGGTTTTCTTGAAGTAGTAACTTTATCCCAACCTATATCCTTCGCTTCTTGGGGAGAATAAAAGTTGCGCCATTTGTTCCTTAAGTTTTCCATCCTCATCCCCTAAGGGTTCCACTACTTTTGGGGCGACGTTGTGTACACGCATCATTTTTTTGTATCTTAAGCCCCATGCTTTTACTACATTCTCAACACAGTCCTTTAAGTTAGTCAATGCGTACTAAGTGCGTCTTACTAGTAGTTCCTCTTTATCCCTGCATATTCGTATCACACTGTTCAATTCATACTTACATATTCGTGTTCAGTTCCTGACATCTCTTTGAGGTGCTTCTATTTTGAAGTTCGTTTCCCAATTGGTCAGTGGATAACTATAAACTGTTACATAAACCATTTCCCGACCATTGTTGAAAGAAATCCGAATCTCTTAAACATCACAGTACTTCTTTTAATACTTACCCTTCCTGGTCTCCTTCTGAGTTTATCTCGAGTAATAAACAACTTATCTAATTTACAATTAGGAGTTGGGGGCTTAGTACTTTTCAAAAAGAGTATAGCTCAATTACTAGACACCTTACTGTCACGACCCAACCCTATAGGCCGCGATTGGGGTCCGACCTGGACCCCCGTTTACCTAGTTATGAACTATGGTAAAATTGAACAGTAAATAAAATAATATCATGTAACAGAGCCCCACTAGGCGATAACATTTTCATAAACCTGTAGCCCTTTTTGTTTGTATCACAACATGATAGGGCACACAAGACGACAAGGCTGCCATAACATAATAACATATATCATATATCATGAAGACCCAGCTGAATCAAACTGACATACACAACCCACATATACATGTCCGCAGACCTCTAAAAATATAAATGACAATATATGGCGGGACAGGGCCCCCGCCATACCCCCGAATAGACAAAGATATTTCATACATCAGTGGACAGTATCAAAAACTAGGCCCCGACACAATGTAGCCTCTTCCAGCTGAGCTGCATGGAATCCTAAGCTAACGTACTCCAAAAACCTGTATCTGTACCTGCGGGCATGAACGCTGCCCCCCGAGAAAGAGGGTCAGTACGACATATGTACTGAGTATGTAAAACATAACATAACATACTGGAGGTATATTCAAAATAGAGAAGCAGGGGAAACAAATTATCAAATCAAAGACATGTACCTGTACTCTGTGAATCACAAAAGCATGCATGCTCAATTTATACAATATAGCCGTCCCTTTTAGGGGTCCGGTGAATCACATCTGTAGGACCATCATAGGCCCGGCACCATAACCACCTTATTACAACATATCATCATATATATACATATGTACCCAACCCTCTAGTGAGGGGCTCGGTGAGTGATGCAGTGAATTTTGCATGATAACATACCCGGCCCGAGACTCGGTGAAAGAAGTGTTACAGTATATCCGAGTAGAGTAGTGAGAAACAAAACACAATTTAAATCATTATTTGAGACTCAATGAAGTCATCAAGTGAACCGTCACCTAGGGATCAGGGCAGAAGGTATCTGACGTATACTCTCTAACTATCACTAAGGACTATGTAAAAAGGAGTTTTTGGAAATCTTATATATATACCAATGTGAAATATCTTATAGCAGTCCGAGCATGGGTTATCTCTGAGCCTTTTCTTTTTTACAAACAAGAGCTTAGTCGAATCAATTGTTATACAGTCATATAGAAGACTCGAAGATAGCAACTTACTATTTTAAAGTTTAATCATTCAAAAGTGAGTGAGGGTCCTGAAGTCCTATTCAGAACCTGGGAATGGAATTACCCCCAAAGCTCATATCATATCCTGCTTACATCTAAGATATTCCAAAAGAGAAAAGATAGGCTTTACATACCTATACCAAAAACATACCAAGAGAAGCTTCACATACCTCTTATGGACTCCCCTTAATCGTGTTCACATTATTGTCCTCGAAACCTATTTAACATGGAAGCAATGCAAGTGTTAACAATCTTAGACTTTTCAACAACTTAGACTACCCACGAGTATTAATAGCATTCATCCCTTCGCTCGCCTTGTCGACTAGTTCCTTAACTAGTTAAGGCGTTAACGAAAATCGGACAGCACCTCCCCTATAACGTGCCCTATCTGAATTCCCAATCATGTCCTTAACACCTACACCTAACCAAAAACATAAACATCATCTCATATATATGTATATTATAGCGACGTTACACAATATAAACCCCCAAACAACCCATTTGAAACTACGATACCAAAACTAGGGTTTTTATCCTTTTTTTCATGAATACTTTAATTGTGCAAAGCGGAGGATCGTGTGGCTGCAACCAGAAGCTTCCACGCCCTCATTAACTCATTTTACAGCATCATAATACATTACCACACGACCAGCAGTCCCACACCACAAGAGCAACGCGTTATTCAATTACAATTCAACTATAGCGATTTCAATTTCATTTATTTCTAACGTCGAACTTTTTACGACTTTCCCCAAACTTCCATAAGCCCACAAGGTGTGTAATAAACCCTATAATAACATCATAAACTTCAAATTAGAGGGTAAGACCTTACCTTTCCCGAAATTGGCTAGAACTCACCGAAATTGTGCCTCGGAACTTTTTTTTAGCGCGCTGTAACGTCGTGGCAGCTTGCTGTCCGATTTTTGCTGCAAAAAAAACTAATTTTATACTAATAATACTTCCATATCATTGTGGTATATGCTAGATAATTAATTAACATAATGAAATTGGGAATTACCTTAATTTTTCCTCAGAGCCGTCACTATTTTCTCTCAACTTTAGGGTTTACTTTCCTTTATTTGCTGCTACAGTTTTGGATGGAATTTTGAGATAAGAAGAATCCCCTTAGTCACAATATACATATATGTTAGTGTCCTTAGTAGGTGACACATGTCAGCCCCTAAGGGTGACACGTGTCCAACCCTTATTGGGCCACCGCATACATGCCTCCAATTAGGGGCAGTCACGTGGCAGTGGGGCCCATCTCCCCCAAGTAGGTGGGTCACCTACTTTACGCCAAGAAGGTCGGTCACCTGCTTGCTTGAGGTGCTTCCACGTGGCATTCCTCCATTGACTGCCACGTGTCACTTTTTTTTTCTCCCTCGTGGGTTCGTAATCTCATCTTATTTTAAGAGCCTATGTAATCCATGCTATGCAAGCTTGGTACGTACTCCAATAGCTTAAGTATGTAATACTTCCAAGTTAGTAGCTTACGTAGGTAAATCGAGTCTTACGACTCATTACTTGGCTTCCAATTCCTTCCGGATTCTTATGACTCCATTTCCAGCCTTTTCTACTATGGGGTATCACATTCTCCCTTCCTTAGAGTCATTTGATAGTGTCGTAGCATATCCGACTCACATGATACTGTCTAAGGAACTTATAAGACATTTCCGAGTTTAAAAGTATGGGGTGTAACAAAAGTTAACTGTTACACTCCTCACTCTCGAGCTCAGAATGTCTTCTTAAGTTCCTTAGACACTATCATGTGAGCCGGATAAGCTACGACACTATCAAACAACTCTAAGGAAAGAAGATTGTGATACCTCATGAGAAGGAAGGTTGGAGATGGAGTCATACGAATCCGAAAGGAATTGGAGGCCAAGTAATGAGTCGTAGGACTCAATTTACCTACGTAAGCTACTAACTTGGAAGTCTTACATACTTAAGCTATTGGAGTACGTACCATGCTTGCGAATCATGGATTATATAGGCTCTTAAAGTGAGACGAGATTACGAACCAACGAGGAAAAAAAATATGACGCAGGGCAGCCAATGAGAGGGTGACACGTGGTAGCACCTTAAGCAAGAAGGTGACCTACCTTCTTGGGGTCAAGTAGGTGACCCACCTTCTTGGGGACGGTGGGCCCCACTACCTCATCGCAGCCCCTCCTTTATCATGTAGATACAGTGGCCAAATAGGGGCTGGACACGTGTCACCTCTAGGGGATAACACATGTCACACCCTAGGACCACCTATATATATGTATTTATGACTAATACTTCAGATTGTTCCCCAAAAATTCAGCCAAAGCAAATGAAAAATAAACCCTAGAGCGAAGGAGAAAAGAGTGACGGCTTTGGGAGGAAAAATAGGTAAATCCCGCTTTCGCTCCATAAATTAATTACTTAGCGTATACTACGATGATATGGAAGTATTAGTAGTATAAAATTTGAAGTTTGGTGCAGCAAAAATTGGACAGCAAGATGCCACGGTGTTACATAGCACTAGAAAAAGTTCTGAGGCACAATTTCGGCAAGTTCTAGCCAATTTCGGGAAAGGTAAGTTCTTCTCCACTAATTTGAAGTTTATGATGTTAATTGTAATCGAATAATGCGTTGCGCTTGTGTTGTGTGACTTCTGGTCGGGTGGTGAGTTATTGTGGTGCTGGAATGTATGTTAATAAGGGCGTGGAGGGCTGTTGGTTGCATCCACACAACCCTCCTCTATACAATTAAAGAATTCGCGAAAAAAGATTAAAAACTTTAGTTTTGGTATCATAGCTTCGAGTGAATCGTTGGGGGTTTATATTGTGTAATGTATTGTTACAGGGCCTAAATGCATTCTAAAAGGGGTGTGGATGCTTCTAGTTGCAGTCACATGACCCCTCGTTTTGTATAGTTAAAGGCGTTACAAAATAAAGGCTAGACGCCCTATTGTGATATCATATTTTTGAATAAGTTATTTGGAGTTTATGTTGTATATTGTTTGTGTGAATTGCTGCAGGTTATTGTTGTTGGTTGGATGTAGGTCTTAGGGACCTAATTGGAAATTTAGATAGGGCACATTATAGGGGACGTGTTTTCCAATTTTCGTCGACGCCTTAACAAATAATAGAACTAGTCGGGGAAACGACTAAGGAAAATGATTCCATTAATACTAGCTGTAACCTAGGGTGCTGGAAAATTAAGAGGGGTGTATATTCATATTACTTTCATGTTGAATAGGTTCAAAGGACGGCGAGGCAAATAGGATAAGAAATAATTCAAACAAGGTATATGATGATATGATGATAACACCGAGTCCCCTAATGGGCCGGGTACGATATGTGATGATATGATTATAACACCGAGACCTATACTGGGTCGGGTATGGTATTATGTGTAATGATAAATAGGCATGCATGTAAAAACATAATAATGTAATTGTAACATATGACACGACCCTGTATGCGATGACATGGTAACACGGAGTCCCCTAGTGGGCCGGGTACAATATATGAAGATGGTGTACATGCCCTTATGTTATAAGATGTAGGTATAGTGCCTTATTAACTGTTATACTTGTTCCCTACATCCCTATTTCAGTTGATCTCTCAGTTATGATGCGTTATTCTTTATATACTCAGTACATATATCATACTGACCCCCCTTTTCTCGGGGGGCTATGTTTCATGCCCGCAGGTACAGATGTCCATTATGGAGATCCGTCAGCTTAGGAGTTCCTCTCAGCTATGTCAGAAGTGCTTCACGGTTCTGGAGCCTAATTTTTGATACTGGTCACTTAATGTATATGTTTGTACATTCAGGGGTATGGTGGGGGTTCTGTCCTACCATATATTGCTGTTACTATTCCTAGAGGTCTGTAGACATATGGATGTGGGATATTTGTGAGTTCGTTTCGATTGTGCCTATATGACATTTTGGGAATATAGTTATGTTACAGCAGCCTTGTCGGCTTGCATGCCCTTATGTGGTATAAAACAAGTGGAAGAGGCCACATGTACACGAAAAAGTTTTAACTCATTGGGGTTTTTGCGATTAGTATCCCCTTGTTCATAGTTCAGTATGACTACAACAGATAGGTAGGTATACGAGGGTCCAGGTCAGACCCCAGTCGCGACCTACGGGGTTGAGTCGTGATAGAAGTGGTATCAGGGCAATTCGTCCTTGTAGTGTCTACAGAACGTGTCTAATAGAGGCTTGTTTATCGGTGTATTATGCACCAAACCTATAAACAGGAGGCTGCATGACATTTAGGATGTTATCTCTCTTTTCTATCTTATATTGTGCGATAGAGCTATGTTGTTAGGATGATCTCTCATTAATATATCATTGTGTTTACAATGATGCCTCTAAGGTAAGCAATGACTTCCCAGAAGGGCAAGTCTGTAGTAGGGGAATCTAGTTAGACCCTGAGAGTTACTAGGGCTCGTGCCCAGTCTATGCCAGGGAATGTGCTGCAATTGGTGAGCTCTACTATGCCGCCACCTCCAGAGAAACTCAGAACAACAGCAGCGGCAGATCCTGAAGCTCTAATGCCTAATCCTCAAGCCCCATAACCAGGGCCGAAAGATAGGGCCATGAGAGATGCAGTGCAATTATTGACTAGGATAGTGGCAGGGCAGGCTCGAAGGCATGGGTTAGGAGAAGATGATACAAATACACAAGATAGTTTAAGGGTCCGTGATTTCCTAGCCTGTAACCCTCTGGAGTTTCACGGTTCGAGACTTGCAGAGGATCCACAAGAGTTCATTCGACAGATGCAACGTACATTGCAAATAATCAAGGCCTCGAAGACTGAGTCGGTCGAATTGGCTTCATATCGGATGCATGACGTAGCCATTAATTAGTATGAGTCCTAGGAATTATCGAGGGGCGAGGGTGCTCCTCCAGCAATTTGGGATGACTTTGTGGAAGCCTACTTTGTCCATTTTCTACCTCCAGAAATGAAACGAGCCAGAATTGATAGATTCTTACAGTTAAGGCAGAATGGTAGAAGTATTAAAGACTATAGCCTCGATTTTGACTCGTTGGCAAGACATGCACCCGCTATAGTAGCTGATATGGCTGATAGGGTGCATCTCTATGTGATGGGGTTGGACTATTATTTAATTGATAGTTGTGTGGCCATGGCTTCTCAGCCAAGCATAGATATCGCCCGGGTACAGGCATACGCACATGGGGTGGAAGATCGATGCAGAGGACGACAACCCAAGAGAGATTTTGGCAGAGGCTAGTGTAAGAGGACTAAATCAGCCGGTTATTATGGTGACTTTCAAGGCGGGCAGCCTCAATAGTATGGTAGATACCCTTCTCAGTCGGCCCAGAGTACACCCCTGCAGTTCCTAGGTAGTGATTTGATCGCACAATGTATTCAGGAGTCGGTCAGAGCTCTAAGGATTTAGGCTCACAAACGAACAGGGGTCCGCGTCAATCAAGGCTATCTTTGCCCCAATATTCTCATTGCGGTAGGTTTCATTTTATGGAATGTCATTTTGCCACTGATGCTTGTTTTGCTTGCGGCCATCAGGCCATGTTATCAGGGAGTGCACATCCAGGGGCAGGCCGAAAAGTGTAGTTTAGCCTAATGGGTTAGTTGCCAGTGGTTCTTCTTCTGTGGCTATGCACCCTAAGCAGCGGGGTCTGCAGACACTAGCAGGTTGTGGTAGAGGTCGTGGCAGAGCTTCCAGATTCAGTGGCCCTTCAAATCGCATATACACCCTGGTTAGTAGACAAGGCCAGGAGGCGCCACCGAATGTGGTTACAGGTATATTATTAATTTTTTTTGGAATATATATGCATTGATATTGGAAGCCATGTGTGGCTGCGATATGATATGATATGAACATATATGTTGGCCCGGTGAGGCATTGTTGGTATTTTCTGCGTACAGGTGTTGAGATAGTAAGAAATACAGAGGAAACTCTGCCCAAATTTTCCTAGAAATAAAAGAAAAAGAAGACCGCTATTAAAGATAAATTGATGAGATTTCGAGTAAAAATTAAAAGTGAGCATCAGGTACACGACAAAGATCAAAACTCATGAGGCATAATAAAGTTAATATACGTGACTCCACCTTGATGATTAGTGAGATCCTGGAAGGAGAGGGTATATCAATTTGCAGAACAACTACTGCATTACGAGGTTATTAGAAAAATAAGTTGTATCCACGGGAATAAAGTTTGTATAATGATGAAGCTTGAAACATGAGTCATTAAAGTATAAGTACACTCGAGTGGGGAATTTGCACCAATTATGAGCCCTCGCTAATTACTGATTGGGATGAATCGAATGTGGCTTTGAATGCACTGCTACATTACGGATATTACTCGAGTACCAATCGTTAGATGAGATTTTATATGATATACTCCAAATACTAAAGCACCCTACGGTTGTGCTAGGGTTTCCTATAAAGGCAACCTAATGTATGGAAGATTTAACAGAACATGTAGATATGGTGCAACACGTTAACTATGTTAGAGTGGAATCATTCGCGTGTGAATAGCTGAAAATAAATAGAGGATGACATGGGTACACCTTAAAAGGAGGGAAGTGTACAAGAGAAGTACAAGCGTAAGAGAAAATCGACTGACGCTATCATATGTAAATGGGAACGCTTAAACTTCAAATGAGACCCCATAAGGGATGGACGCGATCATACCCGCACTAATACACCAGATTTCGTCAAAACTTCGAAGTTAAGCGTGCTTGGATGAGAGTAGCACTAGGATGGGTGACCTCTGGGAAGTGAGAAAGGGAACGAGACAAGTATGACAAAAAGAGATTATAAAGGGGTGTTAGTACAATGACACATATAGAACAGATTAAGCCAAGAGTAGAAAAGATTATGAATGAAATACAATGCACCTCGTGAAAATGGCACAAGAATAGTTGTGCAGCTTATGAACATTGGCATACTAAGAGCGAGGTTAAAGGATTACTCGATAAAAGAAAGTCAGTAATAGCAATGTGATTGCCATATTTAGAATCTATTAAAGAAAAGTATAAGATGGTTCGAGGCAGAACTATTAAGATATAATCGGTATTAAGGACAAAAGCCATAGCGGAGCCTTGACCTTGACCGAAGGAGGTAAACCGCTAGTATAGCGACACCAAAGACTTTTCTGAATGTCTCTACTTACCTACACACATTTGTGTAAGAATTACAGTATAACGTGTGGTAATAAAACTAGAAGGAAGATCTGAGTAAAGGAGCATGATAGCATACCTAAGGTGTTACAAGTTGAATTAAAAGGAGTTGTATAATGGCTTAAACAAAGAGGAGCATCAGAGGGTTGATAGCCTGTTACGGGGGATGGGTATCCTTACTTTAAAATGGAAGGCGATTAATGTAGGTTATAGTGCAGGCTGACCTCGCACTCTACGGAAGTATAAGTTCATATGGGTTATGGTAGATAAGGTGAAAAAATTAACCCATTTTCTTCCAATTAGGAAGGTATATTCAGCTAAGGGTTATACGAGATGACATAGCAAGAAAACAATAAGATTTCATGGGGTTCCCACATCTATTATCTCGGATGGGGAAGTTCAACGTATGGCTAATCGCTGGAGATCCTTCCGGTAAGGATTGGGAACACAAGTGAATCTTAGTACGACATTTCGCCCTTCGATTAATGGATAGGCCCAGAGGTGATCCAGTAAATTATTGATAAAGTAAAGCTTAATCTGGGATAAGCTATAGATTAGAAGCCTAGAGTCGGCAAGAAGGAGATAGACTGATCCTTCTCAGGCCATTTGTAGAATAGATAAAGCTGCCTATGAGTGGGACCTACCGTCCGATTTGAAACAATATATTCAGTTTTCACAGACCAATGCTCCGCAAGAATGTAAACGACGCTCCCATAATGTTTCCCGAAAGGAGGTCCACGTAACAAGGAGTTATCCTATGAGGGGCAACCCATTTCCATCCGGGATCAACAGATTAAATGGGTTGCGAACTAATGACATAGCTTCCATCAAGGTACTGTGTCCGAATAAGAATCGTGAATACATAACTTGGGAGGTTGAAGAAGACATGAAACACAGGTGTCCGTATCTATTCCCGATGTCTACAGATAACCCCAGTCCTGGAACTCGTATATTAATTACTTGGATGAAAATGTATGTTATTCCAGTAGAAAGGAATCTCCCTACACTTTGTATGAAGTCAGGGAAATGTTATTCAACATTCGGGGACAAATGTTCTAAAGGGGGGAAGGATGTTACACTCTGCACTCTCGAGCTCGGAATGTCTTCTTAAGTTCCTTAGACACTATCATGTTAGCCGGATAAGCTACGACACTATCAAAAAACTCTAAGGAAAGAAGATTGTGATACCTCATGAGAAGGAATTTTGGAAATGGAGTCATAAGAATCCGAAAGGAATTGGAGGCCAAGTAATGAGTCGTAGGACTCGATTTACCTACGTAAGCTACTAACTTGGAAGTCTTACATACTTAAGCTATTGGAGTACGTACCAATCTTGCAAAGCATGGAGTACATAGGCTCTTAAAGTGAGACGAGATTACGAACCCACGAGGGAAAAAAATATGAGGCAGGGAAGCCAATGAGAGGGTGACATGTGGAAGCACCTCAAGCAAGCAGGTGGGTCACCTTCTTGAGGGAGGTGGGCCCCACTGCCACGTGGCAGCCCCTCCTTTAATATGTAGATACGGTGGTTCAATAGGGGCTTGACAAGTGTCACCTCTAGGGGCTGACACGTGTCACACCCTAGGACAACCTATATATATATGTATATATGACTAATACTTCAGATTGTTCCCCAAAACTTCAGCCAAAGCAAATTAAAAATAAACCCTAGATCTAAGGAGAAAATAGTGACGCCTTTGGGAGGAAAAATAGGTAAGTCCCGCTTTTGCTCCGTAAATTAATTACTTAGCGTATACTACGATGATATGGAAGTATTAGTAGTATAAAATTTGAAGTTTGGTGCAGCAAAAATTGGACAGCAAGATGCCACGGCGTTACATAGCTCTAAAAAAAGTTCTGAGGCACAATTTCGGCAAGTTCTAGCCAATTTCGGGAAAGGTAAATTCTTCCCCTCTAATTTGAAGTTTATGATGTTATTATAGGGTGTTTTACACACTTTGTGGCTCGGTAAACAATGCAGTAAATTATGCACGATAACATACCCGGCCCAGAACTCGGTGAAAGAAGTGTTATAGTATATACGAGTAGAGTAGTGAGAAACAAAACACAATTTAAATCATTATCTGAGACTCAATGAAGTCATCAAGTGAACCATCACCTGGGGATCAGGGCAAAAGGTATCTGACGTATACTCTCTAACTATCACTAAGGACTATGTAAAAAGGAGATTTTGGAAATCGTAGACATATACCAATGTGAAATACCTTATAACAGTCCGAGCATTGGTTATCTCAGAGCCTTTCTTTTTTACAAACAAGAGCTTAGTCGAATCAATTGTTATACAGTCATATAGAAGACTCGATGATAGCAGCTTACTACTTTAAAGTTTAATTATTCAAAAGTGAGTGAGGGTCCTGAAGTCATATTCAGAACCTGGGAATGGAATTACCCCCAAAGCTCATATCATATCCTGCTTACATGTAAGACATGCCAAAAGAGAAAATATAGGCTTTACATACCTATACCAAAAACATACTAAGAGAAGCTTCACATACCTCTTATGGACTCCCCTTAATCGTGTTCACATCGTTGTCCTCGAAACCTATTTAACATGGAAGTAATGCAAGTGTTAAAAACCTTAGGCTTTTCAGCAACTTAGACTACCCATGAGTATTCATAGCATTCATCCCTTCGCTCGCCTTCTCGACTAGTTCCTTAACTAGTTAAGGCGTTAACGAAAATCGGACAGCACCTCCCCTATAACATGCCCTATCCGAATTCCTAATCGTGTCCTTAACACCTAAATACAACCAAAAACATAATCATCAGCTCATATATATGTATATTATAGAGACATTACACAATATAAACCCCAAACAACCCATTCAAAACTACGATACCAAAACTAGGGTTTTTATCCTTATTTTCATGAATCCTTTAATTGTGCAAAGCGGAGGGTCATGTGGATGCAACCAGAAGCTACCACGCCCTCATTAAATCATTTTCCAGCATCATAAGACATTACCACTGTAACGACCCAACCCCGTAGGCCGCAACTGGGTTCCGACCTAGACCCTCTCATGCGTATTTATGAACTACACTTAAGTTGAACCGTGTGTGATGTGATACTATATACAAAACCCAATAGTTTAAAACTTTTTTATGTACATGTAGCCTCTTTCATTTGTATCATATCATGAAAGGGCACGTGAGCCGACAAGGCTGCTATAACAAAAACATTCACAATATATCGAATAGGCAACATCGAAACTAACTCACAAACAACCCACATATACACATGTCTACAGGCCTCTAAGAATAGTAACAATAACATATGGCGGGACAAGACCTCCGTCGTACCCCTGAATGTACAAATATATACATTAAGTGACCAGCATCAAAATTTAGGCTCCAGAACAGTGAAGCACTTCCGACACAACTGAGAGGAACTCCTATGCTGATGGATCTCCAGAATAAACATCTGTACCTGCGGGCATGAAACGCAGCCCCCCGAGAAAAGGGGGGTCAGTACGATATATGTACTGAGTATGTAAAGCATAACACATCGTAACTGAGATCATAACTGAAATAGGGATGCAGGGGACAAGTATAATAACTAAATGAATTACTGTACCTGCACCTTAGGACACGTAAATCATACACATCATCATATGCTGTGCCCGACCCTCTAGTGAACTCAGTGTTATAATCACTTCTTCATAATCACATATCATCATATCATAATGCATTTCATTTCATCATATCATCGTATACGGTATCATACCATCATATACGATATCATCTTATCATGTATATCATCGTATCACACCCGATTCACTGCGGGGCTTAGGGTCACAATGTATTGCTTTAATTTCATATGCATGCCTACATAAAGTATCCGGCCCTTTAGTGAGGGACTCGGTGAATGGAGTGGTGTACGTCTATAGCGTACCATCATTATATACATATGTACCCGGCCCTCTAAGGAGGGACTCGGTGTTCCTTCCTTATTTCACCACACATATAATCATATTACAGCCGGCCCGGGACTCAGTGAATAATCGTATCGTCATAACATATAACATATATCACACCTCACGTACGGCATCGTCTCCTCGTGCGTGGAACTATACACATCCGTCCCGGGACGCGGTGAAAGAAGTAGTAACATTGTGCACGATAACATATCTCGGCCCATCGTGGGACTCGAGGAAGGATGGGTTACAGTATGTACGAGTAGAGTAGTGAGAAACCATATGCAACTAAGTCATTATCTAAGACTCGATGAAACAGTCAAGTGAACCGTCACCTGAAGACTGGGGAGTAATTATCCGAGGTATCCCTTTAGATGTCATTAGGGCTTACATCAGTTAGGGCCTCAAGAATCACAGACATGCATCCAGACAATGACATATAACTTATGCAATCAGAAACATGGTTTATGCAATCAAAGACACAGTTATGCAATCAGAGACACAGTTATGTAATCAGTGACATTGATCATTCCAGAGATTTCAAGGAAAGGAGCTTGTATCTCCACTTACTATTCACTGTATAGCAGTCTTGAGAATAATTGTTTGACTACTTTCAGACTCTTAATATTCAGGAGTAACTACAAGTCACGAGTTACAATCAGAGCTCATAAATGGAATTACCTCTAAACCTATATCATATACCATTTAACTTAAAATTAAGCCATTCCAAAGGAAAAAAGAAATAGGCTTTACATGTACTAGTTTTCATTACATAAAAGACTTAAGGGCAACAACTCAGCTATTGCAGGAGTTCTAACATCAAGAAGTAAATAAGAGTTTCGACTTATATTCAGGGCTTTATGAATGGATTGAATCCCACATATCATATACATATCATTTATAACTTACATCTAAGACATGCCAAAAGAAAAGAAAGATAGTTCTACATACTAATTCCAAAACATGCCAAAAGAAAGCTTCACATACCTTGTATGGACTTCTCTTAATCACGTCCACATCGTTGTCCTCGAAACCTATTTAACATGGAAGTAATATAAGTATTAACAACCTTGGACTTTTCAGCAACTTAGACTATCCACGAGTATTCATAACATTCATCCCTTCGCTCGCCTTCTCGGCTAGTTCCTTAACTAGTTAGGATGTTAACGAAAATCGGACAGCACCTCCCCTATAATGTGCCCTATCCGAAATCCCAACCATGTCCTTAGAACCTGCAGCCAACCAACAATGCAACCAGCAGCCCATACATATACATATTATGACAAAATTACTCAATATGAACCCCCAATAATTCACTCGAAACTAAGATACCAAAACTAGAGTTTTTAATCTTTCTTTCGCGAATTCTTTAATTGCAAAGCCTGTGGCAGCAACCAGAAGCTCCCACACCTCATTTAGATAAATTTTAGACCCTGCAACACGCCACAACACAACCAGCAGCAGCCCCTACACGTACAACACTTTATTTCGACAACAACTTAACTATAGCGATTCTAAATTCGTTAATTTCGAACGTTGAACTTTTCAAACCTTTTCCCCAACTTCCAGAAGCTCCTAAGGTGTGTAATACACCATAATTTAACATCATAAACTTCAAATTAGAGGATAAGAACTTACCTTTCCCGAAATTGGCTAGAACTCGCCAAAATCGCGCCTCGGAAATATTTTCAGCATGCTGTAACGTCGTGGCAGCTTGCTGTCCGTTTTTTGCTGCATCAAATCCTAATTTTGTACTACTAACACTTCCATATCATCGTAGTATACGCTAATTAATTAATTTACGGAAGAAAGTTGAGAAACTCACCTTTAATCTTCAAGAACCAAAGCTGCCTCTCTTTTCTCTCTTCTCACGTTTGTTTTCTGTTTGTTTTGCTGCAGTTTGAAGACCAAAACTGAAGTATATCCCTAATATACATACATATATGTGGTCCCAAGGGGTGACACGTGTCATCCCCTAATGATGACACGTGTCAAGCCATGATTGGCCACCGTGTCATGCTGCCAATTAGGGGCTGCCATGTGGCAGCGGGGTCCACCTCCCCCAAGCAGCTGCATCACCTACTTGACCCTAAGTAGGTGCATCACCTGCTTGCTTGAGGTGCTGCCACATGTCGCTCCTCCATTGGGTGCCACGCGTCGTCTTTTTCCCTTTCTCGCGGGTTCGTAATTTCGTCTCACTTTAAGAGCCTATGTAATCCGTACTACGTAAGCTTGATATATCCTTAAGCAACTTAAGTGTATAAGACTCTTAACTTAGTGTCTTACGTAGGCAAATAGAGTCCTACGACTCATTTCTTAGCCTCCAACTCTTTCCGGATTCTTATGACTCTATCTCCAACCTCC
This sequence comes from Solanum dulcamara, assembly GCF_947179165.1. Taxonomy (NCBI): domain Eukaryota; kingdom Viridiplantae; phylum Streptophyta; class Magnoliopsida; order Solanales; family Solanaceae; genus Solanum; species Solanum dulcamara. The sequence goes on from NC_077244.1 coordinate 25,712,518, forward strand.
CTTCTCGCGAAGTATCACAATCTTCTTTCCTTAGAGTTGTTTGATAGTGTTGTAGCTTATACGGCTCACATGATAGTGTCTAAGGAAATTAAGAAGACGTTCCGAGCTCAAGAGTGTGGGGTGTAACAACCACACGACCAGCAGTCCCACACCACAAGCGCAATGCGTTATTCGATTACAATTCAACTATAGCGATTTCAATTTCGTTTATTTCTAACGTGGAACTTTTTACGACTTTTACCCAACTTCCAGCAGCCCAAAAGGTTTGTAATACACCCTATAATAACTTAATAAACTTCAAATTAGAGGGGAATACCTTACCTTTCCCGGAATTGGCTAGAACTCACCGAAATTGTGCCTTGGAACTTTTTTTTAGCGCGCTGTAACGTCGTGGCAGCTTGCTGTCCGAGTTTTGCTGCACAAAACCCTAATTTTATACTACTAATACTTCCATATCATCGTGTTATACGCTAGATAATTAATTTACAGAACAAAATCGGGACTTACCTTATTTTTTCCTCCAAGTCGTCACTATTTTCTCTCAACTTTAGGGTTTGCTTTCCTTTATTTGCTGCTGCAGTTTTGGATAGAATTTTGAGATAAGAAGCAGGCCCTTAGTCCCAATATACATATATGTAGGTGTCCTTAGGAGGTGACATGTGTCATCCCCTAAGGGTGACACGTGTCTAGCCGTTATTGGGCCACCGCATACATGCCTCCAATTAGAGGCAGCCACGTGGCAGTGGGGCCCACCTCCCCCAAGCAGGTGCTGCCACGTAGCACTCCTCCATTGGCTTCCACATGTCACTTTTTTTCCCCTCGTGGGTTTGTAATCTCGTCTTATTTTAAGAGACTATGTAATCCATGCTACGCAAGCTTGTTACGTACTCCAATAGCTTAAGTATGTAAGACTTTCAAGTAAGTAGCTTACATAGGTAAATCGAGTCTTACGAGTCGTTATTTGGCCTCCAATTGCTTCCGGATTCTTATGACTCCATTTCCAACCTTCTCTACTATGGGGTATCACATTCTCCCTTCCTTAGAGTCATTTGATAGTGTCGTAGCGTATCCGGCTCACATGATACTGTCTAAGGAACTTATAAGACATTTACGAGTTTAAAAGTGTGGGGTGTAACACTTACCCTTCAACCTAAGCTTCTCTTTTTTTTTCCTACAACACAATTATGGTTGGAGATACTGCGGTCTGAACTGTACTGCTTAGACAAACTTTTGTTTCTTCAAAATAAATTTCCCCAAGTAAAGATGGTGTCCCTTATCGACGACATGAAGAGTATCTCTTACGGCTTTAATTTAGCATCCTATAGGTACCCGGTATCCATTTCCAAGATATGTTATAAACTATGTTTTATTCCCTTCTTCTTGTATTGGGAAAATTTCGGCAGAGTTTCCTCTACACTTCTTACTATCACAAAACCTGCACGCAGAAAATACCAACAATGCCTCACAGGGCCAACATATATATATACATATCATATCACAGTCGTACAGGGCTTTCAATGTCATATCATATCGCAGCCACATAAGGCTTTCAAGGTCAACAATAATATAAAAATACTGGACTTACCTCATATCTCAAACTTCAAACTGCATCTGTTGCACTTCCTGTCTGCTTTCCTTTCAGGTTTCAAGTTTACATTTCAATAGTACTTCAAAACCTTACCCGACGGATATCTTCTGTGGCTTTACTTTACTTACCTGTATGCTTCGTAACTTTCCATCTCGTTAATTACTTCCTACTGTTGGTGTCGTCCTTCTGTTAAGATCCAAGGTTAGTATAAGGAATTTTCCTATGACTCGGATCTAAAGCACGATGTCAGATGTGAAACAAAGGTAACATCCTAAATGTCTTATAGCTTCCTGTTTATGGATGTCGCGCACAACAGATCGATAATCAAGACTCTACTAGACACGGTCTGCAGACAATCCAAGGATGACCTACTCTAATACCACTTCTATCACGACCCAACCCCGTAGGCCGTGACTGGAGTTCGACCTGGACCCGTATACCTAGCTATCAACTGTGGTCAAATTGATTTGTAAATAAAACAATATCATGTAACAGAGCCCCACTAGGCGATAGCATTTTCATTAACTTGTAGCCCTTTTCATTTGTATCACAACATGACAAGGCACGCAAGCCGACAAGGCTACAATAATATAATAACATATATCATATATCATGTAGACCCAGCTGAAGCAAACTGACATACACAACCCACATATACATGTCTGCAGACTTCTAAAAATATTAATGACAACATATGGCGAGAAAAGGCCCCCACTGTACCCCTAAATAGACAAAACAAATTTATACATCAATGGTCCGTATTCAAAAACTAGGCTCCGATATAATGGAGCCTTTTTCAACTGAGTTGAATGGAATCCTAAGCTAATGGACTCCCAAAACCTGTACCTATACCTGCGAGCATAAAATGCAGCCCCCCGAAGAAAAGGGGTCAGTATGACATATGTACTGAGTATATAAAATATAACATAATACACTAGAGGTATATTCGAAATAGAAAAGCAGGGGAACAAATTATCAAATCAGAGACATGTACCTGTACTTTGTGAATCACAAAAGCATACATGCTCACTTTATACAATATAGTCGGCCCTTTCAGGGGTCTAGTGAATCACATCTGTAGGTCCATCATAGGTCCGGCGCCATCACCACCTTATTACAACACATCATCATATATATATACATACGTACCCGACCTTCTAGTGAGAGGCTCAATGGACAATGTAGTGAATTGTGCACAATAACGTACCCAGCCTGGGACTCGGTGAAAGAAGGGTTATAGTATACACGAGTAGAGTAGTGAGTAACTATAGGCTATTTAAATCATTATATGAGACTCGACAAAATAAAAAAGTTAAGCTTTTGTTTGAGGACCCGAGCAATGGTGTAGTCATCTCGAGTATCCTCTAAATGCTATTATGGGCTGCCTCAAAGGTAATCTCGAGGACCCTAGACATGTATTAACATAGTGCCAAATCATTTATGGAATCAGAAACACTTGTTACCTTATAGTCTTTAGGACGTAGAGCCTGTATATTTGTTACCCCTTTAATGTATAAAAGTTTCCAGGAAAATAGTTCAACTACTATAGGAGTTCAATATTCAGAGGTAATTAAGAGATGTTTAAGAATGGAGTTACCCCGGAGCTCAGATCATATTCAACTTACAACTAAGACAAAGACATGCCCAAAAGAACAAAGAGAATAAGTCCTATATAGTCATCATATACATATCTAATACCCGGCCCATCCTGGGGCTCGGTGAACAACTATGGCATCATACTCTCATTTTCATACCAAGTACATATCAAGAGAAAGGAAAGTTAGTTTCCCATACACCACTCTTTAGCACGTAGAAGCCTTAACGGGCAATGCTCAATTCTTGTAGGGGTGTCAACACCTAATTATAGTTAGGGATTATAAGACGTACCTGGGGTTCTGGGAATGGAATTATCCCCACATTCCACATACAATTCACTTAAGGCTAAGACTTCCCAAAAGCAAAGAAGGATAGTTGTACGTACTTATACAAAACATGCCAAGAGAAAGCTTTACATACCTTTTAGGAGTTACTCTTTATCCCGTTCTCCTCGTCGTCCTTTGAACCTATTCGACATGAAAGTAATACGAATATCAACCACTCTTAGCTTTCCATCATCTTAAGTTGCATCTTAGTATTCCTGGAATCTGTTTTCTTGTTCGTCTCTTCGACTAGTTCTTCAATTAGGTAAGGCGTTAACGAAAATTGGGCAGCACCTCCCCTAAATGGCCCCTATCCAAATTTCCAATTAGATCCCTAAACACTATAGCCAACCAACAATAACAACCTGAAACATATGTTTAAGCAATTCACACCAATAATATACAACATAACCTCTAAACGACTCGCTCGAAATTACAATATCAAAATAGGGCATTTAGCCTTTATTTTATAACCCCATTAATTATACGAAACAAGGGGTCTTGTGGCTGCCACCAGAAACACCCACACCCCTTTTTGAATACATTTAGGCCCTACAACATCCCCCCACACGCCTGCAACAGCACACCACAAGCCCAACACTTCACTTCGACGATAATTTAACTATAGCGACTACAATTTGAATTGTCTCCAACATCAAGCATTCCTATACCATTTTTACGTTTAGAGCCACACACAAGGCATATAATACACTCCATAACAACACTATAAAGTCCAAATTAAAAGTATAAACCTTACCTTACCCGAAATAGGCCACAATTTGCCAAGACGTGCCTCGAAACTTCTCTATACGCGCTGAAATTAGGAGGATTATTTGTATGACTTCCTCGCTGCCCCAAATTGGAATTCCTTATTATTCAACATCATTATATAACCACGGGATACCATAATTAATTAATTCACGGAAGAAAAGTTGGGGCTTACCTCCAAAGGGCCAAACCCGTAGCCCCTCTCATCTTGCCTCCAACGTTTTTCCTCTTCTTTCTTTCACTTTTCTAGACATAAAGATGAAGAGATAGTTCCGTATATGTTGTAAAATACATATATAAATCTTCATGTGGTTGAGTAACACCGTAAATAATTAATTTACGGAGAAAAATCGAGGAACTCACCTTTAATTTTCCAAACCCATGGCTGCCTTTCTCTTTTCCTTCTCCACATTTTTCTCTCTATGTTCTTGGCTGATTTTTGGATAATGAACAAGTTAAGAATCACATAATACATATATATATGAGGTGACACATGTCATCCCCTAAGGGTGACACGTGTCAAGCCCTTATTGGGCCACCTTAACCATGCTGCCAATAGGGTGCTGCCACGTGGTAGTGGGGTCCACCTCCCCCAAATAGGTGGGTCACCTACTTGACCCCAAGAAGGTGCATCACCTTCTTCCATATGGCACTTCCCTAGGCTGCCACATGGCACCTCCTCTTGCTACCACGTGTCATCTTCTCCTCTCTCCTATGGGTTCGTAATCTTGTCTTGTTTTAAGAACTGATGTAATTTGTACTACGTAAGCTTGGTATGTCCTTAAGTAGTTTAGGTATGTAATACTTCTAAGCTAGTAGCTTATGTAACTAATTCGAGTCCTACGACTCATTTCTTGGCCTCCAACTCATTCCAGATTCCTACGATTCTATTTCCAACCTTCCCTCCCATGGGGTATCACATTCTTCTATCCTAAGAGTTGTTTGATGATGTCGTAGTATATCCGTCTCACATGATAATGTCTAATGAACTTGTAAGACATTCTAAGTTTAACAGTGTGGGGTGTAACACCTACGACTCATCACTTGGCCTCCAACTCCTTCCAACTTCTCTTGACCCTATTTCCAAACTTCCCTACTATGGGGTGTCACATTCTCCCTTTTTAGAGTTTTTCAATAGGGTCATAACTTAGGTGGCTGACATGATAGGTTCTGAGTAACTTAAGGAACCTTCCGAGTTTAAGAATGTGGGGTGTAACATCCTCCCCCCTTTAGAACATTCGTCCCCGAATGTTGAATGCAACTTCCCTTAAGACTTTATATAGATTATAGAGAGGTTCCTTTCTTTTATGATATCACATACATTTCCATCCATATAACTAACATACAAGTTCTCAAGAATCGGGGTTACCTATAGATATTGGAAACAGGTACGGATACCTATGTCTCATGTCCATTTCGGCTTCCCAGGTCATTTCCTCCCGATTTCTTTTCTACCACAGCACCTTAACTGAAGCCATGTTCTTAGTTCACAATGTTCTAATCTGCCGATCCAAGATGGCGATCGATTGTTCTTCATAGGCTAATTCTTCCATGACTTAGATGTCATCAATAGGATATACTCAAGATAGGTCACCAATACACTTGCGAAGCATGGATACATGAAAGATTGGATGTACTGCTTCTAGATCTACTGGCAAGTCTAGCACGTAGGCAACCTTGCCTATTCGGCGATGAATCAAGTAAGGGCAATGTATCTCGGACTCAACTTCTGTTTCTTGCCAAACCTCATTACTCCTTTCATGGGACATACTTTCAAAAACACCCATTCACCCACTTGAAACTCCAATGGTCGACGTCGATTGTCTGTGTATGACTTCTATCGACTTTGGGTAGTTAATAATCTTTCCCGAATAAGCTTTACCTTTTCCACTGCCTGTTGGACTATGTCTGGACCTATTAGTTGCATTTCACCAACATCGAACAAACCGATAGATGACCTGCACTTTCTTCCATATAAAGCTTCATACAGCGCCATTTGGATGCTGGAGTGATAACTGTTATTGTAGGTAAACTCAATAAGTGGTAAATGATCATCCCAGTTGCCTTTAAAGTCAATTATGCAGGCTCATAACATGTCTTCTAGTGTCTGAATAGTGTGTTCGGCCTGCCCATCAGTTTGGGGATAAAATGTTGTGCTAAGGCTTACTTGTGTTCCCAAGCCTTCCTGGAATGGCCACCAAAAGTGGGCTATGAATTAGGCTCCCCTATCCGGAATAGTAGATATGAGAACTCCATGAAATCGTACTATTTCCTTGACATACAACTTCGCATAGTCCTTAGCTGAATATATGGTCCTGACTAGGAGGAAATGGGCTGATTTTTTCAGCCTATCCACAATAACCCATATAGAATCCTGCTTCAGGGGAGTACGAGGTAAGCCAGTAATGAAATCCGTGTTAATCGATTTACATTTCCAGGTTGGAATCTCCATCTCCTGTAGTAGCCCACCCGGTTTTTGATGTTCAACTTTAACTTGCTGGCAATTCGGGCATTGGGCTACGAACTCTGTTATATCCCTTTTCATACCGTCCCACCAATATAAACATTTGAGGTCGTGATACATCTTGGTTGATCCCAGATGAATAGAATAATGGGCATGATGTGCCTCTCCCAATACTTGCTGCTACTTTTGGTACACAGACTCTGCCTTGATATCATAATATCTCACCAGCCGTGATTTCAAATGGAGTCTTTTCCTTTTGGAGAGTTTCATCCCTATACTGTGTTAGAATAGGATCATCTCCTTCCATTATGGTTGTACCTCCGCCACCACATTTTCCTTCCCTGGGTGGTATAAAATGTCAACATCATAATCCTTCAATAACTCCAGCCACCTTCTCTGCCGTAGGTTTAGCTCTTTCTACTTAAAAATAAACTAAAGGCTTTTTTGGTCCATATAGATATCAACATGTACACCATATAGGTAGTGTCTCATTATTTTTAAGGCATGGATCACCGCTGCTAATTCCAGATCATGGGTTGGGTAATTGTTTTCATGCTTCCTAAGTTGTCGGGAGGCATAGGCTATAACTCTACCCTTCTGCATTAGAACACATCCCAGCCCAACACCAGAGGCATCACAATAAATAATGAAGCCGTTTGGTCCATCAAGGAGAGTTAGAACAGGAGTTGTAGTCAATTTTTCTTTTAACAACTGAAAGCTTCGTTCACAGGCATCAGTCCATTGGAATATAGCCGCTTTTTGAGTCAGTCTTGTTAAAGGCGCTGAAATGGAAGCAGCAAACCTTTCTTCAAATCTTTTATAGTACCCTGCTAACCCCAAGAAGCTACATATCTCCATAGGGGTTGTGGGTCTTAGCCAAGCCTTTACGACCTCAATTTTCTGCGTATCTACGCGAATACCATCAGTCCCGATAATATGTCCCAGAAAAACCACTGAAGTTAACCAAAATTTGCATTTAGAGAACTTAGCGTACAATTTTTGGTGTTGAAGTACCCCTAGTACCACCCGCAAATGATCTGCGTGTTCCTCCACTGATCGTGAATAGACCAAAATATCATCAATAAATACTATTACAAACAAATCTAGAAATGATTTGAAAACTCAGTTCATTAGGTCCATAAATATCGCTGGAGCGTTTGTCAGCCCAAAAGACATCACTTTAAACTCATAATGCCCATACCGGGTCCTGAATGCGGTCTTTGGTATATCTGTCTATCTTACCCGCACCTGATGATAGCCTGACCGCAGGTCTATCTTCAAAAAACATTGGGCACCCTATAACTGGTAAAACAAATCATCAATCTTGGGGAGGGGATATCGGTTCTTAATTATTACATTATTCAACTGCCTGTAGTCAATACACATTCGCAGCAATCCGTCTTTCTTTTTCACAAACAGCACTGGTGCTTCCCATGGTGATGTGCTGGGCCTAATAAACCCTTTCTCCAATAGGTCCCTCAACTGCTCCTTTAGCTCCTTTAACTCCGCGGGTGCCATTCTATATGAAGGGATAGAGATAGGCGAAGTATCTAGTGGCACGTCCACAGTGAACTCTATCTCCCATTCTAGAGGGAGGCCTAGCAGTTCATCTAGAAACACATCTGGATATTCATTAACCACGAGCACCGACTGAAGAGTTGGCACCTCTGCTTCCAGATCATGTACGCGAACCAAATGGTAAATGTACCCCTTATGATCATTTTCCTTGCCTTAAGGTATGAAATAAACCTACCCTTTGGTGACGTTATGTTTCCTAACCACTCGACAATTGATCTGTCTGGAACTAAAACTAAACCATTTTATGTTTACAATCTACGTTGGCATGACAAGAAGCTAGCCAATCCATACCCATAATGACGTCAAACTCCACCATATCTAACTCTATCAAATCCCCTACTGGTGTAGCAACCTCAAACGATTCTATTAACCGGGCAATGTATATATGCCTACTTTACCACAATAGAGTCCCCTGCTGGTGTAGCAACCTCAAATGATTCTATTAACTCAAGCTTAATTCCAATTCTACTAGCAACAAAAGGAGATATATATGATAAAGTAGAGCCTGGATCCATCAACGCATGTACGTCTTGAGAACAGATTGATAAAGTATCTATGACCACATTTGGTGATGCTTCCTAGTCCTGCCTACTGGCCAATACATATATACGGTTAGAAGGACCGCCAGAACTGGAAGCTTCACCATAGCCTCTACCACGGCCTGCTGATATCTGCATTCCCCGACCCATCGGGCACATAGCCACAGAAGAAGAAGAACCCACAACTGACCCTATTGGCTGAGCTATACCACCTGGAGTACTTTTAAGTGGGCATTCTCTCAGAATATGGCCCAGACGGCCACAAGAAAAACACACACCGGTAGTCCAATGACATTCTCCAAAATGAAGCCTATTACAACAGGGACACTGGGTATCGGTAGTCTTGACTGTCGAGAAATCTGGTTCACCTGTATACCTGAAGCTCTAGAGCCTTGTCCGGCCCCTGAATATCTAGCACTTTCAACTCGTCCACCTGAAAACTGTGGAGGTACACTTTGAGCTGGCTGGAAGGGATACCTACCAAACTGCTGGAACTGCCCGCTGCGAAATTCCCCTGGATAACCAACTGACTTAGCCCTTTTAGGCAGACTTCTATCAAACCCTCTGTCAGACTGACGCCTTCTATGTCGCTCTTCTACCCCTTGGGCATACGTTTGTACCCAAGCAATATCCATGCCTAGCTGAGAACCCACAGCCATACAACTATCAACCAAATAAAGATCCAAGCCCATGACGTATTGATGCACCCTATCTGCCATATCAGCTACAACTGTGGGGGCATGTCTTGCGAACGAGTCAAACTCGAGGCTATAGTCTCGAACACTCCTGCCGTTCTGCTTCAACTGCAAGAATTGACTAAGAAAAGCCTCTGCAAATTCATCCCATTCAGTTAGAGGAGAATCCTCGCCCCTCGATAACTCCCAAAACTCATGCCAGTTAGCGGCTACGTCACGTAGCCGATAGGAGGCCAATTCAACCGATTCAGTCTCCGAAGCCCTAATAATTTGTAGTGTATGTTGCATTTGTCGAATGAATTCGTATGGATCCTCTATAGTTCTCAATCCGTAAAATTCTTGAGGGTTACAAGCTAGGAAATCACGGACCCTCAGGATTTCTTATCTATTAGAATCATCTGGGCCATGCCTCCGTGTTACACCCCACACTCTCAAGCTCGGAATGTCTCTTAAGTTCCTTAGACATTATCATGTGAGCCGGATAAGCTACGACACTATCAAATGACTTTAAGGAAAGACAAATATGATACCCCATAGTAGAGAAGGTTGAAAATAGAGTAATAAGAATCCGGGAGGAATTGGAAGCCAAGAAATGAGTTGTATGAATCGATTTACCTACGTAAGCTACTAACTTAGAAGTATTACATACTTGAGCTACTTGAGGACCTACCAAGCTTACGTAGCACGTATTACATAGGCTCTTAAAATAAGATGAGATTACGAACCCACGAGGAAGGGAAAAAAAGGACACGTGGCAGCCAATGGAGGAGCGACACGTGGCATCACCTCAAGCAAGCAGGTGACCCACCTACTTAGGGTAAAGTAGGTGACCCACCTACTTGGGAGGTGGGGCACACAAGGACACGTGGAAGCCTAGGGGTAAGGCATGGATCCGTGGCCCAATACGGGCTGGACACGTGTCACCCTATGGGGATGACATGTGTCACCTCCTAGGACAATATATATACATGTATATCATGTCTTAAGTTCAGTTCCTGCACTTAAACTTTAGCAAACAAAAATAAAAGCAAACCCTAGAATAAAAGAGAAAAATGTGACGGTTTGGAGGAAATATATAGGTAAGTCCCAATTTCGCTCCATAAATTAATTAGATAAGGTATTTTTCTATCATGTGGAGGTCCTTAATAATGTAAATTACCTATTTGGTGCAGCAAAAACGAGTAACAAGCAGCCACAACATTTCAGCCGCGTCAAGGAGGTTCCGAAGTTAATTTTCAACAAGTTTGAGAAGCCGTATGATAAGCGATGGCTTGATTCTATTATCCCACATTTTTTAAATGATTTGTAAATGTTATGAGGGTGTTAATAATGTGAATTTAGGGTTTGGATCAGCACCAAACGGACAGCAAACAGTCCACACAGTTTCAGCGCGACTTGAGAAGTTCCGAGGCAAGTTTTGGCTAATTTCGGGTAAGGTAAGGTTTCTCATTTAAATTTTGACTTTATGGGGTTTTTATGGAGTGTATTATGTACCTTTTATACTTATGGAAGTATGAAAAAAATCGTGGGGATCCTCAGCGAAAGAAACAATCTAAATTGAAGTCGTCGTAGTTAAATTGTAGTCGAAGTGAGGCGTGGTGTGTTTTGGAGGCTGCTGCTGGTTGTGTGGTGTGTTTTGCAGGGTATAAATGTGTTCTAAAATAGGTTTTGGAGCTGATGGTTGCATCCACATGATTCCACGCTTTGTACGGTTAAAGGTTCCGCAAAATAGAATCTAGAAACCCTATTTTGGTATTACAATTTTCAGCAAGTTGGGTGGAGTTTATATTGTGTGATGTTGCAATGCTCTACTTGTATATGAGTTTCAGGTTGTTGTTGTTGGTTGGGTTTAGTAATTAGGTATGTAATTGGGAATTCGTATAGGGCATATTATAGGGGAGATGCTGCCCAATTTCCGGTAACTCTTTAAATGAGTTAAGGAACTAGTCGAAGAGGCGAGCGAGGAAATGAGTTATGTGAATACTAAGGTGAAACCGAAGGAGATGAAAAGTTTAAGGTTGTTGATACTCGTCTTTCTTCCATGTTAAATAGGTTTGGAGGACGACGACGTGGACGTGATTAAGAGAAGTTCATACGAGCTATGCGAAGCTTTCTTTTGGCATGTTTTTGGAATAAGTATGTAAAGCTTTATCCCTTCTCTTGGCATGTTTTTGGCATAAGTAGGTAAAGCTATTCTTCTTTATTTTGCCATGTCTTATATATAAGTTATGAATGGTTTGTATATGGAACTTGGGGATAGTTCCATTTGTAAAGCTCAGAGTATAGTCCATAATTCTTATCCACTTCGTAATGGTAGAACTCCTGTAATAGTTGAGCTATTGCCTTTTTAAAGCTTCTATAGGATCAAAGGTAATATATGTAGAGCCTATTGACTCGTGTTCACTTCTAAATGCTAAGGATCTTAAGGTTTCTATACAGGAAATAGTAACCAGATGCATGGGAAGCATGAACTATAACTCCTATTCATTTCTTAATATCGAATTTCTTGAAGTAGTTGAAATGCTACCCTCGAGTCCCTATATAATGAATACTAATTGAATGTATGAGCTCCCATGCCTAATAACAATACAATGACAAGTGTCTCTGATTGCATAATCCATTTGGTATTACCTTAATAAAAGCCTAGGACTCTTGAGACTTCATCGATGTGGCCCCTAATGGAAGTTAGAGGATACGTGAGATGATGAATGTTTTGATCCCCAAATAATAGTTCATGACGATTGTTATACCGAATCTCAGATGATGAACTAATTGCATATGGTTCCTCATTACTTTACTCGTGCAGGATGTTAATACGTCACTCACCGCATCCCATGAAGGGCCGGGCAGGATAAACTCATCGCGTCCCATGAAGGGCCGGGCATGATAAATTCACCGCGTCCCATGAAGGGCTGGGCATGATAAATTCACTACGTCCCATGAAGGGCCAGGCATGATATATGATGAAATGATTATTCACCGCATCCCATGAAGGGCCGGGCATGATATATGATGCAATAATCATTCACCGCGTCCCATGAAACGCTGGGCATGATAAATGATGAAATGACATCTTCATTGAGTCCCTCACTAAAGGGCCGGATACAGTCTATAGGCATGCATGTGAAAATATAGTGACACACTTATAGCACCAAGTCCCATAGTGGGCTAGGTATTGTATGTAACGAAGGTATGCATGTCCTCACGTCATAAGATGCAGGTACAGAAATTCGTTAACAGTTATATTTGTTTCCTACATCCCTACTTTAGTTGTCAGCTCAATTATTTATTGTTATGCTTTATACAATCAGTACATATATCGTACTGACCCCTCGTTCTTCGAGGGGCTGCATTTCATGCCCGCAGGTACAGATGTTCAGTTTGGAGATCCGCTAGCTTAGGGTTTCCACTCAGCGATATTGGGAGCACTCCACTATTCCGGAGCCTAACTTTTGATACTAGTTGTCACGACCTAACCCCGTAGGCCGCGACTGGGGTCCGATCTGGACCCCCGTATACCTACCTATCAGTTGTAGTCATATTGAACTATGTAGTGTTGAAACGTGTGTGATGTGATACTATATACAAAAATCCCAATAGTTTAAAACATTTTCATGTACATGTAGCCTCTTTCATTTGTTTCATATCATGAAAGGGCACGCGAGCCGACAAGGCTGCTATAACAAAAACATTCACAACATATCGAATAGGCAACATCGAAACTAACTCACAAACAACCCACATATACATATGTCTACAGACCTCTAAGAATAGTAACAACAACATATGGCGGGACAAGGCCCCCGTCGTACCCCTGAATGTACAAATATATACATTAAGTGACCAGCATCAGAATTTAGGCTCCAGAACAGTGAAGCACTTCTGACACAGCTGAGAGGAACTCCTACGCTGCTGGATCTCCAAAATAAACATCTGTACCTGCGGGCATGAAACGCAGCCCCCCGAGAAAAGGGGGTCAGTACGATATATGTACTGAGTATGTAAAGCATAACACATCGTAACTGAGATCATAACTGAAATAGGGATGCAGGGGACAAGTATAATAACTAAATGAATTACTGTACCTGCACCTTAGGACACGTAAATCATACACATCATCATATGCTGTGCCCGACCCTCTAGTGAACTCGGTGTTATAATCACTTCTTCATACTCACATATCATCATATCATAATGCATTTCATTTCATCATATCATGGTATACGGTATCATACCATCGTATATAGTATCATCTTATCATGTATATCATCGTATCACACCCGATTCACTGCGGGGCTCAGGGTCACAATGTATTGCTTTAATCTCATATGCATGCCTACATAAATTATCCGGCCCTTTAGTGAGGGACTCGGTGAATGGAGTGGTGTACGTCTATAGCGTACCATCATAATATACATATGTACCCGACCCTCTAAGGAGGGACTCGGTGTTCCTTCCTTATTTCACCACATATACAATCATATTACAGCCGGCCCGGGACTCGGTGAATAATCGTATCGTCATAACATATAACATATATCACACCTCACGTACGGCATCGTCTCCTCGTATGTGGAACTATACACATCCGGCCCGGGACGCGGTGAAAGAATCAGTAACACTGTGCACGATAACATATCCCGGCCCATCGTGGGACTCGAGGAAGGATGGGTTACAGTATACACGAGTAGAGTAGTGAGAAACCATATGCAACTAAGTCATTATCTAAGACTCGATGAAACAGTCAAGTGAACCGTCACCTGAAGACTGGGGAGTAATTATCCGAGGTATCCCTTTAGATGTCATTAGGGCTTACATCAGTTGGGGCCTCAAGAATCAGAGACATGCATCCAGATAATGTCATATAGCTTATGCAATCAGAAACATGGTTTATGCAATCAAAGACACAATTATGCAATCAGAAACACAGTTATGTAATCAGTGACATTGATCATTCCAGAGATTTCAAGGAAATGAGCTTGTATCTCCACTTACTGTTCACTGTATAGAAGTCTTGAGAATAATTGTTTGACTACTTTCAGACTCTTAATATTCAGGAGTAACTACAAGTCACGAGTTATAATCAGAGCTCATAAATGGAATTACCTCTAAACCTATATCATATACCATTTAACTTAAAATTAAGCCATTCCACAGGAAAGGAGAAATAGGTTTTCCATGTACTAGTTTTCATCACATAAAAGACTTAAGGGCAACAACTCAGCTATTGTAGGAGTTCTAACATCAAGAAGTAAATAAGAGTTTCGACTTATATTCAGGGCTTTATGAATGGATTGAATCCCAAATATCGTATACATATCATTCATAACTTATATCTAAGACATGCCAAAAGAAAAGAAGAATAGTTCTACATATCTATTCCAAAAACAGGCCAAAGGAAAGCTTCACATACCTCGTCTGACTTATTCTTTATCCTGTTCGCCTCGTCATCCTTTGAACCTATTAAACAGGAGAGTAATATGCATATCAACTCTTCTTAATTTTCCAGCATCTTAGGTTACACCTTAGTGGTAATGGAATCTATTCCCTTAGTCGTTTCCCCGATTAGTTCTTTAGTTTGTTAAGGCGTTAACGAAAATTGGGCAGCACCTCCCCTATAATGTGCCCTATCCGAATTCCCAACCATGTCCTTAGAACCTGCAGCCAACCAACAATGCAACCAGCAGACCATATATATACATATTACGACCAAAATCATACAATATAAACCCCCAACAATTCACTCGAAACTAAGATACCAAAACTAGAGTTTTTAATCTTTCTTTCGCGAATTCTTTAATTGCAAAGCCTGTGGCTGCAACCAGTAGCTCCCACACCTCATTTAGATAACTTTTAGACCCTGCAACACGCCACAACCCAACCAGCAGCATCCCCTACACGTACAACACTTTATTTCGACAACAATTTAACTATAGCGATTCTAAATTAGTTTATTTCGAACGCCGAATTTTTCAAACCTTTTCCCCAACTTACAGCAGCTCCTAAGGTGTTTAATATACCCTAATTTAACATCATAAACTTCAGATTAGAGGGAAATCACTTACCTTTCCCGAAATTGACTAAAACTTGCCGAAATCGCGCCTCGGAATATTTTTTACGTGCTGAATCGTTGTGGCAGCTTGCTGTCTGATTTTTGCTGCACAAAATCCTAATTTTATACTACTAATACTTCCATATCATCGTAGTATACGCTGAATAATTAATTTACGGAACGAAAACGGGACTTACCTATTTTTTTCTCCCAAGCCGTCACCTTTTTCTCTCTTAGCTTTAGGGTTCTTTGTTTACGTTTCTTTCTGGAAATTGTGGTTGAACTGAAGTAATTAGGATACATATCAACTAATATAGGTGGTCCCAAGGGGTGACACGTGTCAGCCCCTAATAGGGACACGTGTCCAGCCCCTATTGGGCCACCGTGTCCATGCAAGAAGGGTGGGGCTGCCACGTGGCAGTGGGGTCCACCTCCCCCAAGCAGCTGCATCACCTACTTGACCCTAAGTAGGTGCATCACCTGCTTGCTTGAGGTGCTGCCACATGTCGCTCCTCCATTGGCTGCCACGCGTCGTCTTTTTCCCTTCCTCGCGGGTTCGTAATCTTGTCTTACTTTAAGAGCTCATGTAATTCGCATTACGTAAGCTTGGTATATCCTTAAACAACTTAAGTGTATAAGACTCTTAACTTAGTGTCTTACGTAGGTAAATCGAGTCCTACGACTCATTTCTTAGCCTCCAACTCTTTCCGGATTCTTATGACTCTATCTCCAACCTCCCTTCTCGCGAGGTATCACAATCTTCTTTCCTTAGAGTTGTTTGATAGTGTCGTAGCTTATCCGGCTCACATGATAGTGTCTAAGGAACTTATGAAGACGTTCCGAGCTTAAGAGTGCGGGGTGTAACATCCTTCCCCCCTTTAGAACATTCGTCCCCGAATGTTGAATAAAAATTTCCTTAAGACTTTATACGGATCATAGGGAGATGCCTTTCTACTGAAATGGCATACATTTTCGTCCAAGTAATTAATATATGAGTTCCAAGACTGGGGCTATCCGTAGACATCGGGAATAGGTACGGACACTTGTGTTTCATGTCCTTTTCAACCTCCCAGTTTATGTCTTCACGATTCTTATTCCGCCACAGTATCTTGACGGAAGCTATGTCCTTAGTTCGCACCCCTTTTAATCTTCCGATCCAGGATGGCAATAAGTTGCCCCTCGTAGGATAACTCCCTGTTACATAGACCTCCTCTCCGGGAAATATTATGGGAGGGTCGTTTATATACTTGCAGAGTATTAATCTGTAAAACTGAATATATTGTTTCAAATCAGACGGTAGGTCCCACTCATAGGCAGCTTTATCTATTCTAAAAATGCTCTGCGAAGGATTAATGTATCCCCTTCTTGCTAACTTTAGGCTGCTAATCGATATCTTGTCTCGGAATAAGCTTTACTTTATCAATAATTTAGTGGATCACATCTGGGCCTGTCCCTTAATCGAAGGGAAAAATGTCATACTAAGATTCATCTGGGTTCCTCAATCCCTTTCGAAATGATTTCCAGTAGTTAGCTGTAAATTGAACTTTTCTATTTGAGATAATAGATGTGGGGACTCCGTGAAATCTTATTGTTTCCCTACTATGTCATTTCGCAGAACCCTCAGCTAAATATGCCTTCCTAATTGGAGGGGAACAGGTTGATTCTATAAGCCCATCTACCATAGCCCGTATGAACTCCCAGTTCCTTAGAATGCGAGGTCAGCTCGTACTATAATACATATTAACTGCTTTCCACCTCTGAGTCGGGGTTTTCATTCCCTGAGATAGGCTATCAGACTGCTGGTGCTTCTTTTAACTTAAGCTATTGTACAACTCCTCTTAATCCAACTTGTAATACCTTAGGTATGCTATCTTTCTCTTTTACTCAGATCTTTTCTCCAGTTTTCTTACCATACATCATATTGTAATCCTTACATAAACGTGTGTACGGACATAGAGCAGCCCAGAAAATTCCTTAGCGTTGCTATACTAGTGGCTTACCTCCTTTAGTCGAGGTCAAGGCTCCACTTTGGCTCTTATCCTTAATACCGATTATATCTGAATAGTTCTGCCTCGAACCATCTTACACTTTTCCTGAATAGATTCTAAATATGGCAATCACATTGTTATTACTGACTTTCTTTTATCGAGTAATCATTTGACCTCGCTCTTAGTATGCCAATATTCATAAGTTGCACAACTATTTTTGTGCCATTTTCACGAGGTGCGTTGTATTTCAGTCATAATCTTTTCTGCTCTTGGCTTACTCTATTCTATATATGTCGTTGTACTAACCCGCTTTTATAATCTCTTTTTGTCATACTTGTTTTATTCTCTTTCTCACTTCCCAGGGGGTCACCCATCCCAGTGCTACTCTCATTCGAGCACGCTTAACTTCGGAGTTTTGACGGAATCCGGTACACCAGTTTGAGTATGATCACGTCCATCCCTTATGGGGTCTCGTTTGACGTTTAAGCGTCCCCATTTACATGCGATAGCATCAGTTGATTTTCTGTTACGCTTGTACTTTTTTTGTCCACTTCCCCCCCTTTAGGGTGTACCTATGTCATTCTCCGTATATCTTCAGCTATTTACACGAGAATGATTCTATTCCAACATATTTAACGTGCTGTACCATATCTACTTCTTCTGTTAAATCATCCCCACGTTAGGTTGCCTTTCTAGGAAACCCTAGCATATTCGTAGGGTGCTGTAGTATTCATAATGTATCGTATAAAATTTCATCTAATAATTGATATTCGAGTAATATCCGTAATGTAGCAGTACATTCAAAGCCATATTCCATTCATCCCAATCAGTAATTAGGGAGGGCTCATAATTGGTGCACATTCCCCACTCGAGTGTACTTATACTTTAATGACTCATGTTTCAAGCTTCGTCATTATACTAACTTTATTCCAGTGGATACCACTAATCATTAGAGTGGAGTCACGTGTACACCATACTTCTTTACGCCTCCTGAGCTTGCATCTTTGTTGTGTGTGCTTTAAGGCTCATTTCTAATCCTGCTTAAAACCATATCAATTTCGTGGTAGTAGTGGCCTTGTCTTAATACTTTTTCATCGTACTACACCTCCAGTTCGTAACTATCTATGTCTCTTTTTGTTCGATACTTATACTTAATTAATCGCATCTATCTTGAGTGCCTCTATTAGAACTTCTGTATTATTCCTTCAACTCATTTTCATTTTTGGTTGGGCGTAAGGAATTCCATATTACCCTTTATTTCCTTGCATTAGCCATCCTTTTCGTCATCATATAACCTTTATTCGAAACTTTCCCTATGGAACTTGATAAATCTTCCTTATTTGTTCCATAGCTTGCTTTTCCGTTCCACACCTATCTTTACATTCCATTTACATGGACCACATCATACCTTCTAGTTAATTCCTTACTAAGTTTTGCTTATTCTAATAATGGTTTTTGTTATTTTCACCTAGTACCTTGTTCGCATTCAGACCCATAGTATAATACCGCTTGACTTTCTTCACGATTCTTACTATGGGTTACTTACCCTTCTTAGCTAGTCTTGTCCTTAATGTCTCACAAGCTATCTTATTAACACTTCATATCCGTCACAATTCTTTATCCCTCATACTCTTGTCTTAATCATACTGTTACTTCCCTTAATTATAACTTGTCATAGTTTATCCCTATGTATCAATTCAGGCAATGCCTTACTATCTCGTTTTATCCCGATCTATCATTCCTCTCTGAGTCATTTTCTTTGGCTTATAGTTCCTTTCTAACTTATTCTACTATTCCAGTATCGTCCTCCTAGTTTCTATTGCCATTAACTTAGCAATTAACTTATTTCTCGAGGTCAGCCATACTTGTTTAGTCAAATCTCATCATTGTTGCGAGGACAACCTTTCAAGACATACTATAGCCCTGTATCTCATTCTCCTCTTATTTTTTAGGAAAATTTGGGCAGAGTTTCCTCTATATTTCTTACTATCTCAACACCTGCACGCAGAAAATACCAACAATGCCTCACATATATATATTCATATTGTATAACATCTCAGCCACACAGGGCACACAAATATAGTCATATCATCTCATATCGCAGCTACACAGGGTGCCCACAATTAACAATATGGAAATGAACTTACCTGTTATGTCCACTCGAGCTGCACCTGTTATACTTTCCTATTTACCTTTCCTTTCACTTTTCAATTGTATCTGTCAATCGCATTTCAATACCATACCTGACATAGGGCTTTCGTGCCTTTGCTTACCTGCGTGCTTTGTAACATCCAATATTGTCAGTTATTTTCTTCTATCGGCGTTGTCTTCTTGCTAAAATTGCAGGTTAGTATGAGGAATTTCATTTCCTATAGCTCGACTCTATCGCACGATCTTAGATATGAAAGAAAGTAATATCTTAAATGTCCTGTAGCCTCCTGTCTATAGATGTGGTGCACAACACACCGATAAACAAGACTCTACTAGACACGGTCTGTAGACATTCCAAGGACGAACTGCTCTGATACCACTTCTGTCACGACCTAACCCCGTAGGCCGCGACTGGGGTCCGATCTGGACCCCCGTATACCTACCTATCAGTTGTAGTCATATTGAACTATGTAGTGTTGAAATGTGTGTGATGTGATACTATATACAAAAATCCCAATAGTTTAAAACATTTTCATGTACATGTAGCCTCTTTCATTTGTTTCATATCATGAAAGGGCACGCGAGCCGACAAGGCTGCTATAACAAAAACATTCACAACATATCGAATAGGCAACATCGAAACTAACTCACAAACAACCCACATATACATATGTCTACAGACCTCTAAGAATAGTAACAACAACATATGGCGGGACAAGGCCCCCGCCGTACCCCTGAATGTACAAATATATACATTAAGTGACCAGCATCAGAATTTAGGCTCCAGAACAGTGAAGCACTTCTGACACAGCTGAGAGGAACTCCTACGCTGCTGGATCTCCAAAATAAACATCTGTACCTGCGGGCATGAAACGCAGCCCCCCGAGAAAAGGGGGTCAGTACGATATATGTACTGAGTATGTAAAGCATAACACATCGTAACTGAGATCATAACTGAAATAGGGATGCAGGGGACAAGTATAATAACTAAATGAATTACTGTACCTGCACCTTAGGACACGTAAATCATACACATCATCATATGCTGTGCCCGACCCTCTAGTGAACTCGGTGTTATAATCACTTCTTCATACTCACATATCATCATATCATAATGCATTTCATTTCATCATATCATGGTATACGGTATCATACCATCGTATATAGTATCATCTTATCATGTATATCATCGTATCACACCCGATTCACTGCGGGGCTCAGGGTCACAATGTATTGCTTTAATCTCATATGCATGCCTACATAAATTATCCGGCCCTTTAGTGAGGGACTCGGTGAATGGAGTGGTGTACGTCTATAGCGTACCATCATAATATACATATGTACCCGACCCTCTAAGGAGGGACTCGGTGTTCCTTCCTTATTTCACCACATATACAATCATATTACAGTCGGCCCGGGACTCGGTGAATAATCGTATCGTCATAACATATAACATATATCACACCTCACGTACGGCATCGTCTCCTCGTATGTGGAACTATACACATCCGGCCCGGGACGCGGTGAAAGAATCAGTAACACTGTGCACGATAACATATCCCGGCCCATCGTGGGACTCGAGGAAGGATGGGTTACAGTATACACGAGTAGAGTAGTGAGAAACCATATGCAACTAAGTCATTATCTAAGACTCGATGAAACAGTCAAGTGAACCGTCACCTGAAGACTGGGGAGTAATTATCCGAGGTATCCCTTTAGATGTCATTAGGGCTTACATCAGTTGGGGCCTCAAGAATCAGAGACATGCATCCAGATAATGTCATATAGCTTATGCAATCAGAAACATGGTTTATGCAATCAAAGACACAATTATGCAATCAGAAACACAGTTATGTAATCAGTGACATTGATCATTCCAGAGATTTCAAGGAAATGAGCTTGTATCTCCACTTACTGTTCACTGTATAGAAGTCTTGAGAATAATTGTTTGACTACTTTCAGACTCTTAATATTCAGGAGTAACTACAAGTCACGAGTTATAATCAGAGCTCATAAATGGAATTACCTCTAAACCTATATCATATACCATTTAACTTAAAATTAAGCCATTCCACAGGAAAGGAGAAATAGGTTTTCCATGTACTAGTTTTCATCACATAAAAGACTTAAGGGCAACAACTCAGCTATTGTAGGAGTTCTAACATCAAGAAGTAAATAAGAGTTTCGACTTATATTCAGGGCTTTATGAATGGATTGAATCCCAAATATCGTATACATATCATTCATAACTTATATCTAAGACATGCCAAAAGAAAAGAAGAATAGTTCTACATATCTATTCCAAAAACAGGCCAAAGGAAAGCTTCACATACCTCGTCTGACTTATTCTTTATCCTGTTCGCCTCGTCATCCTTTGAACCTATTAAACAGGAGAGTAATATGCATATCAACTCTTCTTAATTTTCCAGCATCTTAGGTTACACCTTAGTGGTAATGGAATCTATTCCCTTAGTCGTTTCCCCGATTAGTTCTTTAGTTTGTTAAGGCGTTAACGAAAATTGGGCAGCACCTCCCCTATAATGTGCCCTATCCGAATTCCCAACCATGTCCTTAGAACCTGCAGCCAACCAACAATGCAACCAGCAGACCATATATATACATATTACGACCAAAATCATACAATATAAACCCCCAACAATTCACTCGAAACTAAGATACCAAAACTAGAGTTTTTAATCTTTCTTTCGCGAATTCTTTAATTGCAAAGCCTGTGGATGCAACCAGTAGCTCCCACACCTCATTTAGATAACTTTTAGACCCTGCAACACGCCACAACCCAACCAGCAGCATCCCCTACACGTACAACACTTTATTTCGACAACAATTTAACTATAGCGATTCTAAATTAGTTTATTTCGAACGCCGAATTTTTCAAACCTTTTCCCCAACTTACAGCAGCTCCTAAGGTGTTTAATATACCCTAATTTAACATCATAAACTTCAGATTAGAGGGAAATCACTTACCTTTCCCGAAATTGACTAAAACTTGCCGAAATCGCGCCTCGGAATATTTTTTACGTGCTGAATCGTTGTGGCAGCTTGCTGTCTGATTTTTGCTGCACAAAATCCTAATTTTATACTACTAATACTTCCATATCATCGTAGTATACGCTGAATAATTAATTTACGGAACGAAAACGGGACTTACCTATTTTTTTCTCCCAAGCCGTCACCTTTTTCTCTCTTAGCTTTAGGGTTCTTTGTTTACGTTTCTTTCTGGAAATTGTGGTTGAACTGAAGTAATTAGGATACATATCAACTAATATAGGTGGTCCCAAGGGGTGACACGTGTCAGCCCCTAATAGGGACACGTGTCCAGCCCCTATTGGGCCACCGTGTCCATGCAAGAAGGGTGGGGCTGCCATGTGGCAGTGGGGTCCACCTCCCCCAAGCAGCTGCATCACCTACTTGACCCTAAGTAGGTGCATCACCTGCTTGCTTGAGGTGCTGCCACATGTCGCTCCTCCATTGGCTGCCACGCGTCGTCTTTTTCCCTTCCTCGCGGGTTCGTAATCTTGTCTTACTTTAAGAGCTCATGTAATTCGCATTACGTAAGCTTGGTATATCCTTAAACAACTTAAGTGTATAAGACTCTTAACTTAGTGTCTTACGTAGGTAAATCGAGTCCTACGACTCATTTCTTAGCCTCCAACTCTTTCCGGATTCTTATGACTCTATCTCCAACCTCCCTTCTCGCGAGGTATCACAATCTTCTTTCCTTAGAGTTGTTTGATAGTGTCGTAGCTTATCCGGCTCACATGATAGTGTCTAAGGAACTTATGAAGACGTTCCGAGCTTAAGAGTGCGGGGTGTAACACTAGTCATGTAATATGTATGTATTTAATTGTCCAGGGGTACGACGGGGGCCCTATCCCGCCAAATGTTGTTGTTACTATTCCTAGAGGTCTGTAGACATATGGATGTGGGTTGTTTGTGAGTTCGTTTCCATTGTGCCTATACGGCATATTGTGAATGTTTTTATGGTACAGCAGCCTGGTCGACTTGCATTCCCTTATATGTTATGACACGAGTGAAAGTGGTCGCACAAACACAAAAAAGGTATTAACTCATTGGGGTTTTTGTGAGTAGTATCACTCTGTTCGTAGTTCAATTTGACTACAACTGATAGTTATGTATACGGGGGTCCCAGTCGGACCCAGTCGCGGCCTATGGGGTTGGGTTGTGACAGAAGTGTTATCAGAGCAGTTCGTCCTTGGAATGTCTACAGACTATTTCTAGTAGAGTCTTGTTTATCGGTGTGTTGTGCACCACATCTATAAACAGTAGGCTACAGGATATTTAGGATGTTACTTTCTTTCATATCTAAGATCGTGCAATATAGTCGAGTCATAGGGAATCACATTCCCCATACTAACCGATGATTTCAGCAGAACGGCAACATTGACAGAAGAAAGTAACTAACGATATTGGAAGTTACAAAGAACACAGGTAAGGTGTTGAAATAGGATTAACATATAGGGTTGAATAGTGAAAGGAAAAGTAAATGGGAAAGTGCAACATGTGTAGTTCCAATGGACATACGAGGTAAGTCTATTTTCATACTGCTAATTGTGGGTGCCCTGTGTGGTTGCGATATGATACGATACGAATATATATATGTGTGCCCTATGAGGCATTGTTGATATTTTCTTCGTGCAAGTGTGGAGATACTAAGAAATACAGAGGAAACTCTGTCCAAATTTTTCTAGAAATAAAAAAGAGAATTCTTGAAAGGTTGTGCTCACAACAATAATGAGATTTGACCAAACGAGTATGGTTGACCTCGAAAAATGAGTTAATTGCTTAAGTAATGGCAATAAAAACTAGGAGGTCGATATGGGTATAGTAGAACAAAGTCGGGAATGATATATAGGACAAAAAAGACTACTTAGAGAAGACTGATCGATCGGGATAAAACGATATAGTAAGGCATAACTCAAGTGATACATAGGGATAAACTATGACAAGTTATAGTTGAAAGATTTGCAGAACAACTGCTGCATTACGAGGTTATTAGAAGGATAAGTGGTATCCACTAGAATAAGGTTAGTATAATGACGAAGCTTGAAACATGGATCATCAAAGAATGAGTACTCTTGAGGGGAGAATTTGAACCAATTATGAGAATGAGCTAATTACTAATAGGGATGAATGGAATGTGGCTTTGAATGCAATGCTACATAACGGATATTATTCGAGTATCCACTATTAGATGAGATTTTATATGATATATTCGGAATACTACAACACCCTATGGTTGTGCTAGGGTTTCCTATAAAGGCAACCTAATGTATGGATGATTTAACAGAAAATGTAGATATGGTGCGGCACGTTAAATAGGTTGGAGTAGAATCATTCACGTGTGAATAGCTGAAAATAAATGGAGGATGACATGGGTAGACCCTAAAAGGGGGGGAGTGGACAAGAGAAGTACAAGCGTAAGATAAAATCAACTAATGCTATCATATATAAATGGGAACGCTTAAACTTCAAACGAGCCATAAGGGATGGACGAAATTATACCCGCACTAATGCACCGGATTCCATCAAAACTCCGAAGTTAAGCGTGCTTGGGTGAGAGTAGCACTGGGATGGGTGACCCCCTAGGAAGTGAACAAGACAACGAAATAAGAATGACAAAAAGAGATTGTAAGTGCGTGTTAATGCAATGGCACATATAGAACAGAGTAAGCCAAGAGCAGAAAAGATTATGACTAAATTTTAATGCACCTCGTGCAAATAGCATAAGAATAATTGTGCAGCCTACGAGCATTGGCATACAAAGAGTAAGATTAAGTGATTACTCGATAAGAAGAAGTCAGTAATAGCAATGTGATTGCCATACTTAGAATTTATTCAAGGAAAGCGTAAGATGGTTCGAGGCAGAACTATTAAACTATAATTGGTATTAAGGACAAAATCCATGGAAGAACCCTGACCTCGATTGAAGGAGGTGAGCCGCTAGTATAGCGATGCTAAGGCATTTTCGGAATTGCTCTAAGTACCTACACACGTTTGTGTAAGAACTACTACATAATTTATGATAATAAAACTGGAAAAAAGAGAAGTTGGATAGCATACCTAAAGTGTTACAAGTTAGATTAAGAGGAGTTGTATAATAGCTTAAACGAAGTGGAGCATCAGAGGCTTGATAGTCTGTTATGGGGGATGGGAATCCCGACTCGGAAATGGAAAGTAATTAATGTAGGTTATAGTGCAGACTGACCTCGCACTCTATGAAAGTATAAGTTCATATGGGTTATGGTAGATAAGCTGACAAAATTAACCCATTCTTTTCCAATTAGGAAGGTATATTCAGCTAAGGGTTATGTGAGATGACATAGCAAGGAAACAATGCGATTTCACCGGGTTCCCACATCTATTATCTCAGATGGGGAAGTTCAACTTACAGATAATCGCTAGAGATTATTCCGGTAGGGATTAGGAACGCAGGTGAATCCTTGTACAACATTTTGTCCTTCGATTAACAGATAGGCCCAGAGGGGATCTAGCAACATATTGATGAAGTAAAGCTTGTTCAGAGACCATCTATTGACTAGCATCCTAGAGTCGGCAAGAAGGGGATACATTAGTCCTTCTTAGGTCATTTGTAGAGTAGATAAGGATGCCTATAAGTTGGACCTATTGTCCGAGTTGAAATAATACATTCAGTTTTCACGGATCAATGCTCTGCGAATATATAAGTTACCCTCCCAGAATATTCTTCATGGGTGAGGTCCAGATGAAAGGAAAGTTATCCTACAAGGGGAAACCTATTGCCAACTTGGATTGGTAGAGTAAAAGGTTGCAAACTAAGGACGTAGCTTCTGTCATAAAAAAAATGACCTGGGAAGCTGAGAAGGACATAAAACACAAGTATCCGTACCTATTTCCGATGTCACAGGTAACCCCCACTCCTGGAACTCGTATATTAATTACTTGGATAAAAATGTATATTATCGCAATAGAAAGGAATCTCCCTACAGTTTGTAAAAAGTCTTAAGGGAAGTTTTAATCAACATTTGGGGACGAATGTTCTTAAGGGGGGAAGGATGGTACACCCCACACTCTCAAGCTCGGAATGTCTCTTTAGTTCCTTAGACATTATCATGTGAGCCGGATACGCTACAACACTATCAAACGACTTTCAGGAAAGACAAATATGCGATACCCCATAGTAAAGAAGGTTAAAAATAGAGTCATAAGAATCCGGAAGGAATTGGAGGCCAAGTATTGAGTCGTACGACTCGTTTTACCTACGTAAGCTACTAACTTAGAAGTCTTACATACTTGAGCTACTTGAGGACCTACCAAGATTACGTACAACAGATTACATAGACTCTTAATATAAGACGAGATTACGAACCCACAAGGAAGGGGAAAAAAGGACACGTGGCATCCAATGGAGGAGCGACACATGGCAGCATCTCAAGAAAGTAGGTGACCCACCTACTTGGGATGTGGGGCCCACAAGGACACGTGGCAGCCTAGGGGTAAGGCATGGATCTGTGGCCCAATAGGGGCTGGACACGTGTCACCCTATGGGGATGACACGTTTCACCTCCTAGGACCACATATATACATGTATATCATGTCTTAAGTTCAGTTCCTGCACTTAAACTTCAGCAAACAAAAAGAAAAGCAAACCCTAGAATAAGAGAGAATAACGTGACGGCTTAGAGGAAAAATATAGGTAAGTCCCGATTTCCCTCCATAAATTAATTAGCTAAGGTATTTTTATATCATGTGGAGGTGGTTAATAACGTAACTTACCTATTTGGGGTAGCAAAAACGAGTAACAAGCAGCCACAACATTTCAGCCGCGTAAAGGAGGTTTCGAAGTTAATTTTCAGCAAGTTTGAGAAGACATATGATAAGCTATGGCTTGATTATCTTATCCCACGTTTTTTCAATGATTTGGAAATATTACAAGGGTGTGAATAATGTGAAGTTAGGGTTTCTATCATCACCAAACGGACAGCAAACAGTCCACACAGTTTCAGCACGACTAGAGAAGTTCCGAGGCAAGTTTTGGCGAGTTTTGGCTAATTTCGGGTAAGGTAAGGTTTCTCCTTTAAATTTGTACTTTATGGGTTTGTTATGGAGTGTATTATGTACCTTTTATACTTCTGGAAGTATGAAAAAAATCGTGGGGATGCTCAGCAAAAGAAACAATCTAAATTGAAGTCGTCGTAGTTAAATTGTAGTCGAAGTGAGGCGTGGTGTGTTTGGAGGCTGCTACTGGTTGTGTGGTGTGTGTTGCAGGGTATAAATGTGTTCTAAAATAGTTTTGGTAGCTGATGGTCGGATCCACACGATTCCACGCTTTGTACGGTTAAAGGTTCCGCAAAATAGAAACTAGAAACCCTATTTTGGTATTACAATTTTCAGCAAGTTGGGTGGAGTTTATATTGTGTAATATTGCCATGTTCTACTTGTATATGAGCTGCAAGTTATTATTGATGGTTGTCTGTAGTAATTATGTATGTAATTGGGAATTCGGATAGGGCATATTATAGGGGAGATGCTGCCCAATTTACGGTAACTCTTTAAATGAGTTAAGGAACTAGTCGAAGAGGCGAGCGAGGAAATGAGTTATGTGAATACCAAGGTGCAACCGAAGGCTCTGAAAAGTTTAAGATTGTTGATACTCTCCTTTCTTCCATGTTAAATAGGTTTGGAGGACGACTACGTGGACGTGATTAAGAGAAGTTCATACGAGGTATGTGAAACTTTCTTTTGGCATATTTTTTGAATATGTATGTAAAGCTTATCCCTTCTCTTGGCATATTTTTGGCATAAGTAGGTAAAGCTATTATTCTTTATTTTGGCATGTCTTAGATATAAGTTATGAATGGTTTGTATATGGAACTTGGGGATAGTTCCATTCGTAAAGCTCCGAGTACCGTCTATAATTCTTATCCACTCCGTAATGGTAGAACTTCTGTAATAGTTGAGCTATTGACTTTTTAAGGCTTCTATAGGATAAAAGGTAATATATGTAGAGCCTATTGTCTCGTGTTCACTTCTAAATGCTAAGTCTCTTAAGGTAGCTAAGCTATCACCCTCAAGCCTTCTATACAGGAAATAGTAACCAAATGCATGGGAAGCATGAACTATAACTCCTATTCATTTCTTAATATCGAAGTTCTTGAAGTAGTTGAACTGCTACCCTCGAGTTCCTATATGATTAATACTAACTGAATGTATGAGCTCCCATGCCTAAGAATTCTATAATAACAAGTGTCTCTAATTGCATAAGCTATTTGGTATTACGTTAATAAAAGCCTAAGACTCTTGAGACTCCATCGATGTGGCCCGTAATGGAAGTTAGAGGATACGTGAGACGGTGATAGTTTTGATCCCCAAATGATAGTCCATGATGATTGTTATAATGAATCTCAGATGATGAACTAATTGCATATGGTTCCTCGTTACTTTACTCGTGTAGGCTATTAATACGTCGCTCACCCCATCCCATGAAGGGCCGGGCAGGATAAACTCACCGCGTCCCATGAAGGGTCGGGCATGATAAATTCACCGCGTCCCATGAAGGGCCGGGCATGATATATGATAAAATGATTATTCACCGCATCCCATGAAGGGCCAGGCATGATATATGATGCAATGATCATTCACCGCATCCCATGAAGGGTCGGGCATGATAAATGATGAAATGACATCTTCATTGAGTCCCTCACTAAAGGGCCGGATACAGTCTGTAGGCATGCATGTGAAAATATAGTGACACACTTGTAGAACCAAGTCCCATAGTGGGCCAGGTATTGTATGTAAGGAAGGTATACATTCCCTCACGTCATAAGATGCAGGTAGAGAAATTTGTTAACTATTATATTTGTTTCCTACATCCCTACTTTAGTTGTCAGCTCAGTTATTTATTGTTATGCTTTATATACTCAGTACATATATCGTACTGACCCCTCGTTCTTCGGGGGGCTGCGTTTCATACTCACAGGTACAGATGTACAGTTTGGACATCCGCCAGCTTAGGCTTTCCAGTCAACGATATTGGGAGCGCTCTACTATTTCGGAGCCTAACTTTTGATACTAGTCATGTAATATGTATGTATTTAATTTTCCAGGGGTACGGCGGGGGCCCTGTCCAGCCATATGTTGCTATTAGTATTCATAAAGGTCTGTAGACATATGGATGTGGGTTGTTTGTGAGTTCGTTTCGATTGTGCCTATACGGCATGTTGTGAATGTTTTTATGGTACAGCAGCATGGTCGGCTTGCATGCCCTTATATGTTATGACATGAGTGAAAGTGGCCGCACGAATATGAAAAATGTTTAACTCATTGGGGTTTTTATGAGTAGTATCACTCTGTTCGTAGTTCAATTTGACTACAACTGATAGGTATATATATGGGGGTCCCAGTCGGACCTAGTCGCGGCCTACGGGGTTGGGTTGTGACACTCTGAGCCTATCCTGCCATCAATCCAGTCAGCAACTGCACTACATCCCTCATAGCCCTATCCTCCACCCTATTCTATGGGACGGGAGGCTTGTGTACTGGAGGTTCGGGATTGGCAGCTGTTGTTGCCCTAAACTCCTCTAGAGGTGGCAGGATCGGCAGCTCGCCGACTGAAGTACGATCCTTAGCATAGACTAGGCACGGGCCTTGGTAACTCTCGAGGTCTAACTAGTTTCCCCTGCTGCCGACTTGCCCTTCTGGTCACTGTTCGCTTTCCTTGGAGGCATTACTGTAAACATATAACTCGGTTAGTGAAGGGTCATCCTGAAAGTATAGCTCTATCGCACGATCTAAGATAAGAAAATGATAATATCCTAAATGTCCTATAGCCTCCTATTTATAGATGTGGTGCACAACATACCAATAAATAAGCCTCTACTAGACATGGTATGTGTACACTCCAAGAAAGAACTGCTTTGATACCACTTCTGTCACGACCCAACCCCGTAGGCCGTGACGGGTGCCTAAACTGGACACACCTGTATACTCGGCCAACTATACCTAGTCTGTCTACTGATCACACTCAAAATACACCAACAAGTAAGAAAACATACAAGCCGACAAGGCTATTATAACCTGTGGGGTCGTTCTATGATACACATATACGCGAGACAACAAGGCATCCACGACACAGGGAACGCCCTAAATCATAAGTCATATCAGCACAACTATACATTTACGCATATGTGACTCATATACCACTCATATACAGTTTAGATACAGTGCACATATAGATTATATACACTTATATACACACACAACTTATATACGTATAACCCACATCCGTATCCATAAACCTCTAAGAGTAAGAAAACAATAACATAAGGTGGGATAGGGCCCCCGCCGTACCCGTGAACAAAACTAATATGCACATCAGAGTTTAGTACCCAAAATCAGCCTCCAGCACAATGGAGCATCTTGGACAATTGAGTGGGACTCCTACGCTGGTGGATCCCTAACCTGTGCACCTGTACCTGCGGGCATGAAATGTAGTCCCCCTCGAAGAAAGGGGGTCAGTACGACATATGTACTGAGTATGTAAAGTGTAACATAATATAACTGGAGGTATATCCAAAATAGAGGAGCAGGGGAACAAATTATCAAATCAAAAACATGTACCTGTACTCTGTGAATCACAGAAGTATGCATGTTCAAATTATATCATACAGTCGTCCCTTTCCGGGGTTCGGTGAATCATATCTATAAAATCATCATGGCCATAGTGCCATCACCACCTTATTCCAACCCATCATCATATATATACATATGTACCCGGCCCTGTAGTGAGGGGCTCGGTGAGTGATACAGTAAATTGTGCACGATAACGTACCTGGCCCGGGACTCGGTGAAAGAAGGGTTATAGTATACACGAGTAGAGTCGTGAGTAATTATATGCAATTTAAATTGACATCAGAGACTCAACTATGTAAGAGGACTAAACTATCGTCTGAGGATTCAAGTAATCGTATAGTCATTCTAGCTACCCTCTAAATGCCATTAGGGTCTACATTAATTAGCATCTCGAGGTCCCTAGACGTATACTAAAGTATTACTATTCACTTAAGAACTCTAGAGTATTTTCCTTCGTATAGTCCTATGACTAGGAGTCCGTATATTCATTAAGTCCTCAATATATAAATGATTCAAGGCAAGTAACTTAACTATCATAAAAGCTCAACATTCAGAACTTAATAAAAGACATTCAGGGATGGAATCACTTTAGAGATTACATCACTATTTACTTACCTCTACAACATGCCAAAAGAAGAGAAGGGATAGGCTTCACATACCTTTTATGGGCTCCCCTTAATCGTGTTCACGTTGTTGTCCTCGAAACCTATTTAACATGGAAGTAATGCAAGTATTAACAACCTTAGACTTTTCAGCAACTTAGACTACCCACGAGTATTCATAGCATTCATCCCTTCGCTTGCTTTCTCGACTAGTTCCTTAACTAGTTAAGGCGTTAACGGAAATTGGACAGCACCTCCCCTATAATGTGCCCTATCCGAATTCCCAATCATATCATTAACACCTACATACAACCAACAACATGACCATCAGCTCATATATATGCATATTATAGCAACATTACACAATATAAACCCCAAACAACTCATTCGAAACTACGATACCAAAATTAGGGTTTTTATCCTTCCTTTCGTGAATTCTTTAATAGTTCAAAGCGGAGGGTCATGTGGCTAAAACCAGCAGCTACCAAACCCTTATTAACTCATATTACATTATCACAATATATCACCACACGACCAGTAGTCACACACCACAAGCACAATGCATTATTCGATTACAATTCAACTATAGCGATTCCAATTTCGTTTATTTCGAATGCCAAACTTTTCACGACTTTTTCCCAACTTCCATCAGCCCAAAAGGTGTTTAATACACCCTATAATAACATCATGAACTTCAAATTAGAGGGTAAGACCTTACCTTTCCCGGAATTGGCTAGAACTCGCCGAAATTGTGCCTCAGAACTTTTTTTAGCGCGATGTAACGCCGTGGCAGCTGGCTGACCGATTTTTGCTGCACCAACTCTAATTTTATACTAATAATACTTCCATATCATCGTGGTATACACTAGGTAATTAATTTTCGGGATGAAATCGGGACTTACCTTATTTTTTCTCCTAAGCAGTTACGTTTTTCTCTCCACTTTAGGGTTTGTATTTTCTTGTTTTGGCTGAATTTTTGCGGAACAATCTGAAGTGTATGCTGTATATACACATATATATGTGGTCCTAGGGAGTGACCCGTGTCATTCCCTAGAGGTGACACGTGTCCAGCCCCTATTGGGCCACCGCATCTATGCGTTGAAGGAGAGGATGCTACGTGGCAATGGGGCCCATCTCCCCAAGCAGGTGGGTCACCTACTTGACCCCAAGTAGGTGGGTCACCTGCTTGCTTGATGTGCTGCAACGTGTGACTCCTCCATTGGCTGCCACATGTCACTTTTGTTTTTCTCCCTCGTGGGTTCGTAATCTCATCTTATTTTAAGAGCCTATGTCATCCGTGCTACGCAAGCTTGGTATGCACTCAAATAGCTTAGGTATGTAAAACTTTTAAGTTAAGGGCGTACGTCGGTAAATCATCCTACGACTCATCACTTGGCCTCCAACTCCTTCCGACTTCTTTTGACCCTATTTCCAACCTTCCCTACTATGGGGGTGTCACATTCTCCCTTTTTAGAGTTGTTCAATAGGGTCGTAACTTAGGTGGCTCACATTATAGCTTCTATGTAACTTAAGGAACCTTCTGAGTTCAAGAATATGGGGTGTAACAAATTTGTGGGACAAGGTTCCACCAATACACTTCCTCTAAGGTTCAACAAGGACAAGGGTGCTAACCCTATGGTTCCAAGAGAGAATGTTGGTGCTCAAGCTTTACCTACTTGCAAGAAGTGTGGGAGAAGTTATAAAGGGGAGTATGTAGCTGTCTCTAATGCATGCTTCATGTCACAACCCAACTCCGTAGGCCGTGACTGCGTTCGATGTGAATCCTTGCATACGTGTTTATTAGTTATGGTCAAGTCGAGCTGTAATTAACATAACACCATTCAACAGAACCCCAATTGGTGATAACATTTTCATAAACCGATAGCCTCTTTCATTTGTATCACATCATGAAAGGGCACATAAGCCGATAAGGCTGACATAACATAACCACATAGATAGTACATCATATAGACCCAGCTGAACCAAACTAACATACACAACCCACATATACATATCTGCAGACCTCTAAGAAAATTAATAACAATATATGGCGGGATAGGGCCCCCGCCGTATCCCTGAATAAACAAAACAATTTTATACATCGGTGGTCAGTACCAAAAACTAGGATCCGACACAATAGAGCCTCTTCCAGTTGAAACCAGTGGAATCCTAAGCCGACGGACTCCCAAAACCTGTATTTATACTTGCGTGCATGAAACGCAACCCCTCTCGAGAAAAGGGGGTCAGTACGACATATGTACTGAGTATTTAAAATATAACACAATACGACTGGAGGCATATCTGAAATAGAGAAGTAGGGGATAAAATATCAAATCAAAAACCTATACCTGGGAAAGTAAAATCACGCATGCTCAAGTTTTCAATATAGCCGGCCCTATTTGGGATCCGGTGAATCATATCTGTAGAACCATCACCTCCTTATTACAGTACATCATCACACACACACACACACATATATATATATATATATATACACATATATACGTACCCGACCCTCTAGTGAGGGAGCGATGAATAATGTAGTGGAATTAAGCTTGAATCCAATAACCGGCCCAGGACTTGGAGAAGAAGTGTTACAGTATACACGAGTAGAGTAGTGAGAAATAAAACAAAGTTTAAATCATTATCTGAGACTCAATGAAGTCATCAAGTGAACCATCACTTGGAGATCAGGGTAGGAAGTATCTGACGTATACCCTCTAAATGTCACTAAGGACTAAGTAAAAAGGAGTTTTGGAAATATCTGACATATACCAGTGTGAAATATCTTATAGAAGTCTGAGCATTGGTTTTCTCGGAGCCTTTTTTTTTAAAATAAGAATTTTTTCTAATCAATCACTATAAAATAACATAGAAGACTCGAGGAATAGGAGTTTATCTACTTTAAGAGTCTTAACATCCAGACTTGATCAAGAGTCCTCAAGTCATATTCAGAACGTAAGAATGAAGATGCACCAAAGATTACATCATCCATAGTCTACATCTAAGACATGCCAAAAGAAAGAAGAGATAGTTTCACATACTTATTCCAAAAAACAAGCCAAGAGAAAGCTTCACACACCTCGTACGGGTTACTCTTTGTCATGTTCGCCTAGTCGTTCTTTGAACCTATTCAACACGGAAGTAATATGAATATCAACCACTCTTGACTTTCCAGCATCTTAAGTTGCACCTTAGTATTCATGGAACCTATCTCCTTGTTCATCTCCTCGACTAGTTCTTTAATTAGTTTAAGGCGTTAACGAAAATTGGGAAGCACCTCCCCTATAATATGCTCTATCCGAATTTCCAATTACATCCCTAATCACTAAATCCAACCAACAACAATACCCTACAACATATATACACATAAACTGTTACACCCCACATTCTTGAACTTAGATGGTTCCTTAAGATACTTAGAAGCTATCATGTGAGCCACCTAAGTTACGACCCTATTGAACAACTCTAAAAATGGAGAATGCGATACCCCATAGTAGGGAAGGTTGGAAATAGGGTCAAGAGAAGTCGGAAGAAGTTGGAGGCCAAGTGATGAGTCGTAGGACTCAATTTACCGACGTACGCCCTTAAATTAGAAGTTTTACATACCAAATCTATTTGAGTGCATACTAAGCTTGCATAGCACGGATGACATAGGTTCTCAAAATAAGATGAGATTACGAAATCACGAGGAAGAGAAAAAAAAAGACGTGTGGCAACCAATGAGGAGGTGACACATGGAAGCACCTCAAGCAAGCAGGTGACCCACCTGCTTGGGGTCAAGTAGGTGACCTACCTGCTTGGGGGAGGTGGGCCCCACTGCCACGTGGTAGCCTCTCCTTCAACGCATGGATACGGTGGCCCAATAGGGGATGGACACATGTCACCTCTAGGGGATGACACTTGTCACTCCCTAGGACCACATATATATGTGTATATACAGCATACACTTCAGATTGTGCCTCAAAAATTCAGCCAAAACAAGAAAATACAAACCCTAAAGTGGAGAGAAAAACGTGACGACTTAGGAGAAAAAAATAAGGTAAGTCCCATTTCATTCCGTAAATTAATTAACTAGCAAATACCATGATGATATGGAAGTATTAGTAGTATAAAATTAGAGTTTGGTGCAGCAAAAATCTGTCAGCAAGCTGCCA
Organism: Solanum dulcamara; assembly: GCF_947179165.1. NCBI lineage: Eukaryota > Viridiplantae > Streptophyta > Magnoliopsida > Solanales > Solanaceae > Solanum > Solanum dulcamara. The sequence continues at coordinate 25,748,668 of NC_077244.1, forward strand.
CGGCGTTACATCGCGCTAAAAAAAGTTCCGAGGCACAATTTCGGCGAGTTCTAGCCAATTTCCGGGAAAGGTAAGGTCTTCCCCTCTAATTTGAAGTTTATGATGTTATTATAGGGTGTATTACACACCTTTTGGGCTGCTGGAATTTGGGAAAAATTCGTGAAAAGTTCGACATTCGAAAAAAGAAATTGGAATCGCTATAGTTGAATTATAATCAAATAATGCGTTGTGCTTGTGGTGTGTGACTGCTGGTCATGTGGTGATGTATTGTGCTGCTGGAATATGAGTTAATAAGGGCATGGGAGCTTCTGGTTGCATCCACATGACCCTACGCTTTGCACAATTAAACAATTCACGAAAGGAAGGATAAAAACCCTAGTTTTTGTATCGTAGTTTCGAATGAGTTGTTTGGGGTTTATATTGTGTAATGTTTCTATAATATATATATATATATATATATATATATATATATATATATATATATATATATATATATGAGCTGCTGGTTATGTTTTTGGTTTGATTTAGGTGTTAAGGACACGATTGGGAATTCGGATAGGGCATATTATAGGGGAGGTGTTGTCCGATTTCCGTTAACGCCTTAACTAGTTAAGGAACTAGTCGAGAAGGCGATCGAAGGGATGAATGCTATGAATACTCATGGGTAGTCTAAGTTAATGAAAAGTCTAAGGTTGTTAATACTTGCATTACTTTCATGTTAAATAGGTTTTGACGACATGAACATGATTAAGGGGAGTCCATAAGAGGTATGTGAAGCCTATCCCTTCTCTTCTTTTGGCATGTCGTAGAGGTAAGTAAATAGTGATATAATCTCTAAAATGATTCCATCCCTGAATGTCTTTTATTCAGTTCTAAATGTTGAACTTTTATGATAGTTAAGTTACTTGCCTTGAATCGTTTATATACTGAGGACTTAATGAATATACGGACTCCTAGTCATAGGACTATATGAAGGAAAATACTCTGGAGTTCTTAAGTAAATACTAATAGTTTAGTATACATCTAGGGACCTTGAGATGCTAATTAATGTAGCCCCTAATGGCATTTAGAGGGCAGCTAGAATGACTATACTATTACTTGAATCCTCAGATGATAGTTTAGTCCTCTTACATAGTTGAGTCTCTGATGTCAATTTAAATTGCATATAGTTACTCACGACTATACTCGTGTATACTGTAACCCTTCTTTCACCGAGTCATGGGCAGGGTATGTTATCGTACACAATTCACTGTATCACTCACCGAGCCCCTCACTAGAGGGCTGGGTACGTATGTATATATATGATGATGGGTTGGAATAAGGTGGTGATGGTATTAGGGCCATGATGATTTTACAGATGTGATTCACCAGACCTCGGAAAGGGCCGGCTATATGATATAATTTGAACATGCATACTTCTATGATTCACTGAGTACAAGTACATGTTTCTGATTTTATAATTTTTTCCCCTGCTCTACTGTTTGGATATACCTCCAGTTATATTATGTTACACTTTACATACTTGGTACATATGTCATACTGACCCCCTTTCTTCGGAGGGGTGGATATACCCCCAGTTGTAGTATGTTACCTTTTACATACTCAGTACATATATCGTACTGACCCCCGTTCTTCAGGGGAGCTGTGTTTCATGCCCGTAGGTACAGATGTTCATTTTTAAGATCCATCAGCTTAGGAGTTCCTCTCAGCCATGTTGGAAGTGCTCCACTATTCTGGAGCCTAAATTTTTATACTGGTCATGTAATATGCATATATTTGTGTATTTAGGGGTACGGCGGGAGCCCTGTCCCGCCATATGATGCAGTTATTATTCTTAGAGGTCTGTAGACATGCATATGTGGGTTATGTATGTCAGTTTGATTCAGCTGGGTCTAAATGATATATCATATATGTTATAATATTATGGAAACCTTGTCGGCTTGCGTCACCTATCATGTTGTGGTACAAACGAAAAGGGCTATAGGTTTATGAAAATGTTATCGCCCATTGGGGCTCTGTTACATGATATTGTTTTATTTATAGTTCAATTTGACCACAACTTATAGTTAGGTATACGGGGGGGGTCCAGGTCGGACCCCAATCACGGCCTACGGGGTTGGGTCGTAAGAGAAGATGGACTTACCTCAGATGTCCACTCGAACTGCACCTATTGCACTTTCCTGTATACTTTTTCTTTAATTTTTCAGCTTTATATATCAATCGTATTGCAATGCCTTACTTGACATAGGTCCTTTGTTCCTTTGCTTACCTGCGTGCTTTGTAACTTCCAATATCGTCAGTTACTTTCTTCTATCAATATTGTCTTTCTATTGAAATCACAAGTTAGTATGAGGAATTTCATTTCCTACGACTCAGATCTATCGCAAGATTCTAGATATGAAAGAAAGTAATATCCTAAATGTCCTGTAGCCTCTTCTTTATAGATGTGGTGCACCACACACTGATAAACAAGACTCTACTAGACACGGTCTGTAGATATTCTAAGGACGAACTGCTCTGACACCACTTTTATCACGACCCAACCCCGTAGGCCGCAGCTGGGGTCCGACTTGGACCCCCTTATGCGTATCTATCAGCTACCCTTAAGTTGAACTGTGTGTGATGTGATACTATATACAAACCCCAGTGGGTCAAAAACATTTTTTCAGGACCTATAGCCCCATTCACCTGTATCATAAAAGGAAAGGGCATGCGAGCCGATGAGGCTGCCATACCATAAAAACATTTGCAATATGTCGTATAAGCACAACTAAAATAAACTTACAAATAACCCACATACGCATGTCTATAGAACTCTAAGAGTAATAACTATATCATATGGCAGGACAAGGCCTCCGCCGTACCTCTGAATAAATAAATATGTATATTAAATGACCAGTATCAAAAATTAGGCTCCAAGACAGTGAAGTACTTTCGACATAGCTGAGAGGAACTACTAAGCTGACCGATCTCCAAAATAAACATCTGTGCCTATGGGCATGAAACGCAGCCCCTCAAGAACGGGGGGGTCAGTACGACATATGTACTGAGTATATAAAGCATAACATATCATAGTGAAACAACAACTAAAATGGGAATACAAAAAACATGTATAATAGTTAACAGATTACTGTACCTGCAGCTTAGGACACGTAGTCATATACCTTAGCATACCCTGTACCCGGCCCTCTAATGAACTCGGTATCATAATCGTTTTATCATAATCATGCCCGGCCCTTCATGAGACGCGGTAAATGATCATTGCATCATATATCATGCCCGTCCCTTCATGGGACGCGGTGAATAATCATTTCATCATATATCATGCCCGCCCCTTCATGGGATGCAGTGAATTTATCATGCCCGGCCCTTCATGGGACGCAGTGAATTTATCATGCTTGGTCCTTCATGGGACGCGGTAAATTTATCATGCCTGAACCTTCATTGGACGCAGTGAATTTATCATACCCGGCCCTGCATGGGACGCGGTGAATTTATCATGCTCGGCCCTTTATGGGACGCAGTGAATTTTTCATTTCTGGCCCTTTATGGGACGTGGTGAGTTTATCATGCCCGACCCTTCATGGGACGCGGTGAGTGATGTATTAACAGCCTGCACGAGTAAAGTAACGAGGAACCATGCACAATAAGTTCATCCTCTGAGATTTGGTATAACAACCGTCATGGATTATCATTTGAGGATCAAAACTAACATAGTCTCATGTATCCTCTAACTTCCATTAGGGGCCACATCGACGGAGTCTCAAGAGTCCTATGCTTTTATTAAGGTAGTACCAAATGGCTTATGCAATCAGAGACACTTGTCATTATAGAGTTCTTAGGCATGGGAGCTCATACATTCAATTAGTATTCATCATATAGGGACTTGAGGGTAGCAGTTCAACTACTTCAAGAACTTCGATATTAAGAAATGAATAGGAGTTATAGTTCATGCTTCCGATGAATCAGGTTACTATTTCCTGTATAGAAGTCTTGAGGGTAATAGCTCATCTACGTTAAGAGATTTAGCATTTAGAAGTGAACACGAGTCAATAGGCTCTACATATATTACCTTTTATCCTATAGAAGCCTTAAAAAGGCAATAGCTCAACTATTACAGGAGTTCTACCATTACAAAGTGGATAAGAATTATGGAATGTACTCGGATCTTTATGAATGGAACTATCCCCAAGTTCCATATACAAACCATTGATAACTTATATCTAAGACATGCCAAAATAAAGAAGAATAGCTTTACCTACTTATGCCAAAAACATGCCAAGAGAAGGAATAAGCTTTACATACCTCTTACGGCTCTTTATCTCATTCGTCTCGGCGTCCTCTGAACCTAAGTAATATAATAGAAACATGAATATTAATAACCCTTGGCTTTCCAGCATGTTAGGTTACGTATGAGTATTCATAGAACTCAACTCTTCGCTCGCCTCCTCGATTAGTTCTTTAACTAGTTTAAAGAGTTACCGGAAATTGGGCAGCATCTCCCCTATAATATGCCCTATACAAATTCCCAATTACATACCTAATTACTACAGCCAAGAAAAAACAACAACCTTCAGCTCATATACAAGTAAAATATGGCAACATTACACAATATAAACTCCACCCAACTTGCTGAAAATTGTAAGACCAAAATAGGGTTTCTAGTCTCTGTTTTGCAAAACCTTTAATTATACGAAATGAGGGGTCGTGTGGCTTCAACAAGCAGCACCCACACCCCTTTTAAAATACATTTATTCCCTGAAACACATCACCACACACCTTCAGCAGCAACCCACACGCACAACACCCTATTTCGTCTACAATTTAACTACGACGACTTCACTTTCGATTGTTTCTATCGTCAAGCATTTCCACGACTTTTTTTATACTTCCAGCAGTAAAAAAGGTATATAATACACTACATAACAACCTCATAAAGTCCAAATTTAAATAATAAGTCTTACCTTACCCGAAATTAGCCAAAACACACCAAAACTCGCCTCGGAACTTCTCTAGTCGCGCTGAAACTGTGTGGACTGTTTGCTGTCCGTTTTTGCTGCACCAAGTCATGATTTTATACTTCTAATACCTCCATATCATCGTGTTATATGCTGTATAATTAATTTACATAACGAAATTGGGACTTACCTATTTTTTCCTCCTAGCCGCCACACTTTTCTCTCTTAGCTTAGGGTTTTCATTTATTTGTGTTGCTGAAGTTTGTGGTGCTTTGCTGCAGGTTTTTGGATAATTCAATAAAGCTAAGTGTCATTTTAACATGTATATATGGGCTGCGTTGGAGGTGACACATGTCAGCCCCTTAGGGTTACACGTATCGAGCCATAATTGGCCACCGTATCATGCTGCCAACTAGGGGCTGCCACGTGGAAGTGGGGTCCACCCCCCAAGCAGCTACATCACCTACTTGACCCTAAGTAGGTGCATATACTGCTTGCTTGAGGTGCTTCCACGTGTCGCTCCTCCATTGGCTGCCACATGTCGTCTTTTTCCCTTCCTCGTGGGTTCATAATCTCGTCTTATTTTAGGAGCCTATGTAATCCATGCTACATAAGCTTGGTATGTCCTTAAGAAACTCAAGTGTATAAGACTTCTAAATTAGTAGCTTACGTAGGTAAATCAAGTCCTACGACTCATTACTTGGCCTCCAATTCCTTCTGGATTCTTATGACTCTATTTCCAACCTTCTCTACTATAGGGTATCACATTCTCCTTTTCTTGGAGTCGTTTGATAGTGTCGTAGCTTATCCGGCTCACATGCTAACTTCTAAGAAGCTTAAAAGACATTCCGAACTCAAGAGTATGGGGTGAAGCTATTATCCCAAGCAAAGAAGCCCATGTTGCAATTAACTACCGAGAGATGCGAAGATAGATTAAGCCAAACTACCGAGATGGAATTAGTACTACGGGTGAAGTAAGACAAAGCCACGATTGGACCAAAGATCTACCCCAACATAGAGTATAGTATAAAGGAGAAAAAGTCAAGATAAAACAAGAATGACACAAGATAATATATCTAGAGGATTACACATGGGGGTAAGGGAAATTGTGAAAGGGTCTAAGTAAAACTGGCAGAACTAGCTGGTTACTACAGGATGGCGATCTTCTATGCCAAAATTCCTTCGGAATTATACCAGATCATGTTAGACAAAGCATAGAATGACTTGAGAGACATTATATGAGGGGACTGCAGCATTATTAGGTAGCCAACCCTAAGGATTGGAAAAAATGAGGGGAAAAAGGACCCAAAAGATCGAATGCCAGTAAAAGTTCTGAAAAGAGTCGAGAAGGACTATACGAGGCTAACGGTTCCCAAATTATCAACGTCATTATGAACCTATTTTATACGCTGTAAGAGTTGGGTGCTATATGGGTTATTGTGAGTAGGCTAAGGAATCAGCCCATTTGCTTCCAATCAAGAGCACCTATTGTCACGACACAACCCCGTAGGCCGCGACTGAGGTCCGACTTGGACCCCCTTATCACACTCATTCACAAGCGCAAGGTGCGGCATCCGCCTGAACGGGGAGAGGATTTCCCTAAAACAAAGATAGGCGTGTCAGGTTATGTGTATCTATCAGCTGCTCATAAGTTGAACCGTATGTGATTTGATACTATATACAAACCCCAATAGGTCAAAAAGATTTTTCCGGAACCTATAGCCTCATTCACCTGTATCATAACAGGAAAGGGCATGCGAGCCGACGAGGCTACCATACCACGAAAATATTTTCAATATGTCGTCTGAGCATAACTGAAACAAGCTTATAAATAACCCACATACATATGTCTACAGACCTCTAAGAGTAATAACTGCATCATATGGCGGGAAAAGGCCCTGTCATACCCCTGAATAAATAAATATGTATATTAAATGACCAGTATCAAAAATTAGGCTCCAGGACAGTGAAGTACTTCCGACATAGCTGAGAGGAACTCTTAAGCTGATCGATCTCCAAAGTGAACATCTGTACCTGCGCGCATGAAATGCAGCCCCCCGGAGAACCGGGGTTCAGTACGATATATATAATAAGTATATAAAGCATAACATATCATAACGGAAACAACAACTGAAATGGGGATACAGAAAACATGTATAACAGTTAACAAATTACTGTACCTGCAGCTTAGGACATGCAGTCATATACCTTATCATACCCTGTACCCGGCCCTCTAGTGAACTCGGTATCATAATCGTTTCATCATAATCATGTGTCGTCATATCATCATGTATATAATTTTATCATATCGTCGTATACGGCATCATATCATTGTATACAGCATCATTTCGTATGTCATCACAGTATGTCCGGTCCACTCTAGGCTCGGGGTCACAAATGTATCCCTATATTTTCATATGCATGCCTACATAAAGTATCTGGTCCTTTAGTGAGGGACTCGGTGAAAGAGTAGTGTACATCTATAGCGTACCATCATCATACAGTAAAATACACCGAGGAGCGTTCGGCCCGATCCGTAATTTAAAACAATGCCGAAGAATATACGGCTCAATCCATATTTTCCATTATATTATCATATATATATCTGGACCGAGACGCGGTGATGAGCATCATCATATATGGTGTCATCGTATGCTTCACTTCATCGTATACGGCACCTCATCCTCGTATACTTCTACATATATATAGCCGGCCTGGGACTCGGTAAATGAATAGTAAAACTATGCACGATCGCGTTTTCGGCCCTCTTATGGGACTCGGAGGAAGATGGATTACAGGGTGCTCGAGTAGAGTAGTGAGAAACTATATGCAACTAAGTCATTATTTGAGACTCAATGAAATAGTCAAGTGAATCGTCACCGGAAGATCAGAGTAGTAATCGTCTTAAGTATCTTCTAAACATTGTTACGGAGGATATCAACTCTAGTTTCAGGAATCGTAGATGTGTATCGAGACAAGGTTAAACAACTTATGGAAGTAGAAACATATTTTATCGTAGAGACTTTAGGAATAGGAGCTAACACATTCAAGTATTATTCAGCAGATAGAAGACTCGAGGGTAGTTCAACTATTTTAAGAATTCTAATACCAGGTAGTAAATAAAAGTCACAAGTTATACCTGGAGCTTATAACTGGAAACACCTCCACTTCATAGCATATGCTATTACTTTTATACCTAATATATTCCAAAAGGAAGAACAAACAGGCTTTACATATACTACTGTTCATGATCTAGTAGCTTGGAAAGGCAATAACTCAACTATTACCGAAGTCTTAACATTACAAAGTGAATACAATTTATGAATTACACTTGGAGTTTCACGAGTGGAATTATCCCCACATTTCGTACACAAACCATTCATAACTTATACCTAAGACATGCCAAAAGAAAAGAAGAATAGCTCTACATACCTGTTATGGGTTAGTCTTTATCCCGGTCGCCTTGTCGTCCCGTGAATCTAGGTAACATGAAATCAATACGAACTTCAACCTCTTTATACCTTTCAGCGTCTTACATTGCTTAAGAGTATTCATAAACCCCATTCCCTCGCTCGCCTTTTCGACTAGTTTCTTAACTAGTTAAGGCGTTAACAAAAATAGGACAGCACCTCCCCTATAATGTGCCCTATATGAATTCCCAATCACATCCCTAATATCTACATCTAACCAACAACATAACCAGCAGATCGTATATATAGAAAAATTGCAACATTATACATTACAACCTCCGAACGACTCGCTCGAAATTACGATATCAAAAATAGGGTTTCTAGTTTCTATTTTGCAAAACTTTTAATCGTACGAAGCGTGGAATCGTGTGGCTGCAACCAGAAACTTCCACACCTATTTTAGAACACATTTATACCCTGCAAGACACACCACACAACCAGCAGCATCCTCCAAAACACACCACGCCTCACTTCGACTACAATTTAACTACGGTGACTTCAATTTAGATTGTTTCTTTCTCTGAGCATCCCCACGATGTTTCCATACTTACACAGTATCAAAGGTACATAATACACTCCATAAAAACCCCATAAAGTCTAAATTTAAAGTAGAAACCTTACCTTACCCAAAATTGGCCAAACTAGCCAAAATCGCGCCTCGGGACCCTTCTTAGCACGCTGAAATTGTGTGGACTGGTTTCTGTCCATTTTTGCTGCACCAAGCCATGATTTTATACTTATACTACCTTTATATCATCATGGTATACTCTATATAATTAATTTACAGAGCAAAATCGGGACTTACCTATTTTTTTCTCCAAGTCGTCGCTACTTTCTCTCTAAGCTAGGGTTTGCTTTCTTTTCTTTGCTTGCTGCAGATTTTTTTGATAGGGAATGAAATTATGAGTCATTTAACATGTATATAAGGGCTTCCTTGGAGGTGACACGTGTCAAGAAAACTAGGAGCTGCCACGTGGTAGTGGGGTCCACCCCTAAGAAGCTACATCACCAACTTGACCCTAAGTAGGTGCATCACCTGCTTGCTTGATATGCTGCCACGTGTCGCTCCTCCATTGGCTGATACGTGTCATCTGTTCTCCTTCCTCGTGGATTCGTAATCTCGTTTTATTTTAGGAGCCTATGTAATCCATGCTACGTAAGCTTGGTATGTCCTTAAGCAACTCAAGTGTATAAGACTTTTAAATTAGTAGCTTACTTATGTAAATCGAGTTCTATGACTCATTACTTGGCCTCCAATTCCTTCCGGAGTCTTATGACTCTATTTCCAACCTTCTCTACTATAGGGTATCACATTCTTCTTTCCTTGGAGTCATTTGATAGTGTCGTAACTTATCCGGCTCACATGATAATGTCTGAAGAACTTCAGAGACATTCCGAACATGAGAGTGTGGGGTGTAACATCCTTCCTCCCTTTATAACATTTGTCCCCAAATGTTGAATAAAACTTCCCATAAGACTTTATACAAACTGTAGGGAGATTCCCTTCTATTCCAATAACATACATTTTCATCTAAGTACTTAATATATGAGTTCTAGGAGTAGGGGTTTACCCGTAGACATTTGGAAATAGGTACGGATACCTATGTTTCACATCCTCTTTAGTTTCCCAAGTTCTTTCTTCATGATTCTTATTCCACCACGGCACCTTGACAAAAGCTACGTCCTTAGTTTGCATCCCTTTTAATCTGCCGATCTAGGATGTAAATAAGTTGCCCCTCGTAGGATAACTCCCTATTACATAGACCTCCTCTCCGAGAAATATTCTGGGAGGGTTGTTTATATACTTGTAGAGTATTGATGTGTGAAAAATGAATGTATTGCTTCAAATTGGAAAGTAGGTCCCACTCATAGGCAGTTTTATCCATCATAACCCATATAAACTTATACTTCCATAGAGTGTGAGGTCATCTTGGACTATAAACTACCTTAGTTACCTTCTATTTCTGAGTCGGGATTCCCATCCCCCGTAATAAGCTATCAAGCCTCTAAAGCTCCACTTCGTTTAAGTTATTATACAATTCCTCTTAATTCAACTTGTAACACCTTAGGTATGCTATCTTGCTCTTTTACTTAGATATTCTTTCCAGTTTTACTACCAAACATTATGATGTAATTCTTACACAAACGTGTGTAGGTACTTGGAGAATTTCAGAAAATGCCTTAGTATCGCTATACTAGCAGCTTACCTTCTTCAGTCGAGGTCAGGGCTCCACTATGGCTTTTGTCCTTAATATCGATTATATCTTACTAGTTCTACCTCGAACCATCTTACACTTTTCCTTAATCGATTCTAAATGTGTCCATCACACTACTATTACCGACTTCTTTTTATCGAGTAATCCCTTGACCTTACACTTAATATGCCAATGTTCGTAGGCCGCACAACTATTCTTGTGCTATTTGCATAAAGTGCATTCCATTTTGGTTTTAATCTTTCCTTCTCTTGGCTTACTCTGCTCTACATGTGTCATTGTACTACCGTGCACTTACAGTCTCTTTTGTCATACTTCTTTCGTTTCCTTTTTCATTTCCCAGGAGGTCACCCATCCTAGTGCTACTCTCACCAAAGCACACTTAACTTCGGAGTTTTGACAAAATCCGATGCATTAGTAAGGGTATGGTCGTGTCCATCCCTTATGGGCTCTCATTTAAAGTTTAAGCATTCCCATTTACATACGATAGTATCGGTTGATTTTCTCTTACGCTTGTACTTTTGTTGTCCACTTCCCCTCTTTTAGGGTGTACCCATGTCATCCTCCATTTATTTTCAGCTATTCACACGCGAATGATTCTACTCCAACATTTCTAACATGCTGCACCATGTCCACATCATCTATTAGATCGTCCATACATTTGATTTCTCTTATAATTACCCCTAGAACAACCATAGGGTGATTTGGTATTTGCAATATATCATATAAAATCTCATCTGAAGGTTGGTACTCGAGTAGCATCCGTAATGTAGCAGTGCATTCAAAGCCATATTCCATTCATCCTAATTAGTAATTGGCTCGTGCCCATGATCGGTTCAAACTCTCCACTCGAGAGTACTTATACTTTGATGATCCGTGTTTCGAGCTTCATCATAACACTAGCCTGATTCCAGTGGATACCACTTATTCTTCTAATAACCTCATAATGCAGCAGTTGTTCTGTAAATCAACATTCTCTCTCCTTACAGGATCTCACTAATCTCCAAAGTGGAGTCACGTATACATAATAATTCTTTATGCCTCATGAGCTTTCATCTTTGTCGTGTGCTTAAGGCTCACTTCTAATTCTGCTTAAAACTATATCAACTTCATTGTAGTAGTGGCCTTATCTTATCACCTTTTTATTGTACTATGCCTTCAGTTCGTAACTATCTATTTCCCTTTTCATTCGATACTCATACTTAATTAATCACATCTATCTCGAGTGCCTCCCCTGGTAGTCCTTTCACTCCTCTTGTCTATGTCCATTTGTTTTTGTGATCAAGAAGTGCCATGTTACTCCTATATCCTCCGAAAAACATTAGTTTTACATGACCTTCCTTTATTGTTTTCAAAACATTTCTTGTTTATCTCTATCTGCTCTTAGTATACCAGTCATTTCTGGCATTCATCCTGTCTTGTCGCTGGTTTTCACTTTCGGTACCCTTTCACCTTTTATTCTGAAATCTCCCTATAAAGTTGTGCAAGTCCTTCTTACTCATTCAGTATTTTCCCTTCCATTCTTCCTAAATCACCTCGTATCCTTTAATTACTTCTTTACTAGGCTTTTCTTACTCTCATAACGATCTTCGTTATATTCACATAGTATCTTGTTCGCATTCAATCCCATAGTATAACAATGTTTATGTCACGACCCAACCCTGTATGCCGCGACTGGGGTCCGACTTGGACCCCCTTATGCGTATCTATCATTTACCCTTAAGTTGCACCGTGTGTGATGTGATGCTATATACAAACCCCAATGGGTCAAAAAAAAATTCAGGAACCTATAGCCTCATTCACCTGTATCATAACAGGAAAGGGCATGCGAGCCGACGAGGCTACCATACCACGAAAATATTTGTAATATGTCGTCTGAGCATAACTGAAACAAGCTTATAAATAACCGACATACACATGTCTACAGACCTCTAAGAGTAATAACTGCATCATATGGCAGGAAAAGGCCCTGTCGTACCCCTAAATAAATAAATATGTATATTAAATGACCAGTATCAAAAATTAGGCTCCAGGACATTGAAGTACTTCCGACATAGCTGAGAGGAACTCCTAAGATGATCGATCTCCAAAGTGAAGATCTGTACCTGCGGGCATGAAATGCAGCCCCCCAGAGAACAGGGGTTCAGTACGACATATATACTAAGTATATAAAGCATAACATATCATAACGGAAACAACAACTGAAATGGGGATACAGAAAACATGAATAACAGTTAACAGATTACTGTACCTACAGCTTAGGACATGCAGTCATATACCTTATCATACCCTATACCTGGCCCTCTAGTAAACTTGGTATCATAATTGTTTGGTCATAATCATGTGTCGTCATATCATCATGTATAACATTTTATCATGTCATCGTATACGGCATTATATCATCATATACGGCATCATCTCGTATGTCATCACAGTATATCCAGTCTACTTTGGGGCTTGGGGTCACAAATGTATCCCTATACTCTCATATGCATGCCTACATAAAGTATCCGGCCCTTTAGTGAGGGACTCAGTGAAAGAGTCGTGTACGTCTATAGCGTACCATCATCATACAGTAAAATATGCCGAGGAATGTTCGGCCTAATCCGTAATTTAAAATAATGCCGATGAATATACAGCTCGATCCATATTTTCCATCATATCATCATATATATATATCCGGCCCGGGATGTGGTGACGAGCATCATCACATACGGCATCATCGTACGCTTCACTTCATCGTATATGGCATTTCCCCTCGTATACTTCATACATATATATATATAGTCGGCCCGGGACTCTGTGAACAAATAGTAAAACTAGGCACGACTGCATTCCCGGCCCCCTTATGGGACTCAAAAGACGATGGGTTACAGGGTGCTTGAGTAGAGTAGTGAGAAACTATATGCAACTAAGTCATCATTTGAGACTCAATGAAACAATCAAGTGAATCGTCACCAGAAGATAAGAGTAGTGATCATCTTAAGTATCTTCAAAACATCGTTACGGAGTATATCAACTGGAGTTTCAGGAATCGTAGATGTGTATCGAGACAAGGTTAACCAACTTATAGAAGTAGAGACATTTGTCGTCGTAGAGACTTTAGGAATAAGAGCTGACACATTCAAGTATTATTCAGTAGATAGGAAACTCGAGGGTAGTTAAACTATTTTAAGAATTCTAATACCAGGTAGTAAATAAAAGTCAAAAGTTATACTTGGAGCTTATAACTGGAACTAACTGCATCTCATATCATATGTTATTACATTTATACCTAATATATTCCAAAGGGAAGAACAAATAGGCTTTACATATACTACTGTTCATGATCTAGTAGTCTGGAAAGGCAATAACTCAACTATTACCGAAGTCTTAACATTACAAAGTGAATACAATTTATGAATTACACTTGGAGTTTTACGAGTGGAATTATCCCCATATTTCGTATAAAAACCATTCATAACTTATACCTAAGACACGCCAAAAGAAAACAAGAATAGCTCTTTATCCCGGTCGCCTTGTCGTCCCGTGAACCTAGGCAACATGAAATCAATATGAACATCAACCTCTTTAGACCTTTCAGCATCTTACATTACTTAATAGTATTCATAAACCCCATTCCCTCGCTCGCCTTCTCGACTAGTTCCTTAACTAGTTAAGGCGTTAACGAAAATCGGACAGCACCTCCCCTATAATATGCCCTATCCGAATTCCCAATCACGTCCCTAATATCTACATCCAACCAACAACATAACTAGAAGCTCATATATATAGAAGACTTTGCAACAATATACATTACAACCTCCGAACAACTCGCTCGAAATTACGATATCCAAAATAGGGTTTCTAGTTTTTATTTTGCAAAACCTTTAATCGTACGAAGCGTGGAATTGTGTGTCTGAACCCAGAAACTTCCACACCGATTTTATAACACATTTATACCCTGCAACACACCACCACACACCTGCAGCACCTCCACATACACAACACCTCATTTCCACTACAATTTAACTACGATGACTTCAATTTAGATTGTTTCTTTTACTGAGCATCCCCACAATTTTTCAAAACTTCCACAGTATAAAAGGTACATAATAAAGTCCATAACAACCCCATAAAGTCCAATGTTAAAGGAGAAACCTTACCTTACCCGAAATTGGCCAAACTAGCCAAAATCGCGCCTCGGAACCCTTCTTAGCGCGCTGAAACTGTGTGGACTGGTTGCTGTCCATTTTGGCTGCACCAAGCTGTGATTTTATACTTATAATACCTCCATATCATTGTGGTATACACTGGATAATTAATTTACGGAGAAAAATCGAGACTTATCTATTTTTTCTCCAAGTCGTCGCTACTTTCTCTCTAAGCTAGGGTTTGCTTTCTTTTCTTTGCTTGGTGCAGATATTTTTGGATAGGGAATGAAGTTATAAGTCATTAAACATGTATATAAGGTCTTCCTTGGAGGTGACACGTGTCATCCCCTTAGGGTGACACGTGTCAAGCCATGATTGGCCACTATATCATGCTACCAACTAGGGGCTGCCACATGGCAGTAGGGTCCACCCACAAGCAGCTGCATCACCTATGTGACCCTAAGTAGGTGCATCACCTGCTTATTTGAGGTTCTACCACGTGTTGCTCGTCCATTGGCTGCCACGTGTCGTCTTTTCCCCTTCCTCGTGGTTCGTAATCTCGTCTTATTTTAGGAGCCTATGTAATCCATGCTATGTAAGATTGGTATGTCCTTAAGCAACTCAAGATTATAAGACTTCTAAATTAGTAGCTTACGTAGTTAAATCGAGTCCTACGACTCATTACTTGGCCTCCAATTCCTTCCGGATTCTTATGACTCTATTTCCAACCTTCTCTACTATAGGGTATCACATTCTGCTTTCCTTGGAGTCGTTTGATAGTGTCGTGGCTTATCCGTCTCACATGATAATATCTAAAGAACTTAAGAGACATTCCGAGCTCGAGAGTATGGGGTGTAACATCCTTTCCCTCTTTAGAACATTCGTCCTCGAATGTTGAATAAAACTTCCCTTAAGACTTTATACAAACTGTAGGGAGACTCCCTTCTATTCAAATAACATACATTTTCATCCAAGTACTTAATATATGAGTTCCAGGAGTGGGGGTTTACCCGTAGACATTTGGAAATAGGTATGGATACCTGTGTTTCATATCCTTTTCAGTTTCCCAAGTTATTTCTTCACGATTCCTATTCCACCATGGCACCTTGACAAAAGCTACGTCCTTAGTTCGCACCCCTTTTAATCTGCCGATCCAGGATGGAAATAAGTTTCCCCTTGTAGGATTACTCCCTGTTACATAGACATCCTCCCTGGGAAATATTCTAGGAGGGTCGTTTGTTTACTTGCGGAGTATTGATCTGTGAAAATTGAATGTATTGCTTCAAATCGGACAGTAGGTCCAACTTATAGGCAGCTTTATCCATCATAACCCATATAAACTTATACTTCTGTAGAGTGTGAGGTCAGCTTGAACTATAACCTACCTTAATTGCCTTCTATTTCCAAGTCTGGATTCCCATCCCCTGTATCAAGCTATCAAGCCGTTGATTCTCTACTTCATTTAAGCTATTATACAATTCCTCTTAATTCAACTTGTAAAACCTTCGATATGCTATCTTGCTCTTTTACTCAGATCTTCCTTCCAATTTTATTACCAAACATTATGTTATAATTCTTACACAAACGCGTATAGGTACTTGCAGAAATTCAGAAAATGCCTTAGTATCGCTATACTAGCGGGTTACCTCCTTCAGTCGAGGTCAGGGCTCCACTAAGGCTTTTGTCCTTAATATCGATTATATCTTACTAGTTCTGCCTCGAACCATCTTACACTTTTCCTTAATCGATTCTAAATGTGGCCATCACACTGCTATTACCGACTTCTTTTTATCGATTAATCCCTTGGCCTTACTCCTAATATGCCAATATTCATAGGCCGCACAACTATTCTTGTGCTATTTACATGAAGTGCGTTCCATTTTAGTTTTAATCTTTCCAGCTCTTGTCTTACTCTGCTCTATATGTGTCATTGTACTACCGCGCACTTACAGTCTCTTTTGTCAAACTTGTTTCGTTTCCTTTTTCATTTTCCAGGGGGTCACCCATCCCAGTGCTACTTTATCCAAACACGCTTAACTTCAGAGTTTTGACAAAATCCGATGCATTAGTGAGGGTATGATCGTGTCCATCCCTTATGGGGCCTCGTTAAAATTTTAAGCGTTCCCATTTACCTACGATAGCGTCAGTTGATTTTCTCTTATACTTGTACTTCTCTTGTCCACTTCCCCCCTTTTAGGGTGTACCCATATCATCCTCTATTTATTTTCAGCTATTCACACGCGAATGATTCTACTCCAACATTTTTAACATACTGCTCCATGTCCATATCTTCTGTTAGATCATCCATACGTCTAATTGCTCTTATAAGAACCCCTAGCACAACCATAGGGTGCTTTGGTATTCACAATATATCATATAAAATCTAATTTGATGGTTGGTACTCGAGTAACATCCGTAATGTAGCAGTGCATTCAAAGTCATATTCCATTCATCCCAATCAGTAATTGGCTCGTTCTCATGATCGGTTCAAACACTCCACTCGAGAGTACTTATACTATGATGATCTGTGTGTCGAGCTTCATCATAAGACAAGCCTGATTACAGTGAATACCACTTATTCTTCTAATAACCTCATAATGCAACAGTTGTTCTGTAAATCGACATTCTCTCTCCTTGTAGGATTTCACTAATCTCCAAAGTGGAGTCACGTATACATAATAATTCTTTATGCCTCATGAGCTTTCATCTTTGTCATGTGCTTAAGGCTCACTTCTACTCCTGTTTAAAACAATATCAACTTCATTGTAGTAGTGACCTTATCTTATCACCTTTTTATCGTACTATGCCTTCAGTTCATAACTATCTATTTCCCTTTTCGTTCGATACTCATACTTAATTAATCACATCTATCTCGAGTGCCTCCCCTGGTAATCCTTTCACTCCTTTTGTCTATGTCCATTTGTTTTTGTGCTCAAGAAGTTCCATGTTACTCCTATATCCTCCAAAAAACATTAGTTTTACATGACCTTTCTTTCTTGTTTTGAAAACATTTCTTGTTTATCTCTATCTACTCTTAGTATACAAGTCATTTCTGGCATTCAACCTATCTTGTCGCCCATTTTCACTTGCGCTACCCTTTGACCTTTTATTCTAAACTCTCCCTATAAAGTTGTGCAAGTCCTTCTTACTCGTTCACTATTTGCCCTTCCATTCTTCCTAAATCACCTCGTATCCTTCAATTACTTCTTTACTAGGCTTTTCTTACTCTCATAACGATCTTCGTTATATTCACATAGTATCTTGTTCGCATTCAATCTCATAGTATAACACTTTTTAACCTTCTTCACGATTCTTACTATGGGTTACTTACCCTTCTTAGTTAGTCTTATCCTTAACGTCTCACAAGCTTTCTTATTAATACTTCACATCCGTCACCATCCTTTGTCCCTTGTACTCTCATCTTCATTATATTGTTACTTCTTTCAACTATAACTTGTCATAGTTTATCCTTATGTGCCAGTTCAGTCGGTACCTTAATATATCGTTCTATTCAGATCTATCAGTCTTTCCTAAGTCAGCTTCATTGGCTTATAAGTCCTTTCCAACTTTGTTCTACTATACCGGTATTGAACTCCTAGTTTCTATTGCCATTAATTTTGCAATTAACTTATTTCTCGAGGTCGTCCATACCTTTTTAGTCAAATATCATAATTGTTGTGAGCACAACCTTTCAAGACATACTACAGCCCTGTATCTCATTCTCTTTTTATTTCTATGAAAATTTGGGCAGAGTTTCCTCTGTATTTCTTACTATCTCAACACCTGCACGCAGAAAATACCAACAATGCCTCACAGGGCACACATGTATATATTCAAATCATATCAGATTACAGCCACACAGGGCACACATATATAGTCATATTATCTCATCTTGCAGCTACACAGGGTGCCCACAATTAACAATATGGAAATGGACTTACCTGTTATGTCCACTCAAGCTGCACCTGTTACACTTTCCTGTTTACCTTTCCTTTCACTTTTCAATTGTATATGTCAATCGCATTTCAATACCTTACCTGATATATGTCTTTCGTGCCTTTGCTTACCTGTATGATGTGTAACTTTCGATATCGTCAGTTGCTTGCTTCTATCGATGTGGTCCTCCTTCTAAAATCACCGGTTAGTATGAGGAATTTCATTCCTTATGACTCTGCTCTATCGCACAATCTTAGATATGAAAGAAAGTAACATTCTAAATGTCCTGTAGCCTTTTTTCTATAAATGTGGTGCACAACACATAGATAGACAAGACTCTACTAGATACGGTTTGTAGACATTCTAAGGACGGCTCTGATACCACTTCTGTCACGACCCAACCCCGTAGGCCGCGACTGGGGTCCGACTTGAACCCCCTTATACGTATCTATCAGCTGCCCTTAAGTTGCACCGTGTGTGATGTGATGCTATATACAAACCCCAATGGGTCAAAACTTTTTTTTTAGGAACCTGTAGCTTTATTCACCTGTATCATAACAGGAAAGGTCACGTGAGCCGACGAGGCTGCCATACCACGAAAATATTTGTAATATGTCGTATAAGCATAACTGAAACAAGCTTATAAATAACCCACATACATATGTCTACAGACCTCTAAGAGTAATAACTGTATCATATGGCCAGACAAGGCCCCCGCCGTACCCCTGAATAAATAAATATGTATATTAAGTGACCAGTATCAAAAATTAGGCTCTAGGACAGTGAAGTACTACCGACATAGCTCAGAGGAACTCCTACGCTGACTGATCTCCAAAATGAACATCTATACCTGCGGGCATGAAACGCAGCCCCCCAGAGAATGGGGGGTCAGTACGACATAAGTACTGAGTATATAAAGCATAACATATCATAAATGAAACAACAACTGAAATGGGGATACAAAAGACATGTATAACAGTTAACAAATTATTGTACCTGCAGCTTAGGACATGCAGTCATATACCTTATCATACCTTATA
Source organism: Solanum dulcamara (assembly GCF_947179165.1). NCBI lineage: Eukaryota > Viridiplantae > Streptophyta > Magnoliopsida > Solanales > Solanaceae > Solanum > Solanum dulcamara. The sequence continues at coordinate 25,768,418 of NC_077244.1, forward strand.
CCCAGCCCTCTAGTGAACTTGGTATCATAATCGTTTCATCATAATCATGTGTCATCATATCATCATGTATAACATTTTATCATGTCGTCGTATACGGCATCATATCATCATATACGTCATTATCTCATATGTCATCACAATATATCCAGTCCACTCTGGGGCTTGGGGTCACAAATATATCCCTATATTCTCATATGCATGCCTACATAAAGTATCCGGCCATTTAGTGAGGGACTCGGTGAAAGAGTAGTGTACGTCTATAGCGTACCATCATCATACAGTAAAATACACCGAGAAATGTTTGGTTCGATCCGTAATTTAAAACAATGCCGAAGAACATACGGCTCGATCCACATTTTCCGTCATATCATTATATATATATATATCCGGCCCGGGATATGATGACGAGCATCATCAGATACAACGTCATCGTATGCTTCACTTCATCGTATATGATATTTCCCCCTCGTATACTTCATACATATATATATAGCCGGCCCAGGACTCGGTGAATGAATAGTAAAGCTAGGCACGACCGCATTTCCGACCCCTTTATGGGACTCAAAGGAAGATGGGTTACAGTGTGCTCTAGTAGAGTAGTGAGAAACTATATGCAACTAACTCATCATTTGAGACTCAATGAAATGGTCAAGTGAATCGTCACCTAAAGATCAGAGTAATGATCGCCTTAAGTATCTTCTAAACATCATTATAGGGAATATCAACTGGAGTTTTAGGAATCATAGACGTGTATCGAGACAAGGTTAAATAGCTTATGGAAGTAGAGACATTTGTCGTCACAGAGACTTTAGAAATAAGAGCTGACACATTCAAGTATTATTCAGCAGATAGGAGACTCGAGGGTATTTCAACTATTTTAAGAATTCTAATACCGGGTAGTAAATAAAAGTCACAAGTTATACTTGGAGCTTATAACTGGAACTACCTCCACCTCATATCATATGCTATTATATTTATACCTAATATATTCCAAAAGGAAGAACAAACAGGCTTTACATATACTACTATTCATGATCTAGTAGCTTGGAAAGACAATAACTCAACTATTACCGAAGTCTTAACATTACAAAGTGAATAGTTTATGAATTACACTTGGAGATTCACGAGTGGAATTATCCCCACATTTCATATACAAACCATTCATAACTTATACCTAAGACATGCCAAAAGAAAAGAAGAATAGCTCTGCATACCTGTTATGGGTTAGTCTTTGTCCCGGTCGCCTTGTCGTCCTGTGAACCTAAGTAACATGAAATCAATACGAACATCAACCTCTTTAGACCTTTCAGCATCTTACATTACTTAATAGTATTCATAAACCCCATTCCCTCGCTCGCCTTCTCGACTAGTTCCTTAACTAGTTAAGGCGTTAACGAAAATCGGACAACACCTCCCCTATAATATGCCCTATCCGAATTCCCAATAACGTCCCTTATATCTACATCCAACCAAAAACATAACCAGAAGCTCGTATATATAGAAAAATTTGCAACAATATACATTACAACCTCCGAACGACTCGCTCAAAATTATGATATCCAAAATAGGGTTTCTAGTTTCTATTTTGCGAAACCTTTAATCGTACGAAGCGTGGAATTGTGTGGATGAAACTAGAAACTTCCACAACTATTTTAGAACACATTTAGACCCTGCAACACACCACCACACACCTGCAGCAGCCTCCACATAAACAACACCTCATTTCGACTACAATTTAACTACGACGACTTCAATTTAGATTGTTTCTTTCACTGAGCATCCCCATGATTTTTCCATACTTACAGAAGTATAAAAGGTACATAATAAACTACATAACAACCCCATAAAGTCCAATTTTAAAGAAGAAACCTTACCTTACCTGAAATTGGCCAAACTAGCCAAAACCGCGCCTCAGAACCCTTCTTAGCGAGTTGAAACTGTGTGGACTGGTTGATGTACGTTTTGGACGCACCAAGCCGTGATTTTATACTTATACTACCTCCATATCATCGTGGTTTACACTGGATAATTAATTTACGGAGCGAAATCAGGACTTACCTATTTTTTCTCCAAGTCATCGCTACTTACTCTCTAAGCTAGGGTTTGCTTTCTTTTCTTTGCTTGCTGCAGATTTTTTTGGATAGGGAATGAAGTTATGAGTCATTTAACATGTATATAAGGGCTTCCTTAGAGGTGACATGTGTCAAGCCATGATTGGCCACTGTATCATGCTGCCAACTAGGGGCTGCCATATGGGAGTGGGGTCCACCCCCCAAGCAGCTGCATCACCTACTTGACCCTATGTAGGTGCATCACCTACTTGCTTGAGGTGCTGCCATGTGTCACTCCTCCATTGGCTGTTACGTGTCGTCTTTTCCCCTTCCTCGTGGGTTCGTAATCTCGTATTATTTTTGGAGCCTATGTGATCCATGCTACCTAAACTTGGTATGTCCTTAAGCAACTCCAATGTATAAGACTTCTAAATTAGTAGCTTACGTAGGTAAATCGAGTCCTATGACTCATTACTTGGCCTCCAATTCCTTCCGGATTATTATGACTCTATTTCCAACCTTTTCTACTATAGGGTATCACATTCTCCTTTCCTTGGAGTCATTTGGTAGTGTCGTCGCTTATCTGGATCACATGATAATGTCTAAAGAACTTAAGAGACATTCCGAGCTCGAGAGTGTGGGGTGTAACAGTTTAACCTTCTTCACGATTCTTACTATGGGTTACTTACCCTTCTTAGTTAGTCTTATCCTTAACATCTCACAAGCTGTCTTATTAATACTTCACATCTGTCACCATCCTTTGTCCCTTGTACTCTCGTCTTCATCATATTGTTACTTCTTTTAACTATAATTTGTCATAGTTTATCCTTATGTGCCAATTCAGTCGGTGCCTTAATATTGTTCTATTCAGATCTATCATTCTTTCCTAAGTCAGCTTCATTGGCTTATAGGTCCTTTCCAATTTCGTTCTACTGTACTAGTATTGACCTCCTAGTTTCTATTGCCATTAATTTCGCAATTAACTTATTTCTCGAGGTCCGCCATACTTGTTTAGTCAAATTTCTTCATTGTTCTGAGCACAACCTTTCAAGACATACTACAGCCATGTACCTCATTCTCTTTTTATTTCTACGAAAATTTGGGGAGAGTTTCCTCTTTATTTCTTACTATCTCAACACATGCACGCAGAAAATACCAACAATGCCTCACAGGGCACACGTGTATATATTCAGATCATATCAGATTACAGCCACACAAGGCATATATATATAGTCATATCATCTCATCTCGCAGCTATATAGGGCGCCCACAATTAACAGTATGGAAATGGACTTACCTGTTATGTCCACTCAAGCTACACTTGTTAAACTTTCCTATTTACCTTTCCTTTCACTTTTCAATTGTATATGTCAATCGCATTTTAATACCTTACCTGATATATGTCTTTTGTGCCTTTGCTTACCTGGGTGCTGTGTAACTTCCGATATCGTCAGTTTCTTGCTTCTATCGATGTGGTTCTCCTACTAAAATCACCAGTTAGTATGAGGAATTTAATTCCTTATGACTCTGCTCTATCGCACGATCTTAGATATGAAAGAAAGTAACATTCTAAATGTCCCGTAGCCTCCTGCCTATATATGTGGTGCACAACACACCGATAGACAAGAATCTACTAGACATGGTCTGTAGACATTCCAAAGACGAATTGCTCTGATACTACTTCTGTTACGACCCAACCCCATAGGTCATGACTGGGGTCCGACTTGGACCCCCTTATACGTATCTATCAGCTATCCTTAAGGTGAACCGTGTGTGATATGATACTATATACAAACCCCAATGGGTCAAAAACTTTTTTTCAGGAACCTGTAGCCTCATTTACCTGTATCATAACAGGAAAGGGCATGCGAGTCGATGAGGCTGCCATACCACGAAACCATTTGCAATACGTCATGTGGGCACAACTAAAACAAACTTAGAAATAACCCACATACACATGTCTACAGATCTCTAAGAGTTATAACTACATCATATGGTTGGACAAGGCCCCCGCCGTAACACTGAATAAATAAATATGTATATTACATGACTAGTATAAAAAATTAGGCTCAAGGACAGTGAAGCACTTCCGACATAGCTGAGAGGAACTCCTAAGCTGACCGATCTCCAAAGTGAACATCTGTACCTTTGTGCATGAAATGCAGCCCCTCGGAGAATGAGGGCTCAGTACGGCATATGTATTGAGTATATAAAGCATAACATATCATAACTGAAACAACAACTGAAATGGGGATACAGAAAACATGTATAATAGTTAACAGATTACTGTACCTGCAGCTTAGGACATGCATTCATATACCTTATCATACCCTGTACTCGGCTCTCTAGTGAACTCGGTATCATAATCGTTTCATCATAATCATTTGTCGTCATATCATCATGTATATAATGTTATCATGTCGTCGTATACGGCATCATATCAACGTATACGGCATCATCTCATATATCATCACAGTAAATCCGGTCCACTCTAGGGCTTAGGGTCACAAACGTATCCCTATATTTTCATATGCACGCCTACATAAAGTATCTGGCCCTTTAGTGAGGGACTCGGTGAAAGAGTAGTGTATGTCTATAGCATACCATCATCATACAGTAAAACACGACAAGGAACGTTCGGCCTGATCCCTAATTTAAAACAATGCCGAAGAACATACGGCTCAACCCACATTTTCCATTATATTATCATATATATATCCGGCCCGAGACAAGGTGACGAGCATCATCACATACGGCATCATCGTATGCTTCACCTCATCATATACGACACCTCATCCTCGTATACTTCTACATATATATAGTCGGCCCGAGACTCAGTGAATGAATAGTAAAACTAGGCACGACCGCATTCCCAGCCCTTTTATGGGACTCGGAGGAAGATGGGTTACAGGGTGCTCGAGTAGAGTAGTGAGAAACTATATGCAACTAAGTCATCATTTGACACTCAATAAAATAGTCAAGTGAATCGTCACCTGAAGATCAAAGTAGTAATCGTCTTAAGTATCTTCTAAACATCATTACGAAGCATATCAACTGGAGTTTTAGGAATCGTAGACGTGTATCGAGATAAGGTTAAACAGCTTATGGAAGTAGAGACATTTTTTGTCGCAAAGACTTTAGGAATAGGAGCTGACATATTCAAGTATTATTCAGCTGATAGCAGACTCGAGGGTAGTTCAACTATTTTAAGAATTCTAATACCAGGTAGTAAATAAAAGTCAAAAGTTATACTTGGAGCTTATAACTGGAACTACCTAAACCTCATATCATATGCTATTACATTTATACCTAATATATTCCAAAAGGAAGAACAAACAGGCTTTACATATATTACTGTTCATGATCTAGTAGCTTGGAAAGGCAATAACTCAACTATTACCGAAGTCTTAACATTACAAAGTGAATACAGTTTATGAATTACACTTGGAGTTTCATGAGAATTATTATCCCTACAGTTCGTATACAAACCATTCATAACTTATACCTAAGACATGCCAAAAGAGAAGAAGAATAGCTCTACATACCTGTCATGGGTTAGTCTTTGTCTAGGTCGCCTTGTCGTCCCGTGAACCTAGGTAATATGAAATCAATGCGAACATCAACCTCTTTAGACCTTTCAGCGTCTTACATTACTTAAAAGAGTATTCATAAACCCCATTCCCTCACTCGCCTTCTCGACTAGTTCCTTAACTAATTAAGGCATTAACGAAAATCGGACAGCACCTCCCCTATAATGTGCCCTATCCGAATTCCCAATAACATCCCTAATATATAAATCCAAACAAAAACATAACCAGCAGATCGTATATATAGAAAAATTTGCAACATTATACATTACAACCTCCGAACGACTCACTCGAAATTACGATATCTAAAATAGGGTTTCTAGTTTCTATTTTGCAAAACCTTTAATCGTACGAAGCGTGGAATCGTGTGTCTTCTTCTAGAAACTTCCACACCTATTTTAGAACACATTTAGACCCTACAACAAACACCACAAAACCAGCAGCAGCCTCCAAACACACCACGCCTCACTTCGACTACAATTTAACTATGGAGACTTCAATTTATATTGTTTCTTTCGCTGAGCATCCCCACGATTTTTTCATACTTTCAGAACTATAAAAGGTACATAATATACTCCATAAAACCCCCATAAAGTCTAAATTTAAAGGAGAAACCTTACCTTACCCAAAATTGGCCAAACTAGCCAAAATTGCGCCTCGGGACCCTTCTTAGCTCGCTGAAACTGTGTAGACTGGTTGCTGTCAGTTTCGGCTGCACCAAGCCGTGATTTTATACTTATACTACCTCCATATCATCGTGGTATATGCTGGATAATTAATTTACAGAGAAAAATCGGGACTTACCTATTTTTTTCTCCAAGCCGCCGCTACTTTCTCTCTAAGCTAGGGTTTGCTTTCTTTTCTTTGCTTGCTGCAGATTTTTTTGATAGGGAATGCAATTATGACTCATTTAACATGTATATAAGGGCTTCCTTGGAGGTGACACGTGTCATCCCCTAGGGTGATACGTGTCAAGCCATGATTGGCCACCGTATCATGCTACCAACTAGGGGCTGCCACGTGGTAGTGGGGTCCACCCCCCAAGCATCTGCATCACCTACGTGACCTTAAGTAGGTGCATCACCTGCTTACTTCAGGTGCTGCCATGTGTCGCTCATCCATTGGCTGCCACGTGTCGTCTTTTCCCCTTCCTCATGGGTTTGTAATCTCGTCTTATTTTAGGAGCCTATGTAATCCATGCTTTGTAAGCTTGGTATGTCCTTAAGCAACTCAAGTGTATAAGACTTTTAAATTAGTAGCTTACATAGGTAAATAGAGTCCTACGACTCATGACTTGGCCTGCAATTCCTTCTGGATTCTTATGACTCTATTTCCAACCTTCTCTACAATAGGGTATCATATTCTCCTTTCGTTGGAGTCGTTTGATAGTGTTGTAGCTTATCCAGCTCACATGATAATGTCTAAAGAACTTAATAGATATTCCGAACTCGAGAGTGTGGGGTGTAACACCTATGCAACTGAAATTAGGTGGAGTTATAGAACATGGAGTTAGTAAGGTTCCGTGAGGTTTCCCTAGCTAATATCTTAGATAGAAGGACTTCAAAAATGATTAACATTTGGACATCAATCCAAGAAGAGATCGGGAACACAGGTAGATCTTAGTACCCCAATTTGTCCCTCGAGCTATTGAACAGACAGAGCATACTATCAGATGTTAGAAGATATATTGCAGGCTTATATGGTTGGCTTTAAGAGTAACTGAGACGATCGTCCACTACTTATTAAGTTTGCCTACGAGAAGGGCTACCATTCCAGTATCCAGATGACCCCCTACAAGATGTTATAAGGCAGAGTGTATAAGTCCTCCTATTAGGGAAAAGGCTAAGCTGGTAGGCCAAATATGATTAAGCAAACTATTGACTAACAACCCAGAGTCGGCAGAAATAATATACAGATAATCGACATCGATATTCATAGTTCAAATGAATGATTGGATGTTCATAACGGAGTCACCCAGAAAAGAGAACTTAACCCAAAATATATTAGACTGTATCAAGTTGCTTATGAGGTGGGCAACATGGCTGGTGAGTTGAGCTTACCACCTTATTTGGAAACTATGCACCCAATCCATCATATAGGAATGCTTCGCAAGGGTACTGACGAGTCACCCAGGGTATATTCCATAGATGATGTCCTGGAGACTGAATCGTGTGAGAAAAAAACCTATCGCTATCTTAGATCGGCAAACTGGAAGATTGTAGACTAAAGACGTGCCTTCCTTAAGATACAGTGGAAAAACCAAAACCAGAAAGAGAATGACTGGGGAAACTGAAGAGAACATGAAACACACGTATTCACACTTATTCTCGACGTCAGCAGGTAACCCCAACTCCTGAAATTCGTATATTAAGTACTTGGATAGAAGTATGTGTTATGGAAACATTACAGAATCTCCCTACAATTTGTATAAGATGCTAAGAGAGGTTTTGTCTAACATTGGGGGACGAATGTTCTAAAGGGAGGGAGGATGTTACACCCCACACTTTTAAACTCGGAATGTCTCATAAGTTCCTTAGACATTATCATGTGAGCCGAATATGCTACGACACTATCAAACGAATCTAAGAAAGGGAGAATGTGAGACCCCATAGTAGAGAAGGTTGAAAATGGAGTCATAAGAATTTGGAAGGAATTGGAGACTAAGTAATGAGTCGTTGGACTCGATTTACCTACGTAAGCTACTAACTTGGAAGTCCTACATAGTTAAGCTATTGGAGTACGTACCAAGCTTGCGTAGCATGGATTACATAGGCTCTTAAAATAAGACGAGATTACGAACCTATGAAGAAGGAGGAAACGATGACACGTGGCAGCCAATGGAGGAATGACACGTGGAAGCACCTCAAGCAAGCAGGTCACCCACCTTATTGGGTTCAAGTAGGTGACCCACCTACTTGGGAGAGGTGGGCCCCACTGCCACGTGGCAGCCTCTCCTTGCTTGCATAGATACGGTGGCCCAATAGGGGCTGGACATGTGTCCCCCTTAGGGGATGACACGTGTCACCTCCTAGGACCACCAATATACATGTATATCTTGATTTATCGTCAGTTTAGACTCACTAAACTGCAGCAGCAAACAAAAGAAAGCAAACCCTAAAGTTGAGAGAAAATAGTGATGGTTTGGAGGAAAAAATAAGGTAAGTCCTAATTTTGTTCCGTAAAGTAATGATCTAGCATATACCACGATGATATGGAGGTATTAGTAGTATAAAATCATGCCTTGGTGCAGCAAAAATCGGACAGCAAGCAGCCACAATGTTCAAGTTGCGCTAGAAAAAGTTATGAGGCACAATTTTGGCTAGTTTTGGCCAATTTTGGGTAAGGTAAGGCTTCTCATTTAAATTTGGACTTTATGGTGTTATTATAGGGTTTATTACACACCTCTTAGTATGCTGGAAGTTTAAAAAAATAGTGGAAATGCTCAACGGTAGAAGCAATCGAAATTGAAGTGGTCGTAATTAAATTGTAGTCGAAATGAGGCATTGTGTGTGTGGAGGAGGCTGATGGTTGTGTGGTGCGTGTTTCAGGGTCTAAATATGTTCTAAATGAGGTGGGTGATCTGCTGGTTGCATCCACATGACCCCCCCCCCTCTTCATACGGGTAAAGGTTTTACAAAATGGAAACTAGAAACCCCATTTTGATATCATAATTTCGAGCGAGTCGTTTGGAGGTTATGCTGTATATTGTTGGTGTGAATTGCTTAAACGTATGTTGTAGGTTGTTGTTGTTGGTTTGATGTAGTATTTAAGGATCTAATTGGAAATTTGGATAGGGCGCATTATAGGGGAGATGCTGCCCAATTTTCGTTCATGCCTTGACCAATTAAAGAACTAGCCGAGGAGATAAACAAGGAAATAGATTCTGTGAATACTAAGGTACAACCTAAGATGATGGAAAGTTAAGACTGGTTCATATTCATATTACTTTCATGTTGAATAGATTCAAAGGACGACGAGGAGAACGGGATAAAGAGTAACTCACAAGAGGTATGTAAAGCTTTCTCTTGGCATGTTTTGGTATAAGTTCGTACAACTATCTTTCTTTCCTTTTGGCAAGTTTTAGCCTTAAGTGAATTGTGGGTGGAATGTGGGGATAATTCAATTCCCATAACTCCAAGTATGCCTCATAACCCCTATCCACTACTTAGTATTGGAATTTCTGTAAGAATTGAGTATTGCCTAGTAAGGCTTCTATGCGTTAAACAGTAGTGGGTGGAAAGCTATCTCTCACTTCCCTTGATACGTATTTGGTACGAAAATGAGATTATGATGCCATAATGGTTCACCGAGCCCATGATGGGTCAGGTACGAAATTTGTATATGAAGATCACCTGAAGGAAAGTATAGACTATATAGCTTATTCTCTTTCTTCATTTGGGCATGTCTTTGTCTTGGCTGTAAGTTGAATATGATATGAGCTCCGGAGTAACTCCATTCCTAAATATGTCTTATTTACTTTTGAATATCGAACTCTAGTAGTAGTTAACTATTCCCTGGAAACTTGTATATATTAAAGAAGTACCAAATGGACAGGCTCTAAGTCTTAAAGACTATACAATACTAAGTGTTTTGATTCCATAAATGATCTGGCCCTATGTTAATACATGTCTAGTGTACCCGAGATTACTTTTGAGGCAGCCCATAATGGTATTTAGAGGATACTCGAGATGACTACACCGTTGCTCGGGTCCTCAAACAAAAGCTTAACTTTCTTATTTTGTCGAGTCTCTTATAATGATTTAAATTACATATAGTTACTCACTACTCTAGTCGTGTATACTGTAACCCTTCTTTCACCGAGTCCCAGGTCAGGTACGTTATCGTGCACAACTCACTGCATTGTCCACCGAGCCCCTCATTAGAGGGTCGGGTACGTATATATATATATATGATGATGTGTTATAATAAGGTGGTGATGGAGCAAGGCCTATGATGGTCCTACAGATGTGATTCCCCAGATCCCTGAAAGGGCTGGCTATATTGTATAAATTGAGCATGCATGCTTTCATGATTCACAAAGTACAGGTACAGGTTTCCAATTTTGATATTTTAGCCCCTGCTTCTCTACTTCAGATATGCTTCTAGTGTTATTATGTTATGTTTTACATACTCAGTACATATATCGTACTGACCTCTCTTTCTTCAGGGGGCTGCATTTCATGCGTGCAGGTACGGGTGTAGGTTTTGGGAGTCCGTCAGCTTAGGATTCCATTCAGCTCAGTTGGAAGAGGCTCCATTGTATCAAAGCCTAGTTTTTTATACGGACCATTAATGTGTAAAATTGTTGTGTCTATTTAGGGGTACGACGGGGGCCCTGTCCCGCCATATGTTGTCGTTAATATTTTTAGACGTATGCATACATGTATATGTGGGATGTGTATGTCAGTTTGATTCAACTGGGTCTACATGATATATGATATATATTATTATGTTATGGCAGCCTTGTCGGCTTGCGTGCCCTGTCATGTGGTGATAGAAACAAAAAGGGCTACAGGTTTATGAAAATTTTATCGCCCAGTGGAGATCTATTACATGATATTATTTTATTTACAGTTCAATTTGACCACAATTGATAGCTAGGTATACGGGGGTCCAGGTCGGACCCCAGTCACGGCCTACAGGGTTGGGTCGTGACAATAACGTGCCCTATCTGAATTCCCAATTATATCTTTAATGCCTACAGACAACCAACAACAAAACCAGAAGCTCATATATATATATATATATATATATATATATATATATACCATGGCAACATTACACAATATAAACTCCAAATGACTCGCTCGAAACTACAATACCAAAATAAGGTTTCTAGTTTCCATTTTGCAAAACCTTTAACCATACAAAGCAGGGGGGTTGTGTGGATACAACCAGAATCTCCTAAACCTCCTTTAGAACACTCTTAGGCCCTACAACAAACCACCACACGACCAGAAGCAGTCCCCACACGCATAATACCTCATTTCGACTATAATTTAACTATAACGATTCCAGTTTAGTTTATTTCGGACGTCGAGCATTTCCACGATTTTTATTAAACTTCCATCAGCCTACAAGGTTTTTAATACACCATATAACAACAACATAAACTTCAAATTAGAAGGGAAGACGTTACCTTACCCAAAATTGGTCAAAATTTCGCCTCGGAACTTCTCTAGCGCGATTTAAATGCCGTGGCTGCTTGTTATACGTTTTGGGATTCACTAAGCCATGATTTTATACTACTAATACCTTCATATAATCATGGTATACACTAGATAATTAATTTATGGAGCAAAATCGAGACTTACCTTATTTTTCCTCCAAGCCGTCACTATTTTCTCTCAACTTTAGGGTTTGTTTTCTTTTATTTTCTGCTGAAGTTTTGGATTATATATGATATACATGTATATTAGTGGTCCTAGGAGGCGACATATGTCAGCCCCTAAGAGGGACACATGTCAAGCCCCTATTCGGCCACCGTAGTCCGTATTTATGCAAGTAAGGAGAGGCTGCCACGTGGCAGTGAGGCCCACCTACCTCAAGCAGGTGGGTCACCTACTTGACCCCAAGCAGGTAGGTCACCTGCTTGAGGTGCTTCCATGTGTCACTCCTCCATTGGCTTCCACGTGTCATCTTTTTCCCTTCCTCGTGGGTTTGTAATCTCGTCTTATTTTACAAGCCTATATAATCCGTTCTATGTAAACTTGGTATGTCCTTAAGTAGCTAAAGTGTATAAGACTTCTAAATTAGTAGCTTACATAGGCAAATCGAGTCCTACGACTCATTTCTTGGCCTCCAACTCATTCTGGATTCTCATGATTCTATTTCCAACCTTCCCTCTCATGGTGTATGACAGTCTCTCTTCCTTAGAGTCGTCTGATAGTGTGGTAGATTAGCTGACTCACTTGATAACTTCTAAGAAACTTAAGAGATATTCTGAGATCAAGAGTGTGGGGTGTAATAATGTGGCTGCAACCAGCAGCTCCTACACCTCTTTTATGTACACCCCACACTTCTGAGCTCGGAATATCTCTTAAGTTTCTTAGAAGTTATCATGTGAGTCGTATAATCTACTACACCATCAAACAACCCTAAGGAAAGAAAAGTGTGATACCCTGTGAGAGAAAAGGTTGGAAATAGGGCTAGGAAAGTTCGAAAGGAGTTGTAGGCAAACTAACGAGTCGTAGGACTCAATTTACCTACGTAAGCTACTAATTTAGAAGTCTTGCATACCTAAGACACATGAGTACATACCAAGCTTATGTAGCAAGGTTTACACGGGTTCTTAAAATAAGATGAGATTACAAACCCATGGGGAAGAGGAGAAGATGACATGTGGCTGCAAGAGAAGGTGCCACGTGGCAGCCTAGGAAAGTGCCACGTGGCATTAGGTAACCCACCTACTTAGGGGTGGGGCCCACTAAGGACACGTGGAAGCCTAGGAGGTAAGGCTTGGATTCGTGGCCTAATAGGGGTTGGACACGTGTCACCTCAAAATACACCCTATACATATGTGTATTGTGACTAAGAGGTTCATTTCTCATCCAAAACATCAGCCAAAGAAGAGGAAAAAAACGTGAAGAACAAAAAGAACAAGGCAGCCACGGGTTTGAAGGATTACAGGTGAGCTCCTCGATTTTTCTCCATGAATTAATTATCTACGGTGTTCCTCAACCAAGTGAAGATGCATATATGTATATTATGATGTCTACGGGATCATCTCTTCAGCTTTACGCCTAGAAAAGTAAGAAAGAAGAAGAGAAAAATATTGGAGGGAAAGAAGAAGAGCTACGGGGTTGGGGCTGCCAAGGTAAGCCTCCGAGTTTCGTTCCGTGAATTAATTATTTAAGGTATACCAAGGTTATATAATATTGTTTGATAACCAAAAAATCCAATTTGGGGCAGTGTATAAGGGACATAAACAGTCTGCTCCATTTCAGCACGTCAAGAGGTTTCCGAAGTGAGTTTTGGGTAAGTTTGGCCGATTTCAGGTAAGGTAAGGCCTTTCCTTTCAATTTGGACTTTAGGGTGTTGTTATTTATTGTGTTAAACGCCCTAAAGTGGATGTAAATGTGAAAATTTCATAGAATTTCTTGACGTGGAAGACAATCTAAATTGGAGTCATTATAGTTAAATTGTCGTCGAAGTAAAGTGTTGTGCTTGTGGTGTTCTGTTGCAGGTGTGTGGTTTTTTTTTACAGGGAATAAATGTGTTCTAAAATGGGTTTGGGTGCTTCTCATTGCATCCACACGACCCCTTATTCCGTATAATTAAAGGCTTTGCGAAATAATGACTAGAAACCTTATTTTAGTATCGTAGTTTCAAGCGAGTCATTTGGAACTTATGTTTTATATTGTTGGTGTGAATTGCTTAAAAATATGCTGAAGGTTATTGTTGTTGGTTGTATGTATTAGGGGTATAATTGAAAATTCGGATAGGGCACATTATAGGGGAGATGCTGCCCGATTTTCGTTAACGTCTTAACTAATTAAAGAACTAGTCGAGGAGACGAACAAGGAAATAGATTCCATGAATACTAAGGTTCAACTTAAGATGCTAGAATGTCAAGAGTGGTTGATATTCATATTACTTCCATGTTGAATAGGTTCAAAGGACGACGAGGCGAATCGTAGAAAGAGTAACTCATAAGAGGTATGTGAAGCTTTCTCTTGGCATGTATTTGGCATAAGTATGTAAAGCTATCTTTCTTTCCTTTTGGTGTGTCTTAGCCTTAAGTGAATTGTATGTGAAATGTGGGGGTAATTCCATTTCCAGAACTCTAAGTAAGCCTCATAACCCCTATCCATTGCTTAGTATTGGAACTTCTGTAAGAATTAAGTATTGCCTGTTAAGGCTTCTACGTATCAAAAAGTAGTGTCTGGAAGGAGAATGTGTTCCCCCATAGTAGAGAAGGTTAAAAATAGAGTCATAAGAATCCGGAGGAATTGGAGGCCAAATAATGAGTCGTAGGACGCGATTTACCTACGTAAGATACCAACTTAGAGGTATTACATACATGACCTACTTAAGGACATACTAAGATTGCGTAGCATGGATTACATAGGCACCTAAAATAAGACGAGATTACGAACCCACGAGGAAGAGGAAAAGATGACACGTGGCAGCCAATTGAAGAGCGACACGTGGCAGCACCTCAAGCAAGCAGGTGATGCACCTACTTAGGGTCAAGTAGGTGATGCAGATGCTTGGGGGGGTTGACCCCACTGCCACGTGGCAGCCCCTAGTTGGCAGCATGATACGGTGGCCAATCATGGCTTGACATGTGTCACCTAAGGGGCTGACACATGTCACCTCTAAGGAAGCCCTTATATATATGTTAAATGACTCATAATTTCATTCCCTATCCAAAAAATCTGCAGCAAGCAAAGAAAAGAAAGCAAACCCTAGCTTAGAGAGAAAGTAGCGACGGATTAGAGAAAAAATAGGTAAGTCGCGATTTTGTTCCGTAAATTAATTATCCAGCATATACCATGATGATATGAAGTTATTAGAAGTATAAAATCACGGCTTGGTGCAGCCAAAACGGACAGCAACCAGTCCACACAGTTTCAGCGCGCTAAGAAGGGTCCCGAGGCGCGATTTTTGGCTAGTTTGGCCAATTTCGGGTAAGGTAAGATTTATCTTTTAAATTTGGACTTTATTGGGTTGTTATGGTGTATTATGTACCTTTTATAGTGATGGAAGTATGGAAAAATCATGGGGATTCTCAGCGAAAGAAACAATCTAAATTGAAGTCGAAGTGAGGCATGGTGTGTTTGGAGGCTGCTGCGGGTTGGATGGTGTGTTTCAGGGTCTAAATGTGTTCTAAAATAGGTTTGGAAGTTTCTGGTTGTATCCTCACGATTCCATGCTTCGTACGATTAAAGGTTTGGCAAAATAGAAACTAGAAACCCTATTTTGCATATCGTAATTTCGAGCGAGTCGTTCGGAGCTTGTAATGTATAATGTTGCAAAATTTTCTATATATACGAGCTAATGGTTATGTTTTTGGTTGTCTATAGATATTAGGGATGTGATTGGGAATTCATATAGGGAAAATTATAGGGGAGGTGCTGTTCGATTTTCATTAACGCCTTAACTAATTAAGGAA
The DNA here is from genome assembly GCF_947179165.1 of Solanum dulcamara. Classification (NCBI taxonomy): domain Eukaryota; kingdom Viridiplantae; phylum Streptophyta; class Magnoliopsida; order Solanales; family Solanaceae; genus Solanum; species Solanum dulcamara. The sequence goes on from NC_077244.1 coordinate 25,784,173, forward strand.
CTAGTCGAGAAGGCGAGTGAGGGAATGTGGTTTATGAATAATCTTAAGTAATGTAAGACGCTAAAAGGTCTAAAGAGGTTGATTTTCATATTGATTTCATGTTACTTAGGTTCACGGGACGACAAGGCGACCAAGACAAAGACTAACCCATAACAGTTATGTAGAGCTATTCTTCTTTTCCTTTGGCATGTCTTAGGTATAAGTTATGAATGGTTTGTATATGAAATGTGGGGATAATTCCACTTGTGAAACTCCAAGAGTAATTTATAAACTGTATTCACTTTGTAATGTTAAGACTTCGGTAATAGTTGAGTTATTGCCTTTCCAGGCTACTAGATCATGAACAGTAGTATATATAAAGACTGTTTGTTCTTCCTTTTGGAATATATTAGGTATAAATGTAATAGCATATGATATGAGGTGGAGGTAGTTCTAGTTATAAGCTCCAAGTATATCAGGTAAGGTATTGAAATGCGATTGACATATATAATTGAAAAGTGAAAGGAAAGGTAAACTGGAAAGTGTAACAGGTGCAGCTTGAGTGGACATAACAGGTAAGTCCATTTCCATACTGTTAATTATGGGGGCTCTGTGTGGCTGCGAGATGAGATAATATGACTATATATGTGTGCCTTGTGTGGCTGCAATCTTATATGATCTGAATATATACATGCGTGCCCTGTGAGGCACTATTGGTATTTTCTGCGTGTAGATGTTGAGATAGTAAGAAATACAGAGGAAACTCTGCCCAATTTTTCCTAGATATAAGAAGAGAAGGAGATATCGTACTATAGTATGTCTTGGAAGGTCATGTAAAACTAATGTTTTCCGAAGGATATAGGAGTAACATGGAACTCTTTGTACACAAAAACAAAAGGACATAGACAAGAGGAGTGAAAGGATTACAAAGGGAGTCACTCAAGACAGCTGTGATTAATTAAGTATGAGTATCGAACAAAAAGGTAAATAGACAGTTACGAACTTAAGGTATAGTACAATAAAAAGGTGATAAGATAAGGCCACTACTACAACGAAGTTGATATGGTTTTAAGCAGGATTAGAAGTGAGCCTTTAGCACACGACAAAGATGAAAGCTCATGAGGCATAAAGAAGTATTATGTATACGTGACTCCACTTTAGAGATTAGTGAGATCCTACAAGGAGAGAGAATGTCGATTTACAGAACAACTGCTGCATTATGAGGTTATTAGAAGAATAAGTGGTATCCACTGGAATTAGGCTAGTGTTATGATGAAGCTCGAAACACGGATCATCAAAGTATAAGTACTCTCAAGTGGAGAGTTTGAACCGATCATGGGCATGAGCCAATTACTGATTGGGATGAATGGAATATGGCTTTGAATGCACTGCTACATTACGGATGTTACTCGAGTACCAACCTTCAGATGAGATTTTATACGATATATTACAATTACCAAAGCACCCTATGGTTGTGCTAGGGGTTCTTATAAGAGCAATCAAACGTATGGATGATCTAACAGAAGATATGGACATGGTGCAGCATGTTAAAAAAGTTGGAGTAGAATCATTCGCGTGTGAATAGCTAAAAATAAATGGAGGATGACATGAGTACACCCTAAAAGGGGGAAGTGGACAAGAGAAGAACAAGCGTAAGAGAAAATCAACCGATGCTATCGTATGTAAATGGGAACGCTTAAACTTTAAACGAGACCCCATAAGGGATGGACACCATCATACCCTCACTAATGCATCAGATTTTGTCAAAACTCCAAAGTTAAGTATGCTTGGGTTAGAATAGAACTGGGATGGGTGGCCCTTTGGGAAATGAAAAAGGAAACGAAACAAGTATGACAAAAGAACTGTAAGTGTGCGGTAGTACAATGACACATCTAGAGCAGATTAAGCCAAGAGCAGGAAAGATTAAAACTAAAATGGAACTCACTTTATGAAAATAGCATAATAATAGTTGTGCGGCCTACGAACATTGGCATATTAAGAGTAACATCAAGGGATTACTCGATAAAAAGAAGTCGTTAATAGCAGTGTGACGGCCATATTTAGAATCTATTAAGGAAAAGTGTAAGATGGTTCGAGGCAGAACTAGTAAGATATAATCGATATTAAGGACAAAAGCCATAGTGGAGCCCTGACCACGATTGAAGGAGGTAAGCCGCTAGTATAGCAATGCTAAGGTATTTTATGAATTTCTCTAAGTGCCTACACACGTTTGTGTAAGAATTACAACATAATGTTTGGTAGTAAAACTGGAAAGAAGATCTGAGTAAAAGAGCAAGATAGCATACCTAAGGTGTTACTAATTGAATTAAGAGGAATTGTATAATAGCTTAAACGAAGTGGAGCATCAGAGGATTGATAGCTTCTTACGGGGGATGGGAATCCCGACTTGGAAATGGATGGCAATTAAGGTAGGTTATAGTCCAAGATGACCTCACATTCTATGGAAGTATAAGTTTATATGGGTTATGATGGATAAAGCTGCCTATGAGTAGGACCTACTGTCCGATTTGAAGCAATACATTCAGTTTTCACAGATCAATACTCAGTAAGTATATAAATGACCCTTCCAGAATATTTCCCAAGGACGAGGTCTATGTAACAAGGAGTTATCTTACGAGGGGCAACTTATTGCCATCCTGGATCAGCAGATTAAAAGGGGTGCGAACTAAGGACGTAGCTTTTGTCAAGGTGTTGTGGTGGAATAAGAATCATGAAAAAATAACTCGGGATGCTGAAGAGGACACGAAACACAGGTATACGTACCTATTTCCAAATGTCTACGGGTAAACCCCCAGTCCTGGAACTCATATATTAATTACTTGGATGAAAATGTATGTTCTTGCAATAGAACGGAATCTCCCTACGGTCTGTATAAAGTCTTAAGGGAAGTTTTATTCAACATTCGAGGGCGAATGTTCTAAAGGGGGGAAGGATGTTACACCCCACACTCTCAAGCTCAGAATGTCTTTTATGTTCTTTATACATTATCATATGAGCCGGATAAGCTACGACACTATCAAATGACTCTAAGAAAAGGAGAATTTGTTACCCCATAGTAGAGAAGGTCAAAAATAGAGTCATAAGAATCCAGAGGAATTAGAGGCCAAATAATGAGTCGTAGGATGCGATTTACCAACGTAAGATACCAACTTATAGGTCTTACATACTTGAGATACTTGAGGACATACTAAGCTTACATAGCATGGATTACATAGGCACCTAAAATAAGACGAGATTAAGCACCCACGAGGAAGGGGAAAAGACGACACATGGCAGCTAATGAAGGAGCGACACGTGGAAGCACCTCAAGAAAGCAGGTGATCCACCTACTTAGGGTCAAGTAGGTGATGCAGCTGCTTGGGGGTGGACCCCACTGCCATGTGGCAGCCCCTAGTTGGCAGCATGATATGGTGGCCTATCATGGCTTCACACGTGTCACCCTAAGGGAATGACACGTGTTACCTCCAAGGAATCCCTTATATACATGTTAAATGACTCATAATTTCATTCCCTATCCAAAAAAATTTGCAGAAAACAAAGAAAAGAAAGCAAACCCTAGCTTAGAGAGAAAGTAGCGATGGATTGGAGAAAAAATAGGTAAGTCCCAATTTTGCTCTGTAAATTAATTATCCAGCATATACCACGATGATATGGAGGTATTAGAAGTATAAAATCACGGCTTGGTGCAGCCAAAACGGACAGCAACTAGTCCACACAGTTTCAGCGCGCTAAGAAGGGTCCTGAGGTGCGATTTTGGCTAGTTTGGCCAATTTCGGGTAAGGTAAGGTTTCTCCTTTAAATTTGGACTGTATGGAGTTTTTATGGAGTGTAATATGTACCTTTTATACTGCTGGAAGTATGGAAAAATCATGGGGATGCTCAGTGAAAGAAATAATCTAAATTGAAGTCGTGGTAGTTAAATTGTAGTCGAAGTGAGGCGTGGTGTGTTTGGAGGCTGATTCTGGTTGGGTGGTGTGTTGCAGGGTCTAAATGCGTTCTAAAATATGTGTGTAAGTTTCTGGTTGCAGCCACATGATTCCACTCTTCGTACGATTAAAGGTTTCGCAAAATAGAAACTAGAAACCCTATTTTGGATATCGTAATTTCGAGCGAGTCATTCGGAGGTCGTAATGTATAATGTTGCAAATTTTGTATATATACGATTTGCTGGTTATGTTGTTGGTTGTATGTAGATATTAGGGACGTGATTGGGAATTCGGATAGGGCACATTATAGGGGAGATGCTGTCCAATTTTCGTTAACGCCTTAACTAATTAAGGAACTAGTCGAGAAGGCGAGCGAGGGAATGGGGTTTATGAATAATCTTAAGTAATGTAAGACTCTGAAAGGTCTAAAGAGGTTGATGTTTGTATTTATTTCATGTTACCTAGGTTCACGGGACGACATGGCGACCGGGACAAAGACTAACCCATAACAGTTATGTAGAGCTATTCTTCTTTTCTTTTGGCATGTCTTAGGTATAAGTTATGAATGGTTTGTATACGAAATGTGGGGATAATTCCACTCGTGCAACTCCAAGTATAATTCATAAACTATATTCACTTTGTAATGTTAAGACTTCGGTAATAGTTGAGTTATTGCCTTTCCAGGCTACTAGATCATGAACAGTACTATATGTAAAGCCTGTCTGTTCTTCCTTTTGTAATATATTAGGTATAAATGTAATAGAATATGATATGAGGTGGATGTAGTTCCAGTTATAAGCTCCAGGTATAACTTGTGACTTTTATTTACTACCTAGTATTAGAATTCTTAAAATAGTTGAACTACCCTCGAGTGTCCTATCTGCTGAATAATACTTGAATGTGTTAGCTCCTTTTCCTAAAGTCTTTGCGACGACAAATGTCTCTACTTCCATAAGCTATTTAACCTTTTCTCGATACACGTCTACGATTCCTGAAACTCCAGTTGATATGCTCTGTAATGACGTTTAGAAGATACTTAAGACGATTACTACTTTGATCTTCAGGTGACGATTCACTTGACTGTTTTATTGAGTCTCAAATGATGACTTAGTTGCATATAGTTTCTCACTACTCTACTCGAGTATCTTGTAACCCATCTTCCTCCGAGTCCCAAAAGAGGGCCGGGAATGCGGTCGTGCCTAGTTTTACTATTCGTTCACAGAGTCCAGGGCCGGCTATATATATGTAAAAGTATACAAGGATGAGGTGCCGTATACGATGAAGTGAAGCATACGATGATGCCATATGTGATGATGTTCATCAGCGCATCCTGGACCGGATATATATATGATAATATAATGGAAAATGTGGATTGAGCCGTATATTCTTCTGAATTGTTTTAAATTACTGATCGGGCCATACGTTCCTCGATGTATTTTACTGTATGATGATGGTACTCTATAGACGTACACTACTCTTTCATCGAGTCCCTCACTAAATGTTTGGATGTTTTATGTAGGCATGCATATGAAAAATATAGGGATACATTTATGACCCTGAGCCCAGAGTGGACCGAATATACTGTGATGACATATGAGATGATGCCATATACGATGACATGATATCGTATACGATGACCTGATAAGATGATATACAAGATGATATGATGAAGCATGATTATGATGAAACGATTATGATACCGAGTTCACTAGAGGGCCGGGTACAGGGTATGATAAGGTATATGACTGCATGTCCTAAGCTGCAGGTACAATAATTTGTTAACTGTTATACATGACTTCTGTATCCCTATTTCAGTTGTCGTTTCAGTTATGATCTGTTATTCTATATATACTCAGTACATATGTCGTATTGAACCTCCATTCTCCGTGGGGCTGCATTTTATGCCCGCAGGTACATCTGTTCATTTTTGAGATCGATCAGCTTAGGAGTTCCTCTCAGCTATGTTGGAAATGCTTTACTATCCTGGAGCCTAATTTTTTATACTGGTCATTTAATATACATAGTGGTATGGCATCCTCGTCTGCTCACGTGTCCTTTCTTGTTATGACATAGGTGAGTGAGGCCATAGGTTCCTAAAAAAAGGTTTTGACCCATTGGGGTTTGTATGTAGTATCACATCTCACATGGTTCAACTTAAGGGTAGCTGATAGATACGCATAAGGGGGTCCAAGTCGGACCCCAGTCGTGGCCTACGGGGTTGGGTCATGACACTATCTCTCTTTTCTTTTGATTGGTACTTGCTATGAAAGTGAGTTTATGATGCCATAATTGTTCGCCGAGCTCCAGGATGGGCTGAATACGAAATATGTATAGGTTGACCACATGAAGGAAAGTACAGACTATATAGAGCTTATTCTCTTTTATGTCTTTTGGCATGTCTTAGTTGTAAGGGAAATATAATATGAACTCCGAGGTAACTCCATTCTTAGCATCTCCTATTTACTTTGGAATATCGAACTCTTGTAATAGTTGCACTAGTTCCCTGGAAACTTCTATGTATTAAGGAGATAATGAATGTACGGGCTCCAAGCCTTAAAGACTATTCATACTAAGTGTTTCTGATTCCATAAACGATTTGGTCCTATGTTAATACATGTCTATGGTCCCCGAGATTACAATTGAGACAGCCCATAATGGCATTTAGAAGACCCTCGAGATAAATACACCACTACTAGGTTCCTCAATCAAAAGCTTAACTTTCTTATTTTGTCGGGTCCCTGATAATGTTTTAAATTAAATACGGTTACTCACTACTCTACTCGTGTATACTGTAACCCCTCTATCACTGAGTCCTGGGCCAGGGCAGATTCTCGTGCACAGTTTACTGTATTATCCATTGAGTCCCTCCCTAAATGTCCAAGGCACATATGTATATATATGATGATGTATTGTAATAAGGTGATGATGGCACCGAGTTTATGATGGTTTTACAGATGTATTCACCAATCCCTGATAGGGCCAGCTATATGGTATAATTTGAGTATGCATGCTTTTATGATTTATAGAGTACTAGTATCGAGGTTTGTTTTACGATATATTTATCCCCTGCTTCTCTGTCCTAGTTATGCTATTTTATGTTTTACATACTCGATACATATGTCGTACTGACCCCCTTTCTTCTGGGGGTTACGTTTCATGCCTGCAAATTCAGATACAGGTTTTGGGAGTCCGTCAGCTTAGGATTCCGTTCAACTCACTTGAAGAGGCCCCATTGTATCGGAGCCTAGTTTTTTGTACTGACCACTGATGTATAAAACGGTTTTATCTATTCAGGGGTACGGCGGGGACTTGTAAGGCCATATGTTATCGTTAATATTTCAAGAGGTCTGCAGACATGTATATATGGGTTGTATATGTTAGTTTGGTTCAACTGGGTCTATATGATGTATTATATGTGTTGTTATGTAATGGCAACCTTGTCGGCTTGCATGCCCTTTCATTTCATGATATGAATAAAAGAGGCTATAGATATACGAAATGCTATGACTCATAGGGGTTCTCCTGTACGTATCATGTTGTTTGTAGTTCGGTTTGACTACACTTGATTTATATACATTAGTGTCTATAATTTGACTTGACCACAACTGATAAATATTATTACGATGGTGTTACACCCCACCCTTTTTAAACTCAGAATGTCCCTTAAGTTACTTAGAAGTTAGCATGTGAGCCACTTAAGTTACGACACTATCAAACGGCTCTAAGGAAGGGAGAATGTGATACCCCATACTAGAGAAGGTTGGAGATGAAATCATAAGAGTCCGAAAGGAATTGGAGGTCAAGTAATGAGTCATAGGACTCGATTTACCTATGTAAGCTACTAAGTTAAAAGTCATATGCACTTGAGCTACTTAAGCATATATCAAACTTACGTAGCACGGATTACATAGGTACATAAAATAAGATGAGATTACGAGCCCACGAGGAAGGAAAAAAAAAAAGACGACACGTGGTAGCCAATGAAGAAGCGACACGTGGCAGCACCTCAAGCAAGCAGGTGATTCACCTGCTTGGGGGGTGGTGGACCCCACTGCCACGTGGCAGCCCATAGTTGGCAGCATGATACGGTGGCCCAATAGGGGCTAGACACGTGTCACCTCTTGGGGTTGACACGTGTTACACCCTAAAGCCACATATATATGTTGATATATATCATATACTTCATTTATCCATCAAAACATCAGCCAACTTAGAGAGAAAAAAACGTGAGGGAGAGAAATAGAGAGGCAGCCATGGTTCTTGAAGTTTAAAGGTTTGTTTTCCAATTTTCTTCCGTGAATTAATTATATACGGTGTACCTTAAGTACGTGGATATGTATATATGTATTTTAATACCTTCATGGAAGTAAAACTCCAGCTTTGCAATTGGAATTTGGAAGAGAAAATAAGAGAAAACGTTAATTAATAAACCCGTTTTTAGAAGGGACAGTGGTTAGTAATAATCGTATAACTTCTTGTGTACAGATTCGTTTCAAGTGATTTAATATGTTTTGGAAAGGTATTTCGTGGTTCTATAACTTTTATTCAGACTACAAAATCCAGTTCTACTTGTATCAGCTTGAAAAGTTGTGATGAAGTTTAGAGGAGGTACTGCTCAAATTTGGTTTTGGAAATTCCACACGGACAGCTGTAAGTATTTTGGTCATATCTTTTTGTACAAAATTGATGTAGGGATGATTCTAAATTGTTTGCGACCCTAATACACATATCTATAACTTTCATGAAGGACGAAAATCCTGTTTCCTTCCATTACCCCTTCGAAACGAAGCGACAAGGTAAAACAGTAAGCTGTCCAGATTTCACATTTTGGATAGTTTTGGCGAGTTTGACAAGTTTAACGTAAGGTAAGGTTTCTTCTTTAAATTTGAGCTTTATGTGTTCTGATGGAGCATGTTACACTCCCTATTGGTGGCTGGAAATATGAAAATGGCTTAGAAATACTTGGCGTTCGGAATAAACTAATTTGTAGTCGTTATAGTTGAATTGTTGTCGAAACAAAGTGTTGTTCTTGTGAGTTGCTCTGCAGGGGTGTGGCTTGTTGTTGCAGGGCCTAAATATGTCCTAATGTGGGTTAGGGTGCTGCTGGTAGAAGCCACATGACCCCTTGTTATGTATAATTAAAGGCGTCACAAAATAAAGGCTAGACGCCCTATTGAGATATCGTATTTTTGGAATAAGTTGTTTGGAGTGTATGTTGTATATTGTTGGTATGAATTGCTGCAGGTTGTTGTTGTTGGTTGGCTGTAGGTCTTAGGGACATGATTGGAAATTTGGATAGGGCACATTATAGGGGAGGTGCTGCCCAATTTTCGTTAACGCCTTAACAAACTAAAGGACTAGTCGAGGAAACAACTAAGGCAATAGATTCCATTAACATTAAGGCGTAATCCAAGATGCAGGAAAGTTAAGAGTAGTTGATATTCGTATTACTTTCATATTGAATAGGTTCGGAAGACGACGAGACGAGCAGGATAAAGGGTAACTCCCAAAAGGTATGTAAAGCTTTCTCTTGGCATGTTTTGGTATAAGTTCGTACAGCTATCTTTCTTTCCTTTTGGCAAGTTTTAGCCTTAAGTGAAGTGTGTGTGGAATGTGGGGATAATTCCATTCCCAAAACTCCAAGTATGCCTCATAACCCATATCCACTGCTTAGTATTGGAATTTCTGCAAGAATTGAGTATTGCCTAGTAAGGCTTCTATGTATTAAACACTAGTATGCGGAAAACTCTCTCTTATTTCCTTTGACACGTATTTGGTACGAAAGTGAGATTATGATGCCATAATGATTCACCGAGACCCATGATGGGCCGGGTATGAAATATGTGTATGCAGATCCCATAAAGGAAAGTACAGACCATATATAGTTTATTCTCTTTCTTCTTCTGGCATGTCTTGGTTGTAGGTTAAACATGATATGAGTTCCGGGGTAACTCCATTCTTAGCATCTCTTATTTACGTCTGAATATCAAACTTTTATAATAATCGAACTATTTCCCTGGAAACTTTTATATGTTAAAAAGGTAACAAATGTACAGGCTCCAAGTCTTACAGACTATATGTTAACAAATGTTCTGGTTCCATAAGCGATTTGGCTTTACTTTAGTACATGTCTAGGAGCCCCGAGATTATAATTGAGACAGCCCATAATGGCATTTAGAGGACACTCGAGATGACTACACCGCTACTCGGGTTCTCAAATAAAAGCTTAACTTTCTTATTCTGTCGAGTCTCTGATAATGATTTAAATTGCATATAGTTACTCACTACTCTACTCGTGTATATTGTAACACTTCTTTCCCTGAGTCTCGGGCCAGGATATGTTCTCGTGCACAGTTCACTGCATTATTCACTGAGTCCCTCAATAGAGGGCCAGGATACGTGTATAAATATATGATGATGAGTTGTAATAAGGTGGTGATGGCACTGGGGCCATGATGGTTTTACAGAGATGATTTTACAGAGATGATTCACCGGACCCCCGAAAGGGCCGGCTATATGATATGACTCGAACATGCATGTTTTTGTAATTCATAAAGTACAGGTACAGATTTCTGAATTGATATCTTATCCCCTAATTCTCTATCTCAGATATGTTTCCAGTTGTTTTATATTATGTTTTACATACTCAGTACACATATCGTACTGACCCCCTTTCTCGGGGGGCTGCGTTCATGCCCGCAGGTACAGATACAGATTTTGGGAGTCCGTCAGCTTAGGATTCCATGCAGCTCAGCTGGAAGAGGCTTCATTGTATCGGAGCCTAGTTTTTGATACTGTCCACGGATGTATAGAAATTGTTTTATCCATTCAGGGGTACGGTGGGGGCCCTGTCCCGCCATATGTTGTCATTTATATGTTTAGAGGTCTGCAGACATGTATATGTGGGTTGTGTATGTCAGTTTGATTAAGCTGGGTCTACATGATATATGATATATATTATTATGTTATGGCAGCCTTGTCGGCTTGCGTGCCTTGTCATGTTGTGATACAAACAAAAAGGGCTACAGTTTATGAAAATGTTATCGCCAGTGGGGCTCTGTTACATGATATTGTCTTATTTACGATTCAATGTGACCTCAGCTAATAGATATATGTACGGGGGGTCCAGGTCGGACCCCAGTTGTGGCCTACGGGGTTGGGTCGTGACAGAAATGGTATCAGAGCAGTTCGTCCTCGGAGTGTCTGCAGACCGTGTCTAATAGAGTCTTGGTTATCGATGTGTTGCGCATCACATCTATAAACAGGAAGCTATAGGACATTTAGGATGTTACCTTTCTTCTACATCTGAGATCGTGCTTTAGATCTGAGTCATAGGAAAAAAATTCCTTATACTAACCTTGGATCTTAACAGAAGGATGACACCAACAGAAGAAAGTAATTGATGACATGGAAAGTTACAAAGCACGCAGGTAAGTAAAGTGAAGGCACGGAAGATATCCATTTAGTAAGGTAGTGAAGTATTATTTGAAATGTAAAGCTGAAACCTGAAGGGAAAGCAGTCAAGAAGTGCAATAGTTGCAGTTTGAAGTTGGACATATGAGGTAAGTCTAATATTTTTATATTATTGTTGACGTTGAAAGCCCTATGTGGCTGCGATAAAAAAAATGAATGACATTGAAAGCCCTGTGCGGCTGTGATATGACATGTAAATATATATGCTGGCCCTGTGAGGCATTGTTGGTATTTTCTGCATGCAGGTTTTGGGATAAGTAAGAAATGTAGAGGAAACTCTGCCGAAATTTTCCCAGAACAAGAAAAAGGAAGTAAAGCATAGATTTTTGAGATGCCCGAGAAATTGATACCAAATACCCCTACTGTGTTTAACTAAAACTGTAAGAGGTATCTTTCAGGTCGCCGACAAGGGGCACTTTTTTTTACTTGAAGAATTTTATTTCGGAGTAACAAAAGCTTAATTAAGTAGTAAAGTTCAGACTACGGTATCTCCAGCCGTATTTGTACTGTAGAAATATAAATAGAGGGCTCAGGGTGAAGGATAAGATGTCCCGCGAATGAGTTTCACTCTTTTTGAAAAAAAAAATCCAAGCCCTCAACTCCTAATTGTAAATTAGATGAGTTGTTCATAACTCGAGGATAAACTCAGAAGGAGAGACCAGGTAGGTCAAGTATTAGAAGAAGTACTGTGATGTTTAAGAGGTTCTGTTTTCTTCCAACAATGATTGAAATAAGGGTTACGATAACAGCTTATAGTTCTCCACCGACTAATTGGGGAAAGAGCTTTAGACAGAAGCACCTCAAGGAGGTGTCAGGAACTAAACAGAAATACGAATTAAAGGGGGGAAGTTAATGAGAAAATGGCAAAGGTAGGAGGAGGCAGTTGATATAGCAATAAATGTGAGATAGACGTCTAAACTTTGATAAGATATCTTGCTAAACCAAGTTGGAAAGCTCCGGAAGTTACCAATAATTGGATGGAAGCCGGAATGCTACATAAGGTAGCGTTAAGAAGTTTGTGACGAGACCCTGAACAACATAACACTAGAAGGTGGTTGCGGATAAAAACACAAAAAAATGTAACCATGGAAGGATATCGGATAACTCAAGAGACACTACGAGGGATAATGACAACATGCTAGACCAAAAAGCCAAAATGTTGGCTATAGAGTTTGTCGCAAATGATGTTGTGATAAATGTATAACCAAGGACAAAGGAATAGAAAGCCTCCTGTGGTAGAAAATGAGAAGAACACAAAATGAATAAAGGATAGGGGAGCTCATATGTGAAATTACATTAAAGATATGCCAGCTAATAATAGCCAAAACTCAAAATGGCTCCAAAGGTTACTATATAAAAGAACTTTAGCGCTACTCAGTAGCCCACCCTAATGAATGGGTGCATACAGAAAGGGGGGGGATACAATAGGGGAAGTTAAACCAAACTGACCAAAAAGGGACATGGTCATAGCGTAACTAAAGGTCTATGTCGATACTGGTCATAAGATAACAAAGGAAGGACAGGGAAAAACATAAAGACCCGCGAGACAACACTAAGGTAAATCTTGGGCTAAATTGAGTGCCCGCACATCGTAGAAAGGATTACAGTGAAACGATACACGAAGACTTCCCAGGAAGGTCACCCATCCCAATATTACTCTCGCCCCAGCACGCTTAACTTCAAAATTCTGATGGAACTTAATGCGTTAGTGCTGGTGGGATCCCGCGAGATGGAGGAATCTGAACTAGTGATGGAAAAACGATATGAGATTATGTACCCAGAGTATTATAAGATACGTTAAGGCAATTGTAACAAGGGTTTAAGCAAAATAAGAAGGATTAGCTAATTGCTAATTGACGACGCACTTGAATGCCACAGTTCTTCAACATAGAACCAGTTAACGAGTGGAAAACCACAGAATAACTATATAGGCTAGTTAAAGTTCTAAAGAAAGTCGAGAAAAACTATACGAAGCTAAGGATTCCCAAATTATCAACGTCACCATGCACCTATTCTAAACTTTTCAAGAGTAGGGTGCTATGCGGGTTATTGCGAGAAGGCTAACGAATCAACCCCTTTGCTTCCAAGCAAGACCACCTATGCAACTGGAACTAGGTGAAGCTATATGACAAGGAAGTAGTAAGATTCCGTGAAGTTCCCCAACTAATATCTCAGATAGAGGAACTTCAAATATGGTTAACGTTTGGACCTCGGTCCAAGAAGAGGTCGAGAGCACAGACAAACCTTCATACCGCATTTACCTCGGGCTTCTGAATAGACTGAGCATACTATCAATTGCTAAAAAATATATTGCGAGCTTATGAGGTTGGCTTAAGTGTAGCTAGGACTATCGTCCATCAATTATTAGGTTTGCCTACGAGAAGGGCTACCATTACAGTATCCAAATGACCCCCTACAAGATGTTGTAAGGAAGAGCCTATAGGTCCCCCTGATGGGAAAAAGACTAAGCTGGTAGGCCAAACAGGATTAAGCAAACTATTGACTAAAAGCCCAGAGTCGGCAGGAATGATATACAGATAATCGACATCGACATTCAAAGTTCAAATGGATGATTGGATGTTCATAACGGAGTCACCCAGAAAAGGGGACTTAACCCAAAATATGTTAGAAGGTATCAAGTTACTCATAAGGTGGGCAATGTGACTGGTAATTTAAGCTTACCACCTGATTTGGAAACCATACGCCCAGTCTATTAAATATAAATGTTTCGCAACTGTACTGGTGATCCACCCATAGTATGTCTCATAAATGAAGTCCATGAGATGGAAGAGTTATCCTATGAGGAGAAATTTATTGCCATCTTGGATTGGCAAATTAGAAGGTTGCGAACTGAGGACGTGCCTTCCGTCAAGATACTGTGGCAAAACCAAACCCAGAAAAGGGATGACCTGGGAAATTGAAGAGGATATAAAACACAAGTATTTGCACCTATTCCCAATATTTATAGGTAACCCCGATTCCTGAAACACGTATATGAAATATTGGTATGGAAGTACGTGTTAAGAAAATAGCAATGAATCTCCCTACGATTTGTATAAGGTGCTAAGAGAAGTTTTAGCTAACATTCGGGGACGAATGTTCTAAAGGGGGGAAGGATGTTACACCCCACCCTTTTTAAACTCGGAATGTCCCTTAAGTTACTTAGAAGTTAGCATGTGAGCCACTTAAGTTACGACACTATCAAACGGCTCTAAGGAAGGGAGAATGTGATACCCCATACTAGAGAAGGTTGGAGATGAAATCATAAGAGTCCGAAAGGAATTGGAGGTCAAGTAATGAGTCATAGGACTCGATTTACCTATGTAAGCTACTAAGTTAAAAGTCATATGCACTTGAGCTACTTAAGCATATATCAAACTTACGTAGCACGGATTACATAGGTACATAAAATAAGACGAGATTATGAGCCCACGAGGAAGGAAAAAAAAAAAGACGACACGTGGTAGCCAATGAAGAAGCGACACGTGGCAGCACCTCAAGCAAGCAGGTGATTCACCTGCTTGGGGGGTGGTGGACCCCACTGCCACGTGGCAGCCCATAGTTGGCAGCATGATACGGTGGCCCAATAGGGGCTAGACACGTGTCACCTCTTGGGGTTGACACGTGTTACACCCTAAAGCCACATATATATGTTGATATATATCATATACTTCATTTATCCATCAAAACATCAGCCAACTTAGAGAGAAAAAAACGTGAGGGAGAGAAATAGAGAGGCAGCCATGGTTCTTGAAGTTTAAAGGTTTGTTTTCCAATTTTCTTCCGTGAATTAATTATATACGGTGTACCTTAAGTACGTGGATATGTATATATGTATTTTAATACCTTCATGGAAGTAAAACTCCAGCTTTGCAATTGGAATTTGGAAGAGAAAATAAGAGAAAACGTTAATTAATAAACCCGTTTTTAGAAGGGACAGTGGTTAGTAATAATCGTATAACTTCTTGTGTACAGATTCGTTTCAAGTGATTTAATATGTTTTGGAAAGGTATTTCGTGGTTCTATAACTTTTATTCAGACTACAAAATCCAGTTCTACTTGTATCAGCTTGAAAAGTTGTGATGAAGTTTAGAGGAGGTACTGCTCAAATTTGGTTTTGGAAATTCCACACGGACAGCTGTAAGTATTTTGGTCATATCTTTTTGTACAAAATTGATGTAGGGATGATTCTAAATTGTTTGCGACCCTAATACACATATCTATAACTTTCATGAAGGACGAAAATCCTGTTTCCTTCCATTACCCCTTCGAAACGAAGCGACAAGGTAAAACAGTAAGCTGTCCAGATTTCACATTTTGGATAGTTTTGGCGAGTTTGACAAGTTTAACGTAAGGTAAGGTTTCTTCTTTAAATTTGAGCTTTATGTGTTCTGATGGAGCATGTTACACTCCCTATTGGTGGCTGGAAATATGAAAATGGCTTAGAAATACTTGGCGTTCGGAATAAACTAATTTGTAGTCGTTATAGTTGAATTGTTGTCGAAACAAAGTGTTGTTCTTGTGAGTTGCTCTGCAGGGGTGTGGCTTGTTGTTGCAGGGCCTAAATATGTCCTAATGTGGGTTAGGGTGCTGCTGGTAGAAGCCACATGACCCCTTGTTATGTATAATTAAAGGCGTCACAAAATAAAGGCTAGACGCCCTATTGAGATATCGTATTTTTGGAATAAGTTGTTTGGAGTGTATGTTGTATATTGTTGGTATGAATTGCTGCAGGTTGTTGTTGTTGGTTGGCTGTAGGTCTTAGGGACATGATTGGAAATTTGGATAGGGCACATTATAGGGGAGGTGCTGCCCAATTTTCGTTAACGCCTTAACAAACTAAAGGACTAGTCGAGGAAACAACTAAGGCAATAGATTCCATTAACATTAAGGCGTAATCCAAGATGCAGGAAAGTTAAGAGTAGTTGATATTCGTATTACTTTCATATTGAATAGGTTCGGAAGACGACGAGACGAGCAGGATAAAGGGTAACTCCCAAAAGGTATGTAAAGCTTTCTCTTGGCATGTTTTGGTATAAGTTCGTACAGCTATCTTTCTTTCCTTTTGGCAAGTTTTAGCCTTAAGTGAAGTGTGTGTGGAATGTGGGGATAATTCCATTCCCAAAACTCCAAGTATGCCTCATAACCCATATCCACTGCTTAGTATTGGAATTTCTGCAAGAATTGAGTATTGCCTAGTAAGGCTTCTATGTATTAAACACTAGTATGCGGAAAACTCTCTCTTATTTCCTTTGACACGTATTTGGTACGAAAGTGAGATTATGATGCCATAATGATTCACCGAGACCCATGATGGGCCGGGTATGAAATATGTGTATGCAGATCCCATAAAGGAAAGTACAGACCATATATAGTTTATTCTCTTTCTTCTTCTGGCATGTCTTGGTTGTAGGTTAAACATGATATGAGTTCCGGGGTAACTCCATTCTTAGCATCTCTTATTTACGTCTGAATATCGAACTTTTATAATAATCGAACTATTTCCCTGGAAACTTTTATATGTTAAAAAGGTAACAAATGTACAGGCTCCAAGTCTTACAGACTATATGTTAACAAATGTTCTGGTTCCATAAGCGATTTGGCTTTACTTTAGTACATGTCTAGGAGCCCCGAGATTATAATTAAGACAGCCCATAATGGCATTTAGAGGACACTCGAGATGACTACACCGCTACTCGGGTTCTCAAATAAAAGCTTAACTTTCTTATTCTGTCGAGTCTCTGATAATGATTTAAATTGCATATAGTTACTCACTACTCTACTCGTGTATATTGTAACACTTCTTTCCCTGAGTCTCGGGCCAGGATATGTTCTCGTGCACAGTTTACTGCATTATTCACTGAGTCCCTCAATAGAGGGCCAGGATACGTGTATAAATATATGATGATGAGTTGTAATAAGGTGGTGATGGCACTGGGGCCATGATGGTTTTACAGAGATGATTTTACAGAGATGATTCACCGGACCCCCGAAAGGGCCGGCTATATGATATGACTCGAACATGCATGTTTTTGTAATTCATAAAGTACAGGTACAGATTTCTGAATTGATATCTTATCCCCTAATTCTCTATCTCAGATATGTTTCCAGTTGTTTTATATTATGTTTTACATACTCAGTACACATATCGTACTGACCCCCTTTCTCGGGGGGCTGCGTTCATGCCCGCAGGTACAGATACAGATTTTGGGAGTCCGTCAGCTTAGGATTCCATGCAGCTCAGCTGGAAGAGGCTTCATTGTATCGGAGCCTAGTTTTTGATACTGTCCACGGATGTATAGAAATTGTTTTATCCATTCAGGGGTACGGCGGGGGCCCTGTCCCGCCATATGTTGTCATTTATATGTTTAGAGGTCTGCAGACATGTATATGTGGGTTGTGTATGTCAGTTTGATTAAGCTGGGTCTACATGATATATGATATATATTATTATGTTATGGCAGCCTTGTCGGCTTGCGTGCCTTGTCATGTTGTGATACAAACGAAAAGGGCTACAGTTTATGAAAATGTTATCGCCAGTGGGGCTCTGTTACTTGATATTGTCTTATTTACGATTCAATGTGACCTCAGCTAATAGATATATGTACGGGGGGTCCAGGTCGGACCCCAATCGCGGCCTACGGGGTTGGGTCGTGACAGATGGTCCAGGTTGGACCCTAGTCACGACCTACGGGTTTGGATCATGACAAAAGTGGTATCAGAGCAGTTCGTCTTTGGATTGTCTGAAGACTGTGTCTAGTAGAGTCTTGAGTATCGATGTGTTGCATGCCACATCTATAAATAGGAGGCTATAGGACATTAATGATGTTATCTTTCTTTCATATCTAAGATCGTGCAATAGAGCTGTGTTATTAGGATAATCCCTCCCTAATGAACTGTTATACATATGGTGATGCCTTTATAGAGGGGATTGTTTTTGACCTCCTTTCTTGTAGGCAGGTACAGATCGGGGTGAAATATGAAAAAGTCAGCTCTAAATGGTGAAAGAGGTGCGGAGAAGGCCCCTAGGGTGCATTCGACACCGGGATCTCAAACTCCAGGACCAAGCAGGAGGAGTCCAAGCTATTCAATTGAGACTCATCCCTCGGAGGATCCTAGTTATTCGATTGAGACCGATCCTTCGGAGGACCTTAATTATGCCAATAAGGCTGATTCTTTAGAAGGCCCAACGACAATAGCCCCAGAATGTCCAATGACCGGGGAAGCGATTTTGGAAGCCACGCTAGTTTCTCTCCTGATGGAGCACTATGTTAGACTGGCGCCTATGATAAGTGTTACCATAAACTCGAGCCCCCTATCTTGGACGTCGGTAAACCAGGGGTCACCTGGTAATTCATGCCTTCTGGATTCAAGCGAGGAAGAGGAAGAGGGAAAAACATGTAGATGTCACACAGATGAGGAGGAAGCGTGTACTTCATCTCCTAGGTCATCAGGTCAAACCAGGGACTAATTGGATACAAGTATAGGGGTAAGATAAGTAAGTTTTATTGGCCATCTGAAGTAATTTTGTTAGTTTTATTTTGGTATAATGTGGGAAGCCCTATGTGGCTATAATATAAAGCGTGATAAATGTATGTATATATTGGCCCTATGAGGTATTTTGAGAAGCAATATGATATGATGTAGATGTTTATATGTGTTGGCCCTATGAGGCATTATTGATATTTTCTGCGTGCAGGTTTTGGAATAGTAAGGAATATAGAGGAAACTCTGCTGAAATTTTCCTAGAACAAGTTGATACCAAGTACCCCTATTGTAATAACCCAACCCCGTAGGCCGCGACTGGAGTCCGACCTGGACCCCTATATACATACCTGCCAACTGTAGTAAAATTGAACTATGAGCAAAGTAATACTACTCACAAAAACTCTAATGAGTTAAAACTTTTTCGTATACGTGTGGCCTCTTTCATTCGTACCATATCATGAAAGGACACACAAGCCGACAAGACTGCCATAACTTAAAAATATTTACAACATGCCGTATAGGCACAACCGAAGCAAACTTACAAACAACTCATATACATAGGTCTACAGACCTCTAAGAATAGTAACAGCATCACATAGTGGGATAGGGCCCCTGCCGTACCGCTGGACAAAAAAATATATACATTTTACATGACCAGTATCAAAAGTTAGGCTGTGGAACAGTGGAGCGCTCCCAATATAACTTTGTGGAAACCCTATGTTACACCCCACATTCTTGAACTCGAAAGGTTCCTTAAGTTACTTAGAAGCTATCATGTGAGCCACCTAAGTTACAAACCTATTGAACAACTCTAAAAAGGGAGAATGTGACACCCCATAGTAGGGAAGGTTAGAAATAGGGTCAAGAGAAGTCGGAAGGAGTTGGAGGCCAAGTGATGAGTCGTACGATTCGATTTACCGATGTACGCCCTTAACTTAGAAGTTTTACACACCTAAGCTATTTGAGTGCATACCAAGCTTGCGTATCAAAGATGCCATAGGCTCTCAAAATAATACGAGATTACGAAACCACGAGAAAGAGAAAAAAAAAGACGTGTGGCAGCTAATAAGGAGGTAACACATGGCAGCACCTCAAGCAAGCAGGTGACCCACCTGCTTGGGGTCAAGTAGGTGACCCATCTGCTTGGGGAAGGTGGGCCCTACTTGTCATGACCCAACTCTATGAGCCGTGACTAGGGTCCGACCTGGACCCCCTTATGCGTATCTATCAGCTACAATTAAGTTGATCCGTGTGTGATGTGATACTATACACAACTCCAATGGGTTAAAAATATTTTTCCATAAACCTGTAGCCTTATTCACCTGTATAATAATAAGAAAGGGCACGCGAACCGATGAGGCTGCCATACCATGAAAACATTTGTAATACGTCATATGAGCACAATTGAAATGAACTTACAAATAACCCACACACATATATCTACAGAGCTCTAAGAGTAATAAATTTATCATATGGCAGGACAGAGCCCCCACTGTATCCCTAAATATACAAATATATACATATTACATGACTATTATCAAAAATTAGGCTCCGGAACAGTAGAGTGCTCCCAACATTGCTGAGTGGAAATCCTAAGCTGGCGGATCTCCAAAATGAACATCTGTACCTGCGGTCATAAAATGTAGCCCCCTAGAGAATGGAGGTCAGTACGATATATGTACTGAGTATATAAAGCATAAAAACATATAACTGAGCTAACAACTAAAGTAGGGATACAAGGAACAAATATAACAATTAACGAATTTTTCTACCTGCATCTTATGACATGAGGGCATGTATACCTTCCTTACATACCATACTTGGCCCTCTATGGGACTTGGTGCTACACGTGTGTCACTATATTTTAATATGCATGCCTACAGACTGTATCCGGCCCTTTTGTGAGGGACTCAGAGAAGATGTCATTCCATTGTGTATCATGCCCGGCCCTTCATGGGACGCGGTGAATAATCATTTTATCATATATCATGGCCGACCCTTTATGGGACGCGGTGAATAATCATTTCATCATATATCATGCCCGGCCCTTTATGGGATGCGATGAATAATTATTTCATCATATATCATGCCCGGCCCTTCATGGGACGCGGTGAATCATTATTTTATCATTTATCATGCCCGCCCCTTTATGGGACGTGGTGAATTTATCATGCCCGGCCCTTCATGGGATGCAGTGAATTTATCATGCCCGACCCTTCATGAGACGCAGTAAGTTTATCATGCCCGGCCCTCCATGTGATGCGGTGAGTTTATCATTGTCACGTCCAAACCCCATAGGCTGCAACTGGAGTCCGACCTTGACCCCTTTATGCGTATCTATCAGATACCCTTAAGTTGAATCTTGTGTGGTGTGATGCCATACACAAATCCCAATGGGTCAAAAACTTTTTTTCATAAACCTATAGCCTCATTCACCTGTATCATAACAGGAAAGGGCATGCGAGCTAACGAGGCTGCCACACCATAAAAACATTTGCAATATGTCGTATAAGCGCAAATAAAACAAACTTACAAATAACCCACATACACATGTCTATAGACCTCTAAGAGTAATAACTGTATCATATGGAAGTACAGGTCCCCCGCCATACTCTTAAATAAATAAATATATACATTAAATGACCAGTAGCAAAAATTAGGCTCCAAGACAGTAAAGCACTTCCGACATAGCTGAGAGGAACTCCTAAGCTGACCGATCTCCAAAATGAACATTTGTACCTACGGGCATGAAATGCAGCCTCCTGAGGAAAGGGGGGTCAGTACGACATATGTACTGAGTATATACAACATAATATATCATTACTGAAACAACAACTAAAATGGGGATACAGAAAACATGTATAACAGTTAACAGATTACTGTACCTATAGTTTAGGACATGTAGTCATATACCTTATCAGACCCTATACCCGGCCCTCTAGTGAACTCGATATCATAATCATTTCATCATAATCACGTGTCATCATATCATCATGTATATCCTTTCATCATGTCATCGTATACGGCATCATACCATCGTATATGGCATAATCTCATATGTCATCACAGCATATCCGGTCCACTCCGGGGCTCGAGGTCACAAATGTATCCCTATATTTTCATATACATGCCTACATAAAGTATCTGACTGTTTAGTGAGGGACTCGGTGAAAGAATAGTGTACGTTTATAGCGTACCATCATCATATAGTAAAATACGTCAAGGAACATTTGGTCTGATCCGTAATTTAAAACAATGCCGAGGAACATATGGCTTGATCCACATTTTCCATCATTTCATCATATATATATATCCAGCCCGGGATGCGGTGAAGAGAATCATCACATATGGCGTCATCGTATGCTTCATTTCATCATATATGACACCTCATCCTCGTATACTTCTACATATATATAGCCGGCCCGGGTCTCGGAGAACGAATAGTAAAACTAGGCACTACTGCATTCTTGGCCCCCTTATGGGACTCGAAGGAAGATGGGTTACAGTGTGCTCGAATAGAGTAGTGACAAACTATATGCAACTAAGTCATTATTTGAGACTCAATGAAACAGTCAAGTGAGTCGTCACCTAAAGACCAGAGTTGTAATCGTCTTAAGTACCTTTTAAGCATCGTTAAGGAGCATATCAACTAGAGTTTCAAGAATCGTAGACGTGTATCAAGACAAGGTTAAACAGCTTATGGAAGTAGAGACGTTTTTCATCACAGAGACTTTAGGAATAGGAGCTGACACATTCAAGTATTATTCAGTAGATAGGAGATTCGAGGGTAGTAGCTCAACTATTTTAAGAATTCTAATACCAAGTAGTAAATAAAAGTCACAAGTTATACCCGGAGCTTATAAATAAAAGTACCTCCACCTCATATCATATGCTATTACATTTATACTTAAGACCTTCCAAAAGGAAGAATAGACAGGCTTTACATATACTACTATTCATGATTTAGTAGCCTAGAAAACCAATAACTCAACTATTACAAGAGTCTTAACATTACAAAGTGAATACAGTTTATGCATTACACTTGGAGTTTCACGAGTGGAATTATCCCTAAATTTCATATACAAACAGTTCATAGCTTATACCTAAGACATGCCCAAAAGAAAAGAAGAATAGCTCTACATACCTATTATGGGTTAGTCATTACTCGGTCGCCTTGTCGTCCTGTGAACCTAGGTAACATGAAATCAATACGAACATCAACATCTTTAGACCTTTCATCTTCTTACATTACTTAAGAGTATTCATAACCCCCATTCCCTCGCTCGCCTTCTCGACTAGTTCTTTAACTAGTTAAGGCGTTAACGAAAATCGGACAATACCTCCCCTATAATTTGCCCTATCCGAATTCCCAATCACGTCCCTAATACCTACATCCAACCAAAAACATAAACATCAGCTCGTATATATGGAAAAATTTGCAACATTATACATTACAACCTCCGGACGACTCGCTCGAAATTACGATATCCAAAATAGGGTTTCTAGTTTCTATTTTGTGAAACCTTTAACCGTAGTAAGCATGGAATTGTGTGGCTTCAACCAGAAGCTCCCACACCTATTTTAGAACACATTTATACCCTTCAAAACAGACCACACAACCAGCATCAGCCTCCAAACACACCATGCCTCACTTCGACTACAATTTAACTATGACGACTTCAATTTATATTGTTTCTTCCGCTGAGCATCCCCACGATTTTTTTCATAATCAAAGCAGTATAAAAGGTACATAATACACTCCATAACAATCCCCTAAAGTACAAATTTAAAGGAGAAACCTTAACTTATCCAAAATTGGCCAAAACTAGCCAAAATCGCGCCTCGGAAACCTCTTTAGCGCGCTGAAACTGTGTGGACTGGTTGCTGTCCGTTTTAGATGCTTCAAGCCATGATTTTATACTTATAATACCTCCATATCATCATGGTATATTCTGGATAATTAATTTATGGAACGAAATAAGAATGTACCTATTGTTTTCCTCCTAGTCGTCGCGATTTTCTCTCTGGTTCTAGGGTTTGTTTTCTGATTTTTACTGCAGTTTAATGGACCAGAACATAAGTATAAGACACATATACATGTATATATGTGGTCCTAGGAGGTTGCACGTTTCATCCCCATAGGGTGACATGTGTCCATCCCCTATTGGGCCTCGGATCCATGCCTTAACCCTAGGCTGCCATGTGTCGTTGTGGGACCCAACTCCCAAGTAGGTGGGTCACCTACTTGACCCTAAGTAGGTGGGTCACCTGCTTGCTTGAGGTGCTTACACGTGTCGCTCCTCCATTGGCTTCCAGGTGTCATCTTTTCTCCTTCCTCGTGGATTCGTAATCTCGTCTTATTTTAGGTGCCTATGTAATCCATTCTACGTAAGCTTAGTATGTCATCAAGTAGCTCAAGTATGTAAGACCTCTAAGTTGGTAGCTTACGTAGGTAAATCGCTCCTACGACTCATTATTTGGCCTCCAATTCCTTCCGGATTCTTATGACTCTATTTTCAACCTTCTATACTATGGGGTAACACATTCTCCTTTCCTTAGAGTCATTTGATAGTGTCGTAGCTTATCCGGATCACATGATAATGTCTAAAGAACTTAAGAGACATTCTGAGCTCGAGAGTGTGGGGTGTAACAATCATTTCTGGCCCTTCATGGGATGTGGTAAGTTTATCCTGTCCGGCTCTTCATGGGACGCGGTGAATTATGTATTAACAACCTGCCCGAGTAGAGTAACGAGGAACTATATGCAATTAGTTCATCATCTGAGACTCGGTATAACAATCGTCATGGACTATCATTTGAGGATCAAAATGATTATCATCTCACGTATCTTCTAAATGCCATTAGGGGCCATATCGACGGAGTCTCAAGAGTCCTATACTTTTATTAAGGTAATACGGAATGGCTTATGCAATCAGAGACACTTGTCATTATAGAGTTCTTAGGCATGGGAGCTCATACATTTAATTAGTATTCATCATATAAGGACTCGAGGGTAGTAGTTCAACTACTTTAAGAACTTTGATATTAAGAAATGAGTAAGAGTTATAGTTCATGCTTCTCATGCATCCAGTTACTATTTCATGTACAGAAGGCTTAGGGGTGATAGATTAGCTACCTTAAGCACCTTAGCATTTAGAAGTGAACACGAGTCAAGAGGCTCTACATATATTACCTTTTATCCTATAGAAGCCTTAAAAAGGCAGTAACTCAACTATTACAGGAGCTCTACCATCACAAAGTG
This sequence comes from Solanum dulcamara, assembly GCF_947179165.1. Taxonomy (NCBI): domain Eukaryota; kingdom Viridiplantae; phylum Streptophyta; class Magnoliopsida; order Solanales; family Solanaceae; genus Solanum; species Solanum dulcamara. The sequence continues at coordinate 25,809,322 of NC_077244.1, forward strand.
GATAAGAATTATGAACTGTACTCAGAGCTTTATGAATGGAATCATTCCCAAGTTTCATATACCAATCATTCATAACGTATTTCTAAGACATGCCTAGAAGAAAAGAGAGACAGGTTGTACACACTTATGCCAAGAACATGCCAAGAGAAAGCTTCACATACCTCTTATGACTCTTTATCTCGTTCGTCTCGTCGTCCTCTGAACCTAAGTAATATAAAATCAACATGAATATTAATAACCCTTGTCTTTCCATCATCTTAGGTTACATATCAGTATTTATAGAACTAAACTCTTCGCTCGCCTCCTCGATTAGTTCCTTAACTAGTTAAGGCGTTAACGAAAATCGGACAGCACCTCTCCTATAATGTGCCCTATCCGAATTCCCAATCACATCCCTAATACCTAAATCCAACCAAAAACATAACCAGCAGCTCTTATATATAGAAAACGTTGCAACATTATACATTACAACCTCCGGACGACTCGCTCGAAATTACGATATCCAAAATAGGGTTTCTAGTTTCTATTTTGTGAAACCTTTAACCGTACTAAGCATGGAATTGTGTGGCTGCAACCAGAAGCTCCCACACCTATTTTAGAACACATTTAGACCCTTCAACACAGACCACACAACGAGCATCAGCCTCCAAACACACCATGCCTCACTTCGACTACAATTTAACTATGACGACTTCAATTTATATTGTTTCTTCCGCTGAGCATCCCCACGATTTTTTTCATACTTACAGCAGTATAAAAGGTACATAATAAACTCTATAAAAACCCCATAAATTCCAAATTTAAAGGAGAAACCTTACCTTACCCGAAATTGGCCAAAACTAGCCAAAATCGCGCATCGGAAAACTCTTTAGCGCACTGAAACTGTGTGGACTGGTTGCTGTCCGTTTTGGCTGCTCCAAGATATGATTTTATACTTCTAATACCTCCATATAATCTTGGTATACGCTGGATAATTAATTTACGGAATGAAATTTGAACGTACCTATTTTTTTCCTCCTAGCCGTCCCTAATATCTCTCTTGTTCTAGGGTTTGTTTTCTGATTTTTGCTGCGGTTTTAAGACCCAAAACTAAAGTATAGTCATAATATACATACATATATGTGGTCCCAAGGGGTGACATGTGTCATCCCCTAAGGGGGACACGTGTCCAGCCCCTATTGGGCCACTGTGTCCATGCAAGCAAGGTGGGGCTGCCACGTGGAAGTGGGGACCACCTCCCCAAGCAGGTGGGTCACCTTCTTGCTTGAGGTGCTGCCACATGTCACCCCCTTATTGGCTGCCACATGTAGTCTTTTCCCCTTCCTCGTAGGTTCGTAGTCTCATCCTATTTTAAGACCCTATGTAATCCATGCTACGCAAGCTTGGTATGTACTCAAATAGCTTACGTATATAAGGCCTCTAAACTAGTAGCTTATGTAGGTAAATCAAGTCCTACAACTCACTACTCGGCCTCCAATTCCTTCCGGATTCTTGTGACTCTACTTCCAACCTTCTCTATTGCGGGGTATCACATTCTCCCTTCCTTAGAATTGTTTGATAGTGTCGTAGCTTATCCGGCTCACATGATAATGTCTCAGGAACTTAAGAGACATTCCAAGTTTAAAAGTGTGGGGTGTAACACCAGTGCCACATGGCAGCCTCTCCTTTAATGCATGGATGCGGTGGCCCAATAGGGTCTGGACACGTGTCACCTCTAGGGGATGACACGTGCCACTCCCTAGGACCACATATATATGTGTATATACAGCATACACTTCAGATTGTTCCTCAAAAATTCAGCCAAAACAAGAAAATACAAACCCTAAAGTGGAGAGAAAAATGTGATGGCTTAGGAGAAAAAATAAGGTAAGTCCCAATTTCGTTCCATAAATTAATTACCTATCATATACCACGATGATATGGAATTATTAGTAGTATAAAATTAGAGTTTGGTGCAGCAAAAATCGGTCAGCAAGATGCCACGGCGTTACATCGCGCTAAAAAAAGGTTTCGAGGTACAATTTCGGTGAGTTCTAGCCAATTCCGGGAAAGGTAAGGTATTCCCCTATAATTTGAAGTTTATGATGTTATTATAGTGTATATTACACACCTTGTGGGCTGCTGAAAGTTGGTAAAAAGTCGTGAAAAGTTTGACATTCGAAAAAAATAAAATTGGAATCGCTATAGTTGAATTGTAATCGAATAATGCGTTGTGCTTGTGGTGTGTGACTGATGGTCATGTGGTGGTGTACTGTGATGCTGGAATATGAGTTAATAAGGGTGTGGGAGCTTCTGGTTGCAGCCACACGACCCTCCGCTTTGCACATTTAAAGAATTCACGAACGGAAGGATAAAAACCCTAGTTTTGGTATCGTAGTTTCGAATGAGTTGTTTGGGGTTTATATTGTGTAATGTTGCTATAATATACATATATATGAGCTGATGGTTATGTTTTTGGTTGGATTTAGGTTTTAAGGACATGATTGGGAATTCGGATAAGGCATATTATAGGGGAGGTGCTGTCCGATTTCCGTTAATGCCTTAACTAGTTAAGGAACTAGTCGAGATGGCGAGCGAAGGGATGAATGCTATGAATACTCTTGGGTAGTCTAAGTTGCTGAAAAGTATAAGGTTGTTAATACTTGCATTACTTCTATGTTAAATAGGTTTCGGGGACAACGACGTGAACATGATTAAGGGGAGTCCATAAGAGGTATGTGAAGCCTATCCCTTCTCTTCTTTAGGCATGTCGTAGAGGTAAGTAAATAGTGATATAATCTCTAAAGTGATTCCATCCCTGAATGTCTTTTATTTAGTTCTGAATGTTGAGCTTTTATGATAGTTAAGTTACTTGTCTTGAATCGTTTATATACAGAGCACTTAATGAATATACGGACTCGTAGTCATAGGACTATACGAAGGCAAATACTCTGGAGTTCTTAAGTAAATAGTAATACTTTAGTATATGTCTAGAGACATCAAGATGCTAATTAATGTAGCCCCTAATGGCATTTAGATGGCAGCTAGAATGACTATACTATTACTTGAATCCTCAGACGATAGTTTAGTCCTCTTACATAGTTGAGTCTCTGATGTCAATTTAAATTGCATATAGTTACTCACGACTCTACTAGTGTATATTGTAACCCTTCTTTCACCGAGTCCCAGGCTGGATACGTTATCATGCACAATTCACTGCATCACTCACCGAGCCCCTCACTAGAGGCCGGGTACATATGTATATATATGATGATGGGTTGGAATAAGGTGGTGATGGCACTAAGGCCATGATGATTTTACAGATGTGATTCACCGGACCCCGGAAAGGGCCGGCTATATGATATAATTTGAACATGCATACTTTTGTGAATCACCATGTATAGGGACATGTTTCTAATTTGATAATTTGTTCCCCTGCTCCTCTGTTTCGGATATACCTCCAGTTATATTATGTTACACTTTACATACTCAGTACATATGTCGTACTGACCCCCTTTCTTCAGGGGGGACTGCGTTTCATGCCCGTAGGTACAAGTGCACAGGTTAGGGATCTACCAGCATAGGAGTCCCACTTAGTAGTCAAAGAGTGCTCCATTGTGCTGGAGCCTGATTTTGGGTAATAAACTCTGATGTGCATATTAGTTTTGTTCACGGGTACGGCGGGGGCTCTGTCCTGCCTTATGTTACTATTTTGTTACTCTTAGAGGTCTGTAGATACGGATGTGGGTTGTACGTATGTAAGTTGTGTATGTATATAAGTGTATATAAGCTGTATGTGCACTGTATATGAACTGTATATGAGTGGTATATGAGTAGCATATGCGTGAATGTACAGTTGTGCTGATATGACTTATGATTTAGGGCGTTCCCTGTGTCGTGGCGGCCTTGTCGGCTCGCATATATGTGTATCATGGAACGACCCCATAGGTTACAATAACCTTGTCGGCTTGTATGTTTTCTTACCTATTGGTGTATTTTGAATGTGATCAGGAGACAGACTAGGTATAGTTGGTCGGGTATACAGGTGTGTCCAATTCAAGCACCCATCACGGCCTACGGGGTTGGGTCGTGACAGAAGTTGTATCAGAGCAGTTCTTTCTTGGAGTGTCCACTGACCATATCTAGTAGAGGCTTGTTTATCAGTGTGTTGTGCACCACATCTATAAACAGGAGGCTGCAGGAAAGTTAAGATATTATCTTTTTCTTATCTTAGATAGTGCAATAGAGCTATACTTTTAGGATGACCCTTCACTAACCGAGTTATATGTTTATAGTAATACCTCCAAGGAAAGCAAACACTGCCTAGAAGGGCAAGTCGGCAGTAGGGGAAACTAGTCAGACCCTGAGAGTTACCAGGGCTTGTGCCTAGTCTATGCCAAGGATCGTACTTCAGTCGGCGATCTCTACTACACCGCCACCTCCAAAGGAGTTTAGGGCAGCAACAGTTGCCAATCTTGAACCTCCAGTACAGGAGCCTCCCATCCCATAGCATGGGGCGGAGGATAGGGCTATGAGGGATGCAGTGCATTTGCTGACTAGATTGATGGCAGTACAGGCTCAGAGGCATGGCCCAAATGATGCTAATAGACAAGACATCCTGAGGGTCCGTGATTTCCTAGCTTGTAACCCTCCAGAATTTTACGAATCGAGAACTGTAGAGGATCCACAAGAATTCATTCGACAAATGCAGCGTACACTGTGAATTATTAGGGCTTCGGAGACTGAGTCAGTTGAATTGGCCTCCTATCGGCTACGTGACGTAGCCGCTAACTAATATAAGTCTTGGGAGTTATCGAGGGGCGAGGATGCTCCTCTAGCTGAATGGGATGAATTTGCGGAGGCTTTTCTTAGCCACTTCCTGCCTCTAGAAATGAGATGATCCAGGGTAGATAAATTCTTGTAGTTGAAGCAGAACGGCAGGAGTGTTCTAGACTATAGCCTCGAGTTTGACTCATTGGCAAGACATGCCCCTACAGTTGTAGCTAATATGGCAGATAAGGTGCATCAATACATCATGGGCTTGGATCTTTATTTGGTTGATAGTTGTATGGTCGTGGCTTCTCAGCCAGGCGTGGATATTGCCCAGGTACAAGCGTACGCCCAAGGGGTAGAAGAGCGACATAGAAGGCGTCAGCCTGATAGAGGGTTTGATAGAAGTCTGCCTAAGAGGGCTAAGTCAGTTGGTTATCCAAGGGAATTTCACAGTGGGCGGTTCCAGCAGTTTGGTAAGTATCCCTCCCAGCTAGCTCAAAGTGTACCTCTACAGTTTCCAGGTGGACGAGTTGAAAGCGCTATATATTCAGGGGCTGGACAAGGCTCTAGAGCTTCAGGTATACAGGTTAACCAGAGTTCTCGACAGTCAAGACCACCGATACCCCAGTGTCCCTATTGTAATAGGCCTTATTTTGGGGAATGTCATTGGATTACCGGTGCATGTTTTTCTTGTGGTTGCTAAGGCCATATTGCGATGGAATGCCCACTTAAAAGTACTCCAGGTGGTATAGCTTAGCCAACAGGGTCAGTTGTGGGTTCTTCTTCTTCTGTGGCTATGCGCCCGATGGGGCGGGGAATGTAGATATCAGCAAGCCATGGTAGAGGCCGTGGTGGAGCTTTTAGTTCTGGCGGTCCTTCTAACCGTATATATGCCTTGGACAGTAGGCAGGACCAGGAAGCATCACCGAATGTGGTCACAAGTACTTTATCAATCTGTTCTCAAGACGTATATGCGTTGATGGATCCAGCCTCTACTTTATCATATATTTCTCCTTTTGTTGCTAGTAGAATTTGAATTAAGCTTGAGTTAATAGAATCATTTGAGGTTGCTACACCAATAAGGGACTCTATTATGGTAAAGGAGGCATATAGACATTTCCCGGTAAATGTGTATGGTCATCGTACCTTGGCTGATTTGATAGAGTTAGATATGGTGGAGTTTGACATCATTATGGGTATGGATTGTCTAGCTTCTTGTCATGCCAACGTAGACTGTAAACATAAAATGGTTCGGTTTCAGTTCCCAAATGGACCAATTATTGAATGGTTAGGAAACACAGTATCACCAAAGGATAGGTTTATTTCATACCTTAAAGCAAGGAAAATGATCAGCAAGGGGTACATTTACCATTTGGTCCGCGTACACGATCTGGAAGTAGAGGTGCCAACTTTTCAGTCGGTGCCCGTGGTTAACGAATATCCAGATGTGTTTCTAGATGAACTGTCAGGCCTCCCTCCGGAATGGGAGATAGAGTTCATTGTGGATGTGCCACTAGATACTCAGCCTATCTCTATCCCCCCATATAGAATGGCACCCATAGAGTTAAAGGAGCTAAAGGAGCAGTTGAGGGACCTACTGGAGAAAGGATTTATCAGGCCCAGCACATCACCATGGGGAGCACCAGTGTTGTTTGACCTGGACCCTTCGTATACCTAGCTATCAACTATGGTCAAATTGAACTGTAAATAAAAAAATATCATGTAACAGAGCCCCACTGGGCGGTAACATTTTCATAAACCTTTAGCCCTTTTCGTTTGTATCACAACATGACAGGGCACGCATGCTGACAAGGCTGCCATAACATAATAACATATAGCATATATCATGTACACCCAGCTGAATCAAACTAACATATACAACCCACATATACATGTCTGCAGACCTCTAAAAATATTAACGACAATATATGGTGGGACAGGGCCCCCGCCGTACCCCCGAATGGACAAAACAATTTTATACATCAGTAGACAGTATCAAAAACTAGGCCCTGATATAATGGAGCCTCTTCCAGCTGAGCTGCATGGAATCCTAAGCTGACGGACTCCCAAAAATTGTACCTGTACTTGTGGGCATAAAATGTAGCCCCGTGAAGAAATGGGGGTCAGTACGACATATGTACTGAGTATATAAAACATAACATAATGCCACTAGAAGCATATCTGAAGTAGAGAAGCAGGGGCTAAAATATCAAAATTAGAAACCTGTACTTGTACTCTGTGAATTATGAAAGCATGCATGCTCAATTTATACTATATAGCCGGCCCTTTCAGGGATCCGAGGAATCACATATGTAGGACCATCATAGGCCCGACGCCATCACCACCTTATTACAACACATCATATATATATATATATATATATATATATACATACGTACTCGTCCCTCTAGTGAGGGGCTCGGTGGACAATGCATTGAGTTGTGCACGATAACGTACCCGGCTCGGGACTTAGTGAAAGAAGGGTTACAGTATACACGAGTAGAGTAGTGAGTAACTATATGTAATTTAAATCATTATAAA